>NW_024063213.1:0-1341157 GCF_006381635.1 Hibiscus syriacus
TCTCACTCATTATTCTTCATAGAAACTGCAACTCCTGCTTGTTCATTAATTCTTGGACTATTTGCCTGAATTCTTGACAGTCCTGAATTTGATGACCATTTTCACCATGGTATTCACAAAAGTTCTCTGTCTTTTCCGTTGAGCATTCATTTCTAGGGCTCAACAACCCTCTCTCCTTATTTGAGCATATACCCATTTCAGTGTGTTCTTATTTCTTCAATTCTCCTTTTAATTTGCTGATTTTTCTCAATAGCGTTTACTCCCTGATTCTGATGATTTGAAGGGTTCGCAGCAACACAGGGTGCTTCAGAATCATTAAGGACCCACCTTTCTCTTGATCAGATCTTCAACCACTCTTTTGAAAGCGAGACACTTTTCAATGTTATGTCCTTTGAGATTTGCATGATATTCACATGTCTCATTTTCGTTGAACCATTTGGATAAGGTGGTTTAATTGGATCAATGAATTTTGGTGACACTACGTGAGCTTGGACTAATCCATGGAAGAGCTCACTGTAAGTCATCGGTATGGGAGTGAACGTCATCCTTTCATTGTTATGCTCGCGCTTAGTCTCTCCTTGGGATGAAGAATTTCCCATCTTCGGCTTACTCACAGAGAAATTTACATTATTCACCTCTCCTTCTTTCCTTTTCACATAGGGTTTCTTTGCAGGAGTTTGGCTACCGACAATCTGCCCATTCTTTAATGCTCTCGGTCATCTCTCCGCACATCACGATATCAGAGAAGCTCTTAGTTGCCACCCCTAACATATGATCAATATAAGGAGATTTTAACGTATCTATAAACATGGTTATAAACTCCCTCTCAATAAGTGGGTGTACTTGAGCAGCAATATCCCTCCAGCGCTGAGCGTACTGTCGGAAGGTCTCATTATGCTTCATCTCCATATTTTGGAGAGTAACACGATCAGGCATCATATCGGTAACGTGTTGATATTGTTCTTTAAACGCATTGGCCAAATCCTTCCAAGACCCTATTTTAGCTCGGGTTAATTGGTTATACCATCTGACAGCTGACCCCGTCAAGCTGGCCTGGAAACAGTGAATTAATAGCCCATCATCCTTCACAAATCCTGTCATTCTTCGACAAAACATGGTCAAGTGAGCAACAGGACAAGTTTTCCCATCATACTTTTCAAATTCTGGCATTTTGAATTTTGGTGGTAATACTAGGTCTGGCACAAGACTCAATTCCTCTGCATTCATTCCGTCTTGAGAACCCTGCTTTCCCATTTCTTTAAAAAACCCTTTGCACCAGTCCTTTAAATGCTCTGGTACTTCCGTTTTAGGTTTCTCCATTTCTTCAGGATCTACATCAATATACTCATAAGGACTGTTTTGAGGGTTAGTCGTGGCCATTTGAACCTTTACAGCTGAAGACCCTGCAGGATGTTCAACTAGCTTTTCAGGTGAGATAACTAGTCTCGGGGTAGACTCCTGCCTAGAAACTTCAACAGGGGCAGCGCTTGGTTCTTTAACTGTTTCAGTACGTATCCCAGATATTGGTCATCATCTCATTCATCATATTAGCCTGGCTTTGCAGGATTGATCTATAATTGACTTTTGTGACTGATCCATCTTTGCCTGCCATTCTTGTTGTATTCTTAGTAAATCTTCTTGCATTTCTTTCTTTAATTGATCAAGCTTGGCCTCCATGGCTCTACTTCGCGTGTGATAAGGATTGGAGTTCTTACTTGCCAGAATCGTCTGTCACATAACCCTTCGGACATTAATTTTATTGTTATTTTAAACTCGAATGTATATTATTGGTAATGTGCTATAATGATACATTTTATTGGTGATGCATTATAAATGATGAATTTACTTATGCATAATGAATGATGCAAGTATGAAATGCAAATAAAAGGCGTTGACCCAAGCAGTAACCATTCGGAAATACTTTCATTGGATAAAAAGTTTCACTCATTACAAAGGAGTTCTATTACATATAGGCCTAGCCCTCAGACTCAGCTCTACAATTTCGTTCATAATGGCGATGATCTCCCTTGTATATTCAGAAACCGGATTTGTGCGCAGTTGGATGATCTCCGCTCTATTGGCTAATTCGTTCATGTACCGAGCCACTTCACCCATTTGAGCAATAGCTTCCCCCATCATGCGCTCGCGTTCTTCTACTAAGGATCGATAATGCTCGTATGTATTTTCCCATCCCTTATTGATGCGTTTGATCTCTTTTTCTAGATTGGTAATATGAATTCGACATTTCTGGAGTTCACCCTTTAATTCTCTGATTTCCTTCTGGAATGATTTGTTTCTTCGGACCAACTCTTAGGTCCACTGAGCGGGAGGAACTTGCACTTGCAGAAGGGATTGCTCAAGGTTCGATACATGATTTTGAGCTCATCATTCATGGCTCGAGATTGGTTCATCTCATGTTCGAATCTCATCTGTAATTCTCCCATTTCTCCCGTGAGCTCATCTACTTGCTGACTTTTTGTCGAGAATCTCTGCATCCACGATCCAATCTCTGCCTGCTTTCTATCGAGGAATCGATTCCATCCCTGTCTCTCAGACCACATCTCTTCTTTATTTCGCTTTCTTTCTTCTTCGAGCTCTAAAATTCTTCGATCTTTGTCCTCAAAGTCCTCAATTATACGGTTCATCTCAGTTTTTAACCCCTGGACTTGATTCTTTTCTTCTTCTAATTCTTTCAGGCTGACTTCTTTTTCTTCATGGAGTTTTTGAGCTCTACGAGCCTCAGCTTTATACTGCTTGATCAACTCCTTTTTATCGGCCTCTAGCTCGCATACTTTTGCTTTTCCAGCTTCTATCTTCTTGATCTGACACTTGTTCTCAATTTCCAGACTTTTGATTCGCCGTCTTGCAGCCGCTAATTCTCTGGATCCCAGTTTTCTTTCTCACTTGCTGCACCCTTTGATAATCTTTTTTTAAGTCTTCTAAATCGGCTTCCACCTCCTCTTTCCGTTCTCTCATCATTATAAACTGTCTGGCATGAAATTCAGACTCGATAGTCAACATGAAGTTTTCTCTCTCCATCTCTTCTATTTTCCTGGAATCTTTAGCCTTTTCCATTTCAAACTCAATTCTTTGGATTTCCAGATTCGAAGGGATATTTCTGATTTGTTCTTCTATCGATCTTGATCCCTCTCCAGATGTTAAAGGTATCTTATCATTTACCCTCCTGATTCTCCAGGCTTCATAATCAGGCGTCAAGAAACATCCGCTCCAATTACTTTAGTCCTAAAAGTCATCCTCCAGGAATCAGCCACATCTTTGATTTTCTTTCTATAATTGCCTTCTTATAATCAAATTCAGCACCATCAACCCATGAGTCACGGGAACAAACTGTCGGGTACCGTACTGTCTCAATATCAACAAAGGAGCGTATCCCACTCCTCCCCACAGTCCCAATAATATGATCCAGTCCAAATCTCCGCACTTGAACAAGATTTGTGTATGCATCAGCCACGGTGTTCGCCATGCTATGTTTTGACTTTGTAGATTCCGGAAGAAATCAATCCATTGATCTTTCTGAGATACTTCAGGCCACTCCTTCGTAAGGTACTCAGCAATAGGAGAATAATCTTTCAAAAAACGGTTATAGTTGACTTTTTCTTCCCTCCAGAAATGGCTTCTGATCCACACAGTAAGCAATTGAGCACAACCCATAAAACGACCTCCCCCCAACCTTCTACATATATTCAAAGATCGGAAAGTTTCAGCAAGAATTGCATGGACTGGATTCACCTCTCTTCCTAACTTCTCAACCAAATCGACTACTGCTAGCTCGATCAATCCCAAACATTTTGGAAAGATTACCAAACCATATATACCCAAAGCAATACATCTCTACACACGTTTTCATCTACATGTGCTTCAGCTATCTTTTGTAAGTGAGACCATGGCACTCCCTCACTTTCTCCCTTGCGTTGCAAACGATCATTCACCCATTTGTCGCTTGTGCCCGAGATCTTTGCAAGCTTTGACTTAAAGGAAGGCCCTTTTATCGACCGGGAGTAAACTTTGTCCACTTTAACGCTTGTCAAATTCAACAGAAATTGGTACTCCTCGAGGGTTGGAGTCATGTCCTCTCGGTTGAATGTGAAACAACTATAGGCCGGATTCCAAACTGTATTATGCTTCGTATGAGAACGGGTCTACCTTCACGTATATCAGATGAAATATATCCCCATAAGTCTGCTGAAAAGCTTGCCTCTCAATAAGATTCCAACTTTCCCAAATTATTTTCAATC
The DNA here is from genome assembly GCF_006381635.1 of Hibiscus syriacus. Classification (NCBI taxonomy): domain Eukaryota; kingdom Viridiplantae; phylum Streptophyta; class Magnoliopsida; order Malvales; family Malvaceae; genus Hibiscus; species Hibiscus syriacus. The sequence goes on from NW_024063213.1 coordinate 4,257, forward strand.
CCTGAAGCTCATTCTGTTTTAAAGAAGCTGGTGTATAATCAGACAGATCTGACACGTAATTCCCTGATAGACTATCTCCCTGCTCTTTCTGCTTGGCTTCGGACCAGTTCCTTACATCTGCTGGATTCACTTCTTGTTTAGAAAACTCCTTTCCATCGTGAAAGTCTTTCCACGTTATCGATACTCACAGATCAATCGCCTTTTCTAATGATATGTCTATGCAGTATGAAAAAAAACAAACAAAACAAACAAACAGTTAGTCAAAACAATTGTATAAATTTAACATAAAAAGATATATAAAACAGGAAATAAATCTATTTTATTTATGTATTATCTACCCGAATAATATTCCTCAAAAAGGGTCCTACCCAAACATGCTCTCTACCCTCCTAAAATAATTACATTCTAACTGCACCTAAATTCTATTTCACATGCTTTAAAAGAATAAATCTATTCTACACACTCAAAAATAAATAAATAAAATAAAATAAAAAGGTTAGAGGGTTTCTCCATTGTGTACGCCTATTTTGGGTACCTATTGACGGACCGAGGTTCAGTATGACTCTACCTAGTGTGACCGTTCTATGGTTCACTATATGCATGGTTTCAGCTCTAACAGGAAAAAAGGAACTCGAATCGTCCTTGATGTCAGTGCCCCCTTGGGCTACCAAACCCTCAATCCTCACCCATTACAGGTTTCAAACGGACCGAGTTCAATTCGAGGGGATTCACTGCCTTATACCCATACGAGGAATAAATTCCTACGAAGGTATAAGGTATGTATCCCATGGGTTATTTGCTAAAAACTCATACGAAGAATAAATTCTACGAGAGTAAAGCAATCACCCTAACTAATTTGGATCGAAACTCATGTCTAGAGCTCATGTTATGCTAATGAAAGTGATGTGTGTGAGGAGAAACAAACAAACCTTTGACTCAAAAACAGGGAAAATAAAAATAATAAAAAAAATAACACCCAACGAGAACTAAGAAATATCTGAAAAAATGAAAACAATTAAAATGTTAGTATATAAAAATAAAGAGATAAAATAATACATAAAAATTCAATAAATAGATCATAGTTTTACTAAAGATTCGAACTTATAATTTCCACCATAACGACCATATATAAGCAACCGACAGCCTGACTCTCTAGATGTCCCCAGCAGAGTCGCCAAGCTGTCATAACCATTTTTTTTGTAAAACAATTAAATATTATTTTAAAAACGATTATGACTTTATTTTGGAAAAATTGGTGATTTTGAACGGATTTGAATAAAATTTAAAAGAGTCGCCATCGACCTTTGGGTTAGGTAGGTCGAATACCTAAAAAACGTCTTTTAAAAACAATTTTAAGAAAAATAATTTTATAAGACAAAAATTTGGTCTACGTTACCAAAGATTCATTTAAAACAGGTTCGGGAGTCGGTTACGTGTGGGGAAGGGTAAACACCCCACAACGCCCAAAATTGGTACTGTGTAGCTTACACATCGTCGTAAATGGTGGAAATTATAAGTTCGAATCTTTAGTAAAAAATATGATCTATTTATTGAATATTTGTTAAAATAATAGAAATACTTCACTTGGTAAGAAATCTCAAGATTTGCAATCCTCCAACGGGAAAGCTATCTCATCTATTTCTTATCTATAAAGTATATCCTATCTTTGAATTACCACTAAATAATATCGTCATGAGTAGAAAATAAAATATGCTTGATTTATGTATCGTTAATATTAACATAACAACCATTAATACAATAAAAATTATGAAAAATATAATAATAAATAAATTATGATCTATTTATTGAATATTAGTTAAAATAAATAAATAAAAAAAAAATCCTTTTCTCAATAAGAAATCCCGAGATTTGTAATCCTCCGCCGGGAAAGCTACCTCGTCTATTTCTTACTTGTAAAGAATATTTTCTCTTTTTAAAAAAAAAAAAATATCGAAAATTGACATAAAATACATCATATTTATTTTTCCAAAACATACATCACTCATATTAAGATTCAATGAAGAAATAATAATAAAGATTAAAATTTAAATATTAAACAATATGAACATCAAAAATAAAATAACAATAAAAATAATGTCTATAAGCTTGTAAAAGGAAGAATTTACATTTTTTATATTCTGTTTGAACGTCGTATCGGATTGTACCACTTCGATCAAGTGATACTTTCCACGCCCGTTCTATAAATATGTTTCTTGAAAATAAAATCAAATATAATGAAAATAAAATGCAATTGGAAATATAAACATTTACATTAAATTGAATTAAATATAATACAAATAACCATAAAATATGTAAAATACATTCATACATAAATAACTAAAATAAAACTAAGTTAACATTACAAACCAAAATACAAACCAAATAAGCACATATGATAATTTCAGGGACCAAAATGACGTTTAACCAAGCTTGAAGGGCTAGAATAACAACAAAAAAAGAAATTTAAGGACCAAAATACAAGTACAGAAAATTAAAGGGCAAAAATCGAAGAAACGTAAGTTAAAGAACTAAACTGAAATTACACAAAAAACATGAAGGATCAACAAAATATTTAAACCAAATGCCAAAACAGTGACTAAAACAGAAGATGCATAAATCTGAGGGCCAAATTCGAACATCAGCTAAAATCACGCAACACATGCAAATAAGGACTAAACGAATATTATACGAAACAAGCAACCAAAAATCTAAACACTTAGAAAATATAATACTAATCATATAGGATTAAAACGGAACAAGAATAAATAAAGAGCTCAAATAGAAAGATGAAATTTCATTAAGGATCATATTACAACCATTACAAAGCTAAAGGGATTTAAAATGTAGTTATCCTAAGAAAATAACAAACACGGAAGAAGTTATGAGGACCCATACTGTCGTTATCCCCTTTTAACCCAGCCTCCAACCCTCCCCTGTCTCAGAACGACGTCGTTGACGTCTGAGATAGACCCTTTTAAGGGTTATTATGAAACCCTAAAATCATTTCCTCCTTCCCCCTCATTCCCTCAGCCGCAGACTCAACCCGTGAGAGAGAACTCTCCCTCGGCTCACCGCCATGGGAGGCGACCAAACCTCCTGCAACCGCTAATCAGTGGCCACTAAACCTAAACCGATCAACCATCCCCCACCAACGATCTCTCCTTTGAAACCCAACCTCTAGGACCCAAACCCAACTATTACCACCCGAACCGGACCCCCCCCCCGAAACCAGAAAAACAAAGGCTTTACCTTCAGAATGGGGCTAGCTAGGATCGGAGAAGGTCACAGCGAGATCCACGGTGGGGTTAGAGAAGGTAAAACTTTCCTTTCTTCTCTCCTTTTTCTGTTTTTTTTCTTTTCGTTTTTTCTCCTTTGCTTTTCTTTTTTTCTGTTCTTATCTTTGCTTCCCGGATTTCTGGTGAGATGATGATGATATCTAGGTAGAGCCTGGCTTTTTTTCTGATTTGGTAGGATAGAAATCCCGAATATTTAGGGATTTATTGGTATTTTAATTTGGAGTTTAGATTTGTGAGATTTGAACTGTATGTGATATATTTTCTTGACTGGTTTTGCTGTAGATGACAATAGCGCAACAGTTGGGGTCAGATCGGAACAGTGATGGTGGCGGCGCTGAGGCAGAGAAGGGTCACACGGCGGCTGGAAGGGGATTAGGGTTTGAAACCCTAATATGTTTTAGGGTTTGAAACCCTAATCTACTAGGTTGGGTCCGGGTTAATTGGGCTTCTGGTCTCTGGGCCAATTGTAATCAGGCCTTAATTTGGCCTGCAAAAATACATGTAATTAATTTATAATAAAAATAACGATAATAATAATAATAATAATAAAATAACGGAAAAAAAACCCGGATAAAAACGGGTGTCTACTTCTTATACGAGTGTGTATCATGAGATTGTGCGATGGTGTTCTTATACTGAATGATATTGATTTTTTTAGTTGTGGGTGCTGGTGGCTTGCCGTCAGCTCCAAATGCAGTGGACAACATTGTTCGTGATGGTAGACAAAACAAGAAATCAAAGTGGGATAAGGTTCTAACTTGTCAGTGCATCTCTGTTCCAAATAACTCATCTATGATATCATGGACCTAACTTTTTCATTGTTTTATTTAACTTCCAGGTGGATACTGATAGAAGAAATCCTCTACCTGCTGGGGGACAGCATTCTCTATCTGCTGCTGGAGCACATACGGTTATTTTATCAGCTGCTAATGCTGTAAGTGGGTACACAGCTTTTGCGTAAGTCCTATAACTTGATGGAAAATTGTTCATGTCTTCCCTCCTTTTTAATCTGGATTAGACTCTTTTTCATGGCCGCATGATTGACTTATTGAAACGAACAACTTACAGCCAGTGCTTACTGCTTAGTAATCAGCACTGATTTCATTCTGTTGTAAAATGGCAGACAACAGAAACGGCTTGAAGCACAAGAGAAGAAATCCAGTGAAAAGAGGTTGGATAGAAGATCTTGAGGTCATTTCTTTTAGTTTTGGTACAAATGTTCCCAATAACTGTTTTGAGGCTGAGAACCAGTAATGCTTATGGTAAATTTATACACTTAAATTGTACCTTGTAGATCACTTATTACCTAATTTTAGCCACATAATCCTGTACTGATACAAGAATACTTGAAAGCCTGCTTTGTTTTGTGCTAAATACATGGCCCACCCTATGTTTTTCTTGTATTAACATACATATGCCCCACTTACTCATTTAATGGTTTAAACAGAGATTAATCCTATCGAGCTGTATAGAATCTTATGGGTGGTAACACTCCCCGTCAAGTATTTAACATTGTTATATTTTCAAGAGCTCTTGGTTAAGCTAGAACAATTCCATGCTGGTTGATCTAAGCCTACAATACTCTATTTAGACGTCTAGTACTATGCATGAAATTGGCTGCCAATATGGAAAGGAAAAAGTGACATTTAAAGGGTCCAAAGATCTATGACGTGCTTGTCTTGTGCCTATGGCATAAAATTAGAGACGTTGGAGAATCGTACTGTGTTCCCTGCATACATCTCTGTCTCGAATTCAGATCCTTCTATGTTTGAAACACCCAAGGCCAACAATCCAATTGAAAGAAGTATTTTTTCCTTTAAAAGAATTCCGATTATTACTCTTACTCTAATGAGAAAAAAGTATACTCTAATGAGAGGAAAAAACACCAAACCTATTACCACCGGAAGAAGAAAACATGTCTCCGATTAGTCGAAATTGGCCAATGGTAATGCCACCACTGATTATTTGAGATGATAGTTGATACTGACCAACCGTGATGCCACCACCTATTAATGGAGTCAATAGTCTGTTATCGACCAATCATAGTAAAATAAAGACGTGAACAATACAAAGCAGAAAGTCATTCTCCATTTATTGATACACAAAACCAAGTACAATTTCAGTTTCATATATACACTGGTCTTGGTTGGGTGAATAATAAATATGGTGAAAGTATAGTATCGAAGAAGATGAGTTACAAAAATTTAATAATGAGACCACCGGTCACATTTGGCCTTTGGGTGCTTTTGGCATGTTGCTTAAGGGGTAATTTCGGAATACCTGATAAAGTTAACGGAAACTTTTTCTATATATAAATCCAAAGCTGTGAAAAAGGGTTAAAACAAAACTCAAACCTCTCTGCAGTAAGTAAAGTAGAGAGAGTGGAAAAGCCTTTGGTGGGCAGAATATATCCTGTTTTCCCTTCTTCTTCTGTTGACGTTCAATCTAAAGTTTGATCTTGAGTGGATTTTTTTGCTGTTTTTACTCTGGTTTGAGCTTAGAGATCGATTCTTTGATTCAGTTTGTGAATGCCCATTTGAACATTCAATCTAAAGTTTTGATCTTGAGTATATTTTTTGCTGTTTTTAGTCTGGTTTGAGCTTAAAAATTGGTTTGTTGATCATTTTGTGAACACCCTACTAGAGTTTCGGAGGCAAAAAAGAAGAAGCCAAAAGTACGAATTTTTAAGCTATGGCAGAACCAAAACCTGAAGAAATAAGCCACCCACCAATGGACCAACTTCAAGGCCTGGAGTACTGCATTGACTCAAAACCTTCTTGGGGTGATCATTTTTTCTTTTTCTAAACTTTTTCAGTTGTTTTGTTTGTGCTGTTTTTGTAACCCTCTGTTTTGCTTGTGGAAGCAGAAGCTATAGCTTTGGGATTTCAGCATTATATTTTGGCCTTAGGAACTGCTGTGATGATCCCTTCTTTTCTTGTCCCTTTGATGGGAAGAACTGATGTAAGTCACTTTGCACATGTAATGAATCACAATATTCTTATTTATTTTTAGATTATTTGTTACTGATTTTTTTATCATTTCCGCATTAAACTGGTTTAGGATGATAAAGTAAGAGTGGTTCAGACACTGCTATTTGTTGAAGGGATTAATACACTTTTACAAACACTGTTTGGAACTCGACTACCTACCGTCGTAGGCTGTTCTTACGCCTTCATGGTTCCCATCATATCAATAATTCATGGTACTTCTTTGCTGAGTTTTGAGGATAACCATATGGTTACCCCAATTCTTTAATTTTTTCGCTTTTCTCATAAAGTTCAATCTTTGTATGCAGAGATTTCTATATACTATGAGAGCTGTCCAAGGTGTACTAATAGTAGCATCAAGCATACAGATTATCTTCGGATACATTCAAATGTGGGCTATTTGCACCAGGTGCAACTTTGATCTTGAATGTAGTTTCTGTATCAAAATTATGGAGAGACATAATTTGAGAAACTATTAACTGAATGGTGTTTTTTGTTTTCCTTTTTATAGGTTCTTTAGCCCCCTTGGAATGGTTCCAGTTATCGCACTAGTTGGCTTTGGGTTATTTGACAAGATGCTTCCCCGTGGTACAATATAAAACCCTGAGGCTTTTCTGAACCCTTGAATGATAATTTTTCTTCCTATAATATCACTGGTGTTGTTTTAACTTGTTATCGACTCACCATCAGGTTGGTCGCTTCATCGAAATCGGCCTCCCTATGCTTATTCTATTTATAGCCTTCTCCCGGGTACTACCATTCCTTCAAGCACTGTAATGGACTAATATTGTTTGCACTAAATGCTGCTACATCAAGTTCTTGTATACCGTATGGAAATACTAAGATGAAAAATGTAATGTGTTGTGTTTATTTTCTATCAAAAACAGTACTTGAAGAACTTTCTGATAAAACAAGTGCCGATACTGGAGCGGTTTGCTCTCGTCATATCAATCACGGTAATTTGGGCATATGCACATATCTTGACTCTAAGTGGCACATATAAACATCGTCCGGAGTTAACCCAATTAAATTGCAGAACCGACAAGGCCAACCTCATTTCTTCTGCTCCATGGTCGGTCGATATTTATGTTTGCTTTTGTCGAATCCATGGAATACTTCTTAGTATTGCCTTTCTGACTGAAATTTATTCATTCAGGATAAAGATACCTTATCCTCTTCAATGGGGTGCTCCTACTTTTGATGCTGTCATTCTTCTGGAATGATGGCTGCTGTTTTAGTGTCATTGATTGAGGTACTTACTAAAATTCATAAATCGAATAGACGTTATTTAGCGATTCAAAGCTAATGAATGTTTGCTTTGGCAGTCAACAGGAGCTTACAAGGCTGCCGCACTTCTAGCCAGTGCCACGCCATCTCCGGCCCATATTCTTAGCCGTGGTATTGGTTGGCAAGGCATTGGGATCCTTCTGGATGGGTTATTTGGAACACTTACTGGTTCAACCGTCTCTGTGTAAGTATTGTTGCTTTCTTGCTCGGAAAATTATCGATTTATGCTACTGTACTATACTAATTCCTGGTAAAACAACAGAGAAAACGTGGGGCTTCTCGGAAGCACTCGTGTTGGAAGCCGCAGGGTCATTCAAATCTCAGCTGGCTTTATGATATTCTTTTCGATGTTAGGTGAGTGTTGAAGTCTTTCTGCAGGAAAATTTGGAGCTTTGTTTGCATCGATACCTTTCACCGTATTTGCTGCTGTGTATTGTGTTTTGTTCGGTTACATTGGTGAGTACTGATACCTTTAACAATAACATTCTTGTATAACCCCATAGGAATATTATTTTCTATATGTTGTTTTGCTTATGACATTCTTGCAATTTACGAGCATGAACTCCATGTGAAATCTCTTTATCGTCGGCGTGGCATTGTTCTTAGGTTTATCGGTTCCCGAATACTTTCGAGAATACACTGCCAAAGCTCTACATGGTCCTGCTAGTACCCGAGCTGAATGGGTGAGTTTTAAATGTGTCCCCATAGCGCGTTTCTCATTCAACTCTTCTGCTAATCAACATACCATTGACTTGTATTGTGCTATGTTTGGCATATGCAGTTCAATGATTTCCTTAATACCATCTTCTTTTCATCTCCGACTGTTGCATTGATTGTTTCCGTACTCTTAGATAACACACTTGACTATAAAGACAGTGCCAGAGATGGAGGAATGCCATGGTGGGCTAATTTCCGATCATTCAGAGGCGATGCCCGGAGTGAAGAGTTTTCTACACTCCCTTTCAATCTAAATCAAAATCGTTTCTTCCCCCCATTATAGATCATCATCGCAACGAGATGAATCGGCCATATGTATATTTGACTTGGGTTTAATCCGATATCGATTCGGTTATTAAATTAAATGATTTTTTTCTTATGTAATGTTGGGTTGCTGCTGTCTCCAACAGTGTTTGCAAAAGTGACTTTGCAAAGAACTGTCAATCGTATGTAGCAATGCACTTTTTGACTTAGAGGAATTCAGTATCTGAAATTAATCATAATTCTTCTCTTTTTTGTATATGTGCAATTTTATTAACAAATCTTATGATTTGCACATGCATTCCGGGCACCTTGGTTGTCGGTAAATGCTTCGACCAGAGCCCCTCACTCGCACTCTTTGGCTTTCCTCGATCATCTTTCGTATCCTATCTTCAAATGTATTCCATCCTATGGAGCTATTCTCTGAAAAAATTGCCGCTAACCTCTTCTTGTTAGGTCGCAAGGTTGGAGCATGTCCATCACCGTAGTAAGTTCGGAATCCGGATACCAGCGATGATAGTTGGCTTCCGGAGTCTGTCATGGCAAAGACATCTGAAGTTGCACAAGCAATGAAATCTAATGCTGCCAGCTGCATCCGAAGCATTTCTAAGTTATAAAAATGTACCCGAAAATAGTTCTTTTAAAAAGATTGCCTGAATCCGAAAATACTTGAGAAGAAAAATTTCGAAAAGGAGCAAGTTCAATGGGAGTGAGCAGTGTTTCCTTAGTGATCAAATTGGGGTACAAACTGCTAAAAGGGTGCATCCGGGAACTTCCGCTGTATATACGAGACCCTGCTAGATAAATGTAAGTTCCACGCTTGAAACCGAGAGCGGCAAGAACTAGTGCGGCTTCTTCGGGTGTCAATGGGCATCTTCCCAACCGAGAGCGGCAAGAACTAGTGCGGCTTCTTCGGGTGTCAATGGGCATCTTCCCAACTTCCGCAACTCCACAGGAGAAACAGGCCTACAAGTAGGGGTGTAAACGAGCCGAGTCGAGCTAGTATTGTTGAGTTCGACTCAAACTCGAAAACTTTCAAAGCCAGCTCGACTCGAAAATTTTCAAAGCCAGCTTGAGTCGAAAACTCGCGAGCTTAAAATTATCAAGCTCGACTCGAACATGAAATGTAATATTGAAACTCGACTCGAACTCAAAAAGGATCAAACTCAAAAAAAAAAAAATTAAGAGCTCGATTAAAGCTGAGCACGATTGAAACTATTGAAGCTCTATTCCGAGAGCGATTGAAGCTCGATTCCGAGCTCGATTGAAGCTCAATTCCGAGCTCGATTGAAGCTCGATTCCAAACTCGATTAAAGCTCGATTCCGAGCTCAATTGAAGCTCGACATTGCCCAAGCACAAAGTTGCTTAAACTAATACTCCCCCATCTTCCTTTATATAAGTTACCAACCCGAGCTGCTTGTTTGCTACGGATGTGGGATTGCATAACGTTCCTCCACTTTATTTCTTCCTCCACTTTTCTCTCTCGGCGTAGATCATTATCCAGTCAACTTCATCTTTAACAGGTAATCCCAATATATCTTCCAGTATCAAATCCGGCTTTGTAAGCCGATCATCGCTTTCCAAAACCGACTTACCCTTACGCTTTTCCACGTCAAAGCAAGTTAATTTTGCCTTCCGCACTGGTTTCAGGAACTTCATGTATAACTGGAACTTCAAAAATATCATGAACAACACCAGAGGAGATACCAAAACTTGAAATGGGCAATTCTGTTGAATTTTCATGAGATTTTATTTTATGATATTCATTCATTGAGCTATGATTTAGGGACACTGATTCAACCTTACCATTTGAAATTTTCTTTAGACCAACTTCTTTACAATCTGCAATCTGTTTCACCTTTTCATCCAACAATCTGATCTGTTCCAAGTTTATAAATATTTATTTTTCTTACGAAAACATTTATGTCCATAAAACACCATAATCAAGAACTTCACTGCGTCAAATTTATAAATATTACCATATTTAGTAATTTTTGTTGAATTATTTAAACTGTCTCGTGAAACGTTTTTTATAGTGTCACGCTTATAAAGGGTTGTGAATTAATAATACTATTATCATTAATTTATTGAGTGGTCATTAGTTATAAAATGGAGTATTGTTATATTTAAAAGTTTTGGGTTCAAACAGTTATATAAGTCTTTTTGTTAACTATTTCCTTCTTTCTTTCAGTTATTCTAGAAAATAATAAAATTAAAAATGAAATTTGAGCCAATGTGTCAGACATGACTCATGAGTACTCAAGAAAAATAAAAAGTCGAAGCAACATAGATTCAACTATCATGTTGATCTCGACAAAAAAGTAAGAATATGGACACACGTAGGTTTCAACAAAGTACCAACTGCCAATCAAACAGGCAAACACCAATTATCACAATTCCCATCACCCAAAATCCAATAAGGAAATATGATTAGTCAAAATAATCAACCACAAAAACAGTTGAAATGTTCATTCCTCAATTTGAGAGTTTAGAGTTTAGGGTTTAGAATTTAGGGTTTAAGGTTTAAGGTTTATGCTTTAAGGTTTATAGTTGAGGGTTTATAGATTAGGGTTTATAGATTAAGATTTAGGGTTTTATTTTTCTTTTAGTAATATACAATGTAACAATTGAACTTGGTATGGTTAATTTTAAAAATTAAAATTTGAGAGTAGTTGTATTATAGAATTTTTAATATAATTTTAAAATTTTATAATTATAAATAGTTTATTTTTAATAATGTAATTTTAAAAAATCTAAAATTATAATATAACATTTTTTCGAGCTGCTCATGAGCTTTTCGAGTTGAATATCGAGTAGCTCGTTTCGGCTCGTTAAGAACTCGAGTCGAGTCCATTCGATCCGAGTATTTATCGAGCCTTGATCGAGTCGATCTCGAGTAGCTCGCGATCTGTCTCGTCTCATTTACAGCCCTACCTACAAGCATCAATGGTGGAAGGAATGGATCGATCAGGTATTTGCATGGAAACGACATCAGGCAAAATAATAATGACAGAAGGCTGTTAGGACAATACTTCGTGTTCTTCAAGCGCTCGATGAGCAGAGGGAAGTGGACCTCTCTGTAGGTTTCGAGTTCCTTTTTCTCGTATTCTCCGCCTCCGAAATCACATAGGGAGTATGCCACCATATCCTCCTCGAATCTCAAGTGTAATGCAAGGTATTTGGATGAGCCTCTTGCAACATAATCCTCTTTGGAGGAAACACCGGGAGCGAAATCTCCGAGCAGTTGCTTATCCAGATGACGTTCGGTAGCATCATGTTTGAACTTCCTTATCCTTTTGATTAATAGTGAACCAACTTCTTGGATTTTCGGCACGAACTTTAATGCATGGAAGTTGCATTTGCATCTCAATCTCTGCAATGGAGCAAATATTATATAAGTGACAGAGCTGATATAATAGAAGGTTGCATCCTGCAATAGTTAAACATGCAACTGGTGTCACACACCTGGAGATCAGGAGGTAACGGATCAAAGCCGAGTCGGTTACCGAATCCAAGGAAGTGAACAACTTTGTTCTTCATAAGGAGGGGAAGTACAGTGCTGACGTAATTGTTCGGCTTCGCTTCCTTCGGGATATCTGCATCCGTAATCTGTATCAAGGTTAACAAAAACCGAAAAGCAAGATTAGAGGTTTCAGACTTTCAATGCAATGTAGAAAGAAAGACAACTTACAAGACTACCAATGGCTTCAACATCCAACGACTTCAAATGCGGGGGAAGTTCCTGCAAAATATGTATATCATCCTTCAACATGCTCATAAAATAGTCTTCTTGATAGATGTCACTGAACTGGCTGCATTTTGATTCGAATCAGCAGCGGTTGCAGATTCATATACGAACATGAAAAACGTTGGCGAAATGTGAATAAACAGAGGCCACTTCATGAAAGGAAGAAGGAGATATTAGTTTCAGATCAAGGTTCCATAGTTACCTAGGATCCTTCCATACATTGCTGTAAAGAAATTTGGGAAGAACCAGAGTCGCATTGAGCAACGATGCCACGGCAACTGCATTGCAAGGTGCCTTAATGACTGATAATTCAATCTTTCAAGAGCTCACCGGTGAACTTATTCATTGAAACCAACATTCAACGTTCTTAATGAGTAATGAACAATGAAAAAGATCAGTTGTTCACTTACTGCTACTCGTTGCTGGTTCAAACCACCGTTCGTGCTTACCATTATATAGCCATTACTCTCTTCAGGCTTCCCTGTCTCGACATTGAAAGTGAAAGGACTTAATCATGATAACTTGCCATTATCTTAAACCAAACACAAGGTATTTTACCTAGGCTAGTTGGATATCTTTTATCTGCACAAGGTTTCCATTTGGTTGCTTCCTGATATGGTTCCTCCCAAAACCTCAGACTATCTTGCTTAAACTCCTTCTGAAAATCAATGAAGATACTCGGATTTGAGCGATAATTAACTTATCTCGGATCCTTCAAATTAGTTGTCGAAAAACCTACCTTGGCGAGTGCACTTGAAGCCAAATTTAGAAGCCTACTATACATCTCAACTGTGGACCTTTCCTCATGAACATATGCAACACTGTCCTCCTTAACATACATGTGAATTAGGCATATCAGAAACTAGTTGGTTTCACTTCATCATTTAAACAATGTTTCATAATGATAACCGACAAGTACTAATGGAAATTTACCATACTTCGCCACCATTGGAGTTTCTCACAGTCGAACTTCTGTGAAAATTGATCGAATCGAAAACCGACACCATCAGAGAATCAAGAAAGGACACGAAAACCATTAACAAAACCATCAAAGCAACGGACTTCACGTTCCGGCGAAACCACGTGTGCCTTTTCCTAACATGAACACCCTTGTTAAAATGATTCCCAACCCCTAATGTTTTCCTCCCAATAAAAGGATCATTGGCCCCCAAATTCCTAAAAAATAACTTGTTATTATGATTCTTCGACATTCGACGTGAACTTCTCGGCGATCCTTGCTAATGCTACACTAGCTCTCTATCAAACCTCAACCCTTCATTCATTGTCTTGACATGATTATGGAAAATATGAAACCATGAACTTGTTTTACTCTATTTTCCCATTGTCTTACGTCTAACAAAGACATGTCAACAAATATGAACATATGTCGTAAGCTAATTCAGTTCCGGTTGTTGGTGAAGAAGAAGTAACATTAAAAAATGGGGGGAAAATGGATCGATGGTGTAGAGTTTGATAAAATAAGAATGTCAAAGAAGGTGGAAGAATTCAAAGAGACGTTAAGAAGTAGGTGTCGGTGATATAGTGAGTTGAAGGCTTAGAAAGAGTGGAATGCAAGGCAAATAGGTGGACAAACTCATCTCAGCTCGACTCAACTCGGTGCCTCTCAACCGCAGTTTTGAAACATTAACCTTGTAAAAGTATATGTATAAAGAAAAGAGAAAATAATCTTAGTGACCGAAAATGTCTTATAATATACGATTTTAACCAATTTTTTTGGATTTGTCAAAATGACCAACAAAATCGTAACGCGAACTCTAATTTTTCAACTCAGTTTCCAGATTCGCAACGCGATTGTAAGATTCGCAATGCGATTTTGAAAAATGTGTTGCGATAGTTAAAATGTGTTGCGATAGTGAAAAATCCAAAATAAGTTTACATTTTAACTATTTCAAATTCACGTGGAGTTTGAAACAATAAAGAATGTGTTGTAATAGTGTAAAAGATTCACAAGCCATTTGTAAGATCTTAGTTTGAAACAATCAAGAATGTGTTGCGTTAGTGTAAAAGATTCCCAAGTGTTTGTAATTCTCAATCCCACATAGTATTGAAAACACTATTGGGAATGAGTATTTAAGGCTTGGATTTCCCACTTCCTTGTTGAGTGGAAGAGAACAAGGGGGACTCTCGCGCACCGTTGCCTCCGCTGTCCCGTCCCGTCCAGTCTCGAGTCGGGGTGGGGTCGTGATCGTAGTCGTGGCCGGGGTCATGACCGTGGCCGTGGCCGGGGTCGTGGCTTTTTTTAGTTGAAGTTTGAAACTTTCTCATTTCAGAAATAAAGTTCCCTGTTTTTCCATGGCTAAAACGGCTCCAAACTTGTGTCCCCTAAACCAAAACCAAAACCAAAACCGTAGAGAAAACTTATTCTTATCTAAAAATGGTTGCTTTATCCAGAAACCTTCTTCAAAAACCACTCTCTTGTCTCCAATTTTCAGCTCTTGCACCCCTATCCGCATCTCCGCTTCGCCGATAAGATATGTTGATCTCCATCTTTCAGATTATAATGCCAAAATTCTTCAATTCTGCGAGTTGGGTGATCTTCACAATGCCATGGAATTGCTTTTCATGTCTAAAAAAACTGAACTTGAACCCAGAACGTACTGCTTTGTTTGACAGCTTTGTGCTGATTAAAATCATTAACGGATGGAAAAAAAGTTAATTCAATCGTTGATTCTAATAATTTTGTGCTCGATGAACTCTTGGGCTCCAAGCTTGTATCCTATTATGCAACTTGTGGGGATTTAAAGGAAGCAAGGAAGGTTTTCGATAGACTGGAGAAAAAGAATGTTTATTTGTGGAATTTTTTGGGGAGTGAGTATGCAAAAACTGGGGATTTCAGGGAGAGCATTCGTTTGTTCAAGATGATGGTGGAAAAAGGAATTGAAGTGAACTCTTACACATTTTCTTGTGTTCTCAAGTGTTTAGCAGCTCTAGGAGGTCTTAAAGAAGGTGAATGTGTTCATGGGTATTTGTTAAAAGTGCGTTTTGGTTGTTGCAGTAGTGTTGTGAACTCTCTCATCACGTGTTACTTCAAAAGCAGAAGACCTGAAAGTGCCTGTGAACTGTTTGATAAATTGCGTGACCGAGATGTTATATCATGGAACTCTACGATAAGTGGCTATGTATCAAATGCTCTTGCACAGAGAGGGCTGGAGATCTTTAAAGAGATGTTGCATTTGGGTGTTGAAGTGGATTCGGTTACTATCATAAGTGTTCTTGTCGGTTGTGCGATATTCGAGTACTCTTTCATTGGGAAAGGTTATTCATGCTTTGGCAATGAAATCATGTTTTGAGAAGAGAATCAACTTTAGTAACTCTTTACCGGATATGTATTCGAAATTTGGTAATCTCGATGGTGCCTTACGAGTTTTCGAGAAGATGGGTGAAAGAAATGTTGTGTCATGGACTTCTATGATAGCAGGCTACACCGGGGATGGCCGGTCCGATGGAGCCATCTGATTGCTCCAACAAATGGAGAAGGAAGGTGTTAAACTAGATGTAGTTGCTATCACAAGCATTCTTCATGCTTGTTCTAGAAGTGGTTCGTTGGATAATGGCAAGGATTCACATGGTTACATAAAGGCAAATGACATGGAATCGAATTTGTTTGTGTAATGCACTAATGGATATGTATGCTAAATGAGGAAGCATGGACGATGCAGATTCTGTCTTCTCGTGGATGGCTGTGAAGGACATTATTTCTTGGAATACCATGATTGGATGTTACTCGAAGAATTGTCTTCCCAACGAAGCTCTTAAAACGTTTGCTGCAATGCTTGAAGAACTGAAACCCGACAGCAGAACTATGGCATGTATTCTCCCTGCATGTGCCAGCCTATCTGCTCTAGAAAGAGGCAAAGAGATTCATGGTCACATATTGAGAAATGGGTATTCTTCATATCAACATGTTGCGAACGCACTCGTCGACTTATATGTAAAGTGTGGAGTTCTAGGTCTTGCACGATTACTTTTCGATATGATTTCTTCAAAAGATTTAGTCTCATGGACAGTAATGATTGCCGGATACGGTATATATGGGTTTGGGAATGAAGCTATTACTACCTTCAATGAGATGTGAGATGCAGGAACTGAGCCAGATGAAGTCTCCATTTCTATACTGTATGCCTGCAGCCGTTCTGGACTACTTGAGGAAGGTTGGCGATTCTTCTACATAATGAAAAATGATTTCAACATTGAACCCAAATTAGAACACTATGCCTGCATGGTAGATCTTCTTTCTCAGACCGGTAATCTTTCGAAGGCATGTGAATTTATCGAGACCATGCCTATTGCACCAGATGCCACAATCTGGGGATCTTTGCTTTGTGGCTGCAGGATTTAACATGATGTTGAATTAGCTGACAAAGTTGCAGAACGCGTCTTCGAGCTAGAGCCAGAAAATACCGGATATTACGTGCTCTTGGCTAATATATATGCCGAGGCAGAAAAGTGGGAGGAAGTGAAGAGAATGAGAGAGAGAATTGGAAGGAAAGGCCTAAGAAAGAAGCCAGGCTGCAGCTGGATAGAGATAAGGGGCAAAGTTAATCTCTTTGTTAGTGGAAACAATTCACACCCACAATCCAAAAAGATGGAATCTTTGCTGAAGAAGCTAAGGAGGAAGATGGATATTTCCCTGAAACCAAGTATGCTTTGATTAATGCAGATGAGATGCAAAAAGAAATGGCTCTCTGTGGGCACAGTGATAAATTAGCCATGGCTTTCGGGTTATTAACGTTGCCACTGAGAAAAGCGATATGAGTAACCAAGAATCTCCGAGTATGCGGCGACTGTCACGAAATGGCCAAGTTCATGTCTAAGGAAACTGGTAGAGAAATTGTGCTCAGAGATTCAAATCGATTTCACCATTTCAAGGATGGATGTTGTTCTTGCAGAGGTTTCTGGTGACTAGGCCAACACTCGTTATGTAATTTTTGGGTAAATCGCACTTCTAACTATGTTTTCAATGAATCAATCCGATTATTCTATTCAAATATGACATGAAACATATTCGAAATGTTAGAAGATAACGATAAATATACGTGGTAAGAAACTGAATAAAAGTAAAGCACAATGAAAGACACCAGAAAGGATAAAATCGTCGAAATGGTGTCACAAAGCAAATGTTTGAAGATCAAGAAGAACACATAAGTCATTGTATTTTAACCATTAAATGACCAGTACATCAGCAGAAAAGAACAGCACACCAGTATATGATTCCATTGCTTCTTTCTTTTTCATTTCCCCCCCTCAAAATTCCACATATAGCTACTTTTTTCTTCCCATTTATCATAAAGAAAGTGTATAAAATATCAATAATAAATAAATGAAAACTCTAATCACCAATTTCCCCTGGTCCAAAAATCTAGTACTGTTTTGTTCAGCCACACCATTTTGAGAGAACTAAGACAACAATAAGGTAAACTATTGAAGAAAGTGCAATTTGCTACACCAATAACAGCCTTATTTGGCCCATGATGTTGCTTCTTTTCACTTGAATCATCTGCACCATCATCATCATAATCTGAAGAATCACTGTCAGAAGAATCCTTAGAAGGAGGAGGTGACAGTGGCATTCAGTGCTTATCACAAGGAGAAATCCCAAGCTTCATTTTTTATGGCAAAACATAATGGTTGTAACAAAAATTGCTATTCCCACCAACCTTCAAAGCATCCAGTCTCTTTATGAAACTAGCATTGAAAGGCAAAACCCCATGAAGATCATTGTTCTCAACTTTCAACACTTTCAAGCCTTTCAACTCTGAGAAAATCCTTGGGACAGTACCATTCAACTGGTTATTACTCAGATCAACATGATCCAAGCCTGGAATACCCGACATAGAATCTGGGATTGACCCAGAAAATGAATTGGAAGCCAAAGATAGATTTTTTAATGATATCAAGTCACCAAACTCAGTGGGAATCACCCCATTTAGTCCATTTGAAGAAAGGTTCAAGTATTCAAGATCTTCAACAAGGGTAAGAGAAGTTGGAATGTTCCCTTTGAGCTTGTTATCAGATAAATCAACACGGGTCAGATTCTGATTCAGGTGCCTTGGAAGAGAACCGGTGAGATTAGCATGAGAAATGCTTACTGTCTTTAACTTATGCATATTCCCAAGGATCACATAAAGGCCAGTGGTGTTAACCGGAGTGAATGAAACGGTGAGATCGGTCAGGTTAACGAAACGTGAGAGCCAGACGCCGGTGAGGCGGCGGAGGGAGCGAACGCAAGAGAAGGAAGTGAGGGAAAGTGAGAGATCAGAAGGGAAACGGATAGGGGAAGTATGACGGTGAAGGAAAGGGAATGGAGGGTAGAGAGGGACTTGAGAGCTGTGAAAGAGAGGGAAAGGTAGGCGGAGCAGTTGGAGAGGTGGAGGGAAACGAGGCGGTGGAAGGGCTTGGAGTTGTCGCAAACAGTGGCGTTGTGAAGGGAGGGTTGAATGCAAGGGTCTCTTGCGGTGGGGATGTTGAGGGATTCGAGTGCTTCTATTTGTTTGGGATCTAGTGTAGAGGAGGAAGGAGAACAGGGTGGTTCAGTGGTGGCATTAGTGGTGGTAGCGACGGCGAGACGGAGGAGGAGGAAGAATAATGGTGCTAAGTTAAGTGATGGCGGTGGTGGTTTCATGGTCGAAAAATGGAGTTTTTAGAGTGAGGTTGGAGCTTGGGATGTCAAGCTTGGGAGTTGTATTATTTTATAACTAAATACTAGATTTTATGTTATCCATGCATGACAAGCGTCAAAGTCATAAATTATTAACTTTTTATCAAATTAATTAAATTTTAAATGAATTTTAATAATTTTAATTATGTAAGCGACATATAATATAATCTCAAACATCACGCCATCAAATGAACTAAACAATGAAAAAAAGTCATTAACTTTAAGATTAATATGAAAAGGAAAACTAAAAATTATTAAATTGGAGGACTATATATTAATTTATCCAAATATACTTTTGAAAGCTGGATTGACGTGGATTCCAACTTCCCCTTTTTACCACTACTATAGTACCAAAGTGGCAATATTTCTATTTAGTCCAACCTTTTGTAATTTAGAAGGAAAACACTAGAAAAAGAACCCTAAGGACTTAAAATGTATACTATTTAAAAATGAAGGAGACTTCATTCAGATAACCAAATGGTTTTTAGCCTTAATGACTTAAACATATTTGAATTTTCTTATAGAATAAGTTATAGCAGCCAAAAGGAAAAAACCATACGTCTAAAATGTTTAAACTCTCTAATAAGGACATGTGGTAGGTGAAATAATATCATGTAGAAAATAAAATAACTTCCTTTATTACAATCAAATTCATTGATTGGATTTAAAGAAACAATTAATAAATTTAAAAATAATTTAAATATCAAACGAAAAAAACACAATTATAATAAGATCAATATCTTATTTCATTAGATAAAACTTTAATTTTTTGTTACCTTTTTATATATTTTCTATTAATAATTTAATTTTTATTTTTAAAATTTTATAAATTCATATTCTAATGTATACATTCCTATTGTAATAGGACTAATACATTTCATTTCAAGTAATTTCAATGGAAAACACCCATAGCATTGCTTAGAGACACTTGCACACTTTTGAGAACAAAATGGGTACATGAAATTTACAAACTTTTTAAAATTTAGACCTTCCACATTTTTCAGCCCAGTTTACATGCAAATGGTTCACTCTTGAAGAAGACAATAAAAATACCATCAACAATCAATGGAAATGCAGCTCGAGGTCACGGTAGTGCTACTGGTGGCGTTGACGAACGGGTTGATCCAGACCCAAACGAGAGAGAACACGGAAGCCAACAGCACTGACAAAAGAACAACAATGGTCGGTGTCCTGTTTTGTCTAGCCATGAGACCTTTGAGGAACGAATAAAGATGGAGGATGACCCAAAATGAAAAGAACACTTTGCCAAAGAGCGGTCCCCATGCTTCGTACCCTTTGTTGAGTGCGTCAGAGAATCCAGCCATGACGCCGACCATGTTGACGATGAGGAGTGTCGTCGGGGGTATCAAAAGCGTCGTCCATTTCACAGTGTAGAGCTCACCGAACTCGGCATCATCGGCTGCATTGGCAGTGACATTAAAGTTGGTGTCGATACCCGCCAGCATCTTTAGTATACCTTGGAAGACGAAAAATAGATGGGCGGAAACGCCTCTGATGACCCAAAACTACTTGTTACGCCATAAGTCCTCGATGCTGACTCCACTCCACTCCACCGGAGCTCGAGCACGGCGGTCACAATAATGGAAAGGAAAAGTCCAAGAAAGAGAACACTTGCCAGGTTTGACAACAAGCACTTATGAATTATGATATCGAAAACTAAACAAGAAAAAAACAGGAAGAAGTACTAGCAATCATTACCGTGGGGATGATAAATATTTCGGCGAGAATACAGATTACCGACAGAGAACAATAAGCAATGAGAGGAAGAGATGTGAAAGGATAAACAATGGTGTTAATATATGGTAGCCTTTGAAGCCATTTAAAATGACCGCTTCTAAAACTGTAATCCCCTCATACCGATGCGGGTAATCTGATCCGATCTGGAGTGTTTCATAGGGCCACCGGAGCGACCCACTATAAAAATAGCGAAAAATTTAAAACTTTTATTAAAACATGTAACTTATAAATGATTTATCAGTATGCAAAAATAAAATAGATTTTCAGACTCGTATATAAAACAAAATACAATTACATGCCCCCTAATCACATATACTATACTCTGCAAACAACGCCGGAAGAACTCTCTTACTGAAGTCGATAGTTGCACTGTAATAATTCTTTTAACCTGCAATGGTGAGTAATAGAGTGAACTATGGAAAGCTCAGTAATACAGAACTACCAGATAATGCTGAAGAACATGCATATACAGATAAACATATATTTCCTTATTGGTTCAGATGTCTACATATTTTTAGGCTGAGCTGAGGTCCCATTGATATTTCAGGTAGTAACAGATAATATTCAGTTCAGATGGAAATATTTCTGATATCTAGGTTCAGGTGATCATAATAGGTTATCTAGTGTGTTCCCGCAAAACTATTAAAAAGATACAAATCTTTAAAAACATAACACTACCCCCATCATTTCACAATCTGTTTGTGTAGGTTCCACAGAACCATACACCCAACCCACACAACCTGTAAGGCCCTGAGCACAAAGCCGAGGAACCTACAAAAATACTTCCTTCAACAATACCCCCCAATTAAAATATTTTTCCGTCAATAAACGGAGATATTAGAAATCAAAACAGAATTCAGATCAGACACCAGAATAGAATCTAAATCAGAAATCAGAACATAATTTAGATAAGAAATCAAAACAGAATTCAAATCATAAATCAGATAAAACATTCATGTAATTAGGGAACACACTAGTGTTTATAGATATTATTCAGAGATACTGGATAATCTTATCGGGCAGAGAAACACAGATCTTCAGTTTACCGATAGAATGCCGGAAGTTAGAATCACTATTAGAAGAGTTTGTTAACTGACGAAATCATCAGAAATTCAGAATGTGTTTTATCAGGATCATATCTTATTCGATCATTTATCGAAAGATCTATGTAATCAGGAGGGTATTCATAATACTTTACATATGAGTTACTTGTGTTTTCAGATATTACCAGAGTGATTTGAGCTGATAAGGAAGAATGAAAATTCAGGACCTTTACAATCTATGTCGATTGATCAGATTATTGAACAACTCTTAGATGAATAGTTCCCAGAACTAATGCTTGTCGACTGGTCAATTCATTGTCCTTCTAGGGTATTTACTCTTTAATACCAAAAATTCTTATCTATAGATCATCTTCGAAATCATCACTGAATAGATCTTAAGGAAACAGACATATATTCTAATGCTTTTTATTTCATTTTCACGCTTCCACGATATCATGAAATACTGACGTGCTTGATTTGTAGTTCATGACCCATAAAAGCATTTCATCACGTATGATCATTAACGTTTACAGACTCATCCAAATCACTTATTTAATCCTCAGTCATTGAGGTTACCTATTTCATTGAACAATCAAGTCTATCTTGGTTACGTAAGAGTTTTCCAGAATAATTTAGACATTTTCTGAATTTCGAATACATATTGTACTTCCGTTAAGTCCAATTCAGTTCGGTCTTCGTGGTTGATTTATCAAACGAATATTCACTTCTTAGTAATGAATGCGATCTAGAGTTGAGCTGAGCTGAGTACTTCCAAAATTATCATTGAGCTAAACTTGAGAAGATGAACGCGCATTCAACTGATATCTATACCGTTTAGATACTGACATATCATTAGGGTTGATTGGCTCACTTAAATAGTGTTCCAAAACTTTTAAGGGTAGTGCAACACCTATGTTTAATTGGATTCCTTAATTAATCTAATACTTTTACTTAGTCTAGGCCATAAGGGTATTTTGGTCATTTTGTTACTTAATTTTATTCCATTAATTTCAGAGCTCGGGGATATCCAATCATTCTTGAGTTTGGTGATATTCTTGACCATTTCCATTCCAGGGGTATTTTGGTTATTTCACATATCCAATGTATTACAATCATTTCCTTTCGTCCGATCTTATTATTAATTCAAATTTATCATATACCTCAGTCCTTTCGAACAATTCCGTCAAAAGAGCACCATCGATAAATTATTCTTCAGGCATTTACTCATAACTCGGAGATTTACTGATTATCAGGAATTTTCTGTATAAACGTGTGAACTTAATGATGAAACTAGTTATTCATCGATTTAGGCATGACTTCTTGAGTACTTTTCCATTCAGGATCAATTTGGACTATTTTTCCCTCTCAAGGGTAATCTCGCAATTTCTTAACCATATAATTTCGGTATTAAAACTCTTAACAAAGATAATTATAATTTAGAGATTCTAGGGTTAATCGCTTTCCCGGATAATCTCTAAACTTTAAATTATTCCTTATCAACTTCTAATATTTTGTACAAGCCATCTTGGGTTTAGAAATCGGTTATCCAGATTTCCTAAGCAAAACTAGTATTTTCCATACACATCAGTAGTTTCATCAGATCAATATGTCTTTACAAACTTCTTATCCAACTTCCAGGGCCAATTCTTATCTTTTTACAACATAAGGGTATTTTTGTAATTTTACCTAATCGAAGTATTCTCATAATTTATCATCCAAGTACCTTTAATGAGATAAATTATAATTTACATATTCAGGACTGATTCCTTTATCACTTAATCACAAGACTTGTAATTACATAGAATCTTAACTAATTTATCACTTAAACTGTATTCGGTTCGAATCCATCAATAATCAAACAGACATAATAGACCAATCATATACATTCATGCATTTATCCATTATCAACATATTCCATAAAGCATAAAGAGGTAGTAATGTATTACCTCAATTTTCGTGCCATACTGATCGACCATATAAATTCCATTCGAGTGCCCTCGATCTTGAAATCAACTTCCAATAATTCCTTTGATATATATCAATAGAAATTTCATTAAAAATGAAGATTAATTGCGAAAAACGGATAGAATCGGGTGATTAATCAGTCAAAAACAACTTATCGAGTTCAAATTTGATGAAACGAACTTCAGATTCGGATTCAGGACGTTGAAAAACATAAAATATGACTTCGAAAATTTTGAATTTTTGGTTAAAGTCAAAGTCAGCGTGTTGACTGACAATTTCGAGGCTTTCGGGTTCGAATTTTGAAAAACGAACTTCAGAATCGGACTCAGGACATTGAAAATCATAAAATATGGCTTTTTGAAAATTTTGACTTTTTCGGTCAAAGTCAACGGTCAACTGGTCGGGTCGGGTCAACGGGTTGGGTCAAACTGCCCCAACAGTTTCTGAAGCTCCCCACTCGTAGGGGCGGCGCGTGGGGGCGCTTGAACAATGCTACGATGTTTAAAAAATTCCCGAAAAATTTCTAAAAATTATTTTAAGGCATTTTGAGACACTTACCAAGCTTTGTTCATAATTTTGAACGGTGAGAGCTCAATTCCGAAATGTCGAAAAGTTTAACTTTTCTACCCCTCCAAGCGCCAGCGACGAAGGAGACAAGAAGGACACCAACAGACTTGAAACAATGCAAAGAACACGATGGTGCGGGAGGTGTCGAAAAAGGGTGGTCAGATAGACGTGAATCGACGAAAAACCAACGGAAATCGAGTTAAAACCGACGATACTTCCAACTGAAATTAACGACAAACGACATTAATTCACGATGAGAGGTTTAAGGGGTTTTGTTCATCTTTCGACAACGAACACGTTGGTGGTTTCAGTTCGTCGAAAGGTGGCCGGACGATGAGTAGATCGGAGTTTAAAGTGGGTTGACCGGAGGAGGAAAATGGGAAACATTTCTGGGAACTGAGCACGAGAAAGGAGTTTATAAATTTTCTCATAAAGAAAAATGGTTAAACTATGATTTTAGCCACTGAATTTCCTATACTTTATAAAATGGTCTGCCAACTTTGAAATTTTACAATTTAATCCTCAATTTCCTCCAAAATACCAATTAAATCCAATATTTTATAATTTCTTAAATTTTTGCCCCTAAATTGGGGTGTTACAATTCTCCCATCCTTAAAAGAATTTTGTCCTCGAAATTCATTCATGTCCCATAATTGCAGAAATGAAACTTCCATCAGTTCTTTCATAGCTTCACATAAACAAAAGTACGGATCCTCTACAAATTCTTAACCAGCTGAGTATACATTCTCATCAGAACTCTCCCCCAGTCCAAATAAATAATCAGAACAAATTTATCCTTATGAAATCAATTCAAACCTTGGTTACAAGTATAGATTCATAAAGCGATAACATATCCCAATTTCATTTCTGGAGTTGGTTTCGAAATTTTTCAGATGAGTAACTCTCACATGGCTCGTGAGGTAATTTACAAAATTCATATAAACATTACAGATATTCCTTTATAAAACGATAGAGTCCTAACGGATGAAAAACTTAGGTTTGCTCATTACAAATAGAAACTCAACCTTGGAGTTTCGGCTCAGAGAAGTACGATTGTAGTCTAGGGGCATGTACTGATAAGACATCTTTCTAAAATTCGACCGACCGGTCTATCTTGAAAAATTTGACTCAACCATAGCTCTGATACCACTAAATGTAACCCCCTCAGACCGATGCGGGTAACCCTATCCAATATGGAGTGTCACATTAGGGCCACCGTAGCGACCCACTGTAAAAATAACGGAAAATTTAAAACTTTTATTAAAACATGTAACTTATAAAATGATTTATCAATATGCAGAAATAAAAAAAAATTTCAGACTTGTATATAAAACAAAATACAATTACATGCCCCCTAATCACATGTACCATACTCTGCAAACAACGCCGGAAGAACTCCCTTACTAAAGTCGATAGTTGCATTGGTATAATTCTTTTAACCTACAATGATGAGTAATAGAGTGAGCGAAAGCTCAGTAATAAAAGAACTACCACATAATGCTGAAGAACATGCATATACAGATAAACATATATTTCCTTATTGGTTCAGATGTCTATAGATTTTTAGGCTGACCTGAGGTCTCATTGATATCTCAGGTAGTAACAGATAATATTCAGGTCAGATGGAAATATTTCAGATATCTAGGTTCAGGAGATCAGAATAGGTTATCTAGTGTGTTCCCGCAAAACCATTAAAAAGATACAGATCTTTAAAAATATATTTTTAAAAACATAACACTATCCCCATCCTTTCACAATCTATTTGCGTAGGTTTCCCAAAATCATACACCCAACCCACATAACCTGTAAGGCCCTGAGCACAAAGCCAAGGAACCTGCAGAAATACTTCCTTCAACAATACCCCCAATTAAAACATTTTTCCGTCAGTAAATGGAGATATTAGAAATCAAAACAGAATTCAGATCAAACATCATCACAGAATCCAGATCAGAAATTAGAACAAAATTCAGATCAGAAATCAAAACATAATTCAAATCGTAAATCAGATAAAACATTCATGTAATTAGGGAACACACTAGTGTTTACAGATATTATTCAGAGATACTAGATAATCTTATCGGGTAGAGAAACGCATATCTTCAGTTTACCGATAGAATGTCGGAAGTTAGAATCACTATTAGAAGAGTTTGTTAACTGACGAAATTATCAGTAATTCAGAATGTGTTTTATCAGGATCATATCTTTTTTGAACATTTATTGGAAGCTCTACGTAATCAGAAGTGTATTTAGAATCCTTTACATATGAGTTATTTGTGTTTTCAGATATTCCCATAGTGATTTGAGCTGATAAGCAAGAATGAAAATTCAGGACCTTTACAATCTATGTTGATTGATCGGATTATCGAACAACTTTTAGATGAATAGATCCCAGAACTAATGCTTGTCGACTGGTCAATTCATTGTCCTTCCAGGGTTGTCATAACTATTTTTTTAGGTGGAACAATTAAATGTTGTTTTTAAACGGTTACGACTTTTAATTTTGGAAAATAGGTGATTTTGAATTAAATTGGATAAAATTGGATAGAGTCGCTATCGGCCTTTGGGTTAGGAAGGTCGAATACCTAAAAACGTCTTTTAAAAAACAATTTTAAGAAAAATCTTTTTTTAAGACAAAAGCTGGTTTGCGTTTACCAAAGATTCGATTAAAACGAGTTCAGGAATCGGTTACACGTGGGGAAGGATTAGCACCCCATAGCGCCCAAAATTGGTCCTGTGTTGCTTACATGTTGTCGTCATGTGAAAATCCTGAATCAAATAACAAGTTAAAATATGATCCATTTATTGAATATTGATTAATTTGCTTCGAGTTATTTATTTACAGATCTAGCAAAATATGTGCTTAAAGAATTAAAATAACATAAACAGAAATTTAAACTACTAAAATGATAAAAAAAAACTTAATGGGTTGAAAAATAATTTCAAATAAACCATAATCAAAATTACAAACATTAAATAATAAAAGTATTAAAATGAAAATATTCTATAAATAACACATAGGACTAAAATAAAATTAACAAATATATAAAGGATCAAACAATAATTAAACCAAATGCTTAAATAGTGGCTAAAGTAAAAATATTTATAAATATTATGACTGAATTCGAACATTAAATAAAATATACAAAACATTTAATCAATGGCTAAAATGAAATAATTGTAAATATTGTAACCAAAATCAAATATTCAAAAAAAATAATATATCATGTAATAATAGGACTAAAACATAATAACTTAAAAATAAAGTGCTCGAAATTAAATTAAATAAAACTTAATTTAGTGATTGAAATATAAAATTACAAAGAAAGAGGGGTTCAAAGAAGGATTTACCCACGTACAAAATTACCAAACGATCCCCATTGAAACTATGTCGTTTCATAGGGAATATTTAAGTCTAAACTAAAGCTTATTTTTTTATCCTTTATCCCATTTGCTTCTTTTCTAAAATGAGAGAAGAGAGAGAGAGAGAGAGAGTTCTGAACTCTCTCAATTGACGAGAGAAAGGCCACAGTGGCCGGAGGCGGCTCACGGCGGCGCATGACGCTCGGAGAAGTGTAATAACCTTAAACGAACCCTTTTCTCAACATTTACTTAAATCCCACACTAGTTTAACCTAAAACTAGCCCAATAGCCCTAGATCTAGGTTATTAGCTTCGAAATAAAACGTAACTCCGACGACCCCTCAGCTTATCGTCGTTCCCCAACCAAGGTTTGTATTTCTTTTTCTTCCTAATTTTTTAGTTCTCGGCTTTTTCTTTCTTTTTAGGTTTCCACCGAATCCTTTTCTTTCTCCCCTCTCCTTTGGTTTTTTTTTTCTGGTTTAAGACCTCTACCCCGAATCCTCCTGGTTTTTTTTGTTTCCCCCTCCTTACTTCCGAATCGAATGGCCTCCTTTATGGTCAGTTTTGCATGATTGGATGTAGTGGTTAGAGTAGGTTTAGTTGATAAGGTTTTAGTTGGATTTGGTGAAAATAATGATATTGTGTTGACTTCCTTTGATTAAGTGGCTGGCAATGGTGATGATGACATCTCAAAATGGCTCGACGTCGGTGGCTTTGGATAGTTCGACTGTCGATTGGAGCGGTGGCTGGGAAGTAGAAACGTTGGCGGCGCAATGGTGAAACTCGACTGGAATGACTACTAGCTTTAGCTGATTATATTTTAGGGTTTAAAACCCTAACTCTTGAGCGATCTGGACCATTAGATGGGTCCAAATCCAAGGGCTAAAACAATGTGGCGGCTAGATGAAGAAACCCTAATTATTTTAATGTTATCAAGTGGCCGGTTCGGGTCCTCTCTTTGGGTTGGTTTGGGTCAAGTACTGGGCTGTTGAGTGGCTTGCTTATCTGGGCTCTTATGTCTTCTTGTACTGATGTAGTGGGTTTTATGTATATTGAGATTATTTGGTGAGGCCTGTAAAAAATATAAAATGTTTAATTAATAATAATAATAATATAATTAATAATAATATAATTTTTAACCCAGACAAAAATGGGTGTCTACAGCTGCCTCTCTTTGCACATTCTTGTATTAATAAGAATATGGCAAAGACGAAAAAGACAACCATTTTTTTATTTTTAATTGTGAGATTTGTTGTTTGATTTGGGAGACGACACTGCTCATACGTGATGAAGAATTCAGATCGTCTAAGGGTGACAAAACTCCTAAATAATGAGGAGATCTAGTTAAGTGATGATACTGCTCATACGTGATGAAGTGTTCTTGGCCATTTTAGGAATGGTGATAACTCTGTTACTATGCGATGAGGGCAACTGGTTATCAAGGATTGACACGATTCCTACATAATGAGGAAATCTAGTCGGGTGATGACACGACTCATACGTGATTAAGAGTTTTGGCCATCTAAAGGTGATAACATGGTTCCTACGTGATGAGGACGATTGGCTATCTGGGTTGACACATATCCTACATAATGAGGAGATCAGGTTAGGTGATGACACGATTTCTACGTGATGAGGAAATTTGGTCAGGGATGACACAGTTCCTACGTGATGAGGACGGCATGCCATCTATAGTGATGATAACACGGTTCCTACGTGATGAGGATGGCTGGTTATCAAGGGTTGATAATGCTCACATGCAATGAGTCTTGGTCAGGGGATAATACTGCTCATATGCGATGAGTCTTGACCATATAAAGGTGATAACACGTTTCCTACGTGATGAGGATGACTGGTTATCTAGGGTTGACACTGCTCATATGTGATGAGTCTTGGTCATATAAGGGATAATGGTTTCAAGAGAAACCGACTTACAGATTATGCTTCAAGAGAAGTTGTCTCAAAAGAAACAAAATTTATTTTAAGGAAATGACTCAAAGATGATTTTGTTCTTAAAAAAATAGACTCAAAGATTTAATTCGTTTCAAGGGAAACGATCTCAAATATGTTTGTTTTGTTTCAAGGGAAACATACTCAAAGATGGGTATTTCTCAAGAAATTGTATCAAAAGAGACAAAATTCGTTTCAAGAAAAACAATTTCAAAGATGGTTATTGTTTGATGAGAAACAGTCTCAAGGAAAATAAGATTTGTTTCAAGAGAAATGATCTTAAAGATGGTTGTTGTTTCCAGTGAAACAGACTCAAAGATGATTTTTATTTCGAGTGAAACAATCTCAGAATTTGGTGTTTTGAGGAAAACTGTCTCAAGCAAGATGACTTTGTTTCAAAGGAAACAAACTCAAAGATTTTTTCAAAAGAAATTGTCTCAAGAGTGACAAAATTCATTTCAAAAGAAACGATATTAAGATAGGTATTTCAAAAGAAACTGACTTAAAGATTATAAAATTTGTTTCAAGTGAAACAGACTCAAATTTTTTTTTTAAAAGAAATTGTCTCAAGAGAGACAAAACTTTGTTTTTAGAGCAACAAATCAAAGGATTTTTTTATGTCGCAAATGAGACAAAATTTGTTTTGAGAGAAAGATTGTCTCAAGCAAAACAACATTTTGTTTCAAGAGAAACAAAATCAAAGGATACTGATAATCTACTTGTTCCTGCTGGTGAAGGAATTGCCTTCAGAAGATTTGATCATTCGCATCAGGATGTTGAATCCCCAAAGATGCCCCAATATTCGATGTTGAATTTCCAAAGATGCCCCAACATTTGATATTGAGTCTTCAAAGATGCCCTCATTGTTCCTTATTTATTGCTTTATCATTGATTCTAAGCATGAGCTTTGTGTTTGAGAGCCACATGTCATTTACCAATATCCACTCTAGAGAGATTGTCTTGTTTGAAAAGTATTTTTATTCTTTTTTTATTTTCAAGATTTGAAAATATCAATTAGAAGAGTTTTGAAAAATGTTTAATCAAAGATTTGAAAATATTGCTCCTTTCTAGGTTTTACAATTGAGACAAATCATAAAACTAGAGTTCATTGAATATCAAAGAATTAATTACATTGTTAATCCTTCAATAAATTATAGCTATTTGACAAGTGTCAAGATCAAAGCTATCTTTGATAAATGGTTAAGTGAGGAAAGGGTAAAATGTCTCATGTTATTGTGTTTGGTCAAAGTTTTGACATTCTTGTTTATTTGATGCTCACTGATTTGATGGGGTAGCTTGTATGCTCCTCTACTGGAAATGTTCTCCGATACCCAGATCTCATGATGACATTCGGTTTGTGTGATGCCTTATCAAGAAATTTGTGCGTTTGTCTCAGCTGTACAATTTTAATATTCGAGCTGCCTTTTTCAGGTTTTCAACTCGAATCCTCCTTTGGTTTCAATACATCATTCAAAATTTATGTCTTGAACCCCCTTTGTTATTTTTCCTATCATGCATTAAAGATTTTAAAAAACCTTTTGCAAATAAAGATTAATCCTGATGTGCGGAATGAAATATGAAGATAATCTCTTATGTTTAGAAAATCCATGTATGATTAGAAGGGACTTTTTAAGGCACGTAATGTAGGCCATGGTTCATGGTTATGAAAGAAAATAATAAATAAGCCCAAAAAGTGTTTCAGGGTATTGAACCAAGGATCATTTCATTCTGATGCCTTCAATCATGCTGTTTTACTTGACTTAGATCTGTTTTGCTACTCGTCTTTCATCATTTCTATTTCTGAATCCCTCTAGACTGTCAATTTTTTTGTTCATTTCCATTTTCTTATATCTCCAATATTTCTTATGCTTCTTGTTAAATGTGAATCTTTAAACTAGTTGCACTTGATCGACCTTGTACTTGAGGCTCAATGAGTCACATATCTTGATTCAATTTCTTTTCTTTTTTTTTTCATTTTTTTTTCATTTTTTTGTCTTTTTTTGTCTTTTTCTCTTATTTTTTATATTTTTCTCTTCTTCTTTTTTTCTGATGAATGAGTATAAGACTTTAATTGCTTTGAGAACCTCTTTTTCCTCTTGGATTTCAGAATTTTTCCATTATTCTGACTGGATTAATCTTCAACTTTGTGCAGACTTCCTTCATTAAATTATTATTCAGATTCAACACAATATCTGTAATGATCCTTTTTGGTATTCCATATTTGCAAATGATTTCCTTTTTTAAGAATCTGCAAACTGCTCATTTTGTGACGTTAGCATAAGAGGCAGCTTCAACCTATTTGGTGAAGTAGTCAATGGCCACTAAGATAAAACGATGTTCATTTGAAGCCTTTGGTGAAATTGCTCCAATGACATCGATGCCCCACATTGAAAATGCCCAAGGTGCATTCATTATATGGAGTGGTGAAGGAGGAACATGTATTTGGTTATCATAGATCTAGCATTTATGACATCTTTGAGCAAATCTGATGCAATCTCCTTCTATAGTGGACCAGTAATATTCAAACCTCATGATCTGTCTAACCATTGTGAATCCATTTGCATGTGTTCCACAAACCCCTTCATGGACTTCTTCAAGTATTTTCTTGGTCTCAATTCTATCCACATATCTCAAAAGAACATGATCTTTTCTTTTTTTTTTTACAAAATATCTTCATCGAGAACATACTCCATTACTAATCTTCTTAAAGTTTGTTGGTCATTCTCAGTTGCCTCAGCTGGATAAGCTCGATACTTCACATACTGTAGAATAGGGAGACCGTATTCCTCCTCTTCCTCAATGTTACAGCAATGACCTGTCATTTCTCTCATTCGAATAGACATCATTCGAGACTGATCATCAAACTTGAATATGGCTGCCAACGTAGCCAGAGCATCCGTCATTTGATTTTCTTAATGGGGAAGATAAGTGAAATAAATTTCTTCAAACTCTTTAATCAAATTCATCTCCACGTCCTTGTATTCTATCAATTTGGAGAATCGAGTCATCAATTCCCCTCGAAGTTGATAAATAACCAAAGCATAATCACCAAAAATTCCAAGATTTTAATTTTGCTCAATTGCAGCTTGAATACCCAGAATACGTGCTTCATATTCTGCCATATTGTTTGTGCATTCAAATGTGAGCCTACTAGTAAAAGGATAATGATATCCTTCTGTAAAACTAGTATTGCCCTAATTCCATATCCCACAACATTCGAGGCAACATCAAAGTTCATTTTCCATGCTTAATTATTCGAAGCATCTTCTTCTGCTGCAAATATACTCATTAAGTCCTCATTTGGAAAATCAAATTTTACTGGCTCATAGTCTTCTAATGCTCTGCTTGCCAGAAAATCAGCAATAACACCTCCTTTTACTGATTTCTGATTTATATAGACTATGTCAAATTCGGACAAAATTTGCATCTTGTCATTCTTCCAGTTAAAGCAGTTGATTCCATAAGATATTTTAATGGATCTAGTCTTGATATTAACTAAGTGGTGTGATACAACAAATATTGTGTCAGCCTCTTAGTAGTCCATACTACAACACAACACAGCTTTTCGATCGAGGAATATCGAGTCTCACAGTCAGTAAATTTCTTACTGATATAGTAAATA
This sequence comes from Hibiscus syriacus, assembly GCF_006381635.1. NCBI lineage: Eukaryota > Viridiplantae > Streptophyta > Magnoliopsida > Malvales > Malvaceae > Hibiscus > Hibiscus syriacus. Next base: position 37,497 of record NW_024063213.1, read on the forward strand.
ACTCTTTCTATTCTTTCAATTTCATCATGTTGTGCCAATACACATCCCATTGATTTCTCAAAGATAGTCAAGTATAAGATCAATGGTTTATTTGGGATTGGTGGCATTAAAACTAGAGCATTAGTCAAGTAACTCTTAATTTTATCAAAACATTCTTGGCAACTATCATCCCATTCTCCTGGGTTTTTCTTTCTCAATAATCGGAAGACTAGATCACACTTCTCAGTTAACTGAGAGATGAATATGGCAATATAATTTAACCTCCCTAGAAATCCACGTACTTCTTTTTGCGTTCTAGGAGTTGATAATTCCAAGATTGCTTTGACTTTATCAGGATCAATCTCTATCCCATTTTCACTGATTACAATTCCCAATAATTTCCCTGAAGTAGCTCCGAAAGTGCATTTAGCTGGATTAAGTTTGAGTTGGTACTTTCTCAATCTTAAAAATAGTTTTCTTAGGACCTTCACATGTTCTTTTTCAATTTGTGATTTGGCAATCATATCGTCCACATACACTTCTATTTCTTTATGCATCACGTCATGGAACAAAGTAATGATGACTCTTTGTTATGTTGCCCCAACATTCTTGAGTCCAAAGGGCATCACCTTGTAACAAAAGGTGCCCCACATCGTCACAAATATTGTCTTTTCCATATCTTCAAGATTCATTTTGATTTGATTGTACCCTGAAAAACCATCCATGAAGGAGAAAAGTGCATGACCAGTTGTATTGTCAACCAAAGTGTCAATATGTGGCATTGGAAAGTTATCTTTGGGACTTGCTCTGTTGAGATCCCGGTAGTCTACACATATCCGAACTTGGTATTTGTTTCACCTTTCGGTATCTACTCTGGATTGATGTCTTCACTCATGTGAGCATATTTTTTCCACCTTGCCCCCCAGTGTGGAGGGTGATCCTTGGTTAGGGTTGAATCAGAAGAAAAATACTATAGGCTCGAAAGGGGACAACAAGGGATATATATATATATATATATATATATAATAATAAACAAAGCTGTTCATCATCTTATACACAGAAGTCCTTACAGAAGAGGTATCCCCAGGGGGATAGATTTTCAGGATTAATTTTTATTCACATGAAAACAATGTAATTAATGCATGATAGAATTTTTTCGAATTAATTCTCTTTCTGCTTCTTGCTCCCAGCATGTCTCAATTGTTCAGGTTCATCTTCAGGAAGTTAATGCGAGATGCCCCACATTGTGTCTTCTGGTAGGAAGGTTCATGCTCAGTTAATTACTCAATGCCTTAGGTTTTATTGGAATAAAGATGTCAGTGTTACATCTAAAAAGACTATGGTGTGACTTTATTGACTCAAAGGTATCATTATGACTCTTTGTATCTCCATGAATTATTCTGGGTAAAGAACCGATGGATTTTTTTGTAAGAAAGGTCTGATCTTGCTATATATAAAAAATCTATAATTCTTGAAGAATTAAAAGAATCCTTAATTCATTCGATATTCGAAGAACTAAAGATTAAAATTCATTCTATTATTTAACCTTGGAATGTAGAATAAGTTCAGTTGTTTAAAACAAAAATGAAAGACAAACAAAAACATGTTCAAACAAAACAATGCTCTCATTGCAATATGGTAAATACAATGCCCCCATCCTTTTTTGATTATCCATGCCCCTTAATCCATCAGGTTTTGGATATTGCGCTTCAGTGTCTTACAGTTCTCGGAGGAATTTCATGAACTTCCTATGTGGTAACTGTACACGAGATCAACATCGTAGCCCTTGGGATATGGGGAATCTTTTCTCAGATCATTCTGGAAGGCTCATTCCTACAACCAGCTGAACAAACTCCAACTATACTGATTTCATCTTCTTGCTTCCATGAGGTATTACGTGGTTATGACCACTTCATTGAATCCTCCACATATTAATTACATGTTTATGAATAATGTATGCAAAATGCTTCAATGAATGCAATGCATAATGTAAATGCAAAAGGTATCGATTTCGAAAAGTAACCATTCTTAGAAAGAGTTCCATTTATCCAAAAGAAATTTCATCTTTACAAGAGAGACCAATCTATTAATGCAGTTTGGCCCTTTTAATTAGTTTCATATTCTCAATCAAGACCCCAATAACTTTTTTTTCATTCTAGAAATGACTCTGAATCTAGATAGTGAGTAATTGAGTACAACCTCTAAATCGACTTCCCTCCAATTTACGACAATTATTTAAGGATAAAAATAGTCCATGTCAAGATAACCATTTCAAGATTTATACCTCTTTCTAACTTGTCAAAGAAATCTTTTGGAGACAATGTCACGGAAATACACTCGCTTTTGTTAGATATGCTCTTTCATCCAATCTTCAATTCTACTCGTAATCTTCACAAGCTTGCTTTTAAAATATTGAACTTTTGGAAGTCTGGAATGAATTTTATCCGCCTGGAGGCACTCGAATTTGAATATAATTGTATAATCCTTTATTATTGATGTCAAATCTTGTATGTTGAAAGTGAAGTAGTTTTATGCAGAATTCCTGCATCGGACCAGAGCTTTAAGCAATGATTCATCAATCTTTACGTAGAGGAGATAGACCATGTTACCATATTTCTTGTAAAGTTTTTCCTTAGTAACTACTCTCCAAATCTCTCAAATCTTTATCAACTCTTATAGATCAATCTTCTTGACACTGACATCTGTGGACATCTGTGATACGTAATCCCTAGGCAAATTGTCTCATTTTTCCCTTTGTGTTTCTTCAGACTAAGCTCGAACCATTGGATTGGGTTTTTCCTTATTATGAAAATTCTTTTCCATTTTAATGATCAGTCTTCTAATCTGATGATTACTTGGTTAATCAACACCTTTCTTTTATTTATGATGATCATGCATGATGCGAAGATGCAAATGCAGATGCAAAATTGATGATAATTTGAAATACAATGCATCATGCAGAATGTGAAGATGCAAAATGCAGATACAAAAATGTTGATTTCAACGATGGATATCGTAGAATAATTTTCACCAGAAATAAAAGCTTTCACATTACAAGACAGTCCATTTCACAAACATGCCTTCGATTAGATGTTGAGTCTGAAGTGGATCACCGCTTCATCTTGAATCTTTGTCTTTGAAAATGATGCCCCTCAAGCGCTTTGTAACCTAACTTTGTTCATGTCTCGGTGGTGCTGAAGTGCATTACTCCTTAATAGTTAATGACGAAATGATCATAGATAAAAATCTATTGCTAGATTACTCATTGGATCAGTTGATTATCATTTCAGTCCCGAATGCTACACAATCTTCAAGCTCACTGCTTTGTTTTTTATCTTCATATTTGGAACTGATGCCCCTCAATGCTCTGTAAACTAACTCCGTTAATGCTTCGGCGGTGCCGAAGTCAATGTGTCGCTTCTTGATGACTAGTAATGAGATGATCGTAGATAAGAATCTACTATTGGATTACTTCTTGGATCAAAGGATCAATTTTCCAATCTCCAATATTGCACGATCTTTGAACAAGTCTCATTCTGATACTATGGACTTCTCTTAGCCCTCGACACATGTCTGTATATGCAACTGCTTGATTGAAAATTTTTATTTCTTCGTGTGAAGATTTTCTCTTGAGTATCCCCTTGCGAATCAACACTCTTGCATTATGTTATGACAATACAAATGCAATGCAAAGAAAAATAAAAAATGATACAATCAAAAGAAATAAATTAGTGTATATAAACAAGAGAAAAGAAATTAATTAGTACATGTAAGATAATCAATACAGATAAAATGTTATTCAAAGATGAATAAAAACCTACCCCGTCATGATATCTACCCGAACATGCTTTAATAACATTCTTACCCGGACATGCTATATACCAAAAATGATTTTTTTTCAAGAAATTAATCCTGTCCACATGGTATCTATTTCGCATGTTGTTATTCGGAAAAAAATATATTCTACAAACATAAAGCAAAAATGTAAAGGTTCAGAAACATTCCTCCTCTGTGTACACTTATTTTGGGCACCTATTGACAAACAAAAGTTTGGTATGTATATACCTAGGGTGACCGTTCTACGGTTCACTATATACATAGTTTTAGCTCTATGAGAAAAAAGGTACTCGAATTCTCCTTGATGTTAGTACCCCCTTGGACTGCCAAAACCTCGATCCTCACCCATTATAGGTTTCGAGCGGAACGAGTTCAATTCGAGAGGATACATTCCCTTATGCCTATGCGGAGAATAAATTCCCTCGAAGACATAAGGTATATGAATCCCGAAGGTTACTTGCTAGGCCTGCACAGAGAATAAATTCTCCCGAAGGCATAGCTTTTACCCCCACTTAGAAAGGGTATAGAGCTCAGGTATAGAGCTTATGTTATGCAAATGCCCGTGATGTGTGTGAAGAGGAACTCTTTGACTTGAAAGAAAAATGAAACCTCTCAACAAAAACTTGGACAGATCTGAAAGCAAAAATAAAAATGTTAGCAAGCTGTCATAACCATTTTTTAGGTGGAACTCATAATTTACACCACAACAACAATGAGTAAGCAACTTACAGCTTGACCCTCTAAAAGTAGTCCCCAGCGGAGTCATCAAGCTGTCATAACCATTTTTTAGGTGGAACAATTAAATGTTGTTTTTAAACGGTTACGACTTTTAATTTTGGAAAATAGGTAATTTTGAATTAAATTGGATAAAATTGGATAGAGTCGCCATCAGCCTTTAGGTAAGGTAGGTCGAATATCTAAAAACGTCTTTTAAAAAACAATTTTAAGAAAAATCATTTTTTAAGACAAAAGCTGGTATGCGTTTACCAAAGATTCGATTAAAACAAGTTCGGGAATCGGTTACACGTTGGGAAGGATTAGCACCCATAGCGCCCAAAATTGGTACTGTGTCGCTTACACGTTGTCGTCATGTGAAAATCCTGAATCAAATAACAAGTTAAAATATGACCCATTTATTGAATATTGATTAATTTGCTTCGAGTTATTTATTTACATATCTAGCAAAATATGTGCTTAAAGAATTAAAATAACATAAACATAAATTTAAAGTACTAAAATGATTAAAAAACAAAAACTTAATGGGTTGAAAAATAATTTCAAATAAACCATAATCAAAATTACAAACGTTAAATAATACAAGTATTAAAATGAAAATATTCTATAAATAACACATAGGACTAAAATAAAATTAACAAATATATAAAGGATCAAACAATAATTAAACCAACTGCTTAAATACTAAAGTAAAATATTTATAAATATTATGACTGAATTCGAACATTAAAGAAAATATACAAAACATTTAATCATGGCTAAAATGAAATAATTGTAAATATTGTAACCAAAATCAAATATTCACAAAAATAATATATCATGTAATAATAGGACTAAAACATAATAACTTAAAAATAAAGTGCTCGAAATTAATTAAAATAAAACTTAATTTAGTAATTGAAATATAAAATTACAAAGAAAGAGGGGTTCAAAGCAGGATTTACCCACGTACAAAATTACCAAACGATCCCCATTGAAACTATGTCGTTTCGTGGGGGATAATTAAGTATAAACTAAGGCTTATTTTTTAGCCTTTATCCCATTTGCTTCTTTTCTAAAATGAGAGAAGAGAGAGAGAGTTATGAACTCTCTCAACTGACGAGAGAAAGGCACAGTGGTCGGAGGCGACGCACGACGCCCGAAGAAGTGTAACAACCTTAAACGAACCCTTTTCTTGATCTTTACTTAAATCCCACACTAATTTAACCTAAAACTAGCCCAATAGCCCTAGATCTAGGTTATTAGCTTCGAAATAAAACGTAACTTCGACGACTCCTCAGCTTCTCGTCGTTCCCCAACCAAGGTTTGTATTTCTTTTTCTTCCTAATTTTTTAGTTCTCGACTTTTTCTTTCTTTTTAGGTTCGCACCGAATCCTTTTCTTTCTCCCCTCTCCTTCGGTTTTTTTTCTGGTTTAAGACCTCTACCCCGAATCCTCCTGGTTTTTTTAATTTCCCCCATCCTTAATTCCGAATCGAATGGCCTCCTTTATGGTCATTTTTGCATGATTGGATGTAGTGGTTAGAGTAGGTTTAGTTGATAAGGTTTTAGTTGGATTTGGTGAAAATAATGATATTGTGTTGACTTCTTTTGATTCAGTGGCCAACAATGGTGACGATGACATCTCAAAATGGCTCAACGACGGTGGCTTTGGATAGTTCGACTGTCGATTGGAGCGGTGGCTGGGAAGTAGAAATTTTGGTGGTGTAATGGTGAAACTTGGCTAGAACGACGATCGGCTTCAGCTGATTATATTTTAGGGTTTAAAACCTTAACTCTTGAGCGATCTGGACCATTAGATCGGTCCAGATCCAAGGGCTAAACTAATATGGCGGTTGGATGAAAAAACCCTAATTATTTTAGGGTTATCAAGTAGCCGGTTCGGGTCATCTCTTTGGGCTTGGTTCGGGTCAAGTATTGGGCTGTTGAGTGGCTTACTTATCTGGGCTCTTGGGTCTTCTTGTACTGATGTAGTGGGTTTTATGTATATTGAGATTATTTGGTGAGGCCTGTAAAAATATAAAATATTTAATTAATAATAATAATAATAATATAATTTTTAACCCGTACAAAAATGGGTGTCTATAAGGGTATTTGCTCTTTAATACCAAAATTCTTATCCATAGATCATATTCGGAATCATCAGTGAATATATCTTAAGGAAATTGATAGATATTCTAATGCTTTTTATTTCATTTTCATGCTTCCACGATATCATGAAATACTGATGTGCTTGATTTGTAGTTCATGACCCATAAAAATATTTCATCACGTATGAACATTAACGTTTCCAGACTCATCCAAATCACTTATTTAATCCTTAGTCATTGAGGTTACTTATTTCATTGAACAGTCGAGTCTATTCTGGTTAAGTCAAGTTTTCCAGAGTAATTCGGACGTTTTCTGAATTTCGGATGCATATTGTACTTCCGTTCAGTCCAATTCAGTTTGATATTTATGGTTGATTTGTCGAACGAATATTCACTTATGAGTAACGAATGCGATCTAGAGTTGAACTGAGCTGAGTACTTCCAAAATTATCATCAAGCCAAACTTGAGAAGACGAACACGCATTCAACTGATATCTATTCCATTCAGATACTGACATATCGTTAGGGTTGATTGGCTTACTTAAGTAGTGTTCCAAAACTTTTAAGGGTAGTGCAACACCCATGTTTAATTGGATTCCTTAATTAATCCAATACTTTTACTTAGTTTAGGCTATAAGGGTATTTTGGTCATTTTGTTACTCAGTTTTATTATATTAATTTCAGAGCTCGAGGATATCCAATCATTCTTGAGTTTGGTGATATTCTTGGTCATTTCCATTCCAGGGGTATTTTGGTCATTTCACAGATCCAATGTATTACAATCTTTTCATTTCGTCCGATCTTATTATTAATTCAAATTTATCATATACCTCAATCCTTTCGAATAATTCCGTCAAAAGAGCACCATCGATAAATTATTCTTCAGGTATTACTCATAACTAGGAGATTTACTGATTATCAGGAATTTTCTGTATAAACGTGTGAACATAACGATGAAACTAGTAATTCATCGATTTAGGCATGACTTCTTGAGTACTTTTCCATTCATGATCAATTCGGGCTATTTTTCCCTCTCAAAGGTAATCTCGTAATTTCTTAACCATATAATTTCAGTATTAAAACTCTTAACAAAGATAATTATAATTTAGAGATTCTAAGGTTAATCACTTTCCTGGATAATCTCTAAACTTTAAATTATTCCTTATCAACTTCTAGTATCTTGTACAAGCCATCTTGGGTTTAGAAATCGGTTATCCAGATTTCCTAAGCAAAACTAGTATTTTTCATACACATTAGTAGTTTCATCAGATCAATATGTCTTTACAAACTTCTTATCCAACTTCCAGGGTCAATTCTTATCTTTTTACAACATAAGGGTATGTTCATAATTTTACCTAATCGAAGTATTCTCATAATTTATCATCCAAGTACCTTTAATGAGATAAATTATAATTTACATATTCAGGACTGATTCCTTTATCACTTAATCACAAGACTTGTAATTCCATAGAATCTTAACTAATTTATCACTTAAACCGTATTCGGTTCGAATCCATCCATAATCAAACAGGCATAATAGACCAATCATATACATTCATGCATTTATCCATTATCAACATGTTCCATAAAGCCTAAAGAGGTAGTAATGTATTACCTCGATTTTCGTGCCATGTTGATCGACTATATAAATTCCATTCAAACGCCCTTGATCTTGAAATCAACTTCCAATAATTCCTTTGATACATATCATTTGAAAATTTATTAAAAACAGAGCTTAATTGTGAAAAACGAATCGAATCAAGTGATTAATCATTCAAAAACAACTTATCGGGTTCAAATTTGATGAAACAAACTTCAGATTCAGATTCAGGACGTCGAAAAACATAAAATATGACTTTTCAACATTTTTGAATTATTTGTCAAAGTCAACGAGCTTTACTGACAATTTCAAGGCTTTCAGGTACGAATTTTGAAAAACGGACTTCAGAATCGGACTCAGGACGTCAAAAAATATAAATTATGGCTTTTCGAAATTTTGACTTTTTCGGTAAAAGTTAACGGTCAATGAAAGTCAACGGTGGTCAACGATCAATATTCAATAGGTCGGGTCAACGGTCGGGTCAACCAGTCAGGTCGGGTCAAACGGCCCAACAGTTTCTGAAGCTCCCCCACTCGCACAGGCGGCGCATGAAGAGTGCTACGGTGTCAGAAAAATTCCCGAAATTTTCTAAAAATTATTTAAAGACATTTTGAGACACTTACCAAGCTCGGTTCACAATTTTGAACAATGGAGAGATCGATTCCGAATCGTCGAAAACTTTGACTTTCTCACCCCTCCAAGCGTCAGCGACGACGGAGACAAAAAGACACCGGCGGACTCGGAATGATGCAAGGAACTCGATGTGCGGGAGGTGTAAAAAATGGGTGTCCGGATCGACGTGAATCGATGAAAAACCAACGGAAATCGAGTTAAAACTGACGATACTTCCAACTAAAATTAACGACAAACGACATCGATTCATGACGAGAGGTTTGAGGGGTTTTGTTCATCTTTCGACAATGAACACGATGGTGGTTTCGATTCATCGAACGGTGGCCAGACGGTGAGTAGATCGGAGTTTAAAGTGGCTTGATCGGAGGAGGAAAATGGGAAACATTTTTGGGAACTGAGTACGGGAAAAGGGTTTATAAGTTTTCTCATAAAGAAAAATGGTTAAACTATGAGTTTAGGCACTAAATTTCCTGCACTTTATAAAATGGTCTGCCAACTTTGATGGATCTTTTGGTTCCTTCTTGCCCGAGCAGCAGCATGAACAGCAGCCACACCATGAGCAAGATGAAGAAGATGACTTTGGCAGCAATCTAGGCATTGAAGGTGGCCCATACCCATAAAGTGCTTGCCTATTGTGAACACAACCTGTTCTTACATAAACTGGCCCTTGAATTCCATCAAGACCTTTCATGTTAACCTGAGGATGAAAATATTAGAAGAATTTTCAGAACTCAATAGGCTTCTTTTATACTTAAAACCAAACAGAAAACTGGGTTTAGCTTTAAACTTACATCGAAGAAACTGTGTTGTGATTCGCATATCGATCATTCTATCTATGCCATCAAATCTTTGAGGAAACTGCACATAGCTCGACCGACTTTTGAATCCATCAGGAAGCACATTGCCTCCCTAGCAAACTTGCTATTGTAAGAACCGCAGACACTCGTACCAAAGCATTTTCTGCACCAGCTTTTTTGTAGTGTTGGTAGCCATGTCTCTTCTCTCTAGAGACATAAACCAATCGAGGATGTTCATTTCCTTTTATGTCACGGGCACCACTATATCCAAAGAAAATCTGAATCATGACAGGGTAATCACGCGTGTTATTTCTCGGCCACGGAGTACCGTTTTGCATTGTCCATCATTCTTCAGGTGTTTTCTGAACCCTTGCAACTAACGCATTGATTCTGATTTTGAACTCTTCATAGTCTCTCCGAATCAAATCAAGATGATATTATTAAATCGTATATGGTATTAGGCCCTATAATGTTCAAGAAATATAGCCAAAGAAAGCTTGAGGAACTTACTTTCATTGCTTTACGTTCTTTCACGAAAGATGGTTATACCTTGTCCTTCAAGTAATCGATCTTTTGCGAGAAGTAAAACTCTGGTGCCCGTGGTTCAATAGAAAACCTTTTGTAGAATGAAACCCACTTTCTTGCAAAGTCAGCTGTTTCGGCTAGAAATTTGAATGTCAACATTGCGACATCATCATCCAATACTTAACACGAGACCTTATCCACAAGGTAGTCTAGGGAAAGGATAGAAAGCATGGCATTGGCAATGATTAATGGGGGTTCTTTCAAAGGATCCACTGTACTCACAAAGAAGTCCACATCAACAAGTTTAGAAGGTTTACCTTCTCTTTCATATCTGTCATGGTATCTAGAAAAAACATCCATTGTAATCAATACAACAAGCTTAGCAACAAAGCATATATTACATAGTTATGATACTAAATCAGCTGAAATGAGATAAGTTTTGTTATTAGCATCATTAATGGTATGTCTAAATGTATTTGATCATTAAATGAGATAGTTTATCAGTGTATGTTTCCCTGTTAATAGGATACCACTTAAGGAACTGATCCAACACCCAAGAACCGATCCACTTCTAGTATGCCCAAAGACCAATCATATGATGATTGTAATGATACATTTTATTTACCGATTTTATTGAATAAGGCACAGCTGCTATTATTTTCAGTTATATATTTGTATTTAACATAAACTGAAAGATAATAAAGTCCATATAATAATATAATTATTTTTATTAAAAGATCCCTAGTCAAGTATTATTATAGGCATGAACAATAATAATACGCTTAAGACTAACATGTTATTGATTGATGACAACGAGTTGTTATTGACATAGAGATGTTAGAATATATAAATGATTATTGTTAGAGAACAATGTATTGGATTGACCCACTATGAGCATATGTCTTGGATTATTATGTGACAGTCATAACATTTCTCATGGTGATGACTATATGTATGATCCTCAGACTTGAGATCAATGCTATCCCAACATATATTGTTGTATGTTTTGATGCAGTTAAACATGCTTTGTAATTGGTTGCTCTATAAAGACTTATTGAATATATCTCGATATATGTAGTGGGTGTATATGATTAATATATGATTTGTCATTCTTACATAATAGGAAATATATCACATGCCACTTGATTGAGTGAGACTAGAAATGCATGGTCATGCTCGAATAAGTTGATATGAGACATCACAAATTATTCATTAATTAAAGTCTACTCTAGATATCAAGAAACAATAGATGGGCTATACAAGTGTGATTATTCCAAGACTTGTGCCTATTCTATATATAAAGGACAAAATAATGTAATACATAAAAGAGTTAGTCACGAAAATGATATGTATGAGTTGCATGTTCTAGTTTTATCATTTTCGGTGAATATGTATGATATTATTATTCAATTTGATAACCGTAACAATTAATATGTTAATATGTTTTTTACAATTTGTGTGTTGTTGCAAGGATTTTACGAAATCCATATGTAAATTGTTGACATGATGATCGATGGGTGTGCGATAGCAGATCACGTTTGGCAGTGGAACAATGGTTGTTCCGATGCAGAAAAACCTTCGAGATTGAAAATCTTAAAAACACGATTCTGTTGATAAGTGTTATAAAATCATTATATTTTTCTATAGAAACAGAAGTGTTGTTTTTAACAAAGGCGTAACAACGTGTATGTATATGATATGTTTATTTTGCATGGTGTTTTACTTGCATGGTTATAGCCCTTGTTCAATTTACAATTGTTGAATTTGAAATATAGCCTGCGAGCCCTGCCTTTCTATATCTCAGTTGTAATTTTCTTCTCATTTTACTCCCTCATATGTAAAACATGTTTCTTTTAAAATTGTAATCCTATGAAGATTCACAAGGAGTAGAAGAACGAACTAAAGTAAAGGCGAGAAGATACCTAGAGAGCAGTCTAAGGTTTTAGGGTTTTTGGTTCTCCTATTGGCTGGGGATGGGCCACCTTAGTTATTGTTTTTGGGTTATAACCATTTCATCTTATATATTGATATATATGTTATGTATGCAATGCATCAAATGATAAAATAAGAATGAATATTGATGAGATCAATAATGGCCTAATATTAAAGCGAACAATGATGAGATAATTACGTAAATCTCTCTTTATAATCTAAGTTAACTATCCAATATTTACCCTCGTTAAGACTTCGATTGATATTGTGTGGGCTTTGCCAAATCATTGAAACATAAATCTATCTTGGTTAAAGACGAAGAATAAGCAACCAGTTGAGATATTGGTGATAACTTAGCTAGGTTATTGTAATAGGATTAGAAACCTAGAGGTTAAGTATTTGGATAAGTCATGAGATGACTTGAACAAGAGTTGTTCACCAAAAGGAGGAGTTACATGAGATATAACTAGTAAAGTATTACTTACCTAAATTATCACTATCCTAAAAGAAAAGCCAAAGATGATTAGGAAATTGATGAATTATGGATCCCCACCCACTAGAAAAATTTTGGTTCACTTTTTTCGAAATTAAAATAAGAGGTTTTTTAATTTTGAATAATAGTGGGAGTAATTTGTAAATAAAGACATGTTTATAAAATCTTCGGTAAATTTACTTACTTTAATATTTTCATTATTGTAGATTTATTGGCAAATAACACTTTATCAGTGCTATCACTCCTTAAGAAGGAGAAGCTTAATGGCATAAACTTCCTTGATTGGTTTCGTAATTTGAGAATAGTTCTCAAATAGGGAAGGAAGAAATATGTCATTGAAGAACTTGTTCCTGATGAATCGGTAGCTAATGCTTATAGAGATGGCAAAGTCAAATTTAAGAAACATGTGGATGATATGTTATATGTTGGATGTCTAATTCTTGCCACCATGACTCTTGAGCTTCAGAAGCAACATGAGCACATGGTTACTGTAGACACTAGTTTTTCATTTTATTTTTAAAATTATTATTATATTATTATTATTATAAATATTATTATTATTATTAAATATTATTATTATTACAAGCCCAAACCAGAACCCAGAGGCCCATTTACAAACCAAACCCGACCCAAATTTACAAGAACCCTGGAGGCTCGGATCTGGAAGCCCAAAAAGAACCAGATACAGAGGAAGCCCTAGGGTTTCATAACCCTAGGTTATCATCTTGTCTCCACCGCTTCTAGATTCATCCACGCCGCCCTCGCCTCAGTCAGCTGCTACCGACGCTCCACTGCCAGGTGCCTTAGCTAGCTGTTGCCGCCTCGTCTAAGACTTCAAAAACACTATATGGCCGCCCATGTCACTGCTCTAGGGTGAGTCACCACCCTAGTTCGGTGACTCACCGAATGCTCCCCTTATTACCCAGTCCGATGAGAGTCTCGATGGTGGCTATAAAAGCCACCGAATCCTGCAAAGAAAAGATAAAAAAAAGAACCACAATAACCAAGAGCAAGCACAACCACATCATCACCAACAACCACCGAGAACCATTCAAACCAATATACACAAACACAAGAGAAATAGAGAAATAGAAAGAGGAAAATAAGCTTACCGAGGAAACTACATAGTCATCGGAGCCTTCCACGCTCCCTCATGCTCCGTCGGAGAGACGAAAATTCGAAGGTAGTAATCGTAGATTTACAACGTTTGGTGGGATTTTAGGTTAAAACAACCTTAAATTGGGTTTTAGGACAGTGACCATCGGGGGTCACCGGTGACGGCAGATGGTTGCCAATCGATGATTGATTTCCATCAAGCGAGAGGTTCTCTCTCTATGGAGAGAGAAGCAAAACCAGAGAAATGAGAAAAATGGCTTAGGGGGGAGCTGATTTTAGGGTATTTATACCCCTCCCCGAACAACGTCATTTTGGGGAGGGGTACTTGTGTAATTTCCCTAATGGGAAAACCCCTTTCGTAGTCATTTAAGTTTTATAAATTTACATTACGGTCATTAAGATCAATTTATACACCTTTTAATTCGGTTCTTTATTTTTGTTTTATCATAATTTAATCACTACCTATATATGTATATATTTAGGATAAATAACATATTAGCCCTTATAATTTTAGTAACTTTTATTTTAATCCCTAATAATTTATTATGGTAAAATCACACTGTTAATAATTATATTTTATAATATTTCGAATTATGTACATTAATTTAGATAATTTATATTTTAATACTATAAGTTTTTAATTCATTTTATTTTGGTCATTTTATTGCAATTTTATTTCTATTTTTATTGTACTTTATTTTTCAATAAGTTTAAATTAGTATTTTACTTTAATTATTATTTAATTATTATTTTAGTAATGCTAATACACATACACACACACACACACACACACATATATATATATATATATGCATATGAAAGATTTGTAAATATTATTTGATAAATTTCACAAATCAATAGTATTTATTTATTTTTTAATATCAAAGAAAAGGCAGTCTTAATATAACTAGATGTCCTATTCTGGTATTTTAAAATAAATAAATATCTTGCTTATAAAAACCAGAATATATATATATATTGTTTTATTTAAATTATTTTTTAGGAAAAATTATCACATTTTTAATATTTATTTATTTTTTAATATTAAGAAATGAGTTGTCTTAAAGCAACTAAATGTAATTTTCTCATATTTTTAAATAAATAAATACTTTATTTATAATTTATAAAAATCATTTTATATATGTTTGTTTTAAAATTATGGGATTGAATTTGGAATAAGCGAATCATAAATTAAATTTATTTGAATTCTTAAATTCACTATTAAAGACAATTTATAATCGACAGGGCCCAATTTTGGGCGTCGTGGGGTGCTAATCCTTCCCTAAATGTAATCGACCACGAATCCCTTTTTATTATTAAAAAAACGAATTTTTAGTTAAACGCATATCGATTTTTCTTTTAAATGGTTTTTTCTTAAAAACTCTTTTAAAATATGATTTTTAGGTATTCAACCTACCTAACCCAAAAAGGTCGATGGTGACTCCAAAACATTTTAATAAAAATCATTTATTTCATTCACATTACTTTGCCGCCAAGTAAAATTTCGTACCCGGGCGAAAACCGGTTACGACAGCTTGGCGACTACGTTGGGGAACCTGGTCAACCTAAGTCGATTTTAGATTGTCTCTATAATTAGAAATTGAGAATCCAATTTTATTTAATTTATGATTCTTTTGATTTCTTTCAATTTATTTTATACCCTTGTATAGATATTAATTTTTGTGTGAAAATTTATCCTCACACACAACACTTGCATTGTATAACATAAGCTCTATAATTGAGCTCCTTTCCTTTTTAAGTGGGAGTGAAAGCGACGTCTTCATGAGAATTTATTCTCTATGTCAGACCTAGCAAGTAACTTTCGAGGTTCATATGATCTATGTCTTCATGAGAATTTATTCTCCGTGTCAGGCATATAAAAATATGTCCCCTCGAATTGAACTCGATCCGCTTAAGTCTATAATGGACCAAGATTGAGGGTTTGGTAGCCCAAGGGGGCACCAACAAGGACAATTCGAGTACCTTTACTCTTAGAACCAAAACCCTGCATATAATAAACCCTAGAAATTCACCTAATCTAAGGCAATGCTGAATCCTTGTCCGTAGGTGTACACATAGGAGCAATAGGCTCTAGCTTTTAATTTATTTGATTTCATTTTCTTTTTCTGAATAAATACATGCGAACTAGAAATCATGCAGTTAGGTTAATTTTTCCCAACAAAGCATGGAACTAGAAAGCATGAGGTTATGATTTATACCATGATAGATAGAATCTTTTTTTTCCATTAGTTGGTACTAACCATTTTATTTTTTCTTATTGTTATCTATTTTATAGATACATTTTATTTTTCTTTAATTTGTTTATATTGATTTCTTTTTCTTGCATACATGATCATGGCATAATCAGAAAGGTGTTGATTCGAGAGAGTGTTCATCAAATTGAAAAGTTTTCACAAATGGACAAAAAGTTTTATGATCAAGCAAACTATGATGCAACCAAGGAATGCCAGTCTGAGGGAACTCCAAGGATGGAAGAGAACTATGCACCCAAAGATCATATGCCCATTGAAGAGAAAAAGGAGATACGAGAAATAAGATATTAGATGTCTAAAATGATGGTTAGAATATCTGTTTTGGCCAAAGGAAAAGAGATTCCTATACAAAAAGAGAAAGAGCTCAATGAATATAATCTTGTAATTTCAGATATGTAAGGGACTTCTGATCCTAACCAATTTGAGAAATTACAGACAGTCATCATTTATATTCACAAATTGTTTGGAGATACCCAGGAAATGGTGACAACTGTAGAAGCTCCCAGAGATGAGAAGAAATCATGTAATCTGAAATCATCGAAGTTTAATATACTCCCGACGTCTAAAACTCAGATTCAATCCAAGATAAAAGGTGGTTCTCATTTTTATGCTATCCTTATATCATATAAAGAGTTATATGAGAAGCTACTTGAAGCGCGAGAAGCGTCTCCTCATTATGTGAAACCGTTGCAACTTCCGTATCCGAATTGGTATGACATCAACGATTATTGTGAATATCATGTCAGAGCTCAAGGACATACCATTGAGAATTGCCTTACCTTCAAATATCGAGTCCAAATTGTTTTGGATCATGGAATCTTAGAATTTATGATAAATGATCGACCTAGTTTGGTAGTTGAAGGTCCTGCTAGATTAATACCAAAAGTGGTCAAAGGTAAGAATATTAGTAGGGGCATCCAGAAAGAAGAAGATTTGCTGATGTACGAGGCTTAAATAGGTCTTTTAAAGATTGAAAATGATAAATTGAGAACAAAAATGAAAACTATGTGTGAGGATTTCCAAAAGATCAGTCAAGCCTTTCAAAATGCTGGTATAGGAAATACCCCAGAAGAATGGATAACAGGGGTCACCAAACAGAAAAAGAACTACAAGATACATGAAGGATGAGCCAAGAAGTTTTCTCATGATTTACGAATTATAGAAGAAAGACACAATACAACTGTCATTGAATTGGGAAAATGTCAAGCCAAAAATCAAATGTTGAATAATGCTATGTCCAACATGGAAAATTCATATCAGATTCATCGATGTGAGATTGATGCTGAATTAGAAGTCACTAAGACCAGAAACAAGACATTGATGAAATGTTTAGATGATTATGAAGATCTTTTACGAGAACTTCTTGAACATAAAGATTCTCTCACAAGAAAAAATGAACAACATTGTTTACAACTCCGAGAATTGACTCAAAAGATGAAGGATAAAGACAATATCATGAAGGAAGTTGTTTCTCAAGCAAACAATGTGGCTCATAACTAGTAGACTTAGCTGTCTTCACGAGAGAATTAAAGCAGATTGATAACTCCACACCTGAGCATAAGTGGAAGTTAATTTGTCTTTTAAAGGAAATAGAGAAGTTAGGAGTGAAAGTTATCCCCTATATGTAAAGTTTTGTCTGATGTACCGAAACTTTTATGTTCAATGAAATTTGTAAGATGATCACTCTTGATTAACACCTTTGTTGCATTTGCATTTTGCATTCATATTTTTTCATTACATTTGCATTTTTATGTTTGTATTTGCATTTTTATATTTGCATCTTTGCATTGCACAGTTTGCATTCTTATTTTTGCATTTATGCATTTTCGCATTTACATTACATTTTTTATTTATTTAAGTATTTTTATATACATTAATTATAAAAATATGTAAATAATTCATGAAACGTTTCTATAACTGTAAAACCGAGATCATTCATTCATATTACTGTATCATCATCATGAAAACAATGGAGCAATCTTGTGAGGGATTACAAGAATAGTGGCCAAAACAATTGATAGGGTTACATCATGATATGAGAAATGAAGAGATAACTACTAAAGAGCAACAATGCTATCAAGTTAATGCATCTAGAATGATAACATACCGTGGGGCATCCCACTCGAGCTTAAAGAATAGCCTCATTAATTATTCATAATATGAGGAGAGATTCAAGAAGGTGGATGAAGCAATCAAAAATATGAAAGGTGTTAGTGCCCATCACAAAGAATTAGAAGCAAGAGAGCTCAGCTTGGTTCCAGACTTGGTTATTCCCCATGAATTCAAAATGCCTGATTT
Source organism: Hibiscus syriacus (assembly GCF_006381635.1). Lineage (NCBI taxonomy): Eukaryota > Viridiplantae > Streptophyta > Magnoliopsida > Malvales > Malvaceae > Hibiscus > Hibiscus syriacus. The sequence goes on from NW_024063213.1 coordinate 55,803, forward strand.
TGAAAAATATGATGGCACTAGTTGTCCCCTAATCCATTTGAGAATGTTTTGCAGAAAAATGGAAGGATGTTTAAATTCTGATGATATGTTAATTCACTCCTTCCATGATAGCCTCATTGAGCCAGCAGTAGTATGGTACAATCATTTGAATCAAGAACAGATCAAGAGATGGGTTGATCTAGCTGATACATTTTTGGGAAAATATCGGTATGTTAAAGGTTTAGCTCTCAAGCGTAAGGATCTTCAAGGAGTAAAAATGGAAGCCAATAAAGGGTTTCAGAAGTATACCTTAAGATGGAGAGGAGTGGAAGCACAAGTTCAACCTCTCATGTTAGAAGAAGAGATATCACATATGTTTCGTGATTCCCTTCCCGCTCCTTTCTTTGAGTTAATGTTGGCAAAAACGATGAAGGAATTCGAGAATCTTATGACAAATGGAGAACTAATTGAAAATGTAATCAACGAAGGAAACTCAAAAGTCACATCCAAGAGCTCGACGGATAAAAAAGCGAAAGCTGATTATGTGAATGAATGTCGCATCTAGAGTCCCCGCAATTGAAAAAGAAAAAGAGCAAGTAGTTGTTCAGATCAACCAAAGAAAATCACACGATCAAGAAAAACTTTGGAAGTGTTCCAAACTTCCATTTCAGACTTGTACCCTCATTTGGTTAAAGGTCAATACATTACACCAAGATTGGTGAAAGTGTCACCAAAACCTTATGCCCATTGCTATGATCAAAATAGCTTCTGTAATTTTCACTTGGGGGTAAAGGGGAATTCAACATGGAGTTATTGGCCACTGTTAAAAGAAATAGAGATGCTCGTTGACAAGGGAGTCTTGACACAAGAAATGATCAAGAAATGGGTGGCAAATAAGGATAAAAATCCTGGGCAAAGTACACACCCAACATTCGAGGAATGATAGGGCAAGCCTAATAAACAAGTGGAAGTTGTTATCTATCACTGTAGAACTTTCTTTTTTCAGCATCTTGTTTGAACATGTTTTTTCTTCCTTTCTCCGCCTTTTGTGCAATAAATAAGTTTGTGTTACTTTTAAGGTTATGAGCATTGAATCAATTTTGCAATCTTGCAGTTATTTGAATATCAACTGGATTAAACAACTCTTTAAATGATTAGAGTTGTAATCTTTGACAAAATATCAAGATTGAAAACCAGAAAAACTAGGACCCCTTACCTTACCTCAGAAGAAATATACCCAAACACTACTCTTTCCACAAAAATGAGAGAGCTTTCACCAATGTAAGGAATTAGGCAAAAGGCTTGATATTTACATATAAAGGTGTACAATGTGGGGCATCTTGTGTAACATTGCAAAGCTGAATAGATTGTTTTTCTATTGAAGAAGTTCAACGATGAAACTTTGACAAATCTAGTCTAAAGTCAATTGCTTGGAAATTGAAATTCGGTAATGAGATTTTCTGAATTCTACCAAACATATAGGCTATAACAAGTTCTCCTAATAAAAATCATACATTCAAATCATGACCTTGATCGGGTATATGGCAGTTCGGTGTTTGCTCCACTGTGATTGTCAAGTCAAAGACATTGTGACGAGTTAAACCCTTTAATCAGTCTAATGAAGACTAATCTCAATAAAGCTGAATTCATCTAGCCAAAATGGCAAAAGAAGTTTTTGAAAAAGAAGACCTGTTATAGTCTATTTCACACATGTACACACAGAAATCTGGTTATTAGATCGATGTTTTCACACTACTTTATCAAGGATTTCATAGAATTGAAATGGAAGAATTCTAGAAGGTCTAGTAACCGTTATGCTAGATTATGTCATTTTGTACGTATCTAGTTAAAGATACCAAGTCAAAGAAAGTGAGGTATGTGACAAAGTTCACAATGAACGAGAGAAGAGTGACATCTTAAATAGATGTAACCATAGAAAATAGGAAAGCCGTTCTGAAACCAAACCAAATTTTGGATACTTGTCAAAGAGCTATAATTCTTAAACATTAAAGAATTGTTGATTCTTTTGATATTCTTTGAACTCATGCTTATGATTTCATTCTATTGTGAACCTTTAATAGGTAATACTTTACAAAATTCTTTCATTATTCGATAAAGAAAGGAAGAAAAACATTTTCAAACATGACAGTCTCAAATGAGGAAGGTCATTGAAGCAAATTGTTGCCTATTCTACCTCTATTGTAGAAAAAGAATAAGCAAGGCCAGAATGATGAAGCATTCTTGAAAGCAAGTGGTCCAAGAAGCCAGAAAGTCTAAAAAATTGAACTTGTAACGATCTCATGTGACATTATTAGCAACTCATCAAGAAAGATTATCCTATTTAAAAGGGAAACTTATCTCATACTGATGGCGATAAGCATCACCAGACAAATAACTTTCCCCAGCCACTAATCCATGTCCTCTAGCAGATCCTTCAATCACATAGCCATAAGTCCCATTAGATGTATTATGGGAATGAACAAGTCTATCACATGCACTCTGGTTATATTGTGATACTGACTCAAGTCTCGATACATCACTGCTGCCTCTTCCATTGTCAGGATTATGTCCATTATGTCCTTCAGAAGATTGTTGAACTTGAATTTGAGAATTATAGGCACATAATAAGATATTGGAACAGATTCTACACTTATAGACCTTTCATATTGGGTAACATTGGTTACAGGATTCCAAAAGTAGAGATAACCAGTTTTATTATCAACTAAACATCTCCATAGTTCGAAAGAGTGAGATATGGCAGTGCGTATCTTGGAGAAACAAAAAAGGCAGTCGTTATAGCAGCCATTGCAAGAAAAGGCACCAACAAAAATCTTCGAGTTTATCTCGATGATGTTTATTTCTTCTGGTAAGGTTGTTACACGAGATGCCACTGACAACAAGGTCGAATCCGCCAAATCCACTCATCAATTGCTCTAACCGATCATCAATCAGTTCTTGCACATCTGCTTTCAAAGGTATGTCGAGCCGGTAGAGGGCAACTTCTACACTACCGATCCCAGAGAAAAGAGACAAGACATTGATACCCCTGGGGAACATGTCTCTTAAGATCGAAAGATGATAAGTCATTGTGTCAACCTAGAATGGATTACCAAGCGATTTATACCACTCTGTCCAACTAGATCCCTCCATATCTAAAAAATGGGCACCTCATTCAGAAGAGGAACATATCTCAGACATTTTCTTCAGAATGATTGATTACTTCTTAGGTTTATGACAAAATGAAGAGAATCCTTCAAGTTACTTAACAACATTACTGTTTGTTGGTACCCAAATGAGAACATTCAAGATTAAGAGATTTGGGTACAAATAGAACCACGAATACCCACAATAGAGCATTACCAAAATTAGATTTCGTGGGGATCATGAGATTCAAATCAATAAACATTGAGAGTAAGCCTTACAGTTGACAAGACATTGATACCCCTGGGGAACATGTCTCTTAAGACCGAAAGATGACAAGTCATTGTATCGACCTAGAATGGATTACCAAGCGATTTATACCACTCTGTCCGACTAGATCCCTCCATATCTAAAAAATGGGCACCTCATTCATAAGAGGAACATATCTCAGACATTTTCGTCAGAATGATTGATTACTTCTTAAGTTTATGACAACATGAAGAGAATCCTTCAAGTTACTTAACAACATTACTGTTTGTTGGTACCCAAATGAGAACATTCAGGATTAAGAGATTTGGGCACAAATAGAACCACGAATATCCACAATGGAGCATTACCAACATTGGACTTTATGGGGATCATGAGATTCAAATCAATAAACATTGAGAGTAAGCCTTACAGTTTAGAATGTTGGGGCATTTTGAATGCCTAATTCAGACAGATCCATGTGGGACATCTCGAAGGCCCATTTAATCCAGAAACAAAATATGGGTCATTTTAAAAGCCACTTCAGACAGATCCATGTGAGGCATTTTGAAGGCCCACATCAATATGAAAAAATGTTGGGGCATTTTGAAGGCTCACATCAATAAGAAGCAAATGCTGGGGCATGCTAAAAGCCTATTTCAATCAGAAATAGGAATGTTGACGCATTTTGAACGTTTGTATTAGCAAATGTTGGGGCATGCTGAAGACTCATGTCATCTTATGGAAAAATCATTGCTTTGAGCAAATATTTTCAATGAGACAGAAAAGCATGAAGAATGAAAATGGTGAAACAGTGACAGTAGAGCTGACTATACATAATTGCTTCATTCATTAGCCAGTTGCATTAGGGTCCTATTGTTGAACAAATATTTACTCAACAAGTATGGTTTCAAATACCCAATCTTATTAACCATGTACATGATAGCTTGTTCTTTGTTAAGTTACATCATGGTTACATGGATAACGAGGGTTCCCATACAGACTATTCGATCCAGGGTTTAGTTTTCAAGATCTCGGCTTTGAATTTGGTCTTTTATGTATTGGTGATGATTAGAAATATTTCTTTGAGGTTCCTGGCAGTTAGTTTCAATCATACTGTTGGGGCTACGAAGCTGTTTCTCAGGACAGTTTTCACTTACTTGATGAAATTGAAGAGAGAGGCTCGACTTACGTACATTACTCTTATTCCCATTGTTATTAGGGTTATCATTTCCAGTCGGGGTAAACTGAGTTTTCATCTATTTGGTTTTATCATATGCGTTTTATTTATAGCAACAAGAATTCCATGAACCTCCTTCTGTACATGGATCCTATAGTTGATGTGTTTCTACTTCCTATAATACTCATTATGGAACAAAACGTGATCGGTATCACACTTATCCTTGCCAGAGATGATATCAAAATCAGTTGGTATCTCTTATTCGATTCGACACTAGCATATTTTGTGAATTTGACCAACTTTTTGGTCATGAAATACACTAGTGTCTCAGTTGTCTTCCCACTGAATTTTGTTCTCAAGTGGTCTTGTGACATCATATAAAAGCTTTGAACACTATGTAAAGAGCTTCACTAGCGAACATCTGGGCAGAAGCCACAGGAAAGGATGAATGTGTTGTCAAATGTTTTACGAACATCTGGGAAGAAGCCACAGGAAAGGATGAATGTGTTGTCAAATGTTTTACGAACATCTGAGAAGAAACCACATGAGATAATGAATGTGTTGTCAAATGTTTTATGAACCAGTTATTCTAATGCTGAACCAATGTTGTAATCATATGTTTCCATTTATTGATCTGAGATAAAGTTTGACTTCTTCAACCCCAATGTTAGAAGTTAGATATGATGAAGATTTCTTTCCACTGAAAGGAAGCTAAAATTTGAACAAAAAGAAACTAGTGGAGCCAACTAAGATTGAACAAAAGGTTGTTGTTAAACATTTCGACATGATATGGTACAAGTTTCCTAGATCCAATTAGATGTGGAGACATGAAAGGAATTAGGATAAATCCTCCTTGTGATGTGTTTCAAGAGTCAAATCAGAATAGACACTGTTCTCATTATTAATCTTTGTTGAGTTTAGCATATCTACATCTACATTCTTCAAAGATAATATATTTATTCTTCAAAGATGATAGATTCTCTTTTCAAAGATGAAATCTTTATTGGATTTCTACACAAGTCCAGACAAAGAAAGCCGATGTTATCAAAGATAAAAATGAGGACATCAAGGTCATAATTCTAATTACAACCAGAGTTCCATAAATGAAACATTTCTTCTGAGACTTTAATGAAACAAAGAAGACACAAAGATACAAGTTGATCAAATGGTTCTTCATAAACGAAAGCTTGATAGCATAAGTGGCTACACTGATATCCGAAGGTAACCCTGGAAATAAATGATGAAGTGAATGAAGACCAAGTTCACCACTTTGAAGTCAAATGAAGATTGCATCAACATTCATGCATTCATAAGAACATCATTTGAATAATAGACAATGCATTACATTGATACATTTGATTGCATTCAAATATAAAGTTTTTACAGATCTTCGTATGAAAAAAAAGATTCACGAGGAAAAATACCTTACAAGAAGAAGGTAGAATTCAAATAAAATACAGGAATCACGCAAACATCTGAAGAATAGATGGATGCAATCCACAGAAAAACATTATTTTGAAATGGGCCATGTTACCCAATCAACAAGTTATTTTGAAAAATGAGAAAACGATTTCCAAAGTTTCTCATTTAATCTTTTCTAAAATAAAATTGTTGAATAGTAAGAAAATGATTTCCAAAGTTTCTTACTTAGTAAAATATTTCCCACATCTGTAAGACCTACAGTGCAGGATGTTTTCAAAAAGCCTTCGAGAGTTTTTGATATTTAAATCCTCCAGGTCATCTGTAAGACCTACAGTGCAAGATGATAAGACCATAGGGCCATCCATAAGACCTACAGTGCAGTATGTTTCAAAAACCCTTCGGGAGCTTTTTTGATATTTAAAACCTCCGGGTCATCTGTAAGACCTACAATGCAAGATGATAAGACCTCAGGGCCATCCATAAGACCTACAGTGCATGATGTTTTCAAAAAGCCTTCGGGAGCTTTTTGATATTTAAAGCCTCCGGGTCATCTGTAAGACCTACAGTGCAAGATGATAAGACCTTAGGGCCATCCATAAGACCTAAAGTGCAGAATGTTTTCAAAAAGCCTTCAGGAGCTTTTTGATATTTAAAGCCTTCGGGTCATCTGTAAGACCTACAGTGCAAGATGATAAGACCTCAGGCCATCCATAAGACCTACAGTGCAGGATGTGTTCAAAAAGCCTTCGGGAGTTTTTTGATATTTAAAGCCTCCGGGTCATCTGTAAGACCTACAGTGCAAGATGATAAGACCTCAGGGCCATCCATAAGACCTATAGTGCAGGATGTGTTCAAAAACCTTCGGGAGCTTTTTGATATTTAAAACCTTCGGGTCATTTGTAAGACCTATAGTGCAATATGATAAGACCTCAGGGTCATTCATAAGACCTCTGGGCATAGTTTTTTCAACATTTTATCATACTAAAAAGAAGCCAAATGAAAAAAATTATTGTCTTTTTCGTCTTTGCTCTATTCTTGTTAACACAAGAATGAGCAAAGAGGGGCAACTATAGACACTAATTTTTTCATTTTATTTTTAAAATTATTATTATTATTATTATAAATATTATTAATATTATTATTAAATATTATTATTATTAGAAAGCCCAAACCAGAACCCAGAGGTCAATTTACAAACCAAACCTGACCCAAATTTACAAGAACTCTGGAGGCTCGGATCTGGAAGCCCAACAAGAACCAGATACAGAGGAAGCCCTAGGGTTTCATAACCCTAGATTATCATCTTGTTGCCGCTGTTTCTAGATTCATCCACGCCGTCGCCGCCTCAGTCAGCTATTACCGACGCTCCACTGCCAGGTGTCTTAGCCAGCTGTTGTCGCCTCGTCGAAGACTTCAGAAACACCAGATGGCCGCCCGTCGTTTCTCTAGGGTGAGTCACCACCCTAGTACGGTGACTCATCGAATGCTCCCCTTATTATCCAGTCCGATGAGAGCCTCGGTGGTGGCTATAAAAGCCACCGAATCCTACAAAGAAAAGAGAAAAAAAAAAGAACCACATCAACCAAGAGCAAGCACAACCACACCATCACCAACAACCACGAGAACCATTCAAACCAATATACATAAAAACAGGAGAAATAGAGAAATAGAAAGAGGAAAAGAAGCTTACCGAGGAAACTACATAGTCATCGGAGCCTTCCACGCGCCCTCACGCTCTGCCGGAGAGACGAAAAATCGAAGGTAGTAATCGTATATTTACAACGTTTGGTGGGGTTTTAGGTTAAAACAACCTTAAATCAGGTTTTAGGATGGTGACCGTCGTTGGTCGTCGGTGGCGGCAGACGGCTGCCGGCCGATAATTGATTTCCATCAAGCGAGAGCTTCTCTCTCTATGGAGAGAGAAGGAAAACCAGAGAAATGAGAAAAATGGCTTAGGGGGAGCCGATTTTAAGGTATTTATACCCCTTTCTGAATGACGTCGTTTTGGGGATGGGGTACTTGTGTAATTTCCATAATGGGAAAACCCCTTCTGCAGTCATTCAAGTTTTATAAATTTACATTATGATCATTAAGATCAATTTATACGCCTTTTAATTCGGTTCTTTATTTTTGTTTTATCATAATTTAATCACTGCCTATATATGTATATATTTAGGATAAATAACATATTAGCCCTTATAATTTTAATAACTTTTATTTTAATCCCTAATAATTTATTATGGTAAAATCACATTGTTAATAATTATATTTTATAATATTTCGAATTATGTACATTAATTTAGATAATTTATATTTTAATACTATAAGTTTTTAATTCATTTTATTTTGGTCATTTTATTGCAATTTTATTGCAATTTTTTTATTGTACTTTATTTTTCAATATGTTTAAATTAGTATTTTACTTTAATTATTATTTTAGTCATGCTAATATATACATACATATATATATATATGCATATGAAAGATTTGTAAATATTATTTGATAAATTTCACAAATTAATAGTATTTATTTATTTTTTAATATCAAAGAAAGGGCAGTCTTAATATAATTAGATGTCATATTCTGGTATTTTAAAATAAATAAATATCTTGCTTATAAAAACCAGAATATATATATTGTTTTATTTAAATTATTTTTTAGGAAATATTATCACATTTTTAATATTTATTTATTTTTTAATATTAAGAAATGGGTTGTCTTAAAGCAACTTAATGTCATTTTCTCATATTTTTAAATAAATAAATATTTTATTTATAATTTATAAAAATCATTTTATATATGTTTATTTTAAAATTATGCGATTGAATTTGGAATAAGCGATCATAAATTAAATTTATTTGAATTCTTAAATTCACTATTAGAGATAATTTATAATCGACAGGGACCAATTTTGGGCGTTGTGGAGGTGCTAATCCTTCCCCAAATGTAATCGACCACGAATCTTTTTTTATTATTAAAAAGAATGAATATTTGGTTAAACGCATACCAATTTTTCGTTTAAATTGTTTTTCTTAAAAACTCTTTTAAAAGATGATTTTTAGGTATTCGACCTACCTAACCCAAAAAGGTCGATGGCGACTCCAAAACATTTTAATAAAAATCATTTATTTCATTCACATTACTTTCCCGCCAAGTAAAATTTCGTACCCAGGCGAAAACGGTTACGACAATTGCTTATAAGATAATTCAAAATCTCAAGGAAATATATGAACGACAAGCACATATAGAGAGGTATGAGACCTCTAAAGCTCTATTTCAATTCAAAATGACATAGGGATATCCAGTAGGAGCTCATGTCATCAAGATGATGGCCTACATCCAAACGTTGGAAAAGTTGAGATTTCCTCTCAAAGATAAATTGACTACCGATGTTATCCTGCAATCTTTGCTAGATAGCTTTAGCCAATTTGTCCTTAATTTCAACATGAATGAAATTAACAAGACTTTGCCACAGTTACTTGGCATGTTACGAACTGCTGAAAGTAACATGAAAAAGGTTGGACCTAAGCCCATTCTGATGGTCCACAAGGATAAAGGAAATGGAAAGAAAAAGGTAGTGGAAAAGTCTAAGGGAAATGGTAAGGCCAAGCCGAAAAGAAAATATGCATTGAAATCCAAGGGGAAGTTAGCAAGGAAGGAAAAGGTTTTCATTGCAATAAGACCAAACACTAGAAGAGAAACTGACCTGTTTACCTTGAAGAGGTCAAAAAGGAAAAAGAAAACGAAACATTTGTTTCAGGTATTTATGTTATTGATGTTAATTTGTCAACATCTACTTCCTAGGTATTAGATACCGATTATGGTTCTCATATTTGTACTTCTATGAAAGGACTGCAAAAAAGAAGGAATCTGGCTAAAGAAGACATATACCTACGAGTGGGAAATGGAGCAAGAGTTGTTGCATTAGCTATAGGGACATGTTTTATCTTTGCCTAGTGGACTTGATTTAAATTTAGAGGATTGCTATTTTGTTCCTAGTTTGACTAAGAACAATATTTCTATCTCTTGTTTGGACAAGATTGGTTTTGAGATTATTATTAAGAATAATTGTTGTTCCTTTTATCCCGATAAAGTTTTTTTATGGTTCAACACAATTAGTTAATGGTCTCTATATCTTGGATTAAGAAAACACCATTTATAACATAAATACTAAAAGATCAAAAGCAAATGACTTGAATTAAACTTATCTTTGGCATTGTCATTTATGTCATATAAGTGAGAAACGCATATTAAAACTCCATAAAGATGGATTCTTAAATTCATTTGATTTTGAACAATATGATGCATGCAAATCTTGCTTGTTGGGAAAAATGACTAAATCTCCTTTTAATAGTAAAGGTAAGCGAGCAAGTGATTTATTAGGGTTAATATATAGTGAGATATTTGGACCGATGAATACACAAGCTAGAGGTGGATTCCATTACTTCATTACTTTCACCGATGACTTTAGTTGGTATGTGTATATTTATCTTATACGCCATAAATGTGAAGCCCTTGAGAAGTTTAAGGAATTTAAAAATGAAGTACATAATCAACTAGGCAAGAGTGTTAAGATACTTCAATTATATCGAGGTGAAGAATACTTAAGCATAGAGTTTGATGAACTCCTAAAATAATGTGGGATTGTCTCACAGCTTACACCACCTAGTATACCAAAGTGGAATGGAGTTTCTGAAAGAAGAAATCGAACACTATTAGACATGGTTCGATCGATGATGAGTCATAGTGATCTTCCGACTTCTTTTTGGGAACATGCACTTGAAACAACCACTTTCACTCTAAATCGTGTTCCATCTAAATCGGTTCAAAAGACACCATACGAGATATGGACTGGGAATCACTCTATTATGTCTTTTATGAAGATTTAGGGTTATAAAGCTTATATAAAACATCAGATGTCTACAAAGCTCGAACATAAATCTCATAAGTGTATATTTGTTGGATATCCTAAAGAAATTAAGGGATGTTATTTCTTCAACCCTAATGAGAACAAAGTGTTTATTGTTCGAAAGGGAGTTTTATTCGAAAGGGAGTTTTTCTCAAAAGAAAATTTCTCTCAAAGAAAGGAAATGGTAGAAATATTGAACTTGGAGAAGTTCAAGAACAACATATCAATGAACCTGAAGTTGAGTATGTTTCACAAGTTATTGAGGAACAATCAACGTATTTAGAAACACAACCATTGCACAGATCCACAAGAGAACGCCATGCATAGAGATTTGGATTTCTTGTTACCACACATGGAGATGTTCTTCTTATGGATCAAGATGAGCTTAGAACTTATCAAAAGACAGTGTCTAGCCTAGACTCTGAGAAATGGCTTGAAGCCATGAGATTTGAGATGGATTCCGTGTTAGTAAACCAAGTGTGGACTTTGGTTGAACCAGCTGAAGGGGTCAAACCTATAGGTATAAATGGGTTTTCAAGAAGAAAATAAACATGGATGTAATGTACAAACATACAAGTGGCGATTAGTCGCTAAAGGTTTTCGACAAGTTTATGGTGTAGACTATGACGAAACATTCTCCCTGTAGCTATGATTAAGTACATCCGGATCTTGCTCGCAATAGATGAATTCCATGATTATGAAATCTGGCAAATGGATGTCAAAACCACTTTCCTTAATAGAATACTAGAAGAGGATGTGTATATGTCACAACCGGAAGGTTTTTTCGCTCTAGAAAATGCTGGAAAGGTTTTAAGCTACAAAGGTCTATTTATGGACTAAAGCAAGCTTCTCGAAGCTGGAATCTTCGTTTCAATGATGAAAACAAAGAATTTGATTTTATCAGAAATGAAGATGAACCTTGTGTTTATAAGAAGGCTAGTGGGAGCATTGTTTCTTTCCTAATCTTATATGTAGACGACATATTCATCATAGGAAATGATATACCTACTTTACAGTCTGTTAAGACTTGGTTAGGTAGTTGTTTTTCTATGAAAGATTTGGGTGAGGCATCGTATATCTTAGGAGTTTAGATCTATATAGATAGATCAATACGACTTCTAGGTCTGAGTCAAAGCACATATATATACAAAGTACTGAAAAGGTTTAGTATAGAAGAATCCAAGAAAGGATTTTTTCCAATGAGACATGGAATTTCTCTTTCGAAGAAAATGTTTCATTCAACTCCACAAGAAAGAGAACGAATGAATAAGATTCTATATGCTTTGGCTATTGGTTCTATCATGTATGACATGATATGTACTCGACCAGATGTATCCTATGCTTTAAGCATGATGAGTCGGTATCAAGTAAACCCTAGTAAAAATCATTGAGTTACGGTTAAAAATATCCTTAAGTATTTAAGAAGAACTAAGGATACATTTATTTCTATGGAGGTGAGTAAGAGCTTAGTGTAAAAGGTTATACTGATACCATATTCCAAAATGACAAGAATGACTCACGATCACAATCAGGTTTTGTGTTTTGCCTTAATGGAGGTATCGTGAGCTGGAAAAGTTCGAAGCAAGACACAATAGTTGATTCTACGATAGAGGCTGAATACATTGTAGCCAGTGAAGCAACAAAAGAAGAAGTTTGGATCAAGAAGTTCATATCAGAACTAGGGGTTGTTCATAGCATATCAGATGTTATAAAACTCTGTTGTGACAATAATGAAGTCATTACACAAGCAAAGGAACCCAGATCTCATCAACGGTCTACACATATTCTTAGGCATTTTTATCTCATTCGAGAGATTATAGATCGAGGAGATATGAAAATATGCAGAGTACACACGGATGACAACATTGTTGATCCCTTGATGAAGCCTCTTACACAGCAGAGGCATGATCGTCACACTGAGTCACTCGGTATTAGATATGTGAGTGATTGGTCTTAGTGTTAGTGGGAGATTGTTAGAGTATTCCCAAAGACCAATCATATGATGACTGTAATGATACATTTTATTTACCGATTTTATTGAATAAAGTCATTGCCACTATTATTTTCAGTTATATATTTGTGTTTAACATAAACTGAAAGATAATAAAGTCCATATAATAACATAATTATTATTATTAAAAGATCCCTAGTCAAGTATTATTATGGGCATGAACAATAATAATACGCTTAAGACTAACATGTTATTGGTTGATGACAACGAATTGTAATTGACATAGATATGTCATAATTGATACATGATTATATTATTAGAGAACAATATATTGGATTGACCCACCATGAGCATATATCTTGGATTATTATGTGACAGTCATAACATTGCTCATGGTGATGACTATATGTATGATCCTCAGACTTGAGATCAATATTATCCTAACATATATTGTTGTATGTTTTGATGCAGTTAAACAAGCTCCATAACTGAATGCCCTATAAAGACTGTTATTGAATATATCTCGATATATGTAGTGGGTGTATATGATTAAGATATGATTTGTTCTTCCTACATAATAGGAAATATTTCACATGTCACTTGATTGAGTGAGACTAGAAATGTATGGCCATGCTCGAATAAGTTGATATGAGATATCACAAATTATTCGTTAATTAAAGTCTACTCTAGATATCAAGAAACAATAGATGAGTTATACAAGTGTGATTATTCCAAGACTTATGCCTATTATAGATATAAAGGACAAAATGATGTAATATATAAAAGAGTTAATCACGAAGATGATATTCGAATCATATTTTCTTGTAACATATGTGACAATGATATATTGCTAGATGCCACTCATTGTATGTAATATTAGAATTGTTCTAATAATTACTGCTAACGTTACAAGAATTTACTAGATCACACCGTAGAGCTGAAATGAACAAAGATGTACAATTTGTTATACGTTACTAAAATATATCTAGAGTTAATATATGTATATTTGATATACATATATGTAATTATCCCACATATTTAATTTGAATTAATTAAATAAATATTTAATTAATTTAAAATAATAAAATCCCTAATATGTTAGGGTAACTTAGATATAAAAGAGGTGTAAGGTCTAACAGCCGTTTTTACATTATCTTCAGTTCATTTTTCTCAAAATAGTTTTGGGAAAAGTAAAAATTGCTCTCAATCGGGTGAACTGAGTAGAGGTCGAGACGTGGATTTGTGAAGGCTTACGATTCAAACCGATTGTCACCACCATTAGTTGATGATGTCCTTGCTATTTTTCAAGGAACCCACTGTAAGTATTCACATCATTTCCTCCCGATTTCGGTTTATAGTATTTGGATCGCTGGTGAGATAGTTGACGGTCCCAACAGATTTTACATATGACTGAAGTGAGCCACAGGGCAAAAGCACTGTCAACAGGGTTAGTTACTCGGTAATGGAAGAAAAGACCAAGAATGATCAATCCCATAATGATCATAGTTCGGCATGATGACAGCCTGCTTTTTAAAATTAGAATTATAATCGAGAGGGGCTGGGAAGCATCCGGTGCCCTGCAAATACAAATGTTACATATATCAATAGAATAAGTAGAATCTAATAATTAATCTTCTCTTTAGTTAAATATTACTATTTATCTTCCATTTATTCTCAGGTGAGACTTGAGCTTCTGTGTCAGCCTTAGTTTTTACAACATTTTTCTTCTTGCTCTTTTCTTTCATACTTTCCACGCGGTTCTTCCAAATCGGGTTCCTGTTGTCTTCGGTCATTTCTTCATGAAAACATTGGACGAGATGAGATTTAAGATTGAACCTTTAAGAGAAATCTAATATTATAAACAGATTGATGTTACATACCACTATCCAATGTAGACACAGTGTTAATATGCCTTGTATGAACCCCAACTTCTTGTATAAACCAACGTGAATATATGTAACCTCTCAGAATCCTAAACACTAAATTACCTTTAAAATGCAACATAAAAATAGTATTGAGACTTGCTCAAGTGTGCAACCGTTGTGGATTGATCGTTGTACGTCTTCTCGATATCGTCCAATAGGTTCTCTGAGGAGTTCACAGTGGAAGTAATCCAATCAAAAAAGCATTTGGAGAAAAAAAGATTTATCAAGAACCAAATGGAAATGAACTTAAAACGTAGAAGCTAACATCAAGAACTAAAAGAAACACACCATCGTACGGACTACCGCACTCAGGATAGACTTTTCGACCTTCCTTGAGGTCATATTCAAAATAAATCTTGCAAACGGGGATTTTACATTCATGGTAATCCACAAAGGGTTCACCATTAAAATTCAACCCCATATTTTCTCCACAAGTGTGGCAAACAGGAGCACATTATTCCATCATCTCCAAAAGAACATGTCTTTAAGCCAAGGATCTCCCTCTAGTTCTATTAATCCTGTGTCTGTTTGAGTGTTTCTTTTATATGAAAGTAAAGAACCCTACAGACAATATGAAAATGTTGTAATGGTGAAGAAATGTTTAAGGAAGATGTTTGCTGGCATATGTTGGGGAAACCGGGTTATTTCCCACACGAACGTAGTTTCAAAATTGACCTAAAATGTCAAGATTAAAACCACCAAAGGTTGCACAATAGATAAACTCGTCAAACTATTGAAGATTGAAACACAATAGAAAAACCGAATAAAAAACAATAAAGAGATAACACACCAAATTTACAAGGTTCGACGAGAATATCTGTAACATCCTCCATGCCGGGTTAGTGATTAATTTGTAAAGTTTCAGCATTTGGTGATTTAAGTAGAATGATGGAAGAGTTCAATGACTTATTTGAGTTATTTTGTGTAGTATTGAATTATAAAGAATGAAGATTAGAAGGACAAAATGGTCTTTTTATAGTAATATAATTTTGGGGTTAGTATTATATTAAGCACGTGGAAGAGTAGGAAATTAAAACAAGCTTCCAGAGTCCTCTCTTCTTTCTTCTTCTTCATACGTGAGACCCAAGCTAAGGTAAGATTTTCTTGTTAGTGAATTTCTTGATGAATTTATGGTTGATTCATGACCATTAGGCAATAGTTAAGCTTAAAGGAGGTTTAAATTGTTTTAAAACCTCAAGAGGAGAAGTATATGATGAATTAAAGAAAGGAAGTAGAAAAGTGAAATCTTAGATTAGATTTCATAATAAGAATTGAAGTGAGATTTGACTTGTCATCAAGTTAATTAAGGGATATGAAGTGTTAGAATTGGAATTAGAACACCTTGAAAATTTAGTGGGATTCTTGAATGCCATGTAAATAATGGAATTTTGGGTTTAAAGAAGTGATTATGGAATAGAAATGAGTTTAAATATGTATATGGAAGTTAGGAATATTAAAGGAAGTAAAATATGAAGGTTTAAGCTGAAATGAAGTGATTTTCGAGCTCAAAATAGGATTTCTAGGGCAGGGGAATCGATACCCATTCAAGGGGAATCGATACCCCCTCAAACGAATATGAATTTCCAGAACGCTAGAGGGGAATCGATACCCCCAGGGGGGAACCGATTCCCCCATAATAAAAAAAAAGAAAAGAAAGAAGAGAGACTAAACTATCAATTTCTTAAATTGGTAGGCTATTAGAGGTTAATTTCAAGACTTAAGCATCTGATAATCATCTTGAAAATTTTACTTATGTAGATATTGAGCCTAATCGAGTTCCGGAACCATCGACAAGTAGGATCATCGAGGGAAAAACAAAGAAATCTAGTTGAGTGCATATGCATAGCATGAATATGTATTTTATTCAGTTATAGACTTGTGATAAGTCTAGATTCAATATTTTGATACATGATTGTAGTTCATATGATGACATATGACATGAATCCAACCATATGCATTACGGGACATGAATATGAAAGAAAAGTTATATGAGTTATATGATAAAGGTGTGGAAATAATATGTCTACGTGATATGAATTAGATAAATTGTGAAAGCCCATGTTATGTAAATGAGAACTATAGGTATAGTTGGCATGCCAAGGGTAGAGGGTCTATGTGGTCCTTCGGGACATATATGTATTCTTTGGAACATGTGTGAAGTCTGGTGAGACACATACTTGATCCTTGGCATATGTATATGATTCTTAAGGAATGATATGTGGTCCTTCGGGACATATATGTATTCTTTGGAACATGTGTGAAGTCTGGTGAGACACATACTTGATCCTTGGCATATGTATATGATTCTTAAGGAATGATATGTGGTCCTTCGGGACATATATGTATTCTTTGGAACATGTGTGAAGTCTGGTGAGACACATACTTGATCCTTGGCATATGTATATGATTCTTAAGGAATGATATGTGGTCCTTATGGACATTATTATATGGCACTACGGTGCAATTCTACGCGGCACTCCGGTGTAATTCTACGTGGCACTTAGGTGCAATTATATGAGCTGTGGTGACAGCATAGTGCACAACCTCACAATACTCACATACCTTAGGTTCTCTGTATGGTACCATGGGTTAAGGAACTTACTAAGGTGAACTTATGAATGTGAATTTGATAAGTATATGTGTAAGAAACATGGTTTTGGTTATTGCATTATTTGCATACATCTTATTACTGTAACCCATCTCATTTTGGTAATTACTTTATATTTATTGATATTATTATTATATTATTGGCTCACTAAGTCGATGACTTAGCGTGTGAGTGTTTCACACGTAGGATCCGATAAAGTAGACGATCGAGGTTAAGCAGCTGGACAACATTACTCCTGCAACTATCAGATCAGAAGCAACTTAATCAGTAGGTCATTTTGTTATGAAAATGGATGTTGGCATGTAACTAAAGAGTTAAGTTGTGTATGCTCTGAATATTTTGGTAAACTTATATTACCATATGTATATTATTGTATTTTTCGTAATATAAGTTCAAGTATTTTACTATTATTTGTAATGAGTTGTGTTTTAAAAGTCAATGTAATATCTCTGACTCGTATCCGGGTTGGGATACGGGTTGAGGGTGTTACATTTAATGGTATCAGAGCTATGGTTTAGACGATTCTAGGCATAAACCAGAGTCTATAGAGTCTTTAAATGGAATACATGCCAACAAATAGTGAGAACTTCTGATCTGGTATAGTATGAGTATGATGTTTTGCTAATAGAACAATGTGTTTATTCTTATTAGATGTCCGGACATAATAGCTCCCGAAGTGAAGCGGGAGAAGATAGGCATGCTGAAAGCAGTAATTCACCTGCCCTGGCCAGGCAAGGTGAAGAACATGCATCTCAAGGAGTGCCTGTGCAAGATCAAGATATGTTCTTCAGAACTTTAGACGCTATTCTAACGCGTCTTCAACCTCCTGCTCTACCAACTCAAAGGATGAATGTAGCAAAAGAGTTAAGAGGTTTAGGAGCTCCCGAATTTAAGGGAGAAACCGAATAAGGTCCGGTTGCGGCAGATCTTTGGTTAAATGATTTAAAAATCATGTTGGATGGTCTCCACTGTTCTGAAGTGGAGAAGTTAGATGGAGTTGTATCGCTGTTGAGGGATCAGGCGAGAATATGGTGGACGAACGTCACCATGAGGATGCCCAGTGACCAATTGACTTGGTCTTTATTCTTAGATGAATTTAAAAACAAGTACATTGGAGATCAATTTATTCGACAGATGAAGCAGGAGTTTTTGAATTTGAAACAGATGAACCGCTCTGTATATGAGTATGAATGTGAGTTCAACAAGTTGAGTAGGTTTGTATCCGAGCTTGTGCCTATTGAAAAAGAGGCTTGTGAATGGTTTGTGGAGGGTTTACGCCCTAGATTGAAAGAGATGCTGATAGTATTGAATTTGTCCTCGTTCCAAGAGGTGATCAATCGTGCCAAGGCTCTTGAAATAACTTAGAATGAGAGATTCGGGGATTTTAGAGTTCATACATCAAAAGAACGGGTGCTTCTTCTAGCTCCACACCATCAAAAAGGGGAAGAGACTCGGGATTTCGATCACAAGCTAGATCAGAATCAATTGCATCGTCTGCTAGGGGAGCAAGTCAGGCAAGACCTAGACAGACGCAATCAATGGGATCTGGTGTTGGAAGATCTACTCCGAGTCCAGCGAGACAGTGTCAGCACTATGGGAAAAACCATTCCGGGGCTTGTCGGATGGCTGCTGGGACTTGTTTTCGATGCGGAGATGCCGGACATTTTATCCGGGATTGTCCATTGATTGTTGGTGAGCCTGCACCATCTGAAAGAGTTGGTTCTTCCTCACAAAGAGGACGAGGAAGAGGCAGAGGAAGGAACCCGTCTGAATTCTCTGCTCAACCTGAAGTTCGATCAACCGCACGGGTGTACAATCTAAAGACAAGTGAAGACCGTGATGACCCTGATATTTTAGCAGGTACTTTTCAGTTGTATGATAAATTAGTATTGGTACTGATTGATCCGGGTTCTAATTATTCTTATATTACAAGTAAGTTAGTAAAGGAATTGAGGATTCCCTTAGAAGCTATGAGTAATAAGATTATAGTAACAACTCCGTTAGGCCATAGTGCTCGGGTGAATAAAGTCTGTAAGGGGTGTCCCATAAAGGTTCAAGGAATTGAATTCCCTTCTAATCTGATGGAATTACCCTTTGACGAGTTTGAAGTGATTCTGGGAATGGATTATTGTTCCGTTACTATGGAGATGTTAATTGCAGATTGAAAAAAGTAACCCTGAAAAGTCCAGGAGAAACAGAGATAAGTGTGAGCAGTGAAAAGTTTAATCCCTTAGCAAATGTAATGTCAGTAATGTCAGCTAAGAAGCTATTGCTACAGGGATGTCAAGGATTTCTTGCAAATATGATAGATTTAAGAGCTATAGAGAAAGGGCTAGAGGAGATTCCAATAGTTCAAGAATTCCCTGAAGTTTTCCCAGCTGAGTTGCCAGGATTACCTCCAGATAGAGAGGTAGAATTTCAAATTGAGGTAATGCCAGGAACCGCTCCAATTGTAATGGCACCTTATCGGATGGCTCCGAAAGAATTGCAAGAGTTAAAGAATCAATTGCAAGAGTTGTTAGGAAAAGGATTTATTCGACCAAGTGTGTCACCTTGGGGAGCTCCGGTGTTATTTGTTAAGAAGAATGATGGATCAATGCGTCTCTGTATTGATTATCGACAGCTTAATAAGGTGACCATCAAGAACAAGTATCCCTTCCGCGCATTGATGACTTGTTTGATCAACTAAAAGGAGATTCGGTATTTTCAAAGATCGATCTACGTTGGGTTATCATCAATTGAAGATTCAGGAGAAAGATATTCTGAAGGCGGCTTTCAGAACGAGATATGGTCATTATGAATTCATCGTAATGCCATTCGGAGTAACGAATGCACCAGCTGCTTTCATGTATCTCATGAACAGGATTTTTCAGCCCTATTTGGACCAGTTTGTTGTTGTCTTTATTGATGACATACTGGTTTACTCGAAGTCCATTGAAGAGCACAGCGCACATCTGAGGCTAGTTTTGCAAATTCTCAGGGATAAAAATCTCTATGCGAAATTATCCAAATGTGAATTTTGGCTAAACGAAGTAATTTTCTTGGGGCATGTGATCTCGGCAGTTGGGATTAGAGTAGACCCTCAGAAGGTTAAAGCTATAATGGACTGGGAAGTTCCAAAGAATGTATCTGAAGTTTGGAGTTTCCTTGGACTTGCCAGTTATTATCGAAGATTCGTTAAGAATTTTTCGATGATAGTGCTGCCTTTAACAAAGATGATGAGAAAGAATGTACCATTTGTTTGGACTTCTGAATGTCAAGAAAGTTTTGAAGCTTTAAAGAGAATTTTTACGGAAACTCCGATATTGGTTCAACCGAAATCTGGCAAGAATTTTGTAGTATACAGTGACGCATCCCATAACGGGTTGGGGTGTGTATTAATGCAAGAAGGGAAGGTGGTAGCGTATGCATCAAGACAGTTGAAACCACATGAAAAGAATTACCCCACTCATGATTTAGAAATGGCTGCTGTAGTATTCGCTCTCAGGATTTGGCATCATTATCTTTATGGGGAGCGTTGTTACTTATATACGGATCATAAGAGCCTGAAGTACCTGATGACTCAAAAAGAGTTGAATTTGAGGCAACGTAGATGGGTAGAGTTCTTAAAAGATTATGATGTGATAATTAACTATCATCCCGGAAAGGCTAATGTGGTAGTAGATGCTTTGAGTAGAAAGACGTTTGCAGCTTTACGAGCTATGGATGCAAGATTATCTTTAACGGGAGACGATGGTCTTTGTGCAGAGTTAACCCTTAAACCAACATGATTGGAACAAATAGAGAATTGCAAAGTAAAGATGAAACGTGTTTGAAAAGAATTGAGCAAGTAAAGAGCAAAGAGATTAAAGACTTTGAGATTAAGTCAGATGGAAATCTATATTGTAAAGGAAGAATTGTAATGCCCGAAAATGACGACTTGAAGAAAGAAATATTAACAGAGGCTCATTGCACTCCGTTAACGATGCACCCGGGTGGAACCAAGATGTATATGGATTTGAAGGATCGATTTTGGTGGTCAGGGATGAAACGAAGCATCACCGAATTTGTGTCTAAGTGTTTGATATGTCAACAAGTCAAAGTTGAGCATCAAGTTCCGTCAGGATTATTGCAACCGCTTTTCATTCCTAAATGGAAATGGAATATGTTACGATGGATTTTGTTTCGGGGTTACCCTTGACTCTGAACAAAAGAGAATCAATCTGGGTAATTGTTGATCGATTAACTAAGCCAGCGCATTTTCTCCCGGTTAGAACAATTTCTCTATGGAAAAATATGCAGAGCTTATATTAGAGAAGTTATTAGATTGCATGGAGTGCCTGTTTCCATAGTCTCTGAACGAGACCCTCGATTCACTTCTAGATTCTGGAAATCTTTGCATGGAGCGTTGGGGACTCGTTTAAACTTTAGTATGGCTTTTCATCCTCAGACTGATGGGCAATCAGAGAGAACTATTCAGATATTCGAAGATATGTTGAGGGCATGCGTAATGGAATTCAAAGGATCATGGGAAAAGTATTTACCGCTGGCAGAGTTCGCTTACAACAATAGTTATCAGTCTAGTATAAAGATGGCCCCATATGAAGCATTATATAGAATAAAATACCGTACTCCATTAAATTGGTATGAACTCAAAGATCGAAGTGTTCTTGGTCCGGATTTAATTCAAGATGTAGAACATAAAGTTGAGAAATTTAGCATAACCTCAAAGTGGCCTCTGATCGGCAAAAGTCCTATTCTGATCTTAAAAGAAAGGAGATTGAATTTAAAGTTGGGGATAAAGTGTTTTTAAAGGTATCTCCATGGAAGAATGTGTTAAGGTTTGGTTAGAAAGAAAGTTAAGTCCCCGGTTTATTGGACCATATGAGATTATAAAAAAAGTGGGACCCGTAGCATGCCAATTGACTTTACCACCAGAAATGGAAAAGATTCACAATGTATTTCATGTCTCAATGCTTCGGAGATATCGATCGGATCCCTCCTATATCGTAAACCCAGAAGAGATCGAGGTACAACTGGATTTGACTTATGAGGAAGAACCGATTCAAATTTTAGCTCATGAGGTTAAGCAATTGAGGAACAAGACTATTCCATTGGTTAAAGTTTTATGGAAGAATCACAAAGTAGAGGAAGCAACATGGGAGCGTGAGGAGGATATGAGGAATCAGTATCCCCATCTTTTTCTTATTGAAAATTCGAGGACGAATTTTCTTAAGGGAGGGAGATTTGTAACATCCTCCATGTCGGGTTAGTGATTAATTTGTAAAGTTTCAGCATTTGGTGATTTAAGTAGAATGATGGAAGAGTTCAATGACTTATTTGAGTTATTTTGTGTAGGATTGAATTATAAAGAATGAAGATTAGAAGGACAAAATGGTCTTTTTATAGTAATATAATTTTGGGGTTAGTATTATATTAAGCACGTGAAAGAGTAGGAAATTAAAACAAGCTTCCATAGTCCTCTTCTTCTTTTTTCTTCTTCATACGTGAGACCCAAGCTAAGGTAAGATTTTCTTGTTAGTGAATTTCTTGATGAATTTATGGTTGATTCATGACCATTAGGCAATAGTTAAGCTTAAAGGAGGTTTAAATTGTTTTAAAACCTCAAGAGGAGAAGTATATGAAGAATTAAAGAAAGGAAGTAGAAAAGTGAAATCTTAGATTAGATTTCATAATAAGAATTGAAAGTGAGATTTGACTTGTCATCAAGTTAATTATGGGATATGAAGTGTTAGAATTAGAATTAGAACACCTTGAAAATTTAGTGTGATTCTTGAATGCCATGTAAATAATGGAATTTTGGGTTTAAAGAAGTGATTATGGAATAGAAATGAGTTTAAATATGTATATGGAAGTTAGGAATATTAAAGGAAGTAAAATATGAAGGTTTAAGTTAAAATGAAGTGATTTTCGAGCTCAAAATAGGATTTCTGGGCTAGGGGAATCGATACCCATTCAAGGGGAATTGATACCCCCTCAAACGAATATGAATTTCCAGAACGCTAGAGGGGAATCGATACCCCCAGGGGGAATCGATTCCCCCATAATAAAAAAAAGAGAAAAGAAAGAAGAGAGACTAAACTATCAATTTCTTAAATTGGTAGGCTATTAGAGGTTAATTTCAAGACTTAGGCATCTGATAATCATCTTGAAAATTTTGCTTATGTAGATATTGAGCCTAATCGATTTCCAGAACCATCGACAAGTAGGATCAATCGAGGGAAAAACAAAGAAATCTAGGTGAGTGCATATGCATAGCATGAATATGTATTTTATTCAGTTCTAGACTTATGATAAGTCTAGATTCAATATTTTGATACATGATCGTATTTCATATGATGACATATGACATGAATCCATACCATATGCATTATGGGACATGAATATGAAATAAAAGTTATATGAGTTATATGATAAAGGTATGGAAATAATATGTCTACGTGATGTGAATTAGATAAATTGTGAAAGCCCATATTATGTAAATGAGAACTATAGGTATAGTTGGCATGCCAAGGGTAGAGGGTCTATGTGGTCCTTCGGGACATATATGTATTCTTTGGAACATGTGTGAAGTCTGGTGAGACACATACTTGATCCTTGGCATATGTATATGATTCTTAAGGAATGATATGTGGTCCTTCGGGACAAATATATATTCTTTGGAACATGTGTGAAGTCTGGTGAGACACATACTTGATCCTTGGCATATGTATATGATTCTTAAGGAATGATATGTGGTCCTTCGGGACATATATATATTCTTTGGAACATGTGTGAAGTCTGGTGAGACACATACTTGATCCTTGGCATATGTATATGATTCTTAAGGAATGATATGTGGTCCTTATGGACATTATTATATGGCACTACGGTGCAATTCTACGCGGCACTCCGGTGCAATTCTACGTGGCACTTAGGTGCAATTATATGAGCTGTGGTGACAGTATAGTGCACAACCTCACAATACTCACATACCTTAGGTTCTCTGTATGGTACCATGGGCTAAGAACTTACTAAGGCGAACTTATGAATGTGAATTTGATAAGTATATGTGTAAGAAAAATGGTTTTGGTTATTGCATTATTTACATACATCTTATTACTGCAACCCATCTCATTTTGGCAATTACTTTATATTTATTGATATTATTATTATATTATTGCCTCACTAAGTCGATGACTTAGCGTGTGAGTGTTTCACACGTAGATCCGATAAAGTAGACGATCGAGATTAAGCAGCTGGACAACATTACTCCTGCAACTATCAGATCAGAAGCAACTTAATCAGTAGGTCATTTTGTTATGAAAATGGATGCTCTGAATATTTTGGTAAACTTATATTACCATATTTATATTATTGTATTTTTCGTAATATAAGTTCAAGTATTTTACTATTATTTGTAATGAGTTGTGTTTTAAAAGTCAATGTAATATCTCTGACTCGTATCCAGGTTGGGATACGGGTTGGGGTGTTACAATATCGTCTACTCCTCGGGCACCACACCGAATGATAACTTCATTATCAACAAATATTACAACAAAAGGAATTCTTTAGAATTCCCAAAGTGAGAATGAAAAAAACAAGAGGAATAGAGAACTGGTTTTTGGATGATTTCTAATGAAATACATAGGCCTATTTATAGTTGAGTTTTAAGGACTAAACTTATAAATAACCTAATATTTTAGGGACCAAAGATGAAATTCCCATGTGCAAAGTTGGCCACCTAGAAAATATGAAATTCCCAATAAGTTGGCCACCAACCAAGATGAATTTTCCAATAAGTTGGCCACTAACCAAGTTGAATTTTTCGATAAGGTGTCTCTAATGGTTCTTGGGTTTGAACCTCTTTATCTTCTGATTCTTCTATTGGATTTGAAGAATCAACTGCATCAACTTCTGGGATCATCGTCTGCTGAAACTCCACCTATTTTAGAGTAGGCTCCACCTGCTGCGGAGTACTACTTGTCTGGACGGCTTCATTTGTTACCTTCTTTACTAGGGCAGATTCATCAAAGGTAACATCTCTGATACAAATTATCTTCTTGGTGTCAAAACACCAAAGGAATAATCTCTTCACTCTATGGGTGATTCCCATAAAGAGAGCTTTCTTTGCTCTTGGATCAAGCTTGGATTCCTTCATATGATAATAATTAATGGATCCAAATACATGTAAGAAATCATAATCAGTAGCAGGTTTTCCATACCATACCTCCAATAGTGTTTTTCCTCCTATCGCTGATGATGGCAGACGATTGATGAGATGGTCATCATATGTCACAGCCTCAGCCCAAAATGCCTTGCCTAACCCAACATTAGATAGCATACATCAAACTTTCTCCAATAGTGTTCGATTCATACGCTCTGCCACCCATTTATTGTGGTGTATTTCTAACAGTGAAGTGTCTAACAATACCATACTCATGGCAAACATCAAAGAATGGGTCACTTTTATATTCCCCTCCATTGTCTGTCCTAAGACGTTTGATCTTTCTACCAGTATGGTTCTCAATCATATTTTTCCATTTAAGGAAAATTTGAAGCACTTCATCTTTAGACTTCATCGGATATACCCAAACTCTTCTGGAAAAGTCATCTAAAAAAGTTGCAAAATAATGGTTTCCTCCCAAAGATGGTGTCTTTGAAGGACCCTATACATCTGAGTGAATATAACCACAATACCTTTTGTATTATGTATAGTGGTGCGAAACTTCACTCTCTTATGCTTTCCCAGAACACAATGCTCGCAAAAGTTCAATTTACAAGCCTTTGTACCTTTTAACAATCATTTCTTTGCCAGAATTTGCAAGGATTTCTCTCCAGCATGTCCAAACCGCATATGCCATAACTGGGTTGTGTCCAAATCATCACCTCCAGAAGCTGCTGCAACTGCTCCAATAATTGTACTACCTTGGTAGTAATACAAATTATTTTTCCTGATGCCCTTCATCGTCACAAGTGCACCAGATGTGACTTTTAAAACTCCATCTCTCATAGTGACTACTGAGCCTTTGGATTCCAAGGCTCCCAATGAGATGAGATTTTTCTTCAAACTCGGCATGTATCGGACATCAATTAGAACTCTGGTTGATCTATCTTGATTCTTCTATCAAATTGAACCTATCCCAACAATTTTACAAGCACTGTCATTGCCCATATAAACAACTTCTGCATTTAGTTCTATTAAATCGAAGAACCACTCCTGATTATGGGACATATGATAGGTAAAACTTGAATCTAATATCCACTCTTCTGAATGGAATGTTGTTGATGAAGCAACCAATTATATGTCAGAGTCATTTGCATCATGCTCTGCAACACATGCATCTGAACCAGTTTTTCCTTTCTTCTTCAGCTTCAGACAATCTTTCTTCCAATGATCTTTCTCATGAAAAGAGGCACATTCATCTTTTCCCAGTCTGGACTTCGACTTTGATCTCCCTCTCCACTTTGGCTTTTGACTTTTTGAGCGACTTCTTGCCACCATGGCCTCCGTTGCTTCGTACTTGCTCTCCTTCTTGGTTTTCTTTCTGAGCTCATAACTATACAAAGCAACAGTTACATCTTTAAGGGTAACATTATCCTTACCATTAAGTAATGTTGTCTCAAGGTGCTCAAATTCATCTGGAAGAGATGATAACAAAATCAAAGCCAAATCTTCATCTTTGAAGGTTTCATCCATGCCCAATAAGTCTGCCACTAGCTCATTGAACGCAGTGATGTGTTCATTCACATTGTGTCTGGTTGATAATCAAATCTGAACAATCTTTTCTTTATGTGAAGACGATTCTAAGAGCTTTTCTTTAGGAATTTTTCCTCCAATGCTTTTACATCTTACTTACAGAAGTCTTGTTCTTGTAGCCATACTTCTGCTCCCTGGAAAGACAAGATTGAATTGTGTTGCACGCCAAACAATTGATTATTGCCCATTCTTTCTCCTCCATATATTATGGTTTTCTTCCTCAATGACAATGTCTAAATCTTGTTAGAATAAAGCGTCTAACACCTCACCTTGTCACATGCCAAAATGATCGGATCCATCGAACAACTCCGCCGAGAAATTTACATTTGACATCATCATCCTCACTGGTCCAGATGAAGAGCTTGATATCTCAACTGATCCATATTTTGGCATTTTAATTCTAACGAACAATATTCAATAGTACGAACTGTATCTTTACAGCAACATGACCCACCAAGATAACCTCAACCGAAGCTCTGATACCAATTGTTGGGGAAACCGGGTTATTTCCCACATGAACATAGTTTCAAAATTAACCTAAAATGTCAAGATCAAAACCACCAAATGTTGCACATCGGATAAACCCGTCAAACTATTGAATATTGAAACACAATGGAAAAACCGAATAAAAAACAATAAAAGAGAGAACACACCAAATTTACGAGGTTCGACGAGAAATCGTCTACTCCTTGGGCACCACACCGGATGATAACTTCACTATCAACAAATATTACAACAAATGGAATTCTTTAGAATTCCCAAAGTGAGAGAATGAAGAAAACAAGAGGAAGAGAAATTATTTTTGGGATGATTTCTAATGAAATACTTAGGCCTATTTATAGTTGAATTTTAAAGATTAAACTTATAAATAACCTAGTATTTTAGGGACCAAAGATGAAATTCCATGTAAAAAGTTGGCCACCTAGCAAAGATGAATTTTCTAATAAGTTGGCCACCAACCAAATATGTCAACTTTGCCAACTTTCAAGCCAAACATAACAGCATATGGAGGGTGGGTTGTTGGTGTCATGAATTTGCAGAGAAACTTGACAAGTAAAGCTTACATTTTTTTCCCGAGGAAAAAGAGGTTTGATTTTTTTGCTGGAATTTGAAGGAAGCTTTCAGTTGAGGAAGGTACATCCTTAACTTAGCCTTTGCTTGAATGTCCGTCACTGTTCAACCATACATAATACACATTTTTTTCATCAAAACACGTAAGAAAACTGTCATATCTAGTAAGGCAGAAAGTAAATATCATAAAAATTGGATGATTCAATTGGATTTACAATCAACCATTTAAGATAATTATGATGAACAAAGGGTTAAATTTCTAAACTTTCTAATCAAATGCTTAAACTAAAGTTTAATTTCAATCATGTTCTTTTGTGGATCTAGCTATTAACTTGGATTTGAGTGGTTTCTTTTTAATAATGTCATAAGCATTTATAATGTTAAAGCTTACTTAGATTGGCATTTTTTATGTGTATAATTATCGATAATTGATCTATTAGCTGACTAATCCAAATAAAGTAGAGTAGGATCTCATTATGAGACAACTCTCTCAACTCAATACGTTAGACAAAATGATACGTTGGTTTAAAGATTTAATTAAATGTTTGAAAATTTAAGGGTTCAACTGGGAGTTTGACATAAAGTTTGGGGACCTGAAGTGAAATTAACCATTGAAAAAGGAAAAAGGTTAAGAGCATAGGTCAGGAAGGGAATATGTATGACACCAAACCAAATATATATTTGGTTAAGACAAATGTAAACATTTATCGATATGAAATTGACTTAAGGTTTAAATCAATGATATATCAATATAATAATTAATATTTAAGAGGTAACATGAAATAAAACTTTTTTAAAAAATAAAAATGCATTACAAGAGAGAAGATAAACATTCATCACTTTTGGAAAAAGAAAGATTTATAAAATAAAATAAATATATTAAATATATAAAATAAATAACTACGAAGAGAAACAAATAAAGAGAAGAAGGAAAAATATATAATAAGAACTACAAATTTTTTTCATTCAACTCATGGACAAATTTAGTATAAATCCACATATGAATAATGTAAATCATAATTATAAGTAATGATTAAACTTATATGAGATGATAAAAAATAAAGGAAAGCTTTACTCGTGAACTTATTTACTCTCATTGTGTGAAGTACAAATGTACAATGATGATCCTATTCAACCCATGCAAACCTCGAATGTTGTACAGACAGTACCACCAGGCACCAACTATGGGTTGATCTTTTCTTATTGGTAAGCCAGTGTATAGCTTCCTTAGCATGGCCGAATTGCGGGGCAAATCTCCTTTGGCAATTAGCTTCGTATGTTGCCGATGCCGGCCACGTGCGTTGGCGTTGGCAATCGACATACGATGCAGACGAGTTTTAGCTGCCTTCCAAAGGAGATTCACCCAGTAATGCATCCATGCTTTTTTCCAACATCATTTGCTTGAAACCAATACAACCATGTATGCATGCATTTCACTCTGCTGAAACAGTTCCAGGTCTTGAGTCCTATATATATATATATATGTTGATGAAGAACAGTATATTCGAGGCACAATCCAATTTGATAATTAACGATACTAATTTTCTTTCATGGTTAAAAAAAGAAACTGAACTACTGCTTAAATTCAGCCTACAGATTTCAGAAAATATCTGTGTTGGTACTATATGTGATTGCCTTTGAGGAAAAGCAAGGCAAATCAGCATCCGGTAATGTGCTTTGAACTTTCCCTGGAGACCATGTGGTCCTATAAGTTGAAGAACATGCATATCTCTTTATGAATTTGTGTGTTTTATGAAGATGAAGGATTGCACTAAACCAATGCATGTATCCATATGATTGAAATGGGGGAATATTCACAGCATTGTCTTGGCAGATACTACTTCTTTCATTTGGCATATCCTAGATGTTTTATTGGTTAAGTATCATCTATATCCTAAATTAGAAAGAAAACCATATGGTATTTTAGCACTATAAACAGTAGTGCTCTTGAATCCTTACAAGCATTATGATTGCGGCTTATGTTATAACCACCATAATAAATATGAAAAATAATCAGGATCTAATCATCTCAAATCATCAAAAATAAAAATAGTAGATGGGAAAGTGTATTTGAATTTATTGATAGATTAAAATCCTTGAATCTTTCTTTGGTTAATATTCTAAGAAGATAGAGTTCTTTAAGTATAAACTTTCTGATGGGGGATAAGAGTAAATACAAGATTGTCTATTTGTTGGGACCATAACCCCTTTATATAATTGATTTAAGAATTAATTATTGTCTTCACTTATAACTCTGTCACTCATCGAATTATAAATACAACATTAATAGTATCTACACTTTTATTTCCATGACACTTCTAATACCTTATGACTTTATAACATAATTGATCACTTAATTTATGATAACAATATATATTATAAATATGTGCCCATAATAATAGATTTTAATCCAAGAATCTCCTACTTGGGTAACATATGTTCCCTAATAAATACATAATCACTCTATAACAATATAAGTTATAACATGAGTAGTGTGCTCATGAAAGACCTTGGGTGATAGTTCCTTAGTATGCGAGAAATTATGACTTTGTACTAATATGCTCTATAAATACATAATCACTCTGATTTTTCTTTAACAACTAGAAACATAATGTTTATGTTCTTAAACTTAAGTGTTTATGTTATATATAGAATAAAAGAATATAACTTAGTTGTCACAAAATAACTCAAGTGGTCTTTCTTATAAATCCATAATTAGCAGATCACGTGATAAAATTTTGCATCCATATTTCAATAAGTCGAAGTCCATAAACCTAATGATCTCTTACTTACTAGACCTTTTATATGTGAGCATGTAACATTTTTGTTCGTAAATGTATTGTATGAATCAATTTGGCTGCTATCCAACTATCCATTCTCAAATTGCTTAAATATCTATTTAATATCATAAAATTATACTGTCTGAATGCGTATAAACTTGAGTATACATTAAATTCTTTATTTGTTTTGAAGCATAATGAACCTTTTTACATTTCCTATCATCCTTAAGGAACTAATCAAGACTAAACTTGTTTCATTTAGCAATAAGGGGTATCATTTGATTTACTCCCACTGAACTTATAGTATATACAGTTGTCAACTAAATTCATCTCAAAACCAAACGAGATAATCACTTGGTGAAATTTGTTTTACAATTAATGAGGGTCATACTTAAACTCGTAAATAGATTTCCCTAATTTACATATTATTAATTTTGTATCATTAGACACAATTTTCTAATTGTACTATACAAAATATTTCATCAATGATACCATTGAGAAACACAATTTTGAAATCAAATTTATATAACTCAAAATCAAATACGAGTAACAAGTATCATGATGATCCTAAAAGAGTCTTTCAATGAAACCAAAGAGAGTCTCTACAAAATTAATGCCTTCTTTCTGAGTGTATCATTTATATACAAGACATGCCTTATACTTGTCAACGTTACCATTTGCACCCATCTTGGTTTTAAATATCTATTTGCAGTCAATCAGTTTTGCACCTTCAGGTAATGATACATGTTATCAAACTTTATTATCTTGTATAGAAATTATACTCTTCTTTATGACATTAGTCACTTTTGAGAGTCAAAACTTTTATGCGTGACGAAAATTGATTAGATTATCTTTCATCATTCCACTACCGTCCTTATTTCTTGGAGAAATACAACATAATAATTTAAATATTATTTTTCTCATCTCATGGATCTTCTTAATAACATTTTTTCTTTGAGGTTGTTGAGTTTGTTCTTCCAAAATAATTTATCATCTTAAATGGAGAGCTGTTCAAAATAATCTTATTGATATTCTAGATTCACTACTTGATTAACGACATGTATGAACACATGGATATCATCAAAAGTGATAATATGAATTGAGTTATAATCTAATTCTTCCTCAAGATCAATTTCTCAAACCTTATTTCTCCCTAAAAAAATAATGTTATAGATCTCATCTTAAAAATATTCCTAATTATGAGATCATAAAACTTATAACCCCTAAATTGCTCAGATTAACCAAAGTATTTGCTTACTGTTGTAGAATTCAATTTCTCCTTATATGTCCTAACTTATCTCAAAAGAGAACAACCGTTTGTAACATATTGTTGTCTCTTTTAAGCAAAACTCTTAATAACTGCATTCTGATTTTATTTTTGCCCTTATCTTTATATACACTTTTCAAATGCGTACTTTAAAACTTATTATGCTTCAACCTTTCTTCCTCTTGCACACAATGAAAAATGAGCTCATTTAGAGTTCATTTCTCCTTTTAAGTTGATTAAACTCAATAGGAAGCAATAATGAAATTACAAGAACAAGTAATTCTTTGAAAAAAAATCAATCTTAAGTGGCTTAAGTCTTGAAGAAATATGAAACATATCCATAATGTATTCTCTCACATTTCCTTGACCCTTATACTTTATAGTCAAAAATATTTTTTAGAAATATTTCTCAATTTCATCAAGGAAACCATTAGCCTTAGTAATCTTTTAAGATTATGTGCCCCTATAAGCTTCTAAAATGTTGTGTTTCATGACCACTAGGCTCATCAATTTGAACAAATTTCAACTCTCAAAATCCCTTATACCAATTAAGGATGTTGTCTCCCATGAGAGATGAAAATTATTTTTTCCTTAGTGCAAAGTCTATGTTCATACAACCAAAATTTTATGTACGTGTATTTTCTCATATCTTAATATTCGTTTTCTTAAGCATTAGCATAAAATGTATAATAGCAGATATTGTGATAGCAATAAATAAATAATTAGTTGAATACAAAACAAAACATAAATAAATTGAAGCTCACATCTTAAGTACACAAATAAATTCAAAAATTATGGCTAATTTCCATCTCAAAATACCAAACACTACATCAATATCAAGTCTTTGGACAATAATACTAAAAGTAAACGGTATTCTTGTTGCAGTATCAATCACTGACAATAAGTTATTTCAAACAATAGACTAATCTTTGGACTAATGTAATGGTCACATAAAGTACGTTATAATTGTCATATATTATTACCACATGTGTAACTTTAAATCCGACAAATATTAACTTTCTTTTGGGTTCATTAATAAATGCATGAATCACAATAAACACATAATCATCTTAATATTTTAAATAAATCAATCTACACAAAAGATGTCACTTTTTCGGCATTATGTTTCAACTGATCTATCAAAATATCATACTTAGTCAAAATATAATTAATTTGTTTCAATATATATATATTCTAATAACAACCATCAAAACTGAAAGATCGAATTGAATATATACATATATTGCATTAACAATATAAATAAAACAATAAAAATATTGTCAACCAATCAATTTCTCTTAATTTTATCTTTCAATTAAAAGTTTGCCAAAATAATAATAAATTTTGAATACACTTAAACTTTATCACAAGATATCAAATACTTCATTAATAATTCATCTTTAGACAAGATATTCACCTTAAGTGATATCTGATACGATAATCAAACACTGATAATAAGAACATGTTAAGCAAAAATCTTCCTTTGGGCCGATTTATTGCTCACACATCAAACCGAATAATTATCACATACTTATTATTAAAGTTGTACATGCGATTATGTCAACTATTAATCTTTCTTTGGGTTGATCAATACTAACATACCCTAAGTTACATGTACATAACATTTATATTTGAAAATAAAATATTTTTCATAATTGTGGTCTCTTTAACGATTTATTACTTTAACTAAGTCGTCTCAAAATAAATATTAGTATTCAAATTTAATATTTCTATAACAATCAAAAGTTAAAACTGAAATTTTTTATTGCATTATAGTACCCAAAATATAAATGGTGCTATAAAAAACTGAAACTCAAATCTTTGATTGTTTTTGAAGAAATCCTAATACATACATTTAGTTCATAACTTCATAAATAAAAAAATTGAGTTCCAAGCAATCAATATTTAACCAAAAACCAAAATGCATACTAGTGAATTAAATCTTTAATCAAACTGCCAAATATAGACTCTATAATCTATTATAGTTAAAAAACTAAAACTGAATTTTCTAATCAAGTCATCGTTTCCAAAGTAACTTATAATAAAGTTGTTTAAACGACATTATTAGAAACCGAAAACCTAAAATTTTTTATTATTTTTCAAAAATTTCTTAACCATAAATTCATGGTATGATGCAAGAAACTAAAATCCAAATACATAATTACTATATATTATTCCAAAGCCAAAATCAAATATCCATAACTCATAACCCACCAGATATATATTTCAAATATTCTAAATTGAATCTGAAGATAACATAATGATAAAATCATTGTATTAAAAGCTATATAGCTTATATTGTAATGCATTGAACCAAAACTTAAAAAAATATAACACAATCTAAAGAATTTAATTTAATTTTGAAATATTAAACATCAATGAACTATAATACTAAATTTAAACAATAATAACCAAAAAAATGAGTTATGAACGTCCCAAACATTTACTATATATAATATCAGCTTATCTTTTGCAATGGAAGGATACATGGCAGGAAAAAAAAAGTTTCCAAACGCATGTCAGGTTCAACCTTGGTTTTGGAAAAGCAAGATCACAAATTTATAATGCCTTGTATGAACTATACTAATGCAAAAATATAAACTCTCATGCATCGAAATTAATACGTATGTTCAACTTAAATAAAAAAAAATTAAACCAAAAACACCAAAGTTAAAGAAAAATTGAAACATAGATTCGTAGAATTGAAGAACGTCAAACAATTAGAAATCTATCATTAATCAATTAAGCAAAAATTGAAACATAAATCAATAGAATTAATAATAATAATTGGAAATACCAAAAACAAAAAAAAAAATCTTTAGATTGAAGGGTAAAAACATGCTACTACGAATATGATTATCAGAATCCAATATGATTTGATTATCATGCAAAGGCACAACCAGCTTAGCATGCGAAGGCAAAGGGTAGCACCTATGGTTTGATTATCAGGATCCAATATGATTATCAGATTTCATGGTCTTAGACCAAAAACGAGGAGTGGACGGACATAGAATTTTATGTTATGGAGACAAATCTATAAAATTTTAAGGTACAAAAATATATTATCAGTAGAAAATATAAAGAAAACACTTCAACTATATGAGATTCTGAATTCTGGCTCAAACCATAGTGGACTGGTAGCACCTACTGTTTTATTGACAGCCTGATTCTCTGGCTCTAGCTCCTCGGATCATCTGAACAAATTCCCACATCATTTCCCATGCAAAATAAGAATGCTAACTGAAACAGGGAATATATGAGTTATGACAACCTAATAATCCATTTTTATCATTTTGGTGTTTCTTGTTAGCCCCAAGTGGCCCTTTCTTTTACATTATCAACACACTACCTTCTTTGTCCATACTCCATTGTCGGTTGATATAAACCAAAAGCAGAGAAAGGATTCAAGTCTGCAACAACCTTAATTATTACTGTTAATCAATGAAACCCTTTTTGTCTCTTCCCATGTCTTAAGCTTTGCAGTAACAACTTTGTCTGCTAACCTAATTAAATATCTGACAATCATTCCAACAAAACATCAAAATTAGCAAACAAATATTGAATTCCAAGACACACTAAATTCAAAATCTATATAACATTTTACATTGAAAGATGATAGGCAAAAGAACCATATATGGCTGCTAATAAGCTACAAAGATCATCATCTCGAAGAAAGCTTCTTCTTCTGCAAACTCCCGCAAACCCCAAATCTGTAAGATAATGAGATGCTATACTATTGTTTTTCATCTCCATTTTGTTTTGCTTTGGTTCCATTATGTTGTTTTTTAAGGCTAAAAGGGTTTCCATCTGTAAAAATGTTCTCCATTTTTACAAGCTCAAACTCAAGTTGGAACAACTACAAAGAGAGTGCCTAAACCTTAGGGATATCAGAAACGAATACTTCACTGTATTGGAACATATACAAATCCCAAAGGTGATTTGCTTTACTTAATTTTATATATCTTCATGTTGACAATGCCTATATATATATATTCAATGTGGAGCTTAACAGGAGGTGAAAGTGGAGAAGGTTGGAGAACAGTTTGATGTTAAAGTGAGTTGCTGCAACAAAGCATTTGATGAACTTGATCTTGATGTTGTTCGAGCTAGCTTGTCTCGCAGCCATTTGTTTTCCATGGAAGCCATTTCCGTTGCTCGAGGACAATGAACAAGTGGAATCAGAGATATTTATCATGCTGTTGTTAAGGCCATTGATGAAAAGAAAAGTCGGAAGCGAGTGGCTTGTAACAGAGGAGTTCATTGATTAACGTTGTCATGTGATTGGAATTGTTAATGTTTTTGTATTCAACTATCATGCTAGTTTCCCAATATTTCCATTTTAATGGCATGAAAGAGCCTGAATTATTTTCTGGGTTGCAGCAATGTAGACCTATATGATTAATGCCATGAAAGATCGAGAAAAAGAAAAAAGGATTAATAATGCCAGAACAAAAAGAAGAAAAGACCAAGTAAAAAACATTTTTCATTGCCAGGAATTGAACCCAGGTCTCCTGGGTGAAGCCAGATATCCTAACACTGGACGACAATGGACTGTTGATAGTTGTGCTTTTTAAAATACAATTTTTTGTCATTAACAACCTAGTAGAAAGTCAGTCCAAACACTGGTTGTTTGAGGAGCTGAAATCTATCGAGCATTTTCATTTTATTATCCTTTTCTAAAAGATCACGTGGAGGCGTCGTGATTTAGTTATACACATTGTGCCTTCATTTCTCTTGTTTGAATTGAAAAAACATTGCAAAATGTTTGAAACAATCTTATTTTTGATAGACATATTATTCATTCGATTAGTAACAATCACTTCATAAACATATGCATAATTCTCTATGTTAAAGATGATCATGAGATATTGGAGTTCATAAGGTATGAGCTATAAAGTGTTGAAATCATGCTTGATGAACTATATTTTTAAATTATAAAACATGATACGATGATAAAATGCATCAACACATGATTATATTATGAAAAAAAAAGTCATATTACCCTTGGTGAATATATTAATTCTACCAATTGACTATATTGGATGTTGTGTTTTGTTTTCAATACTATGCAGATAAATTTGATTATATTGTCATAAAAGGATACATAAAAATATAAGTATGCTAAATGAAAACAATATAAAAGTATCAAATAAAAATGGTCTTGTAACTCTATGGATGTTAAGTGTAATTGACTGGTTATAGGCTCTTCGAAGCTATTCTATTTGCTTTTCAAAGCTCTACTTTCATGTGAGTGCCTATCCAGTTTTGAAAGTCACCTAAATTTAATTAAAGGTTTTAAAGTTACAGATTGTTCCGTATGAATTCTATGATATGACTTTTGATGTTATAAAAATTGATGTTTGACAAGCATGGTTTAATTTGTACTATGATGTTATTGAATAAACTACGTCTTGATTTGGTACTATTGAAGTAGAGTGTCGGCGTATATTTGTTTCTATGTGCAGATTTAGATAATAGATAAATTATTTGATCTTAAATCATATCATACACCAAATATTTCACACATAATTCATAGAATGTAAATGTTGCTATTCTCAATTTAACAGTGACATGTTCATAGATTTCTACACATGTTGGTTGTGTTTTGAAATCTTGCAATGTGTTCGATAAGTTTCCGGAAAATTGTTTCATTGAAAACAATTTTCGAAAAATGAAATCTGAAAATGAATTACATTTCTTGAAAATATTTTTCAGAAAATGTTTTTCAATGTTTAAAATGTACATTGTAAAATGTTTTACATTATGTTTTTATTCTTTACCTTTTAATTTTATTAAATGTTCATTTTTTTTATGTAATTATATTTTATAAAAATTTGTATTTTTACAAGTACGTCAAATTAAATTTTTAGATAATATCAATAATTTATGTTGATTGCATTATAAATACACTATTTTAAGATTAAAATCTTTATGATGCTTATTTATTAATATTTTTATAAATGGATTTCAACGTATAATTAATATTATGTAGTTTATTTGATATAATATTAATAATTTATTAAAAATATATTATAAAAGTTTATAAATATTATGTAGATTTAATTAATAGTACACCACATTAAAACAACAATAATACATAACATTATAATAATAATAATAGTGTCAAAATATATAATTAAAGGGTTTATCACATTAAAACAACAATAACTTCTAACTGTAATAATACAAAATCTAATTCATAATTAGTGCTACAACACATAAAACCAACAATATTGTTGAAGTCTATAATTAGTACTACAACACGTTAGAGCTAAAATATTGTCTAATAAGTCATAAATAATATTACACCACATTAAAAGTTCACATCATAACCTTGGGTAAAGGTTTGAAGTCAAATTTTCCTTTGCTTTGTTTTTTTAGCCAAAAAAGCTTTGGCCTCTAGCTCATTATTCGCTAGAAAATCGAACATGTAATTAGGAAACATCCCTTTTTCCTATATACAGATCTTAGACAATAAATTGAAGGCGCTGCTCTTTCAAAAAGCTTAGCATCCCTCGTCAAAGCAACCGAAATACAAGCTTCAGGCCTTTTGCTAGTTGTCAGGTCCCGAAGTCCAGATTTCTTGTAGGAAACATGTAATTAGGAACAAGTGTGTAAACCATAAAAACCAATTTGACACCTTAAGGAACACAATCCAAACTCTCCTGAATCTTATCTGCAAGTTCAAACACTGTTAATCCTTTGCTTCCCTCAAGCGAAAGAACATGAAAAGCTGCAAATTTGACAGTTCCAGGTGTCAAACGATGTCTTGATTTTCTTGGAAGTAACAGACTTTTTTTTTTCGCATCAATGCAAAAGCATTCTCAGCTGCTGCACCATTGCGTAGAGTAGAAACTACATCTCAACAACCTTTTCTCTGAAGGTCCTGACGCAATAATAAACTCAGACAATAAGCCAATATCCATAAGCTGTTTAAAATCTGATGGTACAAATCACTGAAGCAAATAACTATTAAAGATGATACAAAATAAGCATGGAACTCTAACCTACTATGATTAAGAAATATCCCAACAGCAAGCTAATACAAAATACATTATTAAAAAAGCAATTCAAATTCATGTAAAAGAATTATTGCCACAAATACAATGACACAGGCCATCTAAGTTGCTTTCCTATTACATTACCTATTAAATATTTATCTCCATCTTAAACATCAGAAGTGATATCTGTAGGAATCGAGGATACAGGTATTCTTATGAGGAGAGTTCCAAGCAATATATCCAGCCTTTAAGCATTTCCATTGTGAAACACCACACAGACAGAGATGTGTGTGTGTGTGTGTATATACACATATATACAAGCACAGATAATACACACATACACGCAAACATGAACGCTGAATACGTTACAGTAGAAAGAGATGATTAAACCTCGTGGTTATCACCCGTGTACGTCCATGTAGCACTTTGTTTCTTCAACTGTGGTGCAAAGCCTGCAGATATTACTAATTGCCGGAAAATTTCAGGCCATGTCACTGAATTCAAGTGATGCTACCAACTGCGGATGTCAAAACCCCAGGAATATGCCTAGAATTTACCAAATGCGAAATGGCTCAGCAACAACAAAACTAAACACCATGACAAATCTTTACACCACTTACCCCTTCAACAATCTGAAGGTGTCCACCTTCAAGATGGGAAGCACTGTACTGATTCATCCATAATCCAGTCACAGTTGTTCTTGCAACATCCTCAATATCTTTTATTATTGATTTCAAAAGGGCAACATGAATCTCACCCAACAACCTTGACTCCTGATATCAAAATGGTAAGAATATCAAAATAGTGAGCGAAATAAAAATTAAGCTAGAGATCAAAATATTGCATTTGAAACTTACATAGTCGTGTAATGCTTGCACAAACTCATCAAGGGTAAATGGCCATAGTCTAAGAACATCAGCAAAAGTAATAAGAAATCTCCATGCCTGATGACAGAAACCGTAGCATCAGAAGTAGTACCTTAGAAACTTAGAATATGTATAATTTTAGTTTAAAACATTTATGAATCAAACTGCAATGAAGTGCATAAGAAAGAGCGTTAGGGTTGTAACTTAAAGCAGATGAAAACTGATAAGTATGTCCTACCATGAGAAGATTCCCAACATTCTCCTCTGAATCGATCCACGGATGAATTGCAAATGGTCTTTTCATTTGCACAGACTTGGGGGTGCCAGTGTCAGAAACATATGCATATCTAG
This sequence comes from Hibiscus syriacus, assembly GCF_006381635.1. NCBI lineage: Eukaryota > Viridiplantae > Streptophyta > Magnoliopsida > Malvales > Malvaceae > Hibiscus > Hibiscus syriacus. The sequence continues at coordinate 96,240 of NW_024063213.1, forward strand.
TACTAACCCAAGTCTTGAGCAACATAGTGATGAACTGCAATAAACACTCTTTTGCTCAACAGCTTGCAACTGAATGACAAATTGTAAATTATGCACTGTAATTGTGATAGAAAATATTACTTTGCGCTAAACAATTACCCAAAAACATTTTTTTTCATTTGCACTAAATAATTAAATTCAAATCATAAGTTAAAACAGAACATACCCAACATAAAATAAAGCTCAAAGAACAATGATAACAGAAAAGGAAAAAAATTATCCCTGGATAAAAATAGAATCTTTCTACACAATGAAAGACAAAGAAACATCAAAGAAAATGAAATTAGACGGTAACCAAAAACTCTTTTGCTTCTTCTCCTAAACCCACCACCACCTAACTTAATTGGGAATCAAAGGCAATAGCCATTTGCAAGGGAAAACATAAACAATAAATCGAGGTTACAGATATATCTCAAAGACGAAGAACCGAGAAGATGAAAATGAAAAGAGAGATTTACCTGAGAAGATGACCGTCCGACTGAGTCAGTTTCGCCGGTGAGAAGGAGGCCACTGGATTGCGACTGATTTTGGGTGTGGAGAGAGGGAAGAGAAAATGTGAAGGAGCGTCTGGAAAATGACTTCAACATTTTTCAAAGGGTAAGTTGTTTTACGGAGTTTGGGGCTGCTTTTTACGTTGACTGGAAAATAATTTACGTTAACTCCCCTCTTTTACTTGAACCAAACATAGAAAAAACGTGGAAAATATTTAGACTCCTCTCTTTTACTTGAACCAAACATAGGAAAACGTTCCCCAAATAAACGAAGCCTAAGTTTTTTGTTAAATTTATTCAATAGGTTAAAATTTGTTTTAGGGTCGGTCCCTTTGATGTGAAGGGATTGCTTGTATTTCAATTTGATTTCGTGAAACTTGTCTAAGAAATTTTAAATTTTGGTCCATTAGAGAAGCATTTAAGCTGTGAATTGAATCAATTGTATTTTGATTACTTAGTATGTCAAATCCCCTCCATGAAATATATTTTTAAAGTTACGTATTTTTTTTATTAAATTGTGATGATTATAAGAAAGAATTTATTCTAAAAATTTTAAATTTGACAGTTAACGCATTTAAACACCTATATTTCACATAAATTTTTATAACAAAAAAGTTAAAATAAAATACTATATATTACAATTAAAAAGTTAAACCGAATCAAAATATTTTCTAAATGCCAAAATATAATAAAATTGAGTTGAACATAATTTCAACTCGGTAGGTAGTTCAACCTCTGACCATTCCCACAATATCAACAAATATCTTCAAAAAGTTTAAAATAATTTGACAAAGAACCAAAGCTGATGAAAGCTCAAAATATCAACACAATAGTGTTTATGTGCATCTTGACCGTCAAATATTACATTGACGTGACAGGAAAGATGGAAATTGTATGATCTCTAATGTTTATTACTATGGGATATGGGAGTACACAGTGTGTTAAGAGTTTGGTGCGTTCCATAAATGGTGGTCCACAACGGTGACGGATGAATGTATAACTTAAGGTGGATACATATTTATTTTAGAATTTGAATTTATTTATTATAATTGTTTATTTTATTAAAAGTATTTATCTTAAAATTTTATTTATATATGTTTTATATTTTTTTTATTGTTATTTATTTTAGAATTTGAATTTATTTATTATAATTGTTTATTTTATTAAAAGTATTTATCTTAAAATTTTATTTATATATGTTTTATATTTTTTTTAAAAAATATTTTTAAATCCATCGGAATTATTTATATCAAACTCATTAGTTGATGCTGTCGGTACTTACACTTACTCATATGTACAAAACGAAAGACAAAAGCTAAATATGGTTCCATCGCAATGGCAAACCAATAGTTTTCAGTTAACCAATAAGGTTTTTGCCTGTCCTAGAAACCTAGATATTGTCTCAACATTTTAAGTTGAATTTTTTTTAAGTTGGTCCTTAGGTTAGGTATAATGTTATCGTACGATGGTTGCGAGAGGTATTGTGTTTAAATACATTTTATAATTTGTGTTTAAAGTTGGTTCAGATTTAACAAAATTTAATTTCATCTAATTTTATAAGATTAAATTTTTTATTTTAAAATTTAAATTCAGATCCAAACGAATTTCAAGTCGGTTGAAATTCTTAAACCCGACTCATGTTGAGTTTTGTGGATGATGAGTAATATAATTATCTTTTATATTTTTAAAAATATTGCTATAATACTTCTCTATATACATTTCAATTAGCTTCGTATTTTTTTCAAATAAAAATAGGAATTGAGTAGAGTAGGGTTAAGTTCGGTGTTGATTTTACGCTAAAATTCATATCAAATTTTAAATCAAACTAATTTTCTTTAAACTCGAGTCAAATTAAGTCAAATTCGAAATCATAATGATATGGTTCGATCTATTATCGTCCATGATTATATTTGTGAAGTTTTTAAACTCTAATAACAATACATGAAATAATTTTGTTTTTAGATATATATATTTTTGTTGTTCTCCCGGTTATAATGCTTCATCCTGACTAATTCGAATTGACATGCGTCACACATTTGATTTTAGTAGATGGGTCTCCGAGCAGGGATTTTCTGCATACACAATGACTTAAACCGGAAACCTTGCTTAAGCGATATCAAGTTGCTTACCATTTGAATCAGCCGTTGGTTTTTATTTTAGATTTATTAATTTATAATTTTAGTCATCATTTTAATTATTATTGATATATTTTATAATCATAAGGAGTTTATTTTAGTTTAGGAATGGGGAAGTGTGTGATTTGCAACTTAATAAAAGCAAACTTTATCCAACTTGATCCAAGCCAATTTGTTTCCCACTTTACATGGATCTGAAAAAAAAAATCATTATTATTGGCCAATAATTAAACTGTTAATCTTACAATAATCTTGTTTGTTCAAAAGAAAAACATTATAATATTAGCCATATGTCAAACGAGTTCTACTAATATCTATATATATATATATATATATATATATATATATATTCATGTCAATAGTCGTCCATGTCATGCCTAACAAGTATATGAATGCTGGGTTTATGTAAGTTTTTTTCGACTTTTATTTTTATTTCATTAAAAAAATATGAGTACTCTTCGTCTATTCATTTAATGATTTTTTATAAGTATTAGTATTCGATCTATTGATCGACTAATTCGAATTGGATACTGTAAAGATAAGGGTAATCTTCCCAACCAAGTTTGCTCAATTCATAATCATCAAGATTCAAACCCCTGACATTATTTAAGGAATCTAGTGTTTCGTCTAACTAAACCAAATAATTATTGATATATTCATTTAATGGTTTAAATAAATATTAATTTTATTAAGTATTTTATACTTATCTTATGTAATCTATAAGTGTCTTTCACCTATCTATTTCATAAAATGAATAAAGATTAATTACGTTGATTTAGATATAATCACAATAATTTCTTTATTATAGAAGTCACTTGGTTCGTGCTTGTAACACGAAGACTTTTCAAGAGAATATCAATCCTAGTATCATTCTCATCCAAATACACTTAACTGCAGAATTCAGACGGGATCCGATACATTAGTGTCCGTATGTATTTTGACTCGCTTTGTCCTTAGATTATTACATTTGTTATATCTAATGATTTTTCTTATGCTAATTCAAGGTCCTAAGGTACTCTTTTCCCTTTATAAATCTTAGAAGGAATTTTTTTTAATGAGGTAGTTTTATTTTATATATATTATAAAGCTCCTTCATTAAATATTTCATAATTTTATTTTTAATTATGTAAACTTAAATTTTTTAATTAAATTAGAATAATCAAATATCATTGATCCAAACTTTTTTTTTCTTTTTATTGAGAGCTAGAGATGAGGTGGGGCATGAGAGATGCCGTTGGTGTGGGAAGTCAGAGATGGGAACAGTTTAATATAAAAATGTGGCGGCTAATCAATCAATATATTTATTTATTTATTTACCTGTCCAATGCTTAAAATAAAAAAATTATTTAGTTGAAGAAAAAAATATAATAAAATATTCACATTTTTAATATAAAATTTTTCGATAATATTTCAAGGTTAGAGTGTGACATAAGCTTGGATTTACATTTTTTCCAAAAAAAAGAAATAGTCAGAGTTCATGCATCAACTAAAATTTATCTTTAAGTTTCCGAATTGTATATTTATATGAAAATTGGGGACGGAGATTCGAAATAAAATATCATTTTTTATTAAATTAAAGCGACTACAGAGTAATAAATATTCTAAATTTTCTCAATCATATAATAATAAATACTCAATCATTTGTTACAGTCATCAGTGCTCGAACCGTGACGTACATAAAAAATAATAACATAAAAATCCTTTATTTAATTATGATTCCTTAGTTATAAAAGTTGAGAGTTTAATGGAATAAATTTATAATATATTAATAATGAATATTATCTCAGTTTTTTTTTCTACCTTCAGGTTTTAAAAATTTTGTCTTGACTAATTTGGATCGACTCGAGTCGTACACTTGATTTTAGTGGATGAATCTCCTAACAAGGATTTTTTACGTTCACAAAAACTCAAATTCAAAACCTTACTTGTGTGATATCAAGATGTAGACACTAATTTTCGTCGACATATTTTTTTCCTTTATATGTACCTACATATTTATATATATACATATTTTGAAACTACGTATATAATATATAGTTTTTAATAGTTTTTAAAAATATATAATATATAGTTTTAAAAAAAATATTTTAAAAAATATATATAATATATGATTTTTAAAATCATTTTGAAAACTTATATATATATAGTTTTTGAAAACATTTTTGAAAACATATATATTATAGTTTTGAAAACATTTTTTTGAAAACATATATATTATATAGTTTTTGAAGATATTTTTGAAACCATATATATTATATAGTTTTTAAAACCATTTTGAAAACTTATATAATAAATAGTTTTAAAATCATTTTGAAATTTATATAATATATAGTTGAAATTTTTTTTGAAACATATAATATAGTTTTAAAACGTTTTTGAAAACTATAACATATAGTTTTAAAACATTTTTAAAATTATATAGTATATGGTTTTGAAAATATTTTTGAAATGTATATAGTTTTAAAACATTTTTTTAAATATATATTATATAGTATTTTATTTTTTATTTATTTCTTGTTTATTATTATTTACTCGTTTATTTATTTATTTATTTATTTTTTAGGTCTATCATTAAGGTTCAATCAGTCCAGGATTAGGGCATGAACCAACCCAGTAAAGGTTTAGGGTTCTATCATTAAGTCCAGCACCGCATGAATCATAACCGTCAGATCGAGATGGGATCAATGGTCAGGATTGCAAAATAACAAGGGTTTGTCTAACCCTTAAATGCGCAGCCAGATCCAGACCGTTGGATCTGACCCAATCCAACGGTCGAGATCAAATCCGGGAAGGTACCAGAAGCCTCAACGCCACCACACACCGATCACCGAGATTTTCGGCCGAGGAGATCGGGACTGACCCATCCCGAAATCCCCGGCCAACCAACCACGATGAGCACCATGACAATCGGCACCAACAGGCCACCGGTGGGGTATAAATACTCCCACCAAGCCACTGCCAAAGGGGGGATGAAGGACCAACATCATCATCGAGAACCAAGATCCAAAACCACAGTACCCAAAACACCATCAACACAACAACATCGACCAACAGTAAGACCGAGGACATCACCAACAAAGTAAACAGAACCCATAGTAAAACAAGGAGCCAACGTCACCGAAACACAACCATCAACCATATACAGTAAACAAAACCGAGAGACTACAAAAGCATCGAAACCACACACACAAAAACACCAACAACCAAACGCTACAATAAAACCAAGAGAACAAGCAAAACAACGAAACACAAAGACCAAACGGCGAGAACAAAAGCGGAAAGGTAAAAGGCCGAGACTTTTAGTTTAGATCTACACAGGTGGGGGCATTTTTTGGGTGTTTGAACTTCGGTTTTGGGTTGAGGACGTTGAGAGGGAGTTTTGGGGGTGTTTTTGTTTTTTCTACCACCGTCGACGGTGGCCGACAGTGACGGCTAACGGCGGTCGACCGTGGAACGACGTCTTCCTGGTGGGGACTCTCTAGAGAGAGTTCAGAGAGATCTCTCTCTTAGAGAGAGAGTGCGAGGAAACAAATGAGGGGAAAAGGGTGGAGGAAGGCCATATTTTGGCCTTAAATAGCGAAATCAAAACGACGCAGTTTTGCTCCATATACACCCGTGTTTTTGAGACTTTAGGGGAAATGACGTTCTAGTCCCCGACCGTTTGTAACCTTTTATTTTAATCACTTCATTAAGTTCCAGTTTATTTCATTTTGATCATGCATATTTCAATATTTATATTGTAGTCACTAACGTGAATTAATTTTTTTTATTTTATTAAATTTTATATTTTCTTTCAAAATTTAACTTTTTATTTATCATTATTTTTCTTCATTTTTTTCATGTTTTTATTTTTTTTTATTTTTATCATATTTTTTACTAGCTTCGCTTTTTTATCTATGTTTTTTCTTTTTCCTTTTTATTTAATATTTTCTCTTTTATTTCTATTTTTATTTATTCATCTTCATTTTTTTTGTTTACCTTTTTTAATATTTGTTTACTATTTATTATCTAACATTTTTTACTTGTTTAGAAGAACTCCAATCGATCAAAGGTAAGTAATTCGAATCGAATATTTTAAATTTTAATTTAAATTTTTAGCTTTACGCAACTAAGACAACCGACCAATTAATTGGTACCGAAAGGGCGGTTCAAGGGTTCTAATCCTTCCTTGACCGTAACCGACTCCCGAACTCGACACGTTTCTGGTAAAGCGCAGATCAGGTAAGATGGTGTCCGATCTACCTAAATGTTTTTAAAAGGATCGGTGGCGACTCCAACTCATTTAATCCAAGTCGAAGCCTAATTCCGGGCCCAATCGAAAGACGGTTTCGACAGCTTGGCGACTCCCCTGGGGACAGGTAAGTGAGTCAGGCCGAAATTAATTTCTGGTTGTCTTTTTAGCGAAAATTACAAGTTTAAATTTTAATTTATTTATTCGATTCTTATTATTTATCTTTGATTATTTTTTTCAAATAAATAGTTGTACTAACTTTTTTTAATGATTTCAGATTTTTCAAAATTGTCATCTCTAGCTCTATTCCCGAGCTCCGAACCCTTTTAAGTGGGGGTGAAAGTGACGCCTTCGTGTGAATTTATTCACCGTATGGGCCTAGCAAGTAACCTTCGGGATTCATATACCTTATGCCTTCGTGTGAATTTATTCTCGTATGGGCATAAGGGAATGTTTCCTCTCGAGTTTAACTTAGTCCACATAAGCTTGTAATAGGCTTAGGACTAAGGGTCTGGCAAGCCCAAGGGGGCACCGGCAAGGAGAACTCGAGTACCTTTTTAGAACCTAAACCGGGAGAGTGCAGGGAATTGGAGCCCACCCCGAAACCTCATTCCAAACCCTAGGCTGTTTTATTTTCTGCTTTATTTTCTGTTCAAAGCATGCGAACTAAACAAACATGTGGTTAGGTTTTGTTTGAAATTAGCATGCGGGATAGAGATCATGTCCGGGTAGGAATAATAAGCATGTGGGGTAGATATCATGTGGGGTAGCATTTTTCATTTTTATTATTGTTTTGATTTACCTCACTAACTCTTTTTATTTTATTTTATTTTCATTTTGTTCTCATCATTCGCATCATTTAAAACGAGGTGTTGATCCACCAAAAATGTGTTTGTTAAACGTAAATAATCTGCATTAACAGACAAAGGGGTTATAATACAAAGAGATAAAAAACTCAGAAGTCCAACCGTAGTCAAAGAATACTCAAAGGCAAAGTTGCAGGGGCAATACGAGGAAAAGGTCACTGACCCGGTCGCTCCTTTCGAAAACTACAAGAACAAGATGGTGAAACACTAGCTGAGCTGGATGCCATTACTGACGAATTCAAGAAGCAAGCTTCGGATAGTTTCTCTCGATGGAGGGCTCCAATGACACTTTCGTTAGAAACAAGCTCGGTAGAAAGTGAAAGTCGGAGATGCAGTCCTTCGAGATCTTTTTTGGGGCAAGCATCTCATTATTTGCACATTTTAGCCAAAGGGGCCGGAATGGTTCGACAGGATATTCAACTAGTGAAAAAGACGAATCAACTTGTCAGAAGCTGTACAGGATTTGTACCATCAAAAAGAGTTTTTTGTCTCTTCAGACGTAACACTTTTGTCACCGATAAGGGTTATTCAGAATAACAGGCACATTTTTTGGATCAATGCCTCGGACATTTCATGCATCATATATTTAGACATTTTGCATTTCTTATTTTCTTTGCATTTTGTTATTTTCTTTGCATTCACATTAACTAACATAAACATGTCTCATCAAGGGGAACAAATACTGGATACACCGCCTCAAGCATTGGACACACCCCATTCCACATAACACTCGTTTGAAGAAGAAGAGGATGGAAGCCAGAATTACACAAATCGAGGAGAATATGTTAAAACTACAGAAAGAGCTAGAAGACAAGATAAACCAGAACAGTCGAAATACTCTAGAAACAATCACAAAGAACCAAGAGTCCTTGGTTGATCAGATCGTTGCCAAGTTAGTTGGCCTACAACAGACCAGTGTGCCTGGGGCAGGTTCATCGGAAGGGGTAACTATACAACCTACCCCACAAGTGGTTATCTCACCTGAAATCTTACCAGAACTTCGAGGGGACTCATCTGCGGCAAAAGCAAAGCCCTCGTCCTCTGTATTTAACCCTAAGAACAATCCGGGTTATTACCATGTACCGGATTTGGATGAAGAGGACAAAGCAAAGAAGATGGAGAAAAAAATCAAACAATTGGAGGACCAAATGAATATAGTTAAAGGAGACCGTGACTACCATGAAATCGATGCAACGGAACTTAGTCTAGTCCCGGACTTGGTTCTTCCCCCGAAATTTAAGTCCCCGGAGTTCGAGAAGTTTGACGGGAACAGTTGCCCATCCGCTCACATCACCATGTTTTGCCGAAAGATGACAGGATATGGAGGAAACGACCAACTCCTGATCCACTGTTTTCAGGATAGTCTGTCGGGCTCAGCCATTCGGTGGTATAACCAGCTCAGCCGATCAAATATCAAGACCTGGAAGGACCTGGCCAAGTCATTTCTGGAACAATACAAGCATAACAATGATATAAGGCCAGATCGAGTTATGCTACAAAACATGGAAAAGAAGCATAACGAGAGTTTCAGGCAGTACGCACAAAAATGGAGGGACTTGGCTGTGCAAGTTCATCCACCGTTAGATGAAAAGGAAACCCGAAAACTTTTCGTGCAGACCCTGAAGGCTCCATACTTCGGGCACCTGGTGGCGATCACATCAGGAAGCTTTTCAGACTTGGTTATGGCCGGAGAAATGATTGAGTCGGCCATAAAGCAAGGCAAGATTAAGGATGGGGAAGCCAGTAAGAAGCCTCCTATGAGGGAGAGGGATGGAGAGGTTAACAACATCAAACACTTCAGCAAATGTGTTACAATCTCCAGCCCAAAATCAACTGCAGCTGTACCGTCAGGTACTTCTAAACAAGATTCCAGGAGGGAAAGGGAACATTTCGACCCTATTCCCATGACCTACAAATAGCTTTACCAGCAACTTCTTGACACCCATGTGGTGTCACCATATCCAGTAGAACCCATGAAGCCCCCATACCCCAAGTGGTATGATGAGAATGCATATTGTGAATATCACGGCGGAGTCCCAGGGCACACAATTGAGAACTGTTACGCATTCAAGAGGGTCGTACAAAAGATGCGTAACCAGAACTGGATCGACTTCAACAACTTGGGGGCATCCAAGTGAGGAATATCATTTCATCATTTGAGGCATTCTGTTTGACTTTGTTTTTCTTCCATTTTTTCTCAAGTTTTTGTAAGAACATTTTTATGTTACTTTAAAAGATGTTAAGCAATGGATCATATTTGCAAATTTGCAATTCTTTGCATATCATTTGAATTAAGAAACTCTGTAAACGGTTTAAAGTTACGAATCTTTGACGAAGTAACACGATTTAAAACAAGGACTTTGACCTTATCCAGAATATACCCTCAAACACCATACCCCGCTCTTGGAATTAACCAATATACCCTTTTCCTTTCGTAGGATGCGGACAACACGGGGCATCATTTGCATATGACAATTACTATGTTTTTATTTAAGATGTTCAATGACGATGATGATCTTTACAAATGAAAGAGTCGAGTAGGTGAATCCAGTTTAGGTCAGTTGCTTGAAAATTGAACTCTAAAGATGAAATTTTTGACTTTCAACAAATACCTAGGCTATAACAGGTTCTTCTTGACAATCTTAAGAAATTAAATCTGTAAAAACTGAGCTATTCCGCTAAGGCAATTGGTTATAGAGGAAACTTGAAAGCCCTGGCCTTATGAGTAGATTACGTTCAAACCATGATATTGCTCGGACACTTGGCAATTCGGTGTTTGCTCCACTGCTCTTGTCAGGCTGAAGACTCTGTGATGAGATGAAACCTTCAGTTAACTTGATAAGAGTGATTATAATATTAAGTTGTCCCTCTAAGGCAATTGGTTAAATGCCCCGACTTTATGGATTCAGCTAGCCAGATAGTGACAAGTTAAATCAAATTTATCTAAGCAAAAAATTTTCGGTAAAATGGACTAAGGGAGTTAAGGAACACCTGTTATAGTCAACTACACACGAGCACCCAAGAATTTCATTTTTAGACCGATGTTTCTCTACTACCTTTGTTAGAGGAGCCTACAAAACTTGAACAAATGAAAGATTTCAGAGAACCGAAATAGAAGGCCTAGTAGTTGATAATGCTAGTTGCGTCATTTTGTCCGCATCCAATCAAAATGCCAAAACATGTTCAATGACCAAGAAAAATGACATTTTTTTCTTTTTGCCAGAACCTTAGAAAATAGGAGGCCAACCTAAAGCCAACTCATCCCTTTGAACATTTGTCAAAGAGCTGTAACTCTGAAATCATAAAAGAGCTATTGCTTCCTTTGATATACTTTGAACTCATGTTTACAATTTGATTCAATTACGAACAATATTTTACAGAATTTTCATCCTTTTCCCTCCTAAAACAAGAAAAAAGGAGAAAAACATTTTCAAACAGGACAGTCTCAGGTATGAAAGGTCTGTAAAGCCAAAGAGAATGGGGCACGATCGATTCCAAGGACCAGATTGGCAGACAAAGCACGAGACTCCATCCAAGAAATAACACATTCATGTTGCATGCATCTTAGACATACTTAGGTGCATCACATCCATCATTTTAGCATGCATAATTTTGCAGCTTTCAGAGTCAAGCTTCGACTTCAGGATGAAGGCTACTCGACTTGCAAGCACCTTTAAAAAACGATGGTGTAACTCAGCAGCAAGAAGCTACACCTCAACCGACTTTACATATCTACAGATCTTAGAACCAATTTCAGATGGGTTCGAGAACCAATTCAGATCAAATTCAGTTCAGCTCAACTCAACAATGAGCAACATGTTTCCAGTTTATGTCTTCAAGCCAGATTTCAATTCCACAACGGAAGATATTTGGCTATCAGAATTCATCAACGGGCTTTCCCATAAAATGGGAGTCATCCAAAGATTGTCTTACTTGATTCTCGCTCAGAGGAACCACTGAAGAATCATGACCGGCTTCGACCCGTTAAGGGAAGCCATTTTTTTAAACAAACTATTTGCAGCATAACTTAAGTCGAGAAGGGTTATCTGCCGACCAAAGACCCCCGAGTTCGATTACACTCAGCTTCGAGGGCACATCATTTGCAGCATAACTTAAGTCGAGAAGGGTTATCTGTCAACCAAAGACCTTTGAGTTCGACTACGCTCAGCTCCAAGGCACATCATTTGCAGCATAGCTTAAGTCGAGAAGGGCTATCTGCCAAGGACCCCGAGTTCGATTACACTCAGCTTCGAGGGCACATCATTTACAGCATAACTCAAGGCTAAAAGGGTTATCTGTGACCAAAAGACCTTTGAGTTCGACTACGCTCAGCTCCAAGGCACATCATTTGCATCATAACTTAAGTCGAGAAGGGTTATCTGCCAACCAAAGACCTTCGAGTTCGACTACGCTCAGCTCCAAGGCATATCATTTGCAACACAACTTAAGTCTAGAAGGGTTTCTGCCAAAAAAAGACCTTTGAGTTCGACTATGCTCAGCTCAACGACACATCATTTGCAGCATAGCTTAAGTCGAGAAGGGCTATCTGCCAAAGACCCCCGAGTTCGATCACACTCAGCTTCGAGGGCACATCATTTGCAGTATAACTTAAATCAAGAAGGGTTATCTGCTAACAAAAGACCTTTGAGTTCGACTACGCTCAGCTCCAAGGCACATCATTTGCAGTATAGCTTAAGTCGAGAAGGGCTATCTGCCAAAGACCCCCGAGTTCGATTACACTCAACTTCGAGGGCACATCATTTACAGCATAACTCAAGGATAGAAGGGTTATCTGTGACCAAAAGTCCTTTGAGTTCGACTACGCTCAGCTCAACGGCACATCATTTCCAGCATAGCTTAAGTCGAGAAGGGCTATCTGCCAAAGACCCCCGAGTTCGATTACACTCAGCTTCGAGGGCACAACATTTGCAGCATACCTGAAGTCGAGAAGGGTTGTCTGCCAACCAAAGACCTTCGAGTTTGACTACGCTCAGCTCCAAGGCATATCATTTGTAGCACAACTTAAGTCGAGAAGGGCTATCTGCCAAAGACCCCCGAGTTCGATTACACTCAACTTCGAGGTCATATCATTTACAACATAGCTCAAGGCAAGAAGGGCTATTTGTCAATAAAATTGTCGAGTTCGGTTCCATTCAGCTCGATGACACCCCAACCACACTACTGTTCGGCTACAATCAAGGTTTTCAAGTCGAGAAGAAGACCTGGGTTAACCGTGCCTTAGTGACAATAAATCGTTTTTCTGGCAGTATAGCTTAAGACGAGAAAAGCTATTTGTCAACGAAGACCTTCGGAGTTCGATTTTATTCAGCTCGAGGGCCTATCAACCACAGGGTGGAGTCAAGAAGCTACTTTCAAGTCGAATTTTCCAACCCAGATCTTTAAACCGAGAAAAAGACTGAGGCAGACTACAACGAGAAGCCACATCCCGATTCAAATCCCGAACTGCGACTTCAATTCTATATCATTTCGAGATGGACTCGACTTCGCGACGGAGGAGCCATCCGCAACCCAATTCGACAGGGAGTTATTTTTCAACTCCACATAACGAAAATTTGTGTCTTTTTATCTTTGTCCTATTTTTCGTTCCACGAAAAAAGGACAAAGAGGGGCAGCTGTAGACACTAATTTTCGTCGACATATTTTTTTCCTTTATATGTACCTACATATTTATATATATACATATTTTGAAACTACGTATATAATATATATTTTTTAATAGTTTTTAAAAATATATAATATATAGTTTAAAAAAAACATTTTAGAAAATATATATAATATATGATTTTTAAAATCATTTTGAAAACTTATATATATATAGTTTTTGAAAACATTTTTGAAAACATATATATTATAGTTTTGAAAACATTTTTTTGAAAACATATATATTATATAGTTTTTGAAGATATTTTTGAAACCATATATATTATATAGTTTTTAAAACCATTTTGAAAACTTATATAATAAATAGTTTTAAAATCATTTTGAAATTTATATAATATATAGTTGAAATTTTTTTTGAAACATATAATATAGTTTTAAAACGTTTTTGAAAACTATAACATATAGTTTTAAAACATTTTTAAAATTATATAGTATATGGTTTTGAAAATATTTTTGAAATGTATATAGTTTTAAAACATTTTTTTAAATATATATTATATAGTATTTTATTTTTTATTTATTTCTTGTTTATTATTATTTACTCGTTTATTTATTTATTTATTTATTTATTTATTTTTTAGGTCTATCCTTAAGGTCCAATCAGTCCAGGATTAGGGCCTGAACCAACCAGTAAAGGTTTAGGGTTCTATCATTAAGTCCAGCGCCGCATGAATCATAACCGTCAGATCGAGATAGGATCAATGGTCAGGATTGCAAAATAACAAGGGTTTGTCTAACCCTTAAATGCGCAGCCAGATCCAGACCGTTGGATCTGACCCAATCCAACGGTCGAGATCAAATTCGGGAAGGTACCAGAAGCCTCAACGCCACCACACACCGGTCATCGAGATTTTCGGCCGAGGAGATCGGGACTGACCCATCCCGAAATCCCCGGCCAACCAACAACGATGAGCACCGTGACAATCGGCACCAACAGGCCACCGGTGGGGTATAAATACTCCCACCAAGCCACTGCCAAAGGGGGGATGAAGGACCAACATCATCATCGAGAACCAAGATCCAAAACCACACAGTACCCAAAACACCATCAACACAACAAAATCGACCAACAGTAAGACCGAGGACATCACCAACAAAGTAAACAGAACCCATAGTAAAACAAGGAGCCAGCGTCACCGAAACACAACCATCAACCATATACAGTAAACAAAACCGAGAGACTACAAAAGCATCGAAACCACACACACAAAAACACCAACAACCAAACGCTACAATAAAACCAAGAGAACAAGCAAAACAACGAAACACAAAGACCAAACGGCGAGAACAAAAGCGGAAAGGTAAAAGGCCGAGACTTTTGGTTTAGATCTACGCAGGTGGGGGCATTTTTTGGGTGTTTGAACTTCGGTTTTGGGTTGAGGACGTTGAGAGGGAGTTTCGGGGGTGTTTTTGTTTTTTCTACCACCGTCGACGGTGGCTGACAGTGACGGCTAACGGTGGTCGATCGTGGAACGACGTCTTCCTGGTGGGGACTCTCTAGAGAGAGTTCAGAGAGATCTCTCTCTTAGAGAGAGAGTGCGAGGAAACAAATGAGGGGAAACGGGTGGAGGAAGGCCATATTTTGGCCTTAAATAGCGAAATCAAAACGACGCAGTTTTGCTCCATATACACCCGTGTTTTTGAGACTTTAGGGGAAATGACATTCTAGTCCCCGACCGTTTGTAACCTTTTATTTTAATCACTTCATTAAGTTCCAGTTTATTTCATTTTGATCATGCATATTTCAATATTTATATTGTAGTCACTAACGTGAATTAATTTTTTTTTATTTTATTAAATTTTATATTTTCTTTCAAAATTTAACTTTTTATTTATCATTATTTTTCTTCATTTTTTCATGTTTTTATTTTTTTTATTTTTATCATATTTTTTACTAGCTTCGCTTTTTTATCTATGTTTTTTTCTTTTTCCTTTTTATTTAATATTTTCTCTTTTATTTCTATTTTTATTTATTCATCTTCATTTTTTTTGTTTACCTTTTTTAATATTTGTTTACTATTTGTTATCTAACATTTTTTACTTGTTTAGAAGAACTCCAATCGATCAAAGGTAAGTAATTCGAATCGAATATTTTAAATTTTAATTTAAATTTTTAGCTTTACGCAACTAAGACAACCGACCAATTAATTGGTACGAAAGGGCGGTTCAAGGGTGCTAATCCTTCCTTGACCGTAACCGACTCCCGAACTCGACACGTTTCTGGTAAAGCACAGATCAGGTAAGATGGTGTCCGATCTACCTAAATGTTTTTAAAAGGATCGGTGGCGACTCCAACTCATTTAATCCAAGTCAAAGCCCAATTCCGGGCCCAATCGAAAGACGGTTTCGACACAAGACAAACATTATCATTTTAATTTTAATTAAAATTAAGTGTCTTTTATAAAAATAAAAATAATATTAATCATATAAATTAGTCTTCTATAAAGATCTCTTAATTGAAAAAAAGAGAGACTATAATAGTGAGGAAGTAGGGTGGTTAAGAAACACACTAAGCCGTGGGAAAACTCTAATAAGTGTGCTTTCATTCATTAATAATTATTAATTTTTAACAAATAATAATTAAGAGAAACCACAAAGCGGTCCAATAATAACAAAAATATTATTTTCTGTGCGAACTGAATTCCAACTTTGTATAAATTTATTTAAATTTAAATTTGGAACATAAATATTATCTTCTAACTATATCAAAATTTTATGATATTTTAGAGGTATTTACAATGTTCTACATATATTTCATTTCATATTTAAAGCGATATTAATTTTTAAATTAATAATTATATTAAAAATCTAATTAATAGGATAAAATTACTTGATAATAAACCTTATATTCGTTAGTAATAGGAAAACATCTTAAGAATGATTGCAGAAGAAAGAAATCCAGAGTTAAAAACCGGGTCATTTTCAAATAAAGCTTTGAATAAAGATAAGTTTTAGGATTTTATATCACATTTGCTTGCACGACCCGTATAAACAAATACTACAAAAAAAAAAAAAAAAAAAACTCCAATCGATCTGTCAACAACATGCCGCCCCTAGCTCATTTTTAAAAGGACCACCCTTTTTTGTTTCTTCTTCTTCCTCCTCCTCGACCTAGCTCGCTCTCTCTCTCTCTCTCTCTCTATCCTTTGCTTAATCAGTCAGCATCACCATAAAAACTCTTCTGAATCATCGGAACCATGGTTAACTCTTCTGTCAGCAAAAATAAACGACGATTAGAAGTAAACGACAGCGTTTCATCTGAACCGGAATCTCCTCCTTCTCCCAGTTTCAACCATATGAAACTCACTTCCCCTCGGAAAGGGTATGTTTGTTCTATCCCTGTAAAAAAGCATCAAAATTATGTAAAGTTCGGGTTTTTTTTTTTGGTGTTGAATTGATGGAGTTTTGTTAACTGTTTGCAGTACTAAAAGATCCATGCAGAAAAGGGTGGTGTCGATACCAATCAAGGACGTTGAAAATCGCCGTCTTAAAGGTGAGTAGTGCTCCGCCGTGGATTCTTGGGCATGGCGGAAGTACGGCCAAAAGCCCATCAAAGGCTCACCTTATCCCAGGTAATTAATAGTACATCATTTTAAGATATACAAACCAGGCCGGTACGTTGTTTAGGGTTATGTATTATAATCATCAATCATTTTGATTGATGTTTTCTATCATTGTGGCACCGGGTGGCAGGGGTTATTACCGGTGTAGTAGCTCAAAGGGATGTCCGGCGAGGAAACAAGTCGAGAGGAGCCGCTTAGATCCTACAATGTTAGTGATCACTTACTCTTGCGAACATAATCACCCTTGGCCCGCTTCTAGAAACAATAAGTCCGCTGCTAAACAAGCTGCAGCGGCGGCGACGGCAGAGGCTGCGGAAGCAGCAGAAACGCTAGCTAAATGTACGGCAGTTGTAAAGCAGGAGTCGTCTACGTCGCATCCGGATACTGAGCCGGAATCCGGGATGGAAGATAGCTTCCCTGGTTTGACGGACAATTCGATTCTTACGACGGGGGATGAATTCGCTTGGATTGGGGAGATGGAAACGACGTCGTCAACGGTTTTGGAGAGCACCTTATTTGCGGAAAGGTATAACGGAGAGGCGGATGACGCGGCAGTGATTTTCCCGATGAGAGAAGAGGACGAGTCGTTGTTCGCCGATCTGGGCGAGTTACCGGAGTGCTCGTTTGTGTTTCGGCACCAACGGAATGTGGGACCACAAGTTGGGATCTGCTGACACGTGGATAATTAACAACTAGCAAGTGGCGGAGTAGTTGGTTCCATCGTCGTCCGGTACCCTTTGGACGGCGAGACAGAAATTAAAAATATCTATTTTTATTTTATTTTTAAAGAATCTCTTACATTTGGAATTTCTTATTTCTTTTCACAGTAATTAATTTGCCTTGATTTCGGTGTAGTAAAAACAACATCCGTATTTTCAAAAAAAAAATACAATATCTGAAATTACAAACTCTATCCTTATCTTTCATGTTCACCAACATTTGTCGTCTGTTTTAGGGGGTTAATTGAAAATTTATCAATTTTAGCTCGCCTCAATCCAACTTTTCTTGATTCTTTTCTTAAATATTAATATATTACAATTATTTTTATATAAATTTGTTTTTTCAGCCGAGTTGATATTTAATAAAAAAATTAAAATTTTATAAATAGATAAATAAATTAACCAAAATTGATATTAACAAAGGATTAAAAATTTTAGTTGTTGGTTAATAATTACTATTAAATAAAGTTTTCGAATAAAATAATTTAAAGTTTTGTCAGCACTTAGCAGTGGTTGTTAGTTTTGAGATAATTTTAAACTAAAACGTCTCACACGTTTTATCAATGAAATTGAAAATTTTTATTTATTTAATTAATTAAGTTTCTTATGGATTATTGCATAGGGATGCTTAATTAAGACAAATGCCAGCTTAGAGAATTAAGGCCACCATTAATGACGTGTTGATAAGGATGAAGCTTTAGGATTTTAAGGGGCGTAATTATGCGTTTAGTATCTAAATGATATGTTATGGTCATTTTTAGTATCTAAACATTCAATTTTTTAAAATCATACATAAAGTTTAGTTTGTATTTTATTTAGTATCCGTTCAAAATTTGACGTTAGATTTTAAAGAAAAAAAAATAAAAGTTTAAGTACTAAAACAAACCAAAAATAAATGATCTGTTAGGTATGCTTTTGAAAAAATTGAAAGTTTAGATATTAAAATTAACTAAAACGAGGTATTAAATGCGTAATTTATCATAAATTTTATCATAGGTAAATATTATATATCGGCTGTCAGTTAAATATATTTAAAATATATATAATTAAGTAAAGCAAAACACCATTGGCATTTGTATATGATCCAAGATAGTCAAGTAGTCGTTTCTGATAACCCTAAAGATTTGGCACTCTTTGTAGTTGTCCCAATTTGAGTTTGAGGTTGTAAAAATGGAGAACACTTTTGAAGATAGAACCCCTTTTAGCCTTCAAAAATAACATAATGGAACCAAAGTAAAACAAAATGGAGGTGAAAAAAACAGTGCATCTTCTCATTATCGATAGATTTGGGGTTTGTGGGAATTTGCAGAAGGTGAAGCTTTCCGCGAGATGATGTTCTTCTTTCTAGCTTATTAGCAGCCATATATAGTTCTTTTGCATGTAAAATGTTATTTAGATTTTGAATTCAGTGTGTTTTGGAATCCAATATACCAGACTCCGGCAGTATTCGATCCTTTGGAGAATATATATATCCCCTACTTCCCTCAACAATCCTTCTGTTGATAAATACAACTCGATCATATAATCAACATCCATCTTAATTAACAGCACAAATTAACCTGAATAGCTCTAAGTTTGGTTGGGAAGTAGAACAACGGCAGCGTCAGGCCCATATCTTCATTTGGTGCGGGCAGTACAATCGGTTGACGATATTGCAAATATAATGTTCGTCAGCTAACTCCTCGACAGCATAGGAGACCAATAGAAGGACATAACACGTCCACTGATGCCGGAAGAAATGATAGGGCCCCTCCAGAATGTCGAACGCCATTGGGTCCAATGATAGGAATAACGGGTCATGTCAACCTTTTTTTAAAAAAAAATTCGGAAATAAATTTGAACTCCATTGATTGAGTTTGAGTAAACGAAGCAAAACTAATTATGACTCCCCATTCTTTTTGACAATCCTGAACTAGTGCAAACATTTTGCTCGCAGAAGCTCAAGAGTGCGATCTTGAAGAGCTCTCACACCATGTTTGAAAGTCAATGTAACTTCTAGAAATATCTATAAATATCATTTAAGATTATTTATCTTGATAATATTCTAAAATAATATAAAAATAGTAGATGTCTAAGTACCTATAAAATAATCTAGATATTTATAATATTTAATATTTTATCTAAAATTATTTATAAACAAATTTGAATATCTATAAGGTTAAATGGTTATGACGTTGATTCATGTCAATAATTCTACAATCTATAAATAGGGGTGTGATGAGAGAAAAAGGAAAAAGTGTGAGGTGAGGTAAAGAAAGAGAGTTTAGAGTGAGAGAAAGAGAGATTAGAGAAGAGAAAAATAATGAGATAAATGTGTAATATTGTAATTGTATTTTATATTAATAAAAAATCTTAGTGTATTTGTGTTAGTTTAATACATGGTCTGCTCTGTAGTGTGAATGATATATGACCGACCTTGCTGCCTAAATATTATTAAGCACCAAAAATTTATAAAATAAAAGATAAACAGTAGTATTTTTATTTAAAGTATTTATACTAGAAACAGCAAGGGTCAATAGTCATGATCTTCGTTTCGTGGGGAAAACTCCATCTAGAGTCAGTTGATAGGATTGTAAATATAATGTGTATCTGGTAAGTGGTAACTCCTTAGCAGCACAAGAGATCAACTGAAGAACATAACACCTCAACTGATGTGAGAAAAATGACAGAGACGCATCCGAAATACTGAATGTTGTTGGGTCTAATAACATGAATGACAGGTCATGTTGACTTTTGTAGAAAAAAAATCCGAAACAGATTTAATCTCTATTAATTGAGTTCAAGCAAATGAAGCAGAACTAATTATGGCTCCTCAATCTTTGTAGATTTTGTCGGTAAAAGCTCAAGAGTGCGATTTGAAGAGCTCTCGTAGCATCATAGTGTTATTTGGTCCTCTTGTTCTACAAGAAACTAAAAAAATGCATATAAAAAAATTAAATTTTACGAGAGAAAATAATCCCACTTAAGAGGAGAGATTATCGAATCTTCTATCTTTGCAAGATTAGTTGAAAATAAAAAAGAAAGCAAATGAAAAGCTTTATAGATGTAAATGGAAATGATAAGTAAATGATGCATTTCTCAAGTATTTATACAAGAAGTAGCAGCAGTTAATACTCTTACGAAAGTTATCCCATATAGTTGATCATTGAATTAACATTTGGGGTATACATAATATTGTTTTACACCACCAAAGTTGTTTACTATAGTATTTTCGAGTCTCATATCCATCAAACAACATAAAAGTATCATTGTAAAAAATTTGAATACTTAATATTTATTAAGAAGTTACGATCTGTTAATAAGATTTTTAAAGAGTATCAAATATGAATTTTGATTTGTTTTAGATGGAATCCACTTAAATTCGAATCGAATCAAATTCAGGTAGATTAAAAGTGTAGGACAATGAATTTAATTCACAAATCAAATTTAAGAAGTTACGATCTGTTAACAAGTTGCTCTATCACTCGGAAAATCTCATATAAACTTGTTAAATTGCATTCAAATTCACATAAATTCATAAAAATTTAATTTTACATTGAGTCGAAGCCCTTGGCTCATTCACTATCCTTGCCTTTGTTTCTTGGTTTATTTTTCTGATTTATATAATAGTATCCTATAATCAGCTTCTTCAAAACCAATGCATTCTTCAAAAAGTATTTCACAATTTCCATCTCCAAAAACCCCAGGCAATTGTATTTCACAATTTCCAATAATATATAAATCTTTGCCTTGACATTGAAGTAATGTTAGTTCATGGTAGTGTTGTATATCAAATGGACAGAAATTTAGCTTGCACTTGCGACACACTTAGAGTTAGTCACCGACTCTTATTGTTCACAAATTTCTCGCATAATTTTATCTGTTTACATAAGGTACGTGTGCATTGTCAATAAACTAAATAAACAAATATCTTCTAATCATTCTAGACCATTCGAAATAATAAGCAAATATAACTTATCCTGCATACGATTGAAAATCAAAGATGGAGACTCTCTTATAGTAAATGCAGAGGATCTTAAAACCTACATTCATAAAATTCAATTTTACACTGAGCAGAAGCACTTGGTTCATTCACAATCCTTGCCTCTGTTTCTTCATTTATTTCCTTAGTTTTATGATGGTGCCCTATGATCAACTTCTTCAAAACCAATGCATTTTTCAAGAAGTATTTCACAATTCCCGTCACTCTCCTTCCATCAAGTCCTCTTATTCTGTCTCAAGTTTGTTGTATAAAACACTTGGTAACAAATTCGGCTGTAAGCTATCATCATAATTTCCAAATCCCTATTATAAATAATAAGAATATTAGTTAGATTAATATAAAGTTTTCCTAACGCAAACCGAGCAACTTCGATGGTAAATAAATTATTATGATTCCTTCGGGTCTCAAGTTCGAGTATAAAAAATATCAGGGTTGTGAGTGTTCAAGGTTCAATGTCAAATAATATATCAAATAATTGAGAGTTATCTTCATATCTTTTCGAGAATCCAAGAAATCAAATTAGGTGAATGTGTCGATTGTTGGGACCGTCGACTCACCCCATGGCACAGTGGAAACAAAAATTCGACGATCTCACCAACGATCCAAGTATGATAAACCGAAATCGGGAGGAAAGAATGTGAATACTTAAAGCGAGTTCCTTGAAAAACAGCAAGGACAGCATCGACTAATGGTGGTGTCGATCGATTCGAATTGTAAGCCTCCACAAAACCACGTCTCGACCTCTATTCAGTTTACCCGATTGAGAGCAATATTTGCTTTTCCCAAAACTGTTTTGAGAAAAACGGCTGAAGATAATGTGTAAAAATGGTTGTTAGACCTTACATCTCCTTTTATATCCAAGTTACCCTAACATATTAGGGATTTTATTATTTCAAATTAATTAAATCTTTATTTATTTAATTTAAATTAAATATTCGGGATTATTAAAACATATGTATATTAAACATACATTAACTCTAGATATATTTTTAGTAACGTACAAAAAATTGTACATCTTTGCTCATTTCAATCCTAGGGTGTGACCATGTAGGTTCTTGTAATATTAACAATAATTATTAGAACAATTCTAATATTACATACAATGAGTGACATCTAGCAATATATCATTGTCATCTAAGTTACAAGAAAATATGATTCGACATATCATCTTCGTGATTAACTCTTTTATGTATTACATCCTTTTGTCCTTTATATCTAGATAGGCACAAGTCTTGGAATAATCACACTTGTATAGCCCATCTATTGTTTCTTGATATCTAGAGTAGACTTTAATTAACGAATAATTTGTGATATCTCATATCAACTTATTCGAGCATGGCCATGTGTTTCTAGTCTCATTCAATCAAGTGGCATGTGATATATTTCCTATTATGTAGGAAGGACAAATCCTATCTTAATCATACACACCCACTACATATATCGAGATATATTCAATAATAGTCTTTATAGGGCAATCAGTTACGGAGCTTGTTTAACTGCATCAAAACATACCACAATATATGTTGGGATAATATTGATCTCAAGTCTGAGGATCATACATATAGTCATCAACATGAGCAATGTTATGACTGTCACATAATAATCCAAGATATATGCTCATGGTGGGTCAATCCAATATATTGTTCTCTAACAATATAATCATGTATCAATTCTGACATATCTATGTCAATTACAATTCGTTGTCATCAACCAATAACATGTTAGTCTTAAGCGTATTATTATTGTTCATGCCCATAATAATACTTGACTAGGGATCTTTTAATAATAACAATTATGTTATTATATGGACTTTATTATCTTTCAGTTTATGTTAAACACATATATATAACTGAAAATAATAGCAGCAATGTCTTTATTCAATAAAATCGATAAATAAAATGTATCATTACAATCATCATATGATGATCTTTGGATGTATTCTAACACTGATAAGAGAGACAAAGCTTGATGATCATTCGAAGATATTCCGGCTTTAACCTCAAGATGCGTCAAATTAGGCCAAAGTAAGGTCCATTCACAGTTATTTTTGCAAACTTCATACTAAACATCATACATAAAATTAAAATCTGCAAAATTAATGTAAATATTATATCAAATTTGTGAGACTTACCTTGAACGTGAATAACGTCATCTTCTGTCTTATACCAGAGATTGACATTAAAAGATCGAAGGAGATTCAAGAACGGGATAATACATGATTTGAATCACCATGTTCATGTATCCTACTAGGTTTGATGTGATACTCTATGTATAGTGCCTTGATGATAACTGTGGGTGTGGATATGTCAGATAGAAGATAGCAACCATCAATTTGAAAATGTTCAAACCCAGGGCAGCCGGAGAGAAGCCTGTTCATCAAGTTACCGCCCGACGATGGAAACCGATTGGAACTGGAGGGTCTTAAGACACCGGAAGAACACTCGAGTATTGATCGGAATTTTGTCGACAACGATTCGACCTATCAATAATTAAGTTTTCGACACGAGAAGATAGTAGGAGTTAAATAAAAAAGAGACCTCTCGGATAGATAAATATCCAACTCTTCAAGATTAGAACAACCTGCTGCTGCTGTATCGATCCACTTAGAAATTAGAGAATTACTGCATAGAAGATGGATAGTCCAAAGACGAAATCTGCGGATGATTGACAGTTTTGATGGTTTTGAAGGCATTTTCAATGAGTTCTTCGAAGCTGTATTTTGCATATTGATTGCGGCAAAAATAAAGTTTTGATCATTGTGGCACCGGGCGGCAGGGGTTATTACCTGTGTAGTAGCTCAAACGGATGTCCGGCGAGGAAACAAGTCGAGAGGAGCCGCGTAGATCCTACAATGTTAGTGATCACTTACTCTTGCGATCATAATCACCCTTGGCCCGCTTCTAGAAACAATAAGTCCGCTGCTAAACAAGGTGCTGCGGCGGCGGCAGAGGCTGCGGAAGAAGCAGAGACGCCAGCTAAATGTACGGAAGTTGTAAAGCGGGAGCCATCTACGACGCATCCGGATACTGAGCCGGAATCCGGGATGGAAGATAGCTTCCCTGGTTTGACGGACGATTCAATTCTTACGACGGGGGATGAATTCGCTTGGTTTGGGGAGATGGAAACGACGTCGTCGACGGTTTTGGAGAGAACCTTATTTGCGGAAAGGGGTAACGGAGAGGCGGATGACGCGGCGGTGATTTTCCCGATGAGAGAAGAGGACGAGTCGTTGTTCGCCGATCTGCGAGAGTTACCAGAGTGCTCGTTTGTGTTTCGGCACCAACGGAATGTGGGACCACAAGTTGGGATCTGCTGACACGCGGATAATTAACAACTAGCAAGTGGCGGAGTAGTTGTTTCCATCGTCGTCCGGTACCCTTTGGACGGCGAGACAGAAATTAAAAATATATCCCAAATTACAAACTCTATCCTTATCTTTCATGTTCACCAACATTTGTCGTCTGTTTTAGGGGGTTAATTGAAAATTTATCAATTTTAGCTCGCCTCAAACCAGAACTTGTTTTTTTTCTTCTTCTTAAACTCGTTAATATATTCATTTTCTTTTATAAATTTAGTTTTTTTTCGCATTCGAGTTAATATTTAATCAAAAAATGTATTATAATATAAATAACTAAATAAAATTAACCAAAATTAATATATTTTTGTTACTTTAAAATTCGTAATATTTTTATAATATATTACAGAAAATAATAAAAAATAAAAGGAGTAGTTGAGAGATTGAAGGACTGAAGTTAATATTAACAAAGGATTAAAATATTTTAGTTTTTTGTATAATACTAATTGGTTAATAATTACTATTAAATAAAATAATATAAAAGTTTTATCAGCACTTAGCAGTGGTTGTTAGTTTTGAGATAATTTTAAACTAAAACTTTTCAGGGATTCGGGGAGTCTAAGGAACGACAGCGAAACATACACCTAAAAATTGGCATAACCAAAAAGTTTAAAAGAAACTTAATAAAATAGGTTTAGCATTATCGAAAATGTTGAATTAAGTATAATATATTAGGTTGCAAGGAATTTAAAATAATTTAAAAATGGTTTAATCAGGTAACTTATTTTGTTGTTAAGTATCGATACTAGTTTTCGAGAATATCGATATTTTCTAAATTTATAACATTTCATATTGCAACCTAATATTCAAATAGCAACGAACTTATTATGTCGTCTTGTGAATGAATAAGGCCAAATCAACTTAAAATCTGGTAACATTTTTTCGGCGCAGTCGTAAATGTTAATTATATTAATAACATTGACAATTTTTAACTTATTCTGTGACCGATAGAAGAGAAACATTTTTAATTTCAACCAATATTATTATATTAACAGATAACATTTTCGGTTTCTAGATAGGACATATTGTATTGAAAACTGATATCGATATTTTCGAATGTTATAAAGGAAGAAATCAAGAAGGCTTGAAAAGTATTGAACATTTCACATATTTCGATACAAAGGGGAAAATATCGAGTATATAAAACATATTCGGTTTAGGGAAGGTAAAGTCTAAAATCAGATAAGAGAAATAAGGGTATTAGTCTTTAGAATCCATTTTCCATCTGAGCAATAGGCATTATAGTGAAGAACATAACTGAAATCCCAATTCGAAGAACATATAGTTATGTTTGTGAAACCTTAGATTGAAATTTTTTAAATTAACCAATTATGATTTAGGGATTAAGGTATAATTTATAAGGGAAATATGTAATATAATTGATCGATTAATGGTATAAATTGAAGAAATGGAAAAGTAGCGGGGTTAGTAAAAACAAGTAGAATGTAACATTATAGGTTGAATGGAATAAAATAGGGTTGTAGATGATGGTTATTATAATGATCAGTTATGGATATAATTAGTTATGAAATGAGATGCAGATACATTTTACATAACTGTTTATTACAACAAATATTACTGAAATCTATATTGTAAAGAATGAAAAGGAATGAGAAGAAGAATATGGAATCAAAGGTAGAAAAACTATTGGAGGCAAAAATGAATGATATGGGAGGTTATGACATATCGCCTGTTCTTCGAGAAGAAGATGACTTGGAGGATTGAGAGACCAATGAGACAGAAGGAAGGCTGAAGCAACCAATGGCCCCATATATGCACATTTACTAAGTAACCATGTATTTGTCTAACACTTATTTAACTGGTGGTTATTGATTAAAAGTATTTTAGATGTTTACATTGATGACAATTTTTGAAATGTTTACAGTGTTAGTGAATATCGATGGTTGAAGGGATTTTTTTGATAAAAAGGTTGGTTATGTATGTATGTAAAATGAATTGAAAACGTATAGAGATGGAGTATTATAGACATTATTGATAAAGAAAAGTTGATTGCAGGTGAGGAAAGAAGCAGCGGGGAAATGGAAGTTGATGAATGAAGAGGAGAAAGATCCATATGTAAAATTGTCGGATAAAAATAAAGAAGTATAAAAGTTATGGAGGAGTGCACATGAAAAGAAGGTATGCGTCATACTTTTAGGATTATATAAAGTTGTAACTTGTTTTATAAAGGTTGTCTAGAACATAACATAACAATTTGTTTGTTTTTAAATAAACGTAGGAAGTGCCGACAAGTTGTAGCCTGATAAGAATGCATGAATTGATGGAAGAGTTGAAAGGAAAGTAAAAACTGGATGTTGTTAAAGAATTAAGATTTGAGTCTTTGATTAAAATAAAGGCACGACCAACTTGTATGGAGTTGTGTCGAGACTTGATAGAAAATTTTGATGTAGAAAACCGTAGAATCGAGTTTAGTGGATATTCATTTCTATTGGGGGTTTAGGAGGTTATAGTGGTTTTGGGGTTGAAAAATGAAGTGGTTTGTGTTAAAGAAGTAATTGAGGGGAGGATTTGAAAAACTTAGTTTGACGTATAATATAAAGACGAAGGTTACATTTAGTTGATCTCGAGAGAAAAATAAAAAGTGGTAAATATGATGGCGATCAACTAAAGGCGAGATTGTTGTTGTACATGGTTGGAATATTTCTTTGTCCAACGGGTGATACAAGCCCGAGCAAGAATAATTTAAAGTTTTTGTGTGAGGAAGGGATGAAATGTGAACTAAATTGGGTGAAATTTGTTGCGGACAAAATGATAGATGCAATAGTTAGCTTTCATAATCTCGGAAAGCACATACATCTAAAAGGTTACATTGCAATATTAGAGGTAAATGAGTAGTAAATATGTCTTTTGTTATAATACTTATTTAAATAAATTGAATTGTAGGGATAAAATGATTTAGTTCATATTGAATGCAGGTTGTGTTATTTGATTTCTGGTCGAATTCTGCAAGTGTGCCCACTGCAAAAAAGATCGGGATGCCACATATCCTTGTATGGTGCTAGGAAGATGTGGTGCTGATTATAACAAAGTTGAAATTGGAAAGACCAAAAAGGAAAGAAAATGTATGAAAAGTCAAATTTTGTTATTATGCATTGGAAATTTCATTTACGACAAAGTTGAAAAGTTTGATTAATATTATAATTTAATTTTGAAGGTTCCTCCCATGGACGAAGAGAATATTGAAGATAAAGATTCTGGTAAGGGGAGTTGTACGAATGAAATTGTGCTATAAAAACTTGAATTAGTTATGTATGAGTTGCTGCACAATAAATGAAATGTTTATGAGGTTCATGATAGACAAGTGAGGATGAAGGAAGCATTTAAGACCCTAAGGTATGATGGATTGGAGTTTGTAGAAAAAAGTAATGCAAAATTTGCTGGAGTGGTGGAAGAAGTTGATAAAATGAGGGGTGAAATTGGGGGAGATGAAGTGTTGTGTTGGTGATCTTGAAAAAATTTGTTAATGGATGGAGGAACTAAGAAAGGGTTTGGCGGTTAATGAAGTAAGTGAATTGAGGGTAGAAGTGAAAGAGTTGTTCGGATCGATTGAAAAGAAAATTGTTGATATGGAAAAAACAAAAAAAAATGATTTTTTGAAGGAGCGAATCTGATAGAAGAGAAAGATGAACCAACAAAATATCATAAGATTGGGAGGTGTCAGCTTATGAATTTAGGACACTTGATGTATGCATTGATGATGAAAATTGTTCTAATTGTGATGCACCGATGAAAAAGTAAAAATGTATGATGAGTAATAGTACGTTCAGTTGAAAATGTTTCTTGTAGTGTTTTGACTATTATAAATTCAATGTAGTGTTTTGACTATTATAAATTCAATATTGTAGGTTGGAGGATGTACGAAAAAGGTTAATGGAAAGTAAAGTGGAAGATGAAAAATTGGTTAGAAATTAAAATGATCAGTCCGAAAGTTATGTAGAGACATGATTTGGGAACCAATTGTGGATTAATATTTGTTTGGAATATAAATGGGAAGAATATTTGTGTGCTTCATTGTATGTATTGTTTGAAACGTTTTGTACTTGTTCTTTTTTATTTTAATTGTCGTAGGTTAAAATACCAATAAGGATTAGGAAAACGAAATATGTGTATTGTGATTTTATCTGGAATAGTGAATTGTAAAAGTGGTAAGTATAACCAAACATACTTTTTACCTAGCGATGTTGTTGTCAAGTTTGGCAATCAAAACATAGTAGTAGAGGACACTAACACATTAAAACCGGAAGCATGGGTTGGCTCAGGGAGTTAGAACAATTAAATTGAGCAGTTTGTATTTTGTGTAAATTGATATTGTTATGGAAATTAGTAATTAATTATATTTTGATTAACTTTGTTAGGTCATTGATATGGTCGGCTAGACTGTGGTGTTCGAATCTCATAGTGGGTCACATGCATCAAAGATTGTGTACTTTCCTTGCAACGTAACGGTGAGTTGAATTAGTAAATGTTTATGTACATTAATATAAAGTTATGGATGGTAAAGTAGTAACAAATTAGAAGAGGGATTGCAGTTCATGCTTTTAGGTAAGAAATTAGATTATAAGCATATTGCAGAGGTTTATGGTGTTGTGTTCAGAGACTATGCAAAAGTTACCAACTGTGATACAACAAGAGAGAACACCTTTTTATTTGTTCAATTTCATGATTTATAAATAAATATTGTATTATGATTAACAACCTATGACATGTAATTGTGCATATCATTTCACCAATGAATGACAGTGCTAACCTTTGGTTTTTAGTTGTTTTGGATTTGAATTTGAAGCAAGCAAGGGTGTATGATACTCTTACTTCGTCGAGGAAAAAAAATTAGACTGAAGGTAATGGAGGAAATGGTGATTAACTTGTTGGAAAATGTTATTTATTATGCATGTTCTATAATTGATTAAAAAAGGTGATCTGAGATTTTTTTTTTCAAATGCATTTGAAAATCATTACATAAAGGTTTTACTCTTCCGATTTTTAAGGAGGCATTTGGGATGCCTAAGGTACCAATAAATTTTTTGAAAGTTGTGGAGGAGATATCGAACGTAAAAACGAATGAGTATTCATTTTGACTATTTGAATTTTTATTTGTATGCTACTTATGATAGTTGTATGAATCATATTTGACAACATATTATGTTGTACAGAAATGATTATGGCATTCATGTCATAAGGAGGATGCAAGAGAAATTGACCGGGGGGAGAGAAAAAGTGGTAAGTCGTTACATAATTTGTATATTTCTAAAATTTAAGTATGATTTGAATATGAATAATGTGTAATGGAATAAAAATCAAATATAGATTGTTGGCGAATCAGATCGCTTGAGAATATTAATCGATCAAAAATTGAAAAAATGGATGAACTCACCTCACTTGTCCTAACTTGCTGAATAAGCGAGAGAAAGATAATTGTGAGCATGTGGGATTACATCAGTGATCTGAATAGAGAACTAATTTTGTAAGTCTATATTGAATGTTTAATATATATGTGAATGCCTATTTGAGGTTAGTTTAGAAAATGTACAACAATTTTTTTTCACATGTAATTGTAACATAACAGGTGTTATTATCGTTACGGTATATGTAGATCAATAGTTGCAGTACTCGAATCTCCCTCGTTGTCCTGAGAAGTAATGGTTAGATCATTAGAAAAGGAATTGAAGGTTGTAATACGTGATGGTCAAACATATATACAGACAGACTCACATGATTTTGATCATATCCGTTACTCCATGAATTTTGCATGTGCTCATCCGTAAAAAGACAATATGATGGATTAGTGGTGGACTCGTTGGAAAATTGAGTTGCAATCATGGACAAGTAACTTTGTTATGTCCCTCATTTCTGCATAACCCATATCACCTAATTTTTTTGAGTTAATCGATCGAAGAAATAGCCAAGAGGGGGTGAATTGACAATTAAAAGTTTGGTGGAAGCTTTTGTAGAAAATAGAAAATATTTCCACAGCGATTTAGAGTGGATCGACTCTCACAACCAAAGTTTACGTCCACTACCTTAGCTATCCACACTACGGATTTTCTAACAAATTCACTAATTTATTATTTCTTTTGAGGACAAAGAGTAACCTTACAACTCCCTCAAGAATTATACCCCAAATTCTTGAGAACACTCTCTCCCAAAGAGAAATACACAAATTTGCAAACTTACAGAAAAACCTCACAAGGCAATATGTTTGCACAATTCTAGAACAAATAAAGAACACTAAAAAATGAATACAATTGAGCACAATAAGTGTTCTTGAAAGCAAAATGAATATTGAATGAAAATTTGGCTTAAAATGCTCAAACTTGAGGTTTGATGCATTCTCTTTGATTCTCTAGCTTCTCTTCTTAATTGTTGTTGATCAATGGCTCCTAAGCTTGTTTAAATACACCTTGGATCACTTCTGAACGTTGGGGGATCATTGGTGAAGTCAATAGAGCCGTTATTGTGTAATTATCATTTAAAAATCTGGTGGGAGCGTGGGGTGCATCGATGCATATCCAAGGTGCATCGATACACTATGTGTAAAATTAAAATATTTCGACCGTTATAAGACTTAGTGCATTGGTACAGTAGGGGTACATCGGTACACTAATTACATTAGATATTTCAAAGAGCCAGGAGTGCATCGATGCATGGTCTGTGCATCGGTACACAAAATGCATTCGATGTTTCAAAATATTCAAGAGTGCATCGATGCATGGCTTGTGCATCGGTACACAAAATGCATTCGAAATGAGTGTGCATCGATGCATCATGTAGTGCATCGGTACATCACTTTGTAAATTTGATTTTTGGCTCGATTTTGATTCGAAATACTTTGTAAAATTGTTTCAAAAAATATTTTAAGTTTAAAACACAATTTTACACTTTAGTAAGGATTGAAATTGATCTTTGAAAAACTTGGAGTAATATTTTGATATTCGAGTAATTGAATCGAATATACTTTAAAAATGATTTATAAAATCTTAAAATTCATTTATACTTAATTTGTTATATCGAAACATCAAAATGTTTTCAACAATCTTCCTCTTTTTGATATAATAAAACATTTGAGTAATTTTTAAGATTTTCTTTGAAGAAAACATTTTGAAATCAATTTTGTAAAATTACTCCCCCTTACTATAACATTTATTCTCCCCCTTTTTGTTAAATCAAAAAGACTTTATAAGATATTTGTTAAAAACAAGACTTTTGAAATTTAGCCAGTTGATTTTAAATAAATATAGCTTAAGCTGCTAAGATCACAATCAAGAGAAATGTTAGCTATTAGTTTCCTAATTCAATATTCATAAACAATGTGTAATGGTAAGTTGGTTATATTCTAAATGATGTGAATGATGCAAAAACTAATTAACATTAAGCTCATATTGAAAATTCAAACCAACCCAAATATATATAAGCATTTAAGTTCAAATATCCAAACATCCATAACAAATTTAAATAATCAAACACCCAAATCATCCAATTCAAACATTAAAACATTACAATCCAAAAACATCAAAATGTTTTAACAATAGATTCTAAATCCAAGAAAACTAAGGCAAGGTTTAATCCATATGAGGATCGGTAGGAGGAGGATAACGTGCTCGCATCTCGAGTGTGAGCACATCTAAACGTTCTTCATCTCCCGTTATTGAGTCCCCAAAGTAGTTAGATGGGACTCTATGGATGCGAACCTTAGATCAAATGACTCCAAAAACGATCGAAGATATGGAGGCATTTGATCCTCTTACTGTGTCGGCTCATCCTCGGGTGCTTCATCGTCAATATCATCGATATCTTGCATAAGTTGCTGAAGCTCTGGATTATCGTATGCTGCCGGAGGAGGTGGAGGTGGAGTCCGTGAAGAACTTGCTCCTGGTGTTTTCTCAGAGGTTCGAACCCATTGATCAATTTCTTTATCCTTTTTCCATCCCGATTTCTTTAAGGATGTAAGATTGATTTGGTTCTAAAGAGGGATGAGAATATCAATCGAAACCTTAAGCCCTATTTTGATAAACAGATTATAAAGAAGACAACTGTAAACTAAAGTTTCTACATTTTTGGATGAGATAACGTTTACGGTACGCACTAGCTCACCAAAAATAATATGTGGCAGATTTATTTTCTTGTTATGTTGGATACAATGTATCCACCATAAATCTATAACCCTAAGAGATAAATACCTTCCTCCGGATGGTCTAAACCACCAAGAGAACATTAAATGAAGAAATCACTCGTGATGAGTTCGTAGGGTACTTACACTACCCTTAGATTGATAGGGTGCAGCCACAATGTCTCTTTCATTATCTATACCGTCATTTTCTAAACCAAAGGCATTAACTATTGTGTCTGAATTGATATAAATAACTTCACCTAATAGATAGGATCGAATACCTACGGTTTCGGTTCTACGCTCGTTTTGGACCGCATTGGAGTAGAAAATGCTGACTAATTGGTGATAGACAATTGGCTTAATTTGACACAATTTATCAAACTTCCAGGAATGAAGGATAGGAAGATATTCGAAGTTCATATCCACCATTTCTTGAATGGAGGCATACATTCTTCCCGAATTTTGTATGATTGGAAAGAATTAACGAACCTATGATATAATTCATCTCGACGATGACCGGGTTGGTTGAAGCAAGAGTTAAGAATGGTTAATTTAGGTTCGTTTGGATTTGGGTTTTGTGGTGGAGGAGGAATGAAAGGTCGGTTTTGACTCGAATGACTCGATGACGACCTAGGGCATTTAGGATTAGACATGGTATAAGAAATCAGAATAGGATGGATACCTATAATTTTAAAACACATGTATGCAATATAATCAATCCCAAAACTCAATTGAGTCCGCAATATTCAAGATTTTCTAAATCGAATCCTAATGGGCAAAGTTTTGAAAACTATTTGGAAAGCAATGTTTAAAAATCATAATACATATAGTTTTTATGAAAACAACATAATTGAATCAAACATATCAATTAAAATAATAATTTTTGAAAATATTTTTTTATTTTAAAATTCAAAGAAAATTTTGAAATATTGTGTGTTTTTGACAAAATTGGTTGTAAAATTTAGTTTAGAATCATCATATAATCAATGCTCGATGTATATTTCAACCTAGAACTAATCAAAACTAGTCCTAAGTTCAAAAATCAATAAAACAGGGGTTTTAGAAAATATTACCTTGAAATTTCAGATTGAGTGGAATATAGTGATGTTTTGCACAATTTAATGATTGCTAGCAGGTTTGTGAGATGAAAGCTTGTTGAATTCCAAATTAAAATGTTTGATTTGAGAGTTTTTTAGAGATAGGGTGAGAGAGGAGGGCGACGACGTGAGTGTGTAGGTTCGGGTTTTGGAGAAAAATGAAGAAATAAGGCATTTAAACCCAAAACCCCGATGGGTGTATCGATGCGCAACAAAGTGCATTGATGCACATTCAAGGAGTGCATCGGTGTATCTTCATGGTGTATCGATGCACATTCAAGGCATGCATCGGTACACTTTCTCGTGTATCGATGCACAAAGCACAAAAATGTCAAAATCCGTATTAAACACTTAAAATGCTAAATTAATTAGCTATAGTGGTATTGGCAACTCATAGATCGAAAATTAACTATGGTCAATCAATCAAATCTATCCTTAAACATTATTTGAACATATAATTAATTTTCACTAAGAATCAGAAACTCCCCTAACTAATAGCAAATAATGCAATCAAAAATATTATTTTTATAAGCATTTTTCATTTCTAATTAAAAGTGTTAAACTTATTTTAAACACTAAGTGAAGATAGGTCAGTTAAACCTAATTCTCTCCTAAGTGTCCAAAATCTTTCTTTATCTAAAGGTTTTGTAAAAATATCCGCTAATTGATGCAAAATATCAACAAATTCTAGAACTACATCTTCTTTAGCGACATGATCTCTAATAAAATGATATCTAATTTCAATGTGGTTAGTTCTAGAGTGTTCGATGGGATTTTTAGATAGACAAATAACACTAGTATTGTCACACTTGATAGGTATGGTACCTACTTCAATTCCATAATCTAAAAGTTGTTGTTTCATCCATAAAACTTGTGTACAATAGCTACCGACTGAAATATATTCCGCTTCAGTGGTAGATAATGCAACACAATTTTGTTTCTTTGAAAACCATGAAATCAACATATTTCTAGGAATTGAAAAGTACCGGAGGTGCTTTTCCTATCTATTTTGCATCCTCCATAATCTGCATCAGAGAAGGCATGCAAGCTAAAGCTAGAGTCTCTAGGATACCAAAGTCCTAAACTAGGATTGTCCTTAAGGTATCTAAAGATTCTCTTAACAATTAGTAAATGTGATTCCTTAGGGCATGATTGAAATCTAGTACATAAGAAAACAATAAACATTATGTCCGGTCTACTTCCTGTTAGATAAAGCAAAGAGCCAATCATTGACCTATATAATTTAACATCCACACATTTACCTCCTTCATCTTTGTCAAGCTTTGTTGATTGGAGTGGCATGAGGTTTCCCATTTTTCAGTCCAAACTTCTTGAGCATATCATTGATGTACTTAGCTTGATTGATGAAGATGTCATCTTTTCTTTGCTTGATTTGGAGTCCCAAGAAATATGAGAGCTCCCCCATCATACTCATCTCGAATTCACTCTACATTAGCTTAGAAAATTCTTGGCAAAGAACAACATTAGTAGAACCAAATATTATATCATGAACATAAATTTAAACTACTAATAAATCTTTACCGTTATGCTTTAAAAACAATGTAGTGTCAACCTTCCCTTTTGAAAAACCTTTTTCAATTAAAAAGTTTGACAATCTTTCATACCATGCTCTAGGAGCTTGTTTTAAACCATAAAGTATTTTTGTCAATTTAAAAACATGATCTGGAAATTTTGAATCTTCAAAACCAGGAGGTTGTTCCACATACATTTCTTCTTTTATAAAACATTTAAAAATGCACTTTTAACATCCATTTTATATAACTTAAATTCATTGAAACATGTAAATGCTAATAACATTCTAATTGATTCCATCCTAGCTACAGGAGCGTATGTTTCATTATAGTCTATGCCCTCTTCTTGAGTATAGCCTTAAGCAACAAGTCTAGCCTTGTTTATCACTATATTACCACTTTCATCAAGCTTATTCATAAATACCCATCTAGTACCTACAGTAGATTTATTACTATGCCTTTCAACTAATGTTTATAACTTAATTCTCTCAAATTGATTTAACTCTTCTTGCATAGCCATAATCCAATGTTCATATTTTAATACTTCTTTAATATTCTTAGGCTCTATGCATGAGATAAATGCAACATAATTACATATATATTTCTAAGAGAAGATCGAGTTGTTACCCCTTTGGATGGATCACCTATTATCTCACCATCCTTGACATAGTTGTATTCTCTTGGGTAAGATACTTCCGTTTCTTCAATGGTTGGATTCTCAAGAACATCATGAGTTTCCTCATCCTTCGTTTATTCCTTTGATGATGGTTCTCCAACGTAATGTCTAACGTTATTTATGTTTAAAATACCTACATCATCATTCACACAAGAATCATTCCTCGGAAGGGGATTATCATCGAAAACAACATGTATAGACTCTTCTACAACTAAATTTCTTTTATTAAATACCTGATAAGCTTTAGAATTTAAGGAATAACCCAAAAAAATTCGTTCATCACTTTTAGCATCAAATTTGCCAAGATTTTCTTTACCGTTGTTTAAAATAAAACATTTACATCCAAAAGGATGAAAATAACTAATGTTAGGCTTTTTATTTTTGAAAAGTTCATATAGAGTTTTCTTTAAAATAGGCCTTATCACTACTCGATTAATAACATAACAAGCGGTATTTGTGGCTTTCGCCCAAAACTATTTTGACAAATTGTTTTCACAAACCATGGTTCTAACCATTTCTTCTAAAGTTCGATTTTTCCTCTCAACAACTCCATTTTGTTGAAGGGTTCTTGTTGCTGAAAAATTATGGCTAATACATTAGAGTTACAAAAATCAGTAAATCCAAGATTTTTAAATTCCGTACCATGATCACTCCTAACACTAGTTAAGGAGTAACCTTTTTCATTTTGGATTACTTTTGAAAATGTGATAAATTGTTCTAATGCTTCATCTTTAGTACTTAAAAATAGAACCCAAGTATATCTAGAATAGTCATCTACTAATACAAAGCAATATTGTTTTCCACCCAATCTAATAGTTCTAATTGGCCCAAAAAGATCTATATGGATCAATTGTAATACTCTACTGGTTGATACATCATTAATGGACTTAAAGGAAGTTCTTTGATGTTTTCCTTTAGCACAAGCATCACAGATTTTTTCTCTATCAAATTTTAGCTTTGGAAACCCTCTTATTAAATCTCCTTGAATTAGTCTTTGTAAAACACTAATCCTAGTATGTCCTATTCTCCTATGCCATAACCAGCTATCATGCTCATCCTTAGCAACTAGACATAAATTAGTCATATTAATAGAATCTAAGTCCACCATGTAAATGTTTCCTATTCTATGACCAACAATCATAATCTGATTAGATGCAATGTCAATGACTTTACAGCCATTTGATTCAAATAAAACATTGTTGAAAACATTTTGAAGTTTCGATATAACAAATTATGATAAATAAATTTTAAGATTTTACAAATGATTTTCTAAGAATATTCGATACAATTATTCGAATATCAAAATTACTACTCCAAGTCTTTCAAAGTTCAAATTCAATCCTTACTAAAGTGTAAAATTGTGTTTTATACTTTAAATATTTTTGAAACAATTTTTCACAAAGTATTTCGAACAAAAAACGAGCAAAAAATCAATTTTATGAAGGGATGTACCGATGCACTCATTTAATGCATTGATGCACACCCATTTCGAATAAATTTATGCACCGATGCACAGCCATGCATCGATGCACTCTGGATTTTATAAAACATCGAATTGATTTTGTGCACCGATGCATAAGTCATGCATCGATGCACCCCGGCTATTTTTGAAACATCGAAGCAAATTTGTGCACCGATGCACACCCTAGTGTTCCAATGCACTAAGTCTTCCAACGGTCGAAATATTTGAATTTTACACATAGTGTACCGATGCACAAAGCCTATGCATCGATGCACCAAGCCTATGCATCGATGCACCATACGGTCCTAACTATTTTATTAATTGTTTTCACACACTAACGGCTCTATTAACTCCACTAATGATCCCCAACGTTCAGAAGTGATCCAAGGAGTATTTAAGCAAGCTTAGAAGCCATTGATCAACAACAATTATCAAGAATCAAGAGAGAATCAAAGAGAAAGCATCAAACCTCAAGTTTTAGCATTTTCAAGCCTATTTCATTTAATGTTTATTTTTGCTTTCAAGAACACTTATTGTGCTCAATTGTATTATTCTTGAGTGTTCTTTCTTTGTTCTATAATTGTACAAACATCTTTCCTTGTGAGGATTTTCTTGTATGTTTGCAAAATTTGTATTATTCTCTTTGGGAGAGAGTGTTCTCAAGAATTTGGGGTATAATTCTTGAGGGATTTGTAAGGTTACTCTTTGTCCTCAAAAGAAATACAAATTAGTGAATTTGTGAAAAATCCTTAGTGTGGATAGCTAAGATAGTGGACGTAGACATTGGTTGAGAAAGTCGAACCACTCTAAATCGTTGTGCAAATATTTTCAATTTTCTGCAAAAGCTTCGATCGAAATTTTTATTACCAATTCACCCCCTCTTGGCCTATTCCGTCGATTGGTTAACTCAACAATTGGTATCATAGTTTGACTCATTTGAAGGTTTTATCGACTCTTGAGTAGATCCAGGAAGATTTACATCGATAATCAAGTCATCAATGACTTCCACTTTAAACCATAACTTCGGTCTTGATTCATTGTCCGTCAACAAGCCTCATTTCTTCAATTGAGCTAATTATGCTTATTACAAGAATAAAATGATGTACTTCATTCAAGAAAGTGACATGGGAGCATGGAATATCATAGAAGATAGATATATCAAACCTTCTACTCATCCAAGATTGTGGAGTGAATGAGAGACAAGAATGTTCCAGCTCAACTCCAAAGCTATCCATATTATTTTTTGTGCTCTTGGACCGGATGAATACGGGAGAGTTTCATCTTGTACAACCTCCAAGGAGATATGAGATAAACTACAAGTCACTCATGAAGGCACAAACGAGGTAAAAGAATCTAAATTTAATCTTCTAACTCATAGCTATGAAAATTTCAGAATGAAACCAGATGAAGATATCAAAGCTATGACGGATAGATTTTCCACGATTGTCAATGGTCTTAAATCATTTGGAGAGATCATTCCAAATGAGAAACTTATGAGGAAGTTAGTTTACTCTCTTCCAAAATCTTGGCAATCAAAGAAGATAACGATCATCGAGGCTAAGAACTTAAAATCCTTAACTCTCGATGAGCTAATTGGTTCTCTCCTCACTCATGAAATGATGCTTCAAGATGAGGTAGACCTCGAAAAGACAGACAAGATAAAGAAAGAGATGGAGAAGAAGAAGAACGTGGTAGTTGCTCTTAAATCCATAAAAGACGAGAGTGATTCAGATGAAGATGACGAGGAGATGTCATTATTTGCCAAACGGTTCAAAAAATTGATGAGGCCCAACCGAGGAAGAAAATTCAAACGCAATGAAGGCTTCAAAAATGAACCGAATGAGAAAGACCTTATCATTTGCTATGAGTGCTAAAAGTCAGGGCATGTCAAATATGATTGCCCTCTATTGAGGAAAAAGGGCTAATCAAAGAAGAAGCACAAGGCTTATGTGGCTACATGGAGCGATCAAGAAGGTTCCGATGAAGAGGAACAAGAAGTGGCAAACTTGTGTTTGATGGCTATCGGGGAAAACTCTCAGGTAACCTCTAACTCATTTGATTTAGATGATTTATCTTATGATGAGTTATTAGAGGATTATAATGGGTTGGCTTCGTATTATAAGACTTTATTTTCAAAATATAAAAACGATATTTCAAAATTGAAAAATGGAAATAGTCTTATGTCCAAAACCAACAATGATCTTGAAAGTAAGATCAAAGAATTGCAAATCAAATTAGATGAATTTGAAAAGAAAAATACCAATTTGCATAACTTACTTTCAAGAGTAAATGACGATCATCAAAAGAAAATTGATGATCTTAAAGCTTCTTTTGATAAAGTTGGAACAAAACGTTTTGAAAATGGAGAAAGTTCAAAATCCAAATTTGTTAGAAAAAGTTTTAAAAAATACAATCATAGAAGTCTCTAAAGAACCTCAAATGGAAAAATCATTAAAAGTATATGGATTCCTAAAGGACTCATTACTACTAAAGATAAAGATATCCTACATAAATGGATACCCAAGGGGACTAGGATTTTGAATACTAATGAATATGGACCCAAAAGAATTTGGGTACCAAAAATAAAAAATTAATCTATGTTTGTAGAAAAAGGAGCATTGCTACAAGGAACGGGAAACAAATTCAAATTCATGGTACCTTGATAGTGGATGCTCAAGACATATGACCCAAGACAAAAGCCGGTTCATAGAGCTTAACGCCAAAAATGGAAGAGATGTGAGTTTTGATGATAATTCAAAAAGTCACATTGAAGGTATAAGTACTATAGATAATACCTCTTCCTTACAAATTAAAAATGTTTTATATGTGAATGAATTAAAGTATAATCTATTGAGTATTAGTCAATTATGCGATAAGGGATTTAATTTCATGTTTGAAACTAATGGTTGTAAAGTCATTGACATTGCATCTAATCGGATTATGCTTGTTGGTCATAGAATAGGAAACATATACATGGTGCATTTAGATTCTGTAGATATGACTAATTTATGCCTAGTTTCTAAGGATGAGCATGATAGTTGGTTATGGCATAGGAGACTAGGGCATGCTAGTATGAGTGTTTTGCAAAGGTTAATTCAAGTAGATTTAGTTTGAGGGTTGCCTAAACTAAAATTTAATAATGATAAAATCTGTGATGCTTGTGCTAAAGGAAAATAAAAACGAATTTGTTTTAAATCCATTAATGGCGTATCTACTAGTAGAGTGTTACAATTGATCCATTTAGATCTTTTTGGGCCATCTAGAACCTCTAGCTTGGGTGGAAAACAATATGCATTTGTATTGGTAGATGTCTATTCTAGATATACTTGGGTTCTATTCTTAAGTACTAAAGATGAAGCATTAGATAAATTCATCACGTTTTCAAAAGTAATCCAAAATGAAAAAGGTTACTCTATAACTAGTGTTAGGAGTGATCATGGAACTGAATTTGAAAATCTTGGATTTACTAAATTTTGTAATTCTAATGGTATTAGCCATAATTTTTCAGCACCTAGAACCCCTCAACAAAATGGAGTTGTTGAGAGGAAAAATCAAACTTTAGAAGAAATGGCTAGAACCATGCTTTGTGAAAACAATTTGCCAAAATATTTTTGGGCGGAAGCCACAAATACCGCTTGTTATGTTATTAATCGAGTAATGATTATGCCTATTTTGAAGAAAACTCCATATGAACTTTTTAAAAATAAAAAGCCTAACATTAGCTATTTTCATCCTTTTGGATGTAAATGTTTTGTTTTAAACAACTGTAAAGAAAATCTTGGCAAATTTGATGCTAAAAGTGATTAAGGAATTTTTCTGGGTTATTTCTTAAATTCTAAAGCTTATCGAGTATTTAATAAAAGAACTTTAGTTGTAGAAGAGTCTATACATGTTGTTTTCGATGATAATTTTCTTCCGAGGAAGAATTCTTATGTAAATGATGATGTAGGTATTGTAAACACAAATGACTTTAGACATGACGTGGGAGAACCATCATCAAATGAAGAAACAAAAGATGAGGAAACTCAAGATCCTCTCGAGAATTCAACCATTGAAGAAAGGGAAGTCTCTTACCCTAGAGAGTACAACTATGTCAAGGATGGTAAGATAATAGGTGATCTATCCAAAGGGGTAACAACTCGATATTCTCTTAGAAATATTTGTAATTATGTTGCATTTATCTCATGCATAGAGCCTAAGAATATTAAAGAAGCATTAAATGATGAACATTGGATTATGGCTATGCAAGAAGAGTTAAATCAATCTGAGAGAAGTAGAGTATGAACATTAGTTGAAAGGCCTAGTAATAAATCTGCTGTAGGTACTAGATGGGTATTTAGGAATAAGCTTGATTAAAGTGGTAATATAGTGAGAAACAAGGCTAGACTTATTGTTCAAGGGTATACTCAAGAAGAAGGCATAGACTATGATGAAACATACACTCCCGTAGCTAGGATGGAAGCAATTAGAATGTTATTAGCATTTGCATGTTTCAATGAATTTAAATTATATCAAATAGGTGTTAAAAGTGCATTTTTAAATGGTTTTATAAAGAAGAAGTGTATTTGAAACAACCTCCTGGTTTTGAAGATTCAAAATTTCCAAATCATGTTTTTAAATTGACAAAAGTGCTTTATGGTTTAAAACAAGCTCCTAGAGCTTGGTATGAAAGATTGTCAAACTTTTTAATTGAAAAAGGTTTCTCAAAAGGGAAGGTTGACACTACCTTGTTTTTAAAGCATAAAGGTAAAGATTTATTAGTAGTTCAAATTTATGTTGATGATATAATATTTGGTTCTACTAATGATGTTCTTTGCCAAGAATTTTCTAAGCTAATGCAAAGTGAATTCAAGATGAGCATGATGGGAGAGCTCTCATTTTTCTTAGACTCCAAATCAAGCAAAGAAAAGATGGCATCTTCATCAATCAAGCTAAGTACATCAAGGATATGCTCAAGAAGTTTGGGCTGGAAAATGGGAAACCTAACGCCACTCCAATGAGCTCTTCTACAAAGCTTGGCAAAGATGAAGGAGGTAAATGTGTGGATGTTAAATTGTATAGGTCAATGATTGGCTCTTTGCTCTATTTAACAACAAGTAGACCGGACATTTTGTTTAGTGTTTACTTATATGCTAGATTTCAATCATGCCCTAAGGAATCCCATTTACTAGCTGTTAAGAGGATCTTTAGATACCTTAAGGACACTCTTAGTTTAGGAATTTGGTATCTTAGAGACTCTAGCTTTTACTTGCATGCTTTCTCCGATGTGGATTATGGAAGATGCAAAATAGATAGGAAAAATACCTCCGGTACTTGCCAATTCCTAAGAAATATGTTGATTTCTTGGTTTTCAAAGAAACAAAATTGTGTTGCATTATCTACCACTGAAGCGGAATACA
Source organism: Hibiscus syriacus (assembly GCF_006381635.1). Taxonomy (NCBI): domain Eukaryota; kingdom Viridiplantae; phylum Streptophyta; class Magnoliopsida; order Malvales; family Malvaceae; genus Hibiscus; species Hibiscus syriacus. Next base: position 139,594 of record NW_024063213.1, read on the forward strand.
TTTCAGCCGGTAGTTGTTGTGCACAAGTTTTATGATGAAACAATAACTTTTTGATTATGGAATTGGAGTAGGTACCATACCCATGAAGTGTAACAATACTAGTGCTATTTATCTCACTAAAAATCGCATCCAACACTCTAGAACTAAGCACATTGAAATTAGACATCATTTCATTAGAGATCATGTCACTAAAGAAGATATAGTTCTAGAATATATTGATACTTTGCACCAATTAGCAGATATCTTTACAAAACCTTTAGATAAAGAAAGATTTTGGACACTTAGGATAGAATTAGGTTTGACCAACCTACCTTGACTTATTGTTTAAAATAAGTTTAGCACTTTTAATTAGTTTTGGAAAACGCTTATAAAAATAACACTTTTGATTGCATTGTTTGCTATTAGTTAGGGGGTTTATGATTCTTAGTGAGAGTTAATCAAATATAGTTTAAGGATTTGATTTGATTGATTGAACATAGTTAATTTTCAATATATGAGTTATCAATACCACTAGATCTAAATAATTTAGCATTTTTAAGTGTTTAAAATGGATTTTTGACATTTTTATGCTTAATCATCGATACACTACCTAGTACATCGATGCATCCCTTGAATGTGCATCGATTCACCATGAAGGTGCACCTATGCACACCTTGAATGTGCATCGATGCACTCTGCTGTGAATCGATACACCCATCGTGTTTTTGGGTTTAAAACCCCATTTTCTTCATTCTTTCAAAACCTAAACACTCTCAACTATGCGCCGTTCGTCCCTCTCTCACCCTAATCTCATATTTGCTTCAAAAACAACGCTTTAAAGTCAAAATCCAACTGCTCTTTAATTCCTAATCCTGCTTCTATCATCAATCAAGAGCAAACAACATCTCATTCTCATAAAATCCAAAACTTTCAATGTAAATTTCAAAAACCCATGTTTTATTAATTTTTGAACTTAGGACTAGTCTTGATTAGTTCTAGGTTGAACAAATTATCGGGCATTCATTGTTTAGTGTTTAGAAATTAATTTTTACAATCAATTTTATCTAAAACACACAATCTTTCAAACATTTTCTGAATTTTTCGAAATAAAAAAATTAATTTTGAAATTCTATATTTTCATTAATGTTTTTAATTTAATTGTGTTGTCTTCATGAAAACTATACATATTATAATCTTCATACATTACTTTCCAAATAGTTTTCAAAACTTTGCCCATTAGGATTCGATTTAGAGAACCTTGAAATACTACGGACTCAATTAAGTTTTGGGATTTATTATATTGCATACATGTGTTTCAAATTTGTAGGTTATGTAACACCCCAACCCGTATCCGACCCGAATACGAGTCCGAGATGTCACATTAACGTTTCAAAACCTTTTTCTTACAAAATATCAATACATTTGAACTCATTTTAAGAAAATACCACAATATTCTATTAAATTGTGTTTTGTATAAAATTTCGAGTCAAAAACATATTTGTGAACAGTAAAATATGTATGAACAGTACCGTATGAACAGTGATGAACAATACCTGCTACAGTACCCAAATGTTAAAATTTTTCATATTCAAAAAGGGGAATCGATTCTCCTGCTACAGTACTGCTACAGTACTTCCGTAATATACGTATAAATTTATAAAAATTGAGGTTTCATTCGTATAAAATTTCTATTTACATATACACATTCAAAACATTATAAAATTCAATCATATGATTTTACAAAACCAATTAAAACATATCAGATTCAAATCTTTTATATTACATGCCAACTAAATTCTATATAACCAAATACATGTAATTCAACTATATTTCTTATATGATCTTCGGTAAGGAGAACTGGCCTGTCTTGTTCCTCTTTACTTCTCTTTTCGCTTTCCAAACCTACTTGTGAAACAGTCACACACTAAGTCGATGACTTAATGAGGCATATAAAACATATCTCTCATTGTATAACCAATGCACACATATACATTTATCAGTAATCATCTTATTATTACTAATTCCTTTTTAATCATATAAGCATATGTTGAACATTTCCATATACATCATGGAACACATATATCATTTCATAACAAAACATACATAATATCATATAATTCATATAATGCATTTCGTATCATAAAAATAAACATATATATCATAAATATATTATGTTTGATATTATTTCTTTATTAGCCCATGGTACACTGGTGAGAACGGAAGGTATGCGAGTATATTGAGGTTGTGCACTAATGTTGTCACCATAGCTCATATAAGTCCCACTGAGTGGGATATGAAATTTGTCCCGAAGGACCACTGTATTGTCCCGAAGGACCTATGAAACCCTCGACTCTTGGCATGCCAACTATACCTATAGCTCTCGTATCATATAACATGGGCATTGTTATTTATCATTTTATATATTCATATAAGCTCATAGCTTTGTTCACATATGCCTGTAATCATGTAATTCATGTCACTTTTCATATGAATTCATATTCATATGTCACATAGCTCGTAGCACTTTGCATGAATTCACATAATCATATATATCATTCGATTCATGTTTTATTCTTATATCATCATATATATATCATCTATGTTTCATCACTTAATCTCATATCACATATAACATGCTCTATCCTCTTATGTTCACATGACCTATAATGCATACAAATTATATTCACATATGCCTTTACTCATGAATTCATACAAATCATATTGTCTCTTGTTCTCATATGTTTCCAATACATCACATATATCACTAGTGTATTTTTACGTATACATGTAAATCATGTAACATATAAGAATATATATACGTTTCTATATACTAATATTCACATAATATTTTAAAAGTTACTTCAACCATAGTAACTCCATTATTGGCTCATCGCAAGCCAATGTTCGTTCTATAAGCACAAATTAAATTGCACTCACCTTAGCCTTGCTTTGATTCGATCCTAATCCTTTGATTATTCCAGAACTTGTTTAGGCTCAATATCTACATAAATAGAACATTTCAAAACAACGATCAGAAACCTAAACCTTAAACTTGATATTAATAACTTAAACAGATTTAATGAACTAAATCTCATTTTTTTTCATTTAGAGGGGAATCGATACCCCCCCAGGGGGAATCTGTACCCCCTGCGTATTCTGGAAAATCCAGAATTTGCTATTTAACCCCGAAAATCATAAACTCTTCACTCAATTCTTCTATTTTAAACCTCTATCATACCATTAAACTCAACTACCATCACTTAAACCAATTTATATCCATATAAACCATCTTTATCTTCTATATCTCATTATGATTCTTAAAATTAAGAATTATACCAAGTTTTCCACATGTTCTAAATTCAATTCTAATACTTCATACTTCTTTATTTCACCTATGACAAGTCAAATTTGGCTTCCACTTCTAATTATAAACTATATTCCAAGATTTCATTCAAAAACTCAAAATCTTTAATCTCTCCTATACCTTCCATCTTGTTGTTTTAGAACAAATTAAGCTTTACTTAAGCTTAATTATCATCTAATAATTATAACCCAACTTTTAATTCAACAAATAACCAAGAAATCAGAAACTTACCTTTGCCTTTGAGCTCTTACGGGAAGAGGAAGAACAAGATGAAATAATTTCATCTTTCCACGTTTTTATCTCCTATTAAAGGGGATAAAAATATCTTTAATGTCAAATGACCATTTTTCCCTTTAATTCATTTGATAATAAGTAACAAATTTCAGGAAATATCTTTAATTAAATCATTTAACTATTCATCTATTCTACTTTAATCACCAAATTCTGAAATTTTACAATTTGATCAATAACCCGTAGTTTGGGATGTTACAGGTTAACTATCATTTCTGATTTCCTTTACAATGTATAATCCCAAACGACCTAGGACATCGTCTAGTCGCTCAAAACAAAACCGACCTCCTATTCATCCACCTAATCCAAATCCAAATCCAAATGACCCAAATATGACCATTCTGAACTCATGTTTCAATGTACCTGGTCATAGACAGGATCTCTACCATGGGTACCACACTTGTTTTAAGTCATACAAAATTCGAGAAGAGTGTATCCCTTCGATCCAAGCTATGGAAGATATGGATTTCCAATATCTTCCTACTCTTAAATCCTTGAAGTTTGATAACCTCTTTAAACTAAAACCTATTGTTTATCAACAATTAGTCCGCATGTTCTATTCCAATGTGGTATGTGTCCAAAACGAGCGTTGATCCATAACCATAGGAATTCGATCATTTCTTTTAGGACAATTCATTTTTATTGACTCTGACACATTCGCTACTTATTTTGGACTAGATAACTTAGATTTATATAATGAAAAGGAAATTGTGGCATCACTTTATAAGTCTAACGATAGCGTTAGTACCTTACCATCTCATCACGATCGATTCCTACATTTGTTAATCTCTTGGTGGTTTCGACCATCCGGAGGTAGGTACTCATCCCTTAGGAAAATAGACATATGGTGGATACATTGTATCCAACATAACAAGAAAATCAATTTGCCACAGATCATTTTTAGTGAGTTAGTAGATACCGTAAACAATGTCCCTTCTAAGAATATAGAAACCTTAGTTTACGGCTATCTTCTCAGTAACTTGTTTATCAAACTCTGTCTTATGGTCAATCTTGCTATTCCTATCCCTCTTCAAAACCAAATCAATTTCACTTCCTTAAAGAAAGCGGGATGGAAACAGGATAAGGAAACTGGCCAATGGGTTTATCGTCCCACTGAGCAAACTCCGGGAGCTAGCTCTTAACGAGCTTCACCTCATCCGATACCGACAACTAATGACGATCCAGAGCTTCAACATCTTATGCAAGATATTGACGAGGTTGTACCTGATGATGATTCTCTGGCACTGGAACCGGCACAACAAGAGGAACAAATGCCTCCATATTTTTGAACATTTATGGAGTCATTTGATCTAAGGTTTGCTTCCATGGAGTCTCAGCTGACTGAGTTTCAACGGGAGATGAGTGAACGTATGGACGCTCTCACACTCGAAGTGCGAGCACATTATCCTCCTCCTCTCGATCCTCCTATGGACGACTAGACCTATATTGCCTTAGTTTGCTTAAAATTAAACCCCAAACTCAAAACTTTGAATTATGAAACATTTTGTTGTTTTTATTTTGGATGTTTAAATTTGTTGGATGACTGGATGTTTGAACTTATTTTATATATTTGGTTTGTTTGAATTTTCTCTTTGAGCCTAATGTTTATTTTTCATCATTTACATATTAGTTGCATTATGACCAATTTTTACCATTTCACATTATGAATATTGAATTATGAAACTATTGACTAATCTTTCTCTTGATTGTGATATTAGCAGCTTAAGCTATATCTATAAAAATTAGTTGGCTATTTTTTACAAACTTGTTTAAAATCATTTTAGAGTCTTTTTGATTTAACAAAAAGGGAGAGAATATATATTATATAGTAAGGGGAGTAATTTAAAAATTGATTTCAAAAATTATTTTCATAGAAAATCTTAAAATTACGCAAATGTTTTGTTATAGAAAAAATGGGGAGATTGTTGAAAACATTTTGTTGTTTCGATATAAAAAATTACGATAAATGAATTTTAAGATTTTAAAAATGATTTTCTAGGTATATTCGATACAATTATTCGAATATCAAAATTATTACTCCAAGTCTTTCAAAGTTCAAATTCAATCCTTACTAAAGTGTAAAATTGAATTTTATACTTAAAATATTTTTAAAACAATTTTCACAAAGTATTTCGAACCAAAAACGAGCCAAAAATCAATTTTATGAAGGGATGTACCGATGCACTCATTGAATGCATCGATGCACACCCATTTCAAATACAATTTATGCACCGATGCACAGGCATGCATCGATGCACTCTGGATTTTATTAAAACATCGAATTGATTTTGTGCACCGATGCACAAGCCATGCATCGATGCACCCCGACTATTTTTGAAACATCAAAGCAAATTTTTGCACCGATGCACACCCTAGTGTACCGATGCACTAAGTCTTCCAACGGTCAAAATATTTGAATTTTACACATAGTATACCGATGCACAAAACCTATGCATCGATGCACCATACGCTCCCAACTATTTTATTAATTGTTTTCACACACTAAGGACTCTATTAACTCCACTAATGATCCCCAACGTTAAGAAGTGATCCAAGAAGTATTTAAGCAAGCTTAGAAGCCATTGATCAACAACAATTATCAAGAATCAAGAAAGAATCAAAGAGAAAGCATCACACCTCAAGTTTGAGCATTTTCAAGCCTATTTCATTCAATATTTATTTTTGCTTTCAAGAACACTTATTGTGCTCAATTGTATTATTCTTGAGTGTTCTTTTTTATTCTAGAATTGTGCAAACATCTTTCCTTGTGAGGATTTTCTTGTAAGTTTGCAAAATTTGTATTGTTCTCTTTGGGAGAGAGTGTTCTCAAGAATTTGGGGTGTAATTCTTGAGGGATTTGTAAGGTTACTCTTTGTCCTCAAAAGAAAGAAAAATTAGTGAATTTGTGGAAAATCCTTAGTGTGGATAGCTAAGGTAGTGGACGTATACTTTGGTTGAGAAAGTCTAACCACTTTAAATCGTTGTGCAAATATTTTCAATTTTCTGCAAAAGCTTCCACCAAAATTTTTATTGCCAATTCACCCCCTCTTGGCCTATTCCGTCGATCGATTAACTCAACAGACATTGTATCCTTTATAACAAAATTGACTAATACTCAATAGATTATGCTTTAACCCATTCACATATAAAACATTTTGAATTTTTATGGAAGAGGTAATACCTATTGTACCTATACCTTCAATGTGACCTTTTGAATTATCACCAAAAGTCACATCTCCTCCATTTTTATCGTTAAGCTCTATGAACCAGCTCTTGTCTTTGATCACATGTCTTGAGCATCCACTATCAAGGTACCATGAGTTTGAATTTATTTCTCGTGCCATGTAGCAATGCTCCTTTCCCTACAAACATAGATTAATTTTTGATTTTTAGTACCCAAATTCTTTTGGGTCCATATTCATTAGTCTCCAAAATTCAAGTCCCCTTAGGTATCCATTTGTGTAGGATATCCTTATCTTTAGTAGTAATGAGTTCTTTAGGAACCCATATAATTCTATCGATTTTTTCATTAGAGGTTCTTCGGGGACCTCTATGATTAAAGTTTCTAAAACTTTTTCTAACAAAGTTGGATTTTGAACTTTCTCCATTTTCAAAATGTTTTTTTCCAACTTTATCAAAAGAAGCTTTAAGACCATCAATTTTCTTTTGATGATCATCATTTACTCTTGAAAGTAAATTATGCAAATTAGAAATTTTATTTTCAAACTCTTCTAGTTTGGTTTGCAAATCTTTAATTTTACTTTCAAGATCATTGTTGGTATTGGATATTAGATTATTTTCATTTTTCAATTTTGAAATATTATTTTTGTATTTTAAAAATAATTTCTCATAATCTGAAGTCAACCCAGTATATTCCTCAAATAGCTCATCAAAAGAATAATCAATAAAATTAAATGAGCTAGAGGTTACCTGAGAGCTTTCCCCGATGGCCATCAAGCACAAGTTTGCTACTTCTTGTTCCTCTTCATCGGAACCTTCATCGGAACCTTCATCATCGCTCCATGTAGCCACATGAACCTTGTACTTTTTCTTCGATTGATCATTCTTCTTCAATTGTGGGAAATCATATTAGACATGACCCTTCTTTTTGCATTCATAGCAAATAATCGAGTCTTTCTCGTTCGATTCAATTTTGAAAGCTTCATTTCATTTGAATATTCTTCCTCGGTTGGGCTTTATCAATTTTCTGAACCGTTTGGCAAATAACGCCATTTCCTCGTAATCATTATCTTCATCCGAATCACTCTAATCTTTTGTGGATTTGAGAGCAACTCCTACGTTCTTCTTTTTCTCCTTCTCCTTCTTTGTCTTATCAATCTTCTCAAGGTCTACCTCATCTTGAAGAATCATTTCATGAGTGAGGAGAGAACCAATTAACTCTTTGAGAGTTAAAGACTTTAAGTTTTTAGCCTCGATGATTGCCGTCTTCTTTGATTGCCAAGATTTTGGAAGAGAGTAAACTAACTTCCTTACAAACTTTTCATTTGGAATGATCTCTCCATATGATTTGAGACCATTGATAATCATGGAAAATCTATCTGTCATAGCTTCGATATCTTCATCTGGTTTCATCCTAAAATTTTCATAGCTATGAGTTAGAAGACTAATTTTAGATTCTTTTACCTCAGTTGTGCCTTCATGAGTGACTTGAAGTTTATCCCATATCTCCTTGGTGGTTGTATAATATGAAACTCTTTCGTATTCATCCGGTCCAAGAGCACAAAAAATAATATGGATAGCCTTTGAGTTGAGCTGGAACATTCTTGTCTCTGCTTCACTCCACAATCTTAAATGAGTGGAAGGAATGAAGTATCCGTCTTCTATGATATTTCATGCTCCCATGTCACTTCCTTGAATTAAGTACCTAATTCTATTCTTCCAATAAGCATAATTAGCCCCATTGAAGAAATGAGGCTTGTTGACGGGCATTGAATCAAGACCAAGGTCAGAGTTTGAAGTGAAGGCCATTGATAACTTGAATATCGATATAACTCTTCCCGAATTGACTCAAGAGACGATTAAACCTTCAAATGAGTGAGGCTCTGATACCAATTATTGAGTTAATCGATCGACAAAATAGCCAAGAGGGGGTGAATTGGTAATTAAAATTTTGGTGGAAGCTTTTGCAGAAAATAGAAAATATTTGCACAGCGATTTAGAGTGTTTCGACTTTCTCAACCAAAGTTTACGTCCACTACCTTATCTATCAACACTAAGGATTTTCTAACAAATTCACTAATTTTTTCTTTCTTTTGAGGACAAAGAGTAACCTTACAACTCCCTCAAGAATTATACCCCAAATTCTTGAGAACACTCTCTCCTAAAGAGAAATACACAAATTTGCAAACTTACAGAAAAACCTCTTAAGGAAATATGTTTGCACAATTCTAGAACAAATAAAGAAAACTAAAAAATGAATACAATTGAGCACAATAAGTGTTCTTGAAAGCAAAAGGAATATTAAATGAAAATTTGGCTTGAAATGCTCAAACTTGAGGTTTGATGCTTTATCTTTGATTCTCTGGCTTCTCTTCTTAATTTTTGTAGATCAAGGGCTCCTAAGCTTGTTTAAATACACCTTGGATCACTTCTGAATGTTGGGGGATCATTGGTGAAGTTAATAGAGCTGTTATTGTGTAATTATCATTTAAAAATCTGGTGGAGAGTGGGTTGCATCGATGCATATCCAAGGTGCATCGATACACTATGTGTAAAATTCAAATATTTGACCGTTATAAGATTTAGTGCATTGGTACAGTAGGGGTACATCAGTACACTAATTACATTAGATGTTTCAAAGAGCCAGGAGTGCATCGATGCATGGTATGTGCATCGGTACACAAAATACATTCAATGTTTCAAAATATTCAAGAGTGCATCGATGCATGGCTTGTGCATCGGTACACAAAATGCATTCGAAATGGCCGTGCATCGATGCATCATGTAGTGCATCGGTACATCACTTTGTAAATTTGATTTTTGGTTCGAAATACTTTGTAAAATTGTTTCAAAAAATATTTTAAGTTTAAAACACAATTTTACACTTTAGTAAGGATTGAAATTGATCTTTGAAAAACTTGGAGTAATATTTTGATATTCGAGTAATTGAATCGAATATACTTTAAAAATGATTTATAAAATCTTAAAATTCATTTATACTTAATTTGTTATATCGAAACATCAAATGTTTTCAATAATCTCCCCTTTTTGATATAACAAAACATTTGAGTAATTTTTAAGATTTTCTTTGAAGAAAACATTTTGAAATCAATTTTGTAAAATTACTCCCCCTTACTATAACATTTCTTCTCCCCCTTTTTGTTAAATCAAAAAGACTCTATAAAATATTTGTTCAAAACAAAACTTTTGAAATTTAGCAATTAATTTTAAATAAATATAGCTTAAGCTGCTAAGATCACAATCAAGAGAAAGGTTAACTATTAGTTTCCTAATTCAATATTCATAAACAATGTGTAATGATAAATTGGTCATATTCAAAATGATGTGAATGATGCAAAAACTAATAAACATTAAGCTCATATTGAAAATTCAAACCAAACCAAATATATATAAGCATTTAAGTTCAAATATCCAAACACCCATAATAAATTTAAACATTCAAACATCCAAATCATCCAATTCAAACATTCAAACATAACAATCCAAAAACATCAAAATGTTTTAACAATAGATTCTAAATCCAAGAAAACTAAAGCAAGGCAAGGTTTAATCCATAGGAGGATCGGGAGGAGGATGATAACGAGCTCGCATCTCGAGTGTGAGCACATCTAAACGTTCGTTCATCTCCCGTTATTAAGTCCCCAAAGCAGTTAGATGAGACTCAATAGATGCGAACCTTAGATCAAATGACTCCAAAAATGATCGAAGATATAGAGGCATTTGATCCTCTTGTTGTGCCGACTCGTCCTCGGGTGCTTCATCGTCAATATCGTCGATATCTTGCATAAGTTGATGAAGCTCTGGATCATCGTCCGCTGCCGGAGGAGGTAGAGGTGGATCCCGTGAAGAACTTGCTCCCGTTGTTTTCTCAGAGGTTCGAACCCATTGATCAGTTTCCTTATCCTTTTTCCATCCCGATTTCTTTAAGGATGTGAGATTGATTTGGTTCTGAAGAGGGATAGGAATATCAACTGAAACCTTAAGCCCTAGTTTGATAAACATATTAGAAAGAAGACAAAAGTAAACTAAAGTTTCTACATTTTTGGGTGGGATAATGTTTACGGTATCTACTAGCTCACCAAAAATAGTATGTGGCAGATTTATTTTCTTGTTATGTTGGATACAATGTATCCACCATAAATCTATGACCCTAAGAGAGGAGTACATTCCTCCGGATGGTCTAAACCACCAAGAGATCATTAAATGAAGAAATCGCTCTTGATGAGTTCGTAGGGTACTTACACTACCCTTAGATTGATAGGGTGTAGCCACAATGTCTCTTTCATTATCTATACCATTATTGTCTAAACCAAAGGCACTAACTATTGTGTATGAATTGATATAAATAACTTCACCTAAAAGATAGGATCGAATACCTAAGGTTTCGGTTCTATGCTCGTTTTGGACACATACCGCATTGGAGTAGAAAATGCAGACTAATTGGTGATAGACAATGGGCTTAATTTGACATAATTTATCAAACTTCAAGGAACGAAGGATGGGAAGATATTCGAAGTTCATATCCACCATTGCTTGAATGGAGGGATACGTTCTTCCCAAATTTTGTATGATTGGAAAGAATTAACAAACCTATGATATAATTCATCTTGACGACGACCGGGTTGGTTGAAGTAAGAGTTAAGAATGGTTCATTCGGGTTCGTTTGGATTTGGATTTTATGGTTGAGGAGGAATGGGAGGTCGATTTTGACTCGAACGACTCAATAAAGACCTAAGGCGTTTAGGATTAGACATGGTATAAGAAATCGGAATAGGATGAATACCTACAATTCTGAAACACATGTATGCAATATAAACAATCCCAAAACGCAATTGAGTCCACAATATTCAAGGTTCTCTAAATCGAATCCTAATGGGAAAAGTTTTGAAAAATATTTGGAAAGCAATGTTTGAAAATCATAATACGTATAGTTTTTATGAAAACAACATAATTGAATCAAAAACATCAATTAAAATAATAATTTTCGAAAATAATTTTTTTTATTTTGAAATTCAAAGGAAATTTTGAAATATTGTGTGTTTTTGACGAAATTGGTTGTAAAAGTTAGTTTAGAATCATCATATAATCAATGCCCGATGTATATTTCAACCTAGAACTGGTTAAAACTAGTCATATGTTCAAAAATCAATAAAACAGGGGTTTTAGAAAATATTACCTTGAAATTTTGGATTGAGTGGAATGTAGTGATGTTTTGCACAATTTAATGATTGCTAGCATGTTTGAGAGATGAAAGCTTGTTGAATTCCAACTTAAAATGTTTGATTTGAGCGTTTTTTGAGAGAGAGGGTGAGAAAGGAGGGCGACAGCGTGAGTGTGTAGGTTTGGGTTTTGGAGAAAAATGAAGAAATAAGGCATTTAAACCCAAAACCCCGATGGGTGTATCGATGCACAACAAAGTGCATCGATGAACATTCAAGGAGTGAATCGGTGCATCTTCATGGTGTATCGATACACATTCAAGGGATGCATCGGTACACTAACTAGTGTATCGATGCACAAATAACAAAATGTCAAAAATCTGTATTAAACACTTAAAATGCTAAATTAATTAGCTCTAGTGGTATTGGCAACTCATAGATCAAAAATTAACTATGTTCAATCAATCAAATCTATCCTTAAACATTATTTGAACATATAATTAATTTTCACTAAGAATCATAAACTACCCCTAACTAATAGCAAAGAATGCAATCAAAAATATTATTTTAATAAGCATTTTTCATTTCTAATTAAAAGTGCTAAACTTATTTTAAACACTAAGTGAAGATAGGTCAGTTAAACCTAATTCTCTTTTAAGTGTCCAAAATCTTTCTTTATCTAAAGGTTTTGTAAAAATATCCGCTAATTGATGCAAAATATCAACAAATTCTAGAACTACATCTTCTTTAGCGAAATGATCTCTAATAAAATGATGTCTAATTTCAATGTGCTTAGTTCTAGAGTGTTGGATGGTATTTTTAGTGAGACAAATAGCACTAGTATTGTCACACTTGATAGGTATGGTACCTACTTCAATTCCATAATCTAAATGTTGTTGTTTCATTCATAAAACTTGTGCACAACAGCTACCGGCTGAAATATATTCCGCTTCAGTGGTAAATAATGCAACACAATTTTGTTTCTTTGAAAACCATGAAATCAACATATTTCCTAGGAATTGACAAGTACTGGAGGTGCTTTTCCTATCTATTTTTGCATCCTCCATAATCTGGATCAGAGAAGGCATGCAAGCTAAAGCTAGAGTCTCTAGGATACCAAAGTCCTAAACTAGGAGTGTCCTTAAGGTATATAAAGATTCTCTTAACAGCTCGTAAATGTGATTCCTTAGGGCATGATTGAAATATAACACATAAGCAAACACTAAACATTATGTTCGGTCTACTTGTTGTTAGATAAAGCAAAGAACCAATCATTTACCTATATAATTTAACATCAATACATTTACCTCCTTCATCTTTGTCAAGCTTTGTTGATGAGCTCATTGGAGTGGCATGAGGCTTCCCATTTTCCAGTCCAAACTTCTTGAGCATATCCTTGACGTACTTAGCTTGATTGATGAAGATGCCATCTTTTCTTTGCTTGATTTGGAGTCCCAAGATTAGTAGAACCAAATATTATATCATGAACATAAATTTGAACTACTAATAAATCTTTACCTTTATGCTTTAAAAACAATGTAGTGTCAACCTTCCCTTTTGAAAAACCTTTTTCAATTAAAAATTTTGACAATCTTTCATATCATGCTCTAGGAGCTTGTTTTAAACCATAAAACACTTTTGTCAATTTAAAAACATGATCTGGAAATTTTGAATCTTCAAAACCAGGAGGTTGTTCCACATAAACTTCTTCTTTTATAAAACCATTTAAAAATTCACTTTTAACATCCATTTGATATAACTTAAATTCATTGAAACATGCAAATGCTAAAAACATTCTAATTACTTCCATCCTAGCTACAGGAGCGTATGTTTCATCATAGTCTATGCCCTCTTCTTGAGTATAGCCTTGAGCAACAAGTCTAGCCTTGTTTCTCACTATATTACCACTTTCCTCAAGCTTATTCCTAAATACCCATTTCTTACCTACAATATATTTATTACTAGGCCTTTCAACTAATGTTCATACCTTACTTCTCTCAAATTGATTTAACTCTTCTTGCATAGCCATAATCCAATGTTCATCTTTTAATGCTTCTTTAATATTCTTAGGCTCTATGCATGAGATAAATGCAACATAATTACGTATATTTCTAAGAGAAGATCGAGTTGTTACCCCTTTGGATGGATCACCTATTATCTCACCATCCTTGACATAGTTGTATTCTCTTGGGTAAGATACTTCCCTTTCTTCAATGGTTGGATTCTCAAGAACATCATGAGTTTCCTCATCCTTCGTTTCTTCCTTTGATGATGGTTCTCCAACGTAATGTCTAACGTCATTTGTGTTTAAAATACCTACATCATCATTCACACAAGAATCCTTCCTCCGAAGGGGATTATCATTGAAAACAACATGTATAGACTCTTCTACAACTAAAGTTCTTTTATTAAATACCCGATAAGCTTTAGAATTTAAGGAATAACCCAAAAAAATTCCTTCATCACTTTTAGCATTAAATTTGCCAAGATTTTCTTTACCGTTGTTTAAAATAAAACATTTACATCCAAAAGGATGAAAATAACTATTGTTAGGATTTTTATTTTTAAAAAGTTCATATGGAGTTTTCTTTAAAATAGGCCTAATCATTACTCGATTAATAACATAACAATAGGTATTTGTGGCTTCCGCCCAAAAATATTTTGGCAAATTGTTTTCACAAAGCATGGTTCTAACCATTTCTTCTAAAGTTTGATTTTTCCTCTCAACAACTCCATTTTATTGAGGGGTTCTTGGTGCTGAAAAGTTATGTCTAATACATTAGAGTTACAAAAATTAGTAAATCCAAGATTTTCAAATTCCGTACCATGATCACTCCTAACACTATTTATGGAGTAACCTTTTTCATTTTGGATTACTTTTGAAAATGTGATGATTTTTTCTAATGCTTCATCTTTAGTACTTAAAAATAGAACCCAAGTATATCTAGAATAGTCATCTACCAATACAAAGCAATATTGTTTTCCACCCAAGCTAATAGTTCTAATTGGCCCAAAAAGATCTATATAGATCAATTGTAATACTCTACTACTTGATACATCATTAACGGACTTAAAGGAAGCTCTTTGACGTTTTCCTTTAGCACAAGCATCACAGATTTTATCTCTATCAAATTTTAGCTTTGGCAACCCTCTTCCTAAATATCCTTGAATTAGTCTTTGTAAAACACTCATGCTAGTATGTTCTAGTCTCTATGCCATAACCAACTATCATGCTCATCCTTAGAAACTAGGAATAAATTAGTCATATTAATAGAATCTAAGTGCACTATGTAAATGTTTCCTATTCTATGACCAACAAGCATAATCTGATTAGATGCAATGTCAATGACTTTACAACCATTTGTTTTAAATAAGACATTGCATCCTTTATTACAAAATTAACTAATACTCAATAGATTATGCTTTAACCCATTCACAAATAAAACATTTTGAATTTGTATGGAAGAGGCAATACCTATTGTACCTATACCTTCTATGTGACCTTTTGAATTATCACCAAAAGTCACATCTCCTCCATTTTTATCGTTAAGCTCTATGAACCAGCTCTTGTATTCAATCACATGTCTTGAGCATTCACTATCAAGGTACCATGAGTTTGAATTTTTTCTCGTGTTTGTAGCAATGCTCCTTTCCCTACAAATATAGATTAATTTTTTATTTTTGGTACCCAAATTCTTTTGGGACCATATTCATTAGTCTCCAAAATTCTAGTCCCCTTAGGTATCCATTTGTGTAGGATATCCTTATCTTTAGTAGTAATGAGTTCTTTAGGAACCCATATAATTCTAACGATTTTTCCATTAGAGGTTCTTCGGGGACCTCTATGATTATAGTTTCTAAAACCTTTTCAAACAAAGTTGGCTTTTGAACTTTCTCCATTTTCAAAACGTTTTGTTCCAACTTTATCAAAAGAAGCTTTAAGATCATCAATTTTCTTTTGATGATCATCATTTACTCTTGAAAGTAAATTATGCAAATAAGAATTTTTCTTTTCAAACTCTTATAGTTTGATTTGCAAATCTTTAATTTTAATTTCAAGATCATTGTTGATCTTGGATATGAGATTATTTTCATTTTTCAATTTTGAAATATCATTTTTCTATTTTAAAAATAATTTCTCAGAATCCGAAGCCAACCCAGTATATTCCTCTAATAGCTCATCAAAAGAATAATCATCAAAATTAAATGAGCTAGAGGTTACCTGAGAGCTTTCCCTGATGGCCATCAAGCACAAGTTTGCTATTTCTTGTTCCTCTTCATCGGAAGCTTCATCATCGCCCCATGTAGCCACATAAGCCTTGTACTTTTTCTTCGATTGACCCTTCTTCTTCAATTGTAGGCAATCGTATTAGACATGACCCGACTTTTTGCATTCATAGCAAATGATCGGGTCTTTCTCATTTGATTCAATTTTGAAACCTTCATTTTGTTTGAATTTTCTTCTCGGTTGGGCTTCATTAATTCTCTGAAGCGTTTGGAAAATAATGTCATTTCCTCGTCATCATCATCTTCATCGAATCACTCTCATCTTTTGTGGATTTGAGAGAAACTCCCACGTTCTTCTTTTTCTCCTTCTCCTTCTTTGTCTCGTCAATCTTCTCGAGGTCTACCTCATCTTGAAGCATTATTTCATGAGTGAGGAGAGAACCAATTAACTCTTCGAGAGTGAAAGACTTTAAGTTTTTAGCTTCGATGATTACCGTCTTCTTTGATTGTTGTTCATTACTGTTCAAGGTATTGTTCATACTATATTTTACTGTTCATAAAATGTATATTTTCTTAAATTGGTTATAACGAACATAATTCAATAATATATTATCATATTTTCTTAATATGAGTTTAAATGTTTTGTTATTTTGTAAGAAAATTGTTTTAAAAAGACAATGTGACATCTCGGACTCGTATTCGGGTCGGGTACGGGTTGGGGTGTTACATTTAATGGTATCAGAGCTACAGTTTAGTCGATTCTCGGCATAAATCAAAGTCTAGAGTGTCTTATAATGTATACATGCCAACAAAATAGTGAAAACTTCTCATCTGGTGTAGTACGGAGTATGATGTTTTGCTAATAGAATGATATGTTTATTCTTATTAGATGTCGAACATGGTAGTTCTAGAAGTGAAGCGGGAGATGATCGACCCACTAAAAGTAGTAATTCACCTGCCCTGGCCAGGCAATGTGAAGAACAAGCACCTTCTAGAGTGTCTGTAGCTGATCAAGATGTATTCTTTAGAACGTTAAATGCGGTATTGACGCATTTTCAACCTCTTGCTCCATCAACTCCAGATTAAATGTAGGAAAGGAGTTGAGAGGATTAGTAGCTTCCGAATTTAAGGGAGAAGCTGAAGAAGGTCGGTTACTGCGGATCTTTGGCTAAATGATTTGAAAATCACGCTATATGGTTTCCACCGTTCTGAAATGGAAAAGCTGGATGGAGTTGTGTCTTTACTTAGAGGACAAGCTAGAATATGGTGGACGAATATCACCATGAGGGTGTCAAGTGATCATGTAACTTGGTCTCTGTTTTTGGAAGAGTTTAAGCATAAATACATTGGGATCAATTCATCAGGCAAATGAAGCAGGAGTTTATGAATTTGAAGTAGATGAATCACTCCGTATACGAATATGAATGTGAATTTAATAAGTTGAGTCGGTTTGCTTCGAAGCTTGTGACTATAGAAAAATATGCTTGTGAATGGTTTGTGGAGGGCTTGCACCCTAGATTGAAAGAGATGCTGGTAGTATTGAACTTGTCCTCATTTCAAGAGGTGATTAATCGTGTTAAAGCTCTTGAAAGAGCTAGAATGAGAGATTTGGGGACTCAAGAGTTCATACATCTAAGAGGACGAGTGCTTCTTCAAGCACAACACCACCAAAAAGATGAAGAGATTCAAGATTCCAACCTCAAGCTAGATCAGAATCAATTACATTCTCTGCTAGAGGAGCAAGTCAGATGAGAGCTCGACAGACTCAATCTGTGGGATCTGGTACTGGGAGAGCCACTCAAGGTCAAGTAAGATAATGTCAGCATTGTGGGAAAAATCATTTTGGGACATGTCGAATGACTTTCAGAGTCTGTTTTCGATGCGGAGATGCCGGACATTTTATTTGGGATTGTCCATTAATGGTTGGTGAGTCTGCACCATCTGAAAGAAATTTTCTACCTCACAGAGAGGACGAGGAAAAGGTAGAGGGAGAAATCAATCTGAATCCTCTATACAATCTGAAATTTGCTCTACTGCACGTGTCTACAATTTAAAAACAAGTGAGGACCATGATGATCCCGATGTTATAGCATGTACTTTCTAGTTGTATGATAAATTAGTATTGGTGTTGAATGATTCGGGTTCTAATTATTCTTATATTAACAGTAAATTAGTGAATGAATTGAGAATCCCATTAAAAACTATGAGTAATGTGGTGATAGTAACTAACCCTTTAGGCACAGTGCTTGGGTAAATAAGGTCTGTAAGGGATGTCCCATAAGGATTCAGGAAATTGAATTTCCTGCTAATCTGATGGAACTACCCTTTGATGAATTCAAAGTGATTCTGGGAATGGATTGGTTATTTCGTTATTATGGGAATGTTGATTGTAGATTGAAAAATATAACCCTGAAGAGTCCAGAGGGGATAGAAGTAAATGTGATTAGTGAAGAACTAATCCTTTAGCAAATGTAATATCAGCAATGGCAACAAATAAGTTGATGATACAAGGATGTCAAGGTTTTCTTGCTAATATAGTAGATACAAGAGTTAAAGAAAAATGTTAGATGAGATTCTGATAGTCAGAGAATTCCCTGATGTGTTCCCTGCTGAGTTACCAGGGTTACCTCTAGATAGAGAGGTAGAGTTTCAAATTGAAGTCATGCCGGGAATAGCTCCTATTGCAATGGCACCTTATCGTATGGCTCCAAAAGAGTTGCAAGAATTAAAGAAGCAATTGCAAGAGTTATTAGAGAAATTATTTATTTAACCAAGTGTGTCGCCTTGGGGAGCTCCAGTGTTATTTGTTAAGAAGAAAGATGGTTCAATGCGTCTCTGCATTGACTATAGACAGCTTAATAAGGTGACAATCAAGAACAAGTATCCCCTTCCCCTAATCGATGACTTGTTTGATCAGCTAAAAGGAGCTTCGATATTTTCGAAGATTGATTTACGCTCTGGATATCATCAATTCAAGATTCAGGAAAAAGACATTCTGAAGATAGCTTTTAGAACAAGATATGGTCACTATGAATTTATCGTGATGCCATTTGAAGTGACAAATGCACCTGCTGCTTTCATGGACCTCATGAACAGGATTTTTCAGCCCTATTAGGACGAGTTTGTTGTTGTCTTTATTGATGACATATTGGTGTACTCGAAATCCATGAAGAGCATAGCGCGCATATGAAGATCGTTTTGAAAATTCTAAGAGATAAGAAGCTATATGCCAAATTATCCAAATGTGAATTTTGGCTAAATGAAGTAATTTTCTTGGGCCACGTATCTCTGTAGATGGGATTAGGGTGGAGCCTCAAAAATAAAAGTTATAAAGGATTGGGAAGTTTCAAAGAATGTATCAGAAGTTCGGAGTTTCCTTGGACTTGTAGGTTATAATCGGAGATTTGTTAAGAATTTTTAGATGATAGTGTTACCATTAACAAAGCTGATGAGAAAGAACGTACTATTTGTCTGGACTTCGGAATGCCAATAAAGTTTTGAAACTTTAAAGAGAATTTTGACAGAAGCTCCTGTATTAGTTCAACCTGAGTCCGATAAGAATTTTGTGGTGTATAGTGATGCGTCCATAATGGGTTGGGATGTGTATTAATGCAAGAGGGGAAAGTAGTAGCGTATGTATCTAGACAGTTGAAACCAATGAAAAAAATTATCCAACTCATGATTTGGAAATAGCTGATGTAGTGTTTGCTCTCAAGATTTGGCGTCACTACCTTTACGGAGAACGTTGTTACTTGTATACGAATCATAAGAGCTTGAAGTATCTGATGACTCAAAAAGAAATTAATTTGAGGCAAATGAGATGGGTTGAGTTCTTAAAAGATTATGATGTGATAATTGACTACCATCCCGGAAAAGCTAACGTGGTAGCAGATGCTTTAAGTAGGAAAACGTTTGCATCTTTACGAGTTATGGATGCAAGATTATCTTTAACTGGAGACGGTGGTCTATGTGCAAAGTTAAAGCTTAAACCGACGTAGTTGGATCAAATTGGATAATTACAAAGTAAATATGAAATGTGTTTAAAAATAATAGAGTAAGTAAAGAGTAAAGAAAGTAAGGATTTTAAGGTTAAGTTGGATGGGAATTTGTATTATAAAGGAAGAATTGTGATACCAGATGATGATGAATTAAAGAAAGATTTATTAACAGAGGCTCATTACAGTCCATTGACGATGCATCCAGGTGGAACCAAGATGTATATGGATTTAAAGGATCGGTATTGGTGGCCAGGGATGAAACAAAGTATCACCGAATTTGTGTCTAAGTGTTTGATATGTCAACAAGTCAAAGTCGAATTTTTTCAGGATTATTGCAACCGCTTTCCATTCCACAATGGAAGTGGAAAAATATGATGATGGATTTTGTTTCGGGGTTACCCTTGACTCCTAACAAAAGAGATTCAATATGGGTAATTTCGATCGATTGACTAAGTCAGCATTTCATTCTGGTTAGAACAGATTTCTCTATAGTTTCAGATCAAGACCCTCGATTTACTTCGAGATTCTGGAAATCCCTACATTGAGCATTGGGAACTCACCTAAATTTTAGTATGGCCTTTCACCCTCAGACTGATGGACAATCGGAAAGGACTATTCAAATCTTGGAACATATGTTCAGAGCATGCGTAATTGAGTTCAAAGGGTCGTGGGAGAAATATTTATCACTGGTAGAATTTGCTTACAATAATAATTACCAGTCCAGTATCAAGATGGCACCCTATGAGGCTTTATATGGAAGAAAATGCCGTATGCCATTAAACTGGTATGAACTCAAAGTTCAAAGTGTTCTTGGTCCAGATTTGATTCAATATGTGGAAGAGAAAGTTGGGAAATTCAACATAATCTCAAAGTGGCATTTGATCGACAAAAGTCCTATTTGATCTCAAAAGAAAAGAAATTGAATTTGAAGTTGGAGAAAAAGTTTTCTTAAAAGTATCTCTTGTAAGAAAGTATTATGATTTGGTCGAAAAGAAAAGTTGAGTCCTAGATTTATTGGACCTTATGAGATTGTAAAGAGAGTATGACTGTGGCATATAAACTAGCTTTGCCACCTGAGATGGAAAAGATACATGATGTCTTTCAAATGCTTTGAAGATATAGATCTGATCCCTCTCATAACGTAACACCTGAAAAGATTGAGGTTCAACCTGACCTGACTTATGAAGAAGAACCGGTACAAATATTAGCTCACGATGTGAAACAACTGAGGAACAAGACTATTCCTTTGGTCAAAGTTCTATGGAGAAATCACAATATAGAGGAAGCAACGTGGGAGCGTGAAGAGGATATGCGGCATAGTACCCCCATTTGTTCGCGCAATGAAAATTTGAGGACGAATTTTCTTAAGGGGGAGATTTATAACATCCTCAATATCGGGTTAGTGACCAAAGTGTGAAATTTTAAGATTCAATGACCATATTAAATAAATTAAAAAGTGAAGGAATTAATTAAAAGATGTTGGTGTAGGATGAATTAATAAATGAAGGAGAAGTAAAACAATAAATGAGTCTTTGAACAAGGAAATAATTAAATAATAATTAATGGGTATTATAATACCCATATGAATCATAATTGGGGAAACATAGTTTCCAGACAATTCATCTTCTTCTCTTCTCCAATGTGAAGACCCAAGCCAAGATAATTTAATTTCTTTTGGTTAATTCTCAAAATGTAAGAGTGGTTTTGATCCTTAGGTGATACTTAAGCTTAAGGAAAGCTTAAGTTATTTTATAATCAAAAGATGAAGAAGTTATGAAAGAATAAAGAGAATGAGTTTCAAAGTAAATTTCTGAAAAAGAGTTAATAAATGAACTTTGAGATGGAATTTGACTTGTCATAGGTGTAAATAATAAGTTATAAGTGTTAGAAATAAGTTTCGATTACATGGAAAATTTGGTATGATTCTTAGCTTTAAGAATTTAGATGAAACATGGGAGATTATAAAGTGTTGAAATGGTAGGAATTAGTAAAAGTTGTTATAGTTGAGTTTGGTGGTATGATGGGAGCTTTGTATGAGGAAATTTAGTGAAGAGTTGATGAATTTTCGGGTGAAAAGCCTGTTTTGAGCAGAGTGTATTGGTACCCTATATGTGTATCGATTCCCTCTTGAACGAAAAATTCCAGAATGTAATATGGGTACCGATACCCTAATGAGGGTATCGGTACCCTCTAAAGGAAAAGTTGAAGTTTAGTTCATTAAGTCGTTTAAGCTATTAGTATCAAATTATAAGGTTTAGGCTTTTGATAATTGTCTCGAAAATTATGTTTATGTAGATATCGAGCCTAAACGAGTTCCGGAACAAGGGACAAGTAAGATTGATCGAGGGAAAGGCAAAGAGATCTAGGTGAGTACATATGCATAGCATGAATATAGTATTATAATCAGTTCTAGACTCGTGATAAGTCTAGATTCAATATTTTGATACATGATCACATTCCATATTATGATACATGACATGAATTCATATCATATGAATTATGTGACATGAATATGCAGAAAAAGTTATATGATCTATGTGATAAAGGTATGGAAATCATATGTCTATGTGATAAAGGTATGGAAATAATATGTCTATGAGATACACTATGTGAATTGTGAAAGCCCATGTTATGTAGATGAGAACTATAGGTATAGTTGGCATGCCAAGAGTAGAGGGTCTACGCGGTCCTTTGGGATAAATTCTACGTGGTCCTTCGGGACATATATGTATTCTTTGGAATATGTATGAGGTCTTTTGAGACACCTACTTGATCATTGGTATATGTATATGATTCTTAAGGAATTTCTATTTGGTCCTTATGGACAAATCTTATATGGCATTACGATACTTTTCTAAACGGTCCTTCGGGACAAATTCTACGTAGCACTTCGATGCAATTCATATGAGCTATGGTGACAACATAGTGCACAACCTCACAGTACTCATATATCTGGGTTCTCAGTATTGTATCATGGGCTATTGAATCTACTGAACTTATTAATATGAATTAATGATGGTTAATTTGATGAGATTATTGGTAAGATACATTATTATGCAGCTTACATGGATTGTATAGATGATTTCATTACATTTCATCTTATTATGGCATCATCATTATATTTCATTGTTATTATTATTATGCCTCACTAAGTCGATGACTTAGAGTGTGAGTGTTTCACACGTAGGATCAGAGAAGATAGACAAGCAAGGTTAGACAGCTGGGCAACATTACTCCTACAACTATCAGATCAGAAAAAACTTAAAATATTATTATTATGTAATAAATAAGTTGGCATGTAAACAAAGTCGTTAAATTAAATGTGTGCTCTGATCGAGTTTTGGAATGTTTTAAACGTATTTATGTAAATGGTAAATGTATAGCGATGAAAGGTTAAATTTAAGAGTTTATGTATGTTTTACGGAAGTATTGTAGCAGTACTATAGCAGGGCATCGGTACCTATAGCAGGGTATCGGTACCTATAGCAGGGGTATCGATACCCCTCTAACATTTTGGAAATTTTAGCATTTGGTACTATAGCAGGGTACTGTTCACGGTATTGTTCATTATTGTTCAAGGTACTGTTCATATCGTATTTACTGTTCATGAAATGTATATTTTCTTAAATTGGTTATAACGAACATAATTCAATAATATATTATCATATTTTCTTAATATGAGTTCAAATGTTTTGTTATTTTGTAAGAAAATTGTTTTAAAAAGTCAATGTGACATCTCAGACTCGTATCCGAGTCGGATACGGGTTGGGGGTGTTATAGGTACACTAGGGGTGCATCAATACACTAGGGGTGCATCGATACACTAATTACATTCGATGTTTCAAAGAGCCAGTAGTGTATCGATGCATGGTATGTGCATCGGTACACAAAATGCATTCGATGTTTCAAAATATTCAAGAGTGCATCGATGCATGGCTTGTGCATCGGTACACAAAATGCATTCGAAATACTTTGTAAATTTGATTTTTGGCTCGATTTTGGTTCGAAATACTTTGTAAAATTGTTTCAAAAAATATTTTAAGTTTAAAACACAATTTTACACTTTAGTAAGGATTGAAATTGATCTTTGAAAAACTTGGAGTAATATTTTGATATTTGAGTAATTGAATCAAATATACTTTAGAAATGATTTATAAAATCTTAAAATTCATTTATACTTAATTTGTTGTATCGAAACATCAAAATGTTTTTAACAATTTTGGTTTGTGACCTTTTCTTTGGTACTTCTTTTCATTGTGATTGTTTACGTGGTGGGTCGTAAACCCCATGAACGTCTTTTTTATGCATAAATAACGCTTTCATATTAAACATGTCTTCGAATTCTATCGTTAGTCTTTTCATATAATCTCTTGCTTTTTTTGAAAGACTCATCGGTCTTTGATTGCTTTGTCTATCAAATTCTTCTATTGTTCACCAAAGAGACGTACATTTTGAAAATGCCACCGTAAATTTCTTGTAACTGATGTTAGCTTATGCATTGCGAGAAATATGCCATGAACATAATCTATGCTTAACAAAAGGGATAACAAATTTGGTCACCCTCTGCATAGCCCTATCTCCATCAGTGATAACTGAAATCGATGTTTTATTCATCATGGTCTACAAGAAATTATGTAGAACTCATTCAAAAGTTTAAATGGTTTCATTAGTGGTGATACCAGTAGCAAATACTATTGTGGCATGATGATGATTTACACCAACAATAGCTTATTATTGGTTGACCATATAAATTATCTTTGTAAGTTGTGTCGAAAGAAATTACATCAGCGAAGTAGGTGTAGTATGATTTTGATGTTTTTATCGAACCATATAAGATTTTACAAAGCTCATGATCTATCAATTGAGTAGGTCATAAGAAACCCGAGATCATCTTGTTTCTTCAAATTGAAGTAGGAGATCACTGCATTGGCATCGCCATTAATAATTTCTTTCGCTTTACCCCTTTCAAGTGCATTGTAGAGGTGTTTTTGTGTGAAGCCCATATTATGATAACCCCTACCTAGTGCGTTAAATAATTCATGAGTTGTGATGTCCCAACACCAACGTCTTTCAAAGTCGTTGCTTCCTCCATATCAGCGGCAGTGACAACTCTATTTGAACGTGAAAATGGTGTTATAACAGGTGTGCACAATTCATGATTATGGTATGTAGTAGCTTTATTAACAACCCATTGATCTTCAGTTTCTGTTGCAAAAACTACTATTCTAGCATTACATTTGGTTATCGTCACTTTCTAAGTGAGCACATTGACGATCAACATTATTTACTTTGAATTTTCGAAACCCTTGTTTTGAACAACAAAATTATTGTGACTTCATGTTGCCTTTCTTATCCAGTCGTGTTGTTCCCCGTCATAAACTAAAACCATGATTCTTTGTGTATGCTCTATAAAATTTTAAGCTTGATCACGAGAGGAAAATAGTACCCCACCAACTTGGTAGAAACATATACACAAAATGGTTCTTCAGAAATTTCTATTTTCTTTGCGTATGCAATATGTTCCATAGTTAATATACATTGGTCCTCAAAGGAGTAAATAAATTTATGTTTTCTTCATTTTATCATTAGTTAAGCTTTCACATTATAAGTTATTTTTTCATAGGATACGCAGTGACTTGCCAAATTAGGTAAGAAATTATGTCGTGGTTGTTGAAGTGTTACTACACCATTTATTTATTAGTACAATGGGTTGTGTGTTCATTTAATACGAAGACAATGGTGTTGTCTTAGAACTATCGATACTATTACAAAACATATCGATACAAATGCAGTTAAATGGTTAAGTGTATCGATATGCATATAATAAGTATGGAACTTTTATAAGTTGACTATGGTTGACTATATTTGAATAACGTTAGTAATATATTTGAATTTGTAATGTATCAATTTGCAAATCATACGTATCGAATTGTTATAATTTCAATATGTTAATGAAATTTAAGTTATTATAAGATATCGAAACTTCTCTAGGAACGTCTGATATAAATACTTTCAATTGGTTGTGCACGTAAATTTCGTTATCATGTTTCGATATTTTACAAGTAGTATTGATTAATTAATTGAAAAAAAGTAATTTAAATCAAAGTTTACTTCCACCGAATCGATACCTTTTATGATAAGTCCAATACATTTTATGTATATTGTGTTAATCATAAAACAGTTATGAAAATGTATAGATGATGTTAGAATCGGTTTTGATATTTAATATTTCAATATAAATGTTTTAAATATTCAAATGAATATTTTTTATACTTTTAATGCAAGTATCGATAAATTTTTAAATGCAGAGTTATATTGTCAACCATTAAAGTTATATTGTGAACTGTTTAAGTTATATTGTCAACATGTTTCAATTTATAACAATACATGTAGCAACAATTTATATTGTCAATCGTTTAAGTTATATTGATATAACCTTTTTTTATTATGGACATGTAAGAGAAAACAAGTTTTAATATATAGCAATACATGTAGCGCCTTTGTATATTGTTAAAAGTGTAAGTTATATTGTTATAACCTTGTTCATTATGGACATGTAACATAAATCAAGTTTCAAGTTAAAACAATACAAGTAGCGCCTTTTATTATATTCAACCATTTAATTGATATTCAACCATTTAATTGATATTCATATAACCTTTTCCATTACGGACATGTAAGACAAATCATGTTTAAATTTATGATAATACAGCTGACACCTTTTATATGTTCAATCGTATAAGTTATATTATTATAACTTTTTCATTATGCACATGAAAGACAAAACCTATTTCAATTTATAACAATACATATTGCACCTTTTATATGTTCAACCGTTTAAGTTATATTGTTATAACTTTTTTCATTATGGACATGTAACACAAAATATGTTTCAATTTATAATAATACATGTTGCGCCTTTTTATATGTTCAATCGTTTAAGTTATAGTGTTATAACATCTTTCATTATGGATATGTAAGACAAATGGGATTTCAATTTTTAACAATACAAGTGATGCTACGAAATTGATATATAAATATATACAAGTGCACGTGTCACAAATCAAGAAAGTGGTAGCAAAAGATTGCTATGAATATCGAACCCACAGGAAACAGAAATTGTTTACAATAGAGTTCAAGTATAAAAGAGGAGTTGGAATCAATGATTGGTAACAAGAATAAAAGATAGAGATGCTAAAGAATAGGGGAATGCTACAACAACTAAGGTAGCATTAAAGACCAATAAACCTAAGATGCTTTTATCATTGGGCTGCTATCAGAATGGTAATGCTAAAGTTCTATATTTATGAGTTATGCAATAATTAATCCACAACTTACTAAACTCTTAACTCTCATTAAAAAACTAATAAGTTCATAGTGAAGCATGATCAT
The DNA here is from genome assembly GCF_006381635.1 of Hibiscus syriacus. Classification (NCBI taxonomy): domain Eukaryota; kingdom Viridiplantae; phylum Streptophyta; class Magnoliopsida; order Malvales; family Malvaceae; genus Hibiscus; species Hibiscus syriacus. The sequence goes on from NW_024063213.1 coordinate 167,205, forward strand.
AGGCACCCTGTATCTCTATAAGGAAAAATTACTCTCGTAACCACCTATGTTGTGACAAAGTTAGCATGCAAACTTAATTAATTTCATCTATAAAATAAACCAATGACCACATGTATAAAATGCTATTATCTCTAATTAGCATTATATTAAAATGATAACATCAAAAACATGGTTCAAATAGTAAAAAAACATAAGTCAAACATTTTATCGAACATTTTATGCTCGATACCCAAAATAAAAGTAATAATCATTCAACATCCATAAATATCATTTTCATTCTCTCAAATTCAAGACAACACTCCAAATATTGAACCCCAATCGATCACATTGCTCCTTTACTACTGTTGCACTCCTTGACGGGTGGACTAGGCTACCATCGAGGCTCAAATATGTGGAGAAAGATGTAGGAGATGTAAAAAATTTGAATGAATCAAATGATGATAAGGTCACTCCTATTTATAGGTTAAAGGGGTGATCCTTCAACCAATAATCTTTCACCACAATTCAGGTGATTCTAGAGCTTTGGCAGCTGCCCTCTTCCAATTGTACTGACATACCCCAACTCTTCTGATGACTAAATTGAAATTTTAACTAAATTCGGGGGCTAAAGTGAAATTTTGATTTAGTTTGGATCCAAATTTAGAAAGTATCAAAAACTAAAGGACCTAGAGTGTAATTTTACCATTTTTCCTTTTTAGGGAATATATAACCCCAAATTTAGAAAGTTTCCTCATTTAGAAACCCTATTTTATCTCTCTTCAAGCTTTCTCTTTTAGCAAGAAATTTTAATCATCGTTTTGTCACCGACCATTGCTCCGTTTTTGACACATCTCGTACCATCGTGTTCCTTGCGTTGTCTAGAGTCCACCGGTGTCCACCTTGTCTCCGTTGTCACTGACATGTGAGGGGGTGAGGAAGATAAAGTTTCTGACATTTCAAAATCGAGCTCTCCACCGTTCACCATTATGAACCGAGCTTGGTAAGTGTCTCAAAACCCTTAAAAAGTACATAGAAATTTTTCATATTTTTTCAAACCCTGAATGCTCTGCACGCACCCCCATGTGTTGCCCCTGCACGTGGGAAAGTTCCACCGGCTGGTGGACTACTTGATAATGGGCCGACCAGCCTACTTGACCCAATCCGAACTGATCAACTGTTGATCATTAACCGTTAATCGGCATTGAATATTTTCAAAAACCTCCATCATGACATTTTTCAACGTCCTGAGTCTGATTCGCATCCGTTTTACCAAATTCTGACCCGAAAGTCCCAAATCGAGCCGTTAATCCGAAAATGCTTAGTATTTTTAGCGTTTTTGCTTATTTAATTAAGATTTGATTATGGAATTGATTCTAGAATATATTTTTATGAAGGTACTCGTATTTTACCCGACCGATGGTCAGTTAGATCCTATGCTTCTCGGCTGTCATATCCGCACGATCATCGTTCCTTGAGAGTTACTCGTAGGTATCTGTAAATTGTTTAAATATAGGCTATTATTATTATTATTCATATTATGATTCCGATATGGATTTTTTCGATTCTTAGGATCTAGCGTTGCCTCTGATCGTGATCGGCATACTCAATAGTAGATCTGTTTATCATACTACTCATATCGGTACAGGTGTGTTTCCTGATGGTGTTACATTACTGTTTTAAACTTTTCATCTGAACTGTTTTAGATTTATGATAATATTGAATATTTTTATGACACGATACCTGATTTTCTGAATACTGTTTATCTGATATATGTTTTACTGTACATTTCTGACATGATCTCTGATTTCTGTATTTGATTTCTGACACTGGAATATTTTCATGTTTTACTGAATTAAACTATCATTTTCACTTGAATACATACATGTTTATTACTGTGATTGGGGGTATTATTGGAGGAAGTTTCTCAAGCCTAGTCTATGACTTGTAAGTACTTACCACAGGCTCCTCGCCTTTGTGCAGGGTAAGTCCTTACCGCAGGCTCCTTGGCTCTGTGCTCAGGGTAAGTCCTTATGTTGAAAACATTTTAATGTTTCGATATAACAAATTAAGTGTTATTGAATTTTAAGATTTTATAAACATTTTTAAAATATATTTGATTAAATTATTCGAATATCACAAATATTACTCCAAGTTTTTCTAAGGTCGATTTCATTCCTTACTAAAGTGTAAAATTGTGTTTTAAACTTAAAATTATTTTTGAAACAATTTTTACAAAGTATTTCGAACCTTAATCAAGCCAAAAATTAATTTTCCAAAGGGATGTACTGATGCATTGCATGATGCATCGATGCACACCCTATTTCGAATGTATTTTGTGTACCGATGCACAGCCATGCCTCGATGCACTCATGGCTCTTTTGAAACATCGAATCTAATTAGTGTACCGATGCACCCCTAGTGTACCAATGCACTAAGACTTATAACGGTCAAAATATTTGAATTTTACACACAGTGTACCGATGCACCTTGAGTATGCATCGATGCACGCACGCTCCCAACTGTTTTATTTAATTGTTTTCACACAATAACGGCTCTATTGACTTCACCAATGATCCCCAACGTTCAAAAGTGATTCAAGGTGTATTTAAACAAGCTTAGGAGCCATTGATCAACAATAATTAAGAAGAGAAGCTAGAGAATCAAATAGAAAGCATCAAACCTCAAGTTTGAGCATTTCAAGCCAAATTTTCATTCAATATTCATTTTTCTTTCAATAATACTTATTGTGCTCAATTGTATTCATTTTTTAGTGTTTTTTCTTTGTTCTAGAATTGTGCAAACATCTTACCTTGTGAGGTTTTACTGTAAGTTTGTAAATTTGTGTATTTCTCTTTGGGAGAGAGTGTTCTCAAGACTTTGGGGTATAATTCTTGAGTGAGTTGTAAGGTTACTCTTTGTCCTCAAAAGAAAGAACAAATTAGTTAATTTGTTGGAAAATCCTTAGTGTGGATAGCTAAGGTAGTGGACGTAGACTTTGGTTGAGAAAGTTGAACCACTCTAAATCGTTGTGCAATTATTTTCTATTTTCTGCAAAAGCTTCCACCAAAATTTTAATGGCCAATTCACCCCCTCTTGACTATTTCTTCAATCAATTAACTCAACAATTGGTATTAGAGCCTCACTCATTTTAAGGTTTAATCGCCTCTTGAGTCAATTCGGGAAGGGTTATATTGATATTCAAGTCATCAATGGCATCCACTTCAAACTTCGACCTTAGTCTTGATTCAATGCCTGTCAACAAGCCTCCTTTCTTCAATGGAGCTAATTATGCTTATTAGAAGAATAAATGAGTTACTTCATTCAAGCAAGTGATATGGGAGCATGAATATCATAGAAGACGGATATTTAATTCCTTCCACTAATTCAAGATTGTGGAGTGAAGCAAAGACAAGAATGTTCCAGCTTAACTCAAAGGCTATCCATATTATTTTTATGCTCTTGGACCAGATGAATACGGAAGAGTTTCATCTTGTACAACCGCCAATGAGATATGGGATAAACTACAAGTCACTTATGAAGGAACAGGAGAGGTAAAAGAATCTAAAATTAGTCTTCTAACTCATAGATATGAAAATTTCAGGATGAAATCGGATGAAGATATCAAAGCTATGACGGATAGATTTTCCATGATTGTCAATTGTCTCGAATCATAGGGAGAGACCATTCCAAACAAGAAGCTTGTGAGGAAGCTCGTTTACTCTCTTCCGAAAGCTTGGCAATCAAAGAAAACGGCAATCATCGAGGCTAAAAACTTAAAGTCTTTAACTCTGGAAGAGTTAATTGATTCTCTCCTCACTCATGAAATGATGCTTCAAGATGAGGTAGACCTCGAGAAGATTGACGAGACAAAGAAGGAGAAGAGAAAACAAGAATGTGGGAGTTGCTCTCAAATCTACAAAAGATTAGAGTGATTTGGATGAAGATGACGATGACGAGGAAATGGTATTATTTTCCAAACGGTTCAGAAAATTGATGAAGCCCAACCGAGGAAGAAAATTCAAACAAAATGAAGGCTTCAAAAACAAACCGAATGAGAAAGACCCTATTATTTGCTACGAGTACAAAAAGCGGGTCATATCAAATACAATTGCCCATAATTGAAGAATAATGGTCAATCGAAGAAAAAGCACAAGGCTCACGTGGCTACATGGAGCGATGATGAAGGTTCGATGAAGAGGAACAAGAAGTAGAAAACTTGTGCTTGATGGCCATCGGGGAAAGCTCTCAGGTAACCTCTAGCTCATTTAATTTCGAAGATTATTCTTTTGTTGAGCTGTTAGAGGAATATATTGGGTTGGCTTCGGATTATGAGAAATTATTTTTAAAATACAAAAATGATATTTCAAAATTGAAAAACGAAAATAATCTCATATCCTAGACCAACAATGATCTTGAAAGTAAAATCAAAGATTTGCAAATCAAACTAGATGAGTTTGAAAAGAAAAATATTGATTTGCATAATTTACTTTAAAGAGAAAATGATGATCATCAAAATAAAATTGATGATCTTAAAGCTTCTTTTGAAAAAGTTGGAACAAAACGTTTTGAAAATGGAGAAAATTCAAAATCCAACTTTGTTGGAAAAAGTTTTAAAAACTACAATCATAGAGGTCCTCGAAGAACCTCTAATGGAAAAATCGTTAGAAGTATATGGGTTCCTAAAGAACTTATTACTACTAAAGATAAGGATATCCTACTTAAATGGATACCTAAGGGACTAGAATTTTGGAGAATAATGAATATGGACCCAAAAGAAATTGGTACCAAAAATCAAAAACTAATCTATATTTGTAGGGAAAGGAGAATTGCTACAAGGCAAGGAAACAAATTCAAACTCATGGTACCTTAATAGTGGATGCTCAAGACATATGACCAGAGACAAAAGCCGGTTCATCGAGCTTAACGACAAAAATGGAGAAGAGGTGACCTTTGGTGATAATTCAAAAGGTCACATTGAAGGTATAGGTACTATAGGTAATACCTCTTCCATACAAATTAAAAATGTTTTATATGTTAATGGGTTAAAGAATAATCTATTGAGTATTAGTCAATTATGTGATAAGGGATACAATGTCATGTTTGAAACTAATGGTTGTAAAGTCATTGACATTACATCTAATCGGATTATGCTTGTTGGTCATAGAATAGGAAACATTTACATGGTGCATTTAGATTCAATAAATATGACTAACTTGTGCCTAGTTGCTAAGGATGAGCATGATAGTTGGTTATGACATAGGAGACTAGGACATACTAGCATGAGTGTTTTACAATGACTAATTCAAAGAGATTTAGTAAGAGGGTTACCAAAGAATTTAATAAATATAAAATCTCTGATGCTTGTCTAAAGGAAAACATCAAAGAGTTTCCTTTAAGTCCATTAATGATGTATCAACTAGTAGAGTATTACAATTGATCCATATAGATCTTTTTGGGCTAATTAGGACTGTTAGCTTGGGCGTAAAACAATATTGCTTTGTATTAGTAGATGACTATTCTAGATATACTTGGGTTCTATTTTTAAGTACTAAAGATGAAGCATTAGAAAAATTCATCACGTTTACAAAAGTAATCCAAAACGAAAAAGGTTACTCCATAACTAGTGTTAGGAGTGATCATGGTACTGAATTTGAAAATCTTGGATTTACTAATTTTTGTAATTTTAATGGTATTAGCCATAATTTTTCAGCACCTAGAACCCCTCAACAAAATGGGTTGTTGAGAGGAAAAATCGAACTGTAGAAGAAATGGTTAGAACCATGCTTTGTGAAAACAATTTGCCAAAATATTTTTGGGCGGAAGCCACAAATACCGCTTGTTATGTTATTAATCGAGTAATGATTATGTCAATTTTAAAGAAAACTCCATATGAATTTTTCAAAAATAAAAAGTCTAACATTAGTTATTTTCATCCTTTTGGATGTAAATGTTTTGTTTTAAACAACGGTAAAGAAAATATTGGCAAATTTGATACTAAAAGTGATGAAGGAATTTTTCTGGGTTATTCCTTAAATTCTAAAACTTATCGGGTTTAATAAAAGAACTTTAGTGGTAGAAGAATCTATTCATGTTGATTTCGATGATAATCCACTTCCGAGGAAGGATTCTTGTGTGAATGATGATGTAGGCATTGTAAACACAAATGATGTTAGACATGGCGTTGGAGAACCATCATCAAAGGAAGAAACAAAAAATGAGGAAACTCATGATTTTCGAGAATCCAACCATTGAAGAAAGGGAAGTCTCTTACCCAGAGAATACAACTATGTTAAGGATGGTGAAATAATAGGTGGTCCATCCAAAGGGGTAACAACTCAATCTTCTCTTAGAAATATATGTAATTATGTTGCATTTATTTCATGCATAGAGCCTAAGAATATTAAAGAAGCTTTAAATAATGAACATTGGATTATGGCTATGCAAGAAGAGTTAAATCAATTTGAGAGAAGTAAAGTATGGGCATTAGTTGAAAGGCCTAGTAATAAATCTACTGTAGGTACTATATGGGTATCTAGGAATAAGCTAGATGAAAGTGGTAATATAGTGAGGAACAAGGCTAGACTTGTTTCTCAAGGCTATACTCAAGAATAGGGCATAGACTATGATGAAACATACGCTCCCATAGCTAGCATGGAAGCAATTAGAATGTTATTAGCATTTGCATGTTTTAGTGAAATTAAATTATATCAGATGGGTGTTAAAAGTGCATTTTTAAATGGTTTTATAAAAGAAGAAGTGTATGTGGAACAACCTCCTGGTTTTGAAGATTTAAAATTTCCAGATCATGTTTTTAAATTGAAAAAGTACTTTATGGATTAAAACAAGCTCCTAGAGCTTGGTATGAAATTGTCAAATTTTTTAATTGAAAAAGGTTTTTCAAAAGGGAATGTTTACACTACATTTTTTTAAAGCATAAAGGTAAAGATTTATTAGTACTTCAAATTTATGTTAATGATATAATATTTGGTTCTACTAATGATATTTTTTGCCAAGAATTTTCTAAGATGATACAGAGTGAATTAGAGATGAGCATGATGGGGGAGCTCTTATTTTTCTTGGGAGTCCAAATCAAGCAAAGAAAAGATGGCATCTTCATCAATCAAGCAAAATACGTCAAGGATATGCTCAAGAAATTTGGATTGGAAAATGGGAAACCTCATGCCACTCCAATGATCTCATCAACAAAGCTTGACAAAGATGAAAGAGGTAAATGTGTGGATGTTAAATTATACAGGTCAATGATTGGTTCTTTGCTTTATCTAACCGCAAGTAGACCGTACATTATGTTTAGTGTTTGCTTATGTGCTAGATTTCAATCATGCCCTAAGGAATCACATTTACTAACTGTTAAGAGAATCTTTAGATACCTTAAGGACACTCCTAGTTTAGGACTTTGGTATCCTAGAGACTCTAGCTTTAGCTTGCATGCCTTCTCTGATGCAGATTATGGAGTATGCAAAATAGATAGGAAAAATACCTCTGGTACTTGTCAATTCCTAGGAAATATGTTGATTTCATGGTTTTCAAAGAAACAAAATTATGTTGCATTATCTACCATTGAAGCGGAATACATTTCAGCTGGTAGTTGTTGTGCACAAGTTTTATGGATTAAACAACAACTTTTAGATTATGGAACTGAAGTAGGTACCATACCTATCAAGTGTGACAATACTAGTGCTATTTTTCTCTCTAAAAATCTCATCCAACACTCTAGAACTAAGCACATTGAAATTAGACATTATTTCATTAGAGATCATGTCGCTAAAGAAGATGTAGTTCTAGAATTTGTTGATACTTTGCATCAATTAGAAAATATTTTTACAAAACATTTAGATAAAGAAAGATTTTGGACACTTGGGAGAGAATTAGGTTTAACTGACCTATCTTCACTTAGTGTTTAAAATAATTTTAGCATTTTTTTGGAATGAAAAATGCTTATAAAAATAACACTTTTGATTGCATTCTTTGCTAATAGTTAGGGGGAGTTTATGATCTTTAGTGAAAATTAATTATATGTTCAAATAATGTTTAAGGATAGATTTGATTGATTGAACATTGTTAATTTTTGATCTATGAGTTGCCAATACCACTAGAGCTGATTAATTTAGCATTTTGAATGATTAAAAAATGGATTTTTGACATTTTTGTGCAACATGCATCGATACACTAGAAAGTGTACCGATGCATCTCTTGAATGTGCATCGATACACCATGAAGGTGCACCGATGCATTTCTTGAATGTGCACCGATGCACTCTGCTATGGATCAATACACTTGTCGGGTTTTAGGCTTAAATCCCTAAAATTTCTTATTTTCTTAAAACTCCTAAACTCCCAAACACTCTACCTTCGTCCCCTCTCTCACCCTCTACTCTCAAAATTGCTCCAAAACTAACAAATCAAGTCGGAATTAGTTCGTTTTTCAACTTTTGATCCTGCTAATATCATTAAATACGTGCAAACAACATCTCATTCTCACAAAATCTAAAATTTTCAAGGTAATATTTCAAAAACCCCTGTTTTATTGATTTTTGAACTTAGAACTAGTTTTGATTAGTTCTAGGTTGAACTAAGTATTGAGCATTGATTGTTTAATGTTAAGAGACTAGATTTTACAATCAATTTGATCAAAAACACACAATTTTTCAAAATTTTTGAATTTTCGAAATTTAAAAAAATTATTTCGAAAATCATTGATTTAATTTTTTAAATTTGATGTTTTTGATTTAATTATGTTGTTTTGAAAATTACATATTATTATTGAAACATTGTTTTCAAAAATAATTTTCAAACATTGCCCATTAGGATTCGGTTTAGAGAACCTTGAATATTGCATACTCAATTGAGTTTTGGGATTGATTATATTGCATACATATGTTTTAAATTGCAGGTATCTATTCTATTCCGATTTCTTGAACCATGTCTAATCCTAAACACCCTAGGTCATCATCGAGTTGTTCGAGTCAAAACTTACCTCTCATTCCTCCTCCACCTCAAAATCCAAACCCAAACGAACCCGAAATAACCATTCTTAATTCTTGCTTCAACCAACCTGGTCGTCGTCGATAAGAACTTTATCATAGGTTTGTTAATTCTTTCCAATCATACAAAATCCGGGAAGAACGTATTCCCTCTATTCAAGCAATGGCCGACATGAACTTCAAATATCTTCCTATCCTCCGTTCCTGGAAGTTTGATAAAATGTGTCAAATTCAGCCAATTGTTTATCACCAATTAGTCCGCATTTTCTACTCCAATGTGGTCTGTGTCCAAAACGAACGTCAAACCGAAACTGTAGGAATTCGATCCTATCTCTTAGGTGAATTCATTTATATCGACTCAGACACAATCGCTAATGCCTTTGGTTTAGACAATGACGGTCTTAATAATGAAAGAGATATTGTGGCTACACGCTATAAATCTAAGGATAGTGTAATTACCTTAAGAACTCATCACGAGTGATTCCTTCACTTGATGATCTCTTGGTGGTTTGGACCATCCGGAGGTAGTTACTCCTCTCTTAGGGTCATAGATTTATGGTGGATACATTATATCCAACATAACAAGAAAATAAATATGTCACATATTATTTTTGGTGAGCTAGTAGATACCGTAAACGTTTTCCCATCCAAAAATGTAGAAACTTTAGTTTACGGCTGTCTCCTCAGTAATCTATTTATCAAACTCGGGCTTAAGGTTTCGGTTGATATTCCCATCCCTCTCCAGAACTAAATAAATCTAACATCCTTAAAAAACCAGGATGGAAAAAGGAAGGTGAGCAATGGGTTCGAACCTCTGAGAAAACACCGGAAGCTAGCTCTTCACAAGCTCCTCCGGCACCGGCAGCGAACGATGATCCAGAGCTTCAACAACTTATGCAAGATATCGACGATATTGACGATGAAGCACCCGAGAACGAGCTGACACACAAGATAGTCAATGCCTCCATACTTTACCTCTTTCATGGAGACATTGGATATGAGGTTTGCATCATTAGAATCCCACTTGGCTGCTATGGGGACTCAACATTTGGAGAATCAACAAGAGATTCGAGCTACCCGCAAAGCAATGAATAATCAATCCAATGCAATAGATGATAGACTCGATGTGCTTACACCATATGTGGCTAATATATGGGCACATATATCTCCTTCCGATCCTCCTACGGATGCTTGAACTTGCCTGCTTTGTTTTCTTGGATCGAACTTAGGACTTATTGTTAAAACATTTTAAATGTTTTTGGATTGATATGTTTGAATGTTTGAATTTGTTTTGAATGTTGATGTTTAACTTGAATACTTGGTTTGGTTGAATTTTTAATTTGAACTTATTGTTTATTAATTTTTGCATCATTTACATCATTTAGAATATGATCAATTTACCATTACACATTGTTCATGAATATTGAATTATGGAACTAATGGCTAACCTTTCTCTTGATTGTGATCTTAGCAGATTAAGCTATATTTATTTAAATTTATAAATATCAATTGGCTAAGTTTTTAAAAACCTTGTTTAAAAACGTTTTAGAGTCTTTTTGATTTAACAAAAAGGGGAGAATATAGTAATAGGGAGTAATTTTGAGTAATTTCAAAAATGATTTTCCAAGAAAATCTTAAAATTACTCAAATGTTTTGTTATATCAAAAAGGGGGAGATTGTTGAAAATATTTTGATGTTTCGATATAAAAATTAAGTGTTATTGAATTTTAAGATTTTATAAACATTTTTAAAGAATATTCGATTAAATTATTTGAATATCACAAATATTACTCCAAATTTTTCTAAGGTCAATTTCAATCCTTACTAAAGTGTAAAATTGTGTTTTAAACTTAAAATATTTTTGAAACAATTTTTACAAAGTATTTTGAACCTTAATCGAGCCAAAAATTAATTTTCCAAAGGGATGTACCGATGCACTGCATGATGCATCGATGCACACCCTATTTTGAATGCATTTTGTGTACCAATGCACAGTCATGCCTCGATGCACTCTTGAATTTATTGAAACATCGAATGCATTTTATGTACCGATGCACAGACCATGCATCGATGCACTCATGGCTCTTTTGAAACATCGAATCTAATTAGTGTACCGATGCACCCCTAGTGTACCGATGCACTAAGACTTATAACGGTCAAAATATTTGAATTTTACACACATGTACCGATGCACCTTGAGTATGCATCGATGCACACACGCTCCCAACTGTTTTATTTAATTGTTTTCACACAATAACGTCTCTATTGACTTCACCAATGATCCTCAACGTTCAGAAGTGATTCAAGGTGTATTTAAACAAGCTTAGGAGCCATTGATTAACAACAATTAAGAAGATAAGCTAGAGAATCAAAGAGAAAGCATCAAACCTCAAGTTTGAGCATTTCAAGCCAAATTTTCATTCAATATTCATTTTTCTTTCAAGAACACTTATTGTGCTCAATTGTATTCATTTTTTAGTGTTATTTCTTTGTTCTAGAATTGTGCAAACATCTTATCTTGTGAGGTTTTTCTGTAAGTTTGTAAATTTGTGTATTTCTCTTTGGGAGAGAGTGTTCTCAAGAATTTGGGATATAATTCTTGAGGGAGTTGTAAGGTTACTCTTTGTCCTCAAAAGAAAGAACAAATTAGTGAATTTGTTGGAAAATCCTTAGTGTGGATAGTTAAGGTAGTGGACGTAAACTTTGGTTGAGAAAGTCGAACCACTCTAAATCGTTGTGCAATTATTTTCTATTTTCTGCAAAAGCTTCCACCAAAATTTTAATTGCCAATTCACCCCCCTCTTGGCTATTTCGTCGATCGATTAACGCAACACCTTACCTAGGCTCCTCAGCTTTGTGCTCAGGGTAAGTCTTTAATGCAGGTCCTTATGCTATGTGTATAAGGCCCTTACCGGGTGTACAAGTGGGTGTATAGTTCTGGAGAGCCTACACATTTTGGTGATCGGATGGGGGGTAGTGTTCATATTTTTAAAACATGTTTGATAAACTGATTTTACTGAAGTATTTTATCTGTATGTTTTTATACACCGTAAGGAGTACATTGGGCTTTTTAGCTCATTATGTAAATTTTAACATTTTCAGATAGTAACATATCGTAGGCTAACATATTTGGCATCAGGAGGACCGACTACTCCTATTTTTTATCACTGTATATCTCTATATACCTTTTTGTTACAATTTGGTGACACTTGTTTTTGTTTCCGTCTTGATATATATGTACTACCAGTATTTTGCTATGTATATGTTTTATACGGTTTTTCTAATACATGTATATATTGATATATAGACGTTTATCGTATGAACTTTTCTTATGACTAATTTCATATTATGTTGTATATGGATTTGAACGTTATTTTAAATATGAAAAGAAATTTTTGAATAAGATATGTAACCGCCTAGATTTAGGCATAACGTTCAGACCGATTCTAGAGTTACATAATTTTTTTTTCAAGAACACTACCTAAACTCGACATTCTAAATTAATACAAATATAATCTTCTCAACTATATATATATATATATATAATCATAATCTAAACCCTACCTCTCTGAGTCATAGCTACCTAACCTTCATCATCAATGGCCAACCATGAGGCGGCCGCAAAAGTTGACAGGATAAGCGATTTGCCTGATGAGATTCTCAGCCATATTTTTTCTTTTCTTGAATCTCATCAACCCATAAGATTAATCTCTTTATCGTCAAGATATCGATACTTACGGAGGTCAGTCCCCACCATTGATTCTTGGGACAATCATCATTCAAAGCGTAGTTTCGAAAAACTCATTGGAAACGCCTTGAAGTACCATCAAAACTTGGCAATCCTCCAGAAGTTTCGTCTGTGGTGTATCAGTTTTCTATGCAAGGAATCTCTGATTTCTAACTGTATCGATTCTTCTACAGCAGCAAGTTGTTCTAATCTTCAAGTATTGGATATTTATCTAGCCGAAGGGTATCTTGTTGATTTATCTCCTACTATCTTTTCATGACGAAAACTTACGAGTATAATATTGTCCGGCAGTATCATTATCGACGAAATCCGGACCGGCACTCGTGTGTTATTCCCGTGCCTTAAGACCCTCCGACTTAAATGATTCCATCATCGGCAGTAACACGTTGAACAAGCTCCGGCTGTCCTCGGTTCGAATCATTTAACATCGAACGTTGCTATATTCTATCAGACATATCCACACCCACAGCTATGGTCAAGAAACTACACATAAAATACCAACTTAAACCTAGTAGGATACATGAAGATGGTGATTTAAATCAAGTATTATCCTTGTCTTCTGCAAGCATTGTTGATGTTAGAAGAACCCATGAATACAGTTCTCAAGCCACCTTTGATCTTTTGAACTCAATCTCTAGTATAGTAAAGCAGATGACCTATTCACCAACAAGGTAAGTCTCATAAATTTGATTTAACGTTTTCATCTAAATTTGCAGAGCTTAACTTAATGTATGGTGTTGCAGAATGAAATTTACAACAGTAATTATGTGAATGGACTGGTATTTTGGCCAAATTTGACGCATCTTGAGGTTAAAGCGAGAATGTATTTGTATGACCCTCAAGCTTTGTCACTCTTATTGACACATTCACCTAATTTGATCTCTTTGGTTCTCGAAAAGGTACGTCCACGAATACAAATCTTGGTACTCTATATTTGTTAATATTATACATAGATTCTACTCGAGTCGAGTTGAATTTATAATATTTTACTGTTTCATACAACAAGCTTGACACGGTTAAAATCGGTGGGTTTGATGGAAGGAGAGATGGGAATTGCGTAATATTTCTTGAAGAATGCATTGGTTTTGAAGAAGTTGATGACAAAAAGAAAATAAATGAAGAAACAGAGGCAATGATTGTGAAAGAATCAAGAGTTTCTGCTCAATGTAAAATTGAATTTTATAAATTTAGGATGTAAAATTGAATATATATTAAAACCCTTTTTTTATTTTCTTAACTTTTCTATGCATAGTTTCTAAATAAACTAGTAGAGTAAAAGAAAAATGAAGTTCAACTTAACGGACGGGCTAACGGGGTATACCTTCGGTCGACGGACGATCAATCCAAACGGTAGATTATGAGAGAATAGCGAGTCGACCAACATAGTCCAATTTTAAGCCCATCGAACGGTTGATGACGAAGATTGAATGATGAAGAAGTTGAAAAATCCATCGTCGATTTGGGGACCATGAGACATTTTTCAATGAAACGGAGGCTAGAATCACGTTCAGGAGTCAAAAAGATGGGAGCTGAAAAGTTTGAGTTGAAAATTAAGGGTCTCAATTATAAAAATAAAAAGTAGGATTACAAAAATTAGATGTTTCAATTATAAAGATGAGACCTAAGTGGTTGCTTAAGATGCATCCGTAATAACCAATCCTGATAAAAAAAATTGAAATTTTTTGAGAGAGGATCATCCGTATCCGCCTTTATCAATCGAATATAACGTCGACTTTTTCTGACAAGCTGTAAGATGAAGATATAAACAGGATTAAACGTTAATTATATGAAATAATAGTGGTCGACATAAATAAATAGAAATGGCTTCAAAAAGAATCTAATCATACGCTCAGATTCAACCCGAGTAGCCTAAGATAAAAGAACAAACAAGCAAAAGGAAATCGACATTATTTAGCTCACATCTCATCACAAAACAAAGCCATCATTAATGCCCCTTCAAACCACCAAATTTTCTTGTTGACTTGAAATCACAAACACAATGCCTGGATTGTCATTCACTGCTTTAATATGGCCATTGATGAACGTTTACATAGTTGGTTTTAACAAGCACTTTGTTCTTAGCTTTCTTGTTTTCATTGGAAAAATGCAATGCCTTGTTGAAAACACCTGTTTAGTTCATCGTTATAATAAAGATGATTTTGATTGTCATTTAAGCAAAATAATAATGGTGGATACCATCACCATATATTATCACGTGGTTTTTGTTTTAAAATGCTGCGTCATTCAAATTAGTTTGGTAGGTGGTTCTAATCAAAGGGATATGCCGCATATAATTAACTTGCATAAATTAAAACAAGTTGGATCAGTAGAAAAATGGGTATGCCTATAGAAGGTGAAAAGTGTCATTATTTTATTGACGGGTCAATTTTATTAAATTATTTCAAATTAAAATAAGGTTCAAATTAATAGTACTTTTAAATATTGAGAATTTATTGAATTGTTTTAAGTTATGACTAAATTGATAGAAAGTATAAATTTTAGATATTAAAATTATCATATTATATCATGTCACTTTATCATCTTCGTTTACTTGATAGTCAAAATAAACTGTAAGTGATCAAAACAGAAAGAAAATGATACTTTAGGTGTGATCAAAAGATACTATTGGATGATCAAAATATAAATACATGAATAGATGAGGTACCAAACAGATAGTCGTGTTTTTATAGGGAAAAAACATTAATGAGAATAAAATTATGGAATTAAAAGTAGAATAGAAAATAGAGGGATTGGAACTATAGTCAAACCATAATTTATTTGAGGCATAATATCAAAATTAGCCCCTCAACATTTATTAAAATGATCATTTTGTCCCATATTCTATTTTTAAGAGTATTTTGGCCCCCCCAACATTTCATTTCAGGCAAAAGGCCCTAACAATGGTGAGAAGCAGTTGCGCCATGAGAAGCATTATAGGTACGTTACCTCACATGATGTAGCATTCTGGTCACGAAGCTTCTTCCAGGATATGGAAAGGACATGGAAAGATCATTTCAGAAGACGTTGTTGGGGGATCGGTTTGAGCTTTGGATTCAGAGTGGTAGCCCTCGATCCCAACTTCAGAAAGTTGTCTACTGATCACATTGTATCTGTACATCTAAGGTCCAAAAACAGGGCTATACTATTGGACTATGATGGAACGGTTATGCCCGAGGTTATCTCGATTGTAAATGCGCTCTCTAATGATACCAGGAATACAGTCTTTGTTGTAAGTGGAAGAGGAAGAGAAAGTTTAAGCAAGTGGTTTTCTCCGTGTAAGAAACTGGGAATTGCAGCTGAACATGGTTATTTCATGAGGTATACAGTTTTGTTTTTCCTTTTTTTTCCGCCTTTGTTCCGGTTTAGTGCTTCTTCAATATGTGGACTTACTTTGAAGTTGTTGATATTCCAGGTGGCCTGCTAATGACAACTGGGAAATTTGTGGGCAGAATAGTGAATTCGGGTGGAAGCAAATAGCCGATGTTATGAAATTGTATACAGAGGCCACTGATGGCTCCAATATTGAAACGAAAGAGAGTGTCTTGGTCTGGCACCATCGAGACGCTGACCTGGGTTTCGGATCTAGTCAGGCGAAGGAGATGTTAGACCATCTCGAGAGTGTATTAGCAAATGAACCTGTGTCTGTGAAAAGTGGCCAGTATATTGTTGAAGTGAAACCACAGGTATTTTACCTCGGTTTTGATTTTCCAGTTTTCGAATTGTTGCAAACTGATTTAATCCATTTCTTATTCTAATGATTATGAATGCATTAGTAGGTGATCTAATGCATTGCCATCGTTGTTTATACAAATGCATGATATTGAATCAACCGTTTACTGTTTCTTTATGGAGTCAGTAAAGGTGTGGTTGCCGAAAAGATCTTCACAACCATGACCGAGAGGGGAAAGCAGGCTGCTTTTGTTCTCTGCCTAGGCGACGACAGATCCGATGAGATGTTTGAGATCATCAGTAGCGCAATTTCCAGCGGTGTTCTCTCCCCAAACACATCTGTTTTTGCCTGCACGCTGGCCAGAAACCTAGCAAAGCCAAGTATTACTTGGGTGACCCGGCGGAGGTCATAAACATGCTCGATGCTTTGGCAGAAGCCTCAGACCATGATTCTTTATCAGATACCGGATCAGAAGGCTCCATTTGAAACATACTCCATCACTTCAACATTGAATTCAGGACCTGTTATCCGTTTTGGCCAGTCAGGAAGAATGCCATGGTTGACCTATTGAAAACAACATTCTTTGTGTAACCTTCTGTCGTGCAGGCATCGATGAGGAAGAATGCCATGGTTTGATTCATGGAGACGAGACAGGGAACTGAGAGAGAAAAAACCATGGAAAAACTGCTTACCATCACATGCATGAGCTTTGTTACTAAGAGTCTCCTTTGTGCAGTGACTAACATGAGGTTAACATAGAGGATGTGTATATTGAATTGCAGTACAGCCAATAAGTATATCATTGATTTCACATGTACATACATGCATGCACATGTATGTAAGACATATGTGAATGTTCATGCATCATGTAAAAGGCAAACTTGTGTTTTAAATTACGTTATGCCAATGCAACTTGCAAATCTCGTCTTTGATTTCTTTTAGACAAGTTGATCATTTACAAAAACTGCATTCCACTACTAGTACTACTACTATATTCTTTTTCCTATTGTATAAATATATTATAAACCTAATTTAAAAATACCAAGGAAAAAAAAGACCGCTGTCCTTGTCCCCCTTAAGGCCAAAACCTACCTGCTCCTCCCCTATCTCCTCGGGCAGTGGGTCCACATGCTGTCGCCGCCGCTCACAGACCATATTTCACGCGCCACTTCACGCTCCGCTTGTCTTCTCCGTAACATGGAAGATAACTGCAGTTCTCAAGTGGGAACTGAAGTTAAACCCACTTGAGAACAGCACTTACCTCCCTCCGGGCGGCGCTTGTACCAGTCTGAGCGTGTATGACATTATCTCGTCATTTTCCTTAATGACAAAGTTACTATGCTTTTAAACTCACCGGAGTTATCACCGGAGACAAGTACACTTGGCTTTGTATCACGGTTTTACCGATCTTGAAGCCCGGAACCACCGTGAAACAAACTCTAAAATCAACGATTTCGTTGCTGCTGATATTTTCGTCGAAAAAGAGTGATTCTTCACTCACATTTTCCATATAAACGTCGGAGAATCTACAACCCTTCACCTGAAAGACTGAAACTTGTTCACTCATCGAAAACCCCAAGCAACGTAGTAGCCAAAATCGCTTTCCCATCTCTGCATAAGCTGTGAAAAAAGCCGTATCCGGAAACCCGCCACTGATAACAAGCTTCCTCTGGTTCAAGTTCCCAAAAAACGAACACTCCATTCTAGGATGAACAAGCTTGAGGTACTTGGCTATGGCGAACTTAGAAAAACAAGAATCTGGGTTTTGAACTAGAAAACGTTTCGATGAACTGTTTTCAAGCTCTTGAATTCATTAAAATATTGCTCCTTTGTGAGCCATAAATCATGAGAAACGAAGCCTTCTAACATTGTTTTACACACAAAAGACTCAAAGACAAAGCATCGATGGCTTTGTTTTGCCAGAATGGTACCAGGCTCGATGCTTTTAGCAGCTGCATCAACATCCCATTTTGCTAACTCCATCTCCTTCATCATCAACCTCACGAAACTACGAACAGATTTCATCGTGAAGTGCAGAACTTGCACGAAATCACTTGTATTCAACGTTGTGAACTTGATGTTATCGAACATTGAAAGAAGCCCACTTTCGTTTAGTTTCTTCTCCATGGACTTGTTTAAAAAGGTGCGATCTTTGAGCTGTTTATGGTGTAAAGCAATGACAGCAACTTTTCTTTCGATATCAGATTCAAGCTTCTTGATTCTGATCTCGTAAGTGCGCATCAAGCTTTGTTGTTCTTGGATCTCGGCGAGCATCACAGAGACTTGAGGTGAAACATCAAGCTCCTGCTTAAAAAACTTGTGCTTCAGCTCTGAAAGAACTTTGAGTTGTTCCACGACGGCTTCATCGGCCGCTTGAATGGCGTCGCTGTTGTAAGGGTGTTGAGCCATTTGTAGCTCGGCGTAAGCAGCTTTGATGGAAGTGACACTGGCGAAAACCATGGCCACCAGAGCTTCCAAGGCAGCAGCTCTTCGGTTAACATCGGAGCCGCCGTGGGAGCCATTTCCAATCCCATTGCTTGAAGCGATTTTTGTGGCGGTTCTCAGGTTGACGACCCTTTGGAAAGTTCTTACTACTTTGCTCTTATGGCTGCCATTGTTGAAAGCTGGTTTGGGTTGGATTGTTTCCATTGTTGAGCTTGAGCATAAAAAAGAACAGAAGAACAAAAGTGAAGATGGAATGAACAAATTTGACTAAAAGATTGGTGGGGTTTGAAAAACATGAAAAAAGTGGGATTTAAAAGGCGGGAAATGAAGAAAAAGATGAACAACAGCATGGTAGGGCCATGGATTTCTCTTTGTTTTAAGCCTAAAATGGTGAATGGAGGAGTTGCATTAACATTATCATGTTTTCTTTGGAACTACAAAAGTGTATAGCTTGTTCAATCCTAATCCTTTTTTCTCTTTCTGATCTATATGATGGTAAGTACAAAGGTTTGTCGTCTAACTATCATTATCATATTTAACGTTATAATTTTAATTTTATTTTGATCACTCATATTAAATAATTAATAATGATATTGAGGTGATATTTTTATTTTTTATTGTTGGTATGGTAAACTTATGATAATTCATTAGCATCCTATTTAGTTTTTTAAGGGCATATGATTAAAAAGAACTAAAATATAAATTTAGGTATGATTTTAAAAAGTAATAATAATTAAGTGATCAAAACAGAAATTAAATTATAGGAGATGACCAAATATGTAATATATACTAAAATTAATATTGAGATTTGTTAATTGCACTCAAGAAATATATTTTGCAATGGAAAGGAGAGTAGAAGTGGGGTCAAGTTGCAAGAAAGATTCAGAAATTGTTGACTGCAGCAAACAACGACCATCTCTAGGAACTACCACTCTATATTTTATTTTTTTTATTTTGGTACATATGATTTTAAGGACACTTGAATCAATTTGAAAAAAAAACATAAAATAAATTAAATGTGTAATTAATTAATTAGATTGTACTGTCATGGAAGTCGGTGGTGTGGACTGGGGGAAGTATCTTTTAGTAGGAAAATGGAGGCATGATTCAGAGTTCAGTCACTGACAATTTGTCATTTTTGCCACAGCTCCATGTGCAATTCTTTGTTTAATTTTTATTTCGTAAATTTCTTAATAAAATTTATTCTCCTGAAGCGGAAGAAAAACATAACAAAAAATACTATTAAAAATAATATAATTTAAGATTAAAAAAATAGAAGAAACATAATAAAAAATATTATAAAAAAATATAACATTTTAGGTTCACATTGAACGAAATTGTTAAATTCATCATATAATATTTTTATTATAATTTAAATTATTAAAAAGTATATTTTTATTTATGAATAATAAAAAATATAATATTTTAAATTTAATCAAAAAAATATTATAAAACTATAATATTTCAAGTTTAACCTAACCTAAAATATTACACTTTTTTATAATATTTTCAATTATATTTATTTATATCATTTTTTATTTTAAATTAGATTAAATTATATTATTCTTCACTAAATTATATTTTCTTTTTTTATTTTAATTATTTTACTTCAATTTTTTTAATTTATTTACTAAACTTTTGAATTGTTCTTATTTTGATCCCTCTAAATTATTTTATTATTATTTCTATATGATATGATATTTTTTATTATTTTATATAAAATTAAAAAAGGTGATTATATGTCACGACTAGTCACCATCAATCGTCATAGATGATGATCATTCAATCTCAAATTTTATGAATCATTTCATTTCAATACTTTGAGTACGAATCTAACTTCTATTTTGTTGACACTTATACTAAGATGCACAAATTAAAAATTAAAAGTAAAAAAATTGAAATATTATTAATTTAATGAAATAATCATAATAAAGAGTATAATTCAATAACGAATGTGTAATTTACCCTTTAAATTATTAGATTATAACGCATAACTACTACCCATATTGAAGTGACAATGCAGGATCTTAATTTGAGGAATTAGGCTTCCACGCCTGCCATTCATTAAGGTGGCGTTTGGTTCATTTGAATTTCTTAAAATTAAGGGGAATTGAAATCTAATTTCATCACCTTCTCATGTTTAGTTCAAGTTTTCAAATGAGAAATTGGAATCAAATTCCATCAAGGGAGGGAAAGTAAATTTCATCCATAACATAATATAATTGAAATCCTTTGGAGGAGGGAATGTGAAATTTGACCATAATACCCTCATCAGTCTTTTGGTATTCGGGTCGGATGTTTTTTAAAAACAAATTCGGGTTCAGGTCGGGTTTTTTAAAGTTTGATATTCGGGTCGGGTTTTTGTAAGTGTGATATTCGGGTCGGGTCGAATTTTTTCAAAAAAATTCTGGATCGGGTTCAGGTCGGGGTTTTTTAAGTTTGATATTCGGGTCGAGTTGGGTCGATTTTTTTAAGTGTGATATTCGGGTCGGGTTCGAGTTTAGGGTGAAAAATACCCGACCTAACCTGAAAAAATATATATAATTTTACCTTATATATTTAGGAACAATTACAATAATACCCCTCTATATATAATTTTTTTCAATTAAGTAACTGTTTTTATTGAATAAAAATATTTTTTTATTATTTCGGGTCAGGTCGGGTCGGGTGAAACTTTATTTTGGTCGGGTCGGGTCTCGGGTGGAGGTTCCCTTGTTCTCGAGTCAGGTCAGGAAGACCAAAAACCCGACCTAACTTGACACATGGCCATCCTTAATTGGGATGATTTTAACTTATGATGTTTATTAGTATGATTTTTATAATTTATTGAAATGAATAATCAATCAATAAAATGAAAATTTAATATTTTTTAAATTTGTATAATATATTGTTACATGTAAATTATAAAACAAACTAAAATTAAGCAAAAAAATAAGAAGGGTAATTCTGTCAGTTTACATTACTGAAATCAAATTCTTCTGACACGTCTGCGAACCAAACAGAATATGAAATTGGTCCAATTCAATTTCCTGCCAACCAAATAGATTTCATATTCAGATTCCAGTTCCTTCACAGATTTCAATTCCTTCATAAACATTCCAGCGAGTCAAACGCCACCTAACTCTTTTAAATAGAACAACAATATGTGAGATCCAATTCTATTCTTAATTTAATCAAGGTTTAAATGTAATAAATTGAATTAGAAAATTTTATTTATAATAAAGTTTTATAATATATGATTTAAGATAATTAATATATTAAACATCAGCTATTATATCGAAATAAGAACATGGGTATTGGATAGGGTGTAACCTTGTATGGACCTACTTAAATATTGAGAATTTCAAATTTGGTTTCCCAACACTAATCCCCACGAACTTTTATTAAATTGAATTCAAAATAAAATTGGAATCCATTAGGTTAAATTTTTTTATTAATTTCAATTAAATTACTAGTAAAGAATATGAATGGATCTTAGAGCTCTAATTAAATATCAAATTCTGAACTTCATTCCTTTCCTTCTAGCAAATATAAATGCTTTAATTATAAATTGAGTTAGTTGTATCATATGTATTCAAAGTATGACTCTTATTTGAAAGATGGAATATATGACTCTTATTTGAAAGATGGGAATATAAAAAATAACTCACACATGAAAAAAAATGATTAAATGTCGCATCATTGAAGGAAGAAATCAAGAGTGATATTAAAAATCGAGTTTGTATCCATTTATTAATTGTGTTTGTGATTATTCTTCTGCCTCGTTAGAACCTATTAGAAAAGAAAACTTAAAATTAAATGTGAAGAACACTTCAAGACTGACAATGATGGTTTCTCAAAAATTTCAATCGAGGTTTTTAACTTTCAATTTAGTACCTATCGATTTCTTAGTCAATTAATTATGTTGAAGGAAACTTCAATGATTAAAAAAATTGGGCTTAAAATATCTAACGGTCTTAAGGCTTTGTCAAAGATTAAAGGCTCTTGAAAGAAAATGCGTGTGAGATGATCGACCGCACGTTTTGATTTTACTGATGATCTGGAGTCGAAAGATATGACATTGAAAAAAAGAGCTAGAACATCTAAAGTGAATATCAATGTATGTATAATTCATTCTTTATTGATTATATTTCAGGTTAAAGTTTAATATTAATTTAATGCAATATATAAGAGTTAAATGTTTTCATGCAATATAAATAGAAGGTAATTGATTTGTTATTAGAAAATTCTTTGTACAAGCAATATTTGGAGTTTTTGACGCATAAAGAACGTAAAATTTGTACGAACGTTGCTAATTAGAATAATACATTCAACATTCTTTACCTGACAAAGAATAATAATTTGGACGTCGCCAATACTCGTATTGTTTTTTCTGATAATTTGATTGGGTATTATAAATTAAATTATTTAATATTTTACATGATCAATATTTATTATTTTGTCTATTATTAATACAAGTGTTTGTATTATTTTTAAATATTCAATAGTTTATCGATCTATATGTGTAGGATTTGCATTTGATTGAAAAGCCTATGCGAAAGAAGTTATATATGCCTCTGTCCTTTCAGGTATAAAATAATTTATGGGCTAGGGATTACATTATTTTTAGTTTATGATTTTATGACATTTTCAAATTTAATGTTTGTCTCAGAGTATTCTTACCGAATATTTTACACATGCTCAAAAGGCGGGGAAAAAATACTAGCATTTTCAAATTTCATACTTTATGGATGGAGAACTTTATACATGTTTATAGTTCTAATGTTGAACATGTATATTTATAATTTGGTCTTTGCATGTATGTAGTTGACACTGATTTTTAAGTCACGTGATTTTGCAGGTATATGTGTCTTTACATGATGAAGAAGATAATCATAGATTTTTATTAGTTATTGACGTTGTGGAGGGATATAATTCGCTTTGGACTCTCTTGACGTCAATGAAGTGTGTAAAAATATTATAAGTTCTTTATTCATTTACGAGAACTAATATAATTTGTGTAGTTTTCAACTATAAATTTCTTAATTTTGTTTTGAGTTATTATAACAGTTAAGTAAAACTCCACTTATCTCTTTTGGGTAGATTATTTGAAGATGCTATAAAATTTTTAATACATTTTCTTGAATTACTGAAGCAGTCAAATTCATATTTAATTTACATTTAAAATAAAAGTTATTATTTATTTGTCTATAAATTTATTTTTAATAAATTATTTTATTTGATATTAGATTGAGAGATGATTATGTCATGTATATATTGAAGTATATAGAAGTCGATAACAAAATTAATTGGTCAAAGATTATTTTCACAGTAAAGTATACCATGTAGTTTCGTTTAACTATTGTGTGATATTGAATAATGTTATATATTTATTGTGTAGGCGCAACAAATGAGAGTTGAACGACTAAGAATTTTGACAAAACTTGTCACAAGCAACCATAATGAAGTTGATCTTTTCAATTGTTGTAAACTACCAATACATGATTGAGAGAAGTTGAAAATTTTCAATGTGACTTCTTCAATGGTGAATAATGCTGGTGTATTGGAATTTTCAAAGCATGTCATACATTTGATTATTATTATACTTGTTATGATATATTTTTTTGTGTATTGATTCCGAAATTGTAGCATTCAATTCATCATAATGTATGTTGATTCTGAAAAATTGATTAAGAACCAAAATAATACTCAAACATTACAACGTTACTTCCCATATATATCGTTTTTTAAAGTTTTTTTGAGTTGATCGAATAAGCGAAATTGAAGTTGATCAAACATATGAAACACAAATACTTGTTCCCAACTAGCATGTTTTGTTCCTATCGTATCGCTACCGATACATGAAGCTATTGTATCGGTACGGTCAATATGACTGTATCAGTACGATCAATATGGTTGTATCGATACGCTCAATATGATTGTATCGGTACATAACTCGTATCGGTACCTTTGAAACATACTGGAAATTCATAATATGTAAGCGTATCAGTACATCTACAAGGCCGTACCGATAGACATAGACCAAAATTGTCTTTTTGATTACTCATAACTTTGTAAATTGTAAATTACTCTAAAATTTCATACTTTAAATTGATTTTATCCACTGTCGTAACTGGCCCATCAGGGGAAAAGCCGACTAGTTACAACGATAAGGGTTTTTTGAAATAATTTTTGATGAAATGTTAGGAGTTGCCACCAATCATTTTTAAGGTGAGATTGAAACATCTAAAACTGGGTAATTTTAATAAAATATTTTATTTTATAAAAAAATAACAAATTTTGATATGCGGAAATTAGAAATCAGGTTCGGGAGTCGGTTAAGCATGGGGAAGGATTAACACCCCACAACACCCATAAATTGGTACCTAGTCGATTACCTTATATTTTAAATTAGAAATTTTGAGTTTGAGATTTTATTTAATTTGAAATCATTGTGGATGCCAAGTTTGGAAAAGGATGTCAGTTTACTAAGACTAATAATGATCACCCTCGAGCATTTAATGAGAAAGCTTCGTCATTGATCTAAGTAAACGAACATTGCCTTAAAGGTTGAGAAATCATGATATATGTTTTTGAAAAAGATGTTGATTTACTTTGATAATTACCAATGGTCACCCTTGAGCATAATACGAAGGATACACTATTAATTCCTTGATAAATGAACATTACATTATCTTTAAAATAAAATGCAATCTTACAACCATTTATTAACCTAATTATACTATATGATTTAATTTAAGGCAAATCCTAACTTAAAGTGTCAATTATGAAATTTATGGAAACCTAAAGGACGAGGTTCTATTATTAATCCTAATTTTTTTAACCAATTATTGAGTCAAATAATCGAAATGGTCTCTCGGGCATGTTAATGCGAGAGCCAAATTAAGTTATTCCCTAAATTAGAGGACTGAAGTAAAATTAAACCTAAGGTGGAGGCTACAATATGAATCTTAATTTATTTTAACCAATTATTGAGTCGAATAATCAAAATGTCCCTTGGACATGTTAATGCGAAAGCCAAATCGAATTATTCCCTAAAGTACAAGACTAAAGTGTGAGAAATCTAAATCTAAGGGCTAAAGTCAAAATCTAAATCTACCAATTATGAACTAAATTAAGGAGAACCTAAACTAAAGGTTAACCTTAAAATTTAATAAATTAAAGAAAAAAACTTAAGGAAAATAGATTAAAAGTACCAAAATAAAATAAATAAAAAAGATAAATATGCATTAAAAAATCTAAATTTACTAAAACTAACAATACAAGAATAAAAAATTAATTAATAAATTGAAAATTGTAAAGTGAATTTATTGAACTAAATTAATATTAGGGTTAATTAATGCTATAATTAAATTAAGGACTAAATTAAAACTAGTGCATCTAATTAGGGACCTAATTTAAATCAAACAACTTCTAACATAGTGACTAAATTAAAGTATATGGAAATTAAACATGAAAAATTAGAATTATAACAGTGACCAGAATATAAAAATGTGCCTATGTTAGGGATACTAAATCATAATTTTTTTATTTTAATAACCTAAAATAAGCTAACAATATAAACATGTACAATTATGAAATCAAACCATTACAATTAAATTAAAATCGAAACAAACATTACAGGTGAGTATGATGTAATTTCTCGCTAAATTTGGGAGGATCTAATAAAATTATTCCACTTTCGTGCTAAACTTGGGAGGATCTAATAGTAATTATTCCACTTTAATTAAAGCTACGATACTCAGAAGTAAAAATGTCAAATAGCACGAATAGGGTCTAGACTTTTAAATCAATTCACGAAGTCAAAGTAAAATTGGATCGTTTTATAAAAACAAAGTAAACCTGCAATGGCTTATGTGTGATTATCCCTAAAAAGTATAATATTTATACTAACTTAATGTTAGCCTGTCGCAACCGTCTTTCAGTTGGGCCCCGGAATCGGGCTTCGACTTGAAAAATGTGGATTGGGAGTCGCCACCGACCATTTACTTTAAAAAAAATGGGTTGATCGGATACCTTATTTCTTACATGATCTGCGTCTTACCAAATATGTGTCGGATTCGGGAGTCGGTTACAACCAAGGAAGGGTTAGTACCCTTGAATTGCCCTTTCGGTACTGTGTAATTTCCAGTTGTCTTTAAATTAAGAAAATTGAAAGTTAAATTAAAAGGTAAAACAACGATCCGAACTGCTTACCTTTGAGAAAATTGAAAATGTCTTTAAATAGCCGAGAAACGTATTAGATACAAAAATGTAATAGAAAGAAGTAAAATAGAAACAAATGAAATAAAAAGGTAAAGAAACAATAAAATAAACAGAATAACAATGAATAAAGCGTAATAAAGAAAATAAGTAAATAAAATAAATAAAATATAAAAAAACAAGAAAAATGAAATAAATAAATAAAGTATGAGAAACTAATAGTAAATAATATATATATATGAAATGATGTTATAAAAAAGTGATATATATAAATAAATATGTACATAAAAATGATGAAGCATTAAGTATTATGAATATATATATATATATAATAGCGAGGAACGAAATATATATATATATATATATATATATATATATAGATAATAGAATAAAATATTAAAAAAGTAGTAATAAATAAAAAAACAGAAAGGAAAAAAAATATTAACATATACATAAAAAATATGTATATATAGTAAAATATAATATAAAAGTGAGGAAAAAAATATAAAAATGAATTAATTAAACTGCGTAGGGACTAAATTAAAAGAACCATAAACTGGAGTTCGAAATTCAAAGAAATATTAAGGCGTAAATTCAATTCAGGGGTCAAAATAAATCTTTAAAAGCTACGAGGGACCAAAAGGGTAGTTTACCCTATTTTATTAAAAACACTCGGGTCTGATACATATGCTAAAAAAAATTAAAAAAAACTTCATTTGATTCATTTCAAAAAACCAGAGCCATCTCCTTTTCCTTTTTCTCTGTAATGTTCTTGGGTCTCCAAGAACAGGGGCCGTGAGTTTCCAGAAACCGGCCATCAGCCGCCTCGCCGCCGCCGTTCATCGGCGACAAAATCACGAAATTTTTTTATTTTTCAGGAGCTTTTCTCCTCCTCGTTTTGAAAATCAAGTTGGTTTTTCAAAAAAGGCCTCGGGTTTTCGTAGATCTATAAAAATAATCTCGAACGAAAACGCCTTTTCATCGGCAAAAATCTTCTCTATTTGCTTACTTTCGACTCAAAACAACACGATGGACGATAAACTTGACATGCAAAGGATCAAGCGAACGAAAAGGTAAACAACAATATACCTTGCTTTTATTTCTTGTTTCGAAATGTTGCACAAGTGTTCCGACTTTCTCTGTGCTTGCTATGGTAACTTTATGTGTGTGTTCGTAGTAAAAAAAAATCCCTCCCTCACAATGAATTCGATTACCTATTTATACTGAAAAAAAACCCCTTTTTAGATTACATCCTTGAGTCCTATATAGACTAAAACACTGCCTGATTTGTTGTGATGGAATCCTACTAACACACGTCCTTTATGATTGTTGAATGTGCGAGGAACGGCCGTGAAAAGCGGCATGCAGTTGACCAAGTGGCGCTGGATGAGATAGGGTAGCAACAACTAGGGTTAATCTGGGCCCTTGGATCCTCCCTTGATCCGACGGTTGGTGTGGAGTGGCGATGGAACGAGGTGTGTATCTAGGGTTTCCAAACAGACACTAGTTTGCAATGGGTCGTGGGTCACTGTTGCCGGGCTTGGTCCCCTGTTGGGCCAGCAGATTGGTCTTGTAATCTGATTTTGGTCCTGCAATATGCAAACAATAAATAAAATTAATACTAATATATATATATATAATATGTAAATATTATAAAAGTGTGGAGACGAAATTATGTGTCTACAGCTGCCCCTCTTTGCTCATTATCGTGTAACGAAAATAAAGCAAAGATTAAAAGATACAAATTTCGTCCTTATCGAATGCCCTCCGTCGTAAAGTTGAAATCCGATATTAAGACTGGTTTGTCAATCACGAAATGACACCCTCGTCGTGAGGTTGAGTCAAAACTCGAATATTTTGAGCACGAATTCCCTCATCGTGAGGTTGAAAACGAGTTCAAAGCTTTTGGCAAGTGGTCTTTGAATCTTCTTCTGGCTCAAGATACTTCATCGTGAAGGTGAAACTTGACCTGAAGACTTTGGTGTTGTGGTGTTACAGATGACTCTCTCGTCGTGAAGTTGAGTCAATCTGTTTGTGAAGTTGGAATTGGGAGATTGTTTATTGACAACCAGCGGTCCCTTCGTCGTGAAGTTGAACTTGTGTTGTCTGGGGCCCAATCTCCTTCGTTGTGAAGTTGAAATTGGCTCTAAAATTGGCTCTGAAATTGGGAAGTTGTTTATTGACAACCAGCGGTCCCTTCGTCGTGAAGTTGAACTTGCGTTGTCTGGAGTCCAATATCCTTCGTTGTGAAGTTGAAATTGGGAAATTGTTTATTGACAACCAGCGGTCCCTTCGTCGTGAAGTTGAACTTACGTTGTCTGGAGTCCAATATCCTTCGTTGAAAAGTTGAAATTGGCTCTGAAATTGTTTATTGACAACCAGCGGTCCCTTCGTCGTGAAGTTGAACTTGCGTTGTCTGGAGTCCAATATCCTTCGTTGTGAAGTTGAAATTGGCCCTGAAATTGTTTATTGACAACCAGCGGTCCCTTCGTCGTGAAGTTGAACTTGCGTTGTCTGGAGTCCAATATCCTTCGTTGTGAACTTGAAATTGGCCTCGAAATTATTTATTGACAACCAGTGGTCCCTTCGTCATGAAGTTGAACTTGCATTGTTTGGAGTCCAATATCCTTCGTTGTGAAGTTAAAATTGGCTCTGAAATTGAGAAATGTTTGTTGACAACCAGCGGTCCCTTCGTCGTGAAGTTGAACTTGCGTTGTCTGGAGTCCAATATCCTTCGTTGTGAAGTTGAAATTGGCTCTGAAATTGAGAAATGTTTGTTGACAACCAGTGGTCCCTTCGTCGTGAAGTTGAACTTGCGTTGTCTGGAGTCCAATATCCTTCGTTGTGAAGTTGAAATTGGCTCTGGGTAAAACCTGCAAAGATATGCTTATATGTGATGTTATGGATGTCATGCTCTTAGGTATGCCTAAAATGCATATGCAACATATGTTATTCTGGGCTCTGGAGAGAAATCTCGATCTTGGTTGGTCTGTCGTTGTTGACTCTTGATTTTGAAGGCTTGAAGTTCCGATCTCGGATCTTGAATTCTTCAAACGTTTAAATGTGATGTGCACATTCTTTTTTTTTGATTTGGGAGATGCTCCTCAACCATCTCAAGTATGTGCATGAGTCTTGATCGGCTTTCGGGTACATGCACTTTTCCATGAATCCTTGTACAATAATATGCGATTATCTTTTCACAAAAATAAATAAATCATTAGGTTTAAATCTAATTCAAGATGCTCAAAAGGAATTAGAGGAAAGATTGTCTTTATTCATAATGGAGGAGAAAAACCAATAATACATGGCAAACATTCTAGAAAATGAATACAGGGTGAGGTGTAACTGAATGTCTCAGATCTCGATAATGTAGGCACTTCTGAGCTGAAAAGCCGTTTGGTGACCTTGAATACGACCTTTGCCAAAGGATCTTTGAAAACGTGACAACGTTCAGGAGAGTGCAACATTTCTCTGATTTATTGAGTTTGTAGAAGATTCCTGTGCCGGGATGTTTCCACTGTTGATATCCAAGTCGCCCTTTCCGGGTTTTCAACTTGGACTCATCCTTGGTTGCAAGACGCCCTTTGTGGGTTTTCATCTTGAACCCACCTTATTTTCTCTTATTTTGTTCTTTTTTCCTCTTTTTCTTTTTCTTTTCTCAATTTAGGGCGCCCTTTCGGGGTTTCACCCTAAATGTTCTTTTCTTCTTCTTCTTTTTTTTTCAACTTAGGACGCCCTCTCGGGTTTTCATCCTAAGCGAAGTATTTCTTGACTGCGTCCGAGTTAATGGGATGTGGCAGTTCAGGTCCGTCCATTTCAGCCAGGATGAGGGCTCCTCTGGAGAAAGCCTTTTTCACGACATAAGGTCCTTCCCAATTTGGCGTCCATTTTCCTCGGAAATCTTTCTGGACTGGCCAAATTCTTTTTAGCACTAGATCCCCTTCGCGGAATATTCTCGGGCGCACCTTTTTGTCATGTGCCTGAATCATTCGTTTCTGATAGATTTGACCATGATGAATGGCTTTCAGTCTTTTTTCCTCTATCAGATTAAGCTGATCATATCTGGATTGTACCCACTCTGCATCGTCTAGTTTGACTTCTATCAAGACCCGAAGAGACGAATCTCGACTTCAATGGGTAGGACTGCTTCCATTCCATAGGCTAGTGAAAATGGAGTTACCCCAGTCGAGGTTCGTACCGAGGTTCTATAAGCGAACAAAGCAAAAGGTAACTTCTCATGCCAATCTTTGTAAGTTTCAGTCGTCTTCTCCACTATTTTCTTAATGTTTTTGTTTGCTGCTTCTACTGCTCCGTTCATCTTTGGTCTGTAAGCAGTGGAATTGTGATGTTTTATGTTGAACTGTTCGTAAGCAGCACTCATCATCTTGTTGTTCAAGTTTGTTGCTTTATCGGTGATAATCCTTTCAGGTAGACCATACCGACATATAATTTCTTACTTCAGAAACTTACAAATAGTGGATTGAGTGACACTGGCATATGACGCAGCCTCTACCCATTTCGTGAAATAGTCAATTGCTACGAGAATGAAACGGTGACCATTCGAAGCCTTCGGATGGATTTGCCCGATAACGTCCATGCCCCACACAGAGAAAGGCCATGGTGATGTCATTACATGAAGCGGATGGGGTGGAACATTTATCTTGTCTCCATAAATCTGACATTTATGACACCTCCTAGCATAGTTGATGCAATCGCTTTCCAGCGAGGACCAAAAATATCCGTATCTCATTATTTGTCTTGACATCATATGCCCATTTGCATGTTCTCCACAAACTCCATCATGTACTTCTTCCACTATCATTTTTGCCTCTTCAGCATCGACGCACCTTAACAGAACTTGGTTATGGCTTTTCTTGTATAAAACCTCTCCGTCAAGGACGTATCCAGCTGCCAACCTTCTAAGGGTTCTTTTATTAGTTTCGGTGGCTTTTTCTGGATAAGTCCGATGCTTGATATACTGCAGAATGTCATAGTACCAAGGCTTAGTGTCTTTCACTTCTTCAATTTGGTAACAATGAGCTGGGTACTCATACGACTGCATGTTAATTGGCATCATTTCAGACTCTCCACCAGCCCTGAATGCGGCTGCCAATGTAGCTAAAGCGTCAGCCATCTGATTTTCTTCTCTAGGCACGTAGTGGAAGGTGACTTCGTCGAACTCTTCGAGTAGATCCAGCACTAGTCTCCGGTATTCTAACAGTTTTATATCCTTAGTTTCCCATTCTCCTCGGAGCTGATAGATTACTAAAGCTGAGTCACCATACACCCGCAAAGTCTTTATATTTTGCCCCAATGCAGCCCGAATTCCCAAGACGCATGCTTCATATTCATCCATGTTATTGGTGCAATCAAAGTTTAGTCTGCTGGTAAATGGGTAATGACTCCCTTCCGGAGAGATCAGGATTGCCCCGATGCCATGTCCTAAGACATTTGATGCTCCATCGAAATGCATTCTCCAGGAGCTGTCTGTTGAAGTGTCTGTTTCTTCTAAAGATATGGCCATCAAGTTTTCATCTGGGAAATCAAAGTCCAGCGGCTCATAGCTCTCATCAGTTCTGCTTGCCAAAAAATCGGATATGGCACTGCCTTTTACCGCTTTTTGGCTCACGTATTCGATGTCAAATTCAGACAAAAGCATCTGCCATCGGGCTAACCTTCCGGATAGAGCAGGTACACCCATCATGTATTTTAGTGGGTCTAACTTGGAAATCAGCCAAGTGGTGTGATACAACATGTATTGTCGAAGTCTTTTTGTAGCCCAGACCAGGGCACAACAAACCTTCTCCATAGGAGGATATCGGACCTCGCAATCGGTGAACTTCTTGCTTAAGTAGTAGATGGCTATTTCCTTCTTCCCGGACTCGTCATGTTGACCCATGACACACCCCATGGAGCTCTCGAATATGGAGAGATACAAGAACAGAGGTTTTCCTGGGATAGGGGACATCAGGATAGGAGCGTGGGACAAGTACTCTTTTACCTTCTCAAATGCAATCTGACAGTTTTCATCCCATGTTCCAGGGCTGTTTTTTCGGAGAAGGCGAAAGATTGGATCACACTTGTCAGTTAACTAAGATATAAACCGGGCTATGTAATTCAATCTTCCTAAAAAACCTCGGACCTCCTTTTGTGTTCGTGGAGGAGGTAGACTCTGGATAGCCTTAACCTTATCAGGATCAACCTCAATGCCTTTTCTGCTGACTATAAAGCCTAATAGTTTCCCGGATGTCACCCCGAAGGTACACTTGCTAGGGTTCAATCATAACCGGAATTTCCTCAATCTCTGGAAGAGCTTTCTCAGATTCTCGACATGTTCATTCTCGGTCTGTTCCTTGACAATCATGTCGTCGACATAAACCTCGATCTCTTGGTGCATCATGTCGTGGAACAAGGTCACCGTAGCTCTTTGATATGTTGCCCCAGCATTCTTTAATCTGAAAGGCATCACTTTGTAACAGAAAGTTCCCCATATTGTGACGAAAGTGGTCTTCTCCATGTCTTCGGGATGCATCTTGATCTGATTGTACCCCGAAAATCCATCCATGAATGAAAAGTAGGCGTTCCCGGCCGTGTTGTCCACCAGGGTGTCTATGTGTGGCAGGGGAAAGTTGTCATTGGGACTTTCCTTGTTAAGGTCCCGATAATCGACACACATGCGTACTTTCCCGTCATTCTTCGGCACAGGCACTATGTTGGCCACCCACTCCGGGTATTTGGCTACTTGGAGAAAACCGGCATCAAATTGTTTCTTGACTTCTTCCTTGATCTTAAGGAGCATTTCTGGTCGCATTCTTCTCAGTTTTTGCTGTACAGGTTTGAATTCTGGTTTGATTGGCAGTTCGTGAACTACCATATCTGTGTCTAGTCCCGGCATGTCTTGATATGACCAAGCGAACACATCTCCGTACTCCTGAAGTAAGACTATCAGGTTTTTTCTTGCTTCAGTCGAAAGAGTTGTACCGATTTTAACCTCCTTTCGATCTTCCTCAGTGCCCAAATTTAAGATTTCGATCGCCTCCTCATGTGGCAGTATTTGCTTTTCTTCTCTTTCTATCATTCTCAACAATTCGGTAGGCAAGTTGTACTCCTCTTCATTATCGCATTCATCAAATTCCCCAAGAAAATGGTTGATTCAAAATCCACCTCCGGATCAGGATCATCAGTGCCCACATTATCGTTATCTGGGAACCTGAAAGGAGGAAGATGTGCATGTGTGAGAGGATAATATCCCACACGGAATGGTCAAGAACTAACTTTGAGAGTAACTGGAAATGAAGTACTGGAATGAAGGAGATAGCTAATGAATTCAAAAATAAAAGAAAAATTTGTTTGCCATGGAAAAGAAAAATGCATCTTTTATTAAACTTAAACAAAATGTTTATTTACCCTTACAAAAGATCACCTATTGCCCCGAGTATAGGCAAATAGGGATAGTTCGAATATTACTCTGAAAGATTCTTGTAAACCACAGGTAGTTCTTCCACCGACCAACTGCTAGGCACGAACCCATGTGGCAGAGGGCATATCCCGGATCTATCTCCGTTGTCAACATCTTCTGTGGTCACGGCATTAATGTTCAGATCTTCCAGAGCCGTTTCTAAATCGGATATGGTGGTCTCAAACACATAACCACCTGACTTGAATGTTCTGAAAAGCGGCGGGAATGTCATAGGCTTCCATTGGAGTTCATTTCCAGTCAATCTGGCTAATCTTCTCTCCCGGTTCTTTTGGATCTCCTTTCTCTTTTCCTGATAACTGGGCTGGAAACCGAGCCCAAACTGGTATAATTTTGAAATCGGAAGGACATGATTAATCATTCCTTGCAAATATTTCCCAAAACCTCTTCCAGTCTTGGCGCCTCGGCCCAAGGTTTGCTTGATCTCCATCTTTGTGCATTTGGAGAGTCGGGGTCTTGGAATCTTCTTTCCTTCCGCCACGAATGTGGCATTCACAAACTCCAAGGAGCGGAACGAACATTCTACCGCTTCCTTGTCTACTTCGATGTATGGAGCCTCCGTGGTCACGCTTGCCACGATATCTTCCTCAGCGTTGATAATTACTAAGGCCCCGTCAATAACAAATTTAACTTTTTGGTGCAACGTGGAGGGTACTGCACCTGCTTTATGAATCCACGGCCTTCCCAAAAGACAGCTATAGGACGGCATGATATCCATCACAAGGAACTCAACATCATAGGAGGCTGGTCCGATGGTCAATGGTACCTCGATCTTTCCGATTACCTCTCTTTTGGTCCCATCAAATGCTCGGACCACATTCTGAGAAGCTCTCATATGAGAGGTATCTATTGGTAGCCTTTTCAATATAATCGAAGGCATCACGTTCAGGGCTGAACCATTATCAATTAAGACACTTGGTAAAGCATGCCCCTTACAGTAGGTAGTAATGTGTAATGCCTTTGTTCGGCCTCTTCCTCCGGATGGAATCTCATCATCTGAAAACGAGATAAGATTATCAGCTTGAATATTGTTCACTAGTCGATCCATCTTGCTGACTGGTATGTCTTGTGGCACGAACGTTTGATTAAGGACATTCAACAGTGCTTCTCGGTGTGCTTCCGAGCTTAAAAATAGTGCTAGCATTGAAGTACGTGTAGGTAAGTTGTGGAGCTGTTCTACAATGTTGTACTCGCTGTGCTTCAAGATCTTGAGGAACTCTTTAGCTTCTTCCTTCTTTATAGGTTCATTGACAACTAGCACATCTTCTTTGAACGGCTCAAGTGGCCTTTGCCCCACTTTGCTATTACATCCTCCGGAAGTACTCACCTGACATTCGTACTTCCATGGCACTTGCCGATTGTCCTTATATTGAAAAGGCCGAGGTGCTGAGATTACCACCTTGGCTGGTGTTGTTACTGTCATGCTTGCCTTAGGGGTAATTATCAAAGGACTACTATACCAAATCTTCTGTCTGATGATTCTCCAGTGGCACAAACATCTGCTTCCAAGGACTCTTGAATTTCTTCATAAAACTCCAGCTCCTTCCGATCCATCATGAGCTGGACTAACAATCTGAACTCTGGGCAATCTTGCACTTTATGCCCTTCTTTGTTGTGGTAACAACAATGGTTACCATCTTCATTTTCTGTCGTATCTGGGTATGGTGCAAGAAATCCTGCCTTTACCATTTGGCTCCATACCCAAGCCAAAGGAGATTTAATTTCCGAAACACTTGATTTAATTCTCCTGCCCCCTTCAGTAGTAATGGCATTGATTCCTGTCTCCTGATGATTGGGTAAGGGATTCTGGGCGACGTTTGGTGCTCCGGAGTTGAAAGTGATCCAATTCTTGTTCCGCATTCATTGCACAAGTCTCTTGAATGCGAGACAACTTTCAATCGAATGCCCCTGCACACCGCCATGGTATTCGCAGTGAGCGCTCTCGTCATACCATTTCGGGTAAGGGGGACTTATTGGATTCATAGGATAAGGCGACACTACATGAGTGTCGAAGAGCTGTTGGTATAATTCTTTATATGTCATGGGAATGGGTTTGAACTGCTCCCTTTCCCTTTCCCTTCTTGGTTCTCTCTGACTCTGTCTAGAAGTACCGGATGGCACAGCTGCTGTGGAATTTGAGCTTGAGATCGTAACCCCTTTGCTGACGTTGTAGGTGTTTACATTGTTGATCTCTCGCTCTTTGTTTTTCATGGGAGGCTTTTTTACTGGAGTCTCCTCCCTCAATCTTTCCTTGTTTAATGGCCAACTCGATCATTTCACCGGCCATGACTAAATCTGAAAAACTCCCCGACATGATTGCTACCAAATGCCCGAAGTAAGGTGCCTTCAGGGTCTGTACAAATAGCTTTCTAGTTTCCTTTTCATCCAAGGGTGGATGAACTTACACAGATAAATCCCTCCATCTCTGTGTGTACAGTCGGAAACTCTCATTGTTTTTCTTCTCTAGGCTTTGTAACATGACTCGGTCTGGTCTCATATCGTTGATATGCTTATACTGCTCCAAGAAAGACTTGGCTAAGTCTTTCCACGCCTTGATATGAGTCCGGCTAAGCTGGTTGTACCACCGAATAGCTGAACTGGACATGCTCTCCTGAAAGCAATGGATCAGGAGTTGGTCATTCCCGCCATATCCTGTCATCTTTCGACAGAACATAGTGATATGGGCTGAAGGGCAGCTGTTCCCGTCGAACTTCTCAAACTCAGGAACTTTAAACTTTGGTGGAAGCACCAAGTCTGGAACTAGGCTCAGCTCCATTGCATCCACTCCATAGTAATCATGGTCTCCATGGACCATCTTTATTTGATCTTCTAATATTTTTATCTTTTCTTCCATATTTTTGGCTTTATCTTCCTCATCAAAATCTGGGACATGATAATCATCCGGATGATCGTCAGGGATGATCGGAGAAGTTTGTATCTTCACAGCAGGTGCAACTTTCGCTTTGGTAACGAATGAGTCCCCGGGTAGTGCTGCTTTCCCTTTAGTAGAAGATGCGTCCCCGGGTAATATTTCGGGTGAGATAACCACTTTCGGGGTTGGTGGTATGGCCACCCCCTCAGAAGAAATGCCCCCTGCTGCACTAGCTTGTTGTAGACCCGACAACTTGGCTACGATTTGGTCGACCAAGGATTCCTGATTTTTCTTTATGGACTCCAGAGTACTTTCACTGTTCTGAACCATCTTATCTTCCAATTCCTTTTGAAGTCTTGCCATGTTCTCTTCGATCTTCTCCATTCTGGCTTCCATTTGTCTCTTTTTTGCTCGAGTATTGTGTGGGTGATGTGTATCTGATGCTTGCGGTGGTAAGCTTGGTGTCTGAGACATGTTCTGTTAGTTAATACGAATGTAAAAACATGGAAAATACAAAAATGAACAAATATAAAATGCAAGAAATGCAATGTATGATATATGCAATTGGAGGCATTGATCCAGAAAAGTGTTCATTATTATAAATAATCCTTATTCAGACAAAAATGTTTTATCTTTTTAGAGACATAAAAACAAATTAAAGGTACATTCGGACTAAATCCTCTAGACCCCGAACGGCTTCCAGTAGGTTGACGAGTCTTCTGCCTTCATCTGTTACTGGTTGAATGCCTTGCCGAACCACTCCAGCTTCCCTTGCTAGGCCGTGAAGATGATGGGCTGCTTTTTGCACTTGATCCAGGAAATCTCGGATGGTTGCATCTCGGGCCCTCACCATTCGCTGTGCTTGCTCCCAACGGAAACGCCATTGTAATCCTCCATCGAAAGGCACTATCTGAAGCTCGTTTGCTTGCCTCTTGAACCCATCTACAACAGCTTCCAACTCAGCTATCATCTTGCCATTTTTCTCATGCTGTTTCTCTAAGTCAGCTACCCAAACTCTCAAGCGCTGGTTCTGATATTGACTATCTGCCAAGCGTCTTTGGGCAGTCTTCGTTTGTTCTTTCAAAGCTCTCTCATCAGGCCCCTCGAACTTCCTTTTCAGGCTATGAGCTTCGTCTTTCCAGTATTCAGAGGTTACCTTCAACTTGGAGTTATCCTTGACCTTATCTTGATACCCCTTTCTCAGGTCTTCGAGCTCAAAGCGGACCCTTTTCTGTTCTCTTTCCAGTTTATCTGCTCGATCTTTCTGAGAGTCAGCATCAAGCTTCCACTGATAACGTTCAGCTTCAAGTTCTCTTATCCTTTGCTTTAGCTCATTATTCACAGCTTCAAACTCGGTCTTGGCTATCTCGAGTTCTGAAGGGACATGCATGAGATGTTCCTCCATGGTACGGGTGTCTTCATATTCTGGTACCGGAGTATTGTCATTTTTTCTTAACCTTCGCCACTCCACATAATCAGGAGTAAGCATATTTCTGGCAGCTACAACATCCATCCGGAATACTTTCCTCCATGAATCGGCTACTTCCTTGATCATCTTCTTATAGCTGTCACCGTGATACTCAAACTCTGACCTAACTAGTCCATATGTCGTTGGGACAAACTGACGTGCCCCATATTATCTAAGTGCTAATAACGGAGTATACCCGACTGCTCCCCAAAGTCCAAGTAAGGTCATAGTGTCGGAGTCACCACATCGAAAAAGAACATCACTGAGGAATAACCAAGGGGCTCTCCAGACAATATCTCGGTCCTGAAGATGTGTAAAGACTTTCATCCATTTTTCCTTCGAAGCGCCTTCATGCCATTTCAAGGTGATGAATTCACCTAGGGGTGAATAGGTGGTGCTGAAACGGCGGTAGGCTACCCCGTTAGTCTTCCAGAAGTGGCTGTGAATCCAGACCTGAAGGAGCTGAATACACCCGGTGAATCTTCCTCCGCCAGTTCTTCGGTAATGATTGAGAGATTGAAAGGTCTCAGCCAAGATGGCTGGTGCTGGATTGACTCTTCTCGAGAGTTGTTCGAATAGCTCCACTACGGTGGCATCGATGTATCCCAAGGTCTTTGGGAATATAATTAGACCATACAGACCTAATGCAAACAGGTCTATTGTCTTCCACTCATCGGGATGGTGCTTCATTAGTTGTTTGATATGAAGCCAAGCGATTTCTTCTCCACTACCCTTACATCGAGCTCGGTCAGTTACCCATTTTTCATCAACTCCGGCAACCTTAGCTAGTGCATTTTTGAAAGGTTGACTTTTAATGTGCTTAAGGTAGGCCCGCTCGAGTTTGATGTTTTCACAATGCATCAGTGTAGTGTACTCTTCTATGGTGGGCACCATGTCTTCCCGGTTAAAGGTGAAGCAACTGTATCCCGGGTTCCAGAATTGAACCAAGGCTCTAATTAGGGGCTCATCAATCTTAACATGAAGCAAAAGTGCAACATCACCGTACCGTTGGCTGAACTTCTGTTTCACCTCATTCTTCCAACTGTCCCAGATGTCCCGGAGCTCTTGTACGTCATTTTGCTTTAGGCTGATCGAGGCGTAGCTAACCAACTCTGACACATAGCTGTCTTGAAGACTGTCTCCCTTTTCCTTCTGAGTCTTCTCGGACCATAGTCGTACCTCGGGGTTTTTAATCTCTTGTATTACAACACCTTTATCCATTAATTCAGATTATTTTGTGCGTAATGAACGTCTTTTTAGGGATCAATGGCCTCTTGTTATGATGCAAATGCTAAAAAACAAACACAAAGGTAAAAAGTTAGTAAAAGTAGAAATAAATAAATAAATGAAAAAAGAAAAAAAAAGAAAAAAATGGCAAGGGAAAAAAAAGCATAGGGACAAAAACATGGTTAGGTAAACAATGTCCTAGGTTTTGGAATGTGGTTTTGGGGTAGGCTCTATTTCTTCAAAAGTCTCTCGGTTTAGGTTCTAAAAACGGTACTCGAGTCCTCCTTGCCGGTGCCCCCTTGGGCTTACCAGACCCTTAGTCCTAAACCCGTCACAGGCTTGTGTGGACTAAGTTAAACTCGAGGGGACACATTCCCTTATGTCTATGCGGAGAATAAATTCACACGAAGACATAAGGTATATGAATCCCGAAGGCTACTTGCTAGGCATATGCGGTGAATAAATTCACACGAATGCGTCGCTTTCACCCCCACTTAAAGGGTTCGGAGCTCGGGTATAGAGCCTTTGGATGAAAAAGTTTGGAAAGCTGAAATCATTAGAAAACGGTCAGTCCAACTATTTACTCGAAAAAAATATAACCAAAAGTAAGTAATAAGGATCGCAATGTTGCCTTAAAATTCAAACTTACCATTTTCGTTAAAAAGACAACTGGAAATTACCTTAGCATGACTCGCTTACCTGTGTCCCCAGCGGAGTCGCCAAGCTGTCGCAACCGTATTTCAGTTGGGCCCCGGAATCGGGCTTCGACTTGAAAAATGTGGATTGGGAGTCGCCACCGACCATTTACTTTAAAAAAAATGGGTTGATCGGATACCTTATTTCTTACCTGATCTGCGTCTTACCAAAGATGTGTCGGATTCGGGAGTCGGTTACAACCAAGGAAGGGTTAGTACCCTTGAATTGCCCTTTCGGTACTGTGTAATTTCTAGTTGTCTTTAAATTAAGAAAATTGAAAGTTAAATTAAAAGGTAAAACAACGATCCGAACTGCTTACATTTGAGAAAATTGAAAATGTCTTTAAATAGCCGAGAAACGTATTAGATACAAAAATGTAATAGAAAGAAGTAAAATAGAAACAAATGAAATAAAAAGGTAAAGAAACAATAAATTAAACAAAATAACAATGAATAAAGCGTAATAAAGAAAATAAGTAAATAAAATAAATAAAATATAAAAAAACAAGAAAAATGAAATAAATAAATAAATAAAGTATGAGAAACTAATAGTAAATAATATATATATATATATGAAATGATGATATAAAAAAGTGATATATATATATAAATATGTACATAAAAATGATGAAGCATTAAGTATTATGAATATATATATATATATATATATATATAAAATAGCGAGGAACGAAATATATATATATATAATAGAATAAAATATTAAAAAAGTAGTAATAAATAAAAAAACAGAAAGGAAAAAAATATTAACATATACATAAAAAATATGTATATATAGTAAAATATAATATAAAAGTGAGGAAAAAAAATATAAAAATGAATTAATTAAACTGCGCAGGGACTAAATTAAAAGAACCATAAACTGGAGTTCGAAATTCAAAGAAATATTAAGGCGTAAATTCAATTCAGGGGTCAAAATAAATCTTTAAAAGCTACGAGGGACCAAAAGGATAGTTTACCCTATTTTATTAAAAACACGCGGGTTTGATACATATGCTAAAAAAAATTTAAAAAAACTTCATTTGATTCATTTCAAAAAACCAGAGCCATCTCCTTTTCCTTTTTCTCTGTAATGTTCTTAGGTCTCCAAGAACAGGGGCCGTGAGTTTCCAGAAACCGGCCATCAACCGCCGCAAGCTGCCTCGCCGCCGCCGTTGAACGGCGACGGCCGCCGTTCATCGGCGACAAAATCACGAAATTTTTTTATTTTCCAGGAGCTTTTCTCCTCCTCGTTTTGAAAATCAAGTTGGTTTTTCAAAAAAGGCCTCGGGTTTTCGTAGATCTACAAAAATAATCTCGAACGAAAACGCCTTTTCATCGGCAAAAATCTTCTCTATTTGCTTACTTTCGACTCAAAACAACACGATGGACGATAAACTTGACATGCAAAGGATCAAGCGAACGAAAAGGTAAACAACAATATACCTTGCTTTTATTTCTTGTTTCGAAATGTTGTACAAGTGTTCCGACTTTCTCTGTGCTTGCTATGGTAACTTTATGTGTGTGTTCGTAGTAAAAAAAAATCCCTCCCTCACAATGAATTCGATTACCTATTTATACTGAAAAAAAACCCCTTTTTAGATTACATCCTTGAGTCCTATATAGACTAAAACACTGCCTGATTTGTTCGTGATGGAATCCTACTAACACACGTCCTTTATGTTTGTTGAATGTGCGAGGAACGGCCGTGAAAAGCGGCGTGCAGTTGACCAAGCGGTGCTGGATGAGATAGGGCAGCAACAACTAGGGTTAATCTGGGCCCTTGGATCCTCCCTTGATCCGACGGTTGGTGTGGAGTGGCGCTGGAACGAGGTGTGTATCTAGGGTTTCCAAACAGACACTAGTTTGCAATGGGTCGTGGGTCACTGTTGCCGGGCTTGGTCCCCTGTTGGGCCAGCAGATTGGTCTTGTAATCTGATTTTGGTCCTGCAATATGCAAACAATAAATAAAATTAATACTAATATATATATATATATAATATGTAAATATTATAAAAGTGTGGAGACGAAATTATGTGTCTACATAGCCCAAACCCAAAACCATTCAGCCGCCTCACTTTTGTTTCAACCTTCTCCCAAAGTCCCTTCTTCCATGCATGGCCAAAGGAGAGCCCTTTCAATTACTCGCATGGCCAGTTGGAGGGTGAAAGACCTTATGGAACAAGGAGACGTGGCAGGAGAGTTGGAAAACGTTTGGGCAATTGGGGAAAATAGATGATGAATGCTTGAGCATTATGGTTGAAACCCTAAATCATAATATTAGGTATATCAGGTTTATGGTTTTGAGCCTAGTTTTAGGGTTAAGTTTAAATTGGGTTTGTATATTATGGGTTAATATTGTATGGAAATGGGTTTCAATGTACTGGTTGTATTTATTTTTTGGACTTGGAGTCTTAAACTTGAATGATGTAAATGGACATTAATTGGTTTAAGCTTTATTTGTAAATGGACTGTGATTTTGGGTTTAAACTTGAAATTCACTTATTGCCATCCGCCAATCTATACACGTAACTGGATCCCAAGCGATACCCAATCTTGCTCCATTTGCACAAGAGATCTTCCCAAAATTTTGTATGTCAATCTTGAACTCGAGAATTTTTCCAACGAACCAACCAAAATTTTAAACTCTGATAAGTCATTGATCAACAACTTCACCCAATCACATGACCCAAAATCTTTTAATTGTCTCAAATTTAATCTTGAGCAACCCGAATAAAATTAGGGTATACAGTTGTTCCTCTTTGCTCGTTTTTGTGGAAACAAGAACAAAACAAAAATAAAAAATACCCTAATTTTGTATGATATGATTGCAACTCTATATGGGCACCAACATCCTTGATTTTATATTAATATGCTTATTCACCTTCGATCGAATGTTCTGCTTCTTGGA
The DNA here is from genome assembly GCF_006381635.1 of Hibiscus syriacus. Taxonomy (NCBI): domain Eukaryota; kingdom Viridiplantae; phylum Streptophyta; class Magnoliopsida; order Malvales; family Malvaceae; genus Hibiscus; species Hibiscus syriacus. The sequence goes on from NW_024063213.1 coordinate 210,897, forward strand.
ATCTAAGACCTTCCTTATTTGATTTGCCTCAATCTCACATGTGCTAGTTTTTTTTAGTCTATTGCTCTGCTCCATGTATCTGAAAATCCTCACTTGATTTGTCCCCAATCCCATAGATGATGGACTTGCAAAAGACACAGTGAACATTTATTAACGTGTATGAGGTTTTATTTTATTTATTATTTCATTTTTTCTTATATCAACTAAAAATAATATCGATGTTGTTCTAACTCGTTATGTGATGGAAACGAGAGAAATAGTGATGTTGGTCCAACTCCTTATGTGATGGAATCTAGCAAAGGTCAATGTTGCTCCAACTCCTTATGAGATGAAATTGAATCTGTAAAAAATTATCATATTTTCAATAACAATTGAATTTAAAATACCTGAATGTAATGACATGAAGGTCTTGAATTCTTTGTTGAGATTTCTTTCAAAAATGAAGATGGCGATTAATTATTTGCTGAAATCTTCTTGTTTAACATGAAATTATGAATTTAGATCTTTGCCAACTTTCTAAACTCTTTTCAGACAATTTCTGTTGTTTGGAAAAATCATTTCTTCATTTCTTTGATGGAGCTTCATTTTGTTCCGTCAGTGCTGCATTTATCATTTGGGTTCAACTTTTTCCATTTTAAAAGCATCTAGCTCGAAAGTCTTATAGATGGCCTGAAAGACTTATCACTATGCTCGAAAGACTTACTAATGACCCGAAGGACTTACTCGTTTTTTTGAAATAGATTACTAGGTAAGAAACTTTGGAAATCACTTTCTTACTTTTTAAAAATTTCATTCTTTGGAAATAAGAAACTTTGAAAATTGTTTTCTCAAATATCATATGAAAAACATTATGCCCGAAGGTCTTATAGATGGCCCGAATGACTTATCACACTACTCGAAAGACTTACAAATGACTTAAAGGATTTACTCATTTTGGAAATATTTTACTAGGTAAGAAAATTTACAAATCGCTTTCATCCTTTTCAAAAATTTCATTTTCTAGAAATCTTAAATGAGAAACTTTGAAAATCACTTTCTCATTTTTTTTTCAAAAATATCATATGAAAACATCATTCCCGAAGGTCTTATAGATGGCCCAAAGGACTTATCATCTAGCTTAAAAGACTTTCAGATGACCCAAAGGATTTAATCACAATGCTCGAAAAACTTACTGATGACCCTAAGGATTTAATTATCAAGAAACCTTTGAAAATCAAATTTGGCTTCTTTAAAAATTCATTTGAAAGCTTCATATAGGTCGGGTAACATGCCCTTCTTCAAAGTAATGATTCTTCTATGGATTAGGCTCTTCGATTTTTGTGGTTCTGTCACTATAAATGTAATTCCCTTCATTTGAGGCTTGAATTCTAATTTTTTCCTCATTTTTCTTCTTTCCTTGGAAGATGTATAAGAATCATGCATCTATGTATGAAAATGTGAATGCAATTAAATTCCTCTAAAAGTAATGTATGATTTTTTTCGTATGCAAAAATGTTGATCATCAAGCTCTTTCTGACTCTAAAGTGGAGGATTCGATCTTCCTTCATTTAAAAATTCCAGAATAAAGCCTACATCGATATTAGTGTAACAACTTGATAGTTTAGGCTTGCATATTCAAGAGAACAATTTGATCATCTTGTGTCGTCATAATTATCTTATCTTTTATCCTTTGGTTTATTCGTTAAAATCTTAGAAGAAATACTCTCTTGAATTTTTCTTACGATCAGGTATATGGTCTTGACACTCTTTTTATCCTCGACTCGATTGCTCACTCAATGTTGTTTCTTAGGATACTTCTACTAGTTGAAGTATGAGTCGTTTATTTCTTAATGTAAGCTATTGTTTTCTTCATTTTCTGCCCTTGATATCATAAGCGATGAAGCTCATCTTCAATGTCTTCTTGATCTAATTCTTATTATCTCAACTTGATCTGGGTTTTTGGTGATGCCCCAATGTGAATATTTTATGGCTCATCTTTAGTGCCAAAAATTTGACTTCGAATGTGTAATACCCCAAATATCAGGTCAGAGACTTTAGTGAAAAGTTTTAAAATTTGAGGATTTATTTGATTAAATGATAAAAGATGAGAAAATGATTTGGAATAGTGGTTTAGACTAATTTGTATAAATATATGAATAAAGAGGGTATTTTGGTCCTTTAAAGGAAAAATGAATTTAAAATTCATTTTTAGTAAGATATTAAAGTTAAGGGAAAAGGGGAAAGTAAGTTACCAAAAGCTATATTTTTTCTTCTTCTTTCCCGTGGAAAAACCCTCCTCCATAGCCAAAGGTAAGGTTTCATTTGGCTAGCTTTTCCTTTCGTTTTTTGTTGTTTTTTGAATCATTGAGTATTATAGAGGCATAATGAAGGGTTAAATAAGATTAAAACTAAGAGTTCGATGAAATAATTGAGATTTAGGAAAATAGGTTTTTGAATGATACGTTAAGATATGAGTTTTTAATGATGTTGACTAGTATATTTGACTTGTCAAAGAAGTAAATAAGAGAATAGAAGCATTGGATGGGCTTAAAAACATGTTAGAAAAAGTGGTATGATTCTTAGATTGAAATGTTATTGGGAGATTTTAGATGTTTTAATAAGCTAAATGAAGAAAAGTTAGTAGGGATAAGTAGAGAAGATTTTAATAGTATTGTTGGGTGTAAACATAAGGAAATTTGACCAAATTTGGGTAAGAATCGGGTTGAAAAATGTAAAATCTGGGTAAGCGTATCGATACTAATAGAACAGTACCTATACTATAGGCTTAAAATTAGAAGAATCAGCTGAACAATATCGATACTATGGAGAAGGTATCGATACCATTGATTCAAAATGCAGAAATGGTATCATACTGTAATGGAGTATCGGTATCATAGTATAAAAGTATTGGTACTAGGAGAGAAGTATCAATACCATAGATCCAGAATGTATAAATGGTATCGATATTGAAAGGGAGTATCAATACCACAATATAGAAGTATCGATAATTGCTAAGGGTACCGATACTATTGAGAAAAAAATTATAGGATAAGTTGAAATTGTTATAGAAATGTAAATAATAGTACTTGTGTATATTATTAAAGTATAAATGTTAAGGAATATACTAACATTTAGTATGATATATGTTTTAATGGATGCGTGTGTAGATCGTAATCAAACTCCCGAGTCAAGCAAAACGAAAGGCAAGAATAAAGTAGATGAGTAGTCAGAGTTGCGTTTTGGATATAATAGAGAGACAAGCCAGGTGAGTGTATTTATTATGTACTTATATGTTATGATAGTCATAGATGTATGATTGCTTAATATATGTATGGTGATTACCAAATGGCACTGTGTGTGCAAAAATTAAGAAATTCATAATGAGTTTATGAATTTTCATATGGGCACTTTGTGTGCAAAACTAATAAATTCATAATGAGTATATGAATTTTCGTATGGGCATTTTATGTGCAAAACTAAGAAATTCATAATAAGTTTATGAATTTTCGTATGAACACTTTGTGTGCAAAACTAAGAAATTCATAATAAGTTTATGAATTTCCTTATGGGCACTTTGTGTGCAAAACTAAGAAATTCATAATGAGTTATGAATTTCCGTATAGGCACTTTGTGTGTAAAACTAAGAAATTCATAATAAGTTTATAAATTTTCGTATGGGCACTTTGTGTGCAAAACTAAGAAATTCATAATAAGTATATGAATTTCCGTATTGGTAGTGGGTGTGCAACCCACGAAAATTATAGTAATGATTGGGAAATGACTGTATTGGCACTACAAGTGTAAACTATAGAGTGTTTAATGAATTGAAAGAATTAATGGACATTAGAATTATCATGATATACTTATGTTTAGAATTTTGCTTATGCTTATTTATGCCTCACTAAGAAATTTCTTAGCGTGTGTTAATTTCACGCGTAGGTTTTAATACAAGTGGAGTAAGGAGATCATCGAACATCAAAGCAAGTGTCGCCTCGTCAGTAACAATACGACATCTGTTGAAAACATTTTGATATTTCGATATAACAAATTAAGTTAAATGAATTTTAAGATTTTCCAAAAAGATTTTCTAAGTATATTCGATATAATTATTAGAATATCAAAATATTACTCCAAATCTTTCAAATGTCATTTTTAATCCTTACTCAAGTGTAAAATTAAGTTTTAATCTTAAAATAATTTCAAAACAATTTTACAAAATATTTCGAACCATCTCAAAGCCAAAAATTCCAGATTGCTCAGAGGGAATCGATTCCCCACTGAATGGTTTGGCTCTGAGAATTAAAGTATGCTCGGAGGGAACCGATTCCCCCCCAGGGGGTACCGATTCCCCCCTGTGTAACGGTCGAAATATTTGAATTTTACACTTAGGGAACCGATTCCCCTTAAGGGGTACCGATTCCCCCCACGCTCCAAACTGTTTTATTAATTGATTTCACGCTAAAACGGCTATATTATCTTCATTAATGATCCCCAACATTCAGAAGTGATTCAAGGTGTATTTAAGAAAGCTTAGAAGCCATTGATCAATAACAAGAAACATCAAGCAACTAGAATCAAGAGAGAATCAAAGAGAAAGCATCAAACTTCAAGTTTGAGCAATTCAAGCCTATTTTTCATTCAATATTCATTTTGCTTTCAAGAACACTTATTGTGCTCAATTGTATTCATTCTTGAGTGTTCTTTTATTTGTTCTAGAATTGTGCAAACAATCTACCTTGTGAGGATTTCCTTGTAAGTTTGCAAATTTGTATTGTTCTCTTTGGGAGAGAGTGTTCTCAAGAATTTGGGGTATAATTCTTGAGGGTTTGTAAGGTTACTCTTTGTCCTTAAAAGAAAGACAAATTAGTGAATTTGTAGAAAATCCTTAGTGTGGATAGCTAAGGTAGTGGACGTATACTTTGGTTGAGAAAGTCGAACCACTCTAAATCGCTGTGCAATTTCTTTCAATTTTCTGCAAAAGCTTCACCAAATTTTTTATTGCCAATTCACCCCCTCTTGGCCAATTCTATCAATTGATTAACTCAATAATTGGTATCAGAGTGTAACTCATTTGAAGGTTTAATCGCCTCTTGAGTCGATTCGGGAAGAGTTATATCGATAATCAAAGTCATCAATGGCCTCTACTTCAAACTTCGACTCCGGTCTCGATTCGATGCCCGTCAACAAGCCTCATTTCTTCAATGCTAATTATACCTATTTGAAAAATAGGATGATTTACTTCATTCAAGCAAGTGACCTGGGAGAAGGGAATGTCGTAGAAGAAGGATACTTCAAGCCTCTCACTCATCCAAGATTATGGAGTGAAGGAGAGACAAAAATGTTCCAGCTCAACTCCAAAGCCATCCATATCATATTTTATGCTCTTGGACCAGATGAATACGGAAGAGTTTCATCTTGTACAACCGCCAAAGAAATATGGGACAAACTTTAAGTCACTCATGAAGGTACCGATGAGGTAAAGAAATCTAAAATTAGTATTCTAACGCATAGCTATGAAAATTTCAGGATGAAACCAAATGAAGATATCAAAGCTATGACGGATAGATTCTCAACGATTGTCAATGGTCTCAAATCATATGGAGAGATCATTTCAAATGAAAAACTTGTGAGGAAGTTAGTCTACTCCCTCCCAAAATCGTGGCAATCAAAGAAGACGGCAATCATCGAGTCTAAGTATCTAACATCATTAACTCTTGAAGAGCTAGTCGGTTCACTCCTCACTCATGAAATGATGCTTAAAGATGAGGTGGACCTTGATAAGATTGAAGAGACATCAAAGGAGAAGGAGAAGAAGAAAAACATTGTAGTTGCTCTCAAATCCATAAAAAATGAGAGTGATTCGGATGAAGATGACGATGACGATGACGAGGAAATGGCATTGTTTTCCAAAAGGTTTAGAAAAATGATGAGACCTTACCGAGGAAGAAAATTCAAACGAAATGAAGGCCTCAAAAATGAACCAAAAGGGAAGGACTCGATCATTTTCTATGAATGCAAAAAGCCGGGGCATGTCAAATATGATTGCCCATAACTGAAGAGAAATGGTCAATCAAAGAATAAGCACAAGGCTCATGTGGCTACATGGAGCGATGAAGAAGGTTCCGATGAAGAGGAACAAGAAGTAGCAAACTTGTGCTTGATGGCATTCGGGGAAGATTCTAAGGTAACCTCTAACTCATCTGATTTTGATGATTTATCCTATGATGAGTTATTAGAGGAATATAATGGGTTGGCTACGGATTATGAGAAATTGTTTTTAAAATATAAAAATGATGTTTCAAAATTAAAAAATGAAAATAAACTCATATCCAAAACCAACAACGATCTTGAAAGTAAAATCAAAGATTTGCAAATCAAACTAGAAGAGTTTGAAAAGAACAATTTGGATTTACAAAATTTACTTTCAAAGGTCAATGATGATCATCAAAAGAAAATTGATGATCTTAAAACTTCTTTTGATAAAGTTGGAACAAAACGTTTTAAAAATGGAGAAAATTCAAAATCTAACTTTGTTAGAAAAAGTTTTAAAAACTACAATCATAGAGGTCCCCAAAGAACCTCTAATAGAAAAATCGTTAGAAGTATATGGGTTCCTAAAGAGCTCATTACTACTAAAGATAAGGATATCCTACACAAATGGATACCTAAGGGGACTAGGATTTTGGAAACTAATGAATATGGACCCAAAAGAATTTGGGTACCAAAAATTAGAAATTAATCTATGTTTGTAGGTAAAGGAGTATTGCTACAAGGCACGGGAAACAAATCCAAATTCATAGTACCTTGATAGTGGATGCTCAAAACACATGACCGGAGATAAAAACCGGTTCATTGAGCTTAACGCCAAAAATGGAGGAGAAGTGACTTTTGGTGATGATTCAAAAGGTTACATTGAAGGTATTGGTACTATTGGTAATACCTCTTCCATACAAATTAAGAATGTTTTATATGTGAATGGATTAAAGCATAATCTATTGAGTATTAGTCAATTTTTTGATAAGGGATTCAATGTCATGTTTGATATTAATGGTTGTAAAGTCATTGACATTGCATCTAATCGGATTATGCTTGTTGGTCATTGAATATGAAACATATACATGGTGCATTTAGATTATATTGATATGACTAATTTGTGCCTAGTTGCTAAGGATGAACATGATAGTTGGTTATGGCGTAGGAGACTAGGACATGCTAGTATGAGTGTTTTGCAACTGCTAACTCAAAGTGATTTAGTTCGAGGGTTGCCTAAGCTTAAATTTGATAATGATAAAATCTGTGATGCTTGTGCTAAAGGAAAACAAAAGTGAGTTTCTTTTAAATCCATTAATGACGTATCAACTAGTAGAGTATTACAATTGATCCATATAGATCTTTTTGGGCCAACTAGGACTACTAGCTTGGGTGGAAAACAATATGCATTTGTCTTGATAGATGACTATTCTAGATATACTTGGGTTCTATTCTTAAGTACTAAAGATAAAGCATTAGAAAAAATCATCACATTTTCAAAAGTAATCCAAAACGCTAAAGGTTACTCTATAACTAGTTGAAAGGCCTATTAATAAATCTACTGTAGGTACTAGATGGGTATTTAGGAATAAGCTTGATGAGAGTGGTAATATAGTGAGAAACAAGGCTAGACTTGTTGCTCAAGGGTATACTCAAGAAGAGAGCATAGACTATGATGAAACATATGCTCCCGTAGCTAGGATGGAAGCAATTAGAATGTTATTAGCATTTGCATGTTTTCATGAATTTAAATTATATCAAATGGATGTTAAAAGTGCATTTTTAAATGGTTTTATAAAGGGAGAAGTGTATGTGGAACAACCTCCAGGTTTTGAAGATTCAAAATTTCCGGATCATGTTCTTAAATTGACAAAAGTGCTTTATGGTTTAAAACAAGCTCCTAGAGCTTGGTATGAAAGATTGTCAAATTTTTTAATTGAAAAAGGTTTTTCAAAAGGGAAGGTTGACACTATTTTGTTTTTAAAGCACAAAGGTAAAGATTTATTAGTAGTTCAAATTTATGTTGATGATATAATATTTGGTTCTACTAATGATGTTCTTTGCCAATAATTTTCTAAGCTAATGCAAAATGAATTCGAAATGAGCATGATGGGGGAGCTCTCATTTTTCTTGGGACTCCAAATCAAGCAAAGAAAAGATGACATCTTCATCAATCAAGCTAAATACGTCAAAGACATGCTTAAGAAGTTTGGACTGGAAAATGGCAAACCTCGTGACACTCCAATGAGCTCTTCAACAAAGCTTGACTTAGATGAAGGAGGTAAATGTGTAGATGTTAAATTATATAGGTCAATGATTGGATCTCTACTTTATCTAACTGCAAGTAGACCGGACATTATGTTTAGTGTTTGCTTATGCGCTAGATTTCAATCATGTCCTAAGGAATCACATTTACTAGCTGTTAAGAGAACCTTTAGATACCTTAAGGACACTCCTAGTTTAGGACTTTGGTATCCTAGAGACTCTAGCTTTAGCTTGCATGCCTTTTCTGATACGGATTATGGAGGATGCAAATTAGATAGGAAAAGCACCTCCGGTACTTGCCAATTCCTTGGAAATATGCTAATTTCTTGGTTTTCAAAGAAACAAAATTGTGTTGCATTATCTACCACTGAAGCCGAATACATTTCAGCTGGTAGTTGTTGTGCACAAGTTTTATGGATGAAACAACAACTTTTTGATTATGGAATTGAAGTAGGTACCATTCCTATCAAGTGTGATAATACTAGTGCTATTTGTCTCACTAAAAATCCCATCCAACACTCTAGAACTAAGCACATCGAAATAAGACATCACTTCATTAGAGACCATGTCACTAAGGAAGATATAGTTCTAGAATTTGTTGATACTTTGCACCAATTAGTGGATATCTTTACAAAACCTTTAGACAAGGAAAGATTTTGGACACTTAGGAGAGAATTAGGTTTGACCAACCTATCTGCACTTAGTGTTTAAAATAATTTTAGCACTTTTAAGACTAAATGAAAAATGCTTAATTTTTTATTGCATTCATTGCTATTAGTTAGGGGGAGTTTATGATTCTTGATGAAAAATTAATTTTATGTTCAAATATCGTTTAAAGATTAATTGATTGTTTGAAAATGATTAATTTTCAATATATGAGTTACCAATACCACTAGAGAAAATTAATTTAGCATTTTGTGTGTTTAAAATCGGATTTTAGCATTTTGGTGCAGAGGGAATCGATACCCCCATGAGGGAACCCATTCCCCCCACAGGGGAATCGATACCCCCTGGGGTTCTAGTTTTATCGGGCAGAACCCTTGGTTTTGGCTCAAAACCTTTCTTTCTCTCATTGCCGCCGTTCTTCCCCTCTACTCTCTCAAATCTCCATTTTTGCCTCAAATCAACGATTTTAATCGGAATTCACTTCAAATATCATCTTCTAAACTTGCTAGCATCATTAAAATCGTGCAAACAACATCAAAATCCACTCAATCTCATCTTTCAAGGTAAATTTTTCTAAAACTCTCTATTTCATTGATTTTAAACATAAGACTAGTTTTAATTAGTTCTAGATAGAAATAGTGATCGGGCATTGATTGTTTAGAGATTAGAAACTAGATATTACAACTAATTTTATAAAAAACACAAGAATTTTCAAAAAATTTAGAAATTTTCGAAATAAAAAATGTTTTTCAAATTATTGTGTTTTAATTGAATTATGTTGTTGTTATGAAAACTATACATATATTGTTTCTCAAAACCGTATTTTTCAAAAGTTTTCAAAAACTTTGCCCATTAGGATTGATTTAGAGAACCTTAAAATATTGAGGACTCAATTGAGTTTTGGGATTGATTGAATTGCATACATGTGTTTTCTAAATTACAGGTTATCCATCTATTCTGATTTCCAAAACAATGTCCAATCCTAAACGTGCTAGGTCATCTTCTAGTCGCTCAAACCGTCAATCCAACCCTCCTTCAAATCCTCCTCCTATTCCTAAAAATCTAATTCCTAATCCTAATCCAGTTGATCCCAATTTAATTATCCAAAATTCATGCTTCAATCATCCCGGTCCCAGAAATTATCGTTTTTGGTATTATCAATATTTCGACTCTTAAAAAATTAGAGAAGAACGTATCCCTTCTCGTCAAACTATGTTAGATATTAATTTTAAATATCTTCCTCTTTTACAAGAGTAGAAATTTGATAAACTTTTTGATCTTGAACCTATAGTTTATCATCAACTTGTTTGCATCTTTTATTCTAATGCCGTTTGTGTAAAAACCGAGCTTAAACCGAAACCATAGAAGTTCGTTCCTACCTCCTAGGACAATTCTTACATATTAACTTGGCTTACATAGCCAAGGCATTAGGATTAGATAACGATGGTATTTTAAATGAAAACAAATTTTAAGATCTCGTTATAAAAGAAGGGATAGTGCGAGTGTCTTAGACCTTCATGAACGTTTTTTTCATCTAATGATTTCTTGGTGGTTTTGACCATCTGGAGGTCATTATACTCTTAGAGCCTTGGATCTTTGGTGGTTACATTGTTTCGAAAACAGTATTAAAATTAACCTTCCTCAGATCATTTTTGCTGAAATTGTTGAAACCATAAATCTTGTTCCTAACAAGAAACTTTGTTCATCTCTAGTTTACGGTTGCATTTTGAGTAATCTATTTTCTAAAGCCGGGCTTAGAGTAGGTCTAGATGCCTCCTTTCCTCTAAAGAAACAAATTAATCTTCTTTCTTTAACGAGAACGAGATGGATAAAGGATAAGGAAATCCGTGAATGGGTTCGATCGTCTGAAAATACTCCAGATGCTAGTTCTTCACGAGCTCAACCAGAAGCTGACGATGATCCCGAGCTTCAATAATTAATGCGAGACATCGATAAAGCCGAAGATGAGCCTGAACAGCCTGAGGAGTAGCCCGAGGAGCAAGCACAACAAACGCATCAAATGCCTCTATATTTTCAATCTTTTATGGAGACATTCGATTTCCGATATGCTACCATGGATTCACTCTTTACTTCTATAGAGTCCCATTTATCCAAAATGGGAGCTCAACAATTAGAAATCCTCCGAGAGATGCGCACAAACAACGCTTCGATGAATGAACGTATTGATGCACTCTCACACGAGATGGCCGCTATGCGAGCTCGTTTTCCTCCTCCCGATCCGGATGTTTGATTCTGTGTTTAGCTTTAGAACTTTGAACTAAAAGATTATTGTTTCAACATTTTGAATATTTTGGATTGTTTGATTTTGTGGATTGTTAGACTTTTGATTTGTTTGGATGTTTGAACCTATATATTGTGTGGTTAAATTTATTCATTATTGCATCATTTACATCATGTTAGATATATGACCAATTTTGCCATGTCACATTAATTATGAATATTGATTATGAAACCAATGGCTAACGTTTCTCTTGCTTGTGATCTTAGTAGCTTAAACTATATATAATTGGCTAAATGATTAGAAAACCTTGTTTAAATTCTTTTATAATATCTTTTTGATTTAACAAAAAGGGGGAGAAGTGTTAAGTGTTTTAAATGGGAGAAGTGTTAAAGTGAGGGGGAGTAATTTCAAAACTTGATTTCAAAATCTTAAAATTACTAAAATATTTTGTTATATCAAAAAGGGGGAGATTGTTGAAAACATTTTGATATTTCGATATAACAAATTAAGTTAAATGAATTTTAAGATTTTTTAAAAAGATTTTCTAAGTATATTCGATATAATTATTCGAATATCAAAATATTACTCCAAATCTTTCAAATGTCATTTTTAATCCTTACTCAAGTGTAAACTTAAGTTTTAATCTTAAAATAATTTCAAAACAATTTTGCAAAATATTTCGAACCATCTCAAAGCCAAAAATTCCAGATTGCTCAGAGGGAACCGATTCCCCCCCAAGGGCGTACCGATTCCCCCTGAATGGTTTGGCTTTGAGAATTCCAATATGCTCGGAGGGAACCAATTCCCCCCCAGGGGGTACCGATTCCCCCCTGTGTAACGGTCGAAATATTTGAATTTTACACTTAGGGAACCGATTCCCCTTAAGGGGTACCGATTCCCCCCACACTCCAAACTGTTTTATTAATTGATTTCACACTAAAATGGCTATATTATCTTCATTAATGATCCCCAACGTTCAGAAGTGATTCAAGGTGTATTTAAGCAAGCTTAGAAGCCATTGATCAATAAAAGAAACATCTAGCAACTAGAATCAAGAGAGAATCAAAGAGAAAACATCAAACCTCAAGTTTGAGCAATTCAAGCCCATTTTTCATTCAATATTCATTTTGCTTTCAAGAACACTTATTGTGCTCAATTGTATTCATTCTTGAGTGTTCTTTTCTTTGTTCTAGAATTGTGCAAACAATCTACCTTGTGAGGATTTCCTTATAAGTTTGCAAATTTGTATTGTTCTCTTTGGGAGAGAGTGTTCTCAAGAATTTGGGGTATAATTCTTGAGGGTTTGTAAGGTTACTCTTTGTCCTCAAAAGAAAGACAAATTAGTGAATTTGTGGAAAATCCTTAGTGTGGATAGCTAAGGTAGTGGACGTAGACTTTGGTTGAGAAAGTCGAACCACTCTAAATCGCTGTGCAATTTCTTTCAATTTTCTACAAAAGCTTCCACCAAAATTTTTATTGCCAATTCACCCCCCTCTTGGCCAATTCCGTCAATCGATTAACTCAACAACATCCATGTCTACTTTTGATGTATTTAGTTGGCATGTAATAGATTTAGTAAAAACACTCTGAAAAGTTTTTGATTTACCGTGATGTAAAATGATGAAATGTTTTAATATTATTATTTTTTATCAACGTAAGTTTAATGTATGTTTTATTATTATTAAATTAAAATGTTTTATAAAAAAACAAAATTTTATGTGTTTCCAAATGAGGAACTGTTTTAAAAGTGATGTGACATTTGTATCTCGTATATGGAAAGATATATGGAAGATGGGTGTTATATTATTGGTATCAGAGCTACAGGTTTAGCCGATTCTCGGTCGAAATTAAGTGTATTTTAATGTAAAAAGGGTTTATATACCACTAAGATGTCAAGGTCACTGATAGGGTATAGTTAGAATATGATTGATGTCTCTCTTTACTAATTTAAGTATTATCCTTATGTATGTTATACTAGATGTCGGATTCTATTAATTTGAGAAGAGCATCTGATCTAGAGAATAGAGATAGATCGAGTACTGAAAGCTATGAAGAGAATAGTGAACATCCGATTTCGTCTGAGAATGCTAGCGGACCGACACACCAGGGTATGCCCATGCCAGTGTTTGGAGATTTTATGCAAGCTCTCGATGTTATATTGACACTGTTCTAACCTCTTCCGCCTCCCCCTGCTCCTCCAGCACTAAGGAGTCAAGAAGTTTGGGAGCTACTGAGTTCTGGGGAGAAGAAGGTGAAGGTTTGATGGATGCTGATTTATGGTTGAATGATGTCATGGTGATTTTGGAAAGTCTGCAGTGCTCCGATTATGAAAAACTGGGTGGAGCTCCGTTACTCCGAGGATCAGCTCGGGTGTGGTGGTCAAATACGACGATATATGCATCACCTAAACAAGTGAACTGACAATTCTTCCAAGATGAGTTCAAGAACAAGTATATCAGGAAGCAGTTTATGAGGTCAATGCTGTTGAAATTTCTTAACTTGAAACAAGGTGATCGAGTAGTGCATGAGTATGAGGCTAAATACAAAAAGCTTAGCCATTATGCTACCGAGGTAGTTCCTAATGACAAAGCTTGATGAGATTGGTTTATTGAGGGTCTGAGGCCTAAGTTAAAAGAGATGATGTTGGCCTTAAACGTTCCTAGCGTGCAAGAAGTTATAAACAGAGCTAAGGCTATTGAAAGAGCTCAAGAGGAGACTCTAGCAGCGGAGCAGAGTATGCAGACGGGAAAAAATGATTGGGATGTCTTCATCTATACATCATACTAAGAGAGATAAGGGCTCAGGTTCCCAATATACTGATAGAGTTTATTCTACTGCAACTTCACAAAAAACTAAACAATCCCATTCTTTTACTGCTAGCTCGGGTAGGCTTTTGGAGAGAGACCTCTATGTCAGACATGCGTTAGGTCACACCGAGGAGTATGTAGATTACTCTCCAGTGCTTGTTTTCATTTTGGTGAATCTGGTCACTATGCACGAAATTGTCTAAAGAAGTATGGAGATTGACCAGCACAAACTGAGAGATCAGTAGCCGTACCAAGTAGAAGTAGAGGAAGAGAAATATAAGGCGGTCAATCTGAGGCCAGCAAGCGACAAGAGACTTAGGGAGTGGTTTGAATTTATAATATAAAGACCAGTGAGGATAGGGATGATCTAGAGATCATAATATATACATTCCATCTTTTTGATGAACCTGTTTTTGTTATAGTTGACCTTAGTTCTACACACTCTTATATTAGTACAGAGTTGGATAGAATTAGAAGAATTCCTTTAGAACCAATTTTTAGTGAAATGATAAAGTTAAACCCTATAGGTCATAGTGCAAGGGTAGCTCGGGTATGTAAAAATGTCCGATTAAAATTCAAGGGGTTGTGTTCTCGGCAAACTTGATGAAGTTGCCCTTTGATGAGTTTGAAATCATTTTGGGTATGGATTGGTTCTCTCCACATAATGGATTGGTAGATTGTTGCAGGAAGCGATTATTCTGAAAGGATGTGGAAGATTTCGAAATAGTAGTGATAGGCGAAAAAGCAAAATCACCATCCAATGTGATTTCGACCATAACTGCAAAGAAAATGATGTCAAAAGGATGCATAGATTTTCTAGAAAATGTGATAGACACTCGAGTATTGAAAGTGAGATTAAATGATATTCCAACAGTTAATGAGTTTCCAGAGGTTTTTCCAGAGGAATTACCGAGTTTACCTCTAGATCGTGAAGTGGAATTCAGGATTGAGGTTTACCCGGGTACCGAACCTGTTTCTATGGCTCTGTATCAAATGGCTCCAATGGATTTATCAGACCCAATGTTTCTCTTTGGGGAGCACCTGTGCTATTTGTGAAAAAGAAAGACGGGTATATGCGGTTATGTATTGACTATTGTCAATTAAATAAAGTAACAATAAAGAACAAGTATCCTCTTTCGAAGATTGATGATCTGTTTGATCAATTGAAAGATGCAACAATGTTCTTTATGATAGACCTGAGGTCGGGGTACCATCAGTTAAAGATCAAGAAGGATGATATTTCAAATAAAACTTTTCGAACTCGGTACGGACGCTACGAATTCGTGGTAATGCCATTTGGATTGACTAACGCTCTGGAAACATTTATGGACTTAATGAACATAGTATTCCAACCTTAATTGGATTAATTCATTGTGGTATTTATAGATGATATATTAGTGTACTCCAAGTCAATAAAGGAACATGATGCTCATCTTTGAGTTGTTCTTTAGATACTTCGTGAAAAGAAGTTGTATGCAAAACTATCCAAGTGCTTATTTTGGTTAGCTGAGATTGCTTTCCTTGTTCATATAGTCTCTGCGGAAGGCATAAGAGTATCCTAAAAAGATTCAAGCCATAGTGGATTGGCAACCCTCAAAGAATATTACAGAAGTTTAGAGTTTTTTGGGGCTTACTGTTATTATAGGCGGTTCGTGAAGAACTTCTCAACGATAGCTTTGCCTCTAACTAAGTTGTTACAAAAATATGTGCCTTTTGTTTAGAATAAAAATGCCAAGAAAGTTTTCAAATGCTAAAGAGAAGAGAAACCGAGGCCCCAGTACTTGCACAACCTGAGTTAGGTAATGATTATGTCATTTTCAGTGATGCATCCCATAATGGATTGGGATGTTGCTGATGCAAGAAGGGAAAGTTGTGGCTTATGACTTAAGACAATTGAAGAATCATTAGAGAGATTACTCGATACATGATTTGGAATTGGCGGCAACAGTGTTTGCTTTGAAAATTTGGCGCTATTATCTGTACGGTGAACGTTACCATGTCTACACGGATCACAAGAGTCTGAAGTATTTGCTGACTCATAAAGAACTGAATTTGAGACAGATAAGATGGATTGAGCTCTTAAAATATTATGATTTGATTATTGATTATCATTCTAAAAAAGCTAATGTGGTAGCTGATGCACTCAGTCGAAAGACTTTTGTAACTCTACGGGCTTTAGATGCACTTATGTCTTTAAAATAAGATGGTGCCTTGATTGCTGAATTTAAGTTAAAGCCGATGCTTTTAGAGCAGGTAAAAGAGCTGCAAGGTCGAAATGAGAAATGCTTGGTGAGATTGGCGCAAGTCAAAAAATAAGAGGCCAAGGACTTTGTAATGAGGGATAATGGAGGTTTATGTTATTGTGGAAGACTTTGTATTCCCGATAATGATGAAGTAAAGAAAGATATTCTTTTCAAGGCACACTATAGTCCTTTAGGCGGGAATAAGATGTATCATGACTTGAAGAGTCATTATTGGTGGCACGGTATGAAAAGAGCTGTAATAGAGAGTGTTGCAAAATGTTTAACATGTCAGCAAGTGAAACCTGAACATCAAGTTTCTTTTAGATTGCTACAACCGATATCCATTCCTGAGTGGAAGTGGGAGCGAGTTACAATGGATTTTGTTTCAAGGCTACCTTTGGTAGCGGGTAAAAAGGACTCGCTATGGGTAATAGTGAACAGATTGACTAAGACGGTTTATTTTATTCCAGTTCGAGTAGATTAATAGATGGATAAGTATGTGGAGTTGTATATAAAAGAAATAGTTAGACTGCATGGAGTGTCTATATCAATAGTGTCCGATCGAGACCCAAGGTTTACTTCAAGATTTTGGAAGACTTTGTACGAGGCATTGGGTACTTGATTAAACTTCAGTACAACATTTCATCCACATACAAATGGGCAGTCAGAACGAACCATACAAATACTAGAGGATATGCTAAGGGCTTGTATGATTCAATTTAAAGGATCATGAGAAAGATATTTACCTTTAGTAGAATTTGCGTATAACAATAGTTACCAATAGTGTATTAAGATAGACCTATATGAAGCTTTGTATGGGAGGAAGTGTAGAATACCATTAAATTGGTTTGAACTAAAAGATCGAGGCCTAGTTGGCCCGAATTTGATGAAAGAAATGGAGGAAAAAGTGAAAATTATCCAGAGAAATCTAAAGATATTCTCCAATCACCAGAAGTCTTATGCTGATTTGAAAAGAAAGGAAATCGAATTTCAAGTGGGGGACAAAGTATTTCTGAAGGTATCGCCTTGGAAGAAGGTATTACGATTTAGGCGAAAATAAAAGCTGAGCCCGAGATTCATTGGACCTTATGAGATCTTAAAAAGGGTCAGAACCTAGCTTATCAATTAGCATTGTCTCCGGATATGGACAAGATCCACAATGTTTTCCACGTATCGATTCTTAGAAGGTACATATCAGATCCATCCCATGTCATCACGCCTGAAGAGATAGAAATCCGACCATATTTAACTTATGAGGAAGAACCAGTACGAATCTTAGCTAAAGAAAACAAGGAATTGTGTAACAAAGGGATTCCGTTAGTTAAAGTGCTCTGGCAGAATCATAAGGTAGAAGAAGCTAATTGGGAAAGAGAAAATGATACGAGGAAGCAGTTTCCACATCTCTTTGTTTCATGTACTTCTTTAAATTCGATGATGAATTTTCTTAAGGGGGAGAATTGTAATACCCCAAATATTAGGTTAGAGACTTTAGTGAAAAGTTTTAAAATATGAGGATTTATTTGATTAAATGATAAAAGATGAGAAAATGATTTGGAATAGCGTTTTAGACTAATTTGTATCAATAGATGAATAAAGAGGGCATTTTGGTCCTTTAAAGGAAAATAAATTTAAAATTCATTTTTAGTAAGGTATTAAAGTTAAGGGAAAAGGGGAAAGTAAGTTACCAAAAGCTATATCTTTTCTTCTTCTTTCCTGTGGAAAAACCCTCATTCATAGCCAAAGGTAAGGTTTCATTTGGCTAGCTTTTCCTTTCGTTTTTTGTTGGTTTTTGAATTATTGAGTATTATAGAGGCTTAAGGAAGGGTTACATAAGATTAAAATTAAGAGATGGATGAAATATTTGAGATTTAGGAAAATGAGTTTTTGAATGATATGTTAAGATATGAGTTTTTATTGATGTTTACTAGTATATTTGACTTGTCAAAGAAGTAAATAAGAGATTAGAAGCATTAAATGGGTTTAAAAACATGTTAGAAAAAGTGGCGATTCTTAGATTGAAATGTTATTGGGAGATTTTAGATGTTTTAAGAAGCTAAATGAAGGAAAGTTAGTAGGGATAAGTAGAGAAGAGTTTAATAGTATTGTTGGGTGTAAACATAAGGAAATTTTACCAAATTTGGGTAAAAATTGGGCTGAAAATGGAAAATATGGGTAAGGGTATCGATACTATAGGCTTAAAATTGGAAGAATCAGCTGAACAATATCGATACTATGGAGAAAGTATCGATACCATTGATTCAGAATGTAGAAATGGTATCGATACTGTAATGGAGTATCGGTATCATAGGATAGAAGTATCGGTACTAGGAGAGAAATATCAATACCATGGATCCATAATGTAGAAATGGTATCGATACTGAAAGGGAGTATCGGTACCACAGTATAGAAGTATCAATAGTTGCTAAGGTACCGATACTATTGAGAGAAACATTATAGGATAAACTAAAATTGTTATAGAAATGTAAATAATAGTACTTGTGTATATTATTAAAGTATAAATGTTAGGGAATATAATAACATTTAGTATGGTATATTTCTTTAATGGATGCATGTGTAGATCGTAATGAAACTCCCGAGTCAAGCAAAACGAAAGGCAAGAATAAAGTAGCTGAGTAGTCATAGTTACATTTTGGATATAATAGCGAGACAAGCCAGGTGAGTGCATTTATTATGTACTTATATGTTATGATAGTCATAGATGTATGATTGCTTAATATATGTATGATGATGACCAAATGACACTGTGTGTGCAAAAACTAAGAAATTCATAATGAGTTTATGAATTTCCGTATGGGCACTTTGTATGCAAAACTAAGAAATTCATAATGAGTTTATGAATTTCCGCATGGGCACTTTGTGTGAAAAACTAAGAAATTCATAATGAGTTTATGAATTTCCATATGAGCACTTTGTGTGCAAAACTAAGAAATTCATAATAAATTTATGAATTTCCGTATGGGCACTTTGTGTGCAAAACTAAGAAATTCATAATGAGTTTATGAATTTCCGTATGGGCACTTTGTGTGCAAAACTAAGAAATTCATAATGAGTTTATGAATTTCCGTATGGGCACTTTGTGTGCAAAACTAAGAAATTCATAATGAGTTTATGAATTTCTGTATGGGCACTTTGTGTGCAAAACTAAGAAATTCATAATAAGTTTATAAATTTTTGTATAAGCACATTGTGTGCAAAACTAAGAAATTCATAATAAGTATATGAATTTCCGTATTGGTAGTGGGTGTGCAACCCACCTAAATTATAGTAATGATTGGGAAATAACTGTATTGGCACTATAAGTGTAAACTATAGAGTGTTTAATGAATTGAAAGAATAAATGGACATTAGAATTTTCATGATATACTTGTGTTTAGAATTTTGCTTATGATTATTTATGCCTCACTAAGAAATTTCTTAGCGTGTGTTAATTTCACGTGTAGATTTTAATACAAGCGAAGTAAAGAGATCATCGAACATCAAAGCAAAAGTCACCTCGTCAGTAGCAGTACGACATCCATGTCTTCTTTTGATATATTTAGTTGGCATGTAATAGATTTAGTAAAAACGCTCTGAAAAGTCTTTGCTTTACCATGATGTAAAATTATGAAATGTTTGAATATTATTTTTTTGTTTATCTAAGCAAGTTTAATGCATGTTTTATTATTATTAAATTAAATTTTGTTATAAAAAGAAATAAAATTTTACGGGTTTCCAAATGAGGAATTGTTTTAAAAGTGATGTGACATATGTATCTCCTGTACGGAAAGGTATACGGGAGATGGGTATTACACAATATTTTCATTTTCTTGCCATTTATCAGCAACCAATACTCTTAACTTAGGTCAATAGAAGTGTCATTAGAAGTTTTTCTGTCTTCTTATTCCGATCTAATAGTTTGAGGGCGTCTCTTTTATGTGGTCTTATAATCAGATAGGCACTCAAGAAGTGATCAATATTTCTAATAAAAATGCCTTGAATCTTTTCTATGACTTGAGATATCAGTAAATCTCAGAATAAGCCAGGACTCTTATTGTTTAGGCATTTGTCTGTATCCTGATTGATTATTAATGTTGATAACATTGCAAAGAAGTGTGAGAAATTTATTCTAGAGTCTTCTAGTTTTTCAGGTTTCATTATTCAAAAATTGGAGAATGTTTTCATTGCTAATGTATCGCTTATTTTTCTTGCTTTGTTTTTTTTTACTATATCACTTGTTCATTTGAGGTAGAATGAGCCTCATCAACTTCAAGGACTTCATTCATTTCTCAAGATTGTCCTATTTGGAAATGTTTTTATATCTTCATTTTTTAGAATTCACAAGAATGAAAGAATTTTATTAAAACAAATGATGCCCCTTGCTTCAAGCTCACAATTGAAACAAATCAACAATTCAATGAATATCGAGTAAATCAAGAATTTTATTTTTAGAAATTATATTCATTTAACAAGTGTCAAGATCAATGAGTTGGTTTTTATTTAGCTTCTTATTTTCTATGGTTTTAATCATCAAGACGCCGTTCTTTTCTCAATCTTTGCAAGCATCATGATATGCCCCTCTATCTCGGCTTAACATTCTAATCAAATGCGGACAAAATGAAGCAACTAGAATATTCAATTGCTAGACCTTTTAGAACACTTTCATTTTGGTTATCTGAAAACTTCCATTTTTCAAGCTTTATACTCCTTTAGTAATGACAATGCTAAAATATCGGTCTAAAAACAAAATTACTGAGTGCTCATGTAAAGTTGACTATAACAAGTGTTTCTCAACTCCCTTAGTCCCTCTTTCACATAAACACATCGTAAGACTTAGGCATTACAACCTTTATTGGACTACAAGCACTCATTTTACCTCAACCTTGGGCATTACCAGCCTTATTGAACTGATCCACCTCACTTTAGGCGTTATCGCCTTTATTGCACTCAACAACCTCACCTTAGGCATTATCACCTTTATTGCACTCAACATCCTCACCTTAGGCATTATCGTCTTTATTACACTCACCTAATAATGACTTTATGAGTACTTAACTTCAATATTTTTTAAGTTCGTTAAAAAGAAACTGTCATAGTCCGGGTGTCGTTGAAGGTTAGGAAATTTCATCTTTAGAGTTTAATTCTCAAGCTACTAACCTAAACTAAATTCTTCTACTCCACCATCCCATTTGTGAATATTATGATCATCATTAAATGTCTTCAACATAAATGTGATCTAATCAGTTTTGCAACTTCATACACGAGTTACTTCATTTTGTCAGCTCATATACGTACCTTATTGCATTGCCTTTATATTATTTGTCATGTAAGGAGAAGGTTCTATCCTGAAAAAAGAAGGTGTACAATTTGGGTGTAACCTCTGAAGCATGATCAAGGATATTGTTTTATAACAGATCAATCTTACCACTTGTCAATGGTTATAAGAATAACTTATTATACTCATTGAACTTCAGAAAGAAATTTGTTTAATTTCTCATAATTTGAAAAGGAGTAGTGTTTATTCAATTAGAACTTTAAAAACATCCTAAAAATAAAGAAAGATAAAAAAATTCATTCAAATAAAACAATGGAAATGCAACAAAGCTTCATGGAGGATGAATAACAGACTCGTATGTTGATCCCATAATGCCACTGTTGTCCACCTAATATTGATGCAGTTAGATGCTACATATTTGATGCCCCATTTGAGTTAGTTGTCTACTACTCGGCCAAATCTCGAGTTAATGCCCCATTGCTAAGAATCATTTCTATCCCTTTCATCAATGACCCACAATTCCTTTAATCAAATAGGGGAACAAGTCTAAGATGGGTGTTTGGAACACATCTAAACCTTTCTTACTCGAGGAATCTACTTTAGCCGATCTAAGCGACTAACTATCTCATATTATTTACGATTATGAGGATTTTGGAAATGTCATTCATTCACCTCATTTTCTTTTGATTTTCTATTAATTGGACTTTTGGAAGCGACCTTCAAGTTCCCTTTACTAATAACATACTCTATTTATTCCCCACTTGTCACAAGATCTTCAAAGTCATTTGTTGATTTTGTAATCATTAACTCAAAGAAAGGAGCTGAGAATGTGCTATGAAACATGAATGATATTTCCTCTTTTAGCACAGGAAGTTGAACTTGATATGTCATGCCTCTCCATCTCATTGCATATTCTTTAAAGTTTTTTTGTAGTTTCCATCTTCATTTTCTGGAGATCTTGACAGCTCGGAGCCAAGCCATTGACATATCGATATTATTCCAGAGCAACATTAGCCAAATCGACCCATGACTTGATTTATTCTTCACTCAATTTATTATACCATACTACAATAGGTCCAACAAGATGTCATGGAAGTAATGGAACAATAAATTATCATCATTCAAGTATCCCTCCATCTTTCTACATAACAACTTCAAATGGATCAGAGGAAAACTAGTACTATCATATTTTCAAAATTGGGCACCCTGAACTTTTGTGGGATGACCAAGTCATGAACTAAACTAAGTTCTCTCGTATCTAGATTCTTGTGGGAAACATCAACACCTTTTATCGCTTCAACCAATTCCTATAACTGTTTAAATTTATCTATGATTTTCTCAAGATTAGGGGAACTCTTCCATTTCATTCAGATAGGATGCCTCAAGATAGGTTGCCAATCTTGATGTGCCAATATGATAACATTGATGTACCTCATCAAGCGTTTTCTCTTTGTCAACATCCCTTGTAGCCAACAAATGTGTCATTTGACTCAATACTTATTGTTGAAATTTAATGCTTGATTTTTCACATTTTGTTGCAATGCAGTCAACTGATCTTGCAATCAATCCCGTAAATCGCCTTGGGACTGCTCTATTGCTTCCAACCTTTTATCCATGACTGGACAAACTTGGTGTTACTGCCGCATAACTCTCCATGAATTATTTTCATGTTTTTATAATTAATACATGTAAAATATTTAAATAAATAACAGTGTTATTAGTTTCATCAACAAGACAATGAGCATTGCAAAAAAAAAGGGTTAAAGTGGGAAAATATTGTGGCATAAGCTTAAGAAAGGTAAAAAAATTCCAAAGCTTCATAAGACCAAGGTAAGGAAATTTAAAATTGGGATCGAACATAAATTCAAAATCTACAACACGCCCATCCATAATAGTAAATTTTTTGAACATTTCAAACCTTGCCATTTGGTTTATTGCTCTGGGTTCATTCAATTATGTGTCAAAAGAACTTGCTAAAATAGGTTAAGGTTGAGGTTCAATTTTGGGTTGACTTGTAGACAATAAATCTGAATGACGATGTTTAGTCGTAAGTTTTGATTTTGGTGCCATTTAAAAAATTGATGGTTCTAGACACAGAAAAAACAAACTCCTTCAAAAATAAACACTTTGTATAAAAAAATCCATTAATTTTAAACTAGATGTAAAAATATTAAAATAAATATTATATTCAAATAAATTAAACTACATGCAAAAAAATTAAAAAGGTTCAATCTAGATGCAAAACTTAAAATATATAACATTTGAATAAATTAAAGGAAATTCAAATAATACATAGGAAAAATGTCAATGATGTGATGGGTATGCACGATTCATTGTTTGGAGATGAAATCTCTTGAAATACTTGCAAAAATCATGAAGGAATTCAGTATTTTGAGTGATAAATAAGTGGATTTTTGAGAGAAGTTGTGTTCTTAGGGTATAGTTTGATAAAATTTGGTGAAAAACTGATAAGAGGCATATTTATATCATCATGCTCGCGTGTATCGTTACGTTCATAATGAGTATCGATACACATAATTAAACGGTATCGAGACATAGTTTAACCTTGAGGTCGTGGTATCGAGTCCCACGGAGGGCATTTCATAATTCGGAGGTCTTCTACGGAAGCTGCTCTCAACCTGGTGTTGGGGGCAGCCTACTATCTTACCTCCCCCTTACCCCATTATATATGGGAACAAGGGACAGCCATTCGAGACATAGTCTGTATCAGTATCGTTGAAACTCATTGAAAATTCACATAATTACACTGTATCGATACGCATGATGTACTGTATCAATAGGCGCTATTTATCCACTATGTTCTATTTGAATTTGTTTAAACCAAAAATAATTAGAATTTGTTTTAAAAAACTTTTATATTCAAACATTGAATATGAATTTGTTTCAAATAAGTTTATATTCGTATTTGATACTCGTATTTGAATCCAAAGACCAAAATAATTTGAATTGGATATATTTTTTAGTTTAAACCAAACTATCATTGAATATTAAAAAGTAAGAGTATTATGAATATCCACTACATTGAAGAATAAGAATGAAAATCACAAAACACTGTAAACATCGTAATTGCAAATAAGATAAAAGTAAAATAAGTAGAAAACCAATTTCATACAATCTGAAAGATTAAAACCTAACATTATTTCCTGCATATAACTAGTATGTCCTACATGTATATCTAGAATAACATAGTTAAACTAAATCTCCCAATGGACATAGAAAATGACAATCACAACTGACATCCATCATATGGTAGTTGATTCGAATTTTGATATGTTACCGAGGCATGCTCAGATCCAGTCTTGTTTATCACGAGAGTTAAAAAATTATAGAAAATATTAGTAATCGTAACAACAAAAAAACTAAAACATTTTTAAGTCAATAAATCACTAATAAAACTAATTCTTAACTATTATCAGTATACATAACAACAAAGAATAATTACTATTATATTTCATATTTAATTACCCCTGATATTTAGACGAGACCGCACACTACCAATCCTTATATGGATTCCAATCCAAAATAGTTGGATTTGTTTTCATATTCTTCAATTCATTAGTATATACAACATACAAAAAATATTATCAACATATATAACAACAAAGATTAATCACTATTATATTTCATATTTAATTACCTCATATATGTCGTCTTTTCATATGCATCAGGTATGTATCCAACTAATTTTGATATTTGAAGTGCATTAGTATGTATCATATCCTTATTAGAAGGCTTGTTCGGAGAAGGTTCAGAGGTTTTACGCAAGTCCAACATGACATCTTCGTCATATGAAACATGTGTTGGGTTGGACGATGAAGCTTAGTGCTTTGTTTTCTTCGGTTTCCTCTTTTCATGATCTATAGGATCTTCAATTCCAAGAGTCTCTCCACTTTTACCAATTCACTTTTTTATATCCCACTTTCACCGTTTGCAATTTGAGACTCAATTTTGCAAATTGATCTTTAACCTCATTGAAAGTTTTGAATGTTTGTGATGCACGTTGACATAAAGTCATATAATAAGAGGCTAGAGTGGAATACCTGACTTGAACTGTTGTTGGATTATTATCTTCAACATCTGCATTATTATTTTATAACCCATCATCTTTCTTCGCATAAATAGTCCATCATTTCATTAACACCCTTCTGTTATTTCTTTTGCCTTTTCATATTTCAACACGGTAAACATATAATGACATGAAAAATCAACAGGCTCCAACTTTATACAACAATAGTACATGATATCATGTGTGGTATATTTAAGTACAAGATACAACTTCTCTTTTTCAACATGCTCTAATTAATAACACATGCACTTATTCTATACTTCCATTTTTAACCAAATAATAACCCTCATAGGACATTTCTTTGCACAGTGTAGCAAAAACATTTCTCATATATAATTGAACTGCATTACATTTTAAACTTGCCAACACATCGTCATAATACAATAGTTCATAAATTGTTTTGTAGTCTTGATGACCTTTCTCCCATATTAGATATTGCAATTGTCTATAATAATTCTCATCTATCTCGAATGACTTCTTAAAACGCAGGTTAAGGTAAATGAATTAATTTTTCTGGCATATTTCTATGTTATTAACATGGAGAATGATCGAACCAACATTTATTCTGAAATCCTTCTTTGTCGCCCCTTCCTAAGCATGACTCACAATAAAATTAACGTTAGAAGTGGAACTCTTAACATGGAATTTGACGGTGAAGTGATAAAATTTGATGTTTACAAAGCAATGAAACATCTTGACTCTATGGTTAATGTTGGCTTTGTCGATATAATTAAACCTTTGGTGAATGAATATGTTGAACATAATTTTTTTGATGAGTTGTACATGAATTCAAAGGTTGGAACTGATATATCTTCTAATTTGGAATTGCAATCATCTAGAGAAGAGCCAAGTACAAATTTAAATTTGATGTCTTCTCAATCTAAATTTTCCATCTATTTTGCAGACATTAAAGTTGGAATTAAAGTCGCCTTCGAAACATTTAAAGAACACATTTTTGTATGAAGTAGATAATTTATCGATTTCAGAAAAACTTTCAAAGATGAAAAATCCAAATAAAGGTATGTGAGAATGACATAATCTATGATTCTAGAATTTCTCATAAGAAATTTCTTTGTTGGAAAAAGCGTATGAAGTGGAGGATACATCTCTCTCGGAACATGTATTCTGAACTAGGACATCGAGCTAACGATGTTAAACAAAAGCACTCTAATGGGAGGTAACCCATTTTTATTTATTTAATTTATTTTTATTTAATTTTAGTATTTGATTTATTTATTTTGATTATTAATTGATTTTTCTTTGATTTTTTAAGGCACCTCATATATATATATTTTTATCAAACTTGAATGAACGACCATGGCATCGAATTTATATGGAAAACAATATGAAATGTATCAGTAGGATGAAACAAAGTTGGATTGCAATTCTTGAGACTAGTGGAAACTTCGACATCGATCCGTATTGCGATAGCTTTACCCGGGTACCTCTCGCTGAGTTCGTGATCACGATTGTCACTAAACACGAGTAGTATCTCTATTATTTCTCTTATGCTTTATTTTACATATAGGGACAATATGCGTTAAATGAGGGGGTAGATAACTTAGAGAACACTTACGTTGGATTATTGCTCGCTTATTAATATTCTTGAAATTGAGTTGCCATGGTTACAACAACAACAAAACCCAATTCCCATATGTATGGGGTAAGGGGGAGGTAGGGTAGTAGGTTGCCCCCAACGCCAGGTTGAGAGTAGCTTCCGTGGAAGACTTCCGGCAGTCAGAATCTATATGTGCGTCTGTAACGGGAATTAATCCATGCATAATAATCCTTGCGAAAGAATCTCTGCATATAGACAGAAACATAAGACCCGGCTAAATTTAAAAGAGGAAACATGAGGAGAATGATACACAGAAGTCAACGATAGCAAGACCAGTTCTAATCCTTCATAAATACCAATAACAGAAACGTATAAAAAGTAGAAGTCATGGAAAATACTACAAAGACATTAAAAGAATACAGAGATGATACACCCTATAGATGTGACCCACACTACTCGACTACCCTAGTCTTTAGCCTCCATATTTTCCTATCAGAGGTCATGTCTTCGGTAAGGGCTAAATCCCTCAAATCAGATCTCAAGTAGTCTTCCACTTCCGCCTTGGTCGTCATTTCCTTCTGGCACCGTCGACTGTAATCGACTCTACCTTCCTGACCGCATCCGACGGTAGTCGCCTAAGGACATGCCCAAACCACCGTAGTCTTCCCTCCCTCAATTTTTCGGAAACATACACCACCCCCAAGGACATCCTAATCGCAGAGTTTGTCGTCATATCCCACAGAGTCCTACCACATGTCCATCGAAGCATTCTCATTTCTACGGCCTCAATCCTCCTTACGTGATCCTTCTTGGTTGCCCAACATTCTGATCCATACAACAGCGCTGGTCTTATTGCAATTCTATAAAACTTTCCCTTAAGTTTTAGAGGCACCTTCTTGTCACACAGAACTCCAGTAGCGGCCCTCCACTTTAGCCATCCCACCTTTATACGGTGTGTAACGTCATCATCTACACCCCCATCTTTATGTATCATAGACCCTAGGTACTTGAAACAATCCTTTGAGGGGAGAACGTGTCCTTCTATGCATACTTCTACATCTTCATCGTTTTGGTTCCCATTGAAGTTTGAACATAAATACTCTGTCTTTTCAATATTGATCCTTAAACCTTTTTCTTCCAAAGTAGTCTTCCAGGTAGCCAGTCTACTATTCAACTCAGATTTTGTTTCAGCAACTAGGACAATGTCGTCAGCGAAAACATACACCATGGTACACCGTCTGGTGTCGCACAGTAGATGTCATCCATAATCAAGGCGAAGATGTAAGGGCTAAGAGCCGACCCCTGGTGGAGTCCGATTTCCACCGGGAATACCTCGGTGTCGCCAACTGTAGTCCTGACGTAAGTAGTAGATCTACAGTACATATCACGAATCGCCCGGATATAAGCAGTTGGGATCCATCTCGTTTCCAAAGTCTTCCAGATCGTATCGTGGGGAACACTATCATAAGCCTTCTCAAGGTCAATGAACGCCATGTGAAGATCTCTAGACTTTTCCCTATATTTCTCCATAAGCCGTCGAAGTAGATGAATCGCCTCTGTGGTAGACCTGCCTGGCATAAAGCCAAATTGGTTTTCCGAAACCCTAGTAACTTGTCTCAACCTAGCCTCTATCACCCTTTCCCATAGCTTCATGGTATGGCTGAGTAGTTTAATACCTCTGTAGTTACCACAACGTTGGGGATCTCCTTTATTTTTATAGATTGGTATCACCGTAGACTCTCTCCACTCCTCTGGCATCTTGGCAGTCTCTAAAATAATATAAAAGATGTTGGTCAACCATTTAACTCCCTCTTCTCCTAGGGCCAACCACACAGTGATAGGAATTTGATCAGGACCGACAGCTTTGTCCATTCCCATCTTTCTAAGAGCCATTTTAACTTCCTCAAACCCAATCCTACTTGTAGGGCAGTCATTGGCCGTAGTATGATAGTCGGCTAACCCATCAACGATACTATCTCTACATGGAGAGGCACCTTCATTAAATAAGCCAAAGAAGTAACTACCCCAGACCCTCTTAATATCATGATCTTTCGCTAAAAGAACACCATTGTTATCCTTAATAAACCTAATGTTACCTAGATCCTTTTTCCTAATCTCCTAGATTTTGCAAGTCTGAAGATGCCATTTTGTCCTTCCTTGGTGTCTAATCTCTTGTACATTTCCTCGTATGCCTTATCCTTTTCTTTAGCTACCATTTTCTTGGCTTCCCGCTTTGCCTCCTGGTATCTTTGTTTAGCTCTCGACCTTTCTTCGTCGTCATTGCATTGTAGAAACTCCTTATGAGTTTGTGATCACACTTTTATCAGATTTCGGGTGCATGATGGTAAAAACGACATGATTTGTACTTTTCCTTAAAATTTTCTTGATGTTCTATGAATCTGTTGATTGATATGTTTCTTGATTCAATACACAATATAACTTCTTGTGAGATTTGAGCCTAAACGAGCATACATTTTCTTTCTTGTTCATTTGTTTGACTGAGTGTGTTGGATTAATTTTGACATTCTAGAGCTTGTGATTAAATGCATATCAAGACCACATGTTGAAACTTGATGCTTTAAGATAATTAGGGCACGTAGGATTATCACACTTCTCTACCCATTTTAAGCCTTCACCCCTTTCTTTGATTTTACCACATTATAAAAACATAAAACCTTTCATTTTTTTTTATTTTTACCCTATTTTGTTACCCTCATCGAGAAATGAGATAGATTTGTTCCACAAAATAAAAATCAAGAGAAAAAATAAGAAACATTTTAAAAAAATAGATCGAACAAAATGTTCGAATAGAATAAAAAAACAGCAGCAAAATACAAATAAAAAACAACAAGATAAATCGAAAAAGAAAATAGAGGAAAAGGAAAATTTTGATTATTCAATTGCGCTTATTCGAGTGTGTTTACATTGTTGAAATCGTGGCTTGAACTCATATGTTTTACATCTCTTGTCTTGACACTTAACCCATTTTTTCAACCTTATCCCTACCCTAAATTAAGCCCCATTACAACTTGATTAAAGACCCTTTAATTAAATGCATGTTCTTTGAACAAGTGGTGGATACTTGATTTTCTTACAAGCCTATGGTAATGTCTTGATTAATCTTGTCTTTGAGCGATTTTTTTACCCTAAACACTTTGAGTGATAATGAGTGAATCCTTGTGAGGTATTGAGTCTTGTTACATTGAAATTGATGGATAATAGGGATATCTTGGCTTTTACTTAAACTTGTTACTAGTTGTGTCTACTTGCTTAATTGTCACATTGTTTTCAATGATTGATGTGATTATTGACTCGTTTGGTTTTCCTTAATATATTATGAGATGAAAGATTGATAATTTGAGATTTTAATAATTAATTAAGGCATGCTTGAGGACAAACACTGAATAAGTGAGGAGGAAATTTGATAAATGTTCTATTTGGTTAATATTTTATTATTAATTAATCCATGGTATCTCTTTTATAGTGCTAATTTGAGTTATTTACATAAGATTCTATGTAGGATTCTACTTCCTAAAAAACAAAAATTAAAGAATGAATCAAAACATATTTATTCTATTTCTGGGAATAGTCGCGCCAACTCAGATTGAAAGACCAAGTTATGCTCCAACTTTAATTGAATAATTCAATCAGCAAGATCAAAGGGGAAAAGCCAGGCGAACCACAATTCTTTAGGAATTAAAAGATGCAATTAAATTTAAACACTTTAGATTTTATTATTTTTATTAGGAATTTTAGTTTATTGTTAATTAAGTATTTTAATGTAATTAAGAGTTAGTATTCTATTTTCATTAGGTTATCTCAAAACTATAAATACCCTTTAGGGGAGAAGCTTGAGAGATAAGTTCAGAATTCAGTATAGAACTGATTTTGGCTTTTAGGTTTTTATTTCAATAAAATTATTTTCTTTTTCACTTTTTCTCTCTTCCACATGCCAAGTATGAATTATATCATACTTGGCTAAACTTTTTCATAGCCGATAGCTGAGCTACGATTTAATCCGATCTCGTGATAATTGTAAAAGCACTTCATATCTTTAGTGTCTTTCTTGATTTTCGACAGACACAGAGAGACAATCAACCTTTCTTCAGACATCTCAATATCTTCAATCCAAAGTGTGCACATTGGTTTGATTGGTGTTGTGATCTATTGTTGGGGATGATACTCGACTTGTAGCAAATTCAATTCCCTAAGAATAGACTTGCGGTGGTCCACTAAGGGAAATAAATATCGGATTCGATTCTTATCGAGAAACTATAATCCGAGCACGTGTTTTTCCAACATTAAAGAAAGAATTGGCGTTAACATCGATTGTCGTTGTTAATCTAAACAAGGATTAAATTCCAAAGATTGTCTTTGGGAATTAATTCATTAGATAGAAGAGTAAGTTACAAGGGTTGGGTCTTGTAGACTATAACCGGCAAGTATCCAAAGTAAAACCTATTTCAGTGATTGAGACGGATTGAGGCAAAGCGAAGCTGAAGGATATCTCTCATCATAATTATCTTTTCTTGCTTTTTTATTTTAAATTATTTTATTTATTTTACTTGATTATTCCAACCCCTTTTTAATTTTTTTTGTTTTACAGATATCTTGGTTCAAAATCAAATCAAATAAAAATTAGAAGTTTTCGAATCCCTGTGGACCGACACCCTTCTTCCTTATTCTACGTTTTTAGCATAATTGTATGAGAAAAATGATTAATTATTTGACAATTACGACACTTGATCCGTTGAAAAATCTCTTTGAAAACTTTAACTAACATAAAACTGATGGTTTTTAAAGATCATTCATTAAAGATATATATGTTTAATTTTTTTCTGTTAATCTATTTAAATGAAAATTTTACAAAATCTAAAAAAATGTGAAAATATGAGTGAAAACTTAATGATTTACGATAGAATATAAAAAAACAAAACAAATAATTTTATTGATTAAAATCATGATTAATATGATAACGAGGATTCATGATATAATCTTTTCATATATAATTGAAATATC
Source organism: Hibiscus syriacus (assembly GCF_006381635.1). Taxonomy (NCBI): domain Eukaryota; kingdom Viridiplantae; phylum Streptophyta; class Magnoliopsida; order Malvales; family Malvaceae; genus Hibiscus; species Hibiscus syriacus. Next base: position 243,065 of record NW_024063213.1, read on the forward strand.
ATAATATATCTTTTCATTTAATTATATTTAAGATATATTTATTTATAAGTTTTCAAATTACTATATATCAAAAAGACAAACAAAAGTGGAAAGATGAAGTTTGAAAAGAAGCAACGGTAGGTGATACAAAGAATATAAGCCCATTCTTAAAAAGAAAGTTTCTTTGAAAATCGACGCCCTTAAGAAAAGTAGAAGAAAAAACGAAGAAGAAGAAGAGTGAAGGGAGCGCAACTTTATGTCCTTTCATTAACTGTTGCTCAAAGGTCGCTCGCTGTTTTGCGATTGAAGAAAGTCTGCATTATCAGCACCAGCACCAACGCCAGCTGCTGCTGTTGCACCATTTATTTAACTCCAAATTCCTTTAAAAGAAAAACCAACCTTTTGTTTTTTCGATTACTGCTCTTTAGTGGCAATGGGTTGTTCGGGATCCAAGCGAACCAGGGGTGACGGTAATTTTTTAAAAAAAGAAATCGCTTTCTTCACTTATGCAATTAACCAATTATTTTCTATTGTGTTTTTTTTATGTTAACGGTTCTTCTTCTTTAATTACATTGGCTTGAATTGTGGATTTGTTTCTGGACTAATTTTGACTATGGTTTTGATGATCTTGTTGTTTTATAATGTAGGGTTTAGATTTAATCATCATAAGATGGCAAACGTTTTCGACGGCGGATTTAGCCTGATCGATAACCTCAAAGCCTCGTACCGAGTTGTTATTTTGAGGTAAGAATCTTTCGCTGGTGAGGGGAATCCTCCAGTAAGATCGAGGCATCACAACCCTGAATAAACCAAACGAAATAGCCCATTAAAAATCCAAACCATGCATGCAATTTGGCGTAACATACATGTTTATATGAACTTACTCTTAATCTGTTTTCCTTAATTGATACATTTCATAATTCGACTTTTAACTTGACCGATGTCTTATAAATATCTTCTAATGAATGATCCTTGCTTGTATAGTAAGATTGAAAGCTACTTCTTTTTGATCAATTGTGGTATTTTTGGTTATTCCAATACACTGCAGATAATGTGAAGAAAATCAGAAAGCCGAAACCATGGAAGCATTCTGAACTGATTACGAGGACGCAGCTTATGCAGATGCGTGATGAATTTGGGGATACAGCTCCTCACTACGGTGGCCGGACAGGTATTTACCGTTGTATTGTTAGTGAAGTTCTTAAAATTTGTTTTCTTTGTGGACATGGTTTTTAGTAAAGTTTGATAATATTGTAGAGATCGATTGTTCGATGCAATGTTTAGATTAGTAAGATTGCAATGGACTCAGTACTGGATCTTTGTGTAATGTTTTCCTCCGGTGCTGTTTCTGTTGCACATTTATATAGTCTTTACTCGAAATGCTTCTCAGACACGATAGTTGAGTTATTAATGTGAGGATGAAATTGGACTGCTTGGTCCATCTTACTTTGGAAGTTAGTAACGGCTGCCATTGAGTTATCAACTTGGTTGCTATCGGATTTAGTTTTTAAATGTAATGTGAGTACGAATCTATTCAATTAAACAATTAATAAGCCGATTCGATTCACATACTATGGACTACCTAAGACCTTGTTCAATGAGAACTGAAGCTTTGAGATGATACGGAAGGTGAGAGCAATGGGTAAGGCTGTAATGGTATCAACCCCCTTTTGTTAAAACAAACACCTGATCGTGATGTTAACCAGATGTGAGAGCTTAACAATGTTTGTGAAAGGTTGCCATCTTTTGCTCTCCAAAGTAAAAGGTTCTGGAGCCGGATTACCATTAAATTTCATCTTGAATTCTCTACCCAATCTGTAGGATGCATCTTTCTTCTAATGTATAAAGGTTTATGTTAACAAGTTTCAGTTATAGGTTTTGATCTTGAACTAATGTAATGGTAGTCGACAACGTTAACCGTCGTTTTATACGTCTTGCGAACCTTTTTCTTTTCATCGGAAGTTTAAGTTCTTTCCATCTGCTCATTTTGTTCTCTCATTATTTATGCTTGATACCCTTCTATTGAGCCAGCACCCATCTTTAATGCTACTGAAACCTATAGGTGTTAACTAGAAATAGTTTTGGGAGTGTCTGTGGTGAGCGGTGTTTCAATACCGGAGATTCTTTTCTCGTTACTCTTTTATGAGATATTGTTTATGATTGGTGCCATGCTATTACTCATCGTATCGATATCTCTAAAATGAACTTTTGTCCCCTGGTTGAAGCCTTTTTTATATGTTTCTTGTTCTATCATATTTTCCGCTACATCTGAAGAATGATTGTTTTGTTGCCACCAGAGATATGGGATGCTCTTCGAGCTGCAGCAGAAGCCGAATTAGTCCTTGCACAAGCAATTATCGATAGTGATGGGGTGATTGTTCAGAACAACGATCTAACGATTTGCTATGATGAGCGAGATGCATATCGATAGCCGACTCCTTATTTCTTTTCTTTTTACGGAATTGTTTCTCCGTAGTTTATGCTGCTCGTAAAATTACAATGCAGGTGCCAAGTACAAGCTACCAAAGTACGCCTTGAGCGAGCTGACCAACTTGGTTCACGAGAACTGACAAACAGAGAGAGACCAAAGGGTACAACAATTCGTTTTTAGAATGTAAATTAAGCTCATAATCCTCTGGTTTAACCATCCCCATTTGTGTACAGTATAGTTAGTTAATAGTTCATTATGCTAAAGGAGACTTTAAAATTCCTCATTTCTTCATTCATTTTAAGTTCATTTTTTAAATCAAATTTGAAGTATACTCTCATAAATCATAGTAGAATTCAATTCCTCATCATTTTAAGTCCATTTTTTTTATCAAATTCCTCATTCATTCATAGTAGTATACATATGTAGCTTTGATTTCCCTTTTCGAAAATCAACTTTTTATTTTTTCAATTTAATTCTTTAACTTTATATGATTCATTATTTATTTAATTAATCATTTTAGTTCATTTTCACTCGAATTTAAATGGCATGTTCCACTAAAACTCCAATACGTAATTTCAATTCCTATCATCAGCAACAAATTTATTCTTTTTAAATTTAAACCTATTTTATTCAATTTGATCATTTAATTGACTTTTCTTTTTTATAAATTTGTTCTTTCTATTAATTCTTTTAACTCATTTATATTTCCATCGATAATTTTTCTTCAAAAAATCTTATTGATTCATAATTTACGAATCATTTAAATTTAATTATAAATTTTTTATAATCTAAATTTTTATTGATTGATTTCTATTTAAAAAATATTTTCTAATCATATAAGATATACGTATATATACTTTTATATTTTTCGTACATGTAAGATTTGTAATATTATTTAATAAATTAAATAATATTTAAATTTATAAAATGTATTTATAATTTATTTTTCAATAAGAGGTTTTGAGGAAATCAAGCCATAAGTTTAATTTGACTCAAAAAAATTTTAAAGTTTGAAAGATTCGTAAATTTGAATAACTCCAATTTTAGGGTAAATTAAACGCTTATGAATTTTATTCTCTCTTCTATTTCACTCATCGTATTTTCAATTTTTTCAATTTGTTCACTTAACTTTTTTAGTTTTTCTAACAATGTGATGATGTGACAATAAATAAAAGACATGGTTTTGGATTCTATAAAAAAAAGACATGGTTTTGGATCAAAACGACGTGTTTTCTTTCATTTATCGTTCTTCTTTCTCCCCTAAGATCTCTATTTCTCCTTTAATCTCATTTGAACCCATGTTCTAGCCACAACGCCGAAAACTATTCTGACCACTTCCGATCACCTTTACCGGAGACCAATGATCAAATATTGACTTCGAAATTTGCAAAAAGAATTGTGCTACCATCATTTATAATTTTTCAAGAGTTGAAAGAATAAATTAGAGGGACAATACGAAGTCCGATTGCATCATACGGTGCTTGAAGAAATAAATCCCAAGGGAAAATCATTTTGGATCAAACCAATGCCACAAATAATAATGAATTCTAAGCAAGTTGAAACCAAATACTCTCATAGCTTCTTCGCAATCTTTCCCCATTATCGAAAGGAACAAACGAAAAAATAATGGAACGAAGATAAAACCCAGAAAAGATGAAGATCAATTCTCTTACAAAACCAAAAATATAAGCATAGACAGTGAATAAGAAACAACTAAAAATCAAAATTAAAAAAAGAGTTTCCTAAAAAAATTAAATAGTTGAAGAAAATTTGTACCTCAAACTTAGAGAGTGGAGTGGTGATATGGGTCTTTTATGGGTATCCATTATTTCCAGAAGATGAGAGAAATTTGTTTCTCTTTCTCCATAGTTGTAAATTTTCCTTTTTTTTTCCTATCAATTTGTTTTAACTTTGAAGATACTAAACATAAAGTAATGAGAGAAGAAACACCAGAATAAAGAAGAATGAGGGGAAGGCAAGAGAGGACTTGGGATTTTATAAAGATAGTGATTTTGAAATATAATAGAACCAGAAAAAAGAAAAGAAAAACTAAAAACCCAGAGAAATGCAGAGAGAAAAGGGGATAAAAAGGAAGAAGGAAAGAGTAAAAATGAAAAAGTAAAAATAGTTTATCTTTTTTATAATATTTTGATGATTTAAAAATTATTTATATGTTTCACGTCATAACCGTTAAAATTAACAGCGGAATGACAAAAAAGTTTAATGTTAAAGTTCAGTGAATAAATTGAAAAAAATTAAAAGTACGGTGAGTGAAATAAGAGAGAAAATAAGTGAATAAACGTGTAATTTAGCTATGTTGAGAATAGTACTAACCCAAACACCTGCTTTCTAATTGCCTTTTTAACTTTGTTGGATGAAGAACAAGTGGGCAATCTTTAATGAATTAGGGTTGCCATTGTACTTCAAGCGTGCATGGGTAGATCCCACCAAATACGGCATTAGCCAACCTTCCGTAATTAACCACTTAAACATCCTACTAATCTACATTTATGTAGTGGCAACTCCAGATTCAATGCTGGCAAAAGTAGTCGATTAACAAACAAAGGTGTTTAGGGTTGAGACGGATTGCAATGATATTGTTTCTTGACATGAAGAAAACGTTTTCCAACGATTAAAAATGATTCTGAAAACATCTATAATATCGAGGAATCGAAAATATTATGTCATAATTTAATTGTTTTAAATTCAACTAATATTTATGGCGATTGATTCTTATATGTATTAGACTACAAAATTGACTCACGTGGTGATGTCTTGACAATCCACACATGGAAACTGGAGTGACCTGACATGTGCAAATTATTTGTTTACCATATCCCAATTACCTATCCATCCCTCTCTCTTTCGTGTAGGCACATGCGGTCACGAAAGCACAAAAAATAAAAGGATACGGGCATTCCCAAGGACTGAACCAATTTATTTAGTTAGTCCTCTTGAACCCATGCACGAAGAGCAATAACATTCGAATCGAATAAAACCCGACTCGCATCGCAGAACATGAGAATTCTTCACGTATTCGGATTCATTTGAATTTGCAAAGAGGTATCTGAAAATGACGAAACATATGATGTGGATAAGCAAAAACAAAGAGTCCCCAACATTTTGGTATGGGATGTCGCTATTATGCAAGTATTGTGTTCGCTTGCAGCCAAACAATTTACTCTGTCTGTCTGTGAATTAATACTGCTCTGCAAAATCCACCTAATATTTCAATGACGATAACGTCGCCATTTCTTTTCTTTTTCTTTTTTCAAATTTGTCTTTGAACCGTATAACAAAGTGTTGATATGATCTGCAGCTAAAGAGAATAAATTTAATACAAAATCTCACTTCTTGGTGCCGTAGCGGACATGGAATTTGAAGGTATACGGAGTTACGGACCCCTTTTTCTCTGGTTATTTCTTTTCTATTCTTCGCAGTTAACCCTCACAAATTCTTTATCAGCCAAACAACTTCAATGGTTAAAGAATAATTATTATTTTCTAGAGTCTTAAATTTGAGTAAGCTAAAATATTTGAATATTTATGGTTAAAGATTGAGATATTTTACTTGGTTGTCTTCTAGATTCCAAGGTTTTATATTAAGTAATTCAGACCTACGCGCATTACACATCTTACTTTGGTGGTTGAGTCTCCCAACAAGAATTTTCTACATGCGTAAGAACTCAAACTTGAGGTTTTGCTTAAGCAATATCAAGTTTCTTACAACTCGAACTAACCCTGTTAGTAAATGATTGAGAGATTTTAGAACAACTAATATGTATTATATGAAATGAGTTACAAAATAATATATATATATATGAAATAAGTTACAAAATAACTATAACTAGATTAAATCAGAAAACTTTTAGTTTTATGAGTCGTAAAATAGAAATAAATTTAAGTTTTATAACAGAGATAAGAAGAAATTTCCTATAGAAACGTACGCAAGAGGAACATTCCTATAGCCGTTGATGAGATAATGATTCGTTAGGGACTCAATTAACACATTTAAAGTTTAGGATCAATTTTGAAACCCGAGTGTTTGAGGACTTATGATGAAATTAACCCTTTAAATCTGAACAAAAAAAAAAATATCAGTTTGCATGCTGAAAACAAACGGACAAAACCGCCTCGTTGGTACCATGTCCTGTTTCAAGAGGTATCTCTCTGTTACAATTGTTATCAGATCTAATCTAAGCTAAAGAAATCATTTTTACACTAAAACACTTGAAAAAGACCGCCCCTCTCTTTCGTTTCAATTCAAGTACTCTCTCTGTCTCGAGGAAAATAAAAAATGAAAAAGAGACTTGGTTTCTGTCTCTGGGCTCTTTTTATTTGTTTATTTCTACTCCTTATTGTGGCTGACTATCGTTTTCTCTTGTAAGATAGAGGCAGGGACAGCTTTGTTAAACAACATGTGATCTGAGGTGACCAAACAGTAAGAGAGATCTATTGGTTCTTAATGATGGCAACGGTTTGTTTTTGCTTTTTGGGATTTATCAGGTGAATGCAGTTGAAATTACCCTCTTTTTCTTTTCATCTTCTTCCTCCTCTTTCACTTTTTTGTCCATTTCTTTCAAGAAGGCTACAACTTTGAGGAATCTAAGCTATGAAATTTGAACCAGTGAGTTTTTCTTTGTCCTTTTTTTGATTGTTTGATTCCATGATTTGTTTTTTTGCATGTTTGAAAAGTTGTTTGTTCCGTGCCTTCAGTCTCTGTGTTTTCAAGCTTGAATTCTTGGATTTCTGAGGTGTTTATGTTGCTTACTTTAGTTTGATGCTTGAAGGCCTATGTCTTTGAATACACCATGGCTAGCTCAGAGGGTTTGTTGTGCCTTGAAAATGAATGCCTTGTTTTCGAGGAAAAGACTGTGAGAACTTCAAGTTTGGTACTCGATTAATTGATGGGAATAGAAATAATCAAGGAGAGTGATGAAGATGCGATCTATTTTTGGTATGTTTGGTTAGGCTAAATGAGATTCTGCAGTGGGACACATTGATCATGACCAGGGGTGTTGGAGATAGGGTGCTCAAGGATGCGAACGGTAACGTTAGCGATCATTTTCGAAACCACATTCACTTGACTAACTGTATCCACTTGAAGAACCATATGCATAAGAACAGCCCTATGTTGGCTGATCGATCGCTTATGAGGGACCTTATTGTCCTTCAACGATCACGCTCCCTCAGGGACCCTTCTGCCAGTCCTCCCTCTTGGCATTCGCCGTCTGTTATTGATTTGCTTTACAAGAAGGGTCGATTGGGCGTCGAGAAGCAGACGGATGGAAGGAGGCTTTCGGTAAGCTCGCCACCTTTAGATAATTTTGCAGCTTCAAGAGTTGCATTGGGTGAAGCTGGTGGGGTCAATGAAGGAGTGCCTGCGACTAGTGATCTTAATAACAAGAGCGGAGCTAGAGATGGTCGAAGAATTAGGAGAGAAGAATCTGGTAGGAGAAGTAATAGGGCTGATCTTATGGGTGAAAACAAGGAGCCTGTGATGGAGCAAGATGGTAGTAGTAGTTTGCCTCCTGATGCAATCTCCGGTAATTCCAGACTGAAAAATAGAAAGACACAAAATTTGAAGGGGAAGCAAGCACAAGGCATTCAGGTCAGGACTTTGTCTGAGCAATTGAATGACCTCCCCCTAGATAACAATGATGTAGCATCTTCGAATGTTAACCTTTGTGGAAGGCATATTCAACCAGAGAAAACTCGTGTGGAACCTGAAGTCGCCATCCGCGGTCATTCAAGTGGACTAAACAGGGGGAGAAGGCGCAAGTTTCGAGGAATGAGAAGAGCTCGGGCTGCTCCTTCTAGAGAGGTTGGAGGTCAAAATGAGTTGTCAGTGGCTTCTAATTCATTTGGTCAGGGTTCTTTGCATCAAACGTATTGTACGGAAGATGAAGGAAATGAAAATGATGATCAAAATGTCTCAAGGGCTCCTAGAAATGGGTGTGGGATCCCTTTTAATTGGTCAAGAATTCGCCACCAGGGTAAAACTTCCCTTGACATAGCAGGGAGGAGCTTTACTTGTGGTCTATCGGCTTCTAGATTAAGGAAAAGTCGAGCAGGTTCCCATGGAAGAAATACTCCTGAAATGCCTGTGGAATCTAATCCATCAAGCTCATCTGCAAAATCCGAGGCGGAGGCACTGCCTCTTCTACTCGAGGCATCTGGATCTCTGGACAGCGCTGCGAATGCTCGTTGGGTGAATGACTATTCAGGGGAGCCAGGTATATTTGCTGATAACTTATTGAAGCACAATATTGATTCCGACTTTGCTTCCGAAGCTAGATTCAGTGAACAACGCAGACAGGGCGAGAACCTCCATGGCAGGCACCAAAATATAACACAAAAATACATGCCTAAAACTTTTAGAGACCTTGTTGGACAAAACTTGGTATCACAAGCCCTTTCCAATGCTGTTATGAAAAGGAAGATTGGATTCCTTTATGTCTTTTACGGACCTCATGGAACAGGGAAAACGTCATGTGCTCGGATATTTGCCAGAGCTATGAACTGTCAATCACGTGAAAAACCTAAACCGTGTGGTTTTTGTGATTCTTGTATTTCACATGATATCGGTAAGAGTCGAAATATTCAGGAAGTTGGTGCTATAAGTAATTTCGAATTCGAAAGTATCATGGATCAACTGGATAATATGATCATATCTCAGCCATCTTCACAGTACAGGGTTTTTATATTTGATGACTGTGATACTTTGTCCCCAATTGTTGGAGTGCCATATCAAAGGTCATTGATCGAGTGCCCAGGCGTGTGGTTTTTATTCTTGTCAGTTCAAGTCTTGATATTTTGCCTCATATAATCGTGTCCAGGTGCCAGAAATTTTTCTTCCCCAAACTGAAGGATGTGAATATCATTAATACTTTGCAGTGGATTGCATCAGAGAGGACATCGAAATTGATAAAGATGCGCTTAAACTGCTTGCCTCTCGATATGATGGATCACTGAGGGATGCAGAGATGACACTCGAGCAGCTTAGTTTACTCGGGAAAAAGATCTCGGTTCTTCTGATTCAAGAACTGGTGAGTTTATATCCTACAGTTTGATAACTCATAAGTCATAACACCATGCATGCACTAGTATTTCTATAGCCTATAGTAATATTATGGATCTGGCTCACAGGTTGGGCTTATCTCTGATGAAAAGCTGGTCAATCTTCTCGATCTTGCATTGTCTGCGGACACCGTAAATACTGTAAAGAGTTTGAGGGTGATCATGGAAACTGGTGTGGAACCTTTAGCTTTGATGTCACAGCTCGCTACAGTGATTACTGACATTCTTGCTGGCAGTTATGATTTCACTAAAGAAAGGCATAGAAGGAAGTTCTTTCGACGACAGCCATGTAAGTCTAAAAGGAAAAACTAATCTTCTGCTTTTCAATGCTAAATAATCCATTTCCTCTTGAACTTTGTCAGTAGTTGCATATACGCTCCCACTAAATTTTCATATTTGTGAATCTTACTCGGTGTATGCTATCCAGTGTCCAAAGAAGATATGGAGAAACTACGCCAAGCTTTGAAAACGTTATCCGAGGCAGAAAAACAGCTGAGGATGTCAAGTGACAAACTAACATGGCTAACCGCTGCTTTGCTTCAGCTTGCTCTGATCAGCAGTATATATTGCCCACATCTTCGGCCGGGAGTAGTTCTCATCATAGCCCCTTGCCTCAAAGCGACGTGGACAGAAAAGATGAGCTCCGTAATAGCTATAGAGGCTTGCCGAAAAATGATAGGTTGCAAAATCTCCATGCTGGAAGTTTAGGGGATTTCGAAATGGGTATAACTAACAGTGGACGCTTTGATAAGAAGAGACATGGTGTGCCCGGGATGGCTCCACAGCAAGTATCCACAGCTCCTATTGGGAGGCAGAATTTGGTCAAAAACTGTAACGGACTCGAACAAATTTGGTTGCAGGTGCTCGAGAAGATTCAAGTTAGTAGTCTGCAAGAGTTCTTATATCAAGAAGGAAAGCTGATCTCTGTCAGTTTTGATGCAGGTATACCCTACTGTGCATCATGCTCATCTTTGCATGCCTTGATCATACAATCACAACATGCTTTTCGATGAGAATCGTTTCCAGTTACTTTTTTAAATTACTATGTTCAAGAAACTTTAGAAAACCTGAAGCCGTAACACGTTTTAACGATTATGAAGTTTATCGAAGTTCATGGCCAAGCTAGAATAAAATGTCCCAAAAGTTTATTTCAGTTGTTCTTTCCCATCTAGATTGTAGCTTCATGCTCCACATCCGCAATTGCATAATAATAACCAAAACATTTGTGTGAGTGTATATATATATATATATATATATTCTTTTGTTACTTGAATGTTGCCGGTGGTGTATTTTTCTCCTTTTAATCAAGCATTATTTTTCTTCAGCTCCAACTGTACAGTTGATGTTGAGTTCGCATATGACCAAATCTAAGGCGGAGAAATTTATGGGGCATATTTTACAAGCATTCGAGTCTGTTCTTGGTTCGTCCCTGACAATTGAAATTAGATGTGAAGCGAAGAAAGATGCCGGAGCTGTCTTTCACGGGCTTCTTGGTCTACCAGCTTCCAAGGGTGGTCCAGCTCAGCTGTTGCAAGGCGAATCTCTTGATGCAGGGGGTGAAATTGTTGAAACAGCCGCTTCTCCAAGACAAGCCAAGGATAACAAACACACTGATAGCTTAGAATCTAACAGAAGAGGTTTAATGCTGATCGATGCTACGATTTATAGGAAACCGACGTTGGTGTCTACCTCGGGAAGACAGAAACCTGGGGAACTAAGTCATAGTCGGAGCATTGTTAGGGGTAAGGTGTCCCTCGCACATTTAATTCAACAGGCAGAAGGATGCACAAAACGAAATGGGTGGTCAAGGCGCAAAGCAGTTTCCATTGCCGAAAAACTCGAACAGGAGAACCTGTATGTGTACATCCAGTGCCATTATGATTTCTCAGCTTTCATTTTTGGTGTTAGAGATGCATCGATAAGCACGAATCCGTCGTTTTATTATCTTCAACTAAGAAATAAGAATTAACTTCGTATCTGTACATTTCAGGAGACTGGAACCTAGGTCGAAAAGCTTGCTTTGCTGGAAAGCAACAAGAGCAACTCGTCGGAAGGTAATTTACCTATTGTTTAACTTACTAAAACCAGCATTATACCAATGAAAAGTGTGTGATCATTAGTCTGCTTACGTCCCACAGCTCTCCCGCTTGAAAATTCGGACAAAAAGACCGCATTCGTTATTGATGCTCATCTCATGCGGACAATGTCGTTCGTCTAAGTCTGCTAGGTAGGTACGACGGACGAACATTTAGGATGGCTTTGAAGATTTGGTGCATGAGTTGGTTGAATTCATAGTTACAGTTGTAATTAGCTAATTTCTTGCCGGATCACAGGGTAAGTTCAAATGTGTCAAATTCTTTTTCCTTTGAATAAATGACAAGTTCTTTCCACTGAGAAACATGTAGGCAGGCAACTAGATTAGTGCAAAGCCACTCTTTCAGTTTATTCAATCATTACTGCTATTAGGCTTTCTTCCACTTTCATCCCGGAGCCGATCCCGAATACATCTCGACAACTTACCGGAATAAACCTGGACCGAAGTCGGTCATGGCAATGTTCGAACCTGGACTCTCCGAGTTGTGTTCTTGACATCCAAAGGGTGATCTTGGTTTTATAGAAAGCAGCACACTTTAATCTTCAAACTCTGCAACTAGCATGAAGGAGAAGTTGTTAAGGTTTGGCACCATTAATAAAAATTGTGTAATTTCTATTTAGTCCCTTGAAAAATTGTTTGATTCGGTATAAAAAAGCTCGAAATTATTTTTTCACCTAACCAAACAAAACCTTGCATTGAGCGACTTTTCCATCCTTCAAGTTCATAGTTCACACACAACTAAATAATATAATATTTTTATAAGCAATATAAAAGTAGTGTCGATTATAATCGGTACATATTGTTTTAATGAAAAACGTTACACACTAACAATAGTTTAACAATAAAGCAAGTTTCTGTCTACATTAGATTCGAAATGTCTCATTGTTTATCAAATCATGTGACGATATGGGGGCTCTTATTGAGATATTTTGTTCCAAATAATTATATTTTTCTTTTTATATAGATGGTTGAACTATTTTTTTTATTTGTGATTTAATTATAAGATTTGAAAGTGCTATCTAAATTTTATATAATATGATGATGATGGAATCATAAGGACTAAATTCATAATTTGATATTTTTATACTATAACCGAAATTTTAATTATGATCAATTTACAAAAATTTAGATGGGTTGGCCACGATCAATACACGTGTCTTAATTGACGGAAGGCGAAGGAGACACGTGTCCTTCCAACGTGTGATCCACGGGAACGGTGTGACGTGGAGGCATGTGATTCAGCCGACAAGAGGATTGAGCCAGCCGTGTCAACTATCCAAAGTCCAAACACAGGTTTTGTCAGATTTTAAGACATTTTCTCCAGGTCAACTAATCAATTGTGGAATCGGTAAAATAAAATTTTAATCCCTAAATTTATTAGTTTTTCAATTTTAATCCCTGGGCATCTCTCATTATAAAAACAAATTAAGTTTAGAATTAAATCGGATCAAATGATTTTTTTTATCTTCAACTTAAATTTAATATAATTAAATCGGGTTAAAATTCATCAAATCCGAATCCATATCTCATATACGGACCATATAAAGTAACATCTCCACTCTTAAAATCCCTAAAAAAGGGGGTTGTCCTTTGCAGTTTAACCAAATATCGTTTTATAAACAAACCAGAAAAGGATAGAGTTAATGAAAGCTGTATCCATTTCTATCTCTTACTGTTTGGTATGAAAAAAAGTCTGTATAAATATCGATGATCATCCTTTCTTTTCTTTTTTGCTAAACGCGGATTCCACTCTTGGAAAAGAATCCCCATTTTTATCTTCCCTTCTCACTTGAATAAAAAAGCTATCTTTGTGTGTGTGTGTGTTAAAAAAAAATCTTTGTTGTCAAGCATCCTTTCAAATTTTAGCCAACGATCCAAGGACTATATCATAAGGCTGAGATTCTTGGGTACAGTTTATTTTTTCCATTTCGTTTGTTTGTTGCAGATCTGAGGCTGTGAAATTCAGTTTTGGGGTTATCGACAATGGCATCAGCAGCTATTTTCTCTTCTCTAAGAAGGCGAAGGTCGCCGTCTCTAGAGGCTTTTTTGGCCCCCGTTGACTTAACTGGAGTATCCCTCGTTCTAACCCTTGCAAATCTCTCCTCCGAGCTTGTTTCTTGCTTTTCCAATAATGTTTTCTTCTTCCAACGAAGAAATTATCGATATTTGATTCGAAAAGTTGAAGTTTTTGTTCTCCTTTTGGAGTATTTGAGGGATTCAGCTTCAGGGTCCATGTCGAACCTGCCTTCTACAGCCGTATTGTGCTTCAAGGAGCTCTATTTGTTGCTATATAGGTCCAAGATACTGCTTGATTATTGCTCTCAATCCTGTAAGTTATGGCTTTGGATTCAAAACCACTCGGTTTCAGGCCATTTCCATGATTTGAACCAAGAAATTTCGACCCTTTTGGATTTTTTCCAATAAAAGAATTTAATTTGAGTGATGATGTTAGGGAGCGAGTTGAGCTGTTGCAGAAACAGGCAAGGAAAGCAAAATTGAATGTTGATAAAAGTGATGAGAATTTAAGGCTTAGATTCTTTTCATTTCTTGATGAGTTTGAGCACGGGAGGATACCGAATCATGTCGAGTTGAGGTTGCTCTTTGTGGAGAGATTGGGGATTAAAGATGCCACAAGTTGCAAGTCCGAAATCGAGTTTTTGGAGGAGCAGATTGTTAATCGCGAAGGAGATATCGAACCTACGGCTGCTGTGCTTAATGGATTTGTTGCAATAACCCGATATTGTAGGTTTTTGCTATTTGGTTTCGAGGAAGATGAGTTGCGGCTCTCTTTTGGGAATAGGAAGAAACCGAGAAAAGGGTTGATTACTCGGGAGATAGTCGATACGTTTTAGACTGTTCCGAAAGACTTTTGTTGCCCTATATCATTGGACTTGATGAGAGACCCTGTGATAATTTTGACAGGGCAGACTTATGATCGGAGTTCGATAGCTCGGTGGATGGCTGAAGGGCATTGTACTAGTCTGAAGATGGGGCAAATGCTTGTCCATAATCGCCTTGTTCCTAATCGGGCTTTGAGGAATTTGATCATGCAGTGGTGTAATGCTCATGGTGTTCTGTACGATCCTCTGGAAACCACAGATGCATCTGCCGAGTCTTTTGCTGCAGGTTTGCCGATCAAAGCAGCAACTGAAGCCAATAGAGCAACAGCAATACTTCTTGTTCAACAACTAGCAAATGGATCTCAGGGAGTTCAGACTGTAGCTGCTGTGAAATTCGCTTGCTGGCTAAAACAAGAAAGGAGAACCACGTTTTTATTGCAGAGGTTGGGGCTATACCACACTTACAAAAGTTGCTGTTGTCCTCGAATCCCATTGCTCGAGAATTCTGTAACTGCATTGCTGAACTTGTCCATTCATGAGAAGAACAAAACTCAAATTATGGACGAGGACGGTTGTCTAGGAACGATTGTTGAAATCTTGAGGCTTGGGCTCACAACAGAGGCCAGGCAAAATGCTGCAGCGACGTTGTTCAGCCTCTCCGTAGTTCACAACTATAAGAAGAGGATAGCGGATTAGGGAGGAGCAGTTGAAGCCTTAGCAGAATTGTTGAGAGTGGGGACACCCAGAGGGAAGAAGGATGCAGTGACCGCTTTATTTAATCTGGCGACTCGCTCGGACAATTGTGAGAGCATGATAGAGGCTGGAGCAATTACTGCACTCGTCGGAGCTTTAGAAAATGAAGGGGTGGCGGAGGAAGCAGCAGGTGCATTGGCCTTCATTGTCAGGCAGCCAATCGGAGCCGAAGCGGTGGGGAAGGAAGAAATGGCAGTGGCAGGGTTAATAGCAATGATGCGATGTGGAACACCAAGAGGAAAAGAGAACGCTGTTGCAGCATTACTAGAGTTTTGCCGCACCGGTGGGGCCGCCACAACTAAAAGAGTGCTCAAAGCCCCAGCATTGGCTGGTTTACTTCAGGCGCTATTGTTTACCGGTACAAAGCGAGCAAGAAGAAAGGCCGCATCACTTGCTAGAGTGTTCCAGAGGTGTGAGTATGCATCTTTACATTTCGGAGGATTGAGTGTCAGATATGCATTTGCAGGCAACTCAAGCATGAACAATTCGAGTTTACCGGGTCATGTGTTGGTCCCTCTGTCGATTTCGGTATTGTAATCACTCATATTAGTTCCCATTTTTGTAAGCAAATAAATTTCACAGATTCTTTCATTAAGTTTCAGATATTGAAGAAGACAAGTTTATAGAAAGTGTACTGTTTAATTAGCTTGATCTTATATATTACTCTCAGTGTAATTTGGTCACAATGATCAAATAATACCTTAAAAGACTTGCATTTTGTTTAGAATCAACAGTTATGATACATGTCATCAAGCATCATTGCACTGATATATGCCATGATGCAGGCAACAAGATACTCATCAAGATGCCATGGAATATTGTAACAAGACAACTTTGCAAATTCACTAAATTTAGTGTTGATTCTAAAATTGAGTCTGAACTATATTGAAGCAGACAAGAAGAAGCCATGTAAATCACTATAGCTGTATATCACCTAAAAACAAATGAACCTGAGAATGTTAATGACATGCTTGAGATGATAACTCAAACATATGTTATCTAATTCAACATCAAACCAATCATACCTAGATTTATACATCTATGAAAATAATCAACCAATATCAAGTTCTCTCTGCAGGAGTCAGATGCCCCATCTGTTCTGCAAGGTTATTTACATTCTTCATATTCCACCAAAATCTGCTGTGATCACTAGGGTTGCTTTCATTCTTTCTAGCATCGGCATCTTTTCTTTCTGACTGAACTTCCTGAGTATCAGTCCAACCTAGATTTTCAGTCAAAAATTGTTCCCAAAATACATCATTAACCCCAGCTTTTGCAGGCTCGGTAGTTACTGCAGCTTGTTCCTTTGCTGTAATAGGCTCAGAAGTAACAACAGGGACAGGCTCAGAGTTCATGTCGATCCCAGGGGATTTAGGTCGAGCATCGACACTAACCTGTGTGCAAGATATTGATGGAGTTTCTTCACAACTAGTTGATTCATCCAGATCAAGGTTTGAATTACGTTGAACGTTAGTTTGACCAAAATCCCGTACCACGTTCTCCCAAAACACCATTGATGACTCTAACTGTCCAAATGGCTCCATGTTGGACAAAGATGTGCCTGTCTGAGTATCTTCCATCCCAGCTTCATCGTAGAAGTAAGCAATTCTTGGCAACCTTCTCTTTCTGTCATTAGTCTCCAATTGTGATGTCTGGTTTATGGCAAGTCCTGGTCTCTGCAAGACTCGAGCCACAGAAGACATCATTATTTGCTGCCGCTGTTCCATACTTTGTAAACGATCCCTCAAAAGCTGCATTTTCATCTGAAATTGTTGTCGCGCCTGTTCATGCCTCTGTAACTCTAACGCAAGTGACTCTTTTTCATTCTTAAGTCTCTCAATCCCGTCCCTTAGATTCTGTCTCTCTGCATCTGCTAACGAAGCTCCTTGACCTACATGATTCTGCATGGAATGGCTATGAACCGGTTTGCGTCTGTGTATGTTTTTCAGAAGATGGGGCCGAGCTCTTATAAAATCCTCGTTTGCAAATTCCCACTGCTCGGGATCAGTTTTCCTGAAACCCTGCCAAAATACGGAAAAAACTTGATTCAAGCTGTAAGAAACAAATGCGTATTCGAGTGATAAATGTGGGGTAACAAAAAGAACAAGCATCTCACATATGTATTAAGCTGTCTGATAAAGCTAGAAAAGTTATTGTGCTTGAAGAATCTGGGAAGTAAATCCCTTGCAAACTCGAGCGGATTCCATACAATGAAACTTCTCTCACTTGCACTCCACGACACGATAGAATCCGTAGAAGGATCATCCACCATCTCATATGTCTTTGCAATGAAAGGAGGGAGTGAACTTGAGCTGGCCTGATTCTCATCCATACCAAAATCCCAGTATATGTAATCTCAAACACCCTTCCCAGAAATCAAATGTCAAACTAACGGCAACAGTTGCCCCATAAATCGAACTCTCAGACCGTAGAAGCGAACATCCTCACTCTGACAATCAATATCAATCGAAAGAACAAACCTTTGACTGCCCTTATACCGTTTTCAACCGAAGATTGTTATTACCTTACTAACCAGGATCTATAACTTTCCAAGAGGCTCTATTTCGAGATTCTCGATTTCCCAAGTCTTCAAATATTAAAACTCAAAATCACAAACCCAGATCAATAAAAGAAAACCCTTTTATCCTTGTACAAAACCCAGTTAAAGATGTCAGCTATTTCAATGTATGCAGCTAAAAACCACAATTCAAACCCCTAAATTCTCCAAATTTCGATCAATTAAAACACTATGTTCTCCAAAAACAAACTATCCTTCAAGTTCAGCTTCAAATTTAGAAAATAAAACAAGCATCACCAATATCCAGAGTTAGCTATGCAGAGCTCCTGTATTCTACAAAAGCCAAACTTAAAACGAAAAGTAAACTGAAAATTCGATTAAAAGAAAACCTTCTGCGATTCTATTATTGGTTGACCATTTCAAAAGTCGCTAAAAAGTCTTACTATAATCACAGTCAAAACTTTTTCCTGTCTAATTTTCTTACTGTTAGGTTTGTATTATAAATATACCGGTAAAGTCTCGTAATAGGAGTTACGATTATGTGCGTTGGGGGTGTAGGGCGCAGTCCCGCGGTATGGTACAGGGTTATTTTTATAAATATGTACCAGAGTTTATTTATTATAAAAGGAGATGTAAACTAAACCTATGTGACATTGAATGAAAAACTAGCGCCGCCTAAGGCACCAAGGACGTAAGCACATCGTTAAAATTCTTGTGTTCTTTCTGTTTTCTTTACCCGATTATTCAACAATTGGTATCAGATGTCAAGAGCCAAATTCGAAGTTGCGAAATTCGATGGTCAGGGCAACTTCGGATTATGGCAAACAAGGGTGAAGGATCTGTTGGCTCAGCAAGGGATCCTGAAGGCTTTGCGACCTACAAAGTCGACGTCGATGGAGGAGGAAGATTGGGAAGAATTACAGCAGCGAGCGGCAGGAACCATACGATTATGTTTGGCGGACGAGGTCATGTATTACGTCATGTATTTGTCATCTCCAGATGAAATTTGGAAAAAGTTGGAAAGTCAGTTTATGTCCAAATCCTTAACGACTAAACTGTATCTAAAGTAGCGGCTGTATGGGCTGAAGATGCAGGATGATCATGATTTGGCGCAACACGTGAATGACTTCAATCAAATCGTTTCTGATTTGGCTAGGCTTGATGTGAAAATTGAGGATGAAGACAAAGCGATGATTCTGTTGTGTTAGTTGCCTCCCTCTTATGAACACATGGTGACTACTCTTACATATGGGAAAGAGACTATTAAAGTTGAGGAGATTACTGCAGCCTTGTTGGCTCACAACCAGCAAAAGCAGAATATAGGGGAAAACTCTCAAGCTGATAGCTTATATATATTAAGGGTAATCGAGACCGTGGACGGAAGACAGAGAAGGCAGGGTCTGGGAAGCAGAATTTCAAATCTAAATCTAGGGATAAGAAGACAATTCATTGTTACAAGTACAAGGAGGCGGGACATATGAAGCGAGACCGTCCTAAGTTGAAAAAACAGATTGATGAGAAGCGTGATGACTTATCCAAGTATGTGAATGTGGTCGAGGATGACAATTCTGATTGCAGTGAGGGTGATATGCTCTCTATTTTAACGACTCAATTGACGGATGCTTGGATTCTTGATTCTGGATGTTCTTATCACATCACGCCAAATAGGGAATGGTTCTCGACATACAGGTTAATTAATTCTGGTTGTGTCCATTTGGGTGATGATCGATGTTGCAATATTGTTGGTATTGGTGATGTTAGAATTAAGATGTATGATGGTTATGTTCGGACGTTGTGTGGTGTTCGACATATCCCAGATTTGAAGAAGAATTTGATTTCTTTGAGAACTTTTCACAAGAATGGTTTTATCCCTAAGACTGATGAGGATAGGGAAACCATTCGGATTGTTAAAGGATCTTTGACTGTGATGAAAGGAAAGATGATTGCAGGGAATATTTACTGATTGTTAGGGAGTATCGTTGTAGGTGAAGTTCATTCTGTTGAGTCATGTGATGATACTACCAAACTGTGGCATATGCGTCTTACTCATCTTAGTGAACGTGGTATGGCTGAATTACATAAAAAAATCTTTTGCATGGTGTTAAAAGTTGTAAGCTTGATTTTTGCAAGTATTGTGTTCTTGGTAAACAGACTAAAGTCTGTTTCAAGACTGGGAAGCACACAACTGAAGGGATTCTTGATTATGTGCATTCTGATGTATGGGGGCCTTCCACGACATCGTCTTTGGGTGGATCTAGGTGTTATGTTACTTTTATTGATGATTTTTCACGGAAAGTTTGGGTGTATTTTTTGAAACAGAAGTATGACGTTTTTTAGAAGTTCAAACTGTGGAAAGTTGAGGTAGAAAACCAAACAAGACGAAAAATCAAGTGTTTGCCGTCTGACAATGGTACGGAGTACACATATTCACAGTTTCTAAACTTCTGTAAGGAGTATGGGATTAAGAGGCATTTTACAGTGCACAATACACCACAACAGAATGGTGTCACGGAACGGATGAACATGTCATTGAATGAAAGAGCCAGATGTTTGCGGTTGAATGCGGGGCTTCCCAAACACTTATGGGCTGAGGCTGTTAACATGGTGTGTTATCTTATCAATAGATCGCCAAGGGCATCATTGGTTGGGAAAGTTGTAGAAGAGGTATGGACTGGTCATGATATTACTATTGATCACTTACGGATTTTTGGTTGTCCTGCTTATGTGCATGTACCTGCTGATGAGAGATCCAAAATCGAAGGAGTGTATTTTATGAGTTATAAGACAGGTTTCAAAGGATTCAAGTTCTGACATCCAGTTGCGAAGAAAATTGTGATCAGTAGAGATGTTGTTTTTGATGAACATTCCATATTGCAGCAGAAGAAAGACACGACAATGGTGGATTTCGAGCAGTTTCCAGATGAGAAAATAGAAACTTCTCAAACGATTTCTGGTGGTTCCGCTACGGTTGATTTGCATGATTATAGTCTCGCCAGAGACAGGGTGAGACGGACGAATATAAAGCCTCTGAACAGATTGGGCTTTGAAGACTTGGTCTTTTCTGCACTTACTGTTAGCAGTGATGATCCAGTTACTTTTCATGATATTGTTAGTAGTCAGGAAAACGACAAGCGGATGGTTGTCATGGTTGAGGAGATTGAGTCTTTGCATCACAATCATACATGGGAGTTAGTTCGCCTTCCTGAGGCTAAGAAGTCAATTGGTTGCAAATGGGTGTATAAGAAGAAACCAGCAGTAACAGAAAAAGAGGGGGAGAAGTTCAAGGCTCGTTTGGTAGCAAGGGTTTTTCACAGCAGAAAGGAGTTTGTCGTAACCGTCTTTCGGTTGGGCCCCGGAATTGGGCTTCGACGTGGATTAAATGAATTGGGAGTTGCCACCGATCATTTACTTTACGAAAAGTGGGTTGATCGGATACCTTATTTCTTATATGATCTGTGTCTTACCAGAGATATGTCAGATTCGGGAGTCGGTTACAGTCAAGGAAGGGTTAGCACCCTTGAACTGCCCTTTCGGTACTACGTAATTTCAAGTTGTCATTAAGTAAGAAAATTGAAAGTTTAACTCAAAAGGTAAAATTACTATTCAAAATTACTTACCCTAATTCGATTTGAAAATATCCCTTTTAAAAAAAGGCGAGAAACACGTTAGATGAAAAAGACAATGAAAGTAAATAAATAAAACAAAGAAAACACGTAAATAACACAAATAAACAAAATGAGATAAAAAAATAAGAAAATAAAAGAAGTAAAAGTAAAAATAAACAAGAAAAAAAAGAATGAAGTAATGAATCTAATACAATAAAACAACAATAAAATAATGAGAAAAAATACAAAGAAAATAGAAAATAAATGAAAAACATACAATCACATAAAATAAAGAAAAATAAATAAAAAAATGTAAGTTAAAAGTAAAATAGTAATAACAATTATAATGATAATTATAAAAATATAAATATATACGTTAATAGCAAAAATAAATAGTAATAATGCTAGTTATATGAATATATATATATATATAATAACTTATAAACAAGGTATAAAAAATAATAGTAATAATAAGTACTAAAATAAAAATAATAATAATAGTAATAAATAAAGTATAAATGAAATAAAAAATAATAATAATGGAAATATAAGTAAATATATATGATATTAGTAGGGGATTAAATTGAAATAAAAGCTAAATCAGTGGGCAAATGTCAAAGAACATTGAAGATTAAAACCGGCAAAAATAAAAAAGTTTTCATTTTTTTAATAGATTTTCGCACCTTCATTCCAAAAATGTAATTTGTTTTTGCGAAATAGCCTCTAGGGAGCGTAGATCTGAAATCAAAGTTTCGAAAAACTCCCTTCCGAGTCATCGGCTAAAACATTTGTCTTTGGGATTCTCAAGCAAAGAAAACACGATTAACAACGCATGCAAGTGAAGAGTAAAGAGAAACAAACGAAAGGTAAAAAGCTTTCACCTTTATTACTTGAATCGTTTACAATAGCCTCGAAATCACTTTTTCTTTGCTCGTATTTTTCTGGCGTTCCTTTTGTGTAAATCGTGTGTGTTCTGGTGTGGTAATTACAAGGCTTATTTATAGTACTAAAAAACCCTATTTTAGACTAGTATTTGAGTCCTAATCCAACTCTTATTTGTTGGTTACGTGAAGACTCCTCGGTTGGCAGGACAAAATCTGGTGTCTTCAGCTGCCCCTCTTTGCTCATTATCGTGTAACGAAAATAGAGCAAAGATTTCAAGACACAAATTTTGTCCATATCGAATATCCTCTAACGTAGAGTTGAAATCTGATATTGAAACTGATTTGTCAATCACAAAATGACTCCATCATTGTGAGGTTGAGTCAAAATTGGAAAATTCTGAGCACGAAATCCTTCGTCGCGAAGTTGAAAACGAGCTCAAAGCTTTTGACAAGTGGCCTCTAAATCATCTTCTGGTTCAAGATACTTCGTCGTGAAGGTGGAACTTGACCTGAAGACTTTGGTGTTGTGATGTTACAGATGGCCCCTTCGTCGTGAAGTTGAGTTAATCCGTTGGGGTATGATACCCTTCGTTGTGAAGTTGTATATATATATGGCCCCTTCGTCGTGAAGTTGAGCCTTAGAATTGGATATCCTTCATTGTGAAATTGAAATCCAATGTAAGTTGTGTTGCTGCTTGTGTGCACGATTCCCTTCGTCGTGAAGTTGAAACCGTAAGTGGTCCCTCCGTTGTGAAGTTGAACCTGGTAATTGGATATCCTTCGTCGTGAAGTTGAAATCCAAGTAAGTTGTATTGCTCCGAGTCCAATATCCTCCGTCATGAAGTTGAAATTGGCTCTGGAACTGGGAAATTATTTGCTAACAGTCAGCCGCCCCTTCGCTGTGAAGTTAAGCTTGTGCTGTTTCGAGTCTAATATCTTTCGCTGTGAAGTTGAAATTGACTCTGAAATTGGGAAGTTATTTGTTGACAACCAGTCGTCCCTTCGTTGTGAAGTTGAACTTGTGTTGTCTTGAGTGTTGAGCATGGTAATTGGATATCCTTCGTCGTGAAGTTGAAATCCAAGTAAGTTTTATTACTCCGAATCCAATATCCTCCGTCGTGAAGTTGAAATTGGCTCTGGAACTGGGAAATTGTTTGTTGACAGTCAGCCGCCCCTTCACCATGAAGTTGAGCTTATGCTGTCTTGAGTCTAATATCCTTCATTGTGAAGTTGAAATTGACTCTGAAAGTTGTTTGTTGATAATCAGCCATCCCTTCGCTATGAAGTTGAACTTGTGTTATCTTGAGTCCAATATCCTTCGCTGTAAAGTTGAAATTGGCATGATATCCTCCGTCGTGGAGTTGAAATCGTAGATGTCTGGGTACGATATCCTCCATCGTGGAGTTGAAATCGCGGATGGCCTCTTCGTCATGAAGTTGAGCCTTGACTTGAATATTCTTCGTCGTGAAGTTGAAATCCAAGTATTGAACGTTGCGGGTGGACACGATTTCCTTCACCGTGAAGTTAAAAACGTGGATGACCCATTTATTATAAAGTTTGGCTTCGAGCTAGATATCTTTCGTCGTGAAGTTAAAATATACTTTCGAACAAGTTGTGTCGCTTCGAGTTCAATATCCTTCGCTACGAAGTTGAAATTGGCTCTAGCTAAAACCTGCAAAGTGATGCATATATGCGATGATGCAATGCCCTTAGGTATGCCTAAAATGCATATGTAACATATGTTATTTTGGGTTCTGGAGAAAAATCTCGATCTCCGATTGCATGTTTGGAATCTTGACTCTGGAATCTTGAAGTTCTGATCCCTGATCTCGAATTCTTCAAATATTCAAATCTGATGTGCACATTCTATTTTTTTCTTGATTTGGGAATTGCTTCTCAACCAATCTCAAGTATGAGCCTTGATCGGCTTCCGAGTACCTGTACTTTTCAATGAATGTTTGTATAGTAATATGCGAATATCTTTTGCATAAGTAAATAAATCATTAAGTTTAAGCTCAATCCAAGATGCTCAAAAGGAATTGGTGTAGGGAAAAAAGATTGTCTTTTATTAATGAGGGAGAAAGAACAAATAATACATGACAAACATTTTAGAAGATGAAGACATGATGAGGTGAAAATGAATATCTTAGATTTCAATAATGTGGGCACTTCTAAGCTAAAAAGTCGTTAGGTGACCTTGAATCCAACCTTTGCCAAAGGATCTTCGAGAATGCGAAAACATTCAGGAGAGTGCAACCTTTCTCCGACTCATTGAGTCTGTGGAAAATTCAGATGCCGGGGAGTTTCAACTATCTGGATTTCTTTAATTATCCAAATTGCCCTTTCGAGTTTTTAACTTGGACCCATCCTTGGTTGCAAGACGCCCTTTGCGGGTTTTCATCTTGAACCCACCTTTTTTTTCTTTCTCTTTTTTCTTTTGTTCTCTTTTTCAATTTTTTCAATTTAGGGCTTCCTTTCGGGTTTTCACCCTAAAAGTTTTTTTTTTCTTTTTTTGTTCTTTTTTCCTTTTTCCTTTTTTTTGACTTAGGACGCCCTTTCGGGTTTTCATCCTAAGCGAAGTATTTCTTGAATGCATCTGAATTGATGGGATGCGGCAGTTCAGGTTCGTCCATTTCAACCAGGACAAGGGCTCCTCCGGAGAAGGCCTTTTTCACGATATAAGGTCCTTCCCAATTTGGCATCCATTTTCTCCGGTAATCTTTCTGGACTGGCAAAATTCTCCTTAGCACCAGATCTCCTTCACGGAATATTCTTGGGCGTACCTTCTTGTCATGTGCTTGAATCATTCGTTTCTGATAGATTTGACCATGGTTAATGGCTTTCAGACTCTTTTCATCTATCAGGTTAAACTGATCGTATCTGGATTGCACCCATTCTGCATCATCCAGTTTAACTTCTGTCAAGACCCGTAATGATGGAATTTCTACTTCAATGGGTAGCACTGCTTCCATTCAATAAGCTAATGAGAATGGAGTTGCCCCAGTCGAGGTTCGTACTGAGGTTCGGTAAGCGAACAAAGCGAAAGGCAACTTCTCATGCCAATCTTTGTAGGTCTCGGTCGTCTTCTCCACTATCTTTTTAATGTTTTTGTTTGATGCTTCTACTGTGCCGTTCATCTTTGGTCTGTAGGTAGTAGAATTGTGATGCTTTATGTTGAATTTCTCACAAGCAGTTTTCATCATTTTATTGTTCAAGTTTGTAGCATTATCGGTAATGATCCTTTCAGGTAAACCATACCGACATATGATCTATTTTTTCAAAAACTTGCAAATAACGGATTGAGTGACACTGACATAGGAAGCAACCTCTACCCACTTGGTGAAATAATCGATGGCTACAAGGTTGAAACGATGACTATTCGAAGCCTTCGGATGGATTTTCCAATAACATCCATGCCCCACATAGAGAAAGGCCATGGTGACGTCATGACATGAAGTGAATGAGGTGGAACATTTATTTTATCTCCGTAAATCTGACATTTATGACATTTTCTAGCATAGTTAATGCAATCAGTTTCTAGTGTGGACCAGAAATATCCGCATCTCATTATTTGTCTCGACATCATATGTCCATTTGCATGTGCTCCACAAACTCCGTCATGTACTTCTTCCATTATCATTTTTGCCTCTTCAGTATCGACGCACCTTAACAGAACTTGATTATGGCTTTTCTTGTACAAGACCTCCCTATCAAGGACGTATCCAACTGACATCCTTCTAATGGTTCTTTTATCGGTTTCAATGGCTTCCTCTGGATAACTTCGATGCTTGATATACTGCAAAATGTCGTAGTAATGAGTCGGGTACTCATATGACTGCATGTCAATTGTCTTCATTTCAGACTCCGCGCCAACTTTGAATACGGCTGCCAAGGTAGCCAAAGTATCAACCATTTGATTTTCTTCTCTCAGCACATAGTGGAAGGTAACTTTGTCGAATTCTTCGAGCAGGTTCAGTATTAACTTCCGGTATTCTATCAGTTTTGCATCTTTAGTTTCCCATTCTCCACGGAGCTGATAGATTACTAATGTCGAATCTCCGTATATCCGTAAGGTCTTTATATTTTGCCCCAGTGCAGCTCGAATTCCCAAGACACAGGCTTCATATTCTGCCATGTTATTGGTACAATCGAAGTTCAGTCTGCTGGTAAATGGGTAGTGACTCCCTTCTGGAGAGATCAATATTGCCCTGATGCCATGTCCTACTGCATTGTATGCCCCATCGAAATACATTCTCCAGGAACTATCTGTTGAAGTACCTATTTCTTCTAAAGATAAAGCCATTAATTCTTCATCTGGGAAATCAAAGTCTAATGGCTCATAATTCTCATCGGTTCTGCTTGCCAAGAAATCTGATATGGCACTTCCTTTTATGGATTTTTGGCTCATGTACTCGATGTCGAATTCAGACAATAACATTTGCCATCGGGCTAGCCTTCCAGATAGAGCAGGTACACCCATCATGTATTTTAATGTATCTAGCTTGGAAATCAGCCAAGTGGTATGATACAACATATATTGTCAGAGTCTTCTTGTAGCCCAGACTAAAGCACAACAAACCTTCTCAATAGGAGGATATCTGACCTCGCAATCGGTGAACTTCTTGCTCAAATAGTAGATGGCTCTTTCTTTTCTTCCATATTCGTCATGTTGACCCAGGGCATACCCCATTGAGTTCTCAAATATGGGTAAATACAAGAACAGAGGTTTGCCCGGGATGGGGGGTATTAAGATAGGAGTATGAGATAGGTACTCTTTCACCTTCTGGAATGCAATCTGACAGTTTTCATCCCACGTTCCAGGGATGTTCTTCCGGAGAAGGCGAAAGATTGGATCAAACTTGTCGGTTAACTGATATATGAAATGAGCTATGTAATTCAATTGGCCAGAAAACCTCGGACTTCTTTTTTGTTCGAGATGGAGGTAGATTCGGGATAGCCTTAACTTTGTCAGGATCAACCTCAATGCCTTTTTGGCTGACCATTAAGCCTAACAGTTTCCCGGATATTACCCCCGAAAGTGCACTTGCTAGGGTTCAGTCGTAGCTGGAACTTCTTTAATCTCTGGAAGAGCTTTCTCAAATGTTCAATATGTTCATTCTCGGTTAGTGCCTTGATAATCATGTCGTCGACATAAACCTCGATTTTTTTGTGCATCATATCTTGGAACAGGGTCACCATAGCTCTCTGGTATGTTGCCCCAGCATTCTTTAATCCGAAAGGCATCACTTTGTAACAGAAAGTTCCCCATATTGTGACAAAAGTGGTCTTCTCCATGTCTTCAGGATGCATCTTGATCTGATTGTACCCCGAAAATCCATCCATGAATGAAAAGTAGTTGTTCCCAGCTGTATTGTCCACTAGAGTGTTTATGTGTGGCAGAGGAAAGTTATCTTTAGGACTTGCCTTGTTAAGGTCCCGATAATCGACACACATGCGTACTTTCCGTCCTTCTTCGGCACAGGCACTATGTTGGTCACCCACTCCGGATATTTGGCCACTTGAAGAAAACCGACATCAAATTGTTTCTTGACTTTTTCTTGATCTTAAGAAGCATTTCTGGTCGCATTCTTCTCAGTTTCTACTGCACGGGTTTGCATTCTGGTTTGATAGGCAGTTTGTGGACTACCATATCTGTGTCTAATCCTGGCATATCTTGATACGACCAGGCGAACACCTCTCTGTACTCCTGAAGTAAGGCTATCAGGTTTTGTCTAGCTTCAGTCAAAAGAGTTGCGTCGATTTTAACCTTATTTCGATCTTCCTCAGTACCCATATTCAAGATTTCGATCGTCTCTTTATGGGGCAGTATTTGTTTATCTTCCCTTTCTACCATTCTCAATAATTCGGTAGGCAAGTTGCACTCCTCTTCAGTGTCGCATTCATCAAATTCCCCGAGACAAATGGCTGATTCAAAATCCACCTCCGGATTAGGATCATTAGTGCCTAAATTATTGTTATCTGGGGATCTGAAAGAAGGGAAAATGTGCATGTGTGAGAGGAATATATCCCACATGAAATAGTCAAGAATTAAATTCGAGAGAAAGTGAAAATAATGTACTGAAATGTATAAGATAGACAACGAATTCAAAAAGAAAATAAAGGAAAAATTTATTTGCCATGAGAAGAGAAAAGAAGGTTTATTAACCCTTACAAAAGATCACCTATTGCCCCGGGTATAGGCAAATAGGGATAGTTCGAATATTACTCTGAAAGACTCTTGTAAACCACATGTAGTTCTTCGACCGACCAACAGCTAGGCACAAACCCAGGTGGCAGAGGGCATATCCCAGATCTAACTGTGTCGTCAGCATTTCTAGTGGTTATGGCATTGATGCTCAGATCTTCCAGAGAGGCTTCTAAATCGGATGAGGTGGTCTCAAACACGTAACCACCCGATTTGAATGTATGGCAAAGAGGCAGGAATGTCATGGGTTCCTATTGAAGTTCATTTCCAATCAGTCTGGCCAGTCTTTTCTCTCGTTTCTTCTGAACTTCCTCTCTTTTTTAATGGTAATTGGGCTGAAAGCCGAGCCCAAATCGGTCTGGCTTTGAAATAGGAAGGACTGGAGCAATCCTTCCTTGCAGAAATATCTCGAACCTTCTTCCAGTCTTGGCACCTCGTCCTAATGTTTGCATGATCTTATTCTGGTACATTTAGAAAGTCGGGGTATGGGGATCGTTCTTCCTTCTGCCACAAAAGTGGCATTCACAAATTCCAGGGAACGGAATAAACACTCCACTGCTTCCTCGTCCACTTCGATATATGGGCCTCTGTGGTCACACTTGCCACAATATCTTCCTCAGCATTGATAATTATTAAGGCCCCGTCAATAACAAATTTAACTTTTTGGTGCAGTGTGGATGATATTGCACCAGCTTGATGAATTCATGGCCTTCCCAAAAGACAATTATAAGAAGGCATGATATCCATCAACAGAAACTCGATATCATAGGTGGTAGGTCCGATAGTTAAGGTCACCTCGATCTTGCCAATAACCTCTCTCTTGGTCCCATCAAATGCTCAGACTACATTTTGATAGGCTCTCATATGAGAGGTATCTATTGGCAACCTCTTCAATGTCACCAAAGGCATTACATTCAAGGCTAAGCTGTTATCGATCAACACACTCGGTAGGGCATGCCCCTTACAATAGGTAGTGATGTGTAATGCCTTAGTTCAGCCTCTTCCTCCGGATGGAATCTCATCATCTGAGAATGAGATGAGATTATCAGCTTGAATATTATTTACCAGTCGATCCATCTTGCTGACTGGTATGTCTTGTGGCACGAATGTTTGATTCAGGACCTTCAACAGTGCCTCCCGATGTTCTTCAAAGCTTAGTAAAAGTGCCAACATTGAAGTGTGCGTTGGCAAGCTGTGGAGCTGTTCTACAATACTATACTCGCTATGCTTCAAAAATTTAAGGAATTCTTTAGCTTCTTCCTCTTTTATAGGTTCAATGATAGCCAACACATCTTCCTTGAAGAGCTCTAGTGGTCTTTGCCCCACCTTGTTGTCATATTCTTTGGAAGTGTTCACCTGGCATTCGTACTTTCAAGGCACTTGTCGACTATCCTTATATTGAAAAGGTCGAGGTACCGTGATCACCACCTTTGCTTACGGAGTTGCTGTTATCATCTTTGCTTTAGGGGTAATAACCAAAGGACTACCCCTACAGAGTCTTTTGTCTGATGATTCTCTGGTAGCGTAAACATCTGCTTCCAGGGAATCCTGAACTTCTTCGTAAAACTCCAACTCTTTCTGGTCCATCATGAGCTGGACTAATGTTCTAAATTCAGAGCATTCTTGCACTTTATGCCCCCCTTCGTTGTGATAAAAATAATAGTTACCCCTTCACTCTTTACTGCACTTGATTACGGTGTAAGAAGCACTGCTTTTACCATTTGGCACTATACCCAAGCCAAAGGAGCTTTGACTTCTGAAATACTAGTTTTAATTCTCCTTCGTTTTCAGTGGTGATTGCATTAATTCCGATCTCCGGATGATTAGGCAAGGGATTCTGGGCGACGTTTGGTGTTTCAGAGTCGAAAGTGATCCAATTCTTGTTCCGCATTCGTTGTACAAGCCTCTTGAATGCGAGACAACCTTCGATTGAATGCCCCTGCACACCACCATGATATTTGCATTGAGCGTTCTCATATACCATCTCGGATACGGGGGCTTCATCGGATCCATTTGGTAAGGCGACACTACATGAGTGTCGAAGAGTTGTTGATATAACTGTTTATATGTCATGGGAATGGGATCGATCTGCTCCCTTTCCCTTTCTTTCTTGGTTCTCTCTGAGCCTGGTTTGAAGTACCAGATTGTACAGCTGCAGTGGTTTTTGAGCTTGAGACCGTAACACCCTTGTTGACGTTATAAGTGTTGGCATTGTTGATGTCTCGATATTTTTCTTCGTGGGAGGCTTTTTATTGGAGTCTCCTCCCTCGATTTTTCCTTGTTTAATGGCCAACTCGATCATTTCACCAGCCATGACTAGATCTGAAAAACCTCCCGATGTAATTACCACCAGGTGTTCGAAATAAGGTGTCTTCAGGGTTTATACAAACAACTTTCTAGTCTCCTTTTCATCCAAGGATGGATGAACATGCACAGACAAATCCTTCCAACGCTGTGCATATTGTCAGAAACTCTTATTGTGCTTCTTCTCCAGGATTTATCATAACCCGGTCTAGTCTCATATCATTGATATGCTTGTATTGCTCTAGGAAAGACTTAGCTAAGTCTTTCCATGCCTTGATATGAGTTCGGCTGAGCTGGTTATACCACCGGATAGCTAAACCGGACAGGCTCTCCTGAAAGCAATGGATCAAGAGTTGGTCATTCTCCCATATCCTATCATCTTTCGACAGAACATAATGATATGGGCTGATGGGCAGCTGTTCCCATCGAACTTCTCAAACTCAGGAGGTTTAAACTTTGGTGAAAGCACCAAATCTGGAACCAGGCTCAGCTCTCTTGCGTCCACTCCATAATAATCATGGTCTCCCTGGACCATCTTCATTTGATCTTCTAACATCCTAATTTTCTCTTCTATATTTCTTACTTTGTCATCTTCATTGAAATCCGGGATGTTGTAATCATCCGGATGGTTATCAGGATTAGTTGTGGAAGTTTACACCTTCATAGCAGATAATGCTTTTCCTTTGACAGCAGAAGAATTTTCTCGTGGCTTCGGTAAGATCCCGGGTGAAATAACCACCTGTGGGTTGGTGACATGGTTACCTCTTCAGAGGGACTTCCCCCTACTACACTAGCTTGCTGTAAACCCGATAACTTGGCCACGATTTGGTCGACCAAGGACTCCTGGTTTTTCTTGATGGACTCCAGAGTGCTCTGACTGTTTTGAGCCATCTTATCTTCCAGTTCTTTTTGTAGTCTTGCCATGTTCTCCTTGAGTTTTTCCATTCTAGCCTCCATTTGTCTTTTCTTTGCTCGAGTATTGTACGAGTGATGCGTATTTAATGCTTGCAGTGGTAGACTTGGTGTTTGCTCTTTCTCTTTCTGAGACATGTTATATTTTTAATACGAATGTAAAAACATGGAAAATATAAAAAATAAACATGAAATATAAAATGCAAAGTATGCAGTGCATGATGTATGCAATTTAGAGGCATTAATCCAGAAAAGTGTCCATTACTATAAATAATCCTTATTTTAGACAAAAATGTTTTATCTTGTAAGAGACATAAAAACAATCAAATATACGTGCGGACTAAATCCTCTAGACCCCGAACAGTTTTAGTAGATTGACAAGTCTTTTGCCTTCATCTGTCACTGGTTGAATGCCTTGTCGAACGACTTCGGCTTCCTTTGCTAGGTCGTGAAGATGACGGGGTGCCTTCTGTACTTGATCTAGGAAATCTCGGATGACTACATCTCTAGCTTTTACCCTTTGTTGTGCTTGCTCCCAACGGAAACGCCACTGTAAACCCCCGTCGAATGGCACTATCTGATGCTTGACTGCTTACTTCTTGAATCTATCCACAATAACTTCTAACTCGGCTATTGCTTTGCCATCTCTCTCATGTTGTTTTTCTAGGTCAGCCATCTGGATTCTCAAGCATTGGTTTTGATGCTGACTGTCTGCTAAGCGTCTCTAAGTAGTTTTCAACTGTTCCTTCCAAGCTCTTTCATCAGACCCCTCAAACTTTTTTTCAGGCTATGAACTTCGTCTTTCTAGTATTCAGAGGTTACTTTCAACTTGGAGTTTTCCTTGACTTTATCTTGATACCCCTTTCTCAAATATTCGAGCTCAAAACAAACTCTTTTCTGTTCTCTTTCCAGTTTGTCTGCTCTATCTTTCTGAGAGTCGACATCTAGCTTCCATTGATAACGTTCAACTTCAAGTTCCTTAATCCTCTGCTTCAGCTCGTTATTCACAGCTTCAAACTATGCCTTGACTATCTCAAGTTCAGAAGGGACAAGCCTGAGATGTTCCTCCTGGTCCGGGTGTCTTCACAGTCTGGCACTGGGATGTTATCATTCTTTCTCAATCTTCTCCACTCCATATAATCCGGAGTAAGCATATCTCTAGCAGCCACGACATCCATCCATGATACTTTCTTCCATGACTCGGCTGTTTCTTTGATCATCTTCTTATAACTGTCACCGCTATACACAAACTCTGATTTAATTATTCTGTATATTGTGGGACAAACTGATGTGCCCCATACTGTCTCAGTGCCAACAACGGAGCATACCCAACTGCACCCCAAAGTCCAAGCAAGGTCATAGTATCAGAATCCCCACACCAGAAAAGAACGTCACCGAGGAACAACCAGGGGGCTCTCCAGGTAATATCCCGATCCTGAATATGTGTAAAAACTTTCATCCACTTTTCCTTTGAAGCACCTTCATGCCATTTCATTGTGATGAACTCTCCCAAAGGTGAATATGTGGTGTTAAATCGGTGGTAGGCAACCCCGTTACTCTTCCAGAAGTGGATGTGAATCCAGACTTGAAGGAGCTGGACTTACCCAACGAACCTTCCTCCTCCAGATCTTCGACAATGGTTGAGAGATCAAAAGGTTTCGGCTAAGATGGCTGGTGCTGGGTTAACCCGTTTCGAAAGTTGCTCGAATAATTCCACCACGGCTGCGTCAATGCAACCCAAAGCCTTTGGAAAGATAATCAACCCGTACAGACCTAGAGCAAAAAGGTCTATAGTCTTCCACTCATCAGGGTGGTTCTTCATTAATTGCCTTATGTGGATCCACTCAATTCCTTCCCCACTGCCTCTGCGCTGAGTCTGGTCAATTACCCATTTTTCGTCAACCCCGGCAACCTTGGCTAGTGCATTCTTGAAAGGTTGGCTCTTGATGTGTTTAAGGTAGGCCTTCCCTAGTCTGATACTTTCACAGTGCAACAGTCTAGTGTATTCTTTAATGGTGGGCACCATGTCTTCCCGATTAAAAGTGAAGCAACTATATCATGGGTTCCAGAATTGAACCAGGGCTCTGATTAAAGGCTCATATGTCTTAACTTGGAGTAAAAGCGCAATGTCACCGTACCGTTGGCTGAACTTTTGTTTCCGATCATTCTTCCAACTGTCCCAGATGTCTCAAAGCTCTTGCACATTGTTCTGTTTTAGGCTGATATAGGCGTAGCTAACCAGCTCTGACACATAACTCCCTTGAAGACTGTCTCCCTTTTCCTTCTGAGTCTTCTCGGACCATAGTCGTACCTCAGGGTTTTTAATCTCTTGCATTACAACACCTTTTTCCGTTTGTTCAGATTATTTTGTGTATAACAAACACCTTTTTAGTGATAAATGGCCTCTTGTTATGATGCAAATGCTAAGAAAACAAACACAAAGGCAAACATGTCAGTAAAATGAAAATACATAAATAAATAAGAAATGAAGAAAGAAAAATAAGAAGAGTAAGAAGGAAAAAAACATGGTTAGGGTAAAAATGTCCTAGGGTTTGAAATGGGGTTTTGGGGTAGGCTCTATTTCTCCATAGTCTCTCGGTTTAGGTTCTAAAAACGGTACACGAGTTCTCCTTACCAGTGCCCCCTTGGGCTTGCCAGACCCTTAGTTCTAAACCCATCACAGGCTTGTGTAGACTAAGTTAAACTCAAGAGGACACATTCCCTTATGCCCATACGTAGAATAAATTCACACGAATGCATAAGGTATATGAATCCCGAAGGCATAAGGTATATGAATCCCGAAGGCTACTTGCTAGGCCCATACGATGAATAAATTCACACGAAGGCGTCGCTTTCACCCCCACTTAAAACGGGTTTGGAGCCCGAGTTTAGAGCCTTAGATGAAAAAATCTTTAAGGGCTGAAATCATGAGAAAACGATTATTACAACTATTTACCCGAAAATACAATCAAAAGTAAGTAAAAAATGATCGAAATATTACCTTAAAATTTAAACTTACCCTTTTCGTTAAAAAGACAACTGGAAATTACCTTAGCCTGACTCACTTACCTGTCTCTAGCGGAGTCGCCAAGCTGTCGTAATCGTCTTTCGGTTGGGCCCCGGAATTGGGCTTCGATGTGGATTAAATGAATTGGGAGTCGCCACCGATAATTTGCTTTACGAAAAGTAGGTTAATCGGATACCTTATTTTTTATTTGATCTGCGTCTTACCAGAGATATGTCGGAGTCGGGAGTCGGTTACAGTCAAGGAAGGGTTAGCACCCTTGAACTGCCCTTTCGGTACTACATAATTTCCAGTTGTCATTAAGTAAGAAAATTGAACGTTTAACTCAAAAGGTAAAATTACGATCCAAAATTACTTACCCTAATTCGATTTGAAAATATCCCTTTTTAAAAAAGGCGAGAAACACGTTAGAGGAAAAAGACAATGAAAGTAAATAAATAAAACAAAGAAAACACATAAATAACACGAATAAACAAAATGAGATAAAAAATAAGAAAATAAAAGAACTAAAAGTAAAAATAAAAATAAACAAGAAAAAAAGAATGAAGTAACGAATCTAATAATAATAAAACGAAAATAAAATAATGAGGAAAATACAAAGAAAATAGAAAATAAATGAAAAAATATATAATCACATAAAATAAAGAAAAAAATAAAAAAATAAAAGTTAAAAGTAAAATAGTAATAACAATTATAATGATAATTATAAAAATATAAATATATATGTTAATAGAAAAAATAAATAGTAATAATACTAGTTATATGAATATATATATATATATAATAACTTATAAACAAGGTATAAAAATAAAAGTAATAATAAGTATTAAAATAAAAAAATAATAATAGTAATAAATAAAGTATAAATGAAATAAAAAATAATAATAATGGAAATATAAGTAAACATATATGATATTAGTAGGGGATTAAATTGAAATAAAAGCTAAAACAGTGGGCAAATGTCAAAGAACATTGAAGATTAAAACCGGCAAAAATAAAAAAAGTTTTCATTTTTTAATAGATTTTCGCACCCTTATTCCAAAAATGTAATTTGTTTTTGCGAAATAGCCTCTAGGGAGCGTAGATCTGAAATCAAAGTTTTGAAAAACTCCCTCCAGGTCATCGGCTAAAACATTTGTCTTTGGGATTCTCAAGCAAAGAAAACGCGATTAACAACACATGCAAGTGAAGAGTAAAGATAAACAAACGAAATGCAAAAAGCTTTCGCCTTTATTACTTCGAATCGTTTATAATAGCCTCAAAATCACTTTTTCTTTGCTCGTATTTTTCTGGCGTTCCTTTTGTGTAACTCGTGTGTGTTCTGGTGTGGTAATTACAAGGATTATTTATAGTACTAAAAACCTATTTTAGACTAGTATTTGAGTCCTAATCCAACTCTTATTTGTTGTTTACGTGAAGACTCCTCGGTTGGCAGGACAAAATCTGGTGCCTTCAGAGTTGATTATGATGAATTTTTTTCTCTTGTGGTCAGGCACACTTCAATCAGAGCAGTACTTGCATTGGTGTCTAGTTGAGATTTGTATTTAGAGAAGATGGATGTTAAATATACTTTTTTGCATGGTGATTTAGATGAGCAGATCTACATGCAACAACTTGAAGGTTTCACTGAACCTGGAAACGAGCATTTAGTTTGCAGATTGAAGAAATCTTTGGACGGGTTAAAACAGTCTCCGAGAGAATAGTACAAACGGTTTGACTCCTATATGATCAAGATTGGCTACAAACGATGTGAGTATGATTGTTGTATCTATGTTAAGAGCCTTGATGATGGTTCTTTTATTTTTCTGTTACTGTATGTTGATGATATGTTAATTATTGCGAAGAACATGGATGATGTTATCGGTTTGAAAACTTTATTGAGTCAAGAATTTGATATGAAAGATTTAGGTGCTGCAAAGAAAATTCTTGGAATGGAAATTTGCAGGGACAGAGACTCAAGGAAACTGTGGCTATCTCAATGGGGTTATGTTGAGAAAATGCTAGAAATGTTTGCGATGAGAACTGCAAAACCAGTGAGCACTCCATTGGCGAATCACTTTAAGCTTTCATCAGAACAGTGCCCTAAAACAGATAAGGAAGCTGAAGATATGACAAATGTTTTGTATTCTAATGTTGTTGGCTGCTTGATGTATGAAATGGTATGTACTCATCCTGATTTAGCTCATATTGTTAGTCAAGTTTGTAAGTACATGTCTAAACCTGGTTATAACATTAGGAAGCAGTCAAGTGGATCTTTAGATACTTAAAATGTACTGTGGGACGTGTAATTATTTTTGGTAGTCAGCGGGATAATCCTTTAGTTGTAGGATATGTGGATTCAGACTATGCGAGTGACTTGGATAATAGAAAATCTACGACAGGGTATGTCTTTACTCTTGGTGGAGGGCCTATTTGTTGGAAGTCTACTATTCAATATGTTATGGCATTATCTACAACTGAAGTTGAATACATAGCAGCGGCTGAAGCTTCAAAATAAGCTTTATGGCTTACTACTTTAGTGAAGGAGTTGGGTGTTCAGCAAGGTGGAGTTCAGTTGCTTTGTGACAATCAAAGTACTATTCACTTGGCTAAGAATCATGTATATCATGCTAGAACTAAACATATTGATGTAAGGTTTCACAAGATCAGAGAGTTGGTTGTATATGGAGACATTTTGTTTCAGAAGGTACATACTAATGAGAATATCGCTGATATGTTCACCAAGCCAGTTACGACAGACAAGTTCATGCATTGCTTGGACTTGTTGAGTGTTTCCAGTTGTTAAAGAAGTAAGGTAACCCAACCCACATTGAATATTTCCTAAGGAGCAGGATATTCGCCAAGGGGGAGATTTGTTAGGTATGTCTCATAAATATATCGGTAATGTCTCATAATAGGGGTTACGATTATGTGGGCTAGGGGTGCGGGGGCACAGCCCCCACGGTATGGTACATGGTTATTTTTGTAAATATGTACCATGGTTTATTTATTATAAAAGGAGATGTAACATAAACCTTTGTGACATTGAATGAAAAACTAGCGCCGCCTAAGTCATCGAGGACGTAAGCACATTGCTGAACCTCGTTAAAATTCTTGTGTTCTTTCTGTTTTCTTTACCCAATTATTCAAAACTTATAAAAGATGAAATGAAAAAAGAAATCACAAAAGGAACAAGCTTGAAACAAAAGCAACAAAAAAAACAAATTAACAATTAGATTTTGATGAATGAGTCACGAGCGTTAGTTGAGATGTAACCTGAGAGAGATAATACAAACACACACAAAAAAACAAAGTTGCATAGAAGGTGACGATACCCAGAATTCGAAACCACCAACAAACAAAAAACAAAATCGTTTTAGAAATATGGATAATTCCCCCCACGGCGGGGAATTTCAGGGGAATCTCGAATTCTCTTTCTTTGAACCGCGCAGAGTAGAGAAAGATGAGAGACTTTCAACGGTGATTCTAATTTGTAATAATGTTTAGGGTAAATTCTCGATTAGTCATTTAACTATTAAGATTCTTTCATTTTAATAATTTTTTAATTTAGTCATGACTATTAAGGAAATGAAATTTTAATCAATGTCAAATAGATGTTGTCATAAGCTTTTACCAAATATTTGTGTGATATATTTATATTTAAAAAATTAATAATGTCTTGTGAAAATATCTAATTTTTGTTGAGTCAATCGAATTAATGAAATAACCAAGAGTGGGTGAATTATAATATTAAAAAATTGATGAAAGCTTTTTGCAATAGAATGAAAAATTTGACACAAGTAATTTTAGATTGCTTCAACTTCTCCAATGAAGTTTACATCCACTACCTTAGCTTCCACACTAAGGATTTCAACAAATTCACTAATTTTTTCAAACCTTTTAGGACAAGGTGTAACCTTACAACATACTTAGACTTATACCGCAAAGTCTCAAGTGTACAACCCTTTCTAAAAAGAAATTACAAATAGAAAACTTAGAAAACCTCACTAGGAATGTATTTGTACAATTCAAGAACAAGGAAGAACACTTAACAAATGAAACAAATGAGTACAAAAGTATTTTTTGAAAGCTAAAAGAATATTGAAGAATGTTGACTTGATTTGGACTCAATATGATTGTTTTTACTTTCTTTATAAGCTTTTATCTTCACATATGACTTGGAATATTGTCTTTATACCCATTCATTCAATTCTAGTTGTTTGGGTTGTTGCAAGAGTTAAAGTTGTTGGGATGATTTTTCTCACAATAAATGTTGCCCATATGCCTTGAGTATCGGTTATCGGGCTAGGAGTATCAGTTTTGCATGCATCAAATACAAAAATCTAACTGTTGGTGAGAGATAAGAATCGGTACTCCACTTAGAGTATCGATACTCAGAGAGTATCAGTAAGAAAATAGCCTACTGGAATAGGTGTTTGTTAAAAACGTAAAGGAGTATATGTACCAGTATCGGTATTGTAGTGTATTTTACACATTAGTATCGATACCAGCATCGATATTGCAGTGTACTTTTACACATTTTACTAGAATCGATACCACATGAACAATATCGGTATTGTTCTTGTAGTATCGATACTCTAGAGTTAAACTTTGATTTTTGACTCCATTAAGATCCGAAACCCTTTGTAAAATGTATGAAAATTAATTTTGGTATATGACTTGAGTTTTTCAAAAGAGTAAGGAGTAAAAATTGAGTTTTTGACTTTAAAAAAATTATATTCGAATGGTTGAATCTAATATAAGCTTGAAAAATGAATTAAAAATAATTTTAAAATTTCTTTAAACTAATTTACTTTTAGTATATCAAAATCTCAAACCATGGTTCAACAATCTCTCTCTTTTTGATATAATGAAACATTTGAAAAATTTTAAGATTTTCTTGAAATGATACTCCCTTTACTCTAACATTTCTCCCCCATTTTTATTAAATCAAAAAGTTTAAACAAGATATAAAGATAAGTTGTGAAGATCAAAGTTGCCAAAAGAGGTTTGTTAACATAAAAAAAATACACGTAAGTCATAAACATGGTCATAAAGAAAATCATGTCTCAATCATCAAATATTATAAATCATAACAAGCATCCAAATAACATAAATAACAAATAAAAGATTTATGTGCATAAAATATCCAAATCCACAATCAAAGTATGAAAACTAACATCCAAATCTAAAAGATAAAAATATCTAACAAAGTCTAAATGCAAGACTGAACATGAGCACAAAATAAACATTCAATCAAGGAAAAGCGATCAGGCATCCGACGAAGAAGGATCATGATCCGAAGACAGAGTGCGAAAGAAAGTAAAGTCGCGAGAAATATCGTCAATCCTATCTACCACTGTGTCGAATCTAGCATGAATATTGCGTCGAGAGTCCACATACATCACCTCCAAATATAACTGTTTAGCACCAATCTCGTAAACCTGAGTCCCCAAAGTTGTGAAGTAAGACTCTATGCTAGCAAACCTCATGTCCATCGCCTGCATGAATGTATGAAAGTAAGGTGGAATCGCACTTGCATCCTCACCGCCGACTTGAAGGGGATCGACAGGAATACGATTCATCGGATCATCGACATCTAGTACCGGATCATCGTCCTAAGGCTGAGGTGCACTAGAGGTAGAGCTTATAGTTTGTTTCCCTTTTCTTGTCCACATCATCCCAAGCTTTTCCCATCCCAATTTACTAAGAGATTTAAGATCAATGTAGGAGGATTGGGGAATAACGGGATCTAGAGAGACATTGATACCAGCTTTGAGAAAGATATGACTAAGAAGACAACCATAAACTAGGGTATCAAATTTCTTAGATTGATGACGACGACAAGCTCACTAAAGATAATTTGGGAAAAATTATTTGTTTATTATGTTGAAAGCAATGAAGCCACCAAATGTCTACGGTATGAATGGTGGAGAATTTACCCTCATATGGTCAAAACCACTAAGTGATAATAAGATGCAAGAAGCGCTCAAACGTCTAGGGTATTGATACTATGACCAACGTTATAGGGGGACTCAACAATATTATTCTCATTTCCTATACCCTTAACCTCTAGACCTAAGTCTCAGGATATAGAGGCGGCATCTATGTGAATGTATGATGAGTGTTTAGAATCGATAGTATTTGCTCGTTAATTCTTCGATCTTATGGATTTATTGCTGCTGATTTGGTTATGTTATGCTTGTTTTCATGTAGGGCCTTACTTTCCAGAATTAGTGGTAAAACTGAAGCATTCTAATTTTTTTCATTATTCATGGCTGGAGACATGGGCACGACTCTAGGCATGACACGGTCTGACGTGGCAGTTTCTAGAAGGTCCAGTCAGTGGCAGTTTTCTAGAAGATCTAGTCAGCGCGCCTTCTGGAAGATAGACGAGCAAAGTTGCATTAGGAGACTTGTTTAAAGTTTGAATTTAGGAAAAACAATTATCTTTAGGATTATTTTATTTTAATTTCTTTATTTAACTTTAGGTTTTTAGAGGCTATAAATACCCTTTGGGGTAAGCCTAAATTCACAACTCAAATTACAATCTTCTTCTTCTTTCTAGTTTTATAAAAATTCTCTCTTTTATTTTATTTTCAAGTTTTCGGTTTTTACTTTATTTTTTAGCTTTGTTTTTAAATATGCTAAGCATGACTTTTGTCATGCTTAGCTAATTTTCTCATAAGCCGAGAGCTGAAGCGATGACTCAATTCCAATGGGATAATTGAAACAGACCCTTAGTAACTTCGAAATATCTCTCTCAATCTCTGATTATTTTTCAAAATCAAAACAATTTTCAAACTTTGGTCAAGAGGTTATTGCAATTAAATATGTGGGAGGAAGGATCGGCTTATTGAAAGCACATTTGACTTCCTGGGAACACACTTGGAGAGATAGTTTGCCAAGAAGAATTGAGATCGAAATTAACGGCTATTGAATAAACAATCTGAGTCGGTCGCCACGAACTTAAACGGTGGTTGATCTACGACAATTGATATTGATTGGATCAGTTTCCAAAGCCGGAATCAAAATTGCCTTGGGTATCGGTATACAAAATAGAGTCACGGGGATTGACCTTGTAGACAAAGTAACCGATGTGAATCCCGAATGGAAAATCTAGTTCGATGATCTAAAGGAAATTGAGTTAAAGCGAGGCTTGAGGCTATTTTTACCATATCCGTTTCCAACTTTAAAATATTTTCTTTATTTTACTTTAAATCATTATTATTATTATTTAAATATTTTTACCAAAACCCCCCATTTTACTGTTTCACGCCTGGTTTAAACAATTCAGACAGAAAGTTAGAATTTTACCAAGTCCCTGAGGATCAACCCTTACTTATCTTTACTACGAATTTATTTATTTATTAACTGAGAAGAAGGAATTTTATTTAACATCAAAAATGACAGTTGTCAATGTATTACCCCAAGAGATAGATGCGAATAATAACGAGGCATTTAGAGTTTGATCAATAACACAAACAACATTTGAATATAAGATACGAACAAGTTGTTGAAAGACAACATGTTTGATTTTGAAGGTGTTGTCTAGTTTCCAAGATCGGAGTTGTGGAAGGTATTTGAAATTAAGCTCGGTCATGGTGAAAAGAGAAGGCATATGCTCTCCCCTAAGGGGTAACGACTCAAAGAATTATGAGTACCTATGCCAAAGGTTTTGGCGACCGGGTTTATTAAAGAATGAGTTTTGAATGGTAAGCTCATTTGGTTTAGGAACGGGGTTAGATATATGATTGGGAGGAGAATTTTAAGGAGGTGCTCGGGGAGGAGGGTGTAATCAGGAAGAACAGACTCGTTTAGACATATTGAGATAAAATAGGGATAAAAAAACCTGCAAAATGACACAATATATATGTGTATTCTAACATCAATTCCCAAAACTCAAAATGATTCCTCAATATTCAAGGTATTAAAAATCAAATAAAAAACAAAAACAAAAAACAACAACAACAACAACAACAACAATAATAATAATAATGGGCTTAATGTTATATATATATATGTAAATAATTTAAAAAATATATATGTTATACATGTATATATGTAAGTGTTACATAGCAAAAATTAAAAAAATTGAAATATATATATATATATATATATATATATATATATATATATATATATATATATATATATATATAAATGTAAAGAATTTTAAAATAATATGTTATACATGTATATATGTAAGTGTTACATAGCAAAAAATTTAAAACAAAAATCGAAATAAGTATGAAATATATATATATATATATATTCACACACACTAAAGAAACACACTTATAAGATTCATATAAATTTAAGTAAGAAGGTAAATATAAAGTAAAATTTGGAAGAATTAATTTTTTTATTAATTCAAAATAAATAAAAATAATAATGAAATTTGAGTAAATCCAAACTTGTTATAGTGCAAAATCATCTAAAAACTAAAGCCCAATATGTATTTCAAACTAATTTGCAAAAATAAATGATAAAATTTTAAAAAATAAAAGTTAGGGTTTAAAAGAAGTTTTACCTTGAAACTTTGATTTGAGAAAGAAATGAAGGAATGTAGCTCAAAATTGATGATATTCAGGTGAAAAGCGATGAAATCCGACCAAAAAGACCGGAAAAGATGGAAAATGGAGAGGATTTGAGAGAGGGGTGAGAGATTTCATCACTGGCTATAGTTAAGGTTAGGAGAAAATGAAATTTTTAGGCATTTTAACCTTTAAAGCACATATCAGACCCCTGAGTATCAGTACTCATTTAAATGAGTATCGATACTCTTATGCTAAATAGGATGTATCGATATCGAGTATCGATACTCCTAATGATACTATAAGAATAGTATCGGTACTGGATGAATAATATTGATATCGAGGAAGAACATTATCGATATTGTATGAACAATATCGCATTAAATGCACGAAATGGTAAAAACATGCCGCATTAAAATCCAAGATTGTCATTTAATAATCAATTAAGCACATATAACATATATGACCATATGAGACAAAAAATTATGACCAAGATACAAGCATTCATTCATTCATTACAAGGCTTAACAACAAAAACACCTATGAATGCTAAAGTTGCATGAATTTCTAGTTAAAGTGCATCAAATGTTCAAAAGTCATAATGCATACTTTAGGGCAGCAATAATGGTATAGGTAACTCTAAATTGACAAAGAAAACATGTTCAACCAAACAAATACACATTTAAGTATACTTTGAACACTTTATTAATTTTAATGAAAAATCATAAACTCCCCCTAACTAATTGCATAGTAGGCATCAAAGAAATCATTTAGCATGTTTTTTCATAAAATTATAAAAGTGCATAAAATATTTAAACACAAAGTCAATGTAGGTTTGTTAAACCTAGTTTTCTCCTAAGTACCCAAAATCTTTCCTTATCTAAAGGTTTTGTAAAAATATCAGCTACTTGATGCAAAGTGTCTACATAATCTAGAACTATATATTCCTTTGAGACATGATATCTAATGAAATGATGTCTAATTTCAATATGTTTAGTTATATAATGTTGCATGGGATTTTTTGTGAGACAAATAGCACTAGTATTGTCACACTTGATAGGAATAGTACCTACATCAATTTCATAGTCTATTAGTCATTGTTTCATCCATAAAACTTGAGCACAAAAACTACCAACTGAAATGTATTCTTCATCAGTGGTTGATAATGCTACACTATTTTGTTTCTTTGAAAACTATGAAATCAACATACTAATTAGGAATTGGCTAGTACTAAAGGTGTTTTTCCTATATAATTTACAACCTTTATAATCCACATCTGAGAAGACATACAAGCTAAAGTTAGAGTCTCTAGGATACCAAATTCCTATACTAGGAGTGTCGCTAAGGTATCTAAAGATTCTCTTAATGGCTTGTAAATGTGATTCCTTACGACATGATTGAAATCTAGCATATAAGCAAACACTAAACATAATGTCAAGTCTACTTGTGGTAAGATAAAACAATGATCCAATCATAGACCTATAAAGTTTAACATCTACACACAT
Organism: Hibiscus syriacus; assembly: GCF_006381635.1. Classification (NCBI taxonomy): domain Eukaryota; kingdom Viridiplantae; phylum Streptophyta; class Magnoliopsida; order Malvales; family Malvaceae; genus Hibiscus; species Hibiscus syriacus. The sequence continues at coordinate 287,716 of NW_024063213.1, forward strand.
ACCTTTCTCATCATTGTCAAGCTTTGTAGATGAGCTTATAGGAGTGTCTTGGGGTTTCACATCATCCAATCCAAACTTCTTGAGCATATCTTTGATGTACTTTACTTGATTGATGAAGATGTCATCTTTCCTTTGCTTTATTTGGAGTCTCAAGAAAAATGAGAGCTCCTCCATCATGCTCATCTCAAACTCACATTGCATTAACTTAGAAAATTCTTGGCAAAGATTATCATTAGTAGATCCAAAAATAATATCATCTACATAAACTTGTACTACTAACAAATCTTTACCTTTACTTTTTATAAATAAATTAGTGTCAACCTTCCCTTTTGAAAAACCTTTTTCAACAAGAAAATTTGACAATTTTTCATTCCAAGCTATAGGAGCTTGTTTTAAACCATATAAAGCTTTTGTCAATTTAAAAACAAGACTTGGAAATTTTGAATCCTCAAAATCGAGAGGTTGTCCTACATATACTTTTTCTTTTAAAAAATCATTTAGAAAAGCACTTTTAACATCCATTTGATATAAAGTAAAACCATGATAACGTGCAAATGCTAATAACATTCTAATGGCCTCTATCCTAGCTACAGGAGCATAAGTTTGACCAAAATTTATTCCTTCTCCTTGAGTATACCCTTGAGCAACAAGTCTAACCTTGTTACTTACTATGTTACCACTTTCATCTAATTTATTCGTAAATACCCATTTAATGCCTTAGTAGATTTGTCACTAGGCCTTTCAGCTAATGTCCATACTTGACTCCTCTCGAATTGATTTAACTCATCTTGCATAGCCAATATCCAAAATTCATCTTTTAATTCTTTTTTGATATTCTTAGGCTATATGCATGAGATATATGCAACAAAATTACAAATATTTCTAAGAGATGATATAATAGTTACCCTTTCGGATGGATCACCCAATATCTCACTATCCTTGATATAGTTGTACTGCCTTGGGCATGATACTTCAATTTCCTCTTGAATAAGCTCCTCAAGAGCACATTGTGTTTGTTCTTGCATATCCTCTTTAGATGACGGTTCACCAACTTCATTTAATGTCATAATAACTCTGTCTTCCACGCAAGACTCCTTCCTCGAAAGGGGTTATCATAAAAAACAACATGAATATACTCTTTTTTCACTAGAGTTCTTTTGTTAAAAACTTGAAAAGATTTAAAATTTATAGAATATCCAAGGAATATTCATTCATCACTTTTTGCATCAAATTTGTCAATATTTCCTTTTCCGTTATTTAAAATAAAACACATACACCCAAAAGAGTAAAAATAGCTAATGTTAACACTACACCAAATTTGGTATATAGCGACATTTTTCACAGCATTTCTATGTAAACGCTTTTAAGTCTGTACATATCGCGTCATTTATATAATAAATGTCACAAAATGCTAACATTCGCGACGTTTATAGGAAAGCGCCACAATAAGCATGAACCTATTAGTGGTGTTTTTGGTAAAAACACTGCAATAGATTGATATAAAGTGGTGTTTTGGTGGAAACACGGTTATAGATTAATAATTTCATAGCGGTTAGTGGCGTTTTACTTTGAATGTCGCAATTGTTTAGTACTTTAGTAGCGTTTGTGAAAACAAACGCCGCATTGTTCATATATTTATCCCCCAATCCTTTTATCCCTCTGTTACCTAGTTTTAAATCCCTAATTTTTTATTATCTCTCTCTGAATCTCACGGGTACTGCCTAATCATTGGTCTTCGTCATTCATCTTTCTCAGGCGTCACTCACAGGTGCCATATCTTCGCCTCTTCTCTTCTCTCTATAACTTCATAATTTCTTGACTCTTCCTTTGAATCATGAAGTTTTCTTTCTTTCTTTTTTTTGGTTTCAAGCAACAATGGTTGGTGAAGAATCGGTTAGGAATAAGAATCTCTACTTGTCTTGTGATCCTTACATGAGAACTCGCTTGAAGAATCTCTAAGGCTCGTATGTGGCGTCTTTCCAGATTGGCTTTGTGAGTTGGATAATTGCATCTTTAAAAGAAAAAATAAATCTCCCCTTTTTCAGCTCTTGAAATATTTTTTATCTGTTTTTATTTTGTTTAAATTTTTTGCTAGCTATTGGGTTGTAGATCAGGTATTCGTGGAAATGTTTGTATATTAAATTTCTTGGTTCTTTCTGATTATGTTCGTTGACTGTTAAATAAATCTTAATCTGGAACCATGGATGATGGATTAGAGGTGCAACAACAGTGAATTGTCTTAAATGTTCGAGATTCAAGAAATATTCTTAAGAGAGAATTTTATTTAGATTTTCAGTGACCAAACCCTTAACAACAGTCAATGACTGAGCTCTCTCACATGCTCCAGATTCAAATGAAATGAGGGTTGGGCACGGGTATGTTTATATTCAAAATTTTCTCAAAATTTTGGAGGATCATAGTAAATTATGATTGTGCTGAGTACAAATGCTGCAACTGAAACTGAGTTTCAATTCAATTTCGAATAATGGGAAGAAAAGAGAAAAAAAAGAACATATATGGTTTTCTGATTCTACTCATATTTATTCTGACTTTAAATGTTGGCATCGTGCAGCCTTTAAGCGGTTAAGAATAATGTGTGTTTTACATGCAGGCCCTCTTTTTGTTGACCCATATGTCGGGTGTTTTGTTTTGATCCACATGGATGGGCTTAAACAGGTGGTTTTCACTTAGCTCGAGGTTGAATCGAACTATTTGCAATAGAGATTTAACTTTTCACTGTGAGAATTTACAGGATGTTCTTTTATCAGATGGAATGGATACTCGGCCATAGAGGCTTAACTGGCCAAGCTCAACATACGATATATCCACTAAAATGGTATTCCCAAAGGCCACTGAAAAGCTGAATGGTGGGTGAATGACTCTTGAACCTAATTCCGCATAGTTTATTTATGTTATGCAAAATTAATCAATCATAGTGGCGTATGTAAACAAATGCCGCTAGAACCACACTCTTTCACGGTGTTTTGTGAAGAAAATGCCACTAATGGTGTATAAATTTGCAAGGTTTTTTTACCATAAACGCCGCCATATATCATAACATATAGCGACATTTGAGAAAACAAAAGCCACTACAGACAAGGTAATCAACGACGTTTGTCTCTAAAACGCTGCTATAGAAATTGACCTTTTGCGGCGTTTGTTTTTATAACATTGTTATAGATCTTGACCTTTTGCGGTGTTTGTGATTAAAAAACGCTGCTAACTATTGTAGCATTTTCTTTACCGATGTTTTTTTTGTGCTTTTTCTAGTGTCGGTAAAATTTTTAGCGACGCTTAAAAACGTCGCTAGAGTTTAAAAACGACGCTAAAAATCTATTTTGCTATAGTGTAGGCTTTTTATTTTTGAAAATTTCGTGTGAAGTTTTATTTAAAATAGGTCTAGTCATTACTCTATTTACAATATAACAAGCGGTGTTTGTGGTTTTCACCCCAAAAATATTTTGACAAATTATTTTCACAAAGCATTGTTTTAACCATTTCTTCTGAAGTTTGATTTTTTTCTCAACAAATATATTTTGTTGAGGGGTTCTAGGGGATTAAAAATTATGGCTAATACCACAAGAGTTCAAAAATCATCAAAACCAAGATTTTGAAATTCGATTTCATGGTCACTCCTAACACTAGAAATTGGGTAACCTTTTTCATTTTGGTTTATTTTGAAAATGTGATGAATTTATCTAAAGTTTCATCCTTAGTACTTAAAGAGAGAACACATGTGAATCTAAAGTAATCATCAACAATCAAGAAAGTATATTGTTTTTCATACAAACTAGTAATCCTAATAGGCCCAAACAAATCATATAAATCAATTGCAATACTCTACTAGAGGAAACATCGTTAATGAATTTAAAGGAAACTCTTTTATGCTTACTCTTTAAGTATGCATCACAAATTTTCTCTAAATCAAATTTTAGTTTTGGTATGCCTCTTACTAGATCATCTTTAACAAGTTTATCTAATATATTCATGCTAGCATGTCCAAGTTTTTTGTGCCATAATCATGAATCATTTTCATCCTTTGCTACTAGGCATACATTTGAGGAAACAATATCGTCTAAATACACCATGTAAATGTTTCCTATTATATATCAAACAAGCATAATCATGTTTGATGCAATGTCAACTATTTTACAACTATTAAACTCAAAAATGACATTGCAACCTTTATCACACAATTGACTTATACTAAGTAGATTATGCTTCAAACCATTGACATATAACACATTTTCAATTAAAATGGAAGAATCGTTATCAATTGAATTGATTCCTTCTATATGGCATTTGGAGTTGTCACCAAAAGTTACTACTCCTCTATTTTTAGGTTTAAGATCTTTGAAACAGTTATTGTCAGTGGTCATATGTCTTGAGCATCCACTATCAATGTAACATGAATTTGCACTTACGTTTTAGGCCTTGTAGAAATCCTCCTCCACCTACAAACATAGATTAATTTTTTTATTTTGGTACCCAAATTCTTTTGGGTCTATAGGAATTAGTTCCTGATAATCTAGTCCCCTTGGGTATCCATTTTTCTAGTATATCCTTGTCCTTAATAGTAATGAGCCCTTTGGGGACTCATATGCTCCTAACAACTTTTCCATTAGAGGTTCTTTGAGGAATTCTATGTTTGTATTGTCTAAAGTTATTTTTAATATAGTTGGATTTTGAAGTTTGACTTTTTTGAAATCGGTTTGATCCAACTTTGTTAAAAGAAGCTTTAAGATTATCAAGCTCATTTTAATGATTATCATGAACTTTAAAAAGTAATTTATGTAAAATTTGATTTTTTTTTTCAAAATCATCAAGTTTGACTTGCATACCCTTCATCTTACTTTCAAGTTCATCATTGGTCTTATATAAGGGATCGTTTTCATTTTCATTTTTGAAATATTTTTCTTATTCTTCGAAAGCATGATCTCACATTCTAAGGCTAATTCATCATAAGCCTCTTGTAGTTCATCAAATAAGTGTTCATTTAAATTGGATGAACTAGAGGTTACTTCCGTTTCTCCCTCGATGGTCATAAGAGACAAGTTGGCTACTTCTTGTTCTTCTTCATCGGATCATTCTTCATCGCTCCATGTAGCTACATATGTCTTTTGTGTCTTTTTGGTTGACCTATTCTTCTTCAATTGAGGACAATCAAACTTGATATGTCCCAGATTCTTGCACTCATAAAAAATGTTGGAGTCTTCTCCTTAGATTCATTCTTGAAACCCTCATTTCTTTGAAATCTTCTTCCTTTATTGGACCTTATGAATATTCTAAATCTTTTGAAAACATTGTCATTTCTTCATCTTCCTCATCACTAGAATCACTATCTTCCTTGGTGGATGACTAGTGTTTATGTTGTGTTTAAATACTCTTTAATTTGGTCATTTTTACATGATTTCTGTGTAGAACAATGACTTATGAAAAATATGCTTAAAAGACGAAGTCCTGCACCTTTTTTTTTTTTTTAGAATCACGGGCGACCTAGTGCGCATGAAAGTGCTGACGTGGAATCCAATCAACATCTTCTAGAATGTGCAGTCAACATTTTTGTGGAAGCAAAAGACTCAACCATAAATTCGATTTAAAATTTGGGATTTATCTTTATTTTTAGGATTTAATTTTAAGAATTATCTTTAAGGATTTTTAATGTAATTTTAGGGATTTTCAAAGACTATAAATACCCTATCGGGGTAAGCCTAAAACATCATCTCTCATCTCTCGAATCCTTTTGTTTCTTCTTTAGTTTTATAAAGTTATTTTTCTTTAACTTTCGCTCTTTTTCTTTATTTTTGTTTACAATTTTCTTTTTAATGCTATATATGACTTCTTTCATGCTTAGTTAATTTTCTTGCAAGCTAAGGACTAAAGCGATGACAATCCAACATGAGAATTGAAAAACACTTAAACAACTTCGGATATATCTCTTAGTTTATTTGAGCTTATTTTCAAAATCAAAACGATTTCAAAACCAAAGATTGACGTTGGTCAGGATGTTGTTATGGTTAAATGTGTGGGAGGAAGGATTGGCTTATTGAAAGCACATTTGACTTCCTAGGAAAACACTTAGCAAAATTGCTAGAGAAAACTGAGATCGAAATTAGTTATTATTAAAACAACATATTCTCAGTCGGTTTTTTACGAACTTAAACGTTTTTATCTACAACATTATTGTTGAGTAGATCAATTTCCCAAAATCAATATCAAGGATTGCATTGAAGTATTCGGTATACAAAGCATAGTCACAAGTATTGGTCCTTGTAGACAAGTAACTGACGTGAATCCCAAATTAAAAAAATATTTTCGATGATTTGAGGAAACCGAGTTAAAGAAAAAGCCTAAGGGTGACTTATACCATATGTAATATATTTCTTTTTAATAATATTCATAATCTCTTATTTTATTTTATTTTATTTTACTTTTTTCATCCACAAATCCCCGCCTTAAATATTATTCAACTTACTTCTTGGCTCATAGATTAAACAAGCATAAATCAGGAAGTTTTCTTAAACAAGCATAAATCAGGAAGTTTTCTTAGTCTTTGTGGGATCGACCCTTACTTCTCTTTTACTACGTTTAATATATTTTATTTATTATTTGAAAAGAAGGAATTATATTGACATGAAAATGACGCGTGTCAAATTGGCGTCATTGTCAGGGACTAACAGTAAGTTACTGATTTATTTCTTTCTTTTGTTTTCAATTTATGACCAAGAAGGACCCTGTAGAATTAATAGATTTTGACCCGAAGATCAAAGCACGAGCTTGAAGAATCTATGCATAAACACTTCGATAGAAAAGGAAAAGACAAGAAAAACAAAAGTAGAGTTCAGAAGCAGATCCAGATCTAGAGATAGATTCTGAAATTGATGCGTATATAGAGATAAATAATGAAGATTAGATATCGATGAAAGAAGAAGCATAACAAATGATCTGGGCACTAGCTGTAGCTCCTACCACTCAAACGTCGTTATGTATAACCTTTACTCAAAGCAAAAAAATCGTTCCAATTGAATACAGGACTTATTCATCTTGTTCCCACCTTTTGCGGTCTTCCCAATGAAAATTCACACAAACACTTGATGGAATTCCACATGGTTTGCTCTAGCATGAAACCACAAGGAGTTTCCGAATACCAAATAAAACTAAGAGTTTTCCCTTTTTCCTTAGCCGATTTGGCTAAGGAATTGTTATTTCATTTACCTCCAAATTCAGTTAATTCATGGGCTGGCATGAGTCAAATTTTTCTTGACAAGTACTTCCCAACAGCCAAAGCAAATGAGTTACCAAAGAGCATTCTTAAATATGAAAAAAGAATGAATAAAGTCTTTATGATTATTGGGAGCGATTTAAGAAGCTTTGCGCAAGTTGTCTGCAGCATGGATTAACCGAACAAATGCTACTTCATTACTTTTAAGAAAGATTTTTACCTTTAGAGATGAAAATGATAGATGCCTCCTGTAGAGGAGCATTAGTCAATATGACCCCATCAACAACAAGAGAGTTGAATTCAACCATGGCAGCCAACTCTCAATAGTTTTCAAGTGAACCCAACCGATGGGTTCACCACAAGATAAGTACATTTTCCATTGAAAATAAATTATATAAATTAACTAAAGTAGTTAATTTGCTTGTTGCAGGAAAATATTGAATAAGAAGAGCTTGTGGGATATGCACAATGTCGGATCATCCGACGGATTGCTACCCGATGTTATAAGAGGGAGGTAACACACAAGTCAACACCGTAGGGAGCTTTCCAGGACCTCCCCACAGACCATACGACCCATATGGAAATACATACAATCCAGGATGGCGAGACCATTCAAAATTCAGTTATGCACAGAACTAGAAGGCAACATATATACTGAAGCCACCTCCATAACAACAATCGGAAAAGACATCATTGGAGGTGATAATGGAGAAGCTAGCGATTTCCCAAGAAAAAATCCAAAGCTGGACTAAAGCATATCTTCAAGAGTTGGATAAGAAAATGAACCAATTGGCTCAAACCATGGGGAGAGTAGAGTCGTAGGGAAGACTACATTCTCAAATGGAGTCAAATCCGAGAGAGAATGCTAGTGTTATCACCCTCCGAAGTGCAACCGTTATTACACCTAAAGTCCGAGAGGAGAATGTCACACATTCCAAAAAGAATAAGGAAATGCCAAATTCTTACATCCAAGGTACATCTTCATCGCCACCTCCTCCTGATCCTTCTCATGAAATCGCACCACCCTTCCCATCGAGATTGATGAAGAATGACAAAAAAGCCGAACAAAAGGAAATCCTAGAGGTGTTCCAAAAAGTACAGGTCAACATACCTCTCCTTGAAGTAATCCAACAAGTGTCGAGGTATTGCCAATTTTTAAAGGAACTTTCACCATAAAGAGAAGATTGATTGGTCATGAGAAAGTAAATTTGAGAGAACATGTCTCCGCAGTATTTCAGTGAAAACTTCCACCAAAGATGAATGATCAAGTTATGTTCGCTATAACTTGTAAAATAAGAAATATTTTAATTAAACGTGCAATGTGCGACTTAGAAGCTTCAATTAACGTTATACCACTTTTTGTTTGTAAAAGTAACGAGCCTTTGAAGGAAACAATAGTAATTATCTAGTTGTTTTATCATTCTGATATCTACCGAAGAGAGTGCTTGAAAATGTCTTAGTGAATGTCGATGTTCTCGTCTTTCCTTTCGATTTCTATGTCATCAACATGGAAAACGATAGGACGAATACTTGTTCTGAAGTACTTTTAGGCTGACCCTTCTTAAGCACCGCGCATACAAAGATCGATGTGAGAAGTGATATATTAACAATGGAGTTTAACGGTATAGTTGTTGAATTTGACATGTATAAAGCAATGCAACATTCTGATAGTGTTGGGAGTTTAAATTATATTGATGTTATTGAACCTGCCATTGATAAATTTATAGAATCTAACTTTTATGATGATTTATGTAGGGAATTTGAGGTGAAAGATAACAAATCAATGGAGTTGAAATATATATCATTTGTTGATTCAAATTTGCGCTTAACTCCTACAAAAACTAAATGTTTACCTTACATTTTACAGACATCAAAATTTAAATTAAAATCACTTCTGGGACATTTGAAGAAAGCCTTTTTGGTCGAAGGAGATAATTTTTCAAAGTTGAAAAAGATCCAAAGAAATGCTTATGAGATTGTTCGAAGCTACAAGGACAAACTAAAGGAACTTTATGATCGAAGACTTGCTTGTAAGAAATTTCTTCATTGGATAAAAAACGTATGAAGTAGAGAAATCATCTCTTTTCGAACCTGCAGTCTTAATTAGGTCGTCAGGCTAACGACGTTAAAAATAGCGCTCATATGAGGCAACCCATATTTTTAATTTAATTGTTTCTGTTTAATTTGTTTTTGATTTTAGGGTTTAGGTTTTAATACAGATTTCACTTTCTTTGGTAATTTTATGAAACAACCATAGCCCATATATGTCTCATAATACGAGCTACAAATGTCACATCAACTTAACTGACTTTTGTTGAACTTAAAGGCTTAAAAATTTCGTTTCATTTAATAATTTCCCTTTTTTACTTTGAAAACTTTTTCCTTAATCATAAAATTTATAAAACATTGTTTGATCATTGAAAACTAATCTGATTTCAATCAATAATTAGGCAGTTCAGTGTTGTTCATATCCAAGTATGACTGCCTAATACCGCTTGATTTTAAATCATTTAAAATATAACACTTATACTATTCACTCATAAATACGATTAATACTAAAATTAGACAAAACTAAAGAAAATAACCCTAATTACTATTACAAACCCTTTTAAAATAAATTTGATAAAGCAACCCAACAAATATAATGTACATGCCACTAATAAGTCAAAGTTAGGATGTCTTACTGATAGTGTCGTAGGTTTGAATTTGCATAAGATGCTGACAAGCTCCTTACTTCATGACCTCTACTTTATTCGAACCTATGCATGAAAATCATCACGCTCTAAGTAAAATTTAGTGAGGCAGAAATATAATTAAAGTGATGTAAACCCATAAATTTCATAAAATATAAGAAACAAACTGTAATTTAAATAAAAACATTAAACTCCAAACCGGGCTAGTCAAGTCATTTTTCCTTATGAAAACCTGAAAATCATATTCTCATGATTTTATCAAAAATCTTGTAAGTCAATATCGATACACGAATGTATATGTATAGAGCCCAATGTATATGTAAGAGAATATAAGGTACGTGAGTTTAAGGTGCGCACTAGGCACAACACAGTGTCGAATCATAACTAAAACTGAGATATGATGCACTTCAATGCAATCATAACCTGAATGAGCACCAAATGTGCTGAACATTGATACACGAATGTACCAAAGCTGAACTGATAACTGAGCATTTATACACGAATGTACCAAAGCTGAACTGATATGTACTCACTTAATGGCATGCCAAATGTACCTACGACTCTCAATGCAACATACATTGGGCTTATACTTATCATAATAGAATCATTTATTATTTTGTATCTGAAAATTGTGAAATATCTGATCTTATAATTATCTGATAACTGTAAACATTTAGAATTCATCATCTTAAATATCATACTTGGGCAGTTCATACCCAAAATATTCATAGAGCTTAATAAAACAAAATATTATAGAAATACTCCATACTGAAAATTTATAAATCATACTGAAAATAAAATGAGGTTGACTTATCGCAAGTCGTCCTTGACTATAATAATAATCAAATAAACAAATTGAATTCACTTTAACCCTTTATTACTACCATTTTAAATCAAAATATAAGACTCACTAAGCTTTAGATTTAAATCATTTACCTTCCACTACTTCCAATATACAACTTATCAAAATTCTATATTCTGACAGTTTGCACTACCATCAAACAAATATTATTCTGTATTAATTAATATATTGAAAAATTATTATGTTTGCACTAATGAAAACTAGACTCGAATACAAGTCTAACCATATAACGCACTCTGTCTAATTCCACTTGTACAATTTATAACAAATTTTCAAAGTTGATTTATAGAAGCTGTTTCGACATAATCTGCTACCCTGTTTTCTGACTTATCACCGATTAAAAATTCATATTTTTTTGTGTACACCTCGAAATTAATCACCATCTGTTTTAAACAAAACAAGACTGATCTATGAATCTAACGGTATAGAGATCATCCTCTAATCAATTCTTTATAATTTATGGTGAATTTCTAAACTCACTATTCGAATTCTAATTTCTAAACAACTTTCCTTAATTAACATCCTTAACTTAATTTCATAATTCTATAAGCTTAATAAGTGAACCTTTAGGCTATAATCACAATTCACACAACATTAGAGAAGTCACTTCTTACCGGAGTAACTCTGTCACTGGCTCATCGCAAGTCAATGTTTGTACGATAACACAAACACAAATTAAATGCACTCACCTTTGCTTTCCTGTCGAATCTCCTCCTTGATAACCTTCTCAATTCCTGCACTTTTTCCGTCTTTTTCGAGTTACATAGATCACTAGATTTATTGAAGTCTGACGACGTCATTTAATAACATAAAATGTGTAAAGTATATGTTAGTATTGAACTAACATAATCTAAGCATAAATATATAGTTCGATAGAAATAAAATCAATACTTAAATCGATATAAAACTAAATCGTACTTCCATCGTAATTCAAATTTCTCAAAATACTTATTTGATCCTATGAATATTTATTTTCACTATCAAACCTTCAACTTTTGCTAATTACACAATCAAACCACTAATTATGAATTCTTTCTAGAATTCATCTTAACTTTTATATTTACTTCATTATGATCCTTCACCATTATGATTATTTCACATTAATAACATAAAATTTCTAGCACTTCGATAAAATATTCAAATTAATACTTAAATATTCAAAAGCTTGCAAATTCATCCTAAACTTTCTTAAACTTTTTCAATTCAACTTCCAATCTCTGTAAACTTGTAATTTGATTCAAACTTAATAATTAAACAAAAATTTCAGCAAGCTTCCAGAATTTCCAGAATTTTCCTACTTTACTCAAACGATACTTCTACATTTACTAACTTGCAAACAAGTCCTCATTTTCTTAGGACCTTTCGAATTCCAACCAAACTTTTACCGAATTTGCAATTTGGTTCCAAATAACTTTCCAACTTAATTTTCCAGCATTTCAATACTAAATATTATCATTGAATACTCCAAATCTCACATTTATATAATAATGTCCCAAAATCCTTATAAACTTGTAATCTAGGTCTTTTTTACTTTTAAGGTTTCAAATTGATCCAAAACTATCTCCAATTCACATAGAATACTTCTAATATCAATCCTAGACCATAAAAAATCTTTCAACATTTTCCCCCAAATTTTCTCCATGTGACCGAACCTATCCAAGTACATAGGGCTTGATTTCCATTCAATTTCAAGCATGAATTAAACTTCCTTACAATAAATTCATGTTATTCTATTCATTACAACGTCAAATTAAATTAAAATCCAATATCTCTTAAAACCCTAGCCATGGCCAAGTGATAAATAAGCACATACACATCATTTTGGTCATTACACAAGCTTTAGAATTAATCTCCAACACCACTAACATACAAATCTTTTATTAAATTCATAAACCCTAGTCATCAAATCTCAATATCCAAGCATGTTTAGCAAGAATTTATTATACCAAAAGATAGAGAATTGAATGTAGAACATTTTCCTATTTCACAACTTAGTCTAAAATCCTTTTAAAATAGCTCAAAAATGGGAAAAGAATTTTTCGTTTCTCACATTGGAGGGGTTCACGGCAACAAACTGATGGAGAAAAAGAGTTCTTGATTTTTCTAGCAATTTTCATGATACACATGGCATTTAAACCAATTAAATTGAATTTAAAATTCAATTAATGAAAAATCCCCAAAATACCATTAATGAAACTTGATATTTACCAATTTCCATTATAATATCTTCCATTAAAATATTCCTTGGTCAAATATGAATCAACATAACTTTGACTTTCTAATTTGGCCATACAATTTTTGAAAATTGTATTTTAGTCACTAAAATTCTACTGTTTTGATCAAATCTGAAAAATTACATTGTTATAAGCTAAATTTCTTTGATCTAAAATATGGAAATAATATGTCTAACTATTTTCTAACATCCTTCAAATTTTTGTAAAATTCCGGTTTGATCCGATTATCCGTTTTCAATACCAAACTTTACCGCTTTATAGCTTTTGACATAAATCCCGTACCGAAAATTTGATTCCCACTAAAATCTCTGTTTTAATCCAAACCGTCCATTTACATGCTAAAATATATAAATTTTCAAAATTACATTTTTGGTCCTTAAACTTTTCAAACTTTATACTTTAGTAACTAAACTTTCAAAAAAATCATTTTAGTCACTAGTTAAAATTTGGGGTATCACATTTTATTTCATTATTTTTTATTTTTATTTTTAATTTTAATTTTGTAGGTACCCTTTCATTTCTAATTAAATTTGGATTTAATTGGAAGTTGGAAACCGATCGAACAAAGCTTGAAATTGTCGTATTATGGAGCATTAGTACATGCACATCAACAGGGAACAGTCAGGGCATAATTTTGGGATTTAATTCCCGTCGCGCGGGCTTATCTCGACATGGACGTGGCTGCGATTGATACTAGATCAGGGGGTATTCCTTTTCCCTCTCTTTTGCTTTAAATTTGGATTACGTTTTGAGACAAAATAGGTTAAGTAAGGGGGAAGGATAGCTTGTTGAATTTCACATTGCTTGTTAGATGGTTGAATTTGAGTTTTTTTTTATTTTGATATGTTGAAATTGTTTGTTCCTATTCTTTAGTTTACTTGATTGTTTTAATTTTTCCAATGAATTTTTCATCTTGCTTTGAATTGAGCATTGGATGCATGATGATTAGTTGGCGTATCTAGTGATTTTTTCATGAAATTTTTGACATTCCATGGTTTGTTGGTTGAATTGATGCTAGACTTGATACATTGAGCCTATTCTTGTGATCTTTGAGCCTAAAGAGCATACATTTTTCATTCTTGCTCTTTATTTCTTTGTGTGTGCCAAACTAGTCTTAGCATTCTAGAACTTGTGATTTAATGCTTGTCGAAACTACATGCATGAATTTGATGTTTTTAGTGTGATAGAGGCATTATGATTAAAAATTTTCTCTTCTCAAAAATAAATGGCCTACCTTTCTTTTATTTTTGCCTTAGTAGCCAATTTTGAGCATAATAACCTTTCTTTGTTTTACCATAATTTTAAACCAAAACCGTTTTATTTTTACCCTCTATTGTCACCTATTTTCAGGAAAAGGTAAAATTGTTCCTTCGGGAAAAAATATAGAAAAAAGGAGAAGCAATGTTCGAAAAAAAGAAAATTACAATGTTCGAACAGTGCAGTTTGGTTCGAACAATATAGAAAATATTGTACATATTCGAACAGTGCAAGAAAAATCAATTTTGGTTAGAACTGTGCAAGAAAAAATATACAGTGTAGTATAAAAAGATTTGAATAATTCGTAAAAAAAGGGGAAAAAAGGAAAAAGTTCGAAAGAAAAAAGAAAGAAAGAATTTGTTGTATTTATTCTCTTGATTTCTTTAGAATAAATTGTGGAATGATCTTCTCTTTATCCTGAAACTTAAACCCGATTTTTGGCCTTTATCCTACCCATACCTTAGCCACGTTACAACCAAGTTTAAAGAACTCTTGACTTTTTCATCATATTTATTTTTAAGTAGTGGAGATTGGATTTAATTACAAGTTTATGGTAATGTTTTAACTTGTTTTGGCTTGAGAATTTCTTTTTCCTTAAACACTTTGAGCAGAATGAGTGAATCTTTTGTGAGGGAATTGAGTTTTGCATCATGAGATTAGTGAATTATTTGAATGTCTTGTTTTGCTTTAACTTATTTCCTAGCTTTGCCACTTGCTTAATTGTTTTCTAGTTTCAATTAATTTCTTTTCTTTTGGTTCATTGGGATTATTAGAGTATGATGTAAATTAAAGAATGGCAACTCATGATTTTGGCATGTTGATTGAGAAATGATTGAGGACTAGCATTGAATAAGTAAGGGGGAATTTGACTAGTATTAGTTTGTGCTATATTTTGTGTTTAAATGCTCCTTGATTGTTCATTATTATTGTTGATTTGTGTATTTTTATATGATTTTTGTGCAGAACATTTACTTCTAGAAAATGTGCTTAAAAGATGAAGTTCTGCAACCTTTTTTATTTTTCCAAAATCATGGGCGACCAAGTGGGCATGAAATCGCTGACGTGGAATCCTGTCAGCACTTCCGCGGAAGCAAAAGACTCAGCTGCAAATTCGAATTAAATTCGAGATTTATCTTTATTTTTAGTATTTAATTTTAAGAATTAACTTTTAGGATTTTAAATGTAATTTTAGGGTTTTTCAGAGATTATAAATACCCCATCGGGGTAAGCCTGAAACATCATCTCTCATCTCTCGAATCCTTTTGTTTCTTTTTTAGTTTTATAAAGTTATTTTTCTTTTACTTTCTCTATTTTTCTTCATTTTTCTTTACAATTTTGTTTTTAATGATAAGTATGACTTCTTTAATGCTTAGCTAATTTTCTTGAAATATGAGGGCTAAAGCGATGACTCAATTCCAATGTGAGAATTTAAAAGCACTTAAACAACTTCAGATATATCTCTCAGTTTCTTTGAGCTTATTTTCAAAATCAAAACGATTTCAAAACCAAAGATTGACGTTGGTCAGGATGATGTTAAGGTTAAATGTGTGGGATGAATGATCGACTTATTGAAAGCACATTCAACTTCTTGGGAACACACTTAGCAAAATTGTTTGACAAGAGGAAACTGAGATCAAAATCAGTTATTATTGAAACAACATATTCCAAGTCGATCTTTTAGGAACTTAAACATTTTTATCTACAACATTGTTTTTGATTAGGTCAATTTCCCAAAATTGATATCAATGATTGCACTTGGGTATTCGGTATACAAAGCATAGTTACAAGGATTGGTCTTTGTAGACAAGTACCCGACGTGAATCTCGAAGTAAAAAAAACCTTTTTCGGTAATCCCAGGAAATCAAGTCAAAGCAAAAGCCTAAGGCTGACTTATACCATATTGAATCTATTTCTTTTTAATCTTCTTCATAATCTCTTATTTTCTTGCTTTTATTTTATTTTACTCTTTTCATCCACAAATCCTCACCTTAAATACTATTCAACTTACTTCTTGGCTCATAAATTAAACAAATATAAATTAGGAAGTTTTCTTAGTCCCTGTGGGATCGACCCTTACTTCTCTTTTACTACGTTTAATATCTTTTATTTATTATTTGAGAAAAATGAATTATTTTGACGCGAAAATGACGCGTGTCAGTTGACTTGAGAGCAATTCCAACTTTATTCTTTTCCACCTTTTTCTCTTCTTTTTCCTTCTTCTTTTGGAGTTTCGCTTCATAACTGAGTAATGATCCGATGATTTCATCAAGGGTGTACAACTCCAAATCTTTGGCTTTTTCAATAGTGGTTGTTTTGCCTTCCCAAGATGAAGGAAATGATACAAGCATCTTTCTTACCACTTCTTCATTGGGATAGACTTTCCCAAAGTTCCTTACATCGTTAATGATGGTGGTAAAATGATCTGACATCATTTTGAAATTCTCATAATTAAGAGTGAAAATTCCAATCTTTGATTTCTTCACTTGAGTTACACCCTCATCTGTGACTTCAAGCTTGTCCCAAATCTCTTTTGCATTTGATCAAGAAGACCCCACTATATTCATGGGGCCTAATACACAAACTATGATGTGAATGGCCTTCGCATTGAGTTGGACAATTCTTCAGTCTTCATCGGTATATTTCGACTTGACCTTTGGTACAACAAGCTCTTCTTGCTTCTTAGAAGGAATTAGTGCTCCGTTGGTGATGACATCCCACACCAAATAATTGGTAGCTTGAACAAATAGCATCATTTTATTCTTCCAATAAGAATAGTTGGTACCGTTGAAATACGGAGGCTTCAATATAGATTAAAACTCATAAAAATGCCAAAAATAGATGGAGTGGCCACTATAGAGGAATTTATTGACTTATTCCAAGGATATTCTCAAGAGAATGTTAAGCCTTCCAATGAGTTAGCTCTGATATCAATTGTTGAGTCAATCAAACCAATAAAATAGCCAAGAGGGTGTGAATTGACAATTAAAAAATTGATGGGAGCTTTTTGCAATAGAATGAAAAATTTGACATAAGTAATTTTAGAGTGTTCAACTTCTTCAATGAAGTTTACATTCACTACCTTAGTTTCCACACTAATGATTTCAACAAATTCACTAATTTGTTCAAATCTTTTAGGATAAGGTGTAACCTTACAACACACTTAGACTTATACCTCAAAGTCTCAAGTGTACAACCATTACCAAGAAGAAATTACAAATAGTAAACTAAGAAAACCACACCATGAATGTGTTTACGCAATTCAAGAACAAGGAATAACACTTGACAAATGAGTACAAAAGTGTTTTTTGAAAGTAAAAAGAATATTGAAGATTGTTGACTTGATTTTGGCTCAATATGATTGCTTTGGCATTCTCTATAATTTATTATCTTCACATATGACTTAGAATCTTGTTTTTATACCCTTTTATTTAATTATAGCCATTTGGGTTGTTGCGGGAGTTAATAGTCGTTGGGATGAATTTTCTAGTAATAAATGTTGCCCAAACACCTTGAGTACCGGTACTCAGTCTTGGAATATCAATACTACCTACATTAAATTCAAAAATTTAGCCGTTGGTGAGAGAGAAGTTGTAACACCCCTCTACCATATATCATTCCTTACAGGAGATATAGATGTCACGTGACTTTAAAATTATTTTGGCATTTGAAAAATCGTAGAATTTTTTGTTTCAATTTTTAAAAACTTCAAAGTATGATATTCATATAAATAAAATACTAAAACTATCAATTTAGATACATTACCAAATATTTAATTTTGTTCCATTACATGCCAACTAAGTTTTCAAAAAGAATAAGATTATCCTAACGTTACTGATAGTTCAACCTTTAATTGATGAAAGTTGTTGCTACTGTTGCACTCCTTACGCAACTAATCTTTTCCTTTACCTACACGTTAAATCAACACACGTTAAGTATTTACTTAATGAGAAATAACATTGTAAAGACATTACAATTATACGACAGTATCTTATGAATATTGAATGAAGAATTAAATTGCATCATTCATAAGGACCAGTTAAGCCCTTCTCAGTTAAACCATAATTTTTTTATACCATCATGGAAATTATTCCTAGTATGCCCATCATATATATCCTTCTGTATATTTTCCCCATTATTCTTTATTTACCCTATGTACAATAATTGTGAAATATTATACATGTATTGCACCAAGGTGTCAATTGATCATGTATATTTTATAATCATTATGGCGACACCTTAAATATTGTTAATACACCTTTTTGTATTTTCATTTGGGCATCCTTCATGCCCATTATGTTCTGTTTACGTTTTCCTTTATAACATCCATTCTTACTAATCATGCATTGTTGTACATAATCTATATATATTTATATCATCCCTTAATATCACTTATGCACAATTCCTATCACAATACATTATAATTCCTTTATTCTTTTACCCAAAGGTATTTAGCCTTTAATCTAACTTGCATATTTGAAACTTTTCTGTCAAATGCACAGCTAGTCTATTATTCTTTTACTCAACGATATTTAGCCGTTCATCTAACTGGTATAATTGACACATTTCTGCCAAATGCATAGTTAGAGCATTTATCGTTTATTTTTGAATTTTTTTACTCTAATAATTATTTATAATATCACTTAACTCTTTCTATTTATTATAAACCTTATACATTTGCACCCTTAGTGTTAACATGGTAATTTACCAACTTTCTATTCATGTTCATTTATTAAGATGCATACGTAGTGCCTATACAGTAGTTCATGCATCTTTAGAGGTTTCATACATCTTTTCTGTCTCATGTTCACTCTCTTCAATTTCCACAAGTATTTAAGGCTCGTGTGATTAGCACCACTATAGTACCACTCACTATACCAATAATGATGTCAAATCTTTTAAGGCAACTCTAAATCATACATAGATAATTCCTCTTGATTCATTTGATACTAAATCATAAAAACATGCTCACTTCTTTAATAACCAACAACCTTGAATTCCACCTCTTGCTCTGGAGGTAATCCAAAATATTGATCTAAAAAGACATCTCTAATTTCCTAATTTCATGAAATTATCAGACAATCCTACTTTTTCTATTTGAGTATCTATCACATTAACCAGACATCATTCTCTTCACAATCATTATCAATATCACTTTAAGAAATGATATTAACTCATCAATTTATAATTCCATAAGATTCACTAAAAATATAGCCCTTGGAATCTTTATTAAATGGCCTACTACCTTTCCACTCACACTTGTACCATAACCCATTAAGGTTTACGGCTATCATTTTACTTAAGATTGGTTCTACAAGAATTCCTCTAGCTCTAACCAACCTTGTACTCATGTATGAGTGTATAGATCAAGAGTCAACTAATACCAATACAGGCTCATCAAAAGATGAAAAGTATATGCTAAAATTTCTGGATCATCCTAATCCTCATTGGTCGTAATATTATAGATTCTGGCGACTCACCGAGTCTCTTGTCACTGCAATGATTCATATCGTCCCCTTGATCTTCCACTTCCTTTGTTTCTATTAGAGGTTGTCACAGATCTTTCATATTGCACTAAATTGTCCCCAGATTTCTTTGAGCAATTTTGGGCAAAATGACCGGTCTCACCACATTGGAAGCAAGCTCCACTAAGAAGTCTGCATACTCCCCGGTGTACTCTTCCACATGTGTGACATACCATTCTTTCTCCAACTGCTCTACTTGAGCCAACAACAACCGACTGAAACTTTTTTGTTTTATGTGAAATTACAGTAGAACCCTTTTTGTCTGAATTTCTCAAACTTGATCCCTTGCCTCTCTTAACATAATGGGAAGTTGAAGGCGTTCCAACCCTTTTCCCCATCTGCAAACTAGGTTCCACTGCTAATGTCTCCTCTTGAGCTCTCTCGATAGCTTTGGCTCAGATAATAACTTCTTGCAAGTTAGGCAAACTCAAAGGCAACATCATTTCTTTTAATTTTTGCCTCAACCCCTCAATAAACCAATCAGTTGGGCCTTATCATTTAGAACTACTTCCGTAGCAAAATGACTCAATTTATTATACTCAGCCTCATATTCGTGTACTGCTCGATCACCTTATTTCAAATTTATGAACTTTAACAGCATTGCCCGTTTGAATTGTTCACCTACATACTTATTCTTAAATTCTTCCAGGAAGTATTGCCAGGTCACTTGCACCGGTGGTGCATACATCGTTGTATTTGACCACCAAACTCAAGCTGGTCCTCTAAGTAAAGATACGCTCCACCCAAATTTTTTGGATCCGAATAGTTAAGATTTTCGAGCATTATTATAACATCATTTAACCATAAGTCGGCCTCTATAGAACCTTCACCTTCTTCTCCCTGGAACTCTAGAGCTCCCAAGCTCTTCAGCTCTTTTGGGATAAGAATTATTGGTGTTGGAGGAGCAGGGGAGGCAGGGGAGGTTGAATACGAGTCAACATAGCATTGAGAGCTTGCATAAAAGCACCATACTCTAGTACCGTCATCCCTTGATATGCAGGTACACTAGCATTCTCAGATGGAACCGGTTGCTCACTATTAGCTTCGTAACTTTCGCTGTCAATCCCTTCTCTCATCTCTTGTTCCCCCGTTGTACGTGAGTTTGAAGATTCTGACATCTATTAGAACATACATAGTAACAACATTACTGTTAGTAAATAGTGTCATCAATTACACTATAATGACACCGTATCAAAAACCTTGACAATCTTAGTGGCATGTAATCTATTTTTTTCTCATTTCAAATGAACTCATTTTCGCCAAGAATCAGCTAAACATGTAGCTCTGATACCAATAAATATAACACCTCTCTCCCGTATACCATTCCATACACAAGATACGAATGTCACATCACTTTAAAATTATTTTGGCATTGAAAAATCGTGGAATTTTTTGTTTCAATTTTTAAAAACTTCAAAGTATGATATTCATATAAATAAAATACTAAAACTATCAATTTAGATACATTACAAAATATTTAATTTTGTTCCATTACATACCAACTACGTTTTCAAAAAGAATAAGATTGTCCTAACGTTACTGATGGTTCAACCTTTAATTGATGAAAGCTGATACTACTATTGCACTCCTTACGCAAATAATCTTTGCCTTTACCTAAGCATGAAATCAACACACATTAAGAATTTACTTAGTGAGACATAGTACTGTAAAGATATTACAATTATACTACAGTATCTTATGAATATTGAATGAAGAATTAAATAGCATCATTCATAAAGACCATTTAAGCCCTTCTCAGTTAAACCATAATTTTTTATACCATCATGGAAATTATTCCTAGTATGTACATCATACTTATCCTTCTGTATATTTTCCCTATTATTCTTTATTTGCCCTGTGTCCATCATACCTATCATTCTGTATATTTTCCCTATTCTTTATTAGATCAACGGTATTTAATCGTTCATCTAACTGGCATAATTGACACCATTCTGCCAAATGCACATTTAGACCATTTATCTTTTATTTTTGAATTGTTTTTACTCTAATAATTATTCATAATATCACTTAACTTTTTCCATTTATTATAAACCTTATACGTTTGCACCCTTAGTGTTAACATGGTAATTTACCAACTTTCTATTCATGTTCATTTATTAAGATGCACACGTAGTGCTATAAGGTAGTTCATCAACTCATGATGGATTCTGTGGGTTGCACACATCGTGTCTGTATGATTATTCATCAACTCATGATGAATTTCTTGGGTTGCACACATCGTGCCTGTACGGTTATTCATCCACGTATGATGAATTCCGTGAAATGCACACTTAGTGTCGAAACGGTTATTCATCCACGTAAGATGAATTCCGTGAATTGAACACTTAGTGCCGAAAAGGTTATTCATCCACGTAGGATGAATTCCATGAAATGCACACTTAGTGTCGAAATGATTATTTATTCACGTAAGATGAATTCTGTGAAATGCACACTTAGTGTCAAAACGGTTATTCATCCACGTAGGATAAATTCCGTGAAATGCACACTTAGTGTCAAAACAGTTATTCATCCACGTAGGATGAATTCTATGAAATGCACACTTAGTGCCGAAACGGTTATTCATCCACGTAGGATGAATTCCGTGAAATGCACACTTAGTGCCGAAACGGTTATTCATCCACGTAAGATGAATTTCGTGAAATGTACACTTAGTGCCTATTTGGTAATCACCATATACATATTAAGCAATCATATATATATGATTAGTACAACATATAGTTACACAATTAAGTGCACTCACTTAGATTGCCTCGTTATTATATCCCAAAATGCAAAGTTGCTCACTCCGGTACTTTGCCTTTGTCTTTAGTTTTGCTTGACTCGGGAGCTTAATTTCAATCTTTTCAAACATCCAAATAACGATATATACAATATCAATTGTTAGTATATTTCATAACAATTATACTCAAGCATTATTCAAAAGTATATATTATTAACCTTCTATAACAATTTTAACCTAATTGGCTATTCCAAGCTCAATAGTATCGATACTACTATCCTGGTACCTATACTTCTATACTATGGTACCGATACCCCATTCTGGTATTGATACCAATTTTAGATTCGTTGTTTCCTGGTATCGATACCCTTACCATGGTACCAATACTACCTCGTCGGTATCGATACTACTAAGCTAATTCATCCCATTTTAGCCTATAATGTCGGTATTGTTCTATCAGTACCGATACTCTTGCCCTGAATTTTCAGTTTTCAACCCGATTATTACATAAATGGGGTTAAATTTGTTATATTTACACCATACAATACTATTAAACTCTTCTTTAACTATTCATACTAGCATTCCTTCATTTTAATACTTAAAACATCTAGTACCTCTCAAGATCATTGGATTCTAAGAATCACACCAAAATTTCTAACTTGTTTTAAACCCATCTAATGCTTCTAATCTCTTATTTACTGCTTTGAGAAGTCAATTCTACCAATAAACATCAATAAACACACATATATCAACATATCATTTAAAACCCCATTTTCTTAAATCTCTAATATTTACTCCATTTCATAGTTTTAATCTCATATAACATTTCCTTAAGCTTACCTATTACTTAAGGTTACAAAGACCAACCAAAATCAACCGAAAACATGAGCTAGATGAAACTTACCTTAAGCTATGGAGGAACACTCTCACCCACGGGAAGAAGAAGAGAAATAAGTATTTTTTTCTTTTCTCTTTTTCTTAAATCCCTAATTTAAATGGGTTTTAAATTCATTTCTCCTAAAAGACCAAAATGCCCTTTCAATAAACAATCTCTTACAAATTGGTCTTACTTAAGTCATTTCTTATACTTTACCAATTACTTAATTTAGTCCTCCAAAATTTTAATTCCTTTCAAATTAATCACTGACCTATTATTTGGTGTATTACAGAAGTATCGGTACTCCACTTAGAATATCGATACCAATATTGACAAAAATAGCCTATTGGAATCGGTGTTTGTCAAAAACTTAAAAGGAGTATCGGTACCAGTATCGATATTGCAATGTATTTTTACACATTAGTATCAATACCAGTATCAATAATACAGTGTAATTTTACACATTAGTATCAGTACCAAAATCAGTACCACATGAACAGTAACGATATTGTTCTTGCAGTATCGTACTTTAGTGTTAAAATTTAATTTTGACTCGATTAAGATTCGAAACCCTTTGTAAAATGTTTGAAAATTATTTCCAGTATATGACTTGAGTTTTTCAAAAGAGCAAGGAGTAAAGATGAAGTTTTTGACTTTAAAAAGAATTTTTATATTCTAATGGTTCAATCAAATATAAGCTTGAAAATTGAATTAAAAATAATCTTAAAATTTCTTTAAACTTATTTACTTTTGGTATATCAAAATCTCAAATCATGGTTCAACAATTTTTTAATGGTTATTTTTTATTAGTCTTTATAATATATAAATTGTTTATTTAACTTTTATATTTTGATACGATAATAATTTTATCATATAATTTGAATTAAAATTAAAATTTTAAAATCCATAAAATATATAAAAAAAAATAGATTAATAATTTACATATAATAAAATAACTAAAATATATTGTATGAAATATAGAGAAAATTGTCTAAATACATGGATGATGTTATATGATATGTATCTTAATGTTTTTGGTGTTTGATGAGAAAATCTCTAATGATATTAAAAAATTAAGGGATTTTCCTTTCTTTTCTTCTGTATTTCTTTTGTATGTTAAGTGATTTGATTAATGGATTAGATTGTTTAATATTATAAGTAAGGATAGGAATGAATATTAGATTTGTTGAATTGTGATTTAATTTAATTTTGTGAGATTAACTTTATAAAAATAAAAGTACAAGGATAGGTTAGGTCAGATTTTGTGAATACACAATCAAATTAAGTGAAGTAAAATTTATGATGAAAAATATTCGACCTAATCTTATATAATAATATATCTTTTTACATACTTTTCAAAGAAAAATATATATTTTTTTATTATAAACTTATAAAATTAGGTCTATAAACTTTTAAAAATTTTAATTTCATCTTTAAATTATGATTCTCGTCTTAAATTGATGTCAAACTTTTAAGCATTTCAAATTAATCCTTGAACTATGATTCTCATTCTAGATTGATTTTTAAACTTTTGAACACTCTAATTTCATCCATAGATTATGACTCTTATTCTATATTGATTCCCAAACTTTTAAACATCCCAATAGCATCCTCCAAAATCATTTAAAAATTAGAGATAAAATTGAAACATTCAAAATTTTAAAGACTAATATAGAACAAGAGTCACAATTTGAGGATGAATATAAAACATTCAAAAAAAATTGAAAACCAATCCAAAACAATAGTCATAATTGGAAGATAAAATTATTATATTTAAACTTTTATGAATTAATCTAAAACAATAATTAAAATTTAAGAACAATTATCTCGACAAAAAAGAGAAAACATTATTATTTTTTATTTGCACAATTCATTAAAATCATTATAATACTGAAGAAATGAGATGGACGAATTTGTGTTGCCTTGAAAACTTAAAATTTTATTGAAATATATTAAATATTTAATTTATTAATTTATATATTTTTTTAAAAATTATAAATATATTAATCTAAATTTAATAACATAAATATCAACAAAAAAATAATTCTTTAAATTCAATCTTCTTTATATTTATAATAAAAAAATTTGGAATTCTACCAGAATTTAAAAAAAAATCTAATTGTAATTTTTTTTTCTTTGTTTCTTTAGAGTAAATGGTCCTACCAATATGTCTTTTTTCAAACTTCATTTGAACTAGAAGCGTTGCTTTAACTTCAATTATATGTGCTTCAAAAGTTTGAAACTAGTAATGGATCCTAAATTATCTGAAAACAAAAGAAATTGAAGAACATAGCAATGAAGAAGAAGAAGAAGTGGAATTTGATCTAAAACACAACGCAAACCTTGAAAAATATCTGTTGTTCAAAAACGAAATTCCCAAAAGAAGAAAGAAATCGAACAATCTTTGAAAGAACAAAGCAAGGCGTCATAATTTCAACTGCACAAAGCCATAATCATCAGCTCAGCCACCGTTAAAACACTGTTTAACCGCCACTCTCATATCCTCAAACTGTTCAGACCGCTCTAAGAACCGGAGCAACTTCTCCAGCTCCCTGTCTTCACTATCCGCTACAAATGGCCGTATAGGGACGGCGTTCTCCGGTTGCAGAGAGTATGCATTTGGGTTATCGTCAACGATGACAATTCTACTCAAATCTCTTCCCATTCCGGACAAGTCTTTGACGAACTTCCCGTTCACTTCCTTGCACGAATCCCGATAAAGCCGGTGCGATATGAAGAGTCCTTTGGGATCGAGCTTATCGAGAACCTGAGAAGCGTACTGTTTCAGCCCCGCCGTGAAAACCACCACCTCGTGTTTCTTGCTGATTTCTTCCAAGAAAAAATCGACCCCGGGCCGTTTTAATACATAAAAGTTCATGATTTGGCCGTCGATGCTCGGCGTTACTGTGAAATCATACGTTTTCGGTGGCAGGTCGGGGCTGGAATGCACTAAGGTCTCGTCCAGATCAAGAAAGATGGTCCTTTTCGTCGTGGAAATCAATGGCGGAAGCAAGAACTGGTCGAATACGAGAGCTTTAGGAACGATAAAATTGCTTTCGAATTCAGGGAACTCTTCTCTTGGTGAAGGATCCTGTAGCCCCGCCGGCAGCGCTTGTGGGCGGTGGAAGGGGTCGTCGCTATGTTGGCTAACTTGGAGAAAAGCCTGACGATCCGGCGGCGGCAAGTCTTGATGGACTTGTTGAGGGAGGCGATGACGGAGAAAGAAGCATTCTTCTTGGTCGGAGATGTGTTTCGCCGGTGGTGGCGCTTGATGGAACGCGGCGGAGATCGCTTTTTAGTGATCTTGGAAACCATTTCGGGGCTGTGGATTATGAAAGGACGATGGAGAATTATCATTTAGCCGTTTAATAGGGGAAGTTGGTAAGATTTTAAAAATGGAAGCAAAATTGGAGGTTTTCTTTGGTTCGGATCATAACGGGATCAGTGAAGGCGCCGTTATGCTTTCAAATTTTTGGTTCGGTGAAACGGTCATGAAGTTAAAGAGGTTCGGAGTGGGAAGCTTGTTTGGAAACTTATGTGGACTGTAAGGGGGCCGTTACTCTATTGATTGTTTTTATTATTATTATTGTTTATGGGTTTTATAATGAGGGTTGCTAATTTCAAAGGATTTTTTTAATGGAATTATATTTGTTAGGTAAATTATAAATCTCATACTCGATTTTGATTTTATTCGAATTTTACTCATTAAAATTTTAAAGCTTTTAATTTAACTATTAAACTTTTCATTTACTCACACTTTGGTCACTTGAGGTTAAATTATAAACAAAATGACAATTTTTTTATTAAGCTAAAGTGATTACAAGTAGAATCTATTCTAAATATTCTCAATCAATTGACAATAAAAGTTCAATCACCCTGTTGTTGCTGTTGCTGTTGCTAGTGCTCAAACTCGTGACATCTATGAACAACAACGATTTCTTTAACAACTGAGATAAGTTGGTTTACATGTGTTGAAATAGACGCTCTTACGGGAGAAATTATTAGATAGCCCGGCTCACCGTGGTCCATGTCATCCATATTATTTTCCTCTTTTTTATTTTATCTTCTTCCCCAAAGAAGAAAAGTTTTATGATTTTGTGCATGCGTCAAGGAACATCGAAATCATCATTCTTTGACGTCTTCTCCAATCACTCAAGATATTGATGAACTCTTTTTATCGATTACTACCATCATTAGTTTAGATTTTCTCATAATTATTTTAAGACTCGTGAAATTTAGCTCAAAATCTAAAAATCGCAAAATTCCAAACCATTCTAATATACAATATTCACTATTTAATCAACATGAAATCAAGATATAAAATTCATCTTTTTCTCCGCCTCACCTTTAGAATTTGGAAGAATATCCTCTATCATCAAAAAAACAAGAGAGATCCATAACCAATTCTTTTATAAAAATAAAAGTTTTAGAATCATTTCGTAATTTACGTTTATTTTTATTACAATCACCCCTATTTGACATTTGGTTAATTAATTCAAATTAATTATTCTAAAAGTTTATTATGAAAGTGAGATTTCTAACTCAATTTTCTTCAATTATAACATCAAATTGTCATATATTTTAGACATTATTTTTATATTTTCTATTAATAATCTCTTCGCCCTTAAAGTTTTATAAATTTGTCTTCTCTTCTACTTTTTTAAATTCGCTCTTAATAAAAATATTGTATTTGTCCATGTCATAAAGTCATAACTAACAGGTAGTGGGTCGGTTGTTGAATGCACCAAGTCTCGTTCAAGTCGAGCATGATGGCTCTTTTTCTTGGGAGGAACCAGTGGAGGATGACAGATTTAAATAATGTTTCATTCGGATTACATTTATCATGATTGTGATATAACAAGTATTATTGTGGTGATTGCGGGCGTCACAGTCATATGACAATAGCATAAGATGATACCATTACTGCTATATAACAAGCGGAGCGCTATTAGCAGACCGCTGCAAATATCGGTGTCGATGCTGCTTCTCTTTCGTTACGACAGCTCGAGGATTAACCGACAACCTGGTGTTTAATTTGAGTTTAATTTTAGGCCCGACATTGGATTCCATGCTGTTCGGTTCTTCTTGACGTTGGTGTCGAACGACACAGTGGCGATTACATGCAGTTCGGTTCTATTTCTTTTAAAATTATATTAATTTACATTTATCAATTTATATTCAATACGAAAAGAATAAAAGCTTAAATAAATTTATTAAAGTAAAAATAATGTAACATTATAAACGTAACAAATAATTATTGAAAAAGTTTACTAGGAGCTTGCTATAACCCTAAAATGCTTCCATTGAAATTCTTATCAAAACAATCTTATTCCTTTAGTTGAACCTCCCAGATACTGATACACAGCGTCTCTCATATCTGGAAAAACATCACATTTCTCGAAAAATCCGGCTAACTTCATCAACTCCCGATCCCAGAGCTCCTCGCCATAAAACGGCTTGATCGGAATCCCGTTTTCGGGTTGCAACGAGTACGACTTCGGGTTGTCGTCGACTATCGTGACCTTCCTCAAGTCCCTCCCGAACTCCGACAAGTCCTTTACGAAATCCCCACGCACTTTTTTGCATGAGTCCCTATAAAACCTATGTGATATGTAGCTGTTAGGGTCGAGTACGTCGAGCACCTTGGAAGCATACGCTTTGTGCCCCGCCGTGAACATGACAATCTCGTATTTCTTGCTGATAATCTCCAAGAATTCGTCGACCCCGGGCCGTTTAAACACGTAGAAATAGATCATAACTCCGTCCATGACCCTCGAAACGGTGAAATCGTATCTCGGCGGTGGGGGGCCTAGGCTTGAATGCACCAATGTCTCGTCCAAGTCAAGCACAATGGTCCCTATTTTATCCGACCCCAATGCTGGTAGTAACAAATTCCTTTGCATGAGGAGAACCGGTGACCTAGGCAAAATGTTGAAGCTACATGTTTCGCATTCAATTCTAGGATTGGATTTAACATCACCGTCATCGTCAAAGCGGGCAATAATCGGGTTCTCTCCGATAACGCGACATGATGGGGTAACTCGGTGGGCGAACTCGACGAAAACTCGGGTGAATCGATGACCATACTTGAGGATGGACTTGTTTATCGATGCAACGGTGGTGATGGAGTTGATCTTTCTGCCGGAGCAACATCTTCGTATGTGGAAACGATGCTGGAGTTGCTGGCGCTTGATGGCC
The DNA here is from genome assembly GCF_006381635.1 of Hibiscus syriacus. Taxonomy (NCBI): domain Eukaryota; kingdom Viridiplantae; phylum Streptophyta; class Magnoliopsida; order Malvales; family Malvaceae; genus Hibiscus; species Hibiscus syriacus. The sequence goes on from NW_024063213.1 coordinate 317,321, forward strand.
TTCCTTTGCTTATCGGAAATCATGTTTGGTTACCGGTACTCATTTGTTTTCTTAAGAGGAGATTTGAAGAGCCAATAAAAGGGAGAAGACAATATCATAGAGATGTTTAAAAATTTGCGTCGTTGTTAACGAATTAACGGGAATTTGTTTTCTGGAATCCAAAATTTAGAAATCAAACTGTTTTTATTTATCCATATCGATTTGTTTTATAAAATACTAAAAGATCATAATGAATTGGTATTTTAGATTAATCATATACTAAATCAGTCGTTAAATTTAAAAATAAATACATTTTTTTATATATAAAAATACTCTTTTCTAAATGAAAGTTATATAAATACGGATATACATCAGCTTTATACATAAAATTTGATTTAAGGTATATTTTAATTTATGAATTTTGATTTGATATAATTATATACATATGATTAATTTTTGATCAATATACACCAAATTTTTTTAATTCTATTTAATTTTAGAAATTTAAAAAAAATACATAGATTTATTTTTATATTGTTAAAAATAAAATGATTTTTTATTAATATTTGTGACTTTTCTTTCTTAATAACGAATAAATATTTGATGTGGATTTTCATTTTAGAATTTATTATAATATAAATTACATCATGACCTTAAGAGAGAATTACATTTCTTACTTTAAATTATTTTTTAATATAATACGAGAATTATGTGTTATTTTATGCACATTAATGTTTACATTTAACAATAATAGTAGTTGAGTTTGAGATGATTATGAGATAATACATATTTAAAAAAAATTAATTAACTGAAAATAAATACATACATACTCTATAAATATAATTGTTTGAATTTTAAACTTCTAAAAAAATAACAGTGTTTTTTATTACTAAAATCGCTTATTAAATTATAAGTCTCTACAAAGTTTACGAATTAAACAAAGCCCAAAGGCGTACAAAGTTATAAGAATTGTCCAATTTGAGGCTCAAATGCTTACGAATTAAAATTTTGAGGGTTAAACTTAAACACATTGACTTCAAAATAGGGATGGCAAACGTGCGGGTCGGGTGCGGATACCCCATCCCCCATACCCATACCCATACCCATACTCACTTAATATTTTTAAATTCATTACCCGCCCACCACCCATGATAGGTAAAAAAATTTAAATCCAAACCCGCTCACGCGGGCACATTCTCAAATCCATTCCCACACCCACTACCCAACTGGAGACGTACCCGGCTAGATCCGCCTAGACCCGCCTTACAGTAACCTTAAGTTATACATAAGCAACAAACATAAAACAAACACATTCATTAAGAAACATAATAAAATAAACCAAGGATTATCTGAGTTAAGTGTTAACATAGATCTTAAAGTACATAAAATACCATAATAAAAGACATAATTAAAGTCTAGAAACATAAATGACAAACACATAATATTTTTGTTATTTGGCACACATAAATGACATACCCTAAAATTATACCTAAATTTATAATGGTCCAAAATTTAATGGACATTTAGTGAGTGAGCGGATGTGGGGCGGGCGGATGCGGGGCGGGTAAGGTCTCAAACCCATCACTCGCCCACTACCCGCGACGGGTACCACTTTTTAATTCCACACCCGTCCACTACCCAATAAAGTTATACCCATCCCCGCCCCAATTGGAGCAGATACGGTGCTAAATCCACGAAATTATACTCGTTTTCCATCCCTACTTCAAAATTGACAGTATGTAAAGATCAATTGAACCACAAAAGTTAAGGATATGAGTAAATTTTTAATATTTCTAAAACTATTGGGGCCTAAAAAGCAATTGACCAAAAAAATTGAAAGGGACAATTGCATTCCCACAACCAACGAAGCTCCGTTAATAGCTTCACGTTTACAAAATTTGATTTCATATTATCCAAAACCAGATTTATAAATAATTCCACATGATAAAACGATCGTGAGGCAATTTGTCCAATCACAGCTATACACGTAATCTCTTTTGATAAATAATTTCCAATAATTAAATACGAAAATTGAAAGAATTTTTTTTCTTAAAGAGTTATCCTTTAATTGGTTTTTATTTTCTTTAGTCTATTTTTTTTCTTTATCTTTATGATCTATAATGATATTAATTTTGGTGATGATCGTTAATCGTCTTTTATTTATTTATTTATTATTATAACATATCTTTGTTTTTCTTTTTTCTTAATTTATAAAGTTTTACGTTTATGACACGTCTTCTTTTGCCTCTATAACATGTGTTTTTTTGTCTTTATGGAACGTCTTCGATCGTTTGGTCATTTTTTCGTTTATCTTTTTTTAGGGTTGGATTTGATATTGTCACAACTAATCAAGACGACGCTTATTTGTTATCATGTCGATCTTCCCTTCTTTGAACCTTTAAATTAGATTTGGATACGCAATTTGCGTTTATGGATATTTTAATATCGTTTGATTCTAAATTGAAGTTTGTCGGTGGTCTTTCAATAGTTTCATCCCCTATCGAGATTTGTTTATCGATGCGATTAGATCTCTTCGTATCTACATTTTGTTTGATTTGATTTTATTTGATTAGATTTTTTAATATTTTCTTTGTATAGTCTTTGTATGATCTTGAGTGATTAATTTTATTGTGATTCAAACAAGAGAAAATAACCTCAGTGACAAAAAATGCCTTATAATATACGATTTTAACCAACTTTTTTTGGATTTACCAAAATGACCAACTAAATTGCAATGCGATCGATAATTCGCAACGCGATCTCCGGTATCGCAAATCAGTTTCCAGATTCGCAACGCGATTCTGACTATCGCATTGCGATTTCCCAAATTCGCGTTGCGATTTTCCTAATTCGCAACGCGATTACGTAAATCGCATTGCGAATACGTAAATCGCAACGAGATTCTGACTATCGCAATACTGAATTTCAAATTCGCAACTCGATTTCTGAATTCGCAACAGGTTTTAATTTCGCAACACAAATGTTTTGGGTATATAACTATGCAGCAGCAGCAACTCATAACCTAAATCCCTAAATCGCAACTCATTCCATCTCCATCTATCACTCTCTCCGGCGACATCCGTTCCTATATCCAACGACATCCTTCCCCATCCGGCAACAGGTTTTAGTTTCGCAGCTCGTTTGTTTAGAAAATAAATTACAATAATGAAATCATCTAATGTTGATCATGTTTGGATAGATTTGTGTTTTGGAGGGTCATATGAGAATGTTCATGGTGTTTTACAATATATGTCTTTACCTATGAATCTTCAACTAAAACTGTCATTAAAAAAGTTAACTTATGAAACTCTAATGTTACGTGTTGCAAATAAATTGAATTTAGAGCCCCTAAGTGGATTTAGGCTATCTTATCAGAGAAATGGTAAAGTTTATTTGTTAACCGACAATGAAGATGTTGAACGATTCAATGCTTACATTAGTGTTTCAAGTGATGATGTTACATTGTATGTTGTTAAACCTAGAAGTAGTGAAGTTGGGTCAGTAGCGGGTAGTAATCAACTAAGTTTTTCAACCCCAGTTTATGGTGCTCAAAATTTAATGGTTTTACCACAATTTCATCACCAAGCAAATATTGTTTCACCACATTTCCAATACCAAACACAATATCAAAACCCATAACCTTTCCCTAATCCAAATCCCAATCAACTTTCAGCACCAAATTCCGGTTTTCGTATTGATCAGTTAGACGATGATGAGCCAACAGAAAAAATTGTGAGTACTAGTCAGTATTCGAAATTTAATCTTGGTCAATACCCAGACTTTGATCTTGGTCAATACTCGGATTTTGATGATTTTTCAGAAGAAGAAACAGACCCTGCATGTAATGATTTTGATATTGGTCAATACCCGAATTTTGATGATGAAACAACCGTTGACGAGGAAGATGTTGTTGATGATAATGAGGAGGAAGTTACGACTGTAAATGAACATGTTGAACATCCATTCTGTAATTCATATAACACTGAAGAAGAAAAAGAAGAAGAAGAAATCCCCAAAGAAAAGTCCCCGAAGAAAATGCCACGGGAGTATAACTGGAATATGCCAGAATTACTTCAGATACCGGAAGAAGAGTTGGTAAAGATAACAGTTGATTGTTACACAAAAATTATTCGTATCAAGAAAGATAATTGTTTTGATACAAAGGAAGACTTGAAGATAACTTTGTATACGAAATGTGTGGAAGATGGCTATCAACTAAAAGTTAACAAATCAAGCAAAGATTGTTTCGAAACAAGGTGTATGATTGACAAAAACTGTATGTAGCGTATGATTGCAAAGAGGATAAAAGATTGCGAAATCTTTCAAGTTAGGAATTTTATTGATAAACATACATGTTCAAGAACCCAAGTTTTTCCTCACCATAGACAGGCAAACAAAAAGGTGTTGGGTGGTTTTCTGGCTGAGTTAATGTTTTTGAATGGTAGGGTATATCGGGGACATGAAATTATGACTGACATGAATGCTCGGTTCAAGATTAGTACCTCATATTCTCAAGCTTGGAGAGCCAAATGTTATGCCTTGGAATTGTTGAGGGGGTCACCAGAAGCATCGTTTGCCCAACTGCCGGCTTTATTGTCACAATTTAAAGCTGAAAAATCCTGGGTCGGTAACTCATATCAAAACAGATAGAGATGGACGCTTTGAGTTGCTGTTTATCACCATTGGTGATGCGGTTAATAAATCAATATAATTTTGTTGACTCATTTTTGTTAGTTACATGTATTTCACATTTAAATGATTATATTTCTTGTGTATATGATTTTGTAGATTCGTTCGTTTATTAATTGCATGCGCCCAGTTATTATAGTTGACGGAGCACATTTAAAAGGTCGATACCTTGGAGTAAACTTATTAGTAGTAGCCATGGATGCTAACAATGGGATACTACCAATAGCTTACGGGGTTGGCAAATCTGAAATCTCTGATTCATGAACATGGTTTATGGGGCATCTTAGGGATTGCATAGGTCCTATTAGCAATCTGACAATCATATCCGATAGGGCAAACTCAATTGACAACGCTATTAGAAGGTGTTTCCCAGATGCTTTTCATGGACTTTGTGGTGTTCATTTGTATAGAAATCTAAAATCAAGGTCTGCTGGTATAAAAAATCACAAATGGACATACTGGAAGGCTGTAAAAGCTTATCGGAAAGTGGATTTTAATAAGCATATAAACTGTTTAAGACGTGTTTTGCCTCAGTGTGCTCAAACACTAGAAGATGTCGGGTTTGAAAGATGGTCAAGAGTACATCAACTTGGAGCAAGATATGGTTTCATGATGTCTAATAGTGCAGAATCAATCAACGCTCTAAGTCGTCATTCCCGGAAATTACCCATTACTATGTTAATGGAGTTTTTTCGAGCCTCTATTCAACAGTGGTACTACAAGAAAAAAAACCATGCAGGTATTATTTCTTTAAATTCGTAACTTATCATATATTTTACTAAGTATTATTTATTTAAATTTACAGGAACATTGGAACATCGTGTTACACCATGGACAGAAAAAAAGATAACGAAATGTGTTGTGAAGTCAACATCATGGAGAGTTGAACCATGTTCAAACACTTTGTTTGAAGTACTGGATAATAACTTAAATGGGCTTGTCGATCTAAATGCAAAGACGTGTAGTTGTATGAAATGGAAAACATCTGGTTATCCGTGTGGCCATGTTATAAAAGTTTCTCTTCATCTAAACCAAGATGATTCAAGCGCATACGCTATGGATTGCTACACTACAGAAGTATATCGACAGACTTATGGCGAGATTGTCTACCCTATTCCACATCCTTCTGAGTGGGACATACCAGATGACTTACAAACAGTTTTTCCACCAGCCATGGACAGAAGGCTACCTGGCCGACCAAAAAGTCACGATCGTATACCGTCTAAGGGTGAAGAGAAGAAGAGATCGACATGTAGTTGGTGCAAGGAAAGTGGTCATACAAGGTTGACATGTGGATCACCAGTGCCATCACAATCATCTTTTCCTCTACCAAAATATGGATCCTCATCAAAATCCCAATCACAACCGGCTTCACCTTTTGGGACTATTAACTTAGGTGATTTTTAAATGCAAACGTTGTATTATGTGTATATTATGTGTGAACTTTTAACATTTTCAGTTAGGCATGTATTAGTAACTTGAGTTTGAACATTGCTATGATAAGTTCAGTTGTTATCACTTATTAGACATTAATTTGACTATAGCAATGCGGAATTGACTATCGTAACGCGGAAATGACTATCACAACGAGAGAATCGCAATGCGAAATGAAAATCGCAATGCGAAATGAAAATCGCAACGAGTGAATCGCAATGCGAAAATGAAAATCGCAATGCGAAAATGAAAATCGCAACGCGAAATTAGTTTCGCGTTGCGATTTTCATTTTCGCATTACGATTCACTCGTTGCGATTTTCATTTCGCGTTGCGATTTTCATTTCGCATTGCGATAGTCTGTTTTGCATTCAACATAATGCATATTGAAATCAACAAATCAACTATTACATTTCAATCAATTAAACAAGCACAAATATTATGTACACATCAATTAAACAAATCAATATTTACAAATCATCTTTTACAAATCAATTAAACAATCAAAAAATAATAATGAAATCAACTTTTGCACCCATACATCCATTTCACGCAGCTCACTTCAGGATTAACCTGCAGAAACCAAACATTGAATCAACAACACTTTCTACACATCTAAAACCTACAAACAACAAATTATTGAATTCTAGCTACTTAACCAAACATTTTCAAACCAAAAAGAGTAAATATGTTTAACAACACTTGCATTTGACTTACAAATTGTTTATGGACACTTTCATAACGCGGATGCAGGTAGGCAGCGTCTCGCATATATCGCTCAAGCCATAAAATGCCGAAACCACAAGCCTACTGCACCTCTATCTCTATCGGTGAGAGGTAGAAAATGTGTACTTCCTGTCGTCAAACGCTCCAAGCACATGCATACGAGAGGACCACAATCCCCTCAGGCTTCCTTCGTTTGTTGTGGTGCGGTCTCGTCTCTACTAACTGTAATATTGAGCTTCTTTGGCTTCTTGTTTCCAAAACGAGTCCAATAATTTATCGCATCCAAGAATTTAGCCAAATGAGAGTTCCATCCCTTAATAATATCTCTTAAATCAGCAAATGATATGTAATTTATCATGCTGTCATATACTATTGCCTTAAGGGATGGGAGCTGAAGCTCGGCGAAAAGCCAATGTTTACTTTCCAAAACAGGGATAAACACCTGCAATCATAAGTAATAATTCATTCATTTGCGCACTTATTTATGAATACCTTTAAACTCAATCTAAAATAAATACTAACCTTATCGACCTCCCACCATGCAGGATAAAGTTTAGCTTGTCCATTGCCCAACGCAAATGATTCATCTCGTTGATTCTTCAAGTGAACGGCGTTAAAAGACGTCGGCATAATTGTATATCGTGTATTTCTTTTATTTTTCTTAAGTTTCCTAATTATTAGAAGACGTGACACCCACGCATCGATATGCTGTTTTACAAAAAAAGACATATATTAGTGACTTACATAAATTTAAAAAAAAATAATCAAATTGAAATATAAGAAAAATATAAGACTTACCCCTCCATCGAAATAGCCATTGTCTTCGACCCCTAATAATACGTCCCACCAAGACCGATCAAGCAACAAATAGATATCATCGTTGAGCTTGCATATGTCAGTGAAACACCCCTGGCTCCACTCATGTAGATAAAAATCAACTGCGGTCTTAGCCCAAAGGGTGTTATCCAGAATTGTGTCCAGTAGTTGTCTCCTCTCCACTTCAGATACCGGAATGGTACTGGCCGGTAACTCATACGAGAGCCAACTCTCATCAATCATGTCCGGCACGTCAGAGGGTTTCTCAAGAATCTTACATATGACACCATGTGAATCGGGCTCTTGAATGGTGGGAGGGACCTCTTCAACGATGACAGTGGCCTCTTGAACGGTGAGAGAGGACTCTCGAGGAATGATAGGGGCCTCTTCAACGATAGGAGTGGACTCTTGAGGGATGACAGGCGAGTCGGGCTTCTTCTTGTGGTGTCTTCGCACTATTGGGGTGTACAGAGACTTAATAGCACGTGCACGCCGTCTGATGCATGAACTCCGTCGTGCAAGAAAAACCCGACCTAAAACATCCACCTTATCAGGCCGCTAAATAATTAAATACAAAAATTAGTAAATAAACAGACATGATATTTAAACAGTGAAAACAAAGACAAATACTAACTTCACAGTGCTAAAGAATAAACAGTTTAGCAGTATTGGCAGCAACCGAATAAATTTACTAAGCAATCTAAGTGAAATGGTTAATCTAAGTGAAATTACGAGTAAATTTATCATCAAGTTAAATATGGAAAATCTTAAACTTACCTCGTTGCGTAGAGTATGAACCTCATTCTGCAACGATACTACCATCTCACGTAGAGCGGCAACCTCACCACGTAAAGTAGACACCTCCACACGCCATGCACCATCGTTATCGCGTAGAGTACCAATCTCCTCACGTAAGGCATTGACCTCATCACGTAACTCCCTTGACTTATCCCGTGGAGGTGGAGAACAGGGAGATAGAAGTCGTGGCATCTTTTTCGGTCTCCTATCATGAGGTGATGGTGGAGAAGAGGCTCGATGATGTGACGGGATAGGTGATGGCTCTCGTTGTAGAGGTGTATAGTCGGGTCGATCAAGTGATGGCTCTGGGTGAGGTGATGGCTCTCGAAGTGGAGGAAGTGGAGGCTGCTCATCATTCGTGCCATTAAAAAAACGCTGACTAGCTTGCCACCAATCAGCCTCCGTGGGTGTCAATCTCTGTAATGGAGTGTTGGCCTCCTAAAAATATAAAAACTCAAACAAAGTTAAACGTCTACTATTAATAACTTGTTTATATATGATAGTATTTGTGTTAACTTACATTATTTATTGTCGCATATGGTATTAAGTCTTCCCAATCCAACAGACGTTTCCTCTTCCAGGAAATAGCCCTAGGAATATCATTTGAAGTTTTTAATGCATATGTCCGCATGCTGGGGAAAGCCTCGAATATCCAAATCTACAAACAATATAATAAAAAACATTAGTAATTGTTAAATAATTAATTATAATTTTGAAAACATTATATAGAAATTCTTACCTTAAAGGCCCAAACAAATCCTGACAAAGTGTATTTCGACCCATCGCCACGCAAACTTTTGCGGTCATCAAAGGCAGACGACAACTTAGTCCAGGTAGCTTTCCATATATACGAACCCCACGAAAACAGATTCCATGCATTTAGGACCCCTACCAATAATATTAGCTCCTGATGAATAGGTTGTCTGGCCTCTCTGCCTAAAACGTCGGCATACAAAAGTACTAGAAGGCATGCTCGGACAACATCGACGTCATTCATCCGAGTAAAACCATCTTTCTTATTAAACAATTTCTTCAGGTCTTCGACGTGTAAGTTCGGCTTCTCTATTGACTTATCAGGAAAAACCCGGGATAACCATGATGGGCGGGTGATATGACGAGTGTACCGGCCTACATCATCGTGTCCGAATCGTAGACCAGTGATTAAGCAGAACTCCTTCCACCCAAAATAAGTATACGCCGGTGGAAAATGAAACCATATCTCTTCCTCACCACGTTGTATACTGTCGGGTAGATCGCTAGTCATGGTCTGAAGCCACAAATGGGTCAAATTAGCATCTCCACCCGGATGCTGTACTCTCAGCCATGGCCCGAAGCAGGTTTCCTCAAACAATTTTCTTTGTGCAGGTGAAAGCTTCGAAGCAATTGTAGTGGCTAGGCTAACTTTATTCCTTAATGTCAATGAAGCCGAAAAAAATTTCTACAAAAACAATAAACATACCAAGTTAGATATACCAAAAACAATAAACATAAAGAGTAGTAGTTTATTCTTGAAACTAAAATTTGCAACACTGTTTTGTCTTTTGGTTGAAATGAAAATCGCAACGAGAGAATGAAAATCGCAACGCAGAAATGACTATCGCAATGAGAGAATCGCAACGCGAAATGAAAATCGCAACGAGAGAATCGCAACGCGAAATTAAAATCGCAACGAGAGAATCGCAACGCGAAATGAAAATCGCAATGCGATTTTGGTTTCGCGTTGCGATTCTCTCGTTGCGATTTTCATTTCTCTCGTTGCGATAGTCATTTTCGTGTTGCGATTTTCATTTTCATGTTGCGATTTTAAGTTTAGAAACTATTCTTCTTCTGCAAATTGAAACTTTAATGGATTGCATTACTTCAACCAAAAGACAAGACAAAGACAAATACTAACTTCACAGGGTTAAAGACTAAACAGTTTAGCAGTATTGGCAACAATCGAATGAATTTAATAAGAAATCTAAGTGAAATGGTTAATCTATTATTGAAATTACCAGTAAACTTATCACCAATTTCAATATGAAAAACCTAAAATAATGCAAAAATTTCAAAATAAAAATAATTAAAAAAACTAACCCTCGGAGGTTGATTTTCCATTTCTGAATGATTGTGAGAGATTTCTGACCGTGAATGGTTGTGAGGGATTTCGCCTGAGATGGGGACGGAAATCTTCGGAGATGGGGACGGATTTCGCCGTAGAGAGTGAGAGATGGAGATGGGACTGAGTTGTGATTTTTTTTAGGTTTTAGGTTATGAGTTGCGATTACGAGATATACTGTGGACGGTTCAGTGTTTCGATAATTAATATTCGTGTTTGGAATTTGAAAATAAAATACGCGTAGCGATTATAATGGTGCTTTAAAAATCACGTTGCGATTTACGGATACGCGTTGCGATTTTACGTATTGTCGTTGCGATTTACGGATACGCATTGCGATTTATGTATTCTCGTTGCGATTTACAGATACGCGTTGCGATTTACGTATTCTCGTTGCGATTTACGGATACACGTTGCGATTTTACGTATTGTCGTTGCGATTTACGGATATGCTTTGTGATTTTACGGATACTCATTGCGATAGTTAGAATCGCGTTGCGATTTATATGTTCGCGTTGCGATTTTCATATTCACGTTGCGATTCTGGAAAATCGCAATGCGAATTTGTACTATCGCATTGCGATTCTTCATAATCGCGTTGCGATTCTGAGAACTGATTTGCAATTCTGGAGATCGCGTTGTGATTTTTATTTCGTATTGCGATTTTGTTGGTCATTTTGGCAAATCCAAAAAAAGTTGGTTAAAATCGTATATTATAAGGCATTTTTTGTCACTGAGACGATTTTCTCTTCAAACAATGTCTTTATTATATATTTAATTTAGTGTTATAACTATAAACCTTCCTTCTGAATATTTTTAATAAATTTAGTGGCTTCCGTCAGAAAAAATAAAATTACCCTATCGTTGGTAATCGAAGAACACACAATTTCATCTAAAACTTGGCGGTCTTCTTATGATAGGGATTGGAAGTTATCGAAGGGTTGAATATTCTGATAAAGATATTAAATTAAACATTTGTAAAGAAATAATAAAGTCTTATATTGAATCATATTTTAAGTATCAATGAGTATTTAATATTAGGGTAAACTACATAAATTGTCTTTCACTATAAGACGTTATTTTATTGAGTCTTCCAATTATTAAAAGTTATAAAATGATTACTGGATTAATCATATGTTCTAAACTCGTCCTTATTAGTTAAAAAATTGATTGTAGTCTGAGTTGGATGTTAATCTACTGACCTAGATATAATAAAATCATATCTTAAAATCTCAAACGACTACTATATCTTAGTTACTAAGTTAACTTTCAAATCAGATGATAGTCAACTTTTTAAAAATGATGAGTTTGGAACATATGAATAATCAAATTATCATTTTATAACTTTTAATAATCGAAAAACTCAACAAAACAATATTCTATAATTAAATGACTATTTATTTTTAATAATTAAAAAATTCAACAAAATAACATCTCGAACCATTTGTGTTTACCCTTAATATTAATGCTATGTTAATGTCATATTTGTTATGAACTGCGTTTTCAAAACGTTTTTTTTCGTTTTCAAAACGTTTTTTTGTTTATTTTATTAGAAATTTTTATTGACTTTATAGTTTTATTTATTTAATATTAATAATTTTTTTTTACTTTGAAGAAGTGGGAGTAAGTGAGACACCACCATTTCATGCCAATTTTCATAATACTAACCAATTCATTGATTACCAATATCTATGCAATAATCAGCACAACCACTCCTTTTTCTTCAACAAGTCAATCGATGATCCGTCTAATTTAAGTTTAAGGAATAATGAGAAATGAACGCAACTGAAAATATAATAAAAAATATAACATTTTTTTGTTGAACCGAAAATATTATGAAAAGGTAACATTTTTTATTGAACCAAAAATATTAGAAAATTTTAACATTTTAAGTTACATCTAATTGTAAATATTATAATTGTTATCACATTTGCACTAATGTTCATTTCTCGTCCTTCCTTAACCTTAACTTAAGAGGTTATTCCTTAAACTTTCCTCCACTTTTATTAATTAGATAATTTTACATAAATTTTTCTCTTCAAGAAGGGACACACCAACTTAATCCAAAGTAGTCAAAAAGTAAAGAAACAATTGTTGAAGTATCGAAATAAAATACTTTTTTTATGTTGTAATTGTCAATAATTGTAGATTTTGTTAGTGTTTCTCATTGAATTTAAGCCCAATACCACTATGAATTTCAAATATGATGTAAAAAAATATATTATGTTAAATCATTTAATATTTTTTTCTAAAGGCCAAACATTTTATTGAAGTTAATTTTAAAATCCGAGACATCAGCTGACTTGCAACAAATTTTCAAGCAAGATCCAAACACTTCTAGGGCATGATGTCTACTTGAGATAAGACCGACTTTCAGTTATCCTTCCAATGAATTTTGAAACGCTTCAATCGGACATTAGGAAATCAAGATATTCTTATTTTAGCAAAGATAGCGCGTGTAAAAAATTGGATACCGGGCCAATACGAAACTTTTTAATTTATTACAAATTTTTAGTATTTTTATTGAATATTTGTAATTAACTTCATCTTTATACTTTTCAAATGTATTTAGGGTAATTTAGTATCTTTTTATTATTTTATATTTTCCCTTTTAATTATGTATCTAACATTAATGAAAAATGTTAGGTTTTTTTTTTCTTTTATGGTTTTTCAAGCTTATAAATAGACACTCTTATTTAGTAACAAGGAAAAAAAACATTGTAACCGAAAAGATACAAACAATAAAAAAAACTTTTGAGTAAATATATTTTTTTGGTGTTCTTTTTTACTTTGTAATTTTAGTTTTGATTTTTTTTTTTCTTTTGTTTTCTTTCTTCTTCAATTTATTTTTTCAAATGAGATAAAACCTAAGAACAAGGAAAAAGGTTTTTAAATAAAATCTTCATCGATTTAGTCTTTATCGAGGTTTCTCAATGAAATTTGGCGATTTTTCTTTTATTTTTATCTTCATTTTATTTTTTATCTCTATTTTGTTTCGGCCAATCATGACCTTGATTTTTTCCTAAAAATCTCCTTTAAACGAGAGAAAACCAAGGAACAAGGAAAAAAGACTTTTAAATAATCTTCATTGATTAAGCCTTCCTTGAGGTTTGTTAGAAGTTAGAGTTTGTTATTCTTCTGTTTTACTTGTTACTAACTAGCAGTTATTTGGTTAGCTTAGAGTTGTATATATATGTGAAGTTTTGTATTCTAAAGTAATCTGATTGCAGTAATAATATGAGGAAATTTTTTATATGATTTTTAACATGGTATCAGACTAAAGTGTTTTAAGCCAGTGTTTCCTTTTGGGCTTCTTCCTTGGCCTGTTTTTCCTTTCTTTCTTTTCCTCTTGTAATAAGAGACTTTTTTTTACTAAGCTTGGTCAAAATCCCTAGCATTTTTTCTTCGTCTTTTCTTCTTGATTCTGGTTCATAACTCTTGTAATTGATCCTAGTAATGCTCTTTTTCTGCATCCCTCAGATACGCCAGGAGTTCATTTAGTCTCACATCAGCTCACTAGCTTCAAGAATTATAGCGTGTAGAGCATATCCATGTGTATCACACTTTTGGCCAAGAATAAGCTTGGCTTTATGGATGGAAGTTGTCAAAGAGAAGATTATGAAGATTTGTTGCAGTCTCAATGGGAGAGATGCAATGTGTTTGTGCTTTAGTGGCTTCTGAATTATGTGAGTCAGGATCTCTTTGCTGGCATTATGTTGGTTTCAAATGTGGAGGTTATTCAGAGAGATCTCAAAGAACGATTCGATAAAATTGACGGTTCTAGAGTTTTCCTTTTGCATCAGTCGATTGCTACTGTTATTCAAGGTGATTCGTCTGTCTCTGTTTATTTTACTCGTCTCAAGCTTTTATGGGATGAATACATTGCTCTTGTTCATTTTTCTTCCTGTGATTGTGAGGTTGCACAACAAAATTTGCTTCATATTGTTCAACAACACCTCTTTCAGTTTTTTATGGGCCTGAATGAAACTTATTATGCGCTTCGAAGTCAGATCCTTATCATGTAGCCTCTACTTACAGTTAATCAGGCTTGCTCCATGATTGTTCAGGAGGAATCTCATCGAATTCAGTTATCTAGTGCATTTATTGAAGCTTCTGTGATGTTCTCGAATGCTTTCAAAGGAAATGATCAAAGGCGATTCAATGTGACTTGTGAGTACTGTAAAATCAAGGGTCACATTCGTGATAATTGTTATCGTCTCATTGGTTTTCCGCCTGATTTCAAGTTTAATATGAAGAAGGCTCATCAGGCTGTCATGTCGGTTAATTCTGCAAATTCTGTTACTAGAGAGGTTGAGACTGGTTCTGTGGTTTCTTCTCCTGTCTCAATTGTTCATCCGTTTACTCCTGGGTAGTATACTCATATCTTAAGCATATTGAACAAGAGCTCAACTTCAGATTCCAGTGTGAATCTTGTAGGTACTATTGCTTGTAATTTACTTGCTTACAATGATATGTATGTTCGTTGGATCGTTGATACTGGCGCAACTGATCATATCATATATGTTTTTGAGGGCCTGCAATTTCCTGTTTCATGTCCTACTTGTCATTGTGTTCATATGCCTAATGGTCAAACTGAATTAGTCTCCCACATAGATTCTCATCGTTTGGCTTCTGGTCTTGTAATCTCTAATGTTTTGTTTGTTCCCACTTTCTCCCATAATTTTCTTTCTTTTTCTCGACTTGTCAAATAACATGGTTGTGTCATTTCATTTTATCCTGAAATTTGTATCTTGCAGGATCTTTATACTGGCATGATCAGGGGGATTGGTAGGAGGTTTAAAGGGCTTTATATCTTTGAGTCCACTAAAGGAGCTATTGATTTATTTTCTACAAAAAATTGTAATTCTTTGATTAGTTCTGGGAATATTTCTTTTATTAATTATGTGCCTACTGCTTTTGTTTCTAATAAAACTATTCTTTGGTATGCTTCTGCTTTTTCTATGAGTAAATTGTCTTCTTACGTTTCTGATAAACTTGATACAAATGTTGTTCATGATTGTAGTGTATGTCCCTTGGCTAAACAAACCAGATTGTCATTTCCCCTTAGTGGTCATATAGATCTGTGGGGTCCTTATAGGATATCTACTCATAGTGGTCATAGGTATTGTTTTGACTGTTGTTGATGATTGCACACATATGACTTGGGTATACCTCTTAAGAGTTAAAAATGATGATGTTTTATTCCTTAAACAATTTCTTTCTTTTATTTCTACTCAGTTTTCTTTTGTCGCTAAAATTGTTAGAAGTGACAATAGTATAGATTTTTTTAATTCTCATTGTACTCCTTTTTTTCTCTTCTCTTGGTATTTTGCACTAGAGTTCTTGTGTTCAGACTCTACAACAGAATGGAGTTGCATAGAGGAAACTTAGACACCTTTTAGAAGTAGTTAGGGCTTTACGTTTTCAATCTAAGGTGCCTATTAAATTTTGGGGTGAATGTGTGTTAGCAGCTTGTTTTATTATAAACAAACTTCCCTCTTCTATTTTGCAATGGAAAACTCCTTATGAAGTTCTTTATAAAAAACCTCCTGATATGTCTATCCCTAGAGTTTTTGGTTGTTTGTGTTATGTTGCTACCCCAAAACCAATAGATAAATTTGCTTATCGAGCCTTACCTTATGTTTTCATGGGATATTCTAATACTAAAAAAGGTTATCTTTTATTTGATCTTACTTTTAAGAAATTCTTTGTCAACAGGGATGTTATTGTTCATGAACATGTGTTTCCTTTTCATTTTCCTATTCAGACAAATTCTTCTTTTTCCTTTCCAATCCTTTTGTTCCTAATTCGGAGTTCTTGATTCTTTCTTTTGGTCAACAAACTAATCATGTTGCATCGTCTCATCCTTCACATATTCCTGTTACACCACTTCATCTTTCACCTAATCTTGTTGCACCACCTGATTCTTCTTCTATACATGAACTTGGGCAATGATCACAACAACCAGAATCTTCTATAGGTCTAGTAGCTATAGTCTTGGTTAGGAAGTCTACTAGGGTTCCTAAACAACCTCAATGGTTGAATGATTTTATTTGTAATTATGTTTCTACTTCTGCTTATCATATTTCAGATTTTATTTCCTATCATCATCTTCATTCTGTTACACAATCTTTTGTTTCCTCTATTTTGCATCATGTTGAATCCAAATCTTATCATGAGGCCATTCAACATTCGGAATGGGTGCATGCTATGAAGGATGAAATTCTTGCCCTTGAAACAAATAAGACTTGGTCAGTTGTATTCTTACTTTATGGCTATTTGTTAAAAATGGGTCTATCGGGTTAAATATATTGTTGCTGGTATTGTTGAGAGATTTAAATCTCATTTGGTAGCCAAGGGTTATAGTCAAAAAGAGGGTGTAGACTATGTGGATACCTTCTCACCAGTGGTCAAATTGATTACTATTCGTTTCCTTCTTGCATTGCTTCTATTTTGATTGGCCTTTGTTCCAGCTTGATGTGTATAATGCCTTTCTACAAGGTGACTTATTTGAAGAGGTGTATATGGAACTTCCTCCTGGTTTTTGTAGTCAGAGGGAGAATAAGGTATGTAGACTGCAAAAATCACTCTATGGTTTAAAACAAACATCTAGGCAATGGAATTTGAAGTTAACTGAACCTCTTTTAGGTGTTGGTTATGAGCAAAGCAAATTTGATTATTCTTTGTTCACAATGAAGAAATAAAAAAAATCTTGTAGTCTTGTTTATTCATGTTGATGACTTGCTGATTACTGGAAATGACAATGTTTTAATTGACGATTTAAAGAGTCTTTTGAACAATAAGTTTAAAATGAAAGACCTTGGAGAGTTGAAATATTTTTTAGGTCTTGAGATTATGAGATCAAAAGAGGGGATCTTAATTAATCAGCGCAAATATGCTCTTGAATTGATTGAGGAAATAGGAGTAAGTGGATCGAAACCAACAAAGACTCCCCTTGAGCAAAATACTAAACTTACTACAACAGAATATGATGAGTTGTGTACAAAAAAAAGTAATAAAGTTGATGAGTTGTTAGCTGACAAGAGTATTTACCAAAGACTCATTGGGAGACTTATTTACCTCACACATACCAGACCAGATATATCTTTTGCTATGCATTACTTGAGTCAGTTTATGCAACAGCCTAAAGAATCCCATTTGCAATCAGCCTTGAGGATAGTGAGGTACATAAAAAAGAATATTGGTCAAGGGATCTTGATGGATTCAAACAACAGTTGTGATCTTGAAGCACATTGTCCTCAGACTGGGTTGCATATCCTATTTCAAGAAGGTTTGTTTCTGGTTTTTGCATTAAACTTGGAAATTCCTTGATCTCGTGGAAGTCCAAGAAGCATAATACAGTAGCCAGATCATCTGCTGAAGCAAAATATAGAAGCATGGTAGTTACATCAACTCAATTGGTTTGGTTAAATGGTTTAGCTAAAGAACTTGGATTAGAAAGGAAGTATCCAATCAAGCTATATTGTGATAATAAAGTTGCTCTTCAGATTGCAGTTAATCCAGTCTATCATGAGCACAAAGCACATAGAAATTGATTGCCACTTTGTGATGGAGAAAATACAATAAGGACTTATCAACACAAAATTTGTATATTCTTCATAACAATTAGCATATATATTTACTAAGGCTCTAGGGATACAACAACATGAGCATCTTGTATCCAAGTTGGGGTAAAAAATATTTTCTACCCACCAACTTTAGGGGGAGTGTTAGAAGTTAGAGTTTGTTATTCTTTGTTTTACTTGTAACTAACTAGCAGTCAATTGGTTAGCTTAGAGTTGTATATATATGTGAAATTTTGTATTCTAAAGTAATCTGATTGCAGTAATAATATGAGGAAATTTGTTATCTGATTTTTAACAAGGTTTCTCGATGAATATCAATGAGGGGTCTTGAATGAATTTTTCTTTCCTTTTATTTTTATTAATTTATGTTGATCTAATGTTGGAATTTTATTTTAGTTTTGTATTCAATTAAATGACTCGATGACCCGATCGAAATCTCTTTGGGATCCACGTACCATGCACGAATAGGAGATAATTCATTATGTCGTCCCTCTTATTTTTCTTTAAAAATTCATATTACTCTATTTTAATTAACTTTATTTTAATTCATTTTAATATCTTTCCTATTTTTCCTTTTCATTTACTTAATTTTTATATTTTCTTTTGAAAAATTCATTTTTTTTTCTTTTTTTACTACCTCCTATTTCATTAATTTGATTTATTTCTTATCTTTATTTCCAATTTACATTAATGTATTTCCTTAATATTTTTTATGTTTCGAATTTGTTTCTTTATTTTTTCTATTGTATTTATTTATTACTGACCTAACATATTTTCTAAATTATTTTCATTTCCTTTTGCCGTTTACTTTGAATTATTTTGATTCTTTTCCTTTTTATTTAATGAATTTGTCTTTGATTTCTTTTTATATATTTTTTTAATTTAGTACCAGACGAATTTATTTATTTACTTTAATTTAGTCTCTCTTTCTTTCTTTTTTAATGTTAATTGTATACAGTGATGATATTCATTTTTTTTATTTTATGATTTTTTATTTTGTATTATACATTTGTTTATTTCTTTTATCTTTAATTTTGTTGTTAGTTTGTTTTATCATTTTATTTGGTACCCATAATCTTTTTGTTTTATTTTTGCAGATTGGAACCATATCATTCATTTTTTTTAAAATTTTTATTTTTTACAACCATAATTTGTTGTATTTTACAATAACAAAACTCAAACGTAAATAATTTGGATATTTTCTATAAATTTTAGCCTAAACTTTAATTTTCTCTATTAAGACAACTTGTAATTTTGTTTGTACTGAACGGGAGATGTGAGAGTGAGTATCATTCTCTGTACGTAATCGACTCTTAAACTCTTTTAAGTGAATCTCTACTAAGACTAAGATTCAATAAAAGGTAAAATTTAGGTACCGCGTAAAATACCGTTGCGACCAAACTGATAATAAATAGAATATCTTTGAAGTAATATCTCTCATACTTTTCTTCCGTTTTCATCTCTAATTCATTTTTTTAATATTTTAAACAACTTTCTTTGATATAAAATCTTTGTACAAAATTAAGTATCAAAAAAGATGTTGGAGCAAAAATTCTAATACCAATTACTAATCATTTTGTAAAAAGTTTAAATTATCCAAACCCATTTTATCTTTCTCAAAAAATATATCCAAACTAAATCTATAACACAAAACAATACAATCATAATAATAAGCACTAGGCTTCTTGTGCCTTATTTTTATATTTTTTCCTTTTCCATTTCCATTTCCATTTCCATTTCCCTAGGCATTTGCCACCGCCTTCAGCTTATGTTCCCCTTCAATTATACCTTTCACATTGAATTATTATAAACTATATAATTCATATATATATATATATACACACGCGCTAAAATGACACATATCTTATGTTTTATAAAAAATAAAAAAATAGAACATATAATAAAATTTAATTTTACTAGTTAAATTAAATATTCAACAAATAAATATTCATGTTCTCTATGGTCACCCCATCATCTGGAATCTTGTTACCATGCGGATTATATGGAATTAAGGGAATAAATATATAAATATATTTTTAAGTGCTTAAATTATATCTTAAATTAAATTTTGATTTTTAATGTTTTCTCTATTATTATTATTATTATTAAAAATTAATTACATTTTGTAGGCTTGAAAATGGAGCCAAAATTACAGTATTAACCATAGCCCATTAACAAATCAGATGCAAGCCCACCTAGAATTTGACCCAAGCAGAGCCCAGCTGTTTAGACCCGTATCCGACCCGAACCGGCCCAACAAGAGAACCCGTCACATTAGGGTTTTTTCTCTACTGTTGCCACCACCGCCAACAAAAGAAGGGATGTCTGTCGACGGCTCGTGTGATGCACGCGCCCGACTCTTCAGCTCCCTAATCGGCGTGTGCACCCCACCGTTCAACTCTTTTGCGTGAGCTACCACTGACAACTTCCACGCCGCCACAGTCAAAAAATCTAGTTGAACAGTGATAAAAACTACTCCCATCAGTCAAAACAGTCCATCAACAGTGAAAAATGACATAAAAATCAAAAAAATAATAATAGTATATTAACATGCTAGCAGCAAAAACTCGAGGCAAATCCAGCCTATCACGAACAGAGATAGGGCATTTATGCCCTATGATCTGGGAACCCCCTATGATTTGGGAACCACATCAACATCCACAAGTCACCCAAAAAGCAACAATAAGAAGAGGATGAACCTGAAAAGAAGGGGGGCATTCGGGAATGAGAGTTTTCGAAAAAAAGAAAAAGAAACAGAAAGAAAAAAATACAACAGAAAAAAAAAGATTCTAATGAAAGAAAAAACAAGGAAGAAAAAGAGAGCTAGAGGAGAAGAAATTTTTTCCTTGGCTTAGATTCGACCATTGATTGTTTCACCGGAGCAGAAGAACCTTGTTGTCAAAGGTAAATTTTTAGGGGCTTGGGTTCCATTTTCGGACAAGGGTTACTTTTAGGGTGGATTTTAGGTGTTTGGTAGCGAGAGGTTTCGATTGGGGAGGCCTTTTTGTTGGTTTTGTATCTCGTGGCCATCGATTCATGGTGGTCGGGACTTAGGGTCGCCTCCCATGACGGTGAGGCTGGGAAGAACTCTCCCCCCAAAGGTCTTATGGTCTGTTGTTGAGAGAGGGAGAAATGAGAGTGAGGCTAGGGTTTGTTAAAGCCTAAACTAAGGCTTATAATCTGTTTTAAAAACGACGTCACATAGGGGAGATCGAGCTCATATTTTGGGGATAATAGCAGTCTTGGTCCTCGTTGATTTTTAATCTCCCCCTTGTTTTTCAATTTTGGGGAACATTACACTTTAGGTCCTCTTTATTTGTAATGTCTACGTTTTGGTCATTAATGAAGCTTTATGAAATCTTGTTTTGGGCATATATTTTTCTCTGTTTATATTTAAGTCCTTACCGTTTGTATTTTACCATTTTCGTGGATGTTTAAATCTGGACTTGCATTTTGCAATTTTACATTTTAATCACTGAATAGAGCTTTGAATCTTTTAATTTCTAGCTTCAAGTATTGATTGTTTGTATTTTAGTCATAATATATTCTTTAATATACATTTGGTTTAATGTCTATTTTAGGCTATTGATTCATGATTTATTTCATTTAGATCTTTATTTGTGTAGTAGTGAATTTATCAATATTTATGATTTGGTTCCTGAATTTATTTGTCTTTTGTTCCCGTCCTTAAATATTACTTTAGAAAAATAAATTTTGAGTTTGTATCATAGATCTTAGATTTCACTTTTAGCTCATTTTTTATAACTGTTTTGGTTTTGTAAGTGAAATTATATTGTTCGTTACATATTTATGCTTTATTATTTTGTCCTTTTATGATTTAGTTATTTTGTTATTTAATGTCATTTTATTACCTTAGTTCAAACCGTTTAATTAAATATGTTTTTTTATGTTATTAGATGTTTTATTTTATGTTATATTATATATATATATATATATAATTTTTTTAAATTCCTGTATGTTTATATGTTGTTTATTTCATTATATTATTTTATCTCATTCATATTAATTTAATTTATAAATCAACCTTTGTATCAATATTGTGTCTCTCATACTCGATTAAAAATGTTTAAGTTATTTGAATATTTTCAAGAACATCAATTTGTAGAATGGGCGTGAAAAACATTGTTTAATCGAAGTAGTGCGATCCAATATGATATTTGAACAAAATGTGAACTTGAAATAAATCGATTTTATTTTGCTAATTAAATTTAGTTTTGTTTTAAGTTGAACAATGCAATGAATGTCTCTCAATAGAAATTTATTTTATTTCATGCAAATGTCGATTTTTAATTTATATTTGAGTTGGGGGAATATTTTTTGGATAAAAGAGAAATAGACGAGATAACTTTTTCATTGGAGGATGTGTAAATCTCGTGATTTCTTCTAGAATTAAGGAATGTTTCCTAATAAATAATTCGAAGCAAATTAATTAAACTTTAATAAAGAGATCATATTTAAATTTTATATTCGATTTATAATTTTCACCATTACGACAATGTGTAAAAGACTAAGTATCAATTTTTGGGTGTTGCGGGGTGTTTATCTTTCTCACATGTAATTAACTCTCGGACTTATTAAATCGAATTTCTAGAAAACGTAGACTAAATTTTGTCTTAAAAAACGATTTTTCTTAAAATAGTTTTAAAAGACGTTTTTTAGGTATTTGATCTACCTAACTCAAAGGTAGATGACGATTCCCTTTCCATTTAATTCAAATTAATTAAAAATCGTCAATTTTTTTCTTCAAAAATAAAGTCATAATTATTTTTTTAAACTTAATTATTTTTTAAAAAATGGTTATGATAATACTATTAAGTGTCTACCGTTAAAACGGATCGTTAAGTGACATGTGTCAATTCTAGATTTTTTTATTTTTAAATAGTATTTCTAATTTTAAAAATTAATAATAAAAATAAACATGACATATGTCAATGATTTTTGTAACAGTAGACACCTAAAATTATCTTAAAAAAATATTAGACACCAAAAGTTAATTTGAAGTTTTAGGTGTATTAGGCATTAGTATTATTAAGGTGTGAAAACCTAGATTACTTGTTAAGGCTGTGATTAGGCTAATGTCATAAGTCCCACGCAAGATCCCCCTAATCCTTGGGAGCAGATTTGGATTATCCTTGACGTCAATGTGATTAAATATTGGGCTTAAATCCTAAAAAACGAATAATTTTATAATTTTAACTTTATAGGTTAAAATATTATATCATAGTAAAAATGTAATGATTACTACTTGTTGTGTAAAATCAAGCTAAACGCTGCTTCCGATATTGATAATATACGTTAACTCGATAATGAATAATAATATTTTTTTTGATATTTTTATAAATTTAATTAGTGAGCTATTGACTAATAAGTTAGTTATATGTAAAATTGGGATATCATACGGTTTATAGTGTTTGTCTATTTATTTTTAAATATTTTAATATTAACGAGGATGAGATATGTTATTTATTATGATTATATATCACGACTATAATAAGGAGAAAAATTTATTAAACTTGTATCGTATTGATACTTAAAAAGAAGTGAAATATAGATATTTGTAGATTACTAATAGACCATTATATATTAGGGTTGATTTAATGGTAAGCAACTTGATATCGCTTAAGTAAAGTATCGGGTTCGATTCATCGTGTATGTAAAAAATCACCATTGGGAGACTCACCCCAAAATCAAGTATGAGACCTGATCGGTCCGAATTAATAAGGATAAAATCTTAGAACCAGAAGGACAACAAAAAAAATATTATTATATATATAAATTTTTTGAATTATTTTCAATCAAATATATTAAAAAATTATTATTATATAAAATTATATCTAATATTTAACAGTTTAGTTAACAAAATTAATGATTAAACGAGTGAAGATGATTATCCTCCATGGATAAACATAAAATAAAGCTATCATTTGGAGAATAGCGTGGCTGTCAGCTTTAATACATTAAACATTTCCCCAAAAAAAAGGATAAAAGGAAAATTGAGACATAACCCTTGTAGCGGTTGGCATTCATGACTTTCTGTGTAACAGGTGGGTAGTTGAACTTACATGAATTCAGCCAGCCTTAGATGCTTCTCCTCTCCCTCTCTCTCTCTCTGTCTGTTCATAACATCGTTATCTCCAAAGTCCATAGAGTCAGATAATTATTTATATAGACAGCATGGAATGAATATGTTCATAGTCAAAATCAAATTTGTCTCCCTTAGCTGACCCTTAAACTGCCTGGCTTTGATAGGCTATTGCACAACACTTGTCCCCTGGTAGTCGAGGCGACAAAGACCCTAATTTTTCTTGCCATGGCTGAGATCTCTGCTACAAATGGAAACCATGAGGTAGTTTTGAATGTAAATGATGAAATAAATAACCATCTTCCTCCTCCACCGCCTCCCAAAAGAAAAGACCCCGATATCGGTCTATCTGTATCTTTCATACAAAAGGTATCTATTTATCTATGGATCTATCATTTCATATGTAATTATTGTGTTGTTTGTTGTATGATGATGAGTATGGGTTTGTTGTATTTTACGATTTGCAGCTGATGGCGGAGTTGTTCGGCTCATACTTCTTGATATTTGCCGGTTGTGCATCGGTTGTGGTGAATGTGAACAACGATAAAGTGGTTTCACTTCCTGGGATTTCTATAGTGTGGGGATTGGCCGTGACGGTCTTGGTTTACTCCGTCGGTCACATCTCCGGTGCTCATTTCAACCCTGCCGTCACCATTTCTTTTGCTACTTGCAGAAGATTCCCTGTCAGACAGGTACAATTTCCATGATCTAATTTGTGTTTCAAATGCTCTGTTTTGTGCAGAGATTTCCAGTGCTTAATTTTGATTTCCTTTTTGTATAGGTGCCTGCTTATATATTGGCTCAAGTTACTGGATCAACTTTGGCTGCTGGTACACTCCGGTTGTTGTTTAGTGGACCCCACGACGTGTTTGCCGGAACGTCGCCTCAAGGGTCCGATTTGCAGGCGTTCGTGGTCGAATTCATTATCACTTTTTATCTCATGTTCATTATCTCCGGCGTTGCAACTGATAACAGAGCCGTAAGTTCCGCCTTCTCAGAGCATATCGCACTAATAACATCAAGTCATTGTTACCTTTCGATGCCGTCGAATAATCAACATATTTTTTTAGTATGCCGGTTTTTCGACGACACCTCGATGCCTAAAGACAGAAGAAAAGTCGAAGATGACGAAATTCAAATCTCAAATTAATTTTACAAATCTTATATGTATTGAAGAAGTTGCCATTTATTTATGTACAGATTGGAGAACTTGCTGGACTTGCCGTTGGCGCTACTGTGCTGCTCAATGTGATGTTTGCAGGGTACTTTAACTTTTTCCTTAACCCACTTGCCTATTTCTATTACTCTAATTTGTTCTCTTCTCGACTCACAAGTCTCTAATAATCATAGTTGAAATGTATTTTTAACTTTATGGGTTAATTGCATATTATATATCCTCAAATTATGGTTCAAATTCTAAATTTGGAACCAAGTTTCAAAACATATTACTTCAGTGTTCAGAGCCTTTATGCTGATGTTTTAAGATACTGTATTCAACAGGCCAATTACAGGAGCATCGATGAACCCGGCAAGGAGCTTGGGACCTGCAATTGTGTCAAATCACTACAAAGGGATATGGATATATCTCACCGCACCGACACTCGGGGCGGTGTCGGGTGCCTGGGTTTATAACATGGTGAGGTACACTGACAAGCCATTGAGGGAGATAACCAAGAGTGCTTCCTTCCTCAAGAGTTCACGTAATTCAGGTTAAATTATTTTCTGCAAATCAAAACTATATATTATGACTGATAGAATTGGAGTCATTGACCATTGTTAGTATTGCAAATGAAAGATGGCGATTTTACAAGGCATGTACTTATCATTAACAGAAGAATGGTGTTCGGCTCATTACTGCTGTGTTTTTAAATATTAATATAATTCAATTTCATGTTGATCTAGTGAGTTATAAAAAATCTAACTTTTAGTTTTGAATGAAATTTAGAAGATTTGCAAACAAGTTTGGACCGATTAAAAGAAAAAATAGTAATATAATATTCTTTTCAATCGAGAAAATCATCAAATAACAACAATGAAAGAAGCAATGGGTGACAATTTCAAATTCAAAAAAATTAGGGTGTCGTTAAAAAAATGACTAACATATCATATCAATATTTCTTAATGGTAACTGATTATAGTGACCATAATGAAAGAAAATTAAAAATTCACTGAATATATTGTCAAGTTTTAAAAGTTTAATGATCAAAATGCAAATACTATAACAATTCAAGGACCATTTATACAGCTTACCCCAGAAGAACTGTCATTCATGGCGGATGGGTGCAAAATCTGTCAAAACTGTTCAAGTTTTGCCTAGTATGTATCAGATCACGTGTTCAAAAAAATAATTCATCGAATTACTTGACAAAATTAACGATAAAAATTATTCTTGGTACTAAAAGCCAAGATTTCAAAAATAGAAAAAAATAATTTAACTATATAATAAGGGACTAAGTCCATAAAAAACGCATAGTACAAGGAACTTCTATACGATATGGCCCCTGCATATCTGTATTGGTCCCTAGGATTGTTCATTAGGTTAATTCGGTGGCCGAACCGATCGAATTACCATTAACTAAATTAATCAAACTTTTTTTTTCTTTAACCGTTAATCGAATCGAACTTTTTTTCGAAAATATTAAGTGAACCGAATAAATTTCGGTTAATTTTTGAATTAACCGAAAATTTTTAAAATTTTCTAATTTATATAAAAATTAAATATTTTATAATTAAAAAAACAGTTTATAATTAATTTAAATAATATATAATTATAAAATAAAAATTTCATATAATTTTTTTAATTAATTAATATTGATTTAGGTTTAAAATTTATTGGATCTTAAATTATTAATTGAGTTTTAAATGATTTGGGCTGAGCTCATATGTTATATATAATATATATAATATTTTTTTAATTTTATTTCGGTTAATTCGGTTAATTCAGTTAATTAACCGATTTCGAACCGAATTAATCGTTAACCGAATATAAAAAAAACCTTAATCGTTCCCCGATCGAACTAATTAGGTGGCTGATCGAATTAACCGAATTAGTTCGGTTCGATCGGTTAATTCAGTTAAAACCGAATTTTAAATACCCCTATTGGTCCCTTTGTTTTACCCCTTAACTGCCAAGTTCTGAAAGCAGTTGATTTATATTCTCAGCACCTTGGTTTCTTGAATTAATTTCGAAATTCAGCAAAAAGACTTTGATTGTAGGCACTTCAAACTTATCCTAACCAACACACTTGTTCTTAATAAATTAATTAAAAGCACGTTTTCCTCGGAAGAAGTAGTTGAAGATCACATGTTTCATGCTCCATGTTCCATATGCATTTCATAGTCTGCAACGCCTCGGGAAGGTTGTTCGGAGCATTCTTGTTCAATAAGCACATGATTACTGCATGCATGTCATGAAAAATCTACTGCCGATTAACCAAATAAACTGTTCATATGCATCGATATCAAAAAATCTAATCTCGATTGATATTCGAGATGTAAGAGATTGATATTAGTCATTTGAATCATGAGACATACGTCGTATGCAACGAACATAAGGAAAGAGAGATCTTGTACATGATAAACCTAGGAAATAACATATTTTGCTTGGATCAATTGCTATGTGATAAAGAGTAAAGACTTTAGAGACATGAATGAAAGTGCTTCTTTTAGCTGGTGCATCAAGAGACTTTTGAAACTAAGGACAGAGGCTCTCCCTATTTTATATGAAGAATCAATGAAGACTAAAGATATATGGGTCAAGGGAGACAAAGTTCCTTGACACAAATTGATTTGGTTTCCCCTCCACATCCCTAAATTCAACATGATTTCTTAGATGGTAATTTTGGACAGACTCCCAACAAGGGAGAGGTTTATACGTATGGGAATTACTTCTGATGGTTTTTGTGTTTTATGCAATGAAGTCTTTGAAACAAGGAACCACCTGTTTGCTGATTGTGCTTTGGTTGTTTCCCTATGGAAGGCTATCTTGAACCTCACTGACTTGAGCAGACCTCCTATGTCATGAGATAACATGCTAGTTTGGGCTTGTGGAGCTTGGAAAGGTAAATCCCTCCTTACTACTATCATGAAGATTGCTTTGTGTACTTTCATCTACTCTGTTTGGGAAGAAAGAAACAGAAGATTGTTCAAAGGAAGGTCACGAACGTTGAAGAGATTTTGAACTCCATTAAGGAGATTGTTGGAATTCAACTTAGAGGTAGAAATATTAAGACTAGATAATGTTAATACTTATCTTTGTAATTATTGGGGTATAGATTAACCATTTTTTGTTGCAAGTAAGTTTGTCTTTTGTTCCTTGGTTGGGATGTTTTTTTTGTAGCAGAACTCTGCTTGATTGGATAATAAAATTTAATTTATCAAAAAAAAAAAAAACCACTAAACAGGCAAAATATAAGTGATTTGTTAAGAAAAAAGATATGGTAAATCTTTAATTACAAGATTACCTTTCAACTTTGCAGTGCTCTTTGACTATTCCGTATCAGCGTGCTCCTAGCAGAACCATCTCTCCTATGTGTTCTTGGAAGGAGTAAAGGTCTACAGCAAACCAATGTAAACAGTACCTCCGTCGT
Source organism: Hibiscus syriacus (assembly GCF_006381635.1). Classification (NCBI taxonomy): domain Eukaryota; kingdom Viridiplantae; phylum Streptophyta; class Magnoliopsida; order Malvales; family Malvaceae; genus Hibiscus; species Hibiscus syriacus. The sequence goes on from NW_024063213.1 coordinate 346,138, forward strand.
AAACAATGTCATATTGACCCATACGAAAATAGTTCTCCTCCAATACCATATGATTCTTTTGATAAATGGAAGCTCAGAGTCCAGGATGAGGAAAGCATTGTATAATTTTGTCATACCCCGAATTTAAATTAGAAAATAAATAATTTATTTAATTTAATCGAAGGACCAAAATAGAAATTTCTAAAAATTTTAGGTCAATTTTTGAATATGTAAAGAGTTCAAGGTCTATCCCCGTAATTTACCCATAACCCTCCTATCATCAAAAATAAAATAATAGATAGTTGGAGGGATTTGAACTCCTAACCCATGGAGTGGCCAGGCATGCCTCTACAGCCAGGCTAGAACACTGTTACTAACTTAAGGTATTAAAAATTTATTTTATATTAATTATGTTGGGTTTTAACCTATTTTCCAGAACTCCTGGTGCTCGTGAATTCCCTAACCCTAAACCCAATTTTTATTAAACAAGTCCCTATCCTCAAGCCTTCAATCACCAATTCGTCGACCTCCTATCGTCGTTACAGTGTTTGACACCACTAGACTAACCGACAGCCTCTTGCGACCCATTCCCGACCCTAAATTTATCGAATCGATTGTCGATTGTCGCGAGAAATGGAGAAAACATCGTCGAGCAACCTATCTCGGACCCCAACATTCGTTGACTGGTGGTTATCACCGCCCATCCCAAACGTCACGCCTTGTCAGCCCGACCAAAACCCCTAAGGTCGTTCGGTGCCATAGTTCATCCAATCCCTAGCGTCGCTGCTACTTTTTCCCCGATTTTGGCCAGTCTAGACACTAGTTTGGCTCACGACCGCCATTATTGCACTCCCCACCTCCGTCTGCTCAAAACCCGACCGGTGGGTGGGGTCAATGTCGACGGTTAGGCAAGTGATTGAACGAGGAGTGCTTGCCTACTGTCCCTGACCCCCGTCATTGCTGCAAGCATCGGCAGTGCGAGTGGGTCCCCAGCTCTGGTTTCTTCTAGAACCGATCCAGCAAATCTGGACCGACTTGAACTGGTCTGAACCGTGTTTGTTTGACCCGATCGAGTCAACCCAGTCCGAGGAACTGAGTCAACTCGGATAGAGTCAACCCTGTTGGGATTATAAAGAGGCTCAATTTACAACCGAAAAAGTGCAAAGAGGTTTAATTGATAAAATTGAATTTAGGGAGTAAGGAGAACAAAAAGATGAGACAATTTGGCACAAGGATTTAAAGTGCTTCGACTTATAAACCAAGTCTACATCCATTACCTTAGCTCCTCATTAAGGATTTTCTAGCAAATTCTTTAATTTGTTCATTCTTTTTCAAGGATAAAGAGATAACATTTACAACACCCTATCTTTTCAATTGGCTAAGATAGAACCAAAAACCCTTTACAAAAGGAAAAGAATGTAAACAATAAAACCTCTAAAAATGAAGATGTTTACAAATTAAAAGCTAACAATAACAAAATATTTAGAAGAGATTGGAATAAAGAGTGTAAAGCTCTTATCTTGTGTTTGATTGCTTGGATATGTGTTGGAATGCTATTGTGGCCGTTTCTAGCTGTTGGAGGTGGTTTGGAGTCGTTGGGGATCAATTTTCGTGCAAAATAAAGTTGCCCAGACTAAGGGGTATCGGTACTCCTAAAGGGAGTATCGGTACTACCTTTGTTATATTTAAATCAACTAGTCGTTACTAGCCGTTGGTGCTTGATGGTATCGATACTATGGCAATGGTATCGGTACTACTATACATAGTAGTATAGGTACCCCTTTGGGTATCGATACCATTTTTGCATTCTGAAATTTGAGCAAAGCTGGTAGTATCGGTACTACCTAGTGAGTATCGATACTTCCCTTACCTTTGGTATCGGTACCACATGAACAATATCGACACTTGTTGAATTGGTATCAATACTGTAAGAACAGTATCGGTACTACTTGTCCAGAAAATTGTTTTGTGCTCAATTCCAAGTTTTAAGGACTTTGAATTATTTTTTAAAACTTTGAATAAATTCAATTCAAGTCCAAAAACATTTTGCCCTAATTGTTATATCAAAATATAGTTAAACAATCTCTCCTTTTTTGATATAACAAAACATTTGAAAAATTATTTTTGGGAAAACTCCCCCTTAATAAAATGTTTAATGAAATTGATACCAATTGTTGAAAAATATGTGAAAATGTTTAGTTCCTTTTTTTTCATTAAGAAATTGATTTTTTCAAACACATATTTCTCCACCTTTGTTAAATAAAAAAGAATTCAACTTTAAAGTTCAAAAATAACTTTAAAGAGTAAGTGGTAATTTGCACAAAAAAACCATTTGAAAAATCAAAGCTCCCCCCTCAAAAAACGCATTTCAAACAAAAATTAGCTTTAAAATCTTGATACTTAAACAAAATTGAATTTCAACAAAGATTAACAAAAATGTTAGTAACACATGAAATTCAATATATTCAAGTCTAAAATACTTTATGCAATACCAATTATTGAAATTAAGAACATGTGCATAAAGTTTTCAAAAATGTTATGCATTTGAAGAATTTGATATCAATTGCTAGAGAGATATCATTAACATTTTAAATACATGCATAAACATTTAAATTTAGGTCAAAAATTTTAAAAATTTTAAAATCAAAGCATTTGAAAAGTTGATATCATTTGCATTGAAAATCAATTTTGACTAAAATTCATTATGATGAACTACAAATTATGAAAAATCATTAAAAAGTTTAAAATGTTCATCATAAAACTTTTTCAACATACATGAGATGGAAAACATATAATCGTTTAAAATCAAACTCATGCATGCTTAAAATTAAATGAGCAACCAAATAATCAAAATCAAAAGCATTAAGCTTAGAGGTTACCCATTCCTTTTCAAGTGTGTCTAGAGCATCTCAATTTCTTTATTTTCATCACCGTTTCTCCCACACACCTACAAGAGACATTTAAGTAGATATCGGTATCAAAATTGCTTTGGATCCTTGAATGTTAGTTTCAATGCCCTTGTTCCCTTAGGAACCCATTTGTCTAATTTTAAAAGATTTTCTTTTCTTTATGGGACAAGTATGTTCCAAATAACCATGAAAATGGCAATGTGAGCATTTTGCCATTTTCAAACATAATTAGTTATTTTTAGAAATTAATTCTTTTTCTTTTATTAAGCTCTCAAGCTTAACTTTAAAATCAAAATTTTCTTTTTCTAAATCATTAATCTTGACTTTTGAAAAACTCTAAATCATTTTTCAAAATTTCATTTTGATTTTCAAAATCAACTTCGGATTTCAAAATTAAATCATTTTTAACTTTAAATTTTGAAATTAATTTCTTATATTTGGAATTCATGGTCTCAAAATCCAAATACAACTCATTATAAGCATCTTGTAACTCATCAAAAAAATATGAATTTAAATCATTCGAGTTAGAAAATACGTTGGAATATCCTTCGATGGCCATGAGGCATAAGTTGGCTACTTCATCTTCATCATTGGAGTCATCTTCATCACTCCAAGCTACCACAAATGCCTTTTCTTTGATGATCCTTTATTCTTTAGGAGAGAGCATTCATACTTGACATGCCCCTTTCTTTGACAATTGAAGCACACCGGGGGACCCTTCTTCTTGGTTGATTAATGCTTCACTTCCTTGGAAGACATGGGTAAGTAGAGAACCGATTAGCTTGTCTAGAGTGAGAGACTTTAGGTCTCTAGCTTCGATAATCGAAGTCTTCTTTGATTTCCAAGACTTTGGAAGAGAGTAGATCATCTTCCTCACTAACTTCTCATTGGAGATAACTTCTCCAAATCCTTTGAGACCGTTGACAATCACGAAAAATTTATCCATCATAGCTTTGATGTCTTCATCGAGTTTCATCTTGAAATTCTCGTAGCTATGGTTGAGAAGACTTATCTTGGTTTCCCTCACTTCATCGGTTCCCTCATTAGTGACTTGGAGCTTATCACATATCTTCTTGGCATTTGAACAAGAGGATACTTTTCCATATTCATCTGGGCCTAATGCACAAAAGAGAATGTGCATAGCCTTAGCATTGAGTTAGAACTTCTTATTCTCTCCATCACTCCAATCGTCCATGTCGCCAGTTGGAATAGTATAGCCTTTCATGATCGAGTTCCAAGCTCCTAGATCATTTTCTTTAATGAAGAGCATCATCCTATTCTTCCAATAGGCATAATTTTCTCCATTGAAGTATGGTGACATGTTGACCAGTTGTGAATCTTCAATGTAGTATGCACCGGAGGTTGAATCCATTTCTTCTCGGTTGTGTCAGAAATTGGTAGAGTTTCTTCTAGGAACGTCTCAAGGTGGCTAAAAATTCTAAATAAGTTAGACTCTGATATCAATTGTTGGGATTTATAAAGAGGCTTAATTTACAACCGAAAAAGTGTAAAGGGGTTTAATTGATAAAAATGAATTTAGGGAGTAAGGAGAACAAAAAGATGAGACAATTTGGCACAAGTATTTAAAGTGCTTCGACTTATCAACCTAGTCTACATCCACTACCTTAGCTCATCACTAAGGAATTTCTAACAAATTCTTTAATTTGTTCTTTCTTTTTCAATGATAAAGAGATAACCTTTATAACACCCTATCTTTTCAATTGTCTAAGATAGAACCAAAAACCCTTTACAAAAGGAAAAAAATGTAAACAAGAAAACCTCTAAAAAGGAAGGTGTTTACAAATTAAAATCTCACAAGAACAAAATATTTACAAGAGAATTGGAATAAAGAGTGAAAAGTTATTCTCTTGTGTTTGATTGCTTGGATAGGTGTTCTAACACTTCTTCAAGTGTTCACAACTTGTATTTATGTGTTGGAATGTTGTTGTGCCCGTTTCTAGCCGTTGGAAGTGGTTTGGAGCCATTGGGGATCAATTTTCATGCAAAATAAAATTGCCCAGACCAAGGGGTATCGGTACTCCTAAAGGGAGAATCGATACTACCTTTGTTATATTTAAATCAATTAGCCATTACTAGCCATTGGGGCCTGATGGTATCGATACTATGGCAATAGTATTGGTACTACTATACATAGTAGTATCGGTACCCCTTTGGGTATCGATACCATTTTTGCATTTTAGAATTTGAGCAAAGCTGGTAGTATCGGTACTATCTAGTGAGTATTGATACTTCCCTTACCTTTGGTATCGGTACCATATGAACAATATCGGTACTTGTTCAATTGGTATCGATACTGTAAGAACAATATCGATACTACTTGTCCAGAAAATTGTTTTGTGCTCAACTCCAAGTTTTAAGGACTTTGAATTATTTTTTAAAACTTTGAATAAATTCAATTCAAGTCCAAAAACATTTTAACCTAATTGTTATATCAAAATATAGTTCAACAAACCCTTTGTCTTTGACTTTGACAAAAAAGTCAAATTTTCCAAAAAGTCATATTTTATGTTTTTCGACGTCATGAGTCCGAATCTGAAGTCTGTTTCGCTAAATTCAAACCTGGTAAAATATTTTCAGCATTTTACCTTTCGATTCGATCTGTTTTCCGTAATTAGGCTCCGTTTATGATATAATTTCTATTTATATGTATCCGAGATATTATTAGACATTGGATTCAAGTTCGAGAGTGATCCAATGGAGTTTAAATGTTTAATCGGTGGAACACAAAAATCGATGTAATACTCTACTACTTTTTGTATACTTTTCGGAATGCATTGATAAATGATAAATGCATGAATGAAAATGATTGGTTAGGTATATTTAATTATTATTGGACTCAAACTGAATTTCGAATAAATACAGACATTATATAAGACTCAGACTGAAATTGGTAGACCAATCGGAAACAAATCTAAGTTCAGTGATTTAATCGGTAAATCAATAAATCTCGAGACTCGTAAATTCTGAGTAACCATTATTAATCTCCTCTGCCAACGATTTTCTATTACAAAATATATACCTCAATGGTACATGATGATTTAAACAAAACCGTACACATTTAAAGACGATTTTACATTGAGTTATTTATTTTAATTTGTTTCTAAAAATAATTTTCAAAGAGGAGAGTATTGAATTAGCCAAGTCAACGTAGCAAAGCTTGGATTAAAATTGGAGTTAAAATATTTATCCAAAACTGGATAAATACATAATGTTTGAAACACGTAGAAAATGGTTATTACGTTAATCATCCTCCTACTTGTCTTTTAGTTTATCCATTTAATGGGTCCACGATAACAACTCCCTCCTTCTTATCCCATATGCCATCCAGTTTTGACAAAAACTTTCAATTCTGGTTGAAAACCAAATGCTTAAAATAAGAGGATATTCCTTTGTTTGTTATTTAACATGCATCCCACTTGCAACCTTAAGCAACGCTGACTTTGACTGAAATCCCCACTTGCACCCTTAAGACATCTCATTTTCACTTTGATTAAGCTCTTCTAAAGTCAATACGTTCAGGATCGTAGAGGGATGTTAGTCCAAAATTTCAATCGCTAGGTATTATTTCTTGGGATGGTATTATCGTAGAGTTTATCCTTTTATTTGATAGTTGTCGCGGCAGTCTTCGGTTGGGTTCGGAATTGAGCTTCGACTTGAATATTTGGATTGGAGTTGCCACCGATCACTTTAAAAACATTTAGGTGGATCGAACACCATCTTACCTGATCTGCGCTTTATCATAAATATGTCGTGTTCGAGAGTCGGTTACGGTCAAGAAAGGATTAGCACCCTTGAACCGCCCTTTCGGTACCAATTAATTTGTCAGTTGCCTTTAATTGCGAAAATTAAAAATTTAAATAGAAATTTAAAACATTCGATTCGAATTACTTACCTTGATTGATTGGAATTTCTCTAAAAATGATTGAATATGTTAGTCAAGAAATAATAAATAAATGTTAAAAAATCAAAGAAAAATATAAAAAAAATAATAAACTAAAAAATAATAAAATCAAAAGATAAAAAAATAAATAAAAATAGAGAGAAAAAATAAAAATAAATCGAAGAAATAAATGAGATAAAAAACAAATAAAAAATAATAATAATACTAATAATAAAGAAAAAACAAATAAAAATATATATAATAATAATGAAAGGGACTGAATTGAAATAAAAACCAAGTTTGAGGATCAATTCAAGGTGAATTCAAGGTTAATTTAAATGAAACAAACCAAAATGAAATCATTAAAAAAATGGGGGGACCAAACTGCAATTCCCCCTTTTACACCTAAAACACGCGGATCCCCTGGCCCGGTCGGGTTGCATGCGGGTCGACCCAGCGGTCGTATATAAGCAAAAAAAGATGCCCCAAATCCCTCATTTTTACTTCCCCTCTCAAAAACAACAAATCTCAATTCTCTCCAGCTCTATTCCCCGATGGCCGACCACCACCGGTGGCCTCTCCCCGCAGTGTCGTCGCCGCACCTAAAAGCTTCGTCCTGTCATCCCGGAACCAAATCCGTCCTCAAAACCATAAAAGAACCACTAGATCGGAGTAGATCTAGCCTAGAAAGCCACAATTCTTACCCTTTTCGGCAAACACTCTTCGCCTTCCCCGGTGAATTCTCGAAATCGAAAGGTTTCTTTGTGAGTTGCTTTGACTTTTACTTGTATTTTGCTACTTTTCTTTGATATTTGTAGCGTTGGAATCGGTTTTTTGCTCACTGTGTTTTTGTTACTTCGATATTGTTTCGATGTTGTGGTGGTTGATTTACTGTGTTACTCTCTTTTGTTTGTTGTGGGTTCGGGGCCACGATTGCTCGGCACTGTTCTTTGTTCTGTGGTTGTATTGACATGTTGTCTCTCGATGATACTTGGTGTCCCCTACTGTTGGCTTCACCAAGGCTTTTATAGCTCGGTTTTGGTTGTTTGGTCCCGACGATCTCAGGATCGTGGTTGTTGGTTGACCGAGATCTTCGTGCATGTTGCATCGGTCGCCTCGGGATGGTTCAGTCCCGATGGTGCGGCCGAAAAATACGCTGGCCGTTGGTTTGCTCCTTGCGGCGCCGTTGACCTGTTAACTGTTTATGTTAGGATTTTTCAAACCCTAATAGTCTTGGGTTGGTTCAGGCCCACTTCTAGACCCAAACCGTAACTTGATATGTCCCCTTTTAGAACTTGTTGGACCCTGGACAAAATAAATAAAAAATGAAAGTAAATAAATAATAATAATAATAAATAATAATAATATAATATAGATTATATAATATATATTTCAAAAAAAATATTTTTAAACTATATATTATATTTAAATTTTTAAAACTATATATTATATAGTTTTCAAAAATGATTTTAAAAATATTATATAAGTTTTCAAAAAATATTTTTTAAAACTATATATTATATAAATTTTTCAAAATGTTTTTAAAAATTATATATTATATTTTCAAAATGATTTCAAAAGTATATATATATTTTCAAAATGTTTTAAAAACTATATATTATATATAAGTTTTCAAAAACTATATAATATATTTTCGAAAACCATTTTTTGAAAACTATATATTATATTTTTCAAAAACATTTTCAAAAATTATACTATATATATATATATATATATCTATAATAAAATAAAATAAAAAAATTGGACGAAAATGAGTGTCTACAATAATATATATCAAAAAGTGCATTAAAGGATAAAAATGTAATTTTAAAATTCGTATAGGACGTAAAACATGTATCATAGACTTAATTTTTAACATTAGAACGTCGTGCTATAACATGATTGAAGACTCTCATAACATAATTTTATTTTTTAATTATATCATTTCGTCAAGTTTATATTTTATTTTTGCGAGGGTTAAGTTCTTAATCAAGTCATTTTAGAACGCCATAACACATGAAGCACATGTCAAATTTTTCAATATGCATCTGGTAATGTATCAAAAACGAAGGTCAAATGATTCCAAGGGCGGCTGAAGCGAAAAACTCGAGCAGACACCCCCAGTTGTCTCATCTTACCGACCGCAAAGAATACTACAGATCATTATCCCAAAATCATTTGCTCACGTGCGGTGCAATCTTATATTTTTATTTACATCGATTGGATTGAGACAACGGCACCGTTTCTCATAGGATATATGCGTCAAATTATGTTATCCGTTCAACTAGACCAAAAATAACAACCGTCCGATGCATCATCGGCGGTCCCCGTTGTTTACCCTTCGCGCAAAAGTAGAAAATCGTCGTTTTTTTTGTTCTTTTTCTCGTCTCGTCCCTATCCTTGTTCAGTGCCCCGTTGCCAGCATGGTTTTAGTTGGTCACGTAATGGCAAAAATACTGTATAGATCCTTGCTCTGTAATGGAAATTGCAATTTAATTCATCATTAGAAAATCGTGTACAGTGATCATTTCTATAATCATTTAAAAAAGTATTAATTTCCTCTAAATAGACTTAATTAAATAATATGATGTTAATTTGAATTATGATTTGAATATTCATTCGATCAATTATGACCTAAAAATTTATTCTTTTACATTCAAATTCAATTCATATTAGATGTATTTATTTGATTTTTAAGTTTCAATTGATCAAATGAAAATTTATATTACATAAAATGTCATATTCAAAATCAAATGATTTAATATATTCGATATAAACAATACTATTTTTAATTGTTTTGTTTGATTTTCTCACATACGAATGAATAAATGAGATTTTTCCTATGTGGACCAAAATGTGATTCACACTATGGCATGGGATCTGTACAATACTTTTACCCTTAATTGAATATTTTCCTGCGCCGTTTCCCTCACGCGTCAGCAGCTTGTAAAGGGAACGCCCCTTTGGATAGGAAGAAGAAAAAGCCCGCGACGCAACTGTCACCGAAACTTCTTCAACTGCCGTCCCAAATTCCTATCCTTTTATCTTTACCCCCTCTTTAAAATCCTTCTCTCATCGACTCTCATTACATACTAATTCCGTTTAAATCTCGTTTAATTAAGACTTTAAGCAAATTCTAAATCTTACTCATTTCGGAAAACAAAGTAGTAATCACTTGTTGATTTCCTAGTTCTGTGTCTGTTATAATCGATGGAAACCAAAACGGCGGTGAGGTTTATGTTACAGAAGCAATCGTCTCTGGCGCCAGAGAGAGACAGTTTCGAATCGGATGGAAGAGAGGAAGGAGACGATATAGACGGAGTTAGGCTGATGTACATAGCCAACGAAGGTGACTTGGACGGCATCCGGGAGCTCTTAGACTCCGGGATCAACGTTAACTTCCGCGACGTCGATGATCGGACGGCTCTCCATGTCGCCGCCTGTCAAGGACAGACCGATGTCGTTTCTTTGCTCATTCAATATGGCGCCACCGTCGATTCTAAAGATCGCTGGAGAAGCACTGTAAGCAAAAGCAAAAAACCAGAGCCATCTTCTCCTGTTTCGCCTCTTTTTTAATTTTTATTCTAATACATTTTTATTTTGGTGTAATAGCCTTTGGAGGATGCTATATATTATAAGAATCATGAAGTGATTAAGCTTTTGGAGAAGCATGGAGCTAAGCCTTTGGTTAGTTTTGCATCATTCATCTGGAAAAATTTTCCCCATTTTACTGATTTTTAATTGACATTGCTTGTTGAATTTTGGTAATAGATGGCTCCAATGCATGTAAAACACGCTCGTGAAGTGCCGGAGTACGAAATAGACCCAAAAGAACTTGATTTTACTAACAGCGTCTACATTACTAAGGTAACGTTTTTTTTTGGATAAGGTAATCTCTCTCTTTTTTTAAAGCGTGATTGTTCATAATTTTAACAATTTAAATCATAGTGATCTTTAGAAATAGTTTTTCGGTAATTGAGGAAGTTTTGCCGGCTAACTAATATTTACCACATGACATTGATAAGGAGGAAACTATTACATTATAGTTGTTTCTCTACTAGCATAATGCCTATCGAAGTTTGAGAGGAATGTTTGGAATTTTTGAAATAGTTGCTCCATTATTGCACTGTGAGTTTTTTTCTTTCTAGATGTGTGTAAATTTAAGCATTCGATGGGGAATTGCTAGATAGCTCTCAGAAGATCCTCTTTTTTTGGGTTTCCTAGAGCAAAGTTTTGTTATCTATGCAATGCAGGTTTGAAATTTGGTATGGGACACATAGGGGTGAATAGACAAGTTATGTGCAAAGAGCCAACTAAAAACTTAGGCTGTTTTCGTCCCTTTGTGTTGATGTTGCATGCATAGGAAATATTAAACTCATAATCTGACGAGCAAGTGCTTTTACATCTTTAATTTTTTTTCTTAGACCGCTGCTGTCTGTGATTAAATTGCAGGGAACCTTTTGTATAGCCTCATGGCGTGGGACACAAGTAGCTGTAAAAAAGTTTGGGGATGAAGTTATTACTGACGAGACTAAAGTGTAAGTTGCTCATAAAGTGAACCTTTTCTTCACTCTATTTTTTTGTTTGGGAGTTCTGTAGGTTGTGACATTAGGTGAGAGAACCAATGGACCATGCTGGATTCTTTATGTTATCTGTTTTTCTTTTCTTCTTTCAGGGGTGCATTTAGAGATGAACTTGCGCTGTTTCAGAAAATTCGACATCCAAATGTAGTCCAATTTCTTGGTGCAGTAACTCAAAGTAGTCCGATGATGATTGTGACGGAGTATCTACCCAAGGTATTACTCTAGCATCTAATTTACCATCATAGTATATGGTCTATACATGCCTTCACTTATGTCCGATTTCATGGCTTGCTAAGTTGATTTCAACTTGTGTTTTTTTGTTGTGTATTAGCACTGTATAATTCATTGATATGAAATTGCTATACCAGATCTTAGTTTCCTCTTATTTTTCAGTGATTCTAGATAACTGAATTTTGTAATATAGCTCCAACCTTATCTGCTTCTTTAAGAGTTAGGTTTTCAAACTTTAATTCATTGTTTATTTTGCAGGGAGATTTAAGAGCTTATTTGAAAGGATAAGGAGCATTGCAACCAATAATAGCTCTGCGGCTTGCACTAGATATTGCAAGGTTTGTTATGGTATTATTGCAGTTTGGACTTGATAAACTATTGCTTTAGTATGCCACATTGAACGATGGCTGTTTTCTTTTTCATAAATGGGCAGTTTGATTTCAACTTTGATTTGAGAGTTAGAGATAATTTTAAATGAGTAGGTACTCTGTTACATGGTCTCTATCTTTTCAGGAATATCTATAAGCAAATCTAAAATCCAAAATAATGATAGCTTACTGGTGACACATAAAACTTCAGTCTTCACTTGTTTATTTTAGATGATTGAAGTTGGTAATTTAAGTATTTATTGGGAGGTATCTTCCAATGGTCGAACTTGAAAGGTCTTTAACATATTTTCCACTATCTTGCAGGGGAATGAATTATTTGCATGAGAACAAACCACCAATAATTCATCGTGATCTCGAGCCTTCGTAAGTTTTCTTGTTGACATTGGTTTTATTCTCCAAACAAATTTATGTATATACGAGCACGAAATAGCTTTAGTTTTGTATAAAATACAAGTTGTCTTCCTTAATTTTCTGAAAGTCAGAGCCGTTTACGTGCCTGTAATTGTATTGACAGAAACATTTTGAGGGATGACTCCGGACATCTCAAAGTCGCAGATTTTGGCGTTAGCAAGCTTCTCACAGTTAAAGAAGTTAAACCTCTAACATGTCTGGAAACATCATGTAAGTCTCTTTTTACTTGGTTCTAGTTATCCACCTTCTTACCATGTAACCAGTCATTTTAGAAATTATCTGGATTTGTTGGGTTTTATTTTGTATTGTTAACAAAATCTCTCCTCTTTAACCTTAAACATGTCGATTGTTGTTGTCACAGGTCGATATGTCGCTCCGGAGGTTTTCAAAATCTATGACTATGATACTAAAGTGGATGTGTTTTCATTTGCTCTGATCCTACAGGAGGTAAATTTTTGGGCATCAGCTCATATTTTCAATGAATGGGTGAAACTGAGCCAATACCTGGTTGAATCCCTATTTCTTATGTGTTCTTTGAAAAATCTAATCATCGGAACAGGCTTGATAAGTGGTTTAAATGTGGTATGTACTTTAGATGATTGAAGGCTGCCCACCATTTTGTACAAAACCAGACAAGAAGTTCCCAAGGCATATGAATCAAGGGAGCGTCCACCTTTCAAAGCTCCATCCAAGTATTATGCCCATGGACTCAAAGAGTGAGTACTAGACTTTTAGCATATTAGTCATTTTAATTCTCTCTGTCCGAATGATTAACGGTGCTCCTCCTTACAGGTTAATCGAGGATTGTTGGAACGAGAAGCCTGCTAAGCGACCAACGTTTAGACAGATAATAAAGAGATTGGAATCCATTCACAACAGTTTCAGTCATAAAAAGAGTTGGAAGGTATTACTCTATTTCTTGAGACCTTCATTCTGCCATTCCCTTGCAATTATTTTCTCTGTAGTGTCATATTGCCAGTAGAAGCACTGAATTGTCAAAGAAGAATGAAACCAATTATTCAGAAATTAGTTATTTATGATCCCACAATGGAAGTTCAGAATTAATGATTGAAACTAAAGTGTAGATCAAGTTCTGATGTCGCATGAAGTTTCCGAATTTAAATCTGTAGTTTGGGATGATGTGTTTTTTAGGCTAGTCTTTACTATAAGGCATTCTATTTGTTAGCATTTCAGTCCGTTGTGCAGGTCTGGTGCAAACTTTAATCATTAGGCTGATATTTGTTCTCTATGGGGTGCATTATGTTTCAGATTAGGCCATTAAAGTGGTTCCACAATCTGGAGGAAATGCTGAAGAAAGATCATTCTAGTCCGAGTGGATCGTCTCGTTCGACCGGCAGCATATGAGTGACTGAAGCTATTCTTCCATAGCTTATATACAATTGTGCATACATTTTCATACCTTGTCTCTTGCTGTTACCTGATAATTTGTTTGTGGTAATTGGATATAATCTTCCAAATTTGTTCTCTCCCTTCTGAATTGTGTTTGTGGGCTGAGAGGTACACATGGTATTGTATCATTTTTCATGTAAATATAACATGATTACCATAATATTTTTTTTTAACAATTCTCCCTTTCTATCAGCAACTGCAAATCCAGAAGCCATTGACATTTTAGCATTTAACATTATTAACTGATGATACGAACCAAAACTTTACATCAATTACTCAACAATTCTAAGTTTTAGACTCGATCATTTAAAACACTATAACATATTGCCACTTACCTTAAAACAATGAATCTCATGGTTCAGAACAACAACAAAATGATATGAAAATACACGGATGGTTTAATTAATTATCAATAAAACCAGCCATCGAAAACCCCGTCGACCTTCACCTTCGTAGCTGCGCAAGACGGCGGTACGCATCGGTGAGAGACTGAGCACTATACGATCGCCTCCCGATGATCACATTGGCGGCCTCGGATGAAAAGCATCCCAAAACATGTACTCATCCCTATTCTCGCATGGCGTTTGGAAAGGCAGGCATGTAATCTGCCCATTGTTCCTCCCCACTCCACAGCACCCTGCATTCGTTACCCTAAACCCTGAAACAAAATCCATATAGTCTTTAGAACACTATTATTAATCTTTAACACATCATATTCAAGTTGTTCATGTAACAAGTACACGCATTTATAATTTGATTCGCATATTTCACTAACATTTCAAGCATCATAATATGTTTACCATAAGCTGCGGGGTTGCTGGTGATGTCTTGGAAAATCCCATAAGCATTAATGTAGATGAATTTAGCATCAGAATTGGCGTTGTTGAATTGATCAACGAGACCCCTAAGCTTGTTATTGAAAAGCCGGTTGGCAGCATTGATTCTCTCCACACAAGTTCGACCATCTCCACTATTTTGAGCCAATTCGTTCGGACTGCACCCAATCTGACCCAACCCGATCAACACGAACTTCCTCGCCCCATAGTCGTACAAAGCCTGAAAGCCATTCATCCAATGGCACCTATGTTCGTCAAGCTACGACCCGGATTTTAAATTGATCCTTAAACTTTAAAACGTTTACGGCATTACGAACCTGAAGCTGGTCGGTGTACTTTTCAATAAGAGTGTCGGCATATTCCTGGGGGCTTTATTGTCTGCTGGTGGAGTAATACAGAGGCATGAAATAGTTGTTGAGGTAATCGTTGCTGCCCAATCCGATCGAGTAAATACACTTGTTTAAGTAATCTGCTGCTTTGTCTTCATCTCCAAGTAAGTCCACCACTTGTGAAACTGTTTGATGGTAATTTTTAACTTGGCCACTAAAGTTGATACGAGCTCCCTGTAGAGAAAGTTGCAGATACAAGTAGTGTTAGTTTGAGTAATGATTATCATCATGGAATGATGAAACAAATCGACAATCGGTTTCGAACGTTACCAGTTGCTGTCCGGTTTCTTATTGGATTCCGGCAGCCGCGGATGCGTAGTTAACTCCTCCCAAGATCTGTCTACCGCTTGCAGTTGAGTATGGAGGGATGTAATCGTCAAAGCCCAAAAGTTCAGCTGCAAATTAAATAGAAAATAAATATATTAAAAGTGCATATTTAGAAGATTATTTTTTTAACACTACATTTTAAAAACCTTATATAAAAACAATGTGATATTTTAGAATGCCTCAATAAAAACTTGTTGATTTTGAGACGGTTTAAAACTTAATTAGAACTTGTATCAGTATGACAGTAAAAACCAATTATTGTACTGACAGATTGAATCAGTCAAAATCAGAAGAAAGAAAAGGAGAGTCAGAAAATTGCTCACCCACCTATGACATCGACCGTGGTTTTGCCATTACAAAACCTGCCGGTCGGTCCATTATTGAAGTCAATCCCATAAGGCAAGTAATCAGCTCTAGCCAATGAATTGAGCTGATTGTTGTTCCCCTTGTCCACCAGTGAATCCCCAAATATGAAGTAACAAGGAACCTGGGGTTCCGCCTTAACCTCCAACAAAAACTCGAACTCGAAATTAACACGAACCGAACACTATCCCATACCATTTCTCCATATTATACTATCAAATTGTGAGACCGATCAGAAAAGAGAAAGAGATATGGAAATGGAAATGTATGTGTGTGAGAGAATAAATGGCATCGAGAGGAATATAAATGGTAACAGGTGAGAATTTATATAGAGAAAAAAGGGAAGAAAAGAGCATCCAATCATCAAAAACAAAATGGCAAAGTGATATTATTTCTTTCAGCTGATACAGTTGAAGTAGTAGGCTGCATGTATTAATTTCACGAGGGAGGCTGTTTTGGGAATCTATAGCTTTATCTATAAATCCAAATCCCATCCATCCCATTCCGTGTCATCTATATAGTTGGGATGAACTATAAACATTATGAACAGTGACATAAAAATACATATAACAATAATAGTTCGTTGACAAATTTACATTATCATAACTCAATTGCGACATATCTTCGATGATTACAAGTGTCTATCAATATCCAATCTGATAGTCTAAAATAGTGATATATCAATAGGATAATCAAATAAACGTATGTAGATATAGAGAGATGATGTCAAATAAAACATGAGAAAAAAAGAAAGACGTACTATAAAAACAAATAAACCATATATCATTTTCATATGAAAAGTAGAAGACTAATTAAACAATTAGCATAACTTAGTTTAAAGAAGAGAGAACAGAAGAAAATGAGAAAACATATCGTCAGCAATTAATCTGTAATTAATATCATTAGTAATATAGAAAAACTAAAAAAAAGACTCAAGAGAAAAAAATTAAGAGAAACAGACTAAAACATGGGTTATTGTTGATACAGATTATATAAGTTTATGTTAATACAAATAGAAATGATATTGATAGGTATTTCAAAATTAAGCATATATATATATATATATATTCGTGCATGTCAATTACTCTCTATCCTTGTAATAAATGAAAAATAATAATTAGAAGTGCTGCCCTAATTAATATTATAGCTAGGTTATTGAATATGACCATGCGCACATGGTTTTATCGTTACATTGCCCCAATTTTCACTCAATTTGTTGTTCATTACATTGGCTATCAAGGCCTACACATGAGCCACAGTGCAGCAGCCATTTCTTTATATCTGGTTTGAAGTTTTAATATGATTTAATTTCGAATATGATCGAGATTCAATATGATTATCGAATATTGAAAAATAAAAACAGTGGAGGCAAAATGCAGATAAATCAAGGGTCAAGATTCAACATCTGAACGTCATTGAGAAACGAAGCAGTGTAAGTGAGTAATGGTGGTAGATGGTCGGATTTAATGAAGGATGGACCGAGTCGTACAAAGTAACATGCATGTGCACCTCAGCTTTGCTGACTCAGTTTTACGACCTCCAAATGCATTATTGGCATCAAAATTGATCACCGGTTAAAAAAAAGTGATTATAATCTTTATGTTATTGATTTGTTTGATTTTAATTACTCGTTTGATTTTAATTATCAATTAAAAAAATGATTTTAATCATTTACGTTAGTGGTCCGTTCAATTACTACCCAGCTGAATGAGTAAAAATTCAATGTCAACGCTAAAACTCATTCCAATTTGGTACATTTTCTGAGAAGTAAAGATAACAACGAAAAAAAAAACTTTGTTAAATGTTAATTCAAAGTCATTATTCATGTTGCAGTGAGTAAAAAATCATATGCAAAATCCAAGGGTAAATTACACGTTTAGTAATTAAACTATCATTTTTTGTCTGTTTTAATACTTAAACTTTCAATTTTTTTCAAAATCATATCTAAGGTTTAGTTTTTGTTTCATTTTAGTTGTAATACCCCAAATTTTGACTAATGACTAAAAGTAAGTTTTGAAAGTTTTTGTGACTAAAGTGTAAACTTTGAAAAGTTTAGGGATAAAAAATATAATTTTAAAAAGTTATATATATTTTAGCCTATAAATGAAAAGTTTGGACTAAAACAAAGATTTTCGTGGGAATTAGATTTTCGGTATGAGATTTGTGTTAAAAACTATAAAACAATAAAGTTTGGTATTGAATTCGGATAATCAAATCGAACTGAAATTTTACAAAAATTTGAAGGATGTTAGAAATGATTGGAAATATTATTTTAATATTCTAGATCAAAGAAATTTGGCTCAAAATAGTGTAATTTTTCAGATTTGATTTAACAGTGGAATTTTAGTGACTAAAATGCAATTTTTAAAAATTACATGGCCAAAGTAGAAATTCAAAGCCAAATTAATTTATATTTGACCAAGGAATATTTTAATGGAGGAAATGGAAATGGCAATTGGTAATTTTTAAGATTCATTAATGGTATTTTTGGAATTTCTCATAATTGAATAAAAAATTCAATTATAATAATTTAAAGACAAGTGTAAAGGCTAATTTAATGTTAGAATAATCTAGAAATTAGCCATTTTCAGCTTGTTGTTCTTCTCTTGTCCGAGTCACCTTGCTCAAGGTAAGAAAAAAAATTTGTTTTGGTTTTTGAAGTTATACACTTGATTTTTGGATTAAGCTATTAGATAGAGAATTAATCTACCTCAAGTTCTCTATCATTTGGTACCAATATTTCATTGTGAAGATGCTTGTGTGTTGAGATTGAGAATTGGAGTTTATGTGGGATTTTTTGGAGTTTGAAGAATTGAAGAAGACTTTGATTTTTTTAAGGTTGAAGATTAATTCTAAGACATGTATGATGATTAATTTGATGTGTACACGTTTATACACTATTTGGCCTAATTAGGATTTTTGGAAATGTTGGGATTTTTTTATGTAATTTGATGTTGTTATGGTTAGAATAACATGAATTTAATCTAAGGAAGTTGAATTCATGCTTGAAATGAAATGAAAATCAAGTCCTAAAAGACTTGTTATATTCGGCCATAAGGGGAAATTAGGGGGAAATATTGAAAAATTTTCCTATGGTCTAGACATGATATTAGTAGTTTTCTATGTATTTTGGAAATCAGTTTGGACCCATTTTGAAGCATGAGTTAGTAAAAGGGCTAATATACAAGTTTTGAGAATTGTGGGACATTATCGCATAAATGTGATAGATGGAGTGTTAATGCTGAATTTTAATATTAGAAATGCTGGAATTTTAAGTTAGAAAGTTTATTGGAACTAAATTTCAAGTTTGGTAAAGCTTGAGGGTGGAATTCGAAAAGTCTCAATATTATAAGGACTTCATTTCAAATTTATTAAATGTGGAAGTATCATTTGGGTAATTTGATAAAGAGAAAATATGTGATACTTGTGCTAAAGGAAAACATAAAAGAACTTCTTTAAATCTATTAATGATGTATCAACTAGTAGAGTATTACAATTGATCCATATAGATCTTTTTGGGCCAATTAGGACTACTAGCTTGGGTGAAAAAAATATTGTTTTGTATTGGTTGATGACTATTCTAGATATACTTGAGTTCTATTTTTAAGTACTAAAGATGAAACATTAGAACATTTCATCACGTTTTCAAAAGTAATCCAAAATGAAAAAGGTTACTCCATTTCAAGTGTTAGGAGTGATCATGGTACTGAATTTGAAAATCTTGGATTTACTGATTTTTGTAACCCTAATCGAATTAGCCATAATTTTCGACACCTAGAACCCCTCAACAAAATGGAGTTATTGAGAGGAAAAATCGAACTTTAGAAGAAATGGCTAGAACCATGCTTTGTGAAAACAATTTGCCAAAATATTTTTGGGCAGAAGCCACAAATACCGTTTGTTATGTTATAAATCGAGTAATGATTAGGCCTATTTTAAAGAAAACTCTATATGAAATTTTCAAAAATAAAAAGCCTAACATTGCTATTTTCATCCTTTTGGATGTAAATGTTTTGTTTTAAACAACGGTAAAGAAAATCTTGGCAAATTTGATGTTAAAAGTGATGAAAGAATTTTCCTGGGTTATTCCTTAAATTCTAAAGCTTATCAGGTATTTAATAAAAAGAACTTTAGTGGTAGAAGAGTCTATATATGTTGTTTTCGATGATAATTGTAATACCCATAACCCGTATAATTATACCTATACAGATTATAGATGTCACCCGTATTTTCTAAAACCATTTTACGATTCGAAAGAAATTTAAAATTTATTTTTTTAAAATAGTAAATGATATTATAAAATTATCATATCATAAAAATTACGTTTCGTTGTAACCAATTTAATTCAAAATATTTTTAATTATAAATAGTGAATAGTACCCGAATAGTGAACAGTAAACAGTGGGGGAATCGATTCCCTCTAGCAGGGGAATCGGTACCCCTTTAACAATCTGGAAATTTGGTTTAAAACGTGGTTACTGTTCATGCTACAGTAACTTCTGAAAATTTACATATAAATTCATAAAAATTAACCTTTCATCACTATAAAAATTCCCAAAAATTTACTTCAACAAATAAATTGAACATTTTCAAATTACATGCCACTATCTAAAATCAAAATTCACAATACGATGTCTTACTGTTATTGAAATATACCTCTCGATGCTTGATGTCGTACTGAACTCTTTATTCTTATTCTTTGCTTTTACCTACGCGTGAAAATCATCACACGCTAAGTATAAACTTAGTGAGGCAATTAAAACATTTAACAGTGCAATACAATTCATGCATGATTTTCAATGTCAAAAATTGAGTTTCCATAAAATCATTTTACCATGATCAAAATAATATAAAATCCTTTACCATTTATCCCATAAGCTCGTAAGCTTATTCTACCAAAATACTTACCATTTAAATTCCATAAGCTCGTAAGCTTATTTTACCCATATACTTGCTATTATTCCAAAAGCTCGTAAGCTTATTTGTATGCTTACCATTTATTAAGCAATAAACCATAAACCATAGCCTATAGCCCAATATTCAACCCTGAGGACCCTGGGTACACGAGTCAAATAAGCACCGTAGTGCTATCCCGAATATGACACATAAGGTCGTGTCCACCATCTGTACTAGGTATCCTTAAGTACAGTCCCGAATATGATACATAAGGTCGTGCCCACCATATACACTAGGTATCCTTTAGTGTATTCCCGAATATGCAGCCTACTGTTGGACTCTATGGCATGCCAACTATACCCTGTCCCTCAATAACTGACTTGGGCATACAGTCTATTTTATTAATTCATCCATGGCAAAGTATGTTATCAATATTTAACAATGGAGCAGTTCATACCCGAAATAACATTCATGGTAAAATCATATGCAAAAATCAGTGATCAATGCATTTTAATTTCATACTCTGACATATCAATGTCAATTTATAAAAAATGATATAAAATCATGCCGATATAAACAAGGTCGACTTATCGCAAGTCTTCCTTATGATGTATAAAACATCCATGTATAATTTCATGCATGTATTGCACTCACCTTGACACTTTATGTCTTTCAAAATATATGAGCCTCACTATTGTCCACAATATACCCTTTTTGTACTTGACTTGCTTCAATTGTAAATCAATCATAATATGTATAATTTACAATTTCATAACGATACATATGTTAGTATTTTACTAACATAAACATATCCCAAAATAAATCCATAATACTTATTATTCCTTTTAACATTGGAACCAACTTGTCCAATTTACACAAAATGGTCCTTCACCATTTTACCACTTAAATTCTTTAATACCAATAATTCCAACATTGAAATTATTTCACAACTAACACTCATTTCAATTCCCTAACAACAATTTCCAGCATAGTACATCAATTATATAACACTTACACAACAACCCATCAATTTTCCAGAATTCAGACAACTCGCACTACCCTTAAAGAATCATTATTCTATATTGATATAGACACTGGAATTCAATTCCATTTATTCCTTTAAAAACTAGGCTCGAATATGAATCTATCCATATAAAGAACTCCTTCTAATTCATTCTGTACAATTTATGGTGAATTTTCAAAGTTCACCAACAGAATCTGTTTTGTACAGAATTCTGCTGTCCGTCTTTTCTGACCTTTCCTCAGTTAAAAATTCATATCTATTTGTATACAACTTAAAATTGATCCCCTTTGTTTTAAACGAAACTAGATCCATATATGAACACAATATATAAAAATAACCTCCAAATTATTTTTATATATTTTCTGGTGAATTTTCGAACCTACTGTAATTCTCAAAATCTAAACTGTTTTTCTTTAACCTCATCCTTATATTCTTCATCAATTTATACAACCTCAAAATCATCAATAATCATCATCAATTTCAAAAACCATTGTATAAACCCAAATTTCCAGATTTGGGGATATTTGAATCAAGCAAGATTATCATGCAATATTGGTACCAAATGATAGCGTTTTCCGCAAATAATCATTTTCTATTTTCATCATACTCATAATCCTAAAGAAATGACTTGAAAATAGAATTGAAGCTTTGCTCTTACCTTTGAAGAAGCCCACGTTGGCTGGAGAAGAAGATAGCAAATTTAGATGAAATTTTGAGTGCATTTCATCTTTGTTTGAATTATATTCCACTATAATAAAATAAAATATTCATTCACTTGAGAAAAGATCAAATCACCCTTAATGAATATTCTTATTCACCATAAAACCAAGCCATCTGATATTACAAAGTCAAATATAATTTAATTTGACTTTGACCTACGAAAATGCCCTGAAATTTTCAAAACTTGCGTTTTAGTCACTAAATTTCACAGTTTCGGTTTAATCTGAAAAAATTGCACAATTCCAAACCAAATTTCTCTGATCCAAAACATTACAATAATATTTCTAACCATTTTATAACATCCTTCAAATTTTTGTAAAATTCAATTCGATCAGAATTTACCGATTCCTTACCGGCTTTAACTCTTTCTTTACTAAATTCCAAATCCTACAAATGATTTCCATAAAACTCTAATCTCAAGAGTTAACCATATATTTATGGAATAAAAATCTTTTTAGGAAATTTATCACTTAATTCCCTAAACTTTTCCCAAGTTTTAACTTTGACCATCAAACTTTCAAAATTTGCATTTTGGTCATTATCTAAATTTTTGGGGTATTACGATTCTCCCCTCCTTAAGAAAATTCGTCCTTGAATTTTAAACTTTCGATGAAAACCATAATTTCTCTTTTATGAGGATTGCACTTTTCATTGAAGATTCATAACCCTAATTTAGGGTTGTACGAACTGGTAAGACATAATCTCGTCTCATGCAAAAACCTCTTCTGTCAACTTCTTGAATTTCAAATTTTTCCTCTTTACTTTGAGAATTTTGTAAAGATCATGCACATCATTATATTTTGAACTTGTTTAATCAAATTCTTCAATCTGATTTAAAAATATCTATACATTTTCATATCATCCTCTCTATCCCAAGTAACGTCCTCTCCATTATGATTTTTCTAAATCACTTTAACTAGAGAAATCATCTTGTTACGTATTTCTTTGATTTCTCAAGCTAATATCCGAACTGGTTCTTCTTCATAAGTCAAATCCGTTTGTATCTTAATTTCCTATGATTAAATAACATATGAAATATCCAATCGATACTTTCTAAGCATCAACACATGAAAAATATTGTATAGTTTGTCCAACTCTGGTTCCCAATTACCTCCATAGTTAATGTTAACTGAT
The DNA here is from genome assembly GCF_006381635.1 of Hibiscus syriacus. Lineage (NCBI taxonomy): Eukaryota > Viridiplantae > Streptophyta > Magnoliopsida > Malvales > Malvaceae > Hibiscus > Hibiscus syriacus. The sequence continues at coordinate 369,640 of NW_024063213.1, forward strand.
AATCTAATAGTCCAACTCTTTTTAATATCTCATAGATTCCAATGAATCTTAGACTTAGTTTTTTTTCTTTGCATTTTAGGCGCAACATCTTTTTCCAAGGTGATACTTTAAGAAAATTTTATCACCTTCATGAAATTCAATTTATTTTCGCTTCAAGGCTGCATAAGACTTTTACCGATTAAATATCGTCTTGAGATTATCTTTACTTTATCTTCAACTTCTTTCAATAAATCTGTGCCAATAAGATTTCAATCTTTTAATTTGAACCCATTCCATGGTGTTCGATATTTTCTCCCATATAAAACTTCACACGGAGTTATCTTGATGCTTAATTTAATAATGTCATTATAGAAAAATTCTACTAAAAACAATTACTTTTCTTTTCCCATGATTCCTTAGAATCAATCACACATGCTCTCAGCATATCTTTTAATATCTAAATAGTACTTTCTGACTTACCATCCGTCTATGGATGAAAAATCGTACTGAAATTTAAATCGAGTACCCAAAACTTTATGCAATTATTTCCAAAATCTTAAATTGAATCTTTGATCCATGTCCAATATGATGGATACTGGCACTCTATGTAGCCGAACCATCTCTTTGATATATAACTCTGAATATTTATCCAATGCATAATCCATTCACATCGGAATGAAATGTGCCAAATTAATTAACCAGTCACCATCACCCAAATGTAATCCTTTTTATTTGATGTCAAAGGTTGTCCAATAAAAAATTCCATAGTGACTCTTTACTATTTCCACTTTGGAATAGAAATCAGTTGCAACAATTACGAAAGCACTTTATTCTAAGCTTTTATTTGTTGACGTGTCAAATATGTAGCAACAAACACAGTAATGTTTCTTTTCAAACCTGGCCACCAAAATGACTCTTTACATCCTGATATATTTTGTTCCCACTTGTATGCATAGTCAGTGAACAATAATATACACGAGAAAGAATATCTTTCTTCAATTCATCATTATGAGGGAAACAAATTCTTCCTCGATAAAATAGACACCCATCAGAGTTGACTTCAAAGTCTTTAGTCTTATTTTTTTTCATCTTTCATTTTGTTTTCTCTATTATCCTATATAAAAACATCGGTTTTATTTTCAATTCATCCAATAATGCACCATTTTCTTTCGACAATAATCTCACATCCATAGCTCGCAAAGCTGTAAAAGTTTTCCGACTAAGTGCATTTGCTACAACATTTGTCTTACCTGAATGATAATCAATAATCAAATCATAGTCCTTTAAAAATTATATCCAGATTCGTTGTCTCAAATCGAGCTCTTTTTGAGTCAACCAATATTTCAAACTCTTATGATCCAAGTAGATGTGGCATCTCTCACCATACAAATAATGACGCTAAATCTTTAGAGCAAAAACAACTGATGCTAACTCAAGATCATGAGTAGGATAATTTCTCTCATGAGCCTTTAATTATTAAGAAGCATAGGTTATCACCGTACTTTCTTGCATAAGTACATACCCCAAATCATTATGAGATGAATCACTATACACCACATGCTCTTTGTTCGATTCCGGTTGTACCAACACTGGTGCTTCCGTTAAAATATTATTTAGAGCTTTGAAACTCTCTTGACATTTCTCATCCCAAGCAAATGAAACATCCTTTCTCAAGAGCTTGGTCAAAGGAGAAACAATCATCGAAAAGTTTTTTCCACAAACCTTCGATAATAACCAACAAGTTCCAAAACTTTGGACCTTTGAACATTCTTTGGAGGTTTCCACTCCAATATTACTTGAACTTATTTTGGATAAACTCTTATGCCTTCTGTCGAGACGACATAACCAAGAAAAACAACTTCTAATAGCCAAAACTCACACTTTGACACTTTGGCATATAATTTTTTTATCCTTAATTATCTCGAGCACAATATGAATATGAACTTCATGCTCTATCTTTGTATTCGAGTATACCCAAATGTCATCCATATAGACCACCTCAAACTGATTTAAGTAAGGTTGAAATACTCGATTCATCAAAATCCATAAATGCTACTATAGCATTTTTCAAATCAAACGGTATTACTACAAACTCGTAGTGTCTATACTGTTTCCTGAAAACTATCTTTGAAACATCTTCCTCTTTAAAATTTAACTGTTGATATCCCATTCGAATATCAATTTCAATTTTTTTTAACATTGCTGCTCCTTTTAAGCTGATCAAACAAGTCATCAATCCTAAAAAGATGATACTTGTTCTTGATAGTTACTTTGTTTAACTATCAATAATCTATGCATAATCGCATATATTCTTTTTTTATAACAACACCGGTTCACCCCAAGGTAAAATATTCGATCTAAAGCATCCTCAATCTATCAATTCTTGCAATTGGTTCTTATTCTCTTAACTCAATTGCAACCATTCAATATGAACTCATAGATACAAGATTAATGTCTTGATAACCATCAATATTAAATTCCACCTCTCAATCTTGAGGCAATCCAAATAATAAATCTAAAAGACATATAGAAATTCCCAAGTTATGGAAATATCATATGATCTTATTTCAGATACTTAAGTGTCTATCAGCTTAGCTACAAAAGCTATGCATCCTTTTTACATCATCTTAATCGCAACCAATGCTGATATCACGTTAGTGATGATTTCACTATTTCATCAATCATTAAAATTCTTAACTTCTCCGCATTTTTTATAATTAATCGCTTCTTGCGACCATTAACTCAACCTTAATGCAGAGACAACCAAATCATGATAAAAATGATCTTAAACTTGTTAATGATAATCCCATCAGATTCATCAATAACATAAGCTCCTGAATCTTTACTGGACATTTATTAATTGTCCTTCTAACACTTGTATCATGACCGTGACCATGACCATGACCTATGGGTCTTCCGTTATTATATCACTCGATATCAAGTAGAATTGAATATTTCTACTTTAGAATTCCTTATTTCATTCTTAAGGAAATATTTATAACTTTTCCAGATCCATAGAAATTATTCTTGAACATTTACAACATTTTCCATCTCAAATGAAAATTTCAATGTTCACATCATTCAATAAGAAAACTTGATAAATTTGTAGCAATAACTTCATAGCAATTAATGCTAAAATCACAATAGTAAACAAATTTGCTTTCTTATCATTACGAACTTGACACTTTTAAAGTTCTTGAGAATCCATCTCAATCTAAACAATAATTCATTGTAGCATGGAAAGGTTAGATAATCCATTTTCACATATTTACCTTTCCATGGTAACTCTATCAAATTTTATGGACTTGATATCCATTCTCAAACCAACTCATAACCATTTTCCTAATAATTCAACTTTCTTTAAACTTTTAGCGGAAATCATATTTACCGGTTACTCAATTTCTCTTACTCAAATCCTCAATGATTTAAATAATTTAATGCTTAGCTTAAATATTTCTCACTTACTTAAGCTTACCTGGATAAACCTCAGAATCATCACAGATTCAAAAATCTTCTTTGGATCCTCATCCAATTCGACTTTTCTTGTAAGCCATTCAAACTTTTAAATCAATTCTTCCACAAAATGGAGAAAAATCCCTTACAACAATCCACCCTTCTAAGGTGTTTTACATAAATCATAAAGAGTCCCTTTTTTTTATCGATTTCAATCTCGCCATTCTTTTCAACAATTTTGACTTTATTACTTAATTTTCCATATCTGAACATAGTCAGAATCATCATACATTATTAAAGAGTAACTTTACTCTTAATAAGCATCATCATAGTATATATACAAATATCAGTAACTTTTGACATCCTAGTGGCATGTATACACTTTTTAACTCGAAATAACCTCGGTTTAGTCCTAGAATTGGCTAAACCTGTAGCTCTGATGCCAATAAATGTAACACCCATAACCCATATAATTATACCTATACAGATTATAGATGTCACCCGTATTTTCTAAAACCATTTTACGATTCGAAAGAAATTTAAAATTTATTTTCTTAAAATAGTAAATGATATTATAAAATTATCATATCATAAAAATTACGTTTCGTTGTAACCAATTTAATTCAAAATATTTTTAATTATGAATAGTGAATAGTACCCAAATAGTGAACAATGAACAGTGGGGGAATCGATTCCCTGTAACAGGGGAATCGGTACCCCTTTAACAATCTAGAAATTTGGTTTAAAATGTGGTTACTGTTCATGCTACAGTTTTACATATAAATTCATAAAAATTAACCTTTCATCACTATAAAAATTCCCAAAAATTTACTTCAACAAATAAATTGAACATTTTCAAATTACATGCCACTATCTAAAATCAAATTTCACAATACGATGTCTTACTGTTATTGAAATATACCTCTCGATGCTTGATGTCGTACTGAACTCTTTATTCTTATTCTTTGCTTTTACCTACGCGTGAAAATCATCACACGCTAAGTATAAACTTAGTGAGGCAATTAAAACATTTAACAGTGCAATACAATTCATGCATGATTTTCAATGTCAAAAATTGAGTCTCCATAAAATCATTTTACCATGATCAAAATAATATAAAATCCTTTACCATTTATCCCATAAGCTCGTAAGCTTATTTTGCCAAAATACTTACCATTTAAATTCCATAAGCTTGTAAGCTTATTTTACCCATGTACTTGCCATTATTCCAAAAGCTCGTAAGCTTATTTGTATGCTTACCATTTATTAAGCAATAAACCATAAACCATAGCCTATAGCTCAATATTCAACCCTGAGGACCCTGGGTACACGAGTCAAATATAAGCACCGTAGTGCTATCCCGAATATGACACATAAGGTCGTGTCCACCATCTGTACTAGGTATCCTTAAGTACAGTCCCGAATATGACACATAAGGTCGTGCCCACCATATACACTAGGTATCCTTTAGTGTATTCCCGAATATGCAGCCTACTGCTGGACTCTATGGCATGCCAACTATACCCTGCCCCTCAATAACTGACTTGGGCATACAGTCTATTTTATTTGATTCATCCATGGCAAAGTATATTATCAATATTTAACAATGGAGCAGTTCATACCCGAAATAACATTCATGGTAAAATCATATGCAAAAATCAGTGATCAATGCATTTTAATTTCATACTCTGACATATCAATGTCAATTTATAAAAAATGATATAAAATCATGCCGATATAAACAAGGTCGACTTATCGCAAGTCTTCCTTATGATGTATAAAACATCCATGTATAATTTCATGCATGTATTGCACTCACCTTGACACTTTATGTCTTTCAAAATATATGAGCCTCACTATTGTCCACAATATACCCTTTTTGTACTTGACTTGCTTCAATTGCAAATCAATCATAATCTGTATAATTTACAATTTCATAACGATACATATGTTAGTATTTTACTAACATAAACATATCCCAAAATAAATCCATAATACTTATTATTCCTTTTAACATTGGAACCAACTTGTCCAATTTACACAAAATGGTCCTTCACCATTTTACCATTTAAATTCTTTAATACCAATAATTCCAACATTGAAATTATTTCACAACTAACACTCATTTCAATTCCCTAACAACAATTTCCAGCATAGTACATCAATTATATAACACTTGCACAACAACCCATCAATTTTCCAGAATTCAGACAACTCGCACTACCCTTAAAGAATCATTATTCTGTATTGATATAGACACTGGAATTCAATTTGTTTCTTCCGTTAAAAACTAGACTCGAATACGAATCTATCCATGTAAAGAACTCCTTCTAATTCATTATGTACAATTTATGGTGAATTTTCAAAGTTCACCAACAGAATCTGTTTTGTACAGAATTCTGCTGTCCGAATTTTCTGACCTTTCCTCAGTTAAAAATTCATATCTATTTGTATACAACTTGAAATTGATCCCCTTTGTTTTAAACGAAACTAGATCCATATATGAACACAATATATAAAAATAACCTCCAAATTATTTTTATATATTTTCTGGTGAATTTTCGAACCTACTGTAATTCTCAAAATCTAACCTGTTTTTCTTTAACCTCATCCTTATGTTCTTCATCAATTCATACAACCTCAAAATCATCAATAATCATCATCAATTTCAAAAAACATTGTATAAACCCAAATTTCTAGATTTGGGGATATTTGAATCAAGCAAGATTATCATGCAATATTGGTACCAAATGATAGTGTTTTCCGCAAATAATCATTTTCTATTTTCATCATACTCATAATCTTAAAGAAATGACTTGAAAATAGAATTGAAGCTTTGCTCTTACCTTTGAAGAAGCCCACGTTGGCTGGAGAAGAAGATAGCAAATTTAGATGAAATTTTGAGTGCATTTCATCTTTGTTTGAATTATATTCCACTATAATAAAATAAAATATTCATTCACTTGAGAAAAGACCAAATCACCCTTAATGAATATTCTTATTCACCATAAAACCAAGCCGTTTGATATTACAAAGTCAAATATAATTTAATTTGACTTTGACCTACGAAAATGCCCTAAAATTTTCAAAACTTTCGTTTTAATCACTAAATTTCACAGTTTCGGTTTAATCTGAAAAAATTGCACAATTCCAAACCAAATTTCTCTGATCCAAAATATTACAATAATATTTACAACCATTTTATAACATCCTTCAAATTTTTGTAAAATTCCGATTCGATCCGAATTTACCGATTCCTTACCGGCTTTAACTCTTTCTTTACTAAATTCCAAATCCAACAAATGATTTCCATAAAACTCTAATCTCAAGATTAAACCATATATTTATGGAATAAAAATCTTTTTAGGAAATTTATCACTTAATTCCCTAAACTTTTTCCATGTTTTAATTTTAACCATCAAACTTTCAAAATTTGCATTTTGGTCATTATCTAAATTTTTGGGGTATTACAATAATCTCCTTTCGAGGAAGGATTCTTGTGTTGATGATGACGTAGGTATTGTAAACACACATGACGTTGGACATGACGTTGGAGAACCATCATCAAAGGAAGAATTGAAAGATGAGGAAACTCAAGATGCTTTCAAGAATCTGACCATTGAAGAAAAGGAAGTCAGTTACCCAAGAGAATACAACTATGTCAAGGATGGTGAGATTTTAGGTGATCCATTCAAAGGGGTAACTACTCGATCTTCTTTTAGAAATATATGTAATTATGTTGCATTCATCTCATGCATAGAGCCTAAGAATATCCAAGAAGCATTAGATGATAAAATTGGATTATAGCTATGCAAGAAGAGTTAAATCAATTTGAGAGAAGTAAAATATGGACATTAGTTGAAAGGCCTGGTAATAAATCTACTGTAGGTACTAAATGGATATTTATGAATAAACTTGACGAAAGTGGTAACATAGTGAGGAACAAGGCTAGACTTGTTGCTCAAGGCTATACTCAAGAAGAAGGAATAGACTATGATGAAACATATGCTCATGTAGCTAGGATGGAAGCAATTAGAATGTTATTAGCATTTGCATGTTTCAATGAATTTAAATTGTATCAAATGGATGTTAAAAGTGCATTTTTAAATGGTTTTATAAAAAAAGAAGTGTATGTGGAACAACCTCTGGTTTTGAAAATTCAAAATTTCCAAATCATGTTTTTAAGTTGACAAAAGCTTTATATGGTTTAGAACAAGCTCCTAGAGCTTGGTATGAAAGATAGTCAAACTTTTTAATAGAAAAAGGTTTTTCAAAAGGGAAGGCTGACACTACATTATTTTTAAAGAGAAAAGGTAAAGATTTATTAGTAGTTCAAATTTATATTGATGATATAATATTTGGTTCTACTAATGATGTTCTTTGCCAAGAATTTTTTGAGCTAATGTAGAGTGAATTTGAGATGAGCATGATGAGGGAGCTTTCATTTTTCTTGGGGTTCCAAATCAAGCAAACAAAAGATGACATCTTCATCAATCAAGCAAAGTACGTCAAGGATATGCTCAAGAAGTATGGATTGGAGAATGTCAAACCCCAAACCACTCCAATGAGCTCATCTACAAAGCTTGACAAAGATGAAGGAGGTAAATGTGTAGATGTTAAACTTTATAGGTCTATGATTGGTTCTTTTCTTTATCTAACTGCAAGTAGACCGTACATTATATTTAGTGTTTTCTTATGTGCTAGATTTCAATCATGCCCTAATGAATCTCATCTACAAGCCATTAAGATAATATTTAGATACTTTAAGGACACTCCTAGTTTAAGACTTTGGTATCCTAGAGACTCTAGCTTTAGCTTGCATGCCTTCTCTGATGAGGATTATGGAGGATGAAAAATAGATAGAAAAATACCTCCGGTACTTGTCAATTCCTAGGAAATATGTTGATTTCTTGGTATTCAAATAAACAAAATAGTGTTGCATTATCTACCACTGAAGTATAATACCTTTCAGCGATTAGTTGTTGCGCACAAGTTTTATGGATGAAACAACAACTTTTAGACTATGGAATTGAAGTTGGTACCATTCCTATAAAGTGTGATAATACTAGTGCTATTTGTCTCACTAAAAATCTCATCCAACACTCTAGAACTAAGCACATTGAAATTAGACATCATTTAATTAGAGTCATGTCACAAAAGGAGATGTAGTTCTAGAATTTGTTAATACTTTGCATCAAATAGCGTATATTTTTACAAAACCTTTAGATAAAGAAAGATTTTGGACACTTTGGAGAGAATTAGGTTTAACCAACCTACATTGACTTTGTGTTTAAAATAATTTTAGTACTTTTAAATTAGCAAATGAAAAATGCTTATAAAAATAACATTTTTGAATGCATTCTATCTTAATAGTTAGGGGTGTTTTATGATCTTTAGTGTAAATTAATATTATGTTCAAATAAAATTTAACGTTAGATTTGATTGATTGAACATAGTTAATTTTCGATATATGAGTTGCTAATACCATTAGAGCTAATTAATTTAGCATTCTAAGTGCTTAAAAACAAATTTTTGACATTTCTATGCAAAGTGTATCGATACCCAGGTATCGATACCCCCTTGCTATGTATCGATACATCTTGAATGTGTACCGATAGATTCCTTGAATGTGTATCGATACTCCCTGAGGAATGTATCGATACACCCGTCGGGTTTTTGGCTTTAAATCCCTAAATATCATCATTTTACCCAAAACCCTTATCTCAAAAACACATGTCGGTTTGCTCTCTCTCAAATCCTACTCTCCATTTTGCTCAAAATCAACGAAATCAAATTGAAATTAACTCGATTTTCAACTTCTAAACCTGCTACGATCATCAAATTCTTGCAAACAACTCAATATCTCACTCAAATCTAAAATTTTCAAGGTAATTTGTCTAAACCACTATTTTATTATTTTTGAACATAAGACTAGTTTTAGGTAGTTATAGTTCAAAATAGATAACGGGCCATTTGTTAGATTGTAGTTTAGAACTAGAATCTACAACTAATTTCATCAAAACCAAAAGATTTTTCGAAAAATTTTAAATTTTTGAAATAAAAAAAAATATTTTAAACTTGTTGTTTTTTATTTAATTATGTTGTTTTAATGAAAACTATATATAAATTGATCTTAAAAACTTAATTTTTCAAATAGTTTTCAAAATTGCCCATTAGGATTAGTTTTAGAGAACCTTGAATATTGAGGACTCATATTGAGTTTTGGAATTGATTTTGTTGCATACATGTGTTTTCAAATTGCAGGTATCATTATCCATTCCGATTTAAAATCATGTCTAAACGCCTTAGGTCATCGTCTAGTCGGTCAAACAAACCACCAAACCGACCTCCTATTCCACCTCAAAATCCAAACCCCAATGAACCAGAGATGACAATTAGGAATTCTTGTTTTAACGAATCCGGCCGTCGAGAAAATCTCTACACTAAGTTTGTTGACCTATTTGAATCCTATAACATCAGGGAAGAACATATCCCTTTATTTCAAGCCATGGTCGATATGAAATTTAAATATCTTTCTACTCTTAAATCTTGGAAATTTGATCAACTATTTCAGCTTTAACCTGTCATTTATTACCAACTCGTCCGCATTTTCTATTCCAATGTGGTTTGTGTTCAAAACCAGTCTCAGACTGCCACTGATAGTATTCGGTCTTATTTCCTAGTCCAATACATCCATATTGACTCCGACTCAATCGCTAGGACATTTGGTTTAGATAACGAAGGTTTAGACAATGAAAGAGAAATTGTGGCTACTTCTTATAGAGCCAAGGCTAGTGCAAGTAAATTGTCAAATCACTACGATCATTTTCTTCACTTAATCATCTATTGGTTGTTTAGACCATCCGGAGGTAGATACTTCACTCTTAAAGCCTTAAATTTATGGTGGATACATTGTATCCAGCATAATAACAAAATAAATTTGCCACAAATTATTTTTGCTGAACTAGTTGAAACCGTAAACAACATCCTGTCTAAACACTTTAAAACCTTAGTTTACGGCTTCTTATTAATTTCTTTATCAAATCCAAGCTTAGGGTTCAGCTTGATGTAGTCATTCCTCTTAAAAGCCAAATAAATCTCAAAACCTTGCGTAAATCGGTATGGTCCAGGGATAAAGATCAATGGGTTCGTTCAACCTAGAAAACACCGGGTGCTAGCTATTCACAAGATGCTCCAGCACAGGGCAACAGCTGCTGATGATCTAGAAGTTGAAGAAATCCTACGGGATATCGACGATCCCGTTAACTTAGCCGAGGATGGGCTGGTCCAACAAGATAGTCAAATGCCTCCATATTTTCGATTGTTCATGGAGACATTTGACATGAGGTTTGCATCCATAGAGTCCCACTTAACCACTATGGGGGCTCAATAATTGGAGAACCAACAAGAGATGCGAGCTAACCATGAAGCAATGAACGAAAGACTCAATGCGCTCACATTATAAATGGCTGCTCTACGAGCACATTTTCCCCTCCCGACCCACCAATGGATGATTAAACCTTTTTCTTGCATGGTTTCTTGTGTTGAATGTTGAACTTAAAACATTAATAAAACATTTTGTTGTGTTGGATAATTGAACTTGAATGTTTATATATTATGGTTGTTTGGATTTATGTGTTTGATTTTTGGATTGTTTGAATGGTTATTAGTTTTTGAACTTAATTTTTCATGATAAAATATGCATCATTTACATTTTAGACAAATTATGACCAATTACCATTACACATTTATGAATATTGTTTATGGACTAATGACTAACAATTCTCTTGATTGTGATCTAAGTAGCTAAAGCTATATCTATATAAATCAATTGGTTGTTTTCTTTAAAAACCTTGTTTAAACATTTTTATAGAGTCTTTGTTATTTAGCAAAAAGGGGGAGAATATAGTAAGGGGGAGTAATTTTTCAAAAATGTTTTTCAAGAAAAAAATCTTAAAATTACTAAAAAATTTTGTTATATCAAAAAGGAGGATATTATTGAAAACATTTTGATGTTTCAATATAACAAATAAAATATTATTGAATTTTAAGATTTTATATTCGATTAAGTTATTCGAATATAAAAAATATTACTCCAAATTTTCAAATGTCAATTTTAATCCTTACTTAAGTGTAAACTTGTGTTTTAATCTTAAAATATTTTAGAAACAATTTTTACAAAGTATTTCGAACCTTAATCGAGCCAAAAATAAATTTTAAGTGGGGGTGTACCGATACCCCTGAATTTCGAATGTAATAAGTGTACCGATATATAGCCTATGTATCGATACACTCCAGGCTTCGAGAAACATCGAATGTAATTAGTGTACCGATACCCCTGGGATGTACCGATACACTTGGTCAAATAACAGTCGAAATATTTGAATTTTACACTAGGTGTACCGATACCCTTTGATGGTGTACCGATACACCTACACTCCCAACAGAATTTTTAAATGGAAAATATACAACAACGGCTATATTGACTTCACTAATGATCCCCAACGTTCAGAATCAATCCAAGGTGTATTTAAACAAGTTCAGGAGCCATTGATAAAAAACAAGAAACAATAATTAAGAGAGAATCAAAGAGAAAACCTTAAATTTATTTTTTTGAGCATTTTCAAGCCTATTTTCCATTCAATATTCATTTTGCTTTCAAGAACACCATTTGTGCTCCATTGTATTCATTCTTGAGTGTTCTTTCTTTGTTCTAGAATTGTGCAAACATCTTGCCTTGTGAGGTTTTTCTGTAAGTTTGCGAAATTTGTAATTTTCTCTTTGGGAGAGAGTGCTCTCAAGAATTTGGGATATAATTCTTGAGGGAGTTGTAAGGTTACTCTTTGTCCTCAAAAGAAAGACAAATTAGTGAATTTGTGGAAAATTCTTAGTGTGGATAGCTAAGCTAGTGGACGTAGACTTTGTTTGAGAAAGTCGAACCACTCTAAATCGTTGTGCAAATATTTTAAATTTCCTGTCAAAGCTTCCACCAAAATTTTTACTGCTAATTCACCACCCTCTTGACTATTTCGTCGATCGATTAACTCAACAATATATTCTGATGTGATTACACTTTATGTGCACATTACGATTCTGATATGATAGTTGTATGTGTGCTTATATGTTCTGATTTTGATATAGTGTGGTGTACCGATGGGTGCACTAGTATATATATATTCTGATGTCATTGCACTTTGTGTTCATATTCTGATTCTAATGTGATAGCTTATGTGTGCTCATTTCTGATGTGATATACTATGGTGTTATCGGTAGATACACTAGTATATTTTCAAATGTTATTGCACTTTGTGTGCATATTATGATTCCGATATGATATCACTCGTCTGACTCACGTACCTTGTATTTTCTTATATATATAGAGTATAACAGTAAATGTGAAAGTTATGATAGAAATATGAAAGAATGAAATATAGAACCGAAGTGAAAGTTCTAAAATATGTTCGAATAAAAAATATGTCCAAATGAAAGGAATATGATATTGTTTTTTATATTTAATGAAGATTTACATTATTTTTGATAAAATCATAAGTTAACGGTTTTCAAATTTTCAAGAGGAAAACATCATGAATAGCCTGAGTTTCAGGCCTTCTTAGATAACCTCTCAATCAAGACTCACGAGGAGCCTACCACCGTCGTAAGTCGACTTCTCCCACCTTTAGCCATCACCCGCGGTGCCCAATCAGACCTCGAACATGTCTAGACTAGAACCCTAACTCCTCTTCCCTAACCTAGTCCGAAAATGAAACTTAGATAAAGACCAACCCCCTAAATCGATTATGAAAACCCAACTTTACAACTCTAAGATTCGGCTCACTCCAGCGAGGTACTCAGGTATGAAAACCTAATACTCTTCAATCTACCTTTTTTGAAATGATTCTGGTTTGTTATTGCTTTGATTTTTGATTGATTCAAATGCTTGGTTTTACTGGCTGGGCAAAAATAATGAAAAGGAAAACCTTTGTTTGTATTGCCTTTTGATTGTCACGAATACAATTGAGAATTTTCTCGGGGAAGTGCTCTTTCTCCAATTCTCAGGAGAGGAATCCATTTACATCTTCCTTTGGGTTTTTATAACCCATGAATTACAAAAAATCTAAAACTGAATTTCTATGATTTTTATAATTTTTCTATGTTTGTTTTGCATGTGACGAGGCATTTTTTGAGAAGCTTCTGGAGCTAGTTTCTAAATCTGGTGAGGAACTTGGTGAAGGCGGCGGCTGATTCTCTCTATGGCCAGGGTTCCTTGCAAACTCACAACATTTGGGTTCATTGGGCCCTCAATCGTTTGGGCTTACGTGCTGGATATGGTTTCGTTTTATGGGTTGTTGTGTTGGGTTAGGGGGAAATGTGTAAATGGTGATTGTAAATCGGGTTAGGGGTTAATACTTTGGGTTGGTATTGGTTTAGGGACAAATCTTTTATGGACTTTGTACTTTTTAATGGATTATATTTGGGTAACGGATTTTGTTTCAGAATTTGAATAATCAATATGAATGGGTTTTCATTTCCAAAATGAACATATGGTATAAAGCCCAATTAATCCAATTAAGCATAAGCTTACAATTAACCTAAACAAATGTTTAAATTCGTCATTTAGGACCAAATCTTCCAAAGCTTTCATTGATCGAATGTGAATCATTTTGTGATTTAACCTTCACTCACATCACACTCCCCTTGATATTAATCATCTTCACTCTAAATTGAATAACCCGAACAAAATTAGGGTACAACAACTGCCCCTCTTTGCTAGTTGTTGTGAAAACAGGAACGTGGCAAAAAAATAATGGCCTAATTTTGTTTGAAATACTTGCAACTCCATTTTCCAGCACTAATGGCCTAATTTTGTTTGAAATACTTGCAACTCCATTTTCCAGCACCAATTTCCTTCTTCAATCTTCTATTGGTTCATTCTTCCATCTTTCAATTGAATGATATGCTCTTTTGCACCTAAAAATTATCTCACTTGATTTGTCCCCAATCCCAAAGATGATGGACATACAAAAGACACAATGAACACTTGTTAACAAGTTTGAGGATTTTTTTATTTTTTTTTTTTTTTTTTCATTTTTTTCCATTTTTTTCATTTTTCATTTTTATTAAATGAACAACTTTAGAAATCACTTGCTCATTTTTCAAATATTATTTGAAAACACCATGTCTGAAGGTCTTACAGATGGTCCAAAGGACTTGTCACCCTGCTCGAAAGACTTACAGATGACCAGAATGATTTAATCATCACTTTCTTACTTTTTAAAAAATTTATTTTTCAGAAAAGATTAAATGAGAAACTTTGAAAATCGCATTCTCGTTTTTCAAAAATATCATATAAAAACATCATATCAATCGGGCAACATGCCCTATTTCAAAGTAATGATGGTTCTATGGATTGGGCTCATCGATTCTTGAGGTTATGTCACTCTGAGCGTAATTCCTTTCATTTGAGGCTTGAATTCTTATTTTCTCTTATTTCTCTAGAAGATCTGTAATGACTATGCATCTATATATGAAAATATGAATGCAATAAAATGCATATAAATGTAATGCATGATTTTCTCATGTGCAGAAATATTGATCATTAATATTCTTTTGGCTTCAAAGTTTGGAGAATTCAGTCTTCCTTCAATTGATCGCTCTTAAATAGACCTTATTCTAGATATAAATGTGGCAACTTTTAAGCTCAAGCTTGCATTTTTGAAGAAAATTTTGATCACATGTCATCATGTCCTCTCTATCTTCTGTCTTGTTTCTTCATTAAAATCTTAGAAGAAGTGCTTTCTCTTTTGAATTCTTGTTATGATCAGGTATATGGTCCGGATGCCCTTTCTTCCCCTGACTCAATTGCTCTATCAGAATTTTTTCTCAAGATCCTTATGCCAACTAAAGCAAGAATGGTTTACTTTTCACGGAAACTATTCTTTTCTTGATATTCTACCCCTATCATTTCAAGTGGTGAATGCAATGCCCCAAATTTTGGGTTAGTAGTTTTGGGTTTACCCGAGAGGTAAGTGGACCTTGTAGAATTTATAATTCAAATCATTGGACTTAATTGGGTTGAAACTAGGCCCAATTAGTCATAAGAGGAGGTTTTTGAGAGCTTTTATATCTCTCATTTGATCTTTTTTCTTTATTTTTATTTCTTTCATTTTTTTCTCCAAGCTCCATAAAAAAATGGTAAATCTTTTGAGCCATTTCTTGCCTCATTTATACTTCATTTTCGTTCTAAATCCTTCTAGCAACATCATTTTAATGAATCAAAGCTTGGATTCCTTGTTTGCAAGAGAAAAATAGGAGTTTTCATCGAAGTCACAAAAGGAATGAGTATGGCTAAACAAGAAGTTTCATTTAGGGATTTAAATATCAAGGTAGTATATTTCTAATCCTTTGGAGTGTTAAGGTTTTCATAAACATGATGATTTTCTAGGATTTGAGTATTTGAGCTTTTAGGGTTTCAAACTTTATTTAAGTTATAGATGATGAAGTTGATGTAAAGCATGTGTTTTTAAGACATTTAATGACCCTAATTAGCTCCCTAAAGCTTCAACACACGATTATAAACCAAACTATAGCCTTAGGAGTAATTTTAGGCCTTTTTTAGAGCCTAAGTAAACCATTTCTGGGTTTGAGTATCGATATTGAGATAAACAGTATCAATATTGGATGAATTGGGGTAAAAGTTAGGGATTTCAGGCATGGAGTATCGATATTTCCCCTTCAGTCTCGATACCAAAGGTGATGGTCTCGAGACCGGCCTCAATTTCAGCAGTAGAATGCATTTTTGGTACCGATACTCATAGAGGTATTAATACTTAACCCTAGAGTATCGATACTACAAGTAGAGTATCGATACTACAAGTAGAGTATCTATACTACTCACATTGGTTGATCCGTTTTGACCCGGTTAAGGTTCGTAAGAGCTAAGGATGGTCTGTAATGGTAGAACATAGTCCGCGAGGGACATAAATGGCCAAATGGGTCCAAAAGCACTTGTGGGAGTGGGTTACAACTAGAGTAACCATAGTAGGCATAAATCATCCAAGATATCTTCAGTTAGAGAGGTAGTGAGTATATACGGATAAAGGACCATTGTATAAGGTGTACCGACAAGTGGTATGACCGAATAATCATATTATGAAATAGTAGAGATGAGTACCACAAGAACGACAAAGAGTGATGGACGTATAATTATCCCTTAGTTCGAGAGTGAGTTGAGGGAACCTTAGCAAAAGTAATAGAATATCGCTACCCATAAATAAACTCAAGTCAGATATCGGGATAGCCAGTATCATAGACAGTAAACAGTGAATACACTAGTCACCGTGAAGTCACAAAACGCGTAGAGACTTCTCTAAAGTTAGAGAAGTGACTAAAATGCCCTTAAGTAGAGAACTACCAGATTAGAGCAGACTATCAATAATAATAGACTAACAAACCCTTGCATAACGTTCTAAATAAGGGAATGATGCAAGATAACAGCTAGGAGACCAGTAAACGAGATCAATAATAACTCAGAATAGTTAAAAATAGTAACAGTTAGGAGTTCATAAAACTAACATTTGCATGACACTCGGGAAACAGTCAGGACACCCAAGTTACTTTAGCAGTAGGACGACTGTCTTGTTTACTAGGATGTCCAGGTATATACCAGTCAGTGCCAAGGCACTTCTCTTGCCAGCTGGGCGCAGATGCCCCAAGACTTGACAGAGTAAGTCGGTCGAGTGTACTTTTCTAATGCAGAATTTCGGATCTCACCCTAGAGTACCTTCGAGTATTCAGGAAAACTAGAGGGGTGCATAAACTTCGATACGCAGGATCCCTCAGTCATACAATGACGCCCGCTACAACTTGTGTGTTTATTGTCTATCATGGTAGGCTAGAGGGATGTGTGCTCCGAGATGCAGCCCTTCAGCTACATCATGATGTCTACCTCGTCTAGCATATGACACATCAGGTTCAATGTTGTATTCAGATAATTCATAGTAAAGTAAATATTGAATTCAGAAAGTGCACATGACCATCAATATTACATTTAGAAAATGCACAGTAGAGACAATCATTATGGTTAGTGACCCTTTAGGGGTGTACTCATAGAGAAGCCCTTAGCATAGGATTAAGGGAAATATGAGACATCCTACTTCAGTGATAAAGTAGTTAAGCCTTAAGTAGGTAGTACCACTTGATCTAGATCATGAATGTACATACTGCTTAGTACCATCTCTTCAGCATGTCTTTGTTTATGAAACTCTTAATGATGCTCTAGATTTACAATTATACTATTGGGCTTTGTAAGCTCATCATTCGGATGTTTTTCGTTGGCAGGTCAGTAACTTGAGCAGTTTGTGGAGCATCGTCACAACATGACTTCCAGCATCTCCTTCAGAGTATTGTACCGTAGCTTAGTGGGCATATGTATTCATAAAACCTTACTAATGTATTCAGATTTATGAGAAGGAGTTTGTATTATTTGATGAAAACTATGTGTCATGGAGCTTCAATTTATAAAATGTTTTATAAATGATATTTATGTTTATCATTGATACCATATAATATGTTTTATAAATGATATTTATGTTTATCATTGATTGAGTGTGAATCATTTTGTGATTTAACATTCACTCATGCCACACTCCCCTTGATATTAATGCACGAACATCGTCGATTTAGTTTTCAATCGCTTTCACTCTAATCTGAATAACCTGGACAAAATTAAGGTACTACACATGACGATGATGTTTTCCTCCGTAGAGGATCTCACACAGAATCAGGACAGGGATATAATCCCATGCAGAATCAGGATAGAGATATCATCTCATACAAAATCATGAATGCAACAATGCACAGATTTAAAATGATGCAACAGTAATAAGAAATCAACCAGAATACGTACAAATAATATCATACATCATAACATCATAAAATATTAACAGTGTCAAACGGGTAAAAGGGAAGCCAAAATACGTACAGATAATATCATACATCATAACATCATAAAATATTAACAGTGTCAAATGGGTAAAAGGGATACACCTATTGTAGCTAATCAATAGCGGCTAAGCCTTACGCTTCCCATGGTCAATAGTACTAAGTCTTACAGAACGGGAACTTAAAAACAATATAGCTCTATGAATACAAAAATCATGTGTCTAAACAAAAATAGAATATAAAGTCACTAAATAATACTTACATATAACTCAAGACGATCAAGCAAAATCGAACTAAGTAGCACGGGAGTGATCAGAATCTACTGGAGAGCGGTCCGGAGACACGAGTACTTTCAAAAAATAATACCAAAAAGTGAGTCTAAAATCTTACATTTTACTTAACATAATTAGGACTTTAAGCGACAAATGATGCAAAATAGAACTTTTGGGTTAGAATTTGACAAAAAGGACTTAGGACGTCGAAAAATGTCAAGATAGAGGTCTTAAAAAAAGTCAAATGGTTAAAGTCAAAATCAACGTTAAAACTGAAAGTCAATGGTCAACGTTCAACGGAAAAGTCAACAAGTTGGTCAACTAGTCGGGTTAACAAGTCAATCAATAGATCATGTCAACATGGTCGATCACCGGGTTAGGTTAACGGGTTCAGGATCGATTCGATCATGCTAGTCTGAACTGGTTCGATCAGGCCGATCCATGCTTGAACCGACAGAATCACTTCCACGCGTACATGACGACGTGTGAGGTCACGTGGAGGATCCTCCAGTAGTCATATTTTTTATGAAAATTTCTAAAACTACATTTTAATGCATAGGGAACTATTTAACGGGTCAATACGAGGTGGAACAAGGCGGAAATATGGTTTTCTACAAAACCTGAACGTTTTCAATTCCCCTCGTTGCGAACGACAACAACAAACAAAAAATGAAGCATATCGAATGAACGGGGTCAATGAGACAAATCCAAAGATATTGGCGGTGTCGTCAATGGAGGCCGTATCAATGACGAATCGAACAAAATCCGAATGTAGATAGAGAAAGATAGGAGAAGGTTGTAAGTTTTCAAATCAAGGGAAATTCTAAAAAATAAAACTGAAATGGGTTTTAAAATTATTTCAACCAAGGTCTAAACACAACAGAAGTCCCTACACTTTTAGGCACTCATACAATGACACTAAAGTTTTAAAAGTTTGAAATTTAAACCCTGACTTTTGGGTACAATTAGATTGAATGTTGAGATGTCAACTTAACATAAATATCAATTTGAGAAAAAATATTGAGTTCATATGCTAATTTGAGGAAAAACAATTGTACTAATCACTACAACAAAATAGACTTTCAGCGGTGTTTGTTTAATCTTATAGCAGAATTTTTAAGCGCGCTAAGACCTCTCTCGATGCTCGTAAAAGCGTCGCAAAAACCGTCGCTATAGCCATAACCGCAATAGTTAGCGTGTTTTTGAACATAAAATGCCACAAAAGGTCGAAATATATAGCGGCGTTTGTAAACATAAACACCGCAATCGCAGCGTATTATATTGTCTTTAGCGGCGTTTTTCACCAAACACACCGCTAAAGACAATGGATTTAGTGGCGTTTATCTTTACAAACGCCGCTATTACATGTTTCATCCCAAAATGCCGCGAAAGACACAATTAAGAGCAACTAAATGAGTAGTAGACAACACCATTAAAGACATTGTTTACACTCACAACAAGAACCATGGCTATAAATCAAAGCATATATTCCATATATTTAATAAAAACAATTCATTTGAAATTAAAAGGGTGAAAAGCATTAATATCACAAAATACCTACAAAAATGTATACATATATGTGTTACATATACAAGAAACAGAAAAACAAACTAGTTACTTGTGTATTTTCATGCTTCCCACTTATGCCTCTGATTTCCAATTGCAACCTTTCCAAACTTCTTCGCTACATCCAAATCTCCACCAACTTTTTATGCTTGTTGATTGACGTTGTTGTACCTAATGTATTTTCAAATTTTAATATCAAAACAAACTAATTACATGTGCATATATTAAAGTTTTTTTCTAAATTTCATTAAAGGGATATTCAACAATCAATCATCGAAACGCCTTTGATGAATTAGCAAACAGGACCAAGAAGAGCATTTATTAAGAATGCAAAGATTTATTGATTTGACAAAATTTCTAGCCTCTGGAACTGGTTTCTTTTGGAAAGTACTCATTATTAATGCATCCTATTTAAAAAAGAGAAAATAATCTCAGTGACCGAAAATACCTTATAATATACGATTTTAACCAACTTTTTTGGATTTACCAAAATGACCAACAAAATCGCAACGCGATCTTAAATTCGCAACTCAGTTTCCAAATTCGCAACGCGAATATCCAGATTCGCAACGCGATTTTGAAAAATGTGTTGCGATAGTTAAAATGTGTTGCGATAGTTAAAATGTGTTGCGAGAGTTTGAAAAACGTGTTGTTGCGATAGTGAAAAAGTGTTGCGATAGTGAAAAATCCAAAATAAGTTTACATTTTAACTATTCCAAATTCACGTGGAGTTTGAAACAATAAAGAATGTGTTGCGATAGTGTAAAAGATTTCCAAGCCATTTGTAAGATCTTAGTTTGAAACAATAAAGAATGTGTTGCGATAGTGTAAAAGATTCCCAAGTGTTTGCAATGCTCAATCCCACATAGTATTGGAAACACTATTGGGAATGGGTATTTAAGGCTTGGATTTCCCACTTCCTTGTTGAGTGGAAGAAAACAAGGGGGACTCTCGTGCACTGTCGCCGCCGCCGTCCCGTCTCGTCTCGGGTCTTGGTCGTGGTCGTGGTAATATGTGTCTTCGACACGTCCCCGCGGATACTATCTTTTTAGAGAAAATTCTTAAGAAATCGCAACGAATTTGGAAAATCGCATTGCGATTTTGTATTATCGCGTTGCGATAGTCAGAATCGCGTTGCGATTTACATATTCGCATTGCGAATCTGGAAACTGATTTGCGATACTGGAGATCGCGTTGCGATAGTCAGAATCGCGTTGCGATTTACATATTCGCATTGCGATTTTCTAAAATCGCAACTCGAATTTGGAAAATCGCAATGCGATAGTCAAAATTGCGTTGCGAATCTGGAAACTGATTTGCGATACTGGATATCGCGTTGCGATTTAGAGATCGCATTGCGATTTTGTTGGTCATTTTGGCAAATCGAAAAAAAGTTAGTCAAAATCGTATATTATAAGGCATTTTCGGTCACTGAGGTTATTTTCTCTTTAAAAAATAAGATGCTTAACACAGAGAACTATATTGTACCAAAGTAAGAATACAAGTAAAACATTTTTTATGAAAGAGCCATAAGGACATCTAATTTTATTATCGTAAACTATAAATTGACATTTATCTCTTTATACATAATTCTAATTAATTACCTGCAGTGGTGAAAACATTATGCAGATAGGTAATAACAGTGGCCTCAAAACTAAAAGATAAAGAAAATGGCTTTGTACCATTAACACAATGACAACTCCAAAGTTATGTTAAATGAAAGTAGTATGTGAGTGAGGGAACTTAATTCCTTGGAAATTAGTTGAAATAAAATTTCCAGAAAATGTGTAAAAAAATACACGACTACTCAAATCTGAGATCTCTAGAGACTCCTTCTTTATTAAATAAAATAAAAATATGATGATTGAATCAAATAAATATAAATATTAACACAAACCCTACAATTGAAATCATAAAGGTCATAAATAAAGGTAAAAAGTGAAACCTAAATGTAAAGAAAAGAATAAATATTGGACATACCCGAGTAGCAATGCCAAGAAGAAAGTGATAACAGGCAGAAAATTTGTTGTTGCAGCACCTAAAGATGCAGATGTATAAACTAGGGCTAGGCCATTTATATCCAAGCTTAAAGTTATCCTGTAATTCAAGTTTTGTCAAAACAGTAAGCGAGTGAAACCAAAACTGCATGTGTTGTTTTAACAAGTGATTTGAGCTGGACATACCCGAACAAAAACAACAAAAAGATCTTGCAGAATGTCCCGAATGATAGAGGGGGCAAAGATTTCCTTCAGTTTCCAAAGTCAATAATCAGTGAAATGGTTAGCAATTTTATTAGACCACAAGGAAATAATACGATTCGCTAACTGATGATACCCTAATTAACTTGTACACTAATGAATAACAAAATCCAATTCGGAGCTTGATACAGTCATACATGATGCTCAAATCTTAACATCTATAACTGACGTTCTTTACATGTTTCTAAAGTTTTGACTTGAAAATTTTCGAATTCAAGAAACAAATGCAAACCTTACAAACCTATGCCTTTTTTAATCTACACATTGAAATATTACAGAAACAAATAGATCATCCATAAACAAATGCAAACTCACAAACCTATGCCTTGTTTAACCAAATAGATCATCCAGACACAATCATTGCAGCATAAAACATATTAAACATAATGAAATAAACGTATCTTAAAATGTATTCAACACATTGAAATATTATTTATACCTTGGCACACCCTTCGGCAATCTGAGCAAGGGCTCCTGTCCTACACTGTAATTGCTTATTTCTCCAGCATCCTCATCCTCAGTTTCTGCAGTGTGGCATGCTGCATCAATATCCAACAACATTCTCATTAGTATTGTAAATAGACTACTAATAAATTGCGGCAACTTTCTCATAATTCCTGGAGCTCGCTCCCTTGCTTCTGCCAAAGTGACCACGAACTCGGTTGCCAAATGCCGAGTGCCTTCCTCAAGTGATTCAGCCTCTACAATCTGCAGCATTGCGCCCACCACATCGACAAGCTACCTTCTAAGAAACCGCGGCTCCGTCCCAACCAACTCAATCAACAACTCAAGAGCCTCTAGCGCGGTGGCCTCGTTCCCGTTATTTAAAGCCTCCGTCAACGTCCTCATCATTGCGGGCAATAGATCCTGAAAGCAACGATTTTGACACCAAAACAAAGCATTCTAATAAGGATAATAGATGAATTAGAAGAAACACACTGAAACATAAACGGTAAGAGCTCCGGCCCAAATTTTGCAGAGAAATAGAGGACCGAGTATTGACGTTGAGTCGGGGCCAGATATAAGAGTCATTACGCGTCAACAACTTATAGAGGAGAATAGCGGCCATGGCACGAGCCTCGGGCTGATTGCAGACTTGGAGGAGATGCGCGAGGTGGAGGCATAGGGCGTCGAGGTCGGATTGCTTGCATAGATTAAACAAGGCCTCGACGTGAGAACGTTGCTC
This sequence comes from Hibiscus syriacus, assembly GCF_006381635.1. Lineage (NCBI taxonomy): Eukaryota > Viridiplantae > Streptophyta > Magnoliopsida > Malvales > Malvaceae > Hibiscus > Hibiscus syriacus. The sequence continues at coordinate 393,294 of NW_024063213.1, forward strand.
GTTCGATGACGACATCAAGTGGGAAACTAGGGTTTCGAATGGGCGTAGGGGAATCGAAGGAGAGTGAGAGAGGCAGAAAACTTTGAGAAAGTAAAGGGAAAAAAATGGAAAAGGAGTTTGAGTGTCCGAGAGATAAGACTCAAACCTTACAAACGCTGCTAATTTACTAAAAAAAATGGCGGGGTTTGTCTAAAACATGCTGTCATAACTTTTTTTTTGAAAAAATAATTAAATATTATTTTAAAAATAATTATGACTTTAATTTAAAAAATTGACGGTTTTGAATTGATTTGAAATAAAATAAAAGGGAGTCATCATCGACCTTTGGGTTAGGTAGGTCGAATACCTAAAAACGTCTTTTAAAACAATTTTAAGGAAAAATCGTTTTTAAGACAAAAACTGGTATGCGTTTACAAAGATTCGATTAAAATGGGTTCGAGAGTCGGTTACGAGTGAGGAAGGATAAGCACCCCCACATCGCCCAAAAATTAGTACTGAATCGCTTACACGTTGTCGTAATGATTGAAATAATGAATTCAAATCGATACTTAAAGTATGATCCATTTGTTAAAGTTAATTCATTTGCTTCAAATGATTTATTTGGGAACATTCCTTAATTTGATAAGAAATCCCGAGATTCGCACGACCTCCAATGGGAAGGCTATTCTGTCTATTTCTTATCCATAAAGAATATTCTCTCATCAATAAATATGCATATAGAACATGAAATAAAAATCGATATTTGTATAAAATAAATTGCACAAAAAAACGTATTGGATCATTTGAATAATAAAATTTAATTAATAAAACGAACTAAATTTATTTCAAGTTTCCATTTTGTTCGAACGTCGTATCGGATTATACCACTTCGATGAAGTGATACTCTCCACGCTCGTTCTACAAATATGTTATTGGAAATATTTGAAAAATACAAAGGAAATAAATACAAATAGAAATATGCGAAATAAAATGTTTACAACAAATAAAGTTAAGCATATTTATTTACATATGATACAAATGAATACATAACATAAAAATATGTACATACATAAGGGATAAATACAAATGAATATTACAACCCAAAATATAATGATTAAAAAGTAAATATTTGTAATTACAAGGACCAGAATGGGAACAACATAAAATTAAATGACCAAAATAGTACAAACATGAACTTAATGGACTAAAATAGAAAAAATAGACATTTAAAGGACTAAAATAGAAAAAAACATAAAATTAAGGGAATAAAGCAACAAAAACATAAATTTAAAGGACTACAATAGCAAAAATAGAAACTCAAAGAGCTAAAATAGCAAAAATGGAAATTTAAAAGACTAAACTGGTATTAACAGAAACTAAAAGGATCTAATAAACAAATATGAACAAATCAGAGCCCCAATAATCAATTTAAAATAAATACATGGACCAGAAACAAAAATAACAAATAAATAACGTTTACAGACTAAAATAAAATAAACAAGAAACATGGAGGACTAAACAATAATTAATCATAAATGCTAAACAATGACTAAAATAAAATATTTGCAAATATGGTGGCCAAATTTAAACATCGCAAACATGGCAAAATAAACAAATTAGTGACTTAAATATAGAGAATGAAAAAGATAAGCTTAAAATAAAACATCATAAATTTTATTAATGGCTAAAACAAAACGTTAGACTAGGATGGAACTAAACTGTAGTTAACCCAAATGCTGAAAACACGCAGAAGGTCCCCACTTAAACACCACCACTTAGCTCAATATATATATATTATAGCCAAAGGCCAAAATGGCCTGAGTTTCTCATTTGGCTCATTTCACACCGAGAGAAAAGAGAGAGAATGAGAGACCCTCTCCACTTTCCCTCATTGGGGAAGGAATAGTCGCCCTATGGCGGCGGCGGCCACTGCGGCTCACGACGGAGACCACGGTGGTCGAAGAGAGAAACCCCCAAAAGACTCCTCTTTCATCCCACAACTCGAATCTCAACCTAGTTTAGCATAAAACCACCAGTAGTTGTAGATCTACCTTTTTACCTTTCGGAGATTTGGAAAAACAGTGAGCCCTCGTCTTCCAGCGAGTCCCCAAAATAAGGTATTGCTTCTCTTTTCCTTTTCTCTTGTGTTTCTTTCTTTTTCTTTTTGGTTTCCTCTTTGTTCTCTCCTTTTTTCCTCTTTTTCGAAACTGATTTTTTTCCTTTTTCCACCAATTCTTTCCCTCTAATATTTCTCTCTTTATAAACTGCTCTCCCCAATCACTTCCCCAATATCTTCTCTATATTCTTCCTTTATTGTTGATTCATGTGATGGATTTGATAAATCCCCTCGGGATTTTGGATTTGATTTCTTTTCATTTTTTATTTGGGGTTGATATGATTCTTTTCTTGATTGATTGAAGTAATTGGCAGGTCATTGTAGATGACAATGTTGGCGTCAGTGGCGGTTGGAGCTGACAGCAACAAAGGACGGCGGCGACAGAAGCAACTTCCTAGGGTTATGATGAAACCCTAGGTAGAATGGGTCTAGTTAGCTTAGCGGTTCGGGTTGGATCTCATCAAGGTTGGTTCGGGTTGGGCTCTGGTGAGTTTGTAATCTGGGATTGGATGTAATTGGGTCACATTTGGCCTGCAAAATGTAATAGTAAAATAAATAATAATAATAATAATAAATACAATAATAATAATAATAATAATAATAATAATAAATTAATAATATTTTTGTATACCTGAACAAAAACGGGTGTCTACAGCTGCCCCTTTTTGTATATTCTTGTGTTAACAAGAATATGGCAAATATGAAAAAGACAACCAATTTTTGTCCGGTTCTCTTTTTTTTGGAAATTTGATATGTTTAGTGTTGGGGACGACATGACTCATACGTGATGAAGAGGTCTGGTCATCTAAGGGTGACACGACTCCTACATGACGAGGATATATGGTCGGTGGATGACACGACTCATACGTGGTGAGAATGGCTGGTTATCTAGGGGTGACACGGCTCCTACGTGATAAGAAGGTCTAGTCGGTGGATGACATGGTTTCTACGTAATGAGGATGATAGGACATCTTTAGGGATGATAACATAGTTCCTACATGATGAGGATGGCTAGTTATTTAAGGTTGACACAGCTTCTACGTGATGAGGAGGTCTGGTCGGGGGATGACACGGTTCCTATGCGATGAGGATGACATGCCATCTTTAGGGATAATGGTTTCAAGAGAAACCGACTCAAAGATGATGCTTCAAGAGAAGTTGTCTCAAGAGAGACAAAATTTATTTCATGGGAAACGATCTCAAAGATGGGTGTTTCAAGAGAAACTGTCTCAAGGGAGACAAAACTTTGTTTCAAGAGAAACATACTAAAAGATTTTGTGTTTCAAGAGAAACAGACTCAAAGATTTTGTGTTTCTAGATAAACTGCCTCAAGGGAGACAAAATTTATTTCAAGAGAAACAACTCAAAGATGATTTTTTTGTTTCTAGTGAAACAATTTCAGAATTTATGTTTAAAGGGGAAACTGTCTCAAGCGAGACAAATCGGTTTTGAAAATATTAAGTGAGATTAATTTTGTTTCAAGTGAAACAAATTCAAAATTTGTATCTCAGAGAACAAATATCTCAACCGAGACAAAATTTGTTTTGAAAGAAATTGTCTCAAGCAAGAAAAAAATTGTTTTTTATAAAACTGTCTCAAGCGAGACAAAATTTTGGTTTCGAGAAAAACAACATCAAATGAGACAGATAGTCTGTTTGTTCTTGCATGTTGAAGAAATGTCTTCATAAGATCTGATCGTTAACTTCAAGAAGTCAAATCATTATTTCTTCAGGTTCGAGATATCTGGTCGTTTTTGAACATTAATTTTTTGAAAGATCAAAACGATGCATTTATGACTGACTATCTTGGATGTTATGATGGATGCCAAGATGAAATTTATCTGTTGTGTTTGGTTTGATGAATTATTTTGTCCTCAAAAAGAGGGGGAAAATGTCTTTAATGCACATAATGATGAATGTTTGATGCAAAGATGCAAATTGCATGTATCATGTATAGATGTGTTGATGTATATTTTCTTAGTGGGAATGATTGCATGTGCAAGCTTCATTCTATATCTGATTCGGTTGTCTTCATTTCCACCACGGTGTACTCTTGCAAACCTCGACCTGAGACAAGCTTTTACTTGCCCCATCAACTCTTGCCCCACAAATTTGGCTTCTCTTGCCCCAGCCTCGATCAAGATACTTCCAGAGAACTTATCTTGCTTGAAAATGTTTTTATTCCTTTAAATTTTCAAAATTTTGAAAAATATCAAGAGGAATTTTGAAAATGTTGTTTGCTTCTAAGTTTCACAATTGAAACAAATCATAAAATAGGAGTTTATTGGATATCAAAAGAATCAAATGCTCTTTTAATCTTTCATAGCTGCAAATCTTTGACAAATATCAAGATCGAAAGGTTGGTTTTAAGGTTAGTTACCTAAATTCCAAGGTTTATCTCCTTGATCCGTCCTCTTATTTATGACATGTTCCTTCTTCTTGGTTTGGCAATTCAATTGGAGGTGGACAAAATGTTTCAACTAGCATAGTCAATTGCTAGACTCTTCATAACACTTTTGTTTCAGTTCTCTAAAATCTTCCATTTGTTCAAACTTCGTAGACTCTTCTAGTCAAGGTAGTGCTGAAATATCGGTCTAAAAATAAGATTTATGAGTGCTCGTGTGAAGTCGACTATAACAGGTGTTCCTCAACTCCCTTAATCTATATTCACAGAAACTCCTTATTTAGTAAATTTGATTTAATTTGTCGTTGTTTGTCTAGCTGAATTCAGCTTTATTGTATATATATATTATAAGTGCCTTTGTTCGGCTAGCTGAAGGATTCATGTTGTCTCAAAGTCTTTGACTTGACAATCACAGTGGAGCAAACACCCTATTGCCAAGTACCCGATCAATGTCAAGGCTTTCGAGTTTCCTCTAAAACCAATTACTTTAGCGGAATAGCTAATTTTTATTGTATACATATATAATAATAATAATATTCTGGGTATACAGGTTCTATTTCTTAAGCTCGCTGAGGAAAACATGTTATAGTCCATGTGTTGGTTGAAGGTCAAAAAATCTCATCGTTAGAGTTCAATTCCTAAGCAACTGACCTAAACTAGATTCATCTACTTGATCATTCCATCTAAGAAGATCATTATCATTATTGAACGTCATCAACAGAAGTAGAAACTAATTAGTTTTGCAATCTCATGTGATAGTTACCCCATTTTGTCCACTCCTAACACATACCTGATTGTTAAACCCTCGATTGACTCTGCATGCAATGAGAGAACTAGCTCGGTTCCTTCAAGGGAATGGTATGCACTCTGATGTATTTTTTTTAGATTAGGATCAAGGGGTCCTTTTTTGTAGGGGTTCAATCTTGTCATTTGTCAAAGATTTACAACCTCAATTATTAAAAAGTTTTTAATTAAGATGATATTCAAAGAATTCAAGATAAAAATTTGCTCGTTGCTCATTACCTCAGAAGGAAGTATTTTATTTAAAAAGTTTGAATGTCAAGTTACTTACAAACATTCCCACATAGATAGAAAAACAAGTTCAAACAAGATGACATGCATAAGAATGCAACAAAAACTTATGATGGATGCCCCAGCCGACTCCTGGTCAGAATGCCCCTATTACACATTGAATGTCAATGCCCCTGAATCGATCAGATCTTGGACCTTACGCTTCAATGCCCCATAGTTCTCAGTGGTGTACCCTGAGCTCCCAATGTGATAGTTGCATATGGCGTTAATATCATGGCTTTCAGGATATGGGGCTTCTCTTGGTTTGGATTAAACTAGAGTCACAAGTTCTTCTCAACTAGTTTTGGGAGAAATTTCTCATATGTCATTGGGATTGGATTTATGCGAGTCTTTTAACGGAAGTCATTATGAGGCCTGGTCCCCAGACTAGCTAGATAAGATCCTATGATGTTAATTTCAGATGTTTCCTCAATGTCAGTACTGCTAGTGCCACTTATCTGGCCATTCTTGAATATTTTTTTGATCATTTCTCTATATATGACTATGTCAGAGAAACTCTTTGTTGCAGTTCCTATCATGTAGTCGATATATGAAGACTTCAATGTATCGATGAATAGAGTAATGAACTCTCTTTCAGTCATTGGCGGATGCACTTGAGATGCGACATCCCTCCATCATTGAGCATATTTTCTTAAGCTCTCACCACTCTTCATCTCCATATATTACAGCATTTTCGATCGGGGGCCATATCAGTCATGTGTTTGTATTGGCCCAGAAAGACACTAGCCAAATCCTTCCAAGAGCGGATTTGGGCACGACCCAATTGGGTATACCACCTAGAAGCAGGTCCAGTCAAACTGTCCTAGAAGCAGTGGATCAACATTTGATCATTTATAACACCCCAACCCGTATCCGACCCGAATATAAGTCCAAGGTGTAACATTAACTTTTCAAACTGTTTACTTTTACAAAATAGCTGAAAATTCAAGTTCACATTGAAAACTGAATAATTTATATTGAATATAATCATATAGTTTTACAAAACCAATCAGAGCGTATCCAACTAAATCTTAAATTACATGCCAACTACATTCCATATAACAAAATACATATTATTCAAATATTTTTCTGATATGATCTTTGGAAATGAGAAGCTGACCTGACTCGCCTATCCATGCTCCTCTTCTTGCTTTACGGAACCTACGTGTGAAACACTCACACGCTAAGTTGATGACTTAGTAAGGAATATAAAACGTATGATGGACTTTTAATTACTTAACAAGGCATGAATAATTCACACAATAATATTATACAAAATCATATAACAATTCTATACATACATATATACTATCACTATCATTATTCACATTCTTATTATTATCAATATTATTTTCATTCATTTAGTTAATCATATGATCTTATCCTTAACACTTATGCATATCATATCATACATTTCATAAAGCAAAACACATAACATTACATAAAGTTTATTTATGTTATCTCTTTTATTTTCCCATGGTACACTTGTGAAAACTAAAGATATGTGAGTACATTGAGATTGTACACAAATGCTGTCACCACAGCTCATATAAATTTCCACTCAGTGGCATATAAAATTGTCCCGAATGACCACATATATGTCCCGAAGGACTGCATAGAATTGTCCCTAAGGACCACATAGAACCCTCGACTCTTGGCATGCCAATTATACCCCTAGCTCTCTTATCACGTAACACGGGCTTTACCATTTATCACAATTCTTATAACTCATATCACATAGACATATAATCTCATATCTTCTTATCACATAGCTCATGTAACATTTTCGTATAGTCTCATAGCTTATATCACTTTCTCTTGTTATCACATATTCATATACTCATAAAGCTCATATCATTTCTCATGAAATCACTTATATCATATCAGATAGTTTATACCTTGTTCTCTTATATTCACATATATCAGGTAGCATATATAGTCACATATCACATAGATCATTTATACCAATTCACATGGTTTATCACACTAACATGTATTCACACAGATCATGTAACATATACAATAATATATAACACATACTCATATCAAACACATGCTTATATTCATGAATTCATGCATTATAATATAGGAAATAGACTCGTCGCAAGTCTTATTTCCATTAACCATCATATACCAACTAGTATGCACTCACCTTGGCCTCACTAGTCCAAGTCATGCACTTATATCTTTCTTGCTCGATGTTATCTCATTGACTCATCAGATACTCATTTTCGATAGATATCTACACAATTATATGACTTATGTAAACATCAGAGTCGAATCGATTATGACCAATCAATATAACGTAAGCTTAAAGAACCACTTAATTTAGCATTTCAAGCTTAATAGTACCAGTACTCTTACTATAGTACTGATACTACCCTCTTATGGTATCGATACCCCCTAGGTACTGATACAATTTTGAAATTATGTATTTATAACTTAATGGTATCGATATTAGACACTTGGTATCGATACCCCTTAAAGATTTCATCGAATTGTATCTTATGGTATCGATATTGTTCATTCAATATCGATACCCACAAGCTCAAATTCTACTCATTTGGCTTTGAAGTATTGGTACTGGATGAACAATATCGATACCCCATGCCCATAACTTATTGATTTTACCCAAACATTTTACCAAACTCACTTAAATCTTCTACTATAACCTCCTTTTAACCCTTTAGACTTAACTATACTTATTCAAATCATCTTATATCCATATAACACATCATCTTCAATATCTCATCATAATTCTTGAAACCAAGAATCTTACTAAATTTACAACATGTTTTAATTTCATATCTAACACTTTAGATTTCTTATTTCAGTTCATGACAAGTCAAATTTCACTTCAAAACTTATTTACTAACTCTTTCTCAATAATTCCCTTAAAAACTCTTTACCTTCAATCTTTCATAACTTATTCATCTTTGAGTTTTAAGCCACCTTAAGCTTCCCTTAAACTTTCTTATCATCCCTAGAATAAAAACCAACATTAAAATGAAAGGAATAACCAACTTAAGACCAACTTACCTTTAACCAAGCATTCACGGTGGAAGAAGGAGGAGAAGCAAAACTTCTAGAGTTCTCTGATTTTTCCTTCTTCCTACTTACGCGTGTATATATAATACCACTATAAGTTTTTAATTATTTTCTTACTAAATGACCATTATACCCTTTCCACTTTCAAACTTTGCTATTAAATCCAACATCAAGATTCTCCAATTAAGTCCTTGAACTTTTTTACTTTTTCCTAAATTGATCACCAAATTTCAAAAACTTTCGTTTTAGTCACTAACCTGGTTTTTGGGATGTTACAAATCTCCCCCTTTAAGAAAATTCATCCTCAAATTTTCACTGCAAATATAGATGAAAATATTGTCTACATATATATTTTAATATTCTCATGTTGCCTCCTTAATTTAATCTTTCGTGTTACCGTTAATAAACTTGTCTTTCATTCCTTCAATTCTTCAACTACCTTTTTCCTTTATACATCCATATCATGTCACTTATCATGTAGATAGTAACCTCAATTCTTATCACTAGAGATCATGAGTCAATTGATTCATTCATCAATCTCTAATTGATTTGCAATATAAACCAAACCTTTATTCTATTATCATTTCTTAATAACATGCATGTCCTTAACAACTTGATCAAAGTGAATATAATCATTCAACTGTATCTTAAACTTCCTTAATACATATAAATAAATCTTTATCTTTCTGACTAGATCTACTTGACCAAGAAACATAACCTTAAACCTTCATAAGATATGATTAAGACATACACTTTCCAAAATCAAACAATCTTTTATATAACCTTGCGTACCTTTCTTACTTCTATATCAAACTTATAATCTACACCTCAATATAACCCTTATCATACTTGATCCTTTAAACTCCATCCTTTTTATTTCCTTATATATTTATTCTTCCAAAAATCAAGATCTCCTTGTAACATAAATCATATATTTTCTTTCATGCTCGCATACTCTTTCTCGTATCACTTATAGTTATCTCTATTTACCAATATTTATCACATCTTCATAACTTTGATAATCCACATGAATTGCAGAAAACTTTATTCTTATAAAATTCTTATTCAATTTACAATACACATATTCTATTACATCTTTATCTTCCTTTGGATATACAAATCATTATCTTCTTAACTACGCCACATCTACATGGTCTAGATACAAAACTATACATAAATACACTCCATACTTGATTAGCTCAACCTAATAATTTCTTCAAGTCTTTTAGCTCTATATACTTACCATCACATAACCTTGTTAGTCAGCACCAACTCTTTCAGTCTAGACTGCAAGTCCTCATCAAACCAATCATATACACACTTTTTAGTCGGAATAACTCACTAGCAATTTACTCAACCTATTGAATTCGCACTCGTATTCATACACGGTGAAATTCCCTTGTTTCAACTCATAAACTGTTACTCTATTTGTCTTATAAACTGGTCACCGATGTACTCATTCTTGAACTCCTCTAAAAACAATACCCACATCATTTAATCTTTTAACGTACTCCTGATGGCATTTATTCGGACGTGTTTTCAACTTCTTGAAAATAATCCTTGATTTGTATAGGCTTAGGCACTTCCTAAAGTGTTCGCTCTTCATCCTGCCTGGACAGGGCAGATGAATTACTACCATCATCAGGTCTATTATCTCTCGCTTCACTTCAGAGACTCTCATGGTTAGACATCTAATATAACATATCAATTATATTCTATTAATAAGACAACATACTTCTTACACTATCATATCATAACTTTTCACTTTGTGTTGGCATTTATACATTTTAAAACTCTTTTTACTTCAATTTAAGCCTAGAATCGGTAAACCTTAGCTCTGATACCATTAAATGTAACACCACAACTCGTATTCAACCCGAATACAAGTCTGAAGTATCACATTGACTTTTCAAACCATTTACTTTTACAAAATAGCTGAAAATTCAAGTTCACATTGAAAACTAAATAATTTATATTGAATACAAGCATATAGTTTACAAAACCGATCAGAGCGTACCCAACTAAATCTTTAATTACACGCCAACTACATTCCATATAACAAAATACATATTATTCAAATACTTTTATAATATGATCTTTGGAAATGAGAAGCTGACCTGACTTGCCTATACATGCTCCTCTTCTTACTTCACGGAACCAACATGTGAAACACTCACATGCTAAGTCGATGACTTAGTGAGGCATATAAAACGTATGATGGACCTTTAATTAATTAACAAGGCATGAACAATTCACACAATAATATTATACAAAATCATATAACAATTTCATACATACATATATAATATCACTATCATTATTCACATTCTTATTTTTATCAATATTAATTCCATTCATTTCTTTAATCATGTGATCTTATCCTTAACACTTATGAATATCATATCATACATTTCACAAAGCAAAATACATAACATTACATAAAGTTTATTTATGTTATCTCTTTTATTTGCCCATGGTACACTTGTGAGAACTAAAGATATTGGAGTACATTGAGGTTGTGCATAAATACTGTCACCACAACTCGTATAAATTTCCACTGAGTGATATATAAAATTTCCACGTAGAACCCTTGACTCTTGGCAGGCCAATTATACCCCTAGCTCTTTTATCACGTAACATAGGCTTTACCATTTATCACAATTTTTATAACTCATATCACATAGACATATAATCTCATATCTTTTTATCACACAGCTCATGTAACATTTTCGTATAGTCTCATAGCTTTTATCACTTTCTCTTGTTATCACATATTCATATACTCATAAAACTCATATCATTTCTCATGAAATCACTTAAATCATATCAGATAGTTTATACTTTGTTATCTTATGTTCACATATATCAGGTAGCACATATAGTCACATATCACATAGATTATTTATACCAATTCACATGGTTTATCACACTAAAATTTATTCACACAGATCATGTAACATATACAATAACATATAACACATATACTCATATCAAACACATGCTTATATTTATGAATCTATGTTTTCTAATATAGGAAATAGACTCGTCGCAAGTCTTATTTCCATTAACCATCATATTCCAACTAGTATGCAATCACCTTAGTCTCACTAGTCCAAGTTATGTACTTATCTCTTTCTTGCTCGATTTTATCTCGTTGACTCATCAGATACTCGTTTTCAATAGATATCTACACAATTATTGTCAAACCCCAATTATGGGCAAATTAATTTTAAAATAAAAGTGTAAATGAGGATGATATAGTAGGTAGAAATGGAAAAATTGTTGGGTTGGCATTTCATAATTGAAAAACAAAATAATTATTATTATACAAACTCAATCATGAAGACAAAAGCCTTTGGAGTCTGACAAATAAAGCATCCAAATAAAGTTGAAGACCTTGTATCATATACGTGTAGTTTTCTTTGTGTTAATTATCTAAGGGTAAAGAGGCACGTAGAAGAGGAATAAGAAGAAAGCTGAAGATAGAGACATGAGAGGAAAAAAACAAAGTGAGCGGTTTTGGGGATTGGTAACGCCAATTTAATTTTTAATTTCGATGGAGAAAATGATGAATTTTTGCAGAACATGAGTTCTCTGAGACTGAGCAATTCGTTCGAAAAGAAAGTTGGACTAGGGAGAGAATTCTAGTCTCTGCGGCCTCTAGAAATAGAGCTTGGCTTGAATCGGAGCTATCTGTTCGTTCAGTGTCGCTGCTGCTACTTTTTTTTCATCATCATCTTTGGAACTCAACAGGGGCAAAAGCAACATCAGCAGAACCAAAAATTGTTGTTCCAGTGTTACACCAATGACAAGAGAACCAGATGGGAACATGGAGAGCCTCGGATCCGAAACATTTTTGGTAGATCTACATCTATGTATAAATATTATCGATGATCAGAGGCTAGATTTTTTTATAAGGAGAATGAGATTATTCGAACAGAATAATTTGGGTTTCGACTAGCGGTCAGTAGCAACGACCGATGTGGTGTCCACCGACGATTAATGGCTGCCGATGATCAGCCGTTGGAGCCTCCTTGCTTAAGATATGAAGAGAGCACTGAAGAAAAAAAAATAGAAATGGTGATAGTTGCGTGAAGTGAATAAGTGATTTCATAATACCTTTTGAAAATCACGTGTGGGGTGTTGAGATAGTAAGATGGACAAATCATAGTTTCAGTCCTATATGTTTGGTAAGGTTCTAACTTTTCCATCAGTTTTAATAAAATTTCAACCAAACTATGATAGTTTAAATTAATTCAATTTAATACTTGATTTTAGTTATTAAATATTTTAACGACTCTGAAAGTTTTAGTTTAATCATTTGGGTTCCCGAACTATTAAATTAGTTTCTAATAATCATTTTTATTACGAGGGGAAATATATTGGATTCAAGTTTGTGTATTTGATGGTTTGGGTTCGTGAGAGAAAAATTGGAATCTCGATCCAGTACCTCTCGATCCATCCGTATGCTTTATTATGTATTCGATACATTATTGGTAATGGAATTAAAGATCGAGATCAAGTGAATCGAGTTTAAATTGTCGATCAGTATGGCACGAAAAGTGAGGTAATACTTTACTACATCTTTATGTTTTATGGAACATGTGAATATTGGTAAATGCATGAATAAGATAATGTTGGTCTCATTTGGGTAGTTAATGAATTTCTACACTCGATCCGAACACAGTAGAAATTTGGTAACTGATTATGGTTCAAAGAACTTTTATAAGAAATTAATGAATTGTTAGAATTAAATTACAAGTTTATGATTAGTGATAAAGAAATCAGCCATGGATTTGTAACTTATATTTTATATCATCAAAGGTCAAATGTTAAAGGTACTTGGATGGGAAATTATGAGAATACTCCGGTAAGGTAAACTTATGAAAATACCCTTAAGTTGTAAGATGTCAAGAATTGTCCCTGGAAGTTGATTAATAACTCTGAAAGGATATATTGATATGATAAAACTATAGATGTGCATACGAAATGCTAGTTTTCTTAGAAAATTCGAATAATCGGTTTTCAACCCCAAGAGGGTTTATGCACGATACTAGAAGTTCGTTAAGGAATCATTTCAAGATTTGAGAATGTTCTGAAGAGCAATTGACCATAGGATCTTTAAATTATAATTATTTTCGTTAAGAGCTGATATCGAAATTATCTGGTTAAGAAATTACGAAAATGCTCTTGAGAGGTAAAATAGTCTGAGTTGACCCTGAATAAGAAAATACTATGAGGATTCGTACTTAAATCAATTAAGTACAAATTTGATTGTTAAGATCCTGACTTAGTGAAGAAAATTCCTGATATTCCGTTGGTAAAAATCTGAGAAGGCACTTGACCCGAAAATATCCGAGTTATGAGTAAATACTTGAAGAATAAATTATCGGGTTGCTATTTTGACAGAATTATTCGAAATGACTGAAATAAATGATAAGTTTGAATTCGATAATAAAATCGGACGGAAGGAAATGATTGTTATACACTGGATCTGTAAATGACCAGAATACCCCTATAATGAAAATAACCCAAGAATATCACCAAGCTCAGGAATGATTGGAAATCCTCGAGCTCTGAAATGAATGGAATAAAACTGAAAACCAAAATTACCAAAATAACCTTATGGCCTATACTAAGTAAATGTCTTGGATTAATTAAGAAATCCAAGTGAATATGGATGTTGTACTACCCTTAAAAGTTATGGACCATAACTTAAGTGAGCCAATCAACCTTAATGGTATGCCAGTACCTGAATAACATAGATATTACTTGAATGTGTGTTCATTTTCTCAAGTTTGGATCGATGATAATTCTGGAAGTACTTGACTCAACTTAACTCTAGATCGCATTCCGTACTAAGAATTAGACATTTGTTCGACAAATCAACCACGAAGACCAAATTGAATAGAACGGAAGTACAACATGTATCTGAAATTCAGTAACGTTTGAATTACTCTGGAAAATCCCGAAGTAACTGGAATAGACTTGAACGCTAAATGAACTAAGTAACCTCAAGGACTAAGGATTAAGTAAGTGATTTGGATGAGTCTGGAAATGTTAATGAACAGAAATGATGTAATGTTCTTATGGGTCATGAACTACAAATTTCATGATATTGTGGAAGCATGACGTGAAAATGAAATAAAGACATTGAAAGATCTATTCAGCGATGATTCCGAAGATGATATATGGACAAGAATTTTCGGTATTAAAGAATAAATACCCTGGAAGGGTAATGGATTGACCAGACGATAAGTATCAGTTATGGGAGTTGTTCAGCTTGAGTTATTCGATATTCCGATAGATCGACACAAACCGTAAATGTTCCGAATCTTCGTTTCTTCCTTATCAACTCAAGTTATATTCTGAATAACTGATTATTCCATTAGTTATTGAACTATTCCTCTAGTGATTCTAAATTCCGACATTCTATCGGTAAACTGAAGATCCTTGTTTCTCTGCACAATAAGATTATCTAGTATCTTTGAAGAATATCTGATAAATATTCTGATCCTTTAGTGTGTTCCACTTGTACTACATGATAGTTTTATATGTTTCAAATGAGTTTAACGAAAGTATTGATTTATTGGTTTATGAACCATGGCAACATGGTATGTGATCTCCGATTATGGTTTTCATCGAAAAGTATGAATTGTACATGATTTATGAAATAATAGAATTTACTGGTTTATGAATTATGGTTACCTGAAATGTGTTATCTGGTTTCTGTTTTCACTGGAAAATATGAATTGTTCCTGATTTATGGAATCATGGAATTTAGTAGGTGTGCAGGTGGGTGTAAGGTTCTGTGAACCTACACATTATGGAGTGTTGGTTGGAGGGAATAATATGATTTTTGATAAACGTTTTATGGGAGAGTGTTGTTGGAGGAAGTTATCGTTACTGCATGCTCCTCTACTTTGTGATCAGGGTAAGTCCTTACTTGGTGTGTAGGTGTGTGTATGGTTCTGGGGAACCTACACATTATGGAGAGTTTAGTTTGAGGGATTAATATGGTTTTTGAATAAAAATATGTTTTCAAACTACTACTGTTTAAAAAGAAAAGATTTGTATCTCTTCACTGGTTCTATAGGAACACACTAGATAACCTATTTTGATCTTCTGAGCCTAGACATCCGAAATATTTCCATCTGGATTGAAAACTCATTATCCGTTACTATCTAAAATATCAGTAGAATCTCTGATCTGCATGAAAATTCATAGATGTTCGAAACCAATAAGAAAATTTATGTTTATCTGTATCTGCACGTTCTTCAGCATCACCTGGTAGTTCTGTATTACTGAGCTTTCCGAAGCTCACTCTATTACTCACCATTGAAGGTTAAAAGATTGTACCAGTACAGCTATCAACATCTGTAAGGGAGTTCTTCTGACGTTGCTTGCAGAGTATGGTATATGTGATTAGGAGGCATGTAATTGTATTTTGGTATATATATTAGTCTGAAAATCTATTTTATTTCTTCATACTGATAAATGATTTTATAAGTTTACATGTTCTAATAAAAAGTTTTAAATTTTCTGCTATTTTTACAGTGGGTCGCTCCGGTGACCCTAATATGACACTCCAGATTAGATCGGGTTATCCATATCGGTCTAAGGGGTTACATTTAGTGGTATCAGAGCTGTTGGTTTAAGTCAAATTTTTCAATATAGATCGGCCGGTTAAATTTCAAAAGATGTTTGATCAATACATGTCCCTAGAATGCAATCGTACCTCTTTAAGCTAGAACTCTAAGGTTCAATCCCTATCTGTAATGAGCAAACTTAAGCTTTCATTTGTTAGGAATCTATCGTTTTATAAAGGAATAACAGTAACGTTTATTTGAATTCTATAAAGTACTACACGAGCCATGTGAGAGTTACTCATCTGAGAAATTCTGACCTGACTCCATAAATGAAATTGGGATATGTTACTGCTCTAAGAGCCTATTCTTGTAACCAAGTCAGAATTGATTGCACAAGGATAAGTATGTTCTGATTATTTTATTGGACTGGGGAAGAGTTATGATAAGAATGTATACTCAACTGGTTAAGGATTAGTGAAAGATCCGTATTTCTATAAGAGCTACATGAAAGTTATGAAAGAACTTATGGAAGTTTTAGTTATGTAATTATGTGACATGAATGAATTTCGAGGACGAAATTCTTTTTAGGAGGGAAGAACTGTCACATCCCAATTATGGGGTAAATTAATTTTAAAAGAAAAGTGTGAATGAGGATGATATAGTATGTAGAAGTGGACAAATTGTTGGGTTGGTATTTCATAATTGAAAAAAAAATTATTATTATTATTATACAAACTCAATCATGAAGACAAAAGTCTTTGGAGTCTGACAAAGAAAGCATCCAAATAAAGTTGAAGACCTTGTATCATATACGTGTAGTTTTTTGTGTTAATTATCGAAGGGTAAAGAGGCAAATAGAAGAGGAATAAGGAGAAAGCTGAAGATAGAGACATGAGAGAGAGAGAAAAACAAAGTGAGCGGTTTTGAGGATTGGTAACGCCAATTCAATTTTTAATTTCGATGGAGAAGATGAATTTTTATAGAACATGAGTTCTCCGAAACTAAGCAATTCTTTCGAAAAGAAAGCTGGACTGGGAGAGAATTCTGGTCCCGGCGGCCTTTATAAATGGAGTCTGGCTGGAATCGAAGCTATATGTTCGTTCAGTATCACTACTTCTACTTTTTTTCATCATCATCTTTGGAACTCAACAGGGGCAAAAGAAATATCAGCAGAACCAGAAACTGCTGTTCCAGCGTTACACCAATGACAAGCGAAATAGATGGGAACATGGAGAGCCTCAGATCCGAAATATTTTTGTAGATCTACAGTTATTTATAAATATTATCGATGATCAAAGGCTATATTTTTATAAGGAGAATGAGATGATTCGAATAGAATAATTTAGCTTTCGACTAGCGGTCAGTAGCGATGGCCGATGTGGTGTCCACCGGTGATTAATGGCTACCGATGATCAGCCGTTGGAACCTCCTTGCTTGAGATATGAAGAGAGCACTGAAGAAAAAAAATAGAAATGGTGATGGTTGGGTGAAGTGAAGAAGTGATTTCATAATTTCTTTTGAAAATCACGTGTGGGGTGTTGAGACAGTAAGATGGACAAATCATAGTTTCAGTCCTGTATGTTTGGTAAGGTTCTAACTTTTCCATCAGTTTTAATAAAATTTCAACCAAGCTATGATAGTTTAAATTAATTCAATCTAATACATGATTTTAGTTAGTAAATATTTTAACGACTCTGAAAGTTTTAGTTTAATCATTTGGGTTCCCGAACTATTAAATTAGTTTCTAATAATCATTTTTATTACGAGGGGAAATATATTGGATTCAAGTTCGCATATTTGATGGTCTGGGTTCGTGAGAGAAAAATTGGAATCTCGATCCAGTACCTCCCGATCCATCTGTATGCTTTATTATGTATTCGATATATTATGGCTAATGGAATTAAAGATCGAGATCAAGCGAATGGAGTTTAAATGGTCGATCAGTATGGCACAGAAAGTGAGGTAATACTTTACTACATCTTTATGTTTTATGGAACATGTGAATATTGGTAAATGCATGAATAAGATAATGTTGGTCTCATTTGGGTAGTTAATGAATTTCTACACTCGATCCGAACACAGTAGAAATTTGGTAACTGATTATGGTTCAGAGAACTTTTATAAGAAATTGATGAATTGTTAGAATTAAATTACAAGTTTATGATTAGTGATAAAGAAATCAGCCATGGATTTGTAACTTATATTTTATATCATTAAAGGTCAAATGTAAGGTACTTGGATGAAAAATTATGAGAATACTCCGGTAAGGTAAGCTTATGAAAATACCCTTAAGTTGTAAGATGTCAAGAATTGTCCTTGGAAGTTGATTAATAACTCTGAAATGATATATTGATATGATAAAACTACAGATGTGCATAAGAAATGCTAGTTTTCTTAGAAAATTTGGATAATCGGTTTTCAACCCCAAGAGGGTTTATGCACGATACTAGAAGTTCGTTAAGGAATCATTTCAAGATTTGAGAATGTTCTGAAGAGAAATTGACCATATGATCTTTAAATTATAATTATTTTCGTTAAGAGCTAATATCTAAATTATCTGGTTAAGAAATTATGAAAATGCCCTTGAGAGGTAAAATAGTCTGAGTTAGCCCTGAATGAGAAAATACTTTGAGGATTCGTACTTAAATCAATTAAGTACAAATTTGATTATTAAGATCCTAACTGAGTGAAGAAAATTCTTGATATTCCGTTGGTAAAAATCTGAGAAGGCACTTGACCCGAAAATATCCGAGTTATGAGTAAATACCTAAAGAATAAATTATCGGGGTTGTTTTTTTGACAGAATTATTCGAAAGGACTGAAATAAATGATAAGTTTGAATTCGATAATAAAATCGGACGGAAGGAAATGATTGTAATACAGTGGATCTGTAAATGACCAGAATACCCCTATAATGGAAATGACCCAAGAATATCACCAAGATCAGGAATGATTGGATATCCGCGAGCTCTGAAATGAATGGAGTAAAACTGAAAACCAAAATTACCAAAATAACCTTATGGCCTATACTAAGTAAATGTATTGGATTAATTAAGGAATCCAAGTAAATATGGGTGTTGTACTACCCTTAAAAGTTATGGAACACAACTTAAGTGAGCCAATCAACCTTAATGATATGTCAGTACCTGAATGACATAGATATTACTTGAATGTCTGTTCATTTTCTCAAGTTCGGATCGATGATAATTCTGGAAGTACTTGGCTTAGCTTAACTCTAGATCACATTCAGTACTAAGAATTGGACGTTTGTTCGACAAATCAACCACGAAGACCAAATTGAATGGAACGAAAGTACAACATGTATATGAAATTTAGTAACGTTTGAATTACTCTGAAAAATCCCGAAGTAACTGGAATAGACTTGAACGCTAAATGAACTAAGTAACCTCAAGGACTAAGGATTAAGTAAGTGATTTGGATGAGTCTGGAAACGTTAATGAACAGACATGATGTAATGTTCTTATGGGTCATGAACTACAAATCAAGCACGTCAGCATTTCATGATATTGTGGAAGCGTGAAAATGAAATAAAGACATTGAAAGATCTATTCAGTGATGATTCCGAAGATGATATATGGACAAGAATTTTTGGTATTAAAGAATAAATACCCTGGAAGGGTAATGGATTGACCAGTCGATAAGTATTAGTTATGGGAGTTGTTCAGCTCGGGTTGTTCGATATTCCGATAGATCGACACAAACCGTAAAGGTTCTGAATCTTCGTTTCTTCCTTATCAACTCAAGTTATATTCTGAATAATTTATTATTCCGTTAATTATTGAACTATTCCTCTAGTGATTCTAAATTTTGACATTCTATCGGTAAACTGAAGATCCTTGTTTCTCTGCACAATAAGATTATCTAGTATCTTTGAAGAATATCTGATAAATATTCTGATCCTCTAGTGTGTTCCACATGTACTACATGATAGTTTTATATGTTTCAAATGAGTTTAACAAAAGTATTGATTTATTGGTTTATGAACAATGGCAACAAGGTATGTGATCTCCGATTATGGTTTTCATCGAAAAGTATGAATTGTACATGATTTATGAAAAACTGGAATTTACTGGTTTATGAATTATGGTTACCTAAAATATGTTATATGGTTTTCTGTTTTCACTGGAAAATATGAATTGTTCCTGATTTATGGAATCATAGAATTTAGTAGGTGTGCAAGTGGGTGTAAGGTTCTATGAACCTACACATTATGGAGTGTTGGTTGGAGGAAATAATATGTTTTTTTATCAACGTTTTATGGGAGAGTGTTATTGGATGAAGTTATCGTTACTGCAGGCTCCTCTGCTTTGTGCTCAGGGTAAGTCTTTATTTGTTGTGTAGGTGGGTGTATGGTTTTGGGGAACCTACACATTATGGAGAGTTTGGTTGGAGGGATTAATATGGTTTTTGAATAAAAATATGTTTTTAAATTACTACTGTTTAAAAAGAAAAGATTTATATCTCTTCACTGGTTCTATGGGAACACACTAGATAACCTATTCTGATCTTCTGAACCTAGACATCCGAAATATTTCCATCTAAACTGAAAACTCATTATCCGTTACTATCTGAAATATCAGTAGAATCTTCGATCTGCATGAAATTCATAGATGTTCGGAACCAATAAGAAAATTTATGTTTATCTTTATCTGCACATTCTTCAGCATCACCTGGTAGTTCTGTATTATTGAGCTTTCCGAAGCTCACTCTATTACTCACCATTGCAGGTTAAAAGATTGTACCAGTACAGCTATCAACATCAGTAAGGGAGTTCTTCCGGCTTTGCTTGCAGAGTATGGTACATGTGATTAGGGGCATGTAATTATATTTTGGTATATATATGAGACTGAAAATCTATTTTATTTCTGCATACTGATAAATGATTTTATAAGTTTACATGTTCTGATAAAAAGTTTTAAATTTTCCGCTATTTTTACAGTGGGTCGCTCTGGTGGCCTTAATGTGACACTCCAGATCGGATCGGGTTATCCGTATCGGTCTGAGGGGGTTATAATTATACGACTTATGTGAATATCAGAGTTTGAATCGATTATAACCAATTAATATAACGTAAGATGAAAGAACCACTTAATTTAGCATTCTAAGCTTAATAGTATCGGTATTCTTACTATAATACCGATACTACCCTTTTATGGTATCAATACCCCTAGGTACCGATACCATTTTGACATTTTGTATTTATAATTTGATAATGGTATCGATACTAGACACTTGGTATCGATACCCCTTAAAGATTTCATCGGATTTTATATTATGGTATCGATAATGTTCCTTCAGTATTGATACCCCAAGCTCAAATTCTACCTATTTGGCTTTGAAGTATTGGTACTGGATGAACAATATCGATACCCCATGCCCATAACTTATTGATTTTACCCAAAATTTTTACCACACTCACGTAAATCATCTACTATAACCTCCTTTTAACTCTTTAGACTTAACTATACTTATTCAAATCATCTTATATCCATATAACACATCATCATCTTCAATATCTCATCATAATTACTTTAAAAACTCTTTACCTTCAATCTTTCATAACTTATTCATCTTTGAGTTTTATGTCACCTTAAGCTTCCCTTAAACTTTCTTATTTATCCCAATAATAAAAACCAACTTTAAAATGAAAGGAATAACCAACTTGAGACCAATTTACCTTTAATCAAGCATTCACGGTGGAAGAAGAAGGAGAAACTAAACTTCTAGAGTTCTCTGATTTTTCCTTCTTCCCACTTACATGTGTATATATATAATACCACTATAATTTTTTAATTATTTTCTTACTAAATGACCATTATAACCTTTCCACTTTCAAACTTTGCTATTAAATCCAACAACAAGATTTTCTAATTAAGTCCCTGAACTTTTCAATTTTTCTTAAATTGATCACTAAATTTCAAAAACTTTCATTTTAGTCACTAATCCAGTTTTTGGGATGTTACATCATTATTGGTGTACTCAATCACCCTTCGAATAAACATCGTGAGATGGGAATTAGGGTAACTAGTTCTACTGTACCTTTCAAAGTTGGGCATCTTGAATTTAGGCGGAAGTACCAAGCCAAGAACTAAGACTAGGTCGGTTGCATCCATTTCATTGTGAGAGCTCTGTCTTCTCATTCCCTTTAATTTCTCTCTACACCATTTTTTTTAAATTCTCAAGGATCTCATTCTTGTTTCTTCTCGTCGCATCAGGATTCGTCATATTGTGATCAGTAGAATCATCCCGAGGATTTAACACGGTTTCTTACATTCTAGTGGCAGAGAAGCCTACTTGGCCACTTGGAAGCTTGTTGGGCGAAATGAGTGGTTGTGAACTAGCATGTGCCTTCACATATTCAGATTTTTCATGGGTAGAGGAAATCTTCTCTTTGCCTCTTTCTTAGTTGAGCCCAATCAGTTTTGCTACCATTTGGTCAACTAGGTCTTTTTGGTTTTGCAAGATACGATCCATTGTGGCTTTTTTATTTTTCTCCATTTTGGCTTCCAACTCTGCTTGCATCTTTTGCAGACTCTCTTTCAACTCTTTCTTCAGCTTATCAAATTTGGCTTCCATTCTCAGTACTATGTGAATGCAGTTGCACAGTTAGAAGCACTTCCTCAGAGTTCCCCACAAGTTATGATTAAAGCATGTAAAAATGCTTAAATGAATGTTATGAAAAATGAAATGATGCAAATGCAGATGCAAAAATATTGACCTCAACGATGAATATCATAGAATAATTTTCACCAGAGATAAAAACTTTCACATTACAAGACAATCTACTTTACAGACATACCTTCACTTAGATGTTGAGTCTAAAGTGGATCACTGCTTCGTCTCGGATATTCATCCTTGAAAATGATGCCCCTCAATACTCTGTAACCTAACTTGCTGACGGTGCTGAAATCAGTGTGTCACTCCTTAATGGTTAGCGATGAAACGATTGTAGACAAAGCTTTAATGTTGAATTACTCCTTAGATCAATGAATCATCATTTTAGCCTTGAATGTTGCCCGATCTTCGAGAAAGACTTATTCTTGTAAAAAATTTCTCTCGAATATCCCCTTGCAGATTAACATTTTCGCATTATGTCATGACAATGCAATGCAATGCAATGAAATGAAATGCAAATAAGAAAAAATGACACAAACAAAAGAAAAGAAATAAGTTAGTGTACACAAACAAAAGAAGTGAAATCAGTTAGTACATGTACAACAATCGATACAGATAAAAATGTTATTCAAAGAAGAATATAACACCTACCCCGTCATGATATCTTCCCGAACATGATTTAATTAAATAACATTCCTACTCGGACATGTTATCTACTCAAAATGATTTATAAGAAATAATCCTAACCGCATGGTATCTATTTTACATGCTTTTATTTAACAGAATTTAAAGCAAAAAGAAAAGATTCAGAAATGTTCATCCTTTGTGTACACTTATTTTGGGTACATACTAACAAACAGAGGTTTGGTATGACTATACCTAGGGTGGTCGTTCTATGTTTCACTATATACATGGTTTCAGCTTTAATGGGAAAGGGTACTCGAATTGTCCTTGATATCGATACCCCCTTGGGCTGCCAAACCCTCGATCCTCACCCAATACAAGTTTCGAACGGAACGAGTTCAATTCGAGAGGATTCATTTCCTTATACTCATACGAGGAATAAATCCCTACAAATGTATAAGGTATGTATCCCATGGGTTATTTTCTAAAACTCATACGAAGATTAAATTCTTACTAGTAAAGCATTCACCTCGACTTATCTGGATTGAAGCTCGTGTCTAGAGATCATGTTATGCAAATGTACGTGATGTGTGTGAGGAGGAGCATACAAACCTTTGACTCAAAATACAAACCAAGGAAAAACTTGATAAAACCTTAACAAAGCTGAAAACATAAATTGAAATGTTAGTACGATAAACACATATAAATTAGGGAAAAAAAAATTAATAAATGGATCATAATTTAACTAAAGACTTGAACTCATAATTTCCATCACAACGACAATGTGTAAGTGAACTACAGCATGACTCTCTAAAACAATTTATCAGCAGAGTCGCCAAGTTGTCATAACCATTTTTTTTTGGAAAAAACAATTAAATATTATTTTAAAAACGATTATGACTTTAATTTGAAAAATTGGCGGTTTTGAATTGATTTGAAATAAATTAAAAGGGAGTATCCATCGACCTTTGGGTTAGGTAGGTCGAATACCTAAAAACATCTTTTAAAACAATTTTAAGGAAAAATTATTTTAAGACAAAAACTGGTTTGCATTTACAAAGATTCGATTAAAATGGGTTCGGGAGTCGATTACGCGTGGGGAAAGATAAGCACCCCCACGACGCCCGAAAATTGATACTGAATCGCTTACACCTTGTCGTAATGGTAGAAATAATGAATTCAAATCAATACTTAAAGTATGATCCATTTGTTAAAGTTAATTAATTTGCTTTGAATTATTTATTAGGGAACATTCTTTAATTTGATAAGAAATCCTAAGATTCGCACGTTCTGCAATGGAAAGACTATTCCGTCTATTTCTTATCCGTAAAGAATATTCCCTCATCAATAATATGAGTATAAAACTTGAAATAAAAATCGATATTTGTATAAAATAAATTACACAAAAAAAAAATATTGGATCATTTGAATAATAAATTTAATAAATAAAATGAACTAAATTTATTTCAAGTTTCCATTTCGTTCGAATGTCGTATCGGATTGTACCACTTCGATCAAGTGATACTCTCCACGCTCATTCTACAAATATGTTATTGGAAATATTTGAAAAATACAAAGGAAATAAATACAAATAGAAATATGCGAAATAAAATGTTTACAACAAATAAAGTTAAGCATATTTATTTACATATGATACAAATGAATACATAACATCAAAATATGTACATACATAAGGGATTGACATAAATACAAATGAATATTACAACCCAAAATATAATGATAAAAAAGTAAGTATTTATAATTACAAGGACCAGAATGGAAACAACATAAACTTAAATGACTAAAATAGTACAAACAGGTACTTAAGGGACTAAAATAGAAAAAACAAACATTTAAAGGACTAAAATAGGAAAAATAGTAACTTAAGGGAATAAAACAACAAAAACAGAAATTTAAATGACTACAATAGCAAAAACAGAAACTCAAAAGGCTAAAACAGTAAAAACGAAAATTTAAAAAACTAAACTGGTATTAACAAAAACTGGAATGACCTAATAAACAAATATGAACAAATCAGAGCCCCAATAATCAATTTAAAATAAATACAAGGACAAGAAACAAAAATAACCCATAAATAACATTTAAACCCTAAAATAAAATAAATAAGAAATATGGAGGACTAAATAATAATTAATCTTAAATGATAAACAGTGACTAAAATAAAATATTTACAAATATGGTGGCCAAATTCGAACATCACAAACATGCCAAAATAAACAAATTAGTGACTTAATGTAGATAATGAAAAATATAGGTTCAAAATAAAACATCATAAATTTTATTAATGGCTAAAACAAAACGTTACAGACTAGGAGGGACCTAAACTATAGTTAACCCAAACACTAAAAACACGCAGAAGGTCCCCCCTTAAACGACACCATTTAGCTCAATATATATATATTATACCCAAAGGCCAAAATGGCCTAAGTTTCTCATTTGGCTCATTTCACACCGAGAGAATAGAGAGAGAATAGATATCCTCTCCACTTTCCTTCATAGGGGAAGGAATAGCCACCCTACACCGGCGGTGGCCACGGCGGCTCACGGCGGAGCCCATAGTGGACGGAGAGAGAAACCCCCCTCAAAAGACTCCTCTTTCATCCCACAACTCGAATATCAACCCAGTTTAGCATAAAACCCCCATTAACTGAGATCTACCTTTTTAACTTTCGGAGATTTGGAAAAACGGTGACCCCTCGGCTTCCAGTAAGTCCCCGAAATAAGGTATGGCTTCTCTTTTCTTTTTCTTTTTCTCTTGTGTTTCTTTCTTTTTCTTTTTAGTTCTCTCTTTTTTCTCTTTTTCGAAACTGGTTTTTTTCTTTTTTTTCCACCGATTCTCTCCCTCTAATGTTTATCTCTCTGTAAACTTCTCTCCCCCAATCGCTTCCCCAATATCTTCTCTAACTTCTACCTTTTATGTTGATGCATGTGATGGATTTGGTAAATCACCTCAGGATTTTGGATTTGATTTCTTTTTATTTTTTATTTTGGGTTGATATGATTCTTTGTTTGATTGATTGAAGCAATCAGACGGTCATTGTAGATGACAGCAGCGGCGTCAGAGGCAGTCGGTGCTGGCAGCAATAAAGGACGACAACGACAGAAGCAGCTACCTAGGGTTATGATGAAACCCTATAGAATCGGGTCGGGTCAACTTAGTTGTTCGGGTTGGATCTCAGCTGGGTTGGTTCGGGTTAGGCTATGGTGAGCTTGTAATTTGGGCTTAGATTTAATTGGGTCACATTTGGCCTGCAAAATGTAATAGTAGATAAATAATAATAATACAAATAATAATAATAATACAAATAAATTAATAATATTTTTGTAGGTCCGAACAAAATCAGGTGTCTACACACGCCACTAAAGGGTCTGAAACGATAAAAGTCAAACTTAAGGCGTTTGTAATTACAAATACCACTATATATTGAATCTATTGCGGCGTTTGTCACAAAAATGCCACTAAAGTATGAGTCTATAGCAGTGTTTCCTCATAAACTATGCTAATATTACTATTTTGTAGCGTTTTAGTTGTGAACGTCACGATATGTATAAAGTTAGCGGCATTTATTATAAAACGACACTAATAGTATCTCTATAGACCTATTATACTGTAGTGAATTTGAAAAAAGTTACCAAATATATATGTCAAAATGTATAATTAGTTTATTTAAAATTATGGTAAAGTACACAAATGGTGCCCCAACTATAATATAATATTTTATTAAGTCTATTGACTATTAAAAGTTACAAAATAGTCCTCTGACTATAGAGTATTCTTTGTTGAGTCTCTCGGCTATTAAAAGTTACAAAATGGTCACCCAATTATTCATTATGTTCAAAACTCATCTTTTTCTTTTAAAAAAATTGATGGTAATCTAAGCTGAACGTTAACATCAGAGTCATCTTGAACATTTTCGGGGCCCTGAGCAAAAATTCAAAAGTAGGCCCTTATAGGAAGAAAGTCTATTCTATTACTTTAAACAATTAATTTAATATCATAGAAAAATTATTAAACTTTTTCGAACATTAGTTTCATTGTTTTGTTAAGAAAACAACTTAAATAAGAGAATAAAAATTGAATGTGGGTATGCATTATGATATGAAGCTTGATTTTGAATAATAAATTAAAAAATATAGAATAATGTATTATGTTATCTTTAGATGAGATTGGAGAAGACTAAGAATTAAAGAATATTTGATAAATTGAAAATTATGATTTGTAAATAAAAAGACAAATATAATTAGATTATTTCAAAATTGAATGAATTAACGAGAGAGAGAGAAAGGGATGATAAATTGAGAATTTTATGAAATTAAAAAAAACTTAGAGGACTTAATTATGAAGGTAGAAATTGAGATTGAAAAAAATAAGGGTCTCAATAATCAATTGAAAAACTTAGGGGAATCAATTATAAAGGTAGAAATTGAGTTTGAAAAAGTTTAGAGGCCTCAATTATAAAGGTAGAAAGTGAGATTGAAAAACTTAAGGGCCTCAACTATAAAGTTAAAAAAGTGGGATTAAAAAAATTAAAGGCTTCAATTATCAATGTAGAAATTGAGATTGACAAAATTAGGGGCGTCAATTGTAAAGGTAGAAAATGTAGAAAGTGAGATTGAAAAAACTAAGGGCCTCAATTATAAAGTTAACAGGTGAGATTATAAAATTAAGGGCCTAAGTTATAAAGGTAGAAAATGTAGAAAGTGAGATTGAAAAAACGTAAGGGCCTCAATTATAAAGTTAAAAAATTGAATTAAATTAGGCGCCTCAATTATAAATGTAAAAAGGGGATTGAAAAAAATTAGAGATTTCAATTATAAAGATAAAATGTGTGATTGAATAAAAATTAGGACCTCAATTGTAAAGGTAAAAAAATAAGATTTAAAAAATTAGAGGCCTAGTTATAAAAATGAAAAAGTTGGGGGCCTAATTATAAAGATGAAAAAATGGGGGCCCAAAGCAATTGCTCAGGGCGCTCCCCCTAATAGTCGTCTCTGGTTAACATACTGACTGTGATATGATAAAATATAATTTCATAATCTCAAATGGCTATATATTACAGTCATCATGTAAATGTCCAACTTAGATAACCATCAATTTTTAACGAAAAATGATGAGTTTAGAACATAATGAATAGTCAGGTGACCATTTTGTAACTTTTAATAGTTGAAGGACTTAACAAAATAACATTCTATAGTCAAAAGATCATTTTGTAACTTTTAATAGTCGAAAAACTTAATAAAATAATATTCTATAGTCGAGGGACCATTTGTATACTTTACCCTTAAAATTAAATATTAAATGTTATATTAATCTTAACTTTATTGACAAGATTATATTATAATATTGAAGATAATATGAATTCAAATAATTAAATTTGAACCCTTAACACCTCTCGTTTTGCTTACTAACAAATATCAACAATGCTTGAGAGTTGTAAAAGAGTCGAATTCGAATATTGTTAAGTTCGATTCAACTTAAAAACTCTAAAATAAAATTTAATTCGACTCGAAAACTCTCAAGCTAAAATTTTCAAGCTTGACTCGAGTTGAAGCTCGAAAAAGCTCAAAATGAAAGGAAAAAAACTTAAATTTAACTTGATTGGAGTTCAAAGCTCAAACTCGAACCTTAAATACATGAAAACTTTATATGTTTTTTAAAAAAAATAAAATTTTAATATATTATATTTTCGAATTGCTCACGAACTTTTCGAATTGAGTATCAAGTAGCTCGTTCCGACTCATTAATAACTCAAATTAAACTCAAACTCGAATCTATTTGAGTTAAATATTTATTAAGTTTTGACTTAATCAATTTCGAATAACTCATACTTACGAATTTTCTTCCTTTTTCTTATTAATACTAATTAATTACTTGCACGAAAACAAAGGCTGGCCACGTGGTACGTAAGCGGTCAGAGAATAAAGAGATTCCTCTTTGGCCCACGTGCTTTTGTTTGAACAGAAGTTGACGTCACTAACTACGTGTCTTAGTTTAATTGGTTTGTCCCATTGGCAAATATCCTTATGGGACGTTTGGTTCGCTGGAATATTCATGGGAGAATTAAAATCTGTGAAATAATTGAAATATGACAGAAATTGAAATCCAATTCCATATTATGTTTTGTTGGCAGGAAATTGAATTGAAATCCAATTCAATATTCTGTTTGGTTCGCATACATGTCAGATGAATTTGATTTCAGTAATGTAAAATGACATGATTGTCCTTTTTATTTTTTTTTCTTAATTTTAGTTTGTTTTATAAATTACATGTAGCAATATATTATAAAAATTTTAAAAAAATAAATTTTAATTTGATTGATTGATTGATTATTCATTTTAATAAATTATAAAAATCATGCTAATAAATATCATAAGTTAAAATCATCCCAATTAGGGATGGCCATGGGCCGGGTTGGGTCGGGTTTTTGGTTCACCCGACCCGACCCGAGAACAAGAGAACCTCCATCCGAGACCCGATCCGACCAAAATAAAGTTTCACCTGACCTGAATATATGAATTAGAAACCCGACCCGACCCGAAATAATAAAAAAAATTATTTTTATTCAATAAAAACAGTGACTTAATTGGAAAAATATATATATAGAGAGAGAGGTATTATTGTAATTATTCCTAAATATATAAGGTAGAATTATATATTTTTTGAGTCAGGTCAGGTCGGGTATTTTTCACCCTAAACCCGAACCCGAACCAACCCGAATATCACACTTAAAAAAACCGACTCGACCCGACCAAAATAAAGTTTCACCCGACCCGACCTGAATATATGAATTAGAAATCCGATCAGATCCGACCCGAAATAATAAAAAATTATTTTTATTCAATAAAAACAGTGACTTAATTGAAAAAATTATATTTAGAGGGGTATTATTGTAATTATTCCTAAATATATAAGGTAAAATTATATATATTTTCAGGTCGGGTATTTTTCCTCCTAAACCCGAACTCGACCCGATCTGAATATCACACTTAAAAAAACTGACCTGACCAAAATAAAGTTTCACCGGACTCGACCTGAATATATGAATTAGAAACCCGACCCGACCCAAAATAATAAAAAAATATTTTTATTCAATATATGAATAAGTTACCAAAAGATTGATGATGGTAGTATGATCAAATTTCAATTCCCTCCAACAAGGAAATTGAATTCCATCATAAAATGGATGAAATTCACTTTCCCTCATTTGATGGAAAGTTGAAGCCATGAAAAATTTTAATTTCCTTAAAAAACTTGAACCAAAAATAGGAAAATGATAAAATTAAATTCAAATTTCCCCTAATTCCAAGGAATTAATGCCATTCAAACGTCATCTTAGGGATAGATTAAGTGGACCCCACTCGCGTAGGCCCACCTCTCTCATCTTATGCGGTGCATAAGCCGTGGGTTATGGCAGGCTGACGTACTTTTAACTTTAAACTTACGCCTTTTTCACCCAATCATTTATATTATGAAATGTAAAATTATATTACTTTCCACCATTATTGTTGGCTCGGTTCAGCCAAGCCGCTTCCATTTCGACTCGGCTTCTTTTGCACAAAATATTGCTGGTTTAATTATTCATAGATCCTTGTGAATGTAAAAATTAAAAAATTAATTCATGACCCCTCAATTTTTTGTTTTAAATACTCCTTACTTCCCTTTCGATTCCAAAAGTAAACAAGTTACCATCGATATCAATTTTTAGATTTTAAATCAATGTGTTATCAAATAAGATTTCAATAATGTTTTCGTATTTTATTGTATAATCATAGATATTCATGTATTTGTATGATACATGTAGCACATAACTATTGGACGTCACTAATTCTGAGGGCAAACTTTGATGAAAATAAAAAATGATATTTTAAAGTACAAAATGAAAAATAATATAAGTCCAAGAACTACATCGCAACTTAAACTAGCAATTTTTAATTAAATATAAAGGGTAAATTACACTTTTGCTAATTGAACTTTACTCTCTCTATTTCACTCATCGTACTTCCAATTTTTTTAATTTACTCACTTCACTCTATAGATTTGAATTTTTTTATCACTCTTCCGTTAAATGATTAAACGATGTTAAGACATTATATAAAATTTAGTGAGTAAATTGAAAAAAATTGTAAGTATAATAAGTGAAATAGAAGAGAGAGTAAAGGTTATTTAGCAAAAGTGTAATTTACTCAAATATAAAATATAACGTAGCAATAAGAGTTAATAAATGTTAAGCCTTTTGGCAGCCGACTCATTACTTAAACATGCAGAAAACAAACAAGCACAAGCAAATATATATCAATGAAAGTGGACAATATCATATTGACAATACTGCATTTTAGGGTGGAAAATACTAAATACTCATCCAATATAAAAAAAATAAAAGGTCTAATCATGTTTTCAATCTTTGTACTATCCAAATATTTAAAATGTAGTCACTCTAATTTAAATTTAAGTATTTTTCACCCTTTAGAGAAACGAGTATTTCATTTTAAAGGTTTTTAGTCTTTGTTTAAATGAAGAATTATATTTTTCACCCTTTTGAAAAATTGCAAATTTCATTTAATATTCTTTTAGTTATCCATTAATATTTGATCAATTGATCGACTATTTCAGATCAGATTTTATAAAGACTCGTTAGGAGAGCAATATTATCGACCTAACTATTCCATCCATAGAATTTCTAATTCTAGTTATCGAAAATTTTATAGTTTTATCTACGCACAAACGTAAATTTATAATTTCACTTGATTACGTACATAGCACGTGAAAAGTTTTAATAAAAATAAATAAAATTATTGAATCTGAAATCTCTGGTTCTGAGTTCAAGATTATAAGATTTTAAAAAATTGAGCGAGTGTTGATATTTATCTTTTATTTGTACGACTTCCATAGCACTTTATATCACATAATCCAATTTAGTATGTATCTTTTGATGATATATGAATTAAATCTTTAAGTATAATAATCAAATTTTAAATTATTTATCTATTAGTTTAAATAAAATAATATAAAAAATTATTATAATTTTTAAAACAAAATTAATTTATTTCGTTCTTAACTTGAAAATAGATTAAATTTCTATTACTAAAAAAGAGCGAGACTACATGCGGACAAAAGATATTAGTTAGAAGATGGATTTATAGAAGTTTAGGAGAGAAAAATATATTAACAATAGTAAATACAAAAAATGAAAGCTTAAAATTTTTATAAGACGGTTATTCTCATTATCCCTCTCGATTCATCTTTGAACGAGATCATTAATAATTGATTGATTTAGTAAGATATTACATTAGGATAAAATTAAAAATTCGAATTATAATGTGATAAATGAAATAAATTAAATTAAGAGAATGAACCTCTCTATAATACCTAATTAAGATTAATGGATGGAAAATACAGGTGAATAAGAAAAAGAGTGGGACCTATTGGATGCATTTGGGACGTCATCTGAAGCAACATGAAATTTACAATGAATAAGAGTAACGAGTACGGTTTAGATTCGCTACTATAAATTCCCTTGTTTTTTCTTTCATTTTCCCTCACTGTTTTGTCTCAAAAAAAAAAATCAATCTCTTCATTCATTTATAAAAACTTTTAATAAAAAACAAAATCTAATCAATCAGATCTCGCCATGGCTGCAGAAGAGTTGCAAGAGTCCGAGGTTATATTTTCCGACAACACCAGCGACATTTACGCCACACATCGTCACCAAGAAGACGATGACGGCGGCTACTTCGATCATCCAGCAGGAATCTCCATAAACGCCGGCGTTTCGACACGTAAGGAAAAATCGAAGAAGAAGGTAGCTGCCAGTTCGCTTCCCGTCAGCATCCCACGCCATCATGGCGGAAGTGTTTTCGGCGGCGATTTTGAGGAGGAAGACGAAGAAGATATGGAGGAAGGTGAAATGGTGCCGCCGCACGTGATATTGGGGAGGAGAATTGCCGGGAAAGTGGCGTTTTCCGTTTGCACCGGCAATGGAAGGACGCTTAAAGGGAGGGATTTGAGTCGAGTTCGGAATTCTATTCTTAGAATGACTGGATTTTTGGAAGCATGAAAACCATAATCAAATAATTTGTCCATTTCCTTTCTATTTTCATTTCAAAATTTCTCTTTTGATTCTTAACTTACATAATCAACAACTAAATTATAACTTAATTTTCTCTGGGAATCTGTTGCTTTCGTGCAATGATTAGACTCTGAGCAGCGGCACCGCCATGATCAAAAAAGGAAAACACAGCTGGAGCTTTTGTCTTGAAATGGGACAGAATGCCAACAGGAACAGCTGGTTGTTCTTTGATTGAGAAAGAGAAGAAAGACACAGTAAAGCAAAGATGATAACTGGGTTCATTGGTTCATTGTGAGAAAAGAACCCAAAACAGAACTCAACTAGCTATTTCATTATATTTTTTTTTGGTAATTAAACATCAGTTTCTCATACATTGTATTGGTTTATAGGATTGTTTTACAAATACATATAAGATTTGAAATTAATCAGTATGAATATGGTTTAAAATTGATTAAAAATACGATCGCAATCATTTAATAATATGATCCACCATGTATCATACTACTATGAATGTATAATCTTAAAAACATCACTACAGTTAATGGATGTTAGATACATCTGTCCCTTCTTGCTCTATTAACCCCTTCTTATAAAATATGGAACAATTAAAAATTATGTATAATATATTCTCACATTTCTATTAATTATGTATGCATGAAAATAAAATGTTCTTTATTAAGTTAAATGTGATTACAAACTAATATTTATTTTAAAAAATTAATTATTTTACAATAAATACTCAATCATTCTTGTTATAGTCGTTGATGTTCGAATCTGAAACCTCTAAAAATAACTATCATTCATTTAATCAATGAGATAATTTGATTTATACTAAAGATAAAATGTTAATTTCATTTAATGATGGATAAAACGAAATAAATAAACATCACAAGCACCCATGTCCACTGTTAAATAGATTAATTTTTCAATATATATAATATTAAAAAAATTCAAGTTTTACCCTTGGCAACCATCTACTTACAACATCCCATTGGCTACAATCTGTATTTAATTTGATTAGTAAAATTAAAACTTAAATAATTTCATGTACATTAAGCAATTTTAAATATGATTATATTATAATATTATAGGACTGGCTTGAATATTGTAGGATAGGATGATAGGCTCAATAATTTGGGCATGTGATTTTCAATTCTTATTAATTACTCCACAACAGATAAGCATTAGTTCACTTTTGTCCGAGTAAACTATGACAATTCGACGATTTCGTACTCATACTAATATGTATTTTCAACATCATTATATAGTAGACATATTCCATATAGAATATGAAGTAATATTTATTAAACATCATTATTAAGTTACATACTGCAATTGCATATTACACTCCACTGTTTATTTATTTTATTTTTGTTGAAAATCTGGATGACAACTGTACCAAGGTGAACTAAGCTTCGAACCCAAGTGTTCATGAATTTGTGGATAAAAAAACACTTTTATACGAAATATTATTAAATTAATTTATTAATCAGACCTTATGTTTTTCATTAAAATAATATGAATTGGGTAAGGATGAAATTGACAACGAAGCCACGTGTGAGATCAGCTCACGTGGGCCGCATCATAGCCGTAGATAGGTTAAACACAAATCTCACCTTTTTATTATTATTTTAATAAAAATAATCTTTAATTAGTATTAATATTTGAGCTGAAAGTGCGTTAGGATGCAAAATGGATTATTTGCAAAGAAGTTGACTAATTAAATTCAATTTGTTAAATCAATTGGGTAAGAATTTAACCTGTTTGTTATAATTATTAGAAGGATTCTACCATTTTAATTGCATTTTTTTAATTGGATTATTTGCAAAGAAGTTGGACATAAATCTATTTAGATTAAATTATAATTTCAGTATTTCTATTATGTTTGAATTTCAACCTTAATTTAATTTATTTTCTCACCACTATACAGGGAAGGAGCGACCCGGGATCCACTGTCCTCCAAATTTTTTATTATTAAAAAATTATATGGTAAAAATATTAAATTAGGACTCTAAATTATAGTTTATTTTGATTTTACTCCTATTTTTTAAGTTTAATTTTGTCCTCCTCATTTTCTATGATTAATTATATTTTATCCCTTTTAAGTTGGAATTCCAACTTCAACCCCACCTCTATAGTATTATTATTATTAGTCGTACTAACTGTCGGAACCGTTTTTCGGGTGGGTCCGAAATTGGGCTTCGACTTGGATTAAACGAATTGGAGCCGCCACCGATTTTTATTTTAAAACAATTGGGTTGATTGTATACCTTATTTCTTACCTAATTTGCATCTTACCAAAGATGTGTCGGTTTCGAGAGTTTGTTACAGTCAATGAAGGGTTAGCACCCTTGAACTGCCCTTTCGGTACTACGTAATTTCCAGTTGTCCAAATTACTTACCCCTGATGGATTCGAAAGTGTACCCTTTAAAAAGTCGAGAAATGTGTTAAAATAAAAGTAATAAAATAAAGAAAATAAAAAGAAATCAAAGGAAAAATAAAAGGAAAAAATGAACTAAAGAAAATAATAATATGTACATATAATAATAAATAAAAAAAACAAGAATAAAAATAAAAATAAATAAAAAGATAAAAAAAATATAAAGGAAATAAAAGTAAAATAAAGATAACGAAATAAAGAAAAAGACAAATAAAGAAAAAGATAAATAAATATTAAAAAAACTACCCCTTCACTTCACCGAAAGTGAGGGGGAAATTTTGGTAAAAAACAAAAAAGGGACCATATATATATATATATATATATATATATATATATATATATATATATATATATATATATATATATATATATATATATATATTTAATAAAATAAGTAAAAAACAATAATAAAAGAATAATATATATATATATATATATATATATATATAAATACTAGGTAAAAAAAGTAAAATGTATACACATAGAAACGTATAAATAAAAAAATTAGAGAGAAAAAAATAAAAATAAAATAAAATAATAAAATAAGTAAAATAACAAAGAAAGAATAAATAATACACATAAATAATGAAACCCAAGCAAATAAAAATTAGTATTTAAATAAAAAAAAGGAAGGAACAAATATTTGTATATACAGTAAAATATAGAAAAATAAATTATATAAAAATATGTATATATATACATAAGTAAAAACTAACAAAATAATAGTAATAAATAAAAAACCAAATAAATATATATATATATATATATATATAATTAAATATAAATAATAATAAGGGATTAGCTTAAAATAAAAACAAAATCGGGGGCCACATTGAAAGAAAAATTTGTGTAAAAACCGAATTTTGGGAAAAATAAATATTTAAAAAACATGGGGATCAAAATTGTAATTCCCCCTCTTTTGTTTAAAAACACGTGGGTCGAAGGGGGCAGGTCGGGTCACGGGCCATCCGGGTTGGGTATAAAACCCATTTTTCACAAACACATTCATTATTTTCCATTTTACCCAAGATGAGTCAAATCAAAAAATTTTAAATCCTTTTATGTGTTCTTGAGGTGTTCTTCTTTTGAAGAACACCACCGCAATTTTCCAGAAACCGGCCGGCCACCGCCTCGCCAACTACCGTTCATTGACGGTGGTCGGAAATGGTTTTTGTATTTTTTTAAAAGCTCTTTCTTCCCTCTCTTCAAATATCAAAGTGATTTTTCGAAAAAAACGCCTTGGGGGAGTAGATCTAGAAAAGAAGATTCAAACACCCCCTCCGGTCATCTGTGATTGGGTTTTAAAATGAAACAGACTAACATACAAGCCAAGACCCACCAAATCCAAGGTAAAAAATTATACCTTTTTATTTTCTTGCTCTCGAATCGGTTACAAAATACTTCGATCCACTATTTGTATAATTTTTTATGTATTTCGCGTTGTATTTGTGTGTAAAAAACAGTGGTGATTACATCTTATTTATAGCCTAGGATTTGCTATTTTAAGTATTTGATTCCTAGTAAAACTCTAAATTTGTTGTTTGTTCTCTTGTTAGTGGTGACGCTGCCGTGAAACTCGGACGTGGCTTTGACCGATCGGTTGAGGGGCATGCGACACTCGACTGGACGAGAGATGATGTTAGGGTTTCAAAAAAAACTAACCGGTTCGGGTGCTCTATTGGACCGGTTTGGGTCTTCATTCGGGTTTGATGGGTTGCTCCACTAGATACGGGTTTGGTGTGTAATGAGTTGTGGGCTGCTGACTTTTGTAAATTGGGCTTCTGATCTTGGTTTTTTTTTGTAATAGACCTAAAATAAATAAAATAAATGTAAGTATATATCATATAATATAGTTTGCAATAATAATATTAATTAAATTGGGAATGGGTGGAATTCGGTGTCTTCGACTGCCCCTATTTGCTTATTATCGTGTAACGAAAATAGAGCAAAGATTAAAAGGCACAAATTTCGTCCATATCGAATATTCTCTATTGTAGAGTTGAAATCCAATGTCAAAATTGGTTTGTTAATTTGGATTAAATCTCGAAATGACTCTCTCGTCGTGAGTTTGAGTTGAACTGGAGACTTTCTGAGCACGATATCCTTCGTTGTGAAGTTGAAATTGAACTCAAAGCTTTTGGAAAGTGACCTCTGAATCGTCTTCTAGCTCAAGATACTTCGTCATGAAGATGAAACTTGACCTGAAGACTTCGGTGTTGTTGTGTTACGGATGACTCCTTCATCGTGAAGTTGGGTCAATCCTTTGGGTACGATATTATTCGTCGTAAAGTTGAAATCGTAGATGGCTCCTTCGTTGTGAAGTTGAGCTTTGAATTGGATATCCTTCGTCGTGAAGTTGAAATCCAATCATGTGTAAGTTGTGCTGTTTCGAGTCCAATATCTTTCGCTGTGAAGCTGAAATTGACTCTAAATGAAATTGGAAAGCTCATTCGCTATGAAGTTGAGCTTTGAATTGAATATCCTTCGTTGTGAAGTTGAAATCCAATCTAGAGATGGATGTTGCTTGTGGGCACGATATCCTCCGTCGTGAAGTTGAAATCGTTGATGACCAATTCGTTGTGAAGTTGAGCCTTAAATTGGATATCCTTCGTCGTGAAGTTGAAATCCAAGTATTGTATGTTGCTTATGGGCACGATATCCTTCATCGTGAAGTTGAAATTGTGGATGGCCCCTTTGTTGTGAAGTTGAGCCATGAATTAGATATCCTTCGTCGTGAAGTTGAAATCGTGGATGGCCCCTTCATTGTGAAGTTGATCCTTGAATTGGATATTCTTCGTCGTGAAGTTGAAATCCAATCTAAATATGAATGTTGTTGGTGGGCACGATAACATTCGATAACATTCGTCGTGAAGTTGAAATCGTGGATGACCCCTTCGTTGTGAAGTTGAGCCTTGAATTGGATATCCTTCGTCATGAAGTTGAAATCCAAGTATTGTTTAAGTTGGCTTTGAGTTAGATATCCTTCGTTGTGAAGTTCAAATCCAATATCGAGTAAATTGTGTCGTTTTGAGTCCAATATCATTCGCTGTGAAATTGAAATTGACTCTGAATAAAACTGGAAAGTTGTTTGTTGAGTCCAATAACCTTCGACGTGAAGTTGAAATTGACTCTAAATGAAACTGAAAAGTTATTTGTTGAGTCCAATATTCTTCAGTGTGAAGTTGAAATTGACTCTAAATGAAACTGGAAAGTTGTTTGTTGAGTCTAATATCCTTTGCTATGAAGTTGAAATTGACTCTAAAAGCTGCAAAAAATGATGAATGTGATGCTCTTAAGTATTTCTAAGATGAATGCAATATGAATTAGCTCTTGTTTTATCTCCTGGGTGGAGTCTCGTGCTTTTTTTGTCGATCTGGTCCTTGGAATTGAGCATGCCCCATTTCTTCTTGGGTTGCAGCCTTCCACATTTGAGATTGTCTTGTTTGAAAATATTTTTTATTCTTTTCTCTTGTTTTAAGAGGGGAAAATATAAGAATTCTGTAAAACATTGCTCCTTAATTCAGGCTTGCAATCGAATCGAATCATAAACATGAGTTCAAAGCATATCAAAGGAATCAATAGCTCTTTTAATGCTTTCAGAGTCATAGCTCTTTGAAAAATATATGAATTGATGAGTTGGCTTCTAAGGTTTCAACCATAAAAACATCATTTTTTCTCTGTCATTGCAACATGCCTTTTTCTTGGCTAGGCATTTTAATTGGATGCGGACAAAATGACGCAACTAGCATGATCAATTACTAGACCTTCTATTTCGATACTTTAATCTTCCATTTGTTCAAGCTTCGTGGGCTCTTTTAACAAAGGTAGTGCAAAAATATTGGTCTAAAAATGGAATTCTTTAGTGCTCGTGTGAAATTGACTATAACAGGTGTTCCTTAACTCCCTTAGTCCATCATTACCAAAAATTTCTTTCTTAGATATATCTGATTTAATTTGCCATTGTCCGACTAGCCAAATCCATAAAGCCGTGGCGTTTAACCAATTGCTTTAGAGGGACAACTTAACATTATAATCACTTTTATCTGGTTAACTGAAGGTTTCGTCTTGTCATAAAGTCTTCGGCCTGACAATAGCAGTGGAGCAAACACAGAATTGCCAAGTGTCCGAGCAATGTCATGGTTTGAACGCAATCTATTCATAAAGCCAGGACTCTCGAGTTTCCTCTATAACTAATTGCCTTAGTGGAATAGCCCATCGTTACGGACTAAATTTCTTATGATTGTCAAGAAGAACCTGTTATAGTTTAGGTGTTTGTTAAAAGTAAAAAAATTAATCTTTAGAGTTCAATTTCCAAGCAACTGACCTAAACTAGATTCACATACTCTGCTATTCCATCTGTAAATATCATGACCGTCATTGAACGTCTTAAACAAAAAGTATAGTAAAGTCATATGCGAAAGATGTCCCATGTTGTTCGCACCTATGCACACCTAAATACCAAGCCTCTTTTTCTTTCCCTTATGAGATGAGAATGATATATTGGTTATTCGCAAGAGAATGGTACGATGTTTGAACGTATCTTCTTAGGTAGGGTCAAATTCATTGTTTACCACTTTTAAATCATGTTACATTGTCAAAGATCTGTAACTCTGAATCATTTACAGAGTTTTTTTTAATTCATTCGATATTCAAAGAATCACACGTTTGCAAATTTGATTTATTGCTTGCCATCTTTAAAGTGACATAAATTTATTTAAATGTCCTTAAAAAACTTGAGAAATGATGAAAAAAAAAATCAAACAAAGTAATGCAAATGATGAAATGATCTTCCTCCTCACTTGGATGCCCCGAGTTGTTGAAGTCGATCCGGTTCTTGTCACGCATCTTCTGCACGATTATCTTAAATGCGTAACAGTTCTTAATAGTGTACCCCGGGACACCGCTGTGATATTCACAATGAGCATTCTCATTATACCACATAGGGTATGGAGGATTCATCGGTTCCACCATATATGGTGACACTACGTGGGTGTCAAAAAGTTATTGATAAAGCTGTTTGTAGGTCATGTGAATAGGGTCGAAATGTTCCCTTTCCTTCTTAGGTTCTCTCTGATTTTGTTTAGAAGTACCTGACGGTACAGCTGCAGTGATTTTTATGCCAGAGATCATAACACCTTTGTTGGCACTATAGGTGTTAATGTTGTTGATCTCTCTATCTTTCTTAATGGGAGGCTTCTTGCTTGATTCATCTCCCTCTATTTTGTCTTGTTTTATGACCAACTCGATCATTTTACCGGTCATAACTAAGTCTGAAAAGATCCTGATGTGATTGTAACCAGGTGTCCGAAGTAAGGGGCTCTCAAAGTCTACACAAAGAGCTTCCTAGTTTCCTTTTCATCTAAAGGTGGATGAACTTGCACAACCAAATCCCTCAATCTCTGTGCGTATTGTCAGAAACTCTCATTATACTTCTTCTCCAAGCATTGCAGGATAACTTGGTCTGGTCTCATGTCATTAATGTACTTGTACTACTCCAAGAAAGATTTGGCTAAGTCTTTCCATGTCTTGATATGAGATTGGTTCAACTGATTGTACCATTGGATAGCTGAACCGGATAAGCTCTCCTGAAAGCAATGAATCAGAAGTTGATCATTTCTCACATACCCTGTCATTTTTCGACAGAACATCATGATGTGAGCGGAGGGGCAACTGTTTCCATCAAATATTTTGAATTCCGAGACTTTGAACTTTGGTGAAAGTACCAAATCCGGGACCAGGCTAAGCTCCATTGCATCTACTATGTAGTAATCATGGTCATTTTGACCATTTTCATCTAGTCTTCCAACATTTTGATCTTCTCTTCCATCTTCTTTGCCTTATCTTCCTCATCAAAATCTAGGATATGGTAATCATTCAGATGATTGTCAGG
Organism: Hibiscus syriacus; assembly: GCF_006381635.1. Lineage (NCBI taxonomy): Eukaryota > Viridiplantae > Streptophyta > Magnoliopsida > Malvales > Malvaceae > Hibiscus > Hibiscus syriacus. The sequence goes on from NW_024063213.1 coordinate 435,179, forward strand.
GTTGGTTGCAGAAGTTTGTATCTTTGCAACAGATGAGGATTTCCCTTTTTCTACAGATAAGTCCCCTTGCAATCCGAGTAATATTCTGGGTGAGATAACCATCTGTCGGGTTAGTGGTATAGCTACCCCCTCGGATGAACCTGCCCCAGGTGCACTCGCTTGATGTAGACCTGATAACTTGGCCATAATTTGATTGACCAAAGACTCTTGGCTTTTCATTATTGTATCCAGAGTACTCAGACTGCTCTGGTTTATCTTATCTTCTAGCTCTCTCTGTAACTTCAACATATTTTCCTCAAGTTGAGCAATTTTTACTTTCATATTCTTTTTTTTCAAGCGGGTGTTGTATGGATGGGGTGTGTCCAATGCTTGAGGTGGTGTATCCAGTATTTATTCCCTTTGATGAGACATTCTTCTATTAGTTAATGTGAATGCAAAGAGATAATAACAAAATACAAAATATGTCTAAATGTATGATGTATGCAATGTTTGAGGCATTGATCCAAAAATGTGTATGTTATTATAAATAATCCTTATTGGGGACAAAAGTGTTACGTCTTAGAAGACAAAAACATTTTAAAGGTATAGACGTCGAACAGCTTCTAACAGGTTGATTCGTCTTCCGTCTTTTTTCTATTATCATTTGAATGCCTTGTCGAACTGTTCTAGCTTCTCTGGCTAAACCGTGCAAGTGACGAGCTGCTTGCTCCAAAAAGTCTCAAATGGATTCATCTCTTGTTTTCACTCTCAGTTGAATTTGTTCCCTAACGAAAATTCCATTGAATCCCTCCGTCGTTAAGAGTTATCTGAAGTTTATTTGCTTGCTTCTTGAATTCGCCAGTAATGATATCAAGCTTAGCTAGGGTTTCGTCATCTTGTTCTCATAGTGAGGTAAAGATAATAATCAAAACAATCATGAAAATAAAAGATCTTACCCCACATGATATCTGTCCTACCCCACATGCTTATTATTCCTACCCGGACATGATCTCTATCTCGTAAGTTGATTTTAAACTAATCCTAACCGCATAGATTTCTAGTTCACATGCTTTAAATATAAAATAAGACAGAAAATGAATTCAAAATAGCCTTGGGTTTGAAATGAGGTTTTGAGGTAGGCTCTAATTCCCTGTCGTCTCTCGATTTAGGTTCTAAAAAAAGGGTACCCGAGTTCTCCTTGCTGGTGCCCCTTGGGCTTGCCAGACCCTTAGTCCTAAGCCCATTACAAGCTTGTGTGGACTAAGTTAAACTCAAGAGGACACATTCCCTTATGTCTCTGCGGTGAATAAATTCACACAAAGACATAAGGTATATGAATCCCGAAGGCTACTTGCTAGGCCTGTGCGGAGAATAAATTCTCACGAAGGTGTCGCTTTCACTCCCATTTAAAAATAGGGTTTGGAGATCAGGTATAGAGCCTTAGGTGAAAAAAAATTTGTCAAGCTGAAATCATCGAGAGAAACCGTCAGTACAACTATTTATTCGAAAATATAATCAAAAGTAAGTAATAAGGATTAAAAAGTTACCTTAAAATTTAAAATTATAATTTTTATTAAAAAGACAACTGGAAATTACCTTAGCCTGACTCACTTACCTGTCCCCAGCAGAGTTGCCAAGCTGTCGGGACCGTCTTTCGGGTGGGCCCGAAATTGGCCTTCAACTTGGATTAAACGAATTGGAGCTGCCACCGATCATTTATTTTAAAACAAATGGGTTGATCGGATACCTTATTTCTTACCTGATATGCGTCTTACCAAAGATGTGTCGGATTCGGGAGTCAGTTATAGTCAAAAAAGGGTTAGCACCCTTGAACTTCTTTTCGGTACTACGTAATTTCCAGTTGTCTTTAATTAAGAAAATTATAAGTTTAAATTAAATGGTAAAAGTATGATCCAAATTACTTACCCCTGATGGATTCGAAAGTGTACCCTTTAAAAAGTCGAGAAACGTGTTAGAATAAAAATAATAAAAATAAATCAAAGTAAAAATAAAGGGAAAATGAACTAAAGAAAATAATAATATGTGCATATAATAAATAAATAAAAACAAGAATAAAATAAATAAATAAATAAATAAATAAAAATATAAAGAAAATAAAAGTAAGATAAAGATAAAAGAAATAAAGAAAAAGACAAATAAATATTAAAAAAAGGGTAAAGTATAGTAATGGTCACTGAACATTTCTGAAGCTTGCATTTAGGTCCCCCAACTTTTAAAACTTGCAATACAGACCCCCAACATTTATTTCATTTGCAATATGGTCCCCCAACTTAAATCACTATTAGAAAATTAGGGTAAATTATATAAATGGTCATTGAACTTTTCAGGCACTTGAATTTAGGTCCCCAACTTTTAAAACTTGCAAAACAGTCCCCCAATAATTTTATTTTCTTATTAAATATTAATGTATAGAAAATATAAATGATTCAATTTATATTTAAATGTATGAATCATTTATATTTTTGATATATTTTATTTTTCTTGTATAAACTAGTATTTAAAATATGTTTATATTTTAATCAAAATATTTCAATATACGAATAAAAATATATTATATAAATGTATATTTATATTTAGATGTATAAATAAAAAAATATTCATATATTAATGTATGAATCATTTATATTTTTGAATATTTTATTTTTAATAAGAAATTAAAATTATTAATTATATTAGAAATACTCAACTTAAGATTATATATAATCATGAATTATAAATATGAAAATATAATTATTAAATTTAGTTTAAAAATATATAATCTTAAATTTATTCTTTTAAAATATTGTATCAACTAATATTTAAAAAATATATTAAATCTATCAAACAATTTATCAAATATAATATTTTTTATTGAAAAAAATATAATATTTTCCCATCATTTATTGCTTTCAAATTTTTTGCCGAAGTTCAAATCTCATTATTTCCATTTTCCATTATATTCTTTTTTTTTCTGGCATTGGTCATACTATTAGTATATGTATTATTGTATATCTCTTAACACAAACGATGATGTTAGCTTAGTGGCTCCACCCTGTATCTTTCATTTGCGTGACTCAGGTTTGAGTTTGCCCAAGACCCAAATTTTACTTCTTTGTAACTTAATTTTCTTCTAATTAGGTGGTGACATGTGTCACCAATAACATATATCATGATCATGTGTTAACACATGTCAGATCCTGGTTAAATGATTAATTTATTAAATTTTATTTAATTTAGGACCAAATTGATAGCATATATAAATAATTAGGTGGTGACATGTGTCACCAATGACACGTGTCATGATCATGTGCTAACACATGTCAGATCCTAATTAAATGATTAATTTATTAAATTCTATTTAATTTAGGACCAAATTGATTATATAAATAATAAAGACTGAATGTATAATAATGTCAATTCCTTTTAACTGCCACTTCATCATTTGTATCAATTGGTAACGACTAGTGGCTTAGTTGAAACAGTTAAATAATTATGTTGTATGATTGATAAATTTAAAAGATATATGACAAAAGTAAAAAGGGCTAGATAGTTAAGTTGTCAACCTAGTAGTTTACACTTTTATTTATACGTCAAAATAACATTTTATAAATTTAAAATTCGAATTATTTTCAACATCTTCTATATCCTAACTACTTTTTTAATTAAAAAATTTCTTCAACAGATAAGAATTATACTATTATATTTATATAAAAAATACGTATCACATGAAATAAGATGAAATTAAATAATAATAAATCTGACATAATTGAATTTAATTGAATTATTTTGGAATTTAGGGTTTAGAATGAAATTGAATTACTTTGGAAATTGGGGTTTAGAATGAAATTGAGGACTATTTTGCAAGTTTTAAAAGTTAGGGGACCTAAATTCAAGTGTCTGAAAAGTTCAATAACCTTGTATATAATTTACCCTAATTTCTAACGGTGGTTTAAGTTGGGGGACCATATTGCAAACGGAATAAATGTTGGGGAACTGTATTGCAAGTTTTAAAAGTTGGGGGACCTAAATGCAAGCTTCAGAAATGTTCAGTGACCATTACTATACTTTACCCTAAAAAAACTACCCTTCACTTCACCAAAAGTGAGGGGGAAGTATTAATAAGAGAAAAAAAGGGCCCCCTATATATATATATATATAATATGATGTTTAATAAAATAAGTAAATAATAATAATAAAATAATAATAGATATATATAAAATACTAGGTAAAAAAAGTAAAATATATACACATATAAACGTATAAATAAAAAATTAGAGAAAATAAATAAAATAAATAAAATAAGTAAAATAACAAAGAAAGAATAAATAATACACATAAATAATGAAACCCAAGCAAATAAATAAATAAAAAAGGAAGGAACAAATATATGTACATACAGTAAAAAAATAGAAAAATAAATTATATAAAAATATGTATATATATGCATAAGTAAAAACTAACAAAAATAATAGTAATAAATAAAAAACCAAAGATATATATATAATATAATTTAATATAAATAATAATAAGGGATTAACTTAAAATAAAAACAAAATCGGGGGAGAGATTAAAAGAAAAAATTGGTGTAAACACTGAATTTTGGGAAAATAAATATTTAAAAAACATGGGGATCAAAATTGTGATTCCCCCTCTTTTTGTTTAAAAAACACGCGGGTCGAAGGGGGCGGGTCAGGTCACGGGTCATCCGGGTTGGGTATAAAACCCATTTTTCACAAATACATTCATTATTTTCCATTTTACCCAAGATGAGTCAAAACAAAATTTTTTAAATCCTCTGATGTGTTCTTGGGGTGTTCTTCATTGAAGAACACCACCATAGCTTTCCAGAAATCGGCCGGCCACTGCCTTGTCGGCCATCAGCCGCCGTTCATCGGCGGTGGTCAATTTTTTTTTTTTTTTTGCATTTTTCAAAAGCTCTTTCTTCCATCTCTTCAAATATCAAAGTGATTTTTTAAAAAACGCCTCGGGGGAGTAGATCTAGAAAAGAAGATTCGAACACCCCCTCCGATCATCTACGATTGGGTTTTAAAACAAGACAAACTAACATGCAATCCAAGATCCACCGAATCCAAGGTAAAAAATTATACCTTTTTATTTCCTTGCTCTCGAATAGGTTACAAAATACTTCAATCAACTGTTTGTATAATTTTCTTTTCGGTATTTCGCGTTGTGTTTGTGTGTAAAAAACATTGGTGATTACATCTTATTTATAGCCTAGGATTTGCTATTTTAAGTATTTGATTCCTAGTAAAACTCTAAATCTGATGTTTGTTCTCTTGTTGGTGGTGACGTTGCCGTGAAACTCGGACGTGGCTTTGACCGATCGGTTGAGGGGCATGCGGCGCGTAGATGGATGAGAGATGAGGTTAGGGTTTAAAAAAAACTAACCGATTTGGGTACTCCATTGGACCGGTTTGGGTCTCCATTCGGGTGTGATGGGTTGCTCCACTGGATACAGGTTTGGTGTGTAATGAGTTGTGAGCTGCTTACTTTTGTAAATTAGACTTCTGGGTCTTGGTTTTTTTGTAATGGACCTGAAATAAATAAAATAAATGTAAGTATATATATCATATAATATCGTTTGCAATAATAATATTAATTAAACTGGGAATAGGCGAAATTCGGTGTCTTCACTAACTATTTTGATTAAAATAATGACGAAATTTTCTTAGAAAAACATTTGTATAATTTAGGGTAATTATTTATTTAATCGTCCTATTTTAGTTATTTAATTATTATTTTTTAAAAGTTTCATACATAACATTTTGTTTTGATTATATTTTGATCATACCGAAACGTTTTATTATGTGTTAAAAGAAATATATTTTAAAAATTCTCTTTAGTATTTTAATCAAAAGAATTACTCATGTTAGGAGATTATTTATTGTTGTTCAGGTCGTATGTCTTTAATCCTAAGCGACTCACGGTGTACTGTTTTTTTTGTTGACAATGTTATTGATTGTGTGTGTACTCTTTTTCTCCATATAAGATTAGAGAAGTTATTAACGAGACACGTAAATAGACTTAAGTGTATGATTTAAATATTTCTAATAAAAATATTGATTAGAAAAAAATATAAAAGTAGAAGAACCAAATCATTATTTTAGAATAATACATGGACTAGATCATAATTTGACTATTTAATTGTAATTCAGATATAAAAAAATTATTTGCGAAGCTAATGAGATTTTAGTCATGTTAGTAAAGATCAAGACTTTTAACCATGAATTTCTAAATTTAAAATTCAGAATTATTTTGATTTGAGTCGAAATATACTTTTTTTTAATGATAAAGGAAAACCAAGCTAACAAAGCAGTAAAACCTATTTCTAACAGCCAATTAACCATGACTATCACAGAGCCTTTCATCATGTAGCAGAAACATCCCTGAAGCAGCGAAGTTGTTTGTCCGTGCCCTCTCATCCCAAGCATCTCGTTTCATCGTCCACGAGAGCAGCCACTCCCACAGGAGGTATCTGAAATCGATGAGCACCAAATTCCAGTCCCCAAGCCAACTTTGCCACCTCATTTCTTTCTCTTGGAGTTCAACTAAATTGCACAGTCCAATCCTGCTCCAGCATCTCCACTATGTGTGGAACCATTGGAAGTAATCGATCCATAGTTATGCCTTGTTCAACCACGCGTAAGACTTCCTTGGAATCCGTTTCAACATGGATCCATTGGATACCCATCTCCCAAGCCATCCGTAGTTGCTTTCAGGAAAAGAAACAGACAAATATACCATTTTTATGAATTCTCATTTGACCTATCTTCAAGAAAAAAGAAAAGAAAAGAAAAGATAATAAAATCACATAATCAAACTATTTCAATTTCCAGAAAGCAAAAGAATTCATGGAAGATGCTTTTTCAATTCCACAAGAATAAACCTTCATGCAATATATATTCCAAGCAATTGCTTTGAGGAAAACGTTGCTATCAAGCACCCAAAAGAAGAGGAGGAGGAAGAAAAGAGAGAGATACGTGCCGCAAAGCATTTCTTGTTTGTTGGGCTACTCAATATCATTGGAATGCACTCTGGGAACCATTCTTTTTATTATACTTTAACGTCAAGGTTTCTGTTAAAACTTATAAACCTATCAATGGGGGAAAACTGGTTTTTGAGAAACTTGTTGACACCAAATACAAAGCCTATCCTTTTGGTTTTGGCAAAGGATTGTTTGATTTGGGATTAAGAGAATGGTTGCACGTAAACCTTGGAGTTTGGATATAAAACTTGTTTTACATTGTCTTTTAGGAATGGATTTATTAATTGAGTGATTAAAATAAGACCAAATAAAACATTAAGTGAGTAAATTAAAAAAAATTTAAACTTCAATGACCAAAATAGGAGTGAAACAAAAGTTAAGTGATGAAATTTGTAATTTACCCTTCTAACTATTCAGTATCTCGATTATAGTAGGCCGCCGGTGGGTAGAAAACCACCAGCACCGGAAGCTCACGGCCAGCATCTTGCAGTTGTAACGATCTCATGACCAGTATAAGAAAAATGTACAGTATTATATTAGCCAAGAATGTAATTTTAATGAACAATAACAATTGTAAAACCAAACGTTGCTGCCATTTTCTTCAGTCAGGAGAGCTCCATATAAATGAACAATAACAATCCTGCTGCCTGCAATGCCGGGGAAATATTTTTCCGAAACTTAAAATCTCCGAGATGCCAATGTGGCCTTCTTGTTTTTCGGTACATACGCAAACTGGTTAAGATCTACAGCAGCAGATGACCTTCAATGGATAAGACCAAGTATTAACGGATGAAAGCTTGGAAATATAAACTTTAAATAAAATTTCTGCAAGGATAAAGATTTAACTCTGTTTACCTATTGATACATGTGTTCTGAGCATATTTCAAAGGGGCTCGAAGACCACTGGCACGAGAACCGGGTGATGAGAATCTAAATGATGATATTACTGAAACAAATCTTTCCATGGATTTCTCTGCTACGTTTGAGTAACGGCCTAAATGTGAAATGTTGGATCCAAATTTTGCATCTCCAGCTTTCGTCTCCACAAACGTTTCGATATTAGGATCATGATCACCTGCAAATGAAATAATTAAAAGGTAAAGACTCCTAAATCGTGGTGCCAAAGTTGGACCATGACAGCCATATAAGTTTAGCACTAAGCAAGATTAGTTTATCAATCCATAATGAACATCAGATTTGTTCATTATGAGTCATTTTTATTAACAGGTACCAGTATCATCATGGGATGCATCCATGTAGATTTGCTGGGGATTCACATTTTCCTGAAATAAAAAGGGCAAAATAATTTAATCAGGAAACACAAGAAAAAGCAATAGTGTGGATTCTAAAACCTTAAAAAGAAAGTGAAGGCACTGACCAGTTCATCATATTCAAGCGAGGATTTTTTTCTTTTCAAAGCCGTTCCTTTAAAATAGTTATTCCCATAACTATCAGGAATGCTAGTCTCGGGGAACTGAATGGTATTATCCTTGCCACAAAAGTTTACTCGTTTATCTTCTTGGTCATTTGTGTCAACTTGCTTCTTGTGAAAGTACCGACTTCTTACAATGCTCTTTTTGTTATCCGTTATTGTTTTACTTTTAGACGCATGTGCAAGAGTACTATAATTATACTCATGTGAAGCTGGAGAAGGTCTATGTGTTGGCTGATCAGATTCTTGCGGCAACACAAGGTCTTGGCTTCTAATCTCATCCGGCCTGGCTTCTATATCCATGAACACACAAAGTAAGCATTTAAATGGTAAAATTATAGACCAATCTATCAGACATGTATTTTTACCAGGATTTGGAGATGCTGCATACTCAGAAAGCTCAGAAATGAAGACATTTTCTTCCTGCAGAAGTTGAGGCAGAAAGTGTAAAAAAAATTACAACTATTTAAATGAACTAAATGTAACTCTTACTCGCATCACTCACAATGTTGTAAGTATTCTTTGAGTCGAGTGAGGTTGACAACAGGGTATTGCAAGAAGCATCCTCTGCAGTAACGTGTTTGTCAGGACAGATAGAAGCATTAGCTACCATACTTGACTGCTTAGGCGATACCCGAGGGGCCTTGAAGTTTCTTTTTGCTTCAAGAGATGCAAAGCCTTTAATTGTTATGGAACAACAATTTACAAATAAACAACTAAACGGCTTCATGATAACTGAATAATGTAATGCAATTTCCCCCCTAAATATGTCATAAATCAAAAGCTAGGAGAAAGTAACATCAAGGGATACAGAAATAGTTGGTCAGAAGGTTCTTCTGCACAGGCAAATCTAGCCTTTTCTTTCACTCTCAGGCTTAAAACTTTTCAGCTGTAAATTTCTGTCGGGCACCAGCTGAGAACTATCACCGACACCCTGTTGAAGGATCAAGTAGTCAGGAACAATCGTCAATTAGTAGAAATGATGAAAGGAAAATATAGAATTCAAATACTAAATAGAACAATTACCGGAAATGGCATTTGCGTAAATGGATCAAGTTCACCTCTTGCAATGCCTTGAGCTATTTGTTGAGGTATCGGCGTATTCCAAATTAAGGTTTATCAAGTGTTTATCAATAGAGACTAATAAAAAAAGTTTTAACTAACCAGATGATTTATTAAGGATATGGGCCTAAAAAGTCCAACTCCAAATCATCACCAATGTCGTCGGATGTGTCAGATAAATGTGCAATATCTTCAGTGATTGGATCATAGACTCGTTGGCACTGAAATGTTAATATCGCTTTCTTGAATGATTCTTCATAAAAAGGAGGAACTGAAACAGTGCTGTATCTCAAGTGCTTAATCACCTACCAGAATTTTTTTTAAAGAAAAAAAAGGAAACAGATGAAAAGATCATCACTAGGTGGATAAGAGACAGTATGCAAAAAAGTGACAGAGACATAAAGAAATAGTATAATCAAAGAGAAGAATCTCTTGCGTTAAAGATATTCAATGTATCGGGAACATTTGATAGTGCTCACCTTGTCATAACTTTTGAACTTTTTAATCAGAGCATGGGCCCTTCTCAGACCCATTCCTGGCAGTGACTGCAAATAGTCACAACCGCTAAGAATACACATCTCGAGCAGCATCTGTTTAGTGAATCCGGCAAAGCTTAGCTCCTTGTTTTGCCGTAGCATCGAAGACTTGAACTCAACACCTTGCCCAAACTTATCCATTTTAAAGATAACCTGCATTAGATAAAGTATCATAGAACTTTAAAATCTGAAAGATGGATAAAAAAGAATTTCTCGTAAACATTGAAGAAACTGCAGTATGTTGTTGAAAGTAGTTAATAGCTACACAACTCACTCTAGGACAGCCAAAGGGTATAAGATCAGAGTCCTCGGTGATTACTGCATCGACCTGTTTGCTGATAGCCAAGAAAGTCATTTGTGCATCTGCCTCATAAGGTGCCACAACATAACATATATTCTCCCGCTTTAAGACCTTCCACAGTCGACCATGTCAAGAAAGAAACAGCAGTATAACATAAATGGACCATTTAGCATTGATTCCTTCTAGAAAATGTAACAAGATCTCCTTCAGAATTTGTTACTTACCATGATTAGTTTGTGTGCAATTGAGGGTGAAATGTCAACAGCTTTTTGGTAGCACTCATAAGCAGCAGTAGAATTTCCACATAATTCATGTTCAATTGCTCGTGCAAGATTTTCCTTCCTTGCCCTGCGTTTATGAGGCATGGAACATTTCTTTAGACCATGCTAGGAGATCATGAATTCAAATCATCCGACATTCAATAATGGAGTCAATCAGACTATATATATATCATATCCCCTGGCATCTATACAGTAGAGAGGAGAATCACAATATAGAGCTCCCAAAAAAGGCAGGTTGAGTTTGTACATTCTTAATTAGTCATTTTATTTAGCAGTTTATTTGCATAAATAGAAAGCATTCATGTGACATTGCAGAGCATCTCAGAGAAGATAACTTCCTCATACAAAGAAAGCACTTGATTTTACTTGCAGATGTATCAACAGGACCTATCTAAACTTCTTATTTCAGGTTGATCATACAAACCAGGTCAATGTGTTGACTGGGTGAAAGCACAGACAATTGGTAAGAAGAACTTAAGTGACAATACCTATGCGAAAACTGGTTTTAACTTTATAATACATCCATGGATCAATCTGGACCCAAATTTTCAATGGGAAAGCAAGAATGATTGGTAATAACAACTTATAAACAGGTCGGAGAACTGAAGCAGAGCTAGATTCATAATCGAGCACACCAAATATGCATTAAATACATAACACCTGAAGTGAATAGGCAGTTGACATAAAAAGAACAGTGACAAATAATTAGGACTACCACATCTTAAGTAGCACATCCGTTTGGTAGTTGGATATGAAGGCAAGACCAATGCATTCATATTTTCGTGGAAACCAGAATCATGTTTAGCAATTCAGGAGAAAAGACATCTAACATACCTTGCTCGCTTGTTCTCTTGTTCAATCTTCATTGGAAGAAGACCTCCATCAAAAACAAGAACCGGTTTAACACCATGATGTCGTAGCAAATTTACCCTATGCATACAATACTCAATGTGCCTAGTGGATCGAATAAACAATGCACCCATGTTAGAAAGGAAAAAACCAAAGGAATAAACCTTTCCTTCATCCACACCATCTTTCGTCGTTAAACAAAGTGAACTAAACTCATAAAGCTTTGATTTGAGATGAAATGGAAACTTAATACATTTTATGCCTAAATTTTGCGTTTTTTTACAACTAAAACTACATTGCAGAAAATCCATTTCTATTTTACCTTAAATTTTCCTGAATAAAGAATGAAAATAGAAATAAAAAACCATTGATGTAAATAAAGAAAACAAAAGAGGCATGCTTTCGAATATTTTAAAATAACCCATTAATACTTTTCATCCAAAGAAAAAGAATGCAACTTTTTTTCAGGCTAGTAACATCATCCAAAGAATACGCATTAACCCTTTTTGTCCAATAACTCCGACGAAAACCCAACGATTATGTTTTTTTATTAAAAAAAACTAAAGATAGAAAGAGAGAAGGAAACCTGGAGGTGGGTAATCCTTTACAGAGTTCAGTACTGCAAGACAAGGCTCCTTTGTGGAGCCAAGAATAGGTGTCGATAGCCACGCAACAGCCCTCGAGCTCCTTGATATGGATTGGTACCATAATCGATTTCAATAGAGGCAAAAGCCCTTGTATTCCCATCCCTGTAGCTGATTCGGTGATGGCTTGAATCTGTAACAATGGAGAGTAAACGACCAGCGCCTTAATCTTTCACTGTTAAAAGCATATTTGCAGAGAAATAGAGGGAAAGATTTGAGGTTCAAGGAAGAAGAAAAATGTTAATAATGGCCCAAATTTTGGGCGGGAAAATGTTTGGGATTATTTCACGGCCCAAACTTAATTTTGAAGGGGTCAAAGTATAATTTCATAATGGCACTAAATTAAAATTTCATACTTTAAGATACTATTGAAAAAATAATAAATTAGATCTTATAAATTTAAATATTAATTAAATTAATTATTATTATTATTATTATTATTTACAAATGAGAAACAAATGCTAATTTACACGTCCAACAGGCGTATCATTTCTAAGTAGATTCTTTATGTCATCAGAAGGCTGGTGTAAGATTGTGAGCCCTTCCAATGTGGCCTAAATGAGCCATGGCATCTACGGCCCCATTCGTGCCTCTGTAGATATGTGAGAACCTGACATATCACTGTCGTTAGAGGAGATGTCGAATTCTCCGTACAATTGCTGGTTCGTTACTCTGCCCGGTGGATGTAAGAATGTGCATTACCTCACTGCCATCGACCTCCACTTCGACCTGTTTTTCCCCCCGGTACCACGCTATGGTAAACACATCCAAAACCGTCCATAGCTCAGCATGTAAAATCAAGCAACGACCAATTTTACGATGATAGCCCCCCAGCCAACCTCCTTTACTGTCTCTGATGACTCCACTGCTAGCAGCTGCTGCGGATTGCCGAGTCACAACCCCATCGGTGTTTATTTTGATATCTCCCCGATTGGAGGGCTTCCACTTTACCTGCAAGGCTCGAGCATGGTGGTTGTTTCCACTGGACAAGTTAGAGCTATGGGGCAGGTGAGCCCAGGCCGTAGCCGAGTTGATAACTTCCAATGGAGACCATGAATCTTCAGCAAAAACGAAGCTATTACGCTGCTTCCAAAGGCTCCAGCATATGATGTGAAACACGTGCCTCCAGTAGCATTCATTTTTATCGAGCCCCGAGTTTCTGCTTTGATTTCCTTCTAGCCATTCAGTTAGAGAAGCAGAGTGAAACCGCGTGGAGACATTATCAGGGACAAGTTGATTCCAAACCATTCGCTCCAAGAAACAGTCACGAAGAACATGTAGGACGTTTTCATCTCCGTAGCCACCGCACCTTGGACAATGACCAACAGAAATCACACCCCTTCTAGCTCTCTCGGAGTTGGTCATGAGTCGATTACGGGTGCCATCCAAAGGAAGTGTTTAATCCGTTCAGGCCCATCGAAGTCCCAAGCTATGTTCCAAGTGTTATTAGCAGTGTCCTAGGTGTCTTCTTGTAACCGGTTTAAAGCCGATTTAACCGTGCAATTTTCACTGGGGTCCCATCGCCAAGTCGGGATGTTGACACCAACTTCATCAGTAGGAGGAGGGATAACCATGATTTGCTCAATAACCTCATTATCCAAGATGAGACCAAGCTTTTGAAACTCCCATTGACCGTTTGCAGTAACATAGTATATCACATGAGCATCATGATCCTGGATTCGGTTTGTGGAAATCAAGTCAGCAAGCGGTTGAGTATTTGGTATCCAGATGTCATTCCAAAATTTTGTTGACCTGCCATTGCCTATTGACCAACATAAATTCCCACGGATGAAGTGACAGGTACGAGCAAGGGATTTCCAGACATAAGACCCAGATCGGACTGCTAAATGATCGGGAACCAGTTCCCTCACCTTGTATTTAGAGCGCAGAAGTTTCACCCACAAAGCCTCCTGTTTCATAAGAAAATTATATCCCAATTTAACCATAAAGGCCTCGTTTTATGATTTGAGTGGTCGAGCTCCCAATCCGCCGTTTATGTGAGGTTGGCATATAGTTTTCCAGCTAATGATAGCCATCTTGGGGGATTCCGTAGTCCCTCCCCAAATAAAATTGCGAGCAACCTGTTCAATCTTAGCACAAACTCCTTTAGGGATCAAAACTGTTTGCATAAAGTAGCTAGGGATAGTCAAGAGTGTTGATTTCGCAAGTGTCACCGGACCTGAGAAAGATAACTTTGAAGCCACCCATCTACTTAGTTTAGTGCGAACCTTTTCGATTAAGAATTCAGAAAGTACATTTTGTGACTCTCTTGTGGAAGAGTGGCATACCCAAGTATTTGCCTAAATCTGTAGTTCGTTGGAATCCCAATTGAGAGCAGATATTATTTGCCAGTTCCTTGTGCACATTGGTGGAGAAAAAAACTTCTGTTTTGTTGAAGCTAACTTTGTGTCCCGAGAAATAACTGAACTGGTCCAGAATAGCGCTTACAAGATTAGCCTGCGAGGATGTAGCTTCGCAAAACAACACCAAATCATCGGCAAAGAAAAGATGGGACAGGGCCGGTTCTCCACGCGTTAGCACCATTGGTTTTCAATGTCCCATACACCGCGTAGTCAATGCTTTGTCTTAGGGTATTACCCAAATAGTTCTCTTACCTATAGTAATTGTTTTATTGAATCTTCCTATTATTAAATCTTTTTATTATTAAAAATTATAAAATAATTATTTGATTATAAAATATTATTTTATTTAATCCTTAATTATTAAAATGGTCATTTGATTATAGATGTTATTTGTTTAGTCCAATGACTATTAAAAATTACAAAATGATCATCAGACTATTCATATATTCCAGACTCGTCATGTTTCATTAAAAAAATTGAATATCACCTGAGCTGGATACCAACTTACTGACTGAGATATGATAAAATTATATTTTAATGATATTTAATGGCACCATCGTTGTTTTCAAGCAACGACCCGATGACAATGTAATCGAATATTCAATCAACAAAAATATAACTCAAACAATTCTATGATCAAATTTTATCATATCTCATTCAACATGTTAATGTATAGCTCAAATTCTTGTTAATTTTTTAATAAAAATGACGAATTTAAAACATATGAATAATTATATAATAAATCGATAACTTTCAATAATAAGAATACTCAATAAAATTAAATATCATTTCATAACTTTTAATAATCGTTATATTCAATAAAACGATATCTTATAATTACGAACCATTTGTATACTCTTAACTTGATTTTAATTATGTCCGACTCGTCAAATTTTGGGCTTTGTATAACAAAGTTCTTCCTGTGACGCAACTTGAACCAGCGATTTGACTCAGGTCACCATTCTTATCTCTACAATCAGCTCCAAAGCGCATATCCATTCAAATAAGATACCTGAGCAAAAAGACACCCAAAACATACAACTGCATACGTATAAAACACGTGGCTTACATAAATAGATAACGACATTTCAAAAACGTGTCAGGACAGCCTGCTAAAGAGTAGATTACACATTTAATACCTAAACTATCAGTTTTGATTCGTTTTTTTATAAAAACATACCTAAAATTTAATTTTTATTTCATTTTAATATCATACCATTAAAAAACTTAACGTGTTTAGTACCTAAATTGTTAGTTTTGGTCCATTTTAGTCCTTAAACTTTCAATTTTTTCAAAACGTTAGCACTAAATTTTGAATGTGTACTAAAATAAAATAAAATTAAAATTTTCCATGACAGAGTAATAAAATGAACCCAAAACTAAACTTTAGGTATGGTTTTGAAAATATTGAAAGTTTAAGTCTAAAATGGATAAAAAAAAATAATAGTTTAGGTACTAAATGCATAATATACCCAAAAATCAAAGTCTCCCTACAATCCTACACGGCTACAGCAGTAATGTTGATATTCATTCTACACCATATATCTTAAGCAACCCTTCTTTATCGAAGGAAACAGATACTTCTCCTTTCCCGTGGCTTGATTTGCATGCAAAAACATGAGTTCTGCATTAAACCATCACTTAATTCTCACAAACATATACATCGAATCGTCTCGGATCGACCTGTTTTTCATTTAGATTTGAACTCAAAACATTACTAGAAAGATATTATAATTTGTGAATATTTATCAAACACGCAAACGACAAAGAGAAGAGAAAACTCAATTGGACAATGAAAACAAGTGGTTCTAAATTCTATCCAATGGGAAGAAAAAACTCAGAAATCTTATTTCCCCTCATGTGGTTTATCAACTATCTCTGTCATATTATTAATAAGCTCTTTCCTCCTGGGGTTTATTTGCAAGAGGACAACATGTCTTTAACTGTGATATCTTCTGTTTATGCAATCTGCAGTGATGCAGCCGGGGTTGCAGGTAGGGTTTTCCTTTTTCATTTCTGGGTTTATTTTGATGTTTTCACTGATGAAGGTGATTTTTGGTTTAGGGTTGAGGATTTTCTTGTTCATCAAGTCATAGGCTTTTCTGATCTGTTGATATTTTCCAAAATTTTCCAGGAAACATCTTTGCTTTTGTGCTCTTCTTGTCACCTATGTAAGTTCATTTCCAAAAAACAATGTACAAAATATTGAATCTGCAATGTTTATTTGCAGAAATTGAACTTTGTTTGTGTTTTTTTCTTCAGATCAACATTTAGGAGAATTATCAGAAATGGTTCAACAGAACAATTCTCAGGGATGCCATATATATATGCTCTGCTGAACTGCTTGATTTGTCTCTGGTATGGTATTCCCATTGTTTCCCCAGGTATCATCCTGGTGGCAACTGTCAATTCCATTGGGGCAGTTTTCCAAATGGTGTACATCTCCATCTTCATCGCATATGCCGACAAGCCGATGAAGTTAAAGATGTTCGGGTTCCTGGTATCGGTTTTTGCCGTGTTCGCTTCGGTCGTCTTCATCAGCCTCAAGTTCTTTGGCTCCCCGGCACGGCAATTGTTCGTCGGATACTTGAGCGTCGCGTCCCTGATCTCGATGTTCGCCTCTCCTCTGCTCATCATTGTAAGTTCAATAAATGTTTTCGCCTTTTTTCCGATATTCCGACGAAATCGACTCCCTCATCCGTTTTATTTTCCAGAACTTGGTGATCAAGATGAGAAGCGTCGAGTACATGCCGTTCTCGCTCTCCTTGGCGACGTTCTTGATGAGTCTAGCTTTCTTTCTATATGGAATTCTCAAGCAGGACCCTCTCATATATGTAAGTTTTTTTTTTCTTTTTTAAAATTTTCCCTCATTTTTGCGGTGTTTGAATCTTTGTTGTGAAAATTCTCTGCCATTGATGCAGGTTCCTAATGGAATTGGAACAGTTCTGGGGATTGTACAGTTGGCCTTGTATGCTTATTTCCAGAGAGCATCCCAAGAGGAACTAAGGCATCCTTTGATTCATCCTTGATATAATGTTTGTTATTGATGCGCTATAATATGCGACATGATCAAAATTTATTCTTTTTGATTTTGACAAAAAAATATAATCGTGAAAGGGAGAGAATTCTCTTAATAATTATATATATATATATATGTATGTATGTATAGGTTCATAATTTTGAAGGAATTCTTGTTGTAATTTGAATACACATATATAATTTAGATATGTAATATCATTTTCAATCAAAGACTCAACGTCATTGTATTTTCAGAAGAATTTATATGAATAAAACAATTATTTGAGGTCAAATTTTGTTATTAGTATCTATATTATATGTAAATTATAGATTTAGTACTTTGGGTAAACTATATAAATGGTCACTAATTTTTTAGTAAGTTTTTGTTTACCCAATTAAAGTTTCAAAACTAACGAATTGATTACTAACGTTATCGATTTATAATAAATTAGTTACTCATAGTTAACAACCGTTACTAAGAGTAACAAAATGCTGATGTGGTGGTAACACAGTAAACCGACGATCTGGCACCATTTTGTCACACGAGATGATCACATATGCTAGCCGTTTGATTTCTCAAAACTTGAGTTGTTAAAAAGAAAGGTTAAAAATCATTTTATTTTCTGTTCGTCTCTTCCATGAATCGAGGAGTGTTGTAGATGTTGGGAAGTAAACAAGTAACGAGTAATTTTCCTATAACCAGATTAATGAGAATGCGAAATAAAAGCGGAAAAATAATACCTGAAATTGATAACGGAGTTCAGCCAATTTGCTTACGTCTCCGGACTGCTGCAGATCTTTTACTAAGAGAAAATTTACAGGTGTTTACAAAACACACTTGAGAGAGAACTAGAAGATTTTGGGATGATTTTGAAGCTAAATGGGCTAGGGTATTTATAGTTAAAGCTTAAAGACTAATCTTGTAAATACTCTAAAGTGTGTAATGGCTAAAATGTAATTAACCCCTTTATCAAAATCAACAAATGTTGCACCATTTTTTGACAATTTGCACCGAATTCTTCTTCCAGCAAAACCATTTCCCTTTTGTTGAAAAATCAACAGGCAGTGCCCACCCTTTTTTACTTTACAATCTCCCACTTGAAAACTGATTTTAATCTGTCTTCACACCTTGATCAATGCAACAACATTTCTGGTATTGTTATTTTAGCAAGCCAACTGAAGCTGAACACAACTTCAGTTTGTCCGTAGTCACCGTCTTTGTCAACATGTCTGCCGGATTTTGAGCTCCACTAATCTTTTCAAGCTTCAAAATCTCATCTTCCAGAAGAGACCGAATAAAATGATATCGCAATTGTATATGTTTCGTCCTGGACTGAAAAGACGGATTCTTTGCTAGATGGATAGCACTTTGACTGTCGTAATACAAGATATTGTTTTCTTGTTTCTTGCCTAACTCTTTCAAGAAACTTTGGAGCCAAACCATTTCCTTGTTGGCTTCTGTAACAACGACATATTCTGCTTCGGTTGTGGAGATAGCAACTATCTTCTGTAGTTGAGAAACCCAACTCACTGCGGTTCCTCCTAGAGTATAGACATACCCTGTAGTGCTCCTTCTGATGTCAACATTTCCAGCTAAGTCAGCATCTACATAGCCTGTCAGTATCGTATCTCCACCTTTGAAACAAAGTGCTTTGTTTGTGGTACCCTGCAAATATCTAAGGATCCATTTGACTGCTTCCCAGTGTACCTTGCCCGAATTATTCATGTACCTGCTAACAGCTCCCACTGCATGAGCAATATCTGGTCTGGTACAAACCATGAGATACATCAGACTTCCAATTGCTGAGGCATACGACACCTTCACCATGTGTGCACGTTCTTCCTCCGTCTTTGGTGACTGTTCTTTGGAGAGTCTAAAATGAACACCTAAAGGTGTACTTACTGGTTTAGCATCTTGCATGTTGAACCTGGAGAGTACTTTGTTGATGTACTCAGCTTGTGATAACACCAAACTCCCCGACTTTGTGCCTGTCTTAATCCTCATCCCAAGAATCTGCTTCGCAGCGCCCAGATCCTTCATAGCAAAATGTTTCGACAATTTTTGCTTCAAGTTTATAATCTCTTGCATGTCTGAGCCTGCAACGAGCATGTCATCAACATACAATAATAAAATAATGAAGTTGTTATCGAACCTCTTGATGTAGCAACAATGATCTGTTTGACATCTGGTAAAACCACTGCTATTCATGAAGCTATCGAACTTCTTGTACCACTGTCTAGGAGCTTGTTTTAAACTATACAAGCTCTTCTTCAACCTGCATACCATGTTTTTCTTGCCTGTCTCTATGAAGCCTTCTGGCTGCCTCATATAGATTTATTCCTCCAAAATCGCCATGAAGGAAAGCTGTCTTTACATCTAACTGCTCAAGATGTAAATTCTCTACAGCTACAATTTTCAACACCAGTCTGATTGTAGACAGTTTTACGACTGAAGAGAAAATTTCATTGTAGTCAATACCTTCTTTTTTGCTGAAAGCCTTTGACAACCAATCTTGATTTGTAGCGTTTGCTCCCATCGTGCTCTTCTTTGATCTTGTAAATCCACTTGTTGTGGAGCGCTTTCTTGCCTGGTGGTAATTCAGCTAATTCCCACATCTGATTTGACATAAGCGAGTCCATCTCATCTTTCATGGAAGACTCCCACTTGACTGAATCCTCCACTTGTATTGCTTCATCATAGCACTCTGGTTCACCATTGTTGGTCAGCAACAAGTAGTGCAAAGAAAGAGAATACCGTTGGGTTGGTTTAGGAATTCTGGAAGAGCGTCTCAGTTCTGGTGTGCCTGGTTATTCTTGAACTGCTTCAGGATTGATCTGAACATCATTTCTAGAAATCTCCTCGAACTCAGCAAATTCCTTTGTTTCAGCTTTGGTATTTGAGCTGCTTGATTCTACAGTTGACATGTCTTTGTACATCACATTCTCATTAAAAATGAAATCTATGCTTCTTATGATCTTCCGATTTTCATAGTCCCAAAACTGATAACCGAACTCATCACCTCCATAACCAACAAAGGCACATTTGTTGGACTTAGCATCGAGTTTACTTCTTTCAGCAGAGTCTATGTGTACATAAGAAATACAACCAAACACTCTTAAGTGTGAAAGGTTTATTTCTTTCTTGCTCCAAACTTCCTCTGGTATTCTGCCATCCAAAGGAACTGAGGGCCCACAGTTGATCAGGTAAGCTGCAGTGTTGATAGCTTCAGCCCATAGAAATTTGGGTAATCTGGCATGTATCCTCATGCTTCTGGCACGTTTATTCAGAGTTCTGTTCATGCGCTCTGCTACGCCATTCTGCTGCGGTGTCATGGGAACTATTGTCTCCATCTTGATCCCATTGTTTACGCAAAAATCTCTGAATCTACGATTTCTATACTCTCCTCCATTATCAGACCTCAACCGCTTAACTTTCATACCAGTCTCATTTTCCACCATGGCCTTCCATTTTCTGAAGGTATCAAAGACTTCTGATTTCTTCTTTAGAAAATAAACCCACACATTCCTTGTAGAATCATCGATGAAGGTGACATAATATAATGAGCCTGCAAGAGATGGAACTGGAGATGGTCCCCATACATCAGTATGAATCAACTCTAACCTTTCTACCTTGGGTGTCTTGCCAATTTTTGCAAAACTGACTTTCTTTTGTTTGCCAAAGATGCAATCCTCGCATAGTTCGACATCTACATTCTTTAGATCCGGCAGATTCCCTTTTGACAAAAGTGTCTTCATCCCTTTCTCGCTCATATAGCCAAGCCTTTGGTGCCATAGGTTTGATTTTTCATCAGCATCTGCGGCTGCAATGATATTCTCTAAATTTGAGGTTACATAGAGAGTACCAATTTTCTTACCACGAGCAATGACGAGTGCTCCTTTGGTAATCTTTCATTCACAGCCTGAAAAGGTTGTGCTATATCCTTCTCCATCAAGCTGTCCAACAGAAATCAAATTTCTTTTGAGACCAGGAATATGTCTCACACCTTTCAGTGTCCAGGTGGTATGGTTTGGCAACTTTAGTCGGATGTCTCCTCTTCCGACGATATTCAAGGTTTCATCATTAGCTAGATGAACCTTCTCAAAATCACCACTGACATAGTTCTCCATGATTTCTCGGCAAGGGGTGGAGTGGAAAGATGCTCCTGAATCCAAGATCCATGATTCAATCGGACTGTTGACGCTTAGAATCATGTCATCAACTGTCTCCTCTGTCACGTTGGCAGATTCCTGTACGCCGGTATTTTTCTTCGGTGCTCGGCAATCTCTTTTAAAGTGATCATTCTTGTCGCAGTTATAACAGGTAAAATCTTTATTTCTCGTTCTTGATTTTCCCATTCTGGATTTGGATCTGCCACGATTTGAATTTCTTTCTGAAGTTCTCCCTCTAGACTCCGTGTGCAAGACTGAGGAGGTTGATGCTTCACCCGATTCTCTCCGTCGAATTTCTTCGCTCAGTACCAGATCCCAAACATCGTCGAATTTCAATTTACTATTTCCCGACGAGCTGCTAACTGCTGTAACAGTAGCATTCCAACTGTCTGGTAGAGATGATAAGAGAATTAAAGCTCGAACTTCATCATCGAATTCAATTTCCACTGAACTCAACTGGGTTGTGATTGTGTTGAGTTCATTCAGGTGTTGAGCCACTGATGCCCCTTCCGCCATCCGCAAATTGAATAATCGCCTCATCAAGTGCACTTTGTTTGAGGCTGATGGCTTCTCATACATACTGGAGAGAGCAGCCATAAGACCTGCCATAAGACCCGCCATGGTCTTTTCCTTTGCTATGTTGAAAGCAACATTGCGAGATAACGTCAGTCGGATAACTCCGAGGGCTTGTCTGTCGAGAAGAGTCCAATCTTCATTCTTCATGCCCTCTGGTTACTTTCCTGAGAGAGGTTTATAAATATTTTTCTGGTACAGAAAATCTTCAATCTGCATCTTCCAAAAGCCAAAGTCCGCACCATCGAACTTTTTAATTTTCACCTTCCCTTCGTCTACAGCCTTCGCTCCCACTCGAATCTGGCTTCGTTTGGATCGTTTCTGACAATTCTTGCGAACCACCGTGTATTAGAACACCTCTGTCGATAAATTCGTATCGCCGAAATTTTTTACTATTCACAAAATTCACTATTCATGTGAATAGTAACCTCATAAAAAATTGACAAAATTCACAACCAAAAGCTCTGATTTCCAGTTGTTGGGAAATAAACAAGTAACGAGTAATTTCCCTATAACCAGATTAATGAGATTGCGAAATAAAAGCGGAAAAATAATACCTGAAATTGATAACGGAGTTCAGCCAATTTGCTTACGTCTCCGGACTGCTGCAGATCTTTTACTAAGAGAAAATTTACAGGTGTTTACAAAACACACTTGAGAGAGAACTAGAAGATTTTGGGATGATTTTGAAGGTAAATGGGCTAGGGTATTTATAGTTAAAGCTTAAGGACTAATATTATAAATACCCTAAAGTGTGCAATGACTAAAATATAATTAAACCCTTTATCAAAATCAACAAATGTTGCACCGTTTTTTTGACAATTTACACTGAATTCTTCTGCCAGCAAAACCATTCTCCTTTTGTTGAAAAATCAACAGCCACCCTTTTTTACTTTACAGTAGAGCTCACTTGTACAACCACTGACGGCCGAAAATCACCCTAATTGGTGGAGCATCAACACTACGCCACCCCATTGATCTTTCTATGTTTGTCTTTGAAGGTCAACCATCTACAAAGCTCTCGAAGTCCGATGATAAATATGTTAATGTCAAGTTTGCTACACTTGTTCTTTCGATGTATAACTTTAAAGCCAACGGATTTTTCCCTTCAACTTCCTTGACATCAATTACAACAACCAATGCAATAGCAATTATTATATGGGTTAAAGCTCCTGCAGACACTTTTGTTCGTGTAAATCATGTGAATCATTGCTTGTTTCTTGTCATGTCTATAAATCTGTAAAGGAAGGGAGCATAAATGTTTTTTCAATTCAACGAAGAAAAAAAACTAATGCTTGAGATGAGGTAAACACCACTTGTTCATACTTGAAACTGACCATATATTTTCGTTTTTAATTTATGAAAAAAAGTTTGTGTAATAATGGGGGCCATATAAAATTGATGCTTTACAAGCTAGGGTGATTTCCTGTCATGTGTTGTATTTATGAACTCTGCAACACTCTTTGGTTTACAATGGAGAAGAATATTTTTTTAGTTTCGTCTAGACGTAAAGTCAAACGACCAACATGTGTGATCGTCTTGTGTGGTAAAACGGTTGTTTGTGATTTAATTTTCAATAATAAAAAGCCCAATGGATTTTAGTACAATTAAGTCCAAGCTAGCAATGAAAGCTTACCTCTGCATTGAAGAATTTGTGGCTGATATAAAGCTGACATTTTCTAATGCATGCTGTATAATCCCCCATCTAATAATGTTCATAAAAAGGCGGAAGAAATGGATGAATTTTTTGAGGCAAGATGGAAATCATTGGAGGAAAAGTTGAATGCGCATGGTAAAATTTCGAGTGTACAACTGAAAGATGTTGATGAATTAAGGCGGGGTTGTCCTAAAATACAACTATCCAGGAATAGCTCTTTGCCGAAGATGTCCAAAACATCAGAGGAGAAGGCTGAGAAGATGACTTTGAATGTAAAAGCAGCAGAAGTGAGTAACTATATATGGTATTTATAAACAGACATGCTTATGTACTCTTTAATTGGTTTAATTTGACAGAAAAAGGTTGGGTTTGAACAATGCTTGCAAAATAAGTCAGAGTTATGCACCTTAGTCCTGGCTTGAAATTATGCCGTCACTCATTTTATTTTATTTTATTATCATAGAAGTCTGAGTTGCTTTTGATGCTTAGTTTCTTGGCTTGTTAACAGGTTCAGCTTCCTAAATCGGAAGAGAAGAGTGTGAGCAACTTGTCAGGCAAAAACTTACAAAAAAGGTACAAAGTGCCAGAATACAGTCTCTGCTTTGTGGCTCATTATTGGAGCCAATTTACAATGTGTCTTGTAGGCACCAGTACTGCTAACAGTGGTGGGTGTACTAAAGGGTCTATCAGTGGCAAGCCACCATTGAGGTCCCGTGCCTGCAAACGCAATTCACGTGGCAGCATAAAGTGTCAATGTAGCAGTCCATGCTGTTCACACCTTGTGTCTTCAAATTGTTAGTTGATAAATTGTTCTTCCTCTATTTTTTTCATTTTAGGCCGAAATATCCTTTAATTTTCTAAGAATATTATTTTTGGCTTGGTGTAGATGTTACTTCAGAAGGATAGTTGGGTGGAGGTCCTAGAGTGTGTAGCGATCGCGACGATGCCTCTAAACTGGTACACATGATTGTTTTTTTTTATTGTTATGATTAGGTTCATGAAATATGTGATAAATGCTTAATTTAGTTAATATTTTATTTTTAAAATACTCCTTAATTATTGATTTTTGTTATTTATTTGTTCATATAATTCATTTTCTGTGCAAGACGTAAGAGTTTGGAAATTACACTAAAAGGAAGACATTTTGTAATTTTTTTTATTATTAGGTCACGGCTGGAGATATGGGCACGACTTTGGGCATGACACGGTCTGACGTGACAGTTTCTAGAAGATCCAGTCAGCGTTTCTAGAAGCACGAATAGATTGCCCGCACGTTTCTGGAATTCGGATTTGAATTAAACTCAAGTTTTAGGATAATATTTTAAATATTATATTTTATCTTTATTTTAGGTATTTTAGTTTAAATAGGTTTTAGTATTTTAATTAAGTTTTAGGATATTATTTTTATATTTTATTTTTGTTTTAGGTATTTTAGTTTAAATAGATTTTAGTATTTTAATTAAGTTTTAAGATATTATTTTTATATTTTATCTTTGTTTTAGGTATTTTAGTTTAATTAGTTTTAAGTGTTTTAATTAGAATTTAAGACGTTTTAGCTTGTTTTTAAGAATTTGAAGGCTATAAATACCCTCTAAGGGTAAGCCTAGAAACATATATCTCTCATATGATAATAAAATCTTCTTTTTCTCTCTAGCTTTCTCTCTATTTTCGCATACTCCTTTATTTTTCTTTAGAATTTCATTTTCAATTATGCTAAGTATGACATTGGTCATGCTTAGCTAATTTTCTTTCAAGCCGAAGACTAAAGCGAAGCTCAATTTAAACGTGAGAATTGTAAGGTACTTAAATCGCTTCGGATTTTTCTCTTTGTTTTCTGAGCTTACTTTTCAAACCAAAACAATTTCGATATTGGTCTGGATGTTGTTATGGTTAACGTTTGAAGAAGGATTTGCTTATTGAAGCATATTCGACTTCCCGAGAACACACTTAGCAAAATTGTTTGTTAAGAGGAAACTAAGATCGAAATCAATTATTGTTGAAATGATATAATCTGAGTTGGCACAAAGAATTGTCCTTGTAAACCGACGTGAATATTAAAGTAAAAATATGTTTCAATGATCCGAGGAATTTGAGGTGAACATGAAGTCTAAGACTGTTTTCACTATAAGTTTTCTTTATCCCAATTTATTTATTTGTTTATTTAATTTTTATTTCATTATACTTCTTTAAATAATTTAAAATCCCCCTTTTATCTTTATTACTATTTTTAATTCATTATTTATTATTTTATTATTTTTTCTTTTTTTATAATTATTTATTTTATTATATTTTTTCAACTTTATCTGTAATTCTATATTTTCTTAAAATCAAAAAATAATTTTACTAAATCACAAAAATCATAGTCCTTGTGGATCGACCTGTTTTCCTATATTACATTTTCCTTTCTATTTAATTAAGAAGTCGAAATTATTTTAATAACAAAACGGCGGTTTTAAATATGTTACAAAAATTTTATATTAAATCATAGGACTGCCAGGCAAAAAGCACATCGACATCACAAATGAGCAACCAACTCTGATCAGGATTCTGATGGTAAGGAAATATCTTGATTATATATCACGATATTTCTTTTCTTGATCTGAGTATAATAATTCTTTCAAAAAATGTGAAGGTTCTGTAAGTGCTATCGATGAAGAGAATGTTCGTCTTAGTTCTCATCCTACAACTCCTGTAACAGATGCCAGCTCTGGTGAAGGTCAGTTTATCTGCTGATATTAACTTTTTAAGTTCTTACCTGTTTTGCCTTTCATAACTGAGAAACTGTCCTGAAAATGACCCATTTTAACTTTCTGCACTATTACATTCGGGTAATTCAAATATCATAATTTTCTAGAAGGAAAAAGAAAACAAATCATTGTGGTAATCATGGAGTTTCTCAAAAGAAAGGACCGAGTGGAATCCATTGTTCAAATTGAGGGGTGAGAGTGTCGGCTAAGTTATCATTCGTAGACTCAAAGTCATGATATGTAGTACATGTTCCTAGTATGATTGGATAAGACTTGGTGGATGGAAATCTATCTTTATTGCAACCCTAGCTATTTGGTTACGTGACTGAACTGCATAGTCTGTATTGTTCGATGTCTGTCTCTGCTATTTTACAGTTTTAGATTTATAGTCTGTTTCCTGACTCTACTGACTAATACATAATATTAGTAGAAAAGATATTAAAGTTGTGGTTTTTTGGCTTGGAAAACACATCAGATATAGCTTCAATCACTTAAATCAAATACCATCCTAAAAGCCTATATGAATCACATTATATGGATGGTTGTGAATGTACAGCTCATATTTTTTAAGCAACAATACTACACTATCCTAAAACTGACTGGTATGTGGTAGCAATTGAGAAGTAATGAGATTAAGAAAATTACTTTTTAACCTATTTAATCAAGTCAAAAGAACATGATCTATATAAGTATGAAATGACTTTTGGATTCAAGCATGCAATTGACCCTCGAGCAACCATTCTATATAGGTTTGTAGCTGATAATAAAGGGAAAATATAGGCATTTGATTTTTGTTATACTTTTTTCCAATATTCTTATGAAATGGAAAGGATGAAGAACTTCACATTTTGACCATCTGAATCAGCTTGTCTCTTAGTGACATATTATGACAGTTCTTTGACCAAATACATGCATCATGTAAGTTACGCCTTGGCAGACGAGTTTCTTTCATATTTTCTATTGGAATGAATACTACAATTAGTTACTAATTGATAAATAACCATTTTTTTATATAGGATTGTCAACTCCTATTTTTAGCGCACAAATGTCACCGAAAAAGGCTCTCCAACCTGCAATGTTGAAAAGCCGATTTGCAGACACTACTTTGAAAGCTCAACAGAAGACACTACTTGATCATGTAAGTTTACGCAGTTATATCTTTTCTATTTTGAATGTTGTGCTTGGAGTTTTATGTTCATTGGTGTGAATTTCTCGTCTTGATGGTGTTTAATAATAACTTATGCTGCTAATGTTATAGGTTGATAAAGCTGATATGGTAAAGTTGCTGCAGGAAAAGGAAAAAATGGAAAGAATGCAGCGTGAAGGTGATTATTCTTGTTCTTGACTTAATAGTATTTTATTGAATTGTTGATGATTTACTAATTGCTGGGGGTCATTGTTCTTTTATTCTGTACAGAGAAGGCAAAGCTTGAAGCTCAAATCAGAGCTGCAGAAGCTGCTGCCAGAATGAAGGCGGAGGCCGAGTTGAAAAGGGAACGGGAACTAGAAAGAGAAGCTGCTCGACTTGCATTGCAGAAGGTTTACTATTTGTTTTTCGGATTTTTTTGCTTGTATTTCAAGCCTGGGTTTAGAGTAGACCTAATGTGAATGAGCAAAGGCTATTGTAGACCACTATAATCACTAGTGTATTAAGAAACTGAACGGGGTTTGAATTTTACAGATGGGGAAAACAGTTGAGATTGAACAAAACCTGGAGATTATAAAAGAACTGGAGATGCTGATCGGATGTTGTCTATCTAGTTATCAGTTTCATGGTCGAAAATGCGTACCGCGTGATAGAGTGGATTGTAGGAGCGTATGGTGTGGTAACTGGCGAGAACCCTTTGCATAAGCTCGGTTTGTTCTTCAAAGACGAGTTCTTGGAAGACGAGGATGAGGAGGCTGTTCTGGATCGGTAGTATTATTTGCTCGGAATCCTCGGATTTTGATGCTAGCCGCTCGTTAAATTGCTTCGTAGCGTGAGCTCAAAAAATTGTAAGAGAAGAACAAAGAAAATGATAACATTGATTGTAAATGAAGTATTTGTGTAGGAAAGTTGTTATCTTGTAAAACATATTTCTTGTTATATAGAAAGGATGAAATATAGTTTCCAAACCTCATTCGTTTACAAGTAATTTGTTTAAAGTTTCTTAAATAAAATCATTTTATATATGCTATTAAAAAAAATTGATGAAGACAACTGTCAATGTAATACTCACTTTTATGTTAGTGTAGACGATATTTATCTTCCACATCCGTTAGTCTCCAATAATGACAGTAGTTTGTATCTTTTATTTTTTAATTATTTTTTATGTGATGTTATTTTCACTATTTTGAAGTTCATTTGTCCTCTTTGATGTTTTTACGAAAAATGATTGATCAATGGATATCGCATTACTGGTTATTCGAATGATACATTTATCTCGTACATGTAATTATTAGTTGAAAAACTATAAACGAGCATCAACATAATCATCTTCTGTTCTTGTTCTGAATTAATACTGGTGGAGGCAAAGCCCCTCCGAGGAATGAGGAAATCATGGCAAGAGCACGAGCCGGTTGGTAGCTCGGGACTAAACGACCGGCGCCTCTCACCGTTACAAACGTCAGACTGTCATATTCCACCACATATCCTCCCACCTGATTGTTAAGACATTTCAACGCTATTTGACACGATATTTAACACGAAATGTTGGTGTTCCGGTTTCGGTCTTACCTCCTCATCCGTGGACCATGGGCGCCAAGCAGTCTTGATGGGAAGCTTCAGTTTGTTTATGGCATATCTGGTCGATGTAACCGGTACAATCGAATCTAAGTCACCGCTGCAAAATAATCGAATTTTGAATCTATCGAATGTCGCTTTTTAAAGATGATTATATGAACCGATCGAATGGAAAAAAAAAAACAATTGGGGTTTTACCTGTACAGCCAAATTCTGATACCATTTGCCATGAGATTCTTGATGATGGGTAAGATAGTTGTAGCTTTATCAGTCCAGCCACGATACATCTTGAGGCTGAGTGGTACAATATAATATGGTTACGTTTACATTTACTCAAATTAAAATTCAGGACACAGAAGCAAGACCATGGGTACAATTACTTGCATATATCCCAAGCTGAAACCTTTGCATGGAGAGCTGTCTGAACATCTGCTCTATTCAAATAAGATGAAATAAAGTGGTTCGAGCATGGATCGAAACCGTTAATCTGAAATAAGGATCATATGATTATATAATTGGTTCATGTCGTCACTTTTGAGAGATCATATGTTTCACGTCCGGGTTTATACGTATTGTCTTACCGAATCGGACGAAGAAGAATTGAGTTGACAACGTGGGGCATAAATGTTGTACCAATCAATTTTTCCACGCTCAATACGGGATTTGTTGATGAATTTTGCACATTGTTCTGGATCTGTATCATTGAAATAATGACAGTAGGTGTGGATTCCTTTATTGGTTTCGTCTGAATTCAAGGCATGTGTCCATAAATAATCATATCGGCCTAAATAGTCTGTTCGATCATCAATCCAACCATTCCCGACCTGAAAAATATATTCGAATATTCGTCGAATACAAATACTTTTAAAAAATAAAAGAAGTTGAGAGTAATAAATATTGATTCAAACATACCGCGATGCCTTTAAGGTGTTGGATTTGATTTTTTGTTTTCATGAAGAATAATTTTCGCAAGCTGAGGCACGTAGTGGCCAGCGTAACTCTCACCAGCAAAGTACAAATTTCGGGTTTTATACTGAGGGAACCTCTCAAGCCAGTTGATGAGGAATCTGTAGGCATCTTTTGCCGTACTTTTGTCACCCATACTTGATAATCCGAGGTCGTATTTGAATACGAAAAGCCTACTCCGGCCGGGGATTCTATGAAGAGTACGTTCGTCACTGTCGAAACCGAACCGAAATTTAGTTAAATTTATTATCATAGCTACATAAATCTAAAGCAACCGATTAAATGGAAGTTGACCATTGTTCCATGCATAATTGTTGCGGGAAAGTGTCTTGCCGTCGTTGTTTACTCTGAAAGGGCCTAATTCCGCCATCGCGCCGATTAACGACGAACATGCTGGTCCTGAAATTTCCCGAAATCAGATCAATTAAGCCGAATGTAAACCGGACGAATAATTAATGAACCATACCTCCATTGAACCATAAAACCAAAGGATTTGTTGAAGAGTTCTCGGGGGACTCGGCAAAATAGTAGAAAAGAGCTCTATCAGCCTTGGAATCAACAGTGACATATCCCGAATAAAGGTTGAAATCGACACCGTCAGGTTGTCCTGGCAATGCACTGATTTTATCAGCCTCCATGGATCCATCTTGAGGCTGGATGCTATCGGTGTCTACATCGAACGGTGCCGGAAGACGCATCACAGGAGATGGTTTTCTCGACAAGCGAGAGTCGAGAAAGTTATTGAGGACTTGACCCTCATCGGCTTCTCCGTAAACTATGAGACGATGCCCCAAAAGGCACATAGAGAATAGCATCCATGTGCATGCCACCACTTTCATTGTTTGTTTTCCCCTTCTTCTGTTATGGATGAAATGTCAAAGGATTCATGGCTATATATATAGTTTCTCATTTGATCTAATTTTTTAGTAGAACTTTGTACCAAACCGGCTGTTTTGAAGTGTGGTATATGTAACGTATTTAACATTTGCATTGAACCATTAAATTCATCGTTATTAAAAAGGTAGTTAATAAACACACGTTAAGAAAGGAAAAAAAAAGAAATTAAATTCTTTTCTCTCTCAAAAAAATAAAAGAGAAAAATCTTTACGCTAATAAACTCACTTTTGACGCAAAAGAAAGAAGGAAAATATTTAATCAAATACCAATCCTTTATTTAATCTCTGGAAATTTTTTATTCTTGACCCAACTCTCTTCTAAGCAACAGAAGAGATATAGAAAGAGTAATAATCCCAATGAATTTGCCACCAAGCTTTACACAACTCCGCTCTTTGCAATCCTTCTAGCGCTAGCTACATGGGCAAGCCAATAACTCTTCGACTAGCAAGACAAAGGTGAACTCTACCCATTTTCCTTCTTAGACTGTCTACTTCCAGAAGCAATGGCCACAATTCCCTCGGGCGATGGAGTGGCACGACCACCGTATCCGAAATCAGAGTTGATCTCAACCATACTCCCCAACATCCAATCCTTTTGCCTCTAAAAACACCTCCAAGGGGATCTTAATGGTTGATATTATAGCAAAATCATCCCCTAAACTATCCACATGGCCAAAAAATATTGCACACAACACCCCATCAACCAAGCATAGCACTCCACCACACCCAGATAAACCATCTTTCATCACTCCAGCCACCCTGAATTTTGCTAGTCCTTTCACTGGACCTCCCTTATCCACTCCAACGATCTACCCAGGAGAGTCAATGGTAGAAATTTTTTTCGAATAGCTCCACCAACTGTCTATATTTACCAAATCATCCTTCGAAGCCTTCAACCAAGTTAAGGAGAACAATTTTGTGCTGAAAATTAAATCTTCCACTTTACACACTTTCCTTTTAAAGACCGCTCCATTCCTTGCAATCCAAATACACTACAAAGCAATTGAGAAGGAAATAAGCCACACACTTCTAATATTCCCAGACAAACCCGATCCAAAGCAAAATTTAGACAAACCATCTATATCACAAGGACTTGCCCTCGATAAATTCCACCATTGACGAAAGCAACTCCAAAAATTGGCTATGAACATATAGCCAGCAAACAAGTGATCTGCATCTTCTAAGGAGGACTCACACCATCTGCACATATCTTGGCCTACCTCAAAGACAATCCCTCGAGCCATTAGGAAACCCTTTGTCAGAATTCTATTCAACTTAAACATTTACAAAAGCTCCTAACCTTTGGAAGGACCTTTAAGTTCCACAAGCAACCAAAATTGAAAGTCGAATTCTCCACCTCCGCATTCACAATTAATTCAAAAAGTTTCTTTACCAAAAAATCCCCTACCTTATCGTGTATCCATATGATCCGGTATGGAGTATGAAAGATCAAATTAACTCCTTGAATTAATTGGAAAGTCTTTCCAACTGAATAGATTCGCGTTCCAGTTATGGTCTTGAGAAAAATAAGCCCCATTAAACCCCTTGAAAGCCCCCCATTTACTGCCAAAGCAGCCACCACCTCCCCTTTACGTGTTGATAATCTATAAAGACAAGGAAAGTTGTGCCTTAGGGGCTCATTGGAGCACCAAATATCTTCTCAAAACAACACAGTTTTTTCGTCCGCCACCTTCCATCTAAACTCATCAACTCCCATCCATTTACTTATTTCCTCATTACACCATTTATTCACTATGCCACGCCACAAAATGGACATTTTCCTTGCCTTTGAAGTCTTCATAACCCAATTTCTATTCGACTCGCCATACTTATTGATAATAACTCTCGTCCAAAGAGCTCCTTCCTCCACATCAAACCTCTACCACCATTTGGCTAATAAAGCTTTGTTCTTCGCATGAAGGTTAACAACACCCGCTCCTCCTTTAGATTTCGGCAACCAGACCTTCTTCCAGGTGACACGAATTAACTTTCTACTTCCATTAACATTATCCCACAGGAAACCACGCCTTAGGCTTTCAATTTTCTGCAATACAGATTTAGGCACCTCAAATAAAGACATGTAATATAAGGGGAGGGGAGATAAAGTCGAATTAATAAGAGTCACTCTTCTTGCAAAGGACAGAGTCTTGCTCTTCCTGCCCACTAACTTCGCTCGAACACCCTCCACATGTTGTGGAATTCAGGTTAATTTCCACCAATAATAACAAATTCATCTTGAAAACTATTATCTAGGTGCTAATGTGAAAACGATTGTACTAAAAATCACCCAAGGTAGATTCCCAGGAAAGAGGAGGGGTCACAATGGTCCCTCTTAAAACCCACTTTCCTTAGACAGAACTACCAAGACAAGTAATTTTAATAGGACAATTATTAACAACAACTATACCAGACAATAGCTATTAAATAGACATAAAGAGAACACCAAGATTTAACGAGGTTAGGCCAAAATTATTCGAACACTACTAAAATAATATTTCACTAATAGAGGAAATATTACAAAGAGAGAAAGAGTACAAATAGCCTTTAATAGTGAAGAAGGCTTATATTTGTGGGATGCTTAACTAAGGAGGAGGATGGCTCTATTTATAACAAAAGAATTTTCCCTCCTCCTTATACACAACCAATGTGGGACTTTGCCAAAAAACCAACAAATCTCCACCTTGGCAAATTCCACACACATCTCTCAAAATTTCAATCTTCAGAGTGTCTACAAATTCATCTTTCAATTTGTAACAATATTGACAAAGTCTAAACAATGTTTAAACTTGACCGTAGTTACCACTTTTGTCAACATATCAGCATAATTCTCAGTGGTCCGAATCTTCTGGATTATGACTTCACCTTCTTCTAGAATCTCTCGTACAAAGTGATATCAAACATCGATGTGCTTCGTCCTTGCATGGTAAACCTGGTTCTTTGCTAAATGAATAGCACTCTGACTGTCACAATGCACTTTGATGTGCTTCTGTTCCATTCCCAATTCACCAAGCAACCCTTGAAGCCAAATTGCCTCCTTCACAGCCTCTGTAACTGCCATATACTCTACCTCTGTAGTAGACAAAGCCACTGTTGACTGTAAGGTAGACTTCCAACTGACTGGTGCCTTTGCAAAAGTAAACACATAACCAGCAGTTGATCGACGCTTGTCCAAATCATCTGCATAGTTTGAATCACAGTACCCAACTACACACTGACCATCTTGTTTGTCCTGCTGAAAGACCAAACCAACATCTACGGTGTTCAGAATATACCGCAGAATCCATTTCACAGCTTGCCAATGCTCATTTCCAGGATCATGCATATACCTGCTCACAACCCCAACGGCCTGTGAAATATCGAGTCTCGTACACACCATTGCATACATCAAGCTACCAACAACACTTGCATATGGAACCTTTGACATGTATTCCCGTTCTGTATCATCCTTAGGTGACATGGATGCACCGAGCTTGAAATGAGGAGCAAGAGGTGTACTAACTGGTTTTGACTTCTCATTCATGCCAAAACGTTTTAGTACCTTCCTCAGATATTCTTTCTGAGACAAACAAAGCCTCCCCAATTTCTTATCCCTTGATATCTCCATGCCTAGAATCTTCTTTGCTTCACCAAGATCCTTCATCTCAAACTCCCTGTTCAATTGAGTCTTTAGTTTCGCAATTTCTGTCTGACTCCTGGAAGCTATCAGCATATCATCAACATAAAGAAGAAGATATATATATGATCCGTCTTGTAGCTTGCGTAAATACACACAATGATCATATTTGCTTCTTGTGTACTTCTTCCCTATCATAAACTTGTCAAATCGCTTGTACCACTACCTTGGAGATTGCTTCAATCCATATAGAGATTTTTCTAATTTGCACACCATCTCTTCTTTTTCAGCAACTTTGAATCCATCTGGCCGAGTCATATAGATTTCCTCATCCAAGTCTCCATGTAAAAATGCAGTTTTTACATCCATCTGAACTAGTTCCAAATCCAACTGTGCTACCAAAGCTAACAAAATTCTGATGGAGGAATGTTTTACAACTGGAGAAAATACTTCATTATAATCAACTCCCTCCGTTTGAGCGTAGTCTTTAGCCACCAATCTTGCTTTGTAGCGGATGTTATTCTTGTTAGGAAATCCATATTTCTTTGCATATACCCACTTGCACCCAATTGCCTTCTTTCCCTTCAGAAAACTAGCTAGTTTCCACGTCTGATTCTTTTGAAGGGATTGCATTTCTTCATTCATGGAGATCCTCCACTTTTTATGTTCTGAACTTTGGACTGCTTCATTAAAAGTGGCAGGAACGTCATCGATTGCAATTGGTGATACAAAAGAGACCATATCAGCATAACGAGTAGGTTGTCTAATGGTCCTCTTTCCCTTTCTGAGTGCAATTGATTCATGTTGCTGTGGAGGTTCTTGGGTCCGAACCTCTTCTTCATTTGACTCTTCTTCTAAAATAGGAGAGTCAACATCAGTTTCTTTACTGACTGGGTCAATTATGCTTCCTTCAAACTCCACCTGTTTGGGAGTTTCATCTGTCTGCTCCAATTTTTCTGAAGTCACCTTTCTCAACATGGTAGATTCATCAAAGGTAACATCCATGCTGAAGATTATTTTCTTTGTTTATGGACACCAAAGACGATAGCCTTTCACACCAAAGGTGATCCCCATAAAGATCACCTTCTTTGCTCTTGGATCCAGCTTTAACTCCTTAACATGGTAGTATGCAGTGGAACCAAACACATGTAAGGAATCATAATCTGTAGCAGGTTCTCCAAACCATTTCTCTAATGGTGTTTTACCACCAATAGCAGTTGATGGTAAGCGGTTGACAAGGTGACAAGCATAAACCAAAGCTTCAGCCCAAAATTCTTTGCCTAACCCAATATTAGACAACATACACTGAACCTTCTCCACTAATGTCCGGTTCATACGCTCTGCCACCCCATTCTGTTGTAGTGTAGATCTAACACTAAAATGCCTAACAATACCTTCTTTTTCACAGGCTTTCAGAAATGGATCATTTTTGTACTCTCCACCATTGTCTGTATAGAGACGTTTGATTTTTCTTCCTGTTTGAGTCTCCACCATCTTTTTCCATTTAAGGAAAACTCCTAGCACATCATCCTTTGTCTTCATTGTATACACCCAAACTCTCCGGGAAAAATCATCAACAAAGGTGACATAATAGTGTGTTCCTCCCAATGAAGTTGTCTTGGAAGGCCCCCATACATCTGAATGAACATAATCCAAAATACCTTTAGTATTATGGATTGCTGTTCCAAATTTCACCATCGTCATCTTCCCTTTGATGCAATGCTCACAAAAAGCTAATTTGCAAGCCCGAGCACCCTTCAATAATCCTTGATCTATCAACAATTCCAAGGATTTTTCACCAACATGCCCCAAGCACATATGCCATAACCTGGTTTCTTCTAACTCCTGTTCATCAGTAGAAGCTGCCACTGCTGCTGTCCCAATAATTGCACTACCCAGAAAGTAATACACATTGTTTCTTTTTCGGATTCCCTTCATTATCACCAGTGCACCAGAGATAATCCTCATAATCCCATCTTTTGCCCTCACATCTAAACCTTTTGACTCTAAGGTTCCCACAGAGATGAGATTTCTCATTAAATCTGGTACATAATGGACACCTGTTAAGGTTCTGATTGATCCATCCTGATTCCTCAAGCGAATTAAACCAATCCCAAGTGTGTCAAGAGGGGAATTATTTGCTGTGTAGATAATTCCACCTTTTAGTTCTTTAAAATCAAAGAACCATTCTCTATCGGGGGGTCATATGGTGGCTACAAGCTGAATCTAACAGCCATGAACTGGAATAGCTGGTTGATGGCGTAGCAGTGAATACGAAATCTGAATATGCATCATCATACTCGACCACATTTGATTCTGAGATAGCCTTTCCCCTTTCAGGTTTGCCTTTGTTCTTTAGCCTGGGGCATTCTTTCTTTCAGTGCCCTTTTTCTCGACAAAAGGCACATTCATCTTTGCTCAATCTGGACTTTGACTTCGATCTCCCTCTCCTTCCTTTATTCTGACTCTTCGAATGGCCTCTAACAATAAGAGCTTTTGCTTCGACACTTGTGTTTTCTTGTTTGTCTTTCTTTCTCAATTCATAACTATACAAGGCATGAGTTACTTCACTGAGAGACACATCAACTTTCCCATGAAGTAGAATAGTTTCAAGATACTCAAACTCATCAGGAAGTGATCCCATCAACATCAGAGCCAGATCTTCATCTTCAAAAGTCACGTCCATATTCATCAGATCAGTTACCAGCTGATTAAAGCTAGTAATATGATCATTCATAGTGGTACCTGGTACATAGTTGAAGCGAAACAATCTCTTTTTCATGTAGAGCTTGTTCTGACCGCTTTTCTTCAAAACTTTCTCCTCCAGTGCCTTCCACAATTTACTTGCAGAAGTTTCCTTAGAAAATGCATACTTCTGCTCTCTAGAAAGACACGATCGAATAGTACCACATGCCAATCTATTGATCCTCTTCCATTCTTTCTCCTCAACATCATCTGGTTTCTCTCCTTCAATAGCAATGTCTAGACCCTGCTGAAATAGGGCATCTAGAACCTCACTTTGCCACATGCTGAAATGACCGATGCCATTAAAAATCTCCACTACAAATCTAATATTTGTCACAACTGTTGACGATGATGTGGATGTTTTTGTTGCGTCTTCCATTTCTGCTACAAATTCTATTTAATAGCTGTCAATGCGGAATGCCAATTATCCCAAGGAAATTTTTTCTGATGTGGAAGATTAGCCTAAGTCGCAACCAAAGAGCATACTAAAATAAACCAAGAGCTCTAATACCAATTGTTGCGGAATTCGGGTTAATTTCCACCAATAATAACAAATTCACCTTGAAAACTATTATCTAGGTGACTAGTGTAAAAACAATTGTACTAAAAATTACCCCAAGGTAGATTCCCAGGAAAGAGGAGGGGTCACAATGGTCCCTCTTAAAACCCACTTTCCTTAGACAAAACTACCAAGATAAGTAATTTTAATAGGACAATAATTAACAACAACTATACCCGACAATAGCTATTAAATAGACATAAAGAGAACACCAAGATTTAATGAGGTTAGGCCAAAATTATGCCTACCTCCTCGAACACTACTAAAATAATATTTCACTAATAGAGGAAATATTACAAAGAGAGAAATAATACAAATAGCCTTTAATAGTGAAGAAGGCTTATATTTGTGGGATGCTTAACTAAGGAGGAGGATGGCTCTATTTATAACAAAAGAATTTCCCCTCCTCCTTATACACAACCAATTTGGGACTTTGCCAAAAAACCAACACCACAATCGGGTCCCAAGTCCTTACTCTCCTTGATATTTGGTCTAATTTTTTGTAATTTTTTAGTAAAGCTTTGTATCAATCCTGCTGCTTTAAAGCGTAGTATATGTAACCTAGTTAACATTTGTATTTTAATCATCAAGGTCGTCAAAATGTGGTCACCAAGGTTCTCCACGACCCACAAATTATTTATAATGGTCGGAGCTACAACTGTGACGTTATTCGTGAATAATCTTTCATTGGAGCTGCACTGGAAAGGTTTATGGAAAATTTTCAGAAGGCGAGGAGTCAGTAGCGTTTACATAGTAAGTAAAAGGAGCATAAGAGGATCAAGGTTCGCGTTCATTCGCATTGGTTCCAGGGAAGATGCTTCAAGAATGTTACAAAGGCTAAATGGTCTCATAATAAATGATATTAGAATTTTGGTAAGCTTTGTGAGACATGTAGGCAAATATATGGAGAAAAAAAGTCTTTAGTGAAGAAATAGATCCCAAAAGATGTGGTGCAAGTATTGGTTGAAAGGAAAAAAATGGAAAATCAGATCGAGTAGTTGTCTGTACGAAAAAGGTTTATTGGCCATGTCGAGGACAGAGACGTCTGGAAGCTGAGGAGGTGCCTTGTGGGTACTATGGCTTCTGTTTTGTAGCGTAAGAAGTATTACGATGAGGTTACAAGATTGGGGGCTTAGGGAGATAAAGTTACACAGAGTTGGTGGTAAAACATACATATTAACTATTAAGGAAGAAAAGTTGTATTTATTTTCGGAGGATCTCCGGTGGTCCTGTCCCATCCCAACTTTGGGCTAAATTTTTCTAAAATTTATTCTGAGGATTAAATTGAAATTTTGGTTAAATTTGAGGACTAAAAATAAATTTTCAGTTAAATTTAGATCCAAATTCTGAAAGCAACAAAAGCTCAAGGACTTATGGCATAATTTTTCCATTTTCCCAATGGGTTAGGTTATAAACCCCCAAAATCTAAGAGTTCCCCTTTTTGGAAACCCAAAACCTCTTTCACCATCAACTTTCTTTTTATAGAAACTTTTACCCAAGAAACTTCAAACAATCTTTTGTCGCCGACTGTAGCTCTGTTAGCTACACTACTCGTACCAATGGAATTCTTACGTCATCCCAAATCTACCGGTGTTTGCCTTATATTCATCATTATCGGTGTGTGGATGGGTGAGATAGTGCAAGTTTTTGATAAGTTGATATTGAGCTCTCCGTCGTTTACCGTTGTGAACCGAGCTTTGTAAGTGTTTTAAAACTCTTTAAAACATATTTTAGAATTTTTTCGTAATATTTTTGACCCAAAATGACCCCGCACGTGGCCCCGTGCATTACCACTGCATGTGGGGCTTGTCCACCTCCTGGTGGGCGTCTAGAAGCCAGTAAACTCGACCTGTTGATCCATATCTGACCCGACCAGTATGTTTGACCCATCTAACCCATTCGACCCAAACCGTTTGACTCAAATCAGCCTAACCAAATCGGCCTAACTGAACCAAAATAAATCAATCTAATCAATTCGAACCAATCCAGCCAAGTTGAGTTGAGCTGTTGACCCCATTGAACGTCGTCATTAACTATTTATATATGTTAACTTTGACTATTGATTGCATTGACTTTGTTTTTTCAAAAACCTTCATCTTGACGTTTTTCGACTGAGTCTGATTTTATAGTTCTTTTCGCCAAACCCTGACCCAAAAGCCCCGAAATAAGCCCGTTGACCCGAAAATGCTTAGCATTTTTAATATTTCTGTATAATTATTTGAGATTAAATATATAATTGGTATGAGATTATATTTTTATGAAGGTACTCAAGTTTCTCCCCATCGAGGGTTGATTAGATCCAGTGCTTCTCTTCTAGTAGATCCGTACGGTCCATGTTCTTCGAGAACTACTCGTAGGTTTCCATAAATTATTTAAGTATAGTTTATTATTATATTAGGATTTTGATTCAGTTATTTTGATTCATATGATCTAGCACTGCCGTTGACCATTATAGGGAGGCTCAGCACTAGGCTACCTTATCCAAATTCTTAGACTGATACAAGTTTGTTCCTGATAATATTTAAAATTTTGACTATATGATATATGATTTACCATCTACTTCTGATATGATCTGTGG
This sequence comes from Hibiscus syriacus, assembly GCF_006381635.1. Taxonomy (NCBI): domain Eukaryota; kingdom Viridiplantae; phylum Streptophyta; class Magnoliopsida; order Malvales; family Malvaceae; genus Hibiscus; species Hibiscus syriacus. The sequence continues at coordinate 475,876 of NW_024063213.1, forward strand.
TTACTGTATTTCTGTATCTGATTTCAAATTATGTTATGTTTTCATGTTTTAAAGTATTTAACTACTGATTTTACTCAAACACATGCATATTTACTGACATTAGGGGGGGTATGATTGAGGAAGTATCTCAGGCTTATGACTTGTAAGACATTATCGCAAACTCCTCTGCTTTGTGCATATGATAAATCTTTACCTCAAGTCCTTATGCTATTAGTATAAGGTCCTTATCGGGTGTATAGATAGGTGTATGGTTCAGGAGAACCTACACATTCTATCTATAAAATAACTTTTACTGAAGTATTTATCTGAATATTTTTATACATCGGAAGGAGTATATTGAGCTTTTTAGCATACTATTTAATTTTAACTTTGCATATATCACTTGACAGTAGGCTAGAAGACTTGACATAAGGAGGATCGATCGTTCTTCCTTTTGTATAACTGTATATTTTTTTTATACCCATTCTGTTATATTTTGGTGAATCAAGTTTTTACTATTGTCTTTATGTATCCGTATTATCAGTATTTTGTTTCTGAACATGTTTTATATAGACTTTCAATGCTAGTATATGTTTACCGTATAAATTTTACCATTGTATATTTTTTATAATTTTTCCATTATATATATTTTATTCATTGAAATATATTTTATTTACGCTTTAAATATGGAAAAAGTTTATGTATACATCGTGTGCTACATTCGGTTGTAACATCCAAGCCGGTTCTAGGGGGGTTACATTTGGTGGTATCACAACTTTTGATTTTAAACACTCGGACTGTGGATGGGTTCTAAATATCATATTTGTAATAGCCCAAAAATTTAGACAATGAACAAAATGAAAATTTGGAAAGTTTGATGGTCAAAGTATAAAATTGGGAAAAAGTTTAGGGAATTAAGTGATAATTTCCTAAAAAGAATTTTATTCCATAAATAGATAGTTTACTCTTGAGAGTGGGGTTTTATAGAAATCATATGTTTGGATTTGAAATTTTGGTAAAGAAAAATTAGAAAGGGTTAAAGCCGATAAGGAATCGGTAATTTCAGATCGAATTGGAACTTTACAAAAATTTGAAGGATGTTATAAAATGGTTGGAAAAATTATTTTAATATTTTGGATCAGAGAAATTTGGTTTGGAAATGTGCAATTTTTTAGATTTAATCGAAACATTGAAATTTAGTGACTAAAACGCAAGATTTGAAAAATTCAAGGGAAATTTTAGAAATAAAAGTCAAAATAATTCAGCTTTGACTTTGAAATATGATAAGGATGAGTTGTCATGGTTTTATGGTAAATAAGAAGATTCATTAAGGGTGATTTGTTCTTATCTCAACTAAATAAATATTATATTCATTTAAACTGGAATGAAATGTAAATCAAGATGAGATGTTCCCCACATTTCATCCAAATTTGTTCATCTTCTTCTCCAACCAGATGTGGGCTTCTTCAAAGGTAAGAGAAAACTTCAATTCAATTTTCAAGCAATTTCGTTAGGATTTTGAGTATGCTGAAAATAGAAAATTGTTATATGTGAAAAACGCTATCATTTGGTACCAATATTGCATGATAATATTGTTAGTGTTCAAGTTCATATTGAGTTGAAGAAGGGGTTCTTGTGTTTTATGGGTTATGAAGAGTTAAATGATTTTAAAGAATTGGTTGTAAGAATTGATGAAGAACTTAAGAATGAAGTTAAAGAAAACAGTTTGGATTTTGAATCTGGCAGTAGGTTAGAAACTTCACCAGAAATTATATAAAAATAATTTCGAGGTTATTTTTATATATTTGTGTTCATATATCGATATAGTTTCGTTTAAAATAAACGAGGATCGATTTCAAGGTGTATACACAAAAAATATGAATTTTTAACCGAGGAAAGGTCAGAAAATTCGGACAACAGATTCTGCAAAACAGATTCTGTTGATCAACTTTGAAAATTCACCATATATTGTACATAATGAATTAGAATGATTTATTTATATGGATAGATTTGTATTCGAGTCTAGTTTTCAACGGAAAACACAGAATTAAATTCCAGTGTGTACATCAATACAAAATACAGATTATTTAAAGGTAGTGCGAGTTGTCTGAATATAGAAAATTGATGGATTGTTATGTAAGTGTTATATAATTGATGTATTATGCTCGAATTATTGGTATTAAGAATTTAAGTGGTAAAATGGTGAAGGACCATTTTGGGTAAATTGGAAAAGTGGTTCCAATGTTATAGTAATTATTAAGTATTGAATATTTTGATAGAAAATGAGTTCAAGTATATTATGGAGTTATTTTGGAATGTGTTTATGTTAGTACAATACAAACATTTGTAATCGTTATGAATTGTGATTTATATAGATTATGATTGATTTGCAAGTGAAGCAAGTCAAGTATAAAAAGGGTTTATTGTGGACAATAGTGAGACACATATTTTGGAAATTATAAAGTGTCAAAGTGAGTGCAATACATGCATGAAATTATACATGGATGTTTTATACATCATCAGAAAGACTTGCGATAAGTCAACCTTGTTTATATCCGCATGATATTATGTCATATTTTTATAAATTGACATGACATTGATATGTCATAGTATGAAATTATAATGCATTGATTATGGAAATGTAATATTTTACCATGAATGCTATTTTGCGTATGAACTGCCCAATGTTAAATATTGATAATATACTTTGCCATGGATGGATCAAATAAAATTGACTATATGCCCAAGTATGTTATTGAGGTTCAGTGGTATTAATGGCATGCCATATAGTCTAGCAGTTGCATATTAGGTAGTACTAGAGTGTCTACAGAAGACACATAGTTTAGGCCTCAAAGTGTCTAGTGAAGACACAATACAAAACACTACGGTGTACTAGGTGGGTAAATCCCGATCTCAGTATTACGGTGCATTATTAGGTGAGCAAAGCTCGACCTCAGCGCTGCGGTGCAATATTTGACTCCTATACCGGGTCCCTCATACAATTATACTATGGGCTATGAGTTACGGTTTATTGGTTAATAAATGGTAAGTATGCAAATAATCTTACTAGCTTATGAATAATGGCAAGTATATTGATAAAATAAGCTTACGAGCTTATGGAATTTAAATGGTAAGTATTTTGGTAAAATAAGCTTACGAGCTTATGGTATAAATGGTAAGAGATTTTATATTATTTTGATCATGGTAAATTATTGGATATGTTAGTAAAATGATTTTATGGAAATTTGATTTTTGACATTGAAAATCATGCATGAATTGTATTGTACTGTTAAAGGTTTTAATTGCCTCACTAAGTTTATACTTAGCGTGTGATGATTTTCATGCGTAGGTAAAAAGACAGTGGTGAGTAAAGAGTTCAAAGTGACATCAAGCATCGAGGAGTATATTTCAATATCAGTAAGGCATCCTATGATGGAATTTGATTTAGATAGTGGCATGTAATTAATAATATTCAATTTGTTTTGTTGAATAAATTTGGAAACAAAATGGTAAATTGTATAGTGATGAAAGGTTAAATTTTTATGAGTTTTATATGTATTTTTCAGAATTGACTGTAGCAGTGCATCGATACACAATCTTAATTCGATGTTTTGTCCATCGGTGCACTATTCACGTACTGTAGTAGTGAATCGATACACTGTTCACTGTTACTGTTCACTATTCATAAAAAACATTTTGTTTTAAATTTGTTATAATGAAACAAAATTCATATGATATGATATTTATATAATATCATTTACCATTTTAAGGAAATAAATTTTAAATCATATTTGGAATCAGTAACCACGTTTGAAAAATATTCAAGTGACATCTACAATCTGTATATGTATAATTATACGGGTTATGGGTGTTACATTTATTAGCATCAGAGCTACAAGTTTAGCCGATTCTAGGACTAAACCGAGGTTGTTTTGAGTAAAAAAGTGTATACATGCCACTAGGATGTCAAAAGTTACTGATAGTTGTATATATACTTGATGATGCTTATTAAGAGTAAAGTTATTCTTTACTAATGTATGATGATTCTGACTATGTTCAGATGTTGGTATTAAAGACAAAGGTTAGAAAGTTGAAAATGTTGAAAAGAAAGTCGAGAATTAAACCGACAAAAATGGGACACGATATGACTTAGGTAAAACACCTTAGAAGGGTGGATGTTATAAGGGATTTTTCTCCATTTTGTGGAAGAAATGCCCAACTTTCAATGAAGTTTCTGAATTGAAAGAATCGATTAAAAAGTTTGAACGACTTATAATAAAAGTTGAATCGGATGAGGATACAGAGGAGATTTTTGAATCTATTGATGATTCTGACGTTCCTCTAGGTAAGCTTAAATAAGTGAGAAATATTTAAGCTAAGCATTAAATTGTTTAAATCATTGTTGATTTCAGTAAGAGCAATTAAATAAGCGGTAAATATGATTTCCGCTAAAAAGTTTACAGAAAGTTGAGTTATTATTGAATCAAATGATTATGAGTTTGATTGAGAATAAATATCAAGTCCATAAAACTGGATAGAGTTACCTTGTGAAGGTAAATATGCGAAAATGGATTGTCTAACCTTCCATGCTGTAAAAAATTATGGTATAGATCGAAATTGAATCTCAAGAACTTGAAAGGTTTCAGGTTCGTATTGTGAGGAAAAATAGTAAATTTGTTTACTAGTGTGAATTTAGCATTAACTGCTATGAAGTTATTGCTACAAATTTATCAAGTTTTCTTATTGAACGATGTGAACATTGAGACTTTCAGTTGAGATGGAAAATGTTTTAACTGTTCGAAAATATTAATTTGGATCTGAAAAAGTTTTATAGATTTTCCTTAAGAATGAAATAAGGAATTCCAAAGTAGAGATATTCAATTCTACTTGATATCAAGTGATATTATAGCGGAAGACCCATAGGTCACGGTTATGATACAAGTGTAAGGGACAAATAGTAAATGTCCGATAAAGATTCAGGAGCTTATGTTATTGATGAATCCGATGGGATTATCATTAATGAGTTTAGATTATTTTGATCATAAGTGGTAGTCTCTGCATTAAGGTTGGGTTAATAGTCGCAAGAATCGATTAATTTTAAAAAAATGTGGAGAAATTGGAGATTTTAATGATTGATGAAAAAGGTGAAATCATGAATAAGTAATATCAGCAATGATTTCGATTGAGTTAAGAGAATAAAGAAACAATTATAAGAACTGCTAGATTGAGGATACATTAGACCGAATATTTTACCTTGGGGTAAACCAGTGTTGTAAAAAATATTAAAAAAATAGATTTATGCGATTATGCAGAGATTATAGATAGGTAAACAGAGTAACTATAAAGAATAAATATCCTATTTTGAGGATTTATGACCTGTTAAATCAACTTAAAAGGGAGCAACAATTTTTAATAAAATAACGAATTGATACTCGAATGGGAAATCACCAGTTAAAGATGAAATGGGAAGATGTTCCAAAAATAGTTTTCAGAATACGGTATTGAGACTATGAGTTTGTAGTAATGTCGTTTGGTTTGAAAAAAATGCTTTAGTAATATTCATGGATTTTGATGAATCGAGTATTTTAACCTTACTTAGATCAGTTTGAGGTGGTATATATGATGACATTTTGATATACTCGAAGAAAAAGATAGAGCATGATGCTTATCTTCGTACTGTACTTGAAATTCTTAAGGATGAAAAGTTATATGCTAAACTGTCAAAGTGTGAGTTTTGGCTATCAGAAGTTGATTTTCTTAGTCATGTTGTCTCAGCATATGGCATAAGTGCTAAAAAAATATATTATAAGAAAAAAAAAGAAACAGAAAAAGAAAAGAAGAAAAAAAAGAAAATGAAGAAGAAAAAAAATAAATAAAAAAAGAAAAGAGAAGAAAAAGTGAAAAATGAGAGACGAGAAAAAAATAATATTTCACTTATGAAAAAAAATGAGAGACTAAAGACTTTGAAGTCAACTCTGATGGTTTGAAGAAAGATATTCTTTCTGAAGGAAATTATAGTCCACTGGCTATGCATACAAGTGAGAACAAAATGTATCATGATGTAAAGAGTCGATTTTGGTGGTCGAGTATGAAAAGAAACATTACTGAATTTGTTGCTACATGTTTGACATGTTAACAAGTAAAAGCTGAGCATAAAGTGCTTTCGTAATTGTTGCAACTGATTACTATTCCAGAGTGGAAATGGTACAGAATCACTATGGATTTTGTTACTGGACTACCTTTGACATCAAATAAAAAAAAAGATTCCATTTGGGTGATAGTGACCAGTTAATTAAATCGGCACATTTCATTCTGATGTGAATGGACTATGCATTGGATAAATATACAGAGTTGTATATCAAGAAAATAGTTCGATTACAAGGAGTATCAGTATCCATTATATCTGACAGGGATCCAAAGTTCACTTTAAGACTTTGGAAATATTTGCATAAAGTGTTGAGTATTTGATTTAATTTCAGTATGATTTTTCATCCACAGATGGATGGTAAGTCAAAAAGTAATATTCAAATATTATAAGATATACTGAGTGCATGTGTGATTGATTCCAATGAATCATGGGAAAAGGAAAGTATTTGATGTTAGTAGAATTTATCTACAATAACAGTTATCAATTAAGCAATAAGATGGCTCCGTATGAAACTTTATATGGGATAAAATGTTGAACGCCATCAAATTGGTTCGAGATAAAAGATTGAAATCTTGTTGGCCTAGATTTATTTAAAGAGGTTGGGGTAAAATAAAGATAATATCAATATAGCATATGATAGACATAAGTCTTATGCAGGCTTGAAGTGAAAAGAGATTGAATTTTATGAAGGCAATAAAGTTTTTCTTAAGGTATCTCCTTGGAAAAAAAATTTGTGTTTTGAGTGTAAAAGAAAACTAAGTCTAAGATTCATTAGACCTTATGAGATATTAAAAAGAGTAAAACTGATGGCTTATCAGTTAGTATTAACTCTGGAGGTAATTGAGATATGAAGTTGGTCAAAGTACATAATGTTTTTCATGTGTTGATGCTTAGAAAGTATCGATTGGATCTTTCACATGTCATTGCATCAGAGGAAATTGAGATCTGATCAGATTTGATTTATGAAGAAGAATCAATTCGGATATTAGCTCGAGAAATCAAAGAACTACGTAGCATGACGATTCCTCTAGTCAAAGTGATTTAGCAAAATCATAATGTCGAGGACGTTACTTGAGAAAGAGATGATGATATGAAGAAATAATATCCACACCTTTTCATATCAGGTTGAAGATTTGGATTAAATAGCTTCCAAATATAATGATTTGCATGATCTTCACAAAATTCCCAAATTAAGGAGGAAAAATCGGAATTCAAGAAGTTGGTAAGACCAAAAGAGGTTCTCACAAAAGGCGTGGGCTCAACTTGTTTATCTTGAGCTATCGCGGAAGAAGTTTATAGTTAAGGCGTGAGTACGTCTTACCAGTCCGTGCAACCTTAAATTCGGGTTATGAATTTTCATGGGAAAAGGAAGTTACGGTTTTCATGGAAAGTTTTAAAATTCGAGGATGAATTTTCTGAAGGAGGGGAGAATTGTAATAGCCCAAAAATTTAGACAATGACCAAAATGAAAATTTGGAAAGTTTGATGGTCAAAGTATAAAATTGGGAAAAAGTTTAGGGAATTAAGTGATAATTTCCTAAAAAGAATTTTATTCCATAAATAGATAGTTTACTCTTGAGAGTGGGGTTTTATAGAAATCATATGTTTGGATTTGGAATTTTAGTAAAGAAAAATTTGAAAGGGTTAAAGCCGATAAGGAATCAGTAATTTCAGATCGAATTGGAACTTTACAAAAATTTGAAGGATGTTATAAAATGGTTGGAAAAATTATTTTAATATTTTGGATCAGAGAAATTTGGTTTGGAAATGTGCAATTTTTTAGATTTAATCGAAACATTGAAATTTAGTGACTAAAACGCAAGATTTGAAAAATTCAAGGGAAATTTTAGAAATAAAAGTCAAAATAATTCAGCTTTGACTTTGAAATATGATAAGGATGAGTTGTCATGGTTTTATGGTAGATAAGAAGATTCATTAAGGGTTATTTGGTCTTATCTCAACTAAATGAATATTATATTCATTTAAACTCGAATGAAATGTAAATTAAGATGAGATATTTCCCACATTTCATCCAAATTTGTTCATCTTCTTCTCCAACTAGACGTGGGCTTCTTCAAAGGTAAGAGAAAACTTCAATTCAATTTTCAAGCAATTTCCTTAGGATTTTGAGTATGCTGAAAATAGAAAATTGTTATATGTGAAAAACGCTATCATTTGGTACCAATATTGCATGATAATATTGTTAGTGTTCAAGTTCATATTGAGTTGATGACGGGGTTCTCGAGTTTTATGGGTTATGAAGAGTTAAGTGATTTTAATGAATTGGTTGTAAGAATTGATAAAGAACTTAAGAATGAAGTTAAAGAAAATAGTATGGATTTTGAATCTGATAGTAGGTTAGAAAATTCACCAGAAATTATATAAAAATAATTTCAAGGTTATTTTTATATATTTATCTTCATATATCAATCTAGTTTCGTTTAAAACAAACGGGGATCAATTTCAAGGTGTATACAAAAAGATATGAATTTTTAACCGAGGAAAGGTCAGAAAATTCAGACAGCAGATTATGCAAAACAGATTCTGTTGATCAACTTTGAAAATTTACCATAAATTTTACATAATGAATTAGATGGAGTTATTTATATGGATAGATTCTTATTCGATTCTAGTTTGCAACAGAAAAAACTGAATTAAATTCTAGTGTGTACATTAATACAGAATACGAATTCTTTAAAGGCAGTGCGAGTTGTCTGAATATGGAAAATTTATGGGTTGTTGTGTAATTGTTATATAATTGATGTATTGTGCTCGAATTATTGGTATTAAGAATTTAAGTGGTAAAATGGTGAAGGACCATTTTGGGTAAATTGGAAAAGTTGGTTCCAATGTTATATGAATTATTAAGCATTGAGTATTTTGATAGAAAATGAGTTCAAGTATATTATGGAGTTATTTTGGAATGTGTTTATGTTAGTACAATACTAACATATTTAATCGTTATGAATTGTGATTTATACAGATTATGATTGATTTGCAAGTGAAGCAAGTCAAGTATAAAAAGGGTTTATTGTGGACAATAGTGAGTCACATATTTTGAAAATTATAAAGTGTCAAGGTGAGTGCAATACATGTATGAAATTATACATGGATGTTTTATACATCATCAGGAACACTTGCGATAAGTCAACCTTGTTTATATCCGCATGATTTTATGTCATATTTTTATAAATTGACATGACATTGATATGTCATAGTATAAAATTATAATGCATTGATTATGGAAATGTGATATTTTACCATGAATGTTATTTCGGGTATGAACTGCCCAATGTTAAATATTGATAATATACTTTGCCATGGATGGATCAAATAAAATTGACTATATGCCCAAGTATGGTATTGAGGTTCAGTGGTATTAATGGCATGCCATAGAGTCTAGCATCTGTATATTAGGTCATACTAGAGTGTCTACAGAAGGCACATAGTGTTGGGACCGTCGGCGCACCACATGGCGTAGCGGAAACAAAACTCGACGGTCTCACCAGCGATCCAAGTACGAAAAACCGAAATCGGGAGGAAGAGATGCGAATACTTATAGTGGGTTCCTTGAAAACAATAAGAACAACAGTGAATACAGTGGTGTAGATCGATTCGAATCGAAAGCCTCTACGAAATCACGTCTCGGCCTCTACTCAGTTCACCCGATTGAGAGCAATATTTGTTTTCCCCAAAACTATTTTGAGAGAAAATGGCTGAAGGGTTTGCGTATTGCAAAAAACGGCTGCTAGACCTAACACACCCTTTTATAGCCAAGTTACCCTAATCATATTAGGGTTTTATTATTTCAAATTAATTAAATATATATTTAATTAATTAAAATTTAATAATCCTTTTATATTCAAGTTACCCTAATCATATTGGGGATTTTATTATTTCAAATTAATTAAATCTATATTTAATTAATTGAAATTAAATATTATGGATTATTAAAACATATATTTAATTAACTCTAGATATATATTTTAGTAACGTACAACAAATTGTACATCTTTGCTCATTTCAATCCTAGGGTGTGACCTTGTAGGTTCTTGTAACGTTAGCAACAATTATTAGAAGAATTCTAATATTACATACAATGAGTGACATCTAGCAATATATCATTGTCACCTAAGTTACAATAAAAAATGATTCGACATATCATCTTGGTGATTACTCTTTTATGTATTACATCCTTATGTCCTTTATATCTAGAATAGGCACAAGTCTTGGAATAGTCACACTTGTATAGCCCATCTATTGTTTCTTGATATCTAGAGTAGACTTTAATTAACAAATAGTTTATGATATCTCATATCAACTTATTCGAGCATGGCCATGTGTTTCTAGTCTTACTCAATCAAGTGACCTGTGATATATTTCCTATTATATTGGAAGGACAAATCATATCTTAATCATACACACCCACAACATGTATTGAGATATATTCAATAACAGTCTTTATAGAGCAACCAGTTGGAGCTTGTTTAGCTGCATCAAAACATACAACAATATATGTTGGGATAGTATTGATCTCAAGTCTGAGGATCATACATATAGTCATCACCATGAGCAATGTTATGACTGTCACATAATAATCCAAGGCATATGCTCATGGTCGGTCAATCCAATACATTGTTCTCTAACAATATAATCATGTATCAATTCTGATATCTCTATGCCAATGACAACTCATTGTCATCAATCAATAACATGTTAGTCTTAAGCGTATTATTATTGTCCATGCCCATAATAATACTTGACTAGGGATATTTTAATAATAACAATTATGTCATTATATGGACTTTATTATCTTCCAGTTTATGTTAAACACATATATATAAATGAAAATAATAGCGGTAATGCCTTTATTCAATAAAATCAGTAAATAAAAGTGTTATTACAATCATCATATGATTGGTCTTTGGACATACTCTAACAATCTCCCACTATCACTAAGACCAATCACTCACATATCTAATACCGAGTGACTCAGTGTGACGATCATGCCTCTGCTGTGTAAGAGGCTTTGTCAAGGGATCAACAATGTTGTCATCTATGTCTACTCTACATATTTCCACATCTCCTTGATCAATGATCTCTCGAATGAGATGAAAGTGCCTAAGAATATGTTTGGATCGTTGATGAGATATTGGTTCCTTTGCTTGTGCAATGGATCCATTATTGTCACAATGTAGTTCTACAGCATCTGATATGCTGGGAATAACCCTTAATTTTGATATAAACTTCTTGATCCAAACAATCTCTTGTGCTGCTTCACTGGCTGCAATGTATTCAACCTCTATTGTAGAATCAGCTACTGTGTCTTGCTTCGAACTTTTCCAGCTCACAGCACCTTCATTAAGACAAAACACAAAACCCGATTGCGATCGTGAGTCATCCTTGTCAGTTTGGAAGCTGGCATTAGTATAACCTTTTATACTAAGCTCTTCCTCCCCTCCATAGACAAGAAATTTATCCTTAGTTCTTCTTAAGTACTTAAGGATGTTTTTAACCGTAACCCAGTGATTTTCACCAGGGTTTGCTTGATACCGAATCGTCATGCTTAGAGTATACGATATATCTGGTCGAGTACATATCATGGAATACATTATAGAACCAATAGCCGAAGCATATGGAATCTTATTCATTCATTCTCTTTCTAGTGGAGTTGAAGGACATATTTCCTTAGAAAGAGAAATGCCATGTCTCATAGGCAAAAATCTTTTCTTGGATTCTCCTATACTGAACCTTTTCAGCACTTTGTCTATATATGTACTTTGACTCAGACCTAGAAGTCATCTTGATCTATCTCTATAGATCTTAACTCCTAAGATATACAATGCCTCACCCAAATCTTTCATAGAAAAATACCTACTTAACCAAGTCTTAACAGACTGTAAAGTAGGTATATCATTTCCTATGATGAGTATGTCGTCTACATATAAGATTAGGAAAGAAACAATTCTCCCACTAGCCTTCTTATAAACACAAGGCTCATCTTCATTTCTGATAAAACCAAACTCTTTGAATGCATCATTGAAATGAAGATTCCAACATCGAGAAGCTTGCTTTAGTCCTTAAATAGACCTCTGTAGCTTACAAACCTTTTCAGTATTTCCTGGAAAGACAAAACCTTCTAGTTGTGTCATATACACATCATCTTTATGTTTTCCATTAAGGAAGGTGGTTTTGACATCCATTTGCCAGACTTCATAATCATGGAATGCAACTATTGCGAGCAGGATCCGGATAGACTTAAACATAGCTACAAGGGAGAATGTTTGGTCATAGTCTACACCATGAACTTGTCAAAAACCTTTAGCGACTAATCGCCCCTTGTATGTTTGTACATTACCATATATGTTGATTTTCTTCTTGAAAACCTATTTACACCCTATAGGTTTGACCCCTTCAGGTGGTTCAACCAAAGTCCATACTTGGTTTACTGAAATGGAATACATCTCAGATCTCATAGCTTCAAGCTATTTCTCAAAGTCTGGGCTAGACAGTGCCTCTTGATAAGTCCTGGGCTCATCTTGATCCATAAGAAGAACATCTCCATGTGTCGTAACGAGAAATCCAAGTCTCTCAGGTGCACGATGTTCTCTTGTGAATCTACGCAGTGATTATTTTTCTAAATCTGTTGAATGCTCCTCAACAACTTGTGAAACATGCTCAACTTCAGGTTCATTTATTTGTTGCTCTTGAACATCTCCAAGTTCAATATTTCTACCATTCCTTTCTTTGAGAGAAATTCTCTTTCGAGAAAAACTCCTGTTCGAGTAAAAAACACTTTGTTCTCGTTAGTGTTAAAGAAATAGTATCCCTTAGTTTCTTTAGGATATCCAACAAATATACACTTATGAGATTTAGGTTCAAGCTTTGTAGACATCTGATGTTTTACATAAGCTTCATAACCCTAAATCTTCATAAAAGACATACTATAACATTTCCCAGTCCATATATCGTATGGTGTCTTTTGAATCGATTTAGTGTGAAAGCGGCTGTTTCAGGTGCATGTCCCCAAAAAGAAGTCAGAAGATCACTATGACTCATCATCGACTGAACCATGTCTAATAGTGTTCGATTTCTTCTTTCAGAAACTCTATTCCGCTATGGTGTACTAGGTGGTGTAAGCTGTGAGACAATCTCACATTCTTTTAGGAGTTCATCAAACTCTATACTTAAGTATTCTCCACCTCGATCTGATCGAAGTGCCTTAATACTCTTTCTTAGTTAATTTTGTACTTCATTTTTAAATTCCTTAAACTTTTCAAGGGCTTCAAATTTATGGCGCATAAGATAAATATACCCATACCGACTGAAGTCATCGGTAAAAGTAATGAAGTAATGGAATCCACCTCTGGCTTGTGTATTCATTGGTCCATATACATCACTATTTATTAACCCCAATAAATTATTTGCTCACTCACCTTTACTATTAAAAGGAGCTTTAGTCATTTTTCCCAACAAGCAAAATTCGCATACATCATATTGTTCGAAAACAAATGAATCTAAGAATCCATCTTTATGGAGTTTTGATATGCGTTTCTCACTTATATGGCCTAAACGACAATGCCAAAGATAAGTTTGATTCGAAGCATTTGTTTTTGATCTCTTAGTATTTATGTTATAAATGGTTTTATCTTGATCCAAAATATTGAGACCATTAACCAATTGTGCCGAACCATAAAAAACACTATCGAGATAAAATGAACAACAATTATTCTTAATAATAATCTCAAAGCCAATCTTGTCCAAACAAGAAATAGAACTAATGTTCTTAGTCAAACTAGGCACATAATAATAATCCTCTAAATTTAAATCAAGTCCACTAGGAAAAGATAAAACATATGTCCCTATAGATAATGCAACAACTCTTGCTCCATTTCCCAATCGTAGGTCCATGTCTCCTTTAGCCAGATTCCTTCTCTTTTACAGTCCCTGTATAGAAGTACAAATATGAGAACCACAACCGGTATCTAATACCCAAGAAGTAGATGTTGACAAATTAACATCAATAACATAAATACCTAAAACAAATGTTCTGTTTACTTTTGTCTTCTTGACCTCTTCAAGGTAAACAGAGCAGTTTCTCTTTCAGTGTCCAGTCTTATCGCAATGGAAACATTTTCCTTCTTTTGCTAACTTCCCCTTTGGGTTTCAATGCATTTTTCCCTTTTGGCTTGGTCTTACCATTGCCCTTAGACTTTGCCACTACCTTTTTCTTTCCCTTTCCTTTGTCCTTGTGGACCATCAGAATGAGCTTAGGTCCAACCTTTTTCATGTTATTTTCAGCAGTTCGTAACATGCCAAGTAACTGTGGCAAAGTCTTGTTAATTTCATTCATGTTGAAATTAAGGACAAATTGGCTAAAGCTATCTGGAAACGATTGCAGGATAACATCGGTAGCCAATTCATCTTTAAGAGGAAATCCCAACTTTTCCAACGTTTGGATGTAGCCCATCATCTTGATGACATGAGCTCCTACAGGAGTTCCCTCTGCCATTTTGCATTGAAATAGAGCTTTAGAGGTCTCATATCTCTCTTGACGTGCTTTCCCTTCACATATTTCTTTGAGATTTTAAATCATCTCATATGCAACCATGTCTTCAAGTTTCTTCTGAAGCTCAAGAGTCATGGTGGCAAGCATTAGACATCCAACATCTAACATATCATCCATATGTTTCTTGAATTTGTCTTTGTCAGCTTTTAAAGCATTAGCTGCCGGTTCATCAGGAACAGGTTCCTCAATGACATATTCCTTCATTTCCTGTTTGAGAACAATTCTCAAATTACGAAACCAGTCAAGGAAGTTTATGCCATTAAGTTTATCCTTCTCAAGGAGTGATCGCAGTGATAAAGTGTTGTTTTTGCCATTAAATCTAGAACAATGGAAATATTAAAGTAAGTGAATTTACTGAATTAAAATTTATATATAGGACTTTATTTACAAATTACTCCCACTATTTTATTCAAAATTAAAAGCCCTCTCTGTTTTAATTTCGGAAAAATTCAACGAAAATTTTTGTAGTGGGTGAGGATCCATAATACATCAATTTCCTAAATCAGCTTTGGCTTTTCTTTTAGGATAATGATTATTTAGGTAAGTAACACTTTACTAGTTACATCTTATGTAACTCCTCATTTTGGGTGAACAACTTTTGTTCAAGTCATCTCATGACTTATCCAAATATTTAACCTCTACGTTTCTAATCCTATTAGAATAACCTAGCTAAGTTATTACCAATATTTCAACCAGTGAATATCACTTGCTTATTCTTCGCATTTAACCAAGATAGATTTATGTGCCAATGCTTTGGCAAAGCCCACACAATATCGATCAAAGCCTTAATGAGGGTAAATATCGGATGGTTAAGTAAACTTAGATTATAAAGAGGGATTTGCGTAATTATCTCATCATTATTCATTTTAATATTAGGCCCTTATTGATCTTATCAATATTTATTCTTATTTTATCATTTGATGCATTGCATACATAAAAAATATAGCAATAAATAAGATGCAATGGTTATAGCCCAAAACAATGGCTAAGGTGGCCCATCCCAAGCCAATGGGAGAACCAAGAGCCCTAAAGCCTAAGACTGCTCTCTAGGTATCTTCTTGCTATTCTTCTGCTCCTTGTGAATCTTCATAGGTTTACAATTTTAAAAGAAACTCATTTTACATACGAGGGAGTAAGATGAGAAGAGAAATACAACAGAGATATAGAAAGGCACGACTCACAGACCGTATTTCAAAATAAACCATTGTGAATTGAACAAGGGCTATAACCATGCATATCAAACACCGTGCAAAACAAACATATATATATATATATACATGTTGTTACTCCTTTATTAAAAAATATTAAAATGGGCATTCAATTTGTACTGCTGATGAGGGGTCAAAGGGCGGAGCCCCTAGCGCGCTTAGGCCGTACCGCGATGGCCGGTAGGATTTTTTTTGAAAAACAGTACTTATGTTTTCATGAAAAACTTCACGATTTGATAACAATTATCAATAGTATCGTGCTTTTGGGATTTTCAATCCCGAAGGTTTTCTGTATCGGAACAACCATTGTTCTACTGCTAAACGCGATATGCTATCGAACTCCCATAGATCATCCAATAACAAATCGATTGAAAAACATATTAACAAATTAACATATTAATCGTTGCGGGTATTGATTCAAACAATGATATCAACATATTTACCGAAATCGATAAAACTAGAACATGCATCTCATACATATCGCATCAACCAAAAATTTAACCCAAAATCAGATCGTACAAGTGTCTCTGATGCCACTGTTGGGACCGTCGGCGTACCCCATGGCGCAGCAAAAACAAAACTCGACGGTCTCACCAACGATCCAAGTACGAAAAAAAAACCAAAATCGGGAGGAGGAGATTCGAATACTTACAGTGGGTTCCTTGAAAACAACAAGAACAACAGTGAATACGGTGGTGTAGATCGATTCGAATCGAAAGCCTCCACAAAATCACGTCTCGGCCTCTACTCAGTTCACCCGATTGAGAGCAATATTTTGTTTTCCCCAAAACTATTTTGAGAGAAAACAACTGAAGGGTTTGTGTGTTGCAAAAAACGACTACTAGACCTAACACACCCTTTTATAGCCAAGTTACCCTAATCATATTATGGTTTTATTATTTCAAATTAATTAAATCTATATTTAATTAATTGGATTTTAATAATCCTCTTATATTCAAGTTACCCTAATCATATTGGGGATTTTATTATTTTAAATTAATTAAATATATATTTAATTAATTGAAATTAAATATTAGGGATTATTAAAACATATATTTAATTAACTCTAGATATATATTTTAGTAACGTACAACAAATTCTACATCTTTGCTCGTTTCAATCCTAGGGTGTGACCTTGTAGGTTCTTGTAACGTTAGCATCAATTATTAGAACAATTTTAATATTACATACAATGAGTGACATCTAGCAATATATCATTGTCACCTAAGTTACAAGAAAATATAATTCGACATATCATCTTGGTGATTACTCTTTTATGTATTACATACTTATGTCCTTTATATCTAGAATAGGCACAAGTCTTGGAATAGTCACACTTGTATAGCCCATCTATTGTTTCTTGATATCTAGAGTAGACTTTAATTAAAGAATAGTTTATGATATCTCATATCATTGTATGGCCATGCGTTTCTAGTCTTACTCAATCAAGTGGCCTGTGATATATTTCCTATTATGTAGGAAGGACAAATCCTATCTTAATCATACACACCCACTATATATATTGAGATATATTCAATAACAGTCTTTATAGAGCAACCAGTTACAGAGCTTGTTTAGCTGCATCAAAACATACAACAATATATGTTGGGATAGTATTGATCTCAAGTCTGAGGATCATACATATAGTCATCACCATGAGAAATGTTATGAATGTCACATAATAATCCAAGGCATATGCTCATGGTCGGTCAATCCAATACATTGTTCTCTAACAATATAATCATGTATCAATTCTGACATCTCTATGTCCATGACAACTCATTGTCATCAATAAATAACATGTTAGTCTTAAGCGTATTATTATTGTCCATGCCCATAATAATACTTGACTAGGGATCTTTTAATAATAACAGTTATGTCATTATATGGACTTTATTATCTTCCAGTTTATGTTAAACACATATATATAAATGAAAATAATAGCGGCAATGCCTTTATTCAATAAAATCGATAAATAAAAGTATTATTACAATCATCATATGATTGGTCTTTGGGCATACTCTAACACATAGCGCATGCCTCAAAGTGTCTAGTGAAGACACGATACAAAACACTACGGTGTATTAGGTGGGTAAATCATGACCTCATCACTACGGTGCATTATTAGGCAAGCAAAGCTCGACCTCAGCACTTCGGTGCAATATTTGACTCCTATACCGGGTTCCTCATACAGTTATACCATGGGCTATGAGTTATGGTTTACTGGTTAATAAATGGTAAGTATGCAAATAAGATTACGAGCTTATGAATAATGGAAAGTATATTGATAAAATAAGCTTACGAGCTTATGGAATTTAAATGGTAAGTATTTTGGTAAAATAAGCTTACGAGCTTATGGTATAAATGGTAAGAGATTTTATATTATTTTGATCATGGTAAAATATTGGATATGTTAGTAAAATGATTTTATGGAAATTTAATTTTTGACATTGAAAATAATGCATGAATTGTATTGCACTGTTAAAGGTTGTAACTGCCTCACTAAGTTTATACTTAGTGTGTGATGATTTTCACGCGTAGGTAAAAAGACAGTGGTGAGTAAAGAGTTCAAAGTGACATCAAGAATCGAAGAGTATATTTCAATATTAGTAAGGCATCCTACGATGAAATTTTATTTAGATAGTGAGATGTAATTAATAATATTCAATTTGTTTTGTTGAATAAATTTGGAAACAAAATGGTAAATTTTATAGTGATGAAAGGTTAAATTTTTATGAGTTTTATATGTATTTTTCGGAAATTACTGTAGCAGTGCATCGATACACAATCTTAATTCGATGTTTTATACATCGGTACACTGTTCACGTACTGTAGCAGTGCATCGATACACTGTTCATAGGTATTGTTCATTGTTAATGTTCACTATTCATAAACCTGTCTAATTTATAAAAGATATTTCTGATGCTTGTCTAATTTAGGCTAAAATTCTTTCTGTAAAGCCTAATAAATTGTTCTGATGAGCACACGAGGTAGTAGGCTAGGTCGTGGTCGTGGTCATGGTCGAGCAACTCGACCTTCTGTTTCTATAGAAGACTCGATGTTAGCTAGAGATCCTCTTGCTTCGCGTGTCCATCCATCTACTTCACAAGAGGATCCATTTACACCTGTGAAAGACCCTCTAATCACCGAGGATGAGGATACTGAGATAGATCAGGAAGCCATTGATAGAATTATCTATCACATGTTTCATAGGGTATCTAGAGCTCATGCCAACATGTCTGTTATCGATATATCATCATCTCTAGTGGTTGTGGAAGTTGTTTCTTTTGAGGGCATTACTGGGGGACCTCTAACTGATGTTGGGTACTAGTTAGAGAATACTAAGAGGACTATGGACGAGATGAAGCTCAAACTTAAGCAGAAGTTGAATGGAGCACTAACCTTGCTTAAGAAGGAATGGTTTAGATGATGGCGTTCGATTTCCAAAAGTATCTTGGTGAATCAGTTGGCTTCATATTTTTAATGAGTGTTTTCAGAGTTAGTACATAGGAGACAAATACCTAAAAGAGCGAGGTTAAGAGTTTTAAAGTTTGGAACAGGTCAACATGTCTATAATGGGTTACGAGATCGAGTTCATCATATTGAGTCAGTATGCTACTAGGCTTGTGGATATTGAGCTGGATCGGTTCTTGAGGTTCGAGAATACACTCATATATGAGATCAACAGTCATGTTGTTACCCACTAGGAGAGCAATTTTGATGTTTTGGTTGAGATAACTAAGTTCGTTGGAGATTGAGCGAGTAGGTAGGAAGCATATGAGATATAGAGACCAAGATTGATTCGAGAGGCCTTCAGGTTCTGTTGAATCTTTTGCGTACCCCAACAAGAGAGGTAGGGGTGAGTTTTCTCAGAGAGGTGGTACGAGTTCTTGGTCTGTAGCGTCAACCACTTTAACGGTTCCAGTTTCTAGTTACGATGATTCTTCTTGGGTACCACCATTGCCCACTTATAAGCATTGTGGGAGACGTTACTTCGGCGACTACATGAAGAAGATGATACTTGTTTTAGATGTTGGTCCAATGACCATTTCTTAAGGAATTATCCAGAGCCAACTCTTACCATTCATACATCTGTTCTGACACATACTCATACTCATAGTATAGTTTAGACTCCAACTGGAAGTCGTAGTCAGTGGAGATAATCTAAGTCTTCTAATAGAGGCTGACTTTATCAAAATAGGGGTTTAGCTCAGACTAATGCCAGACAACCTGGGTTGGTTTATGTTGTTATACGTTGACATAACTGTGATGAGCCTGATGTGATTCCAAGTACGGTTACTATTTATTCAGTTATATGATTTGCTTTATTTGACATTGGTTCTATCATTCTTGTTATTGAGTTATGTATCTATATGTCTTAATATCTTGGTTGAGAATACCGAGAGTGTCGTGCCAATTTAGAGTCCTGTAGGTCAATCTATAGAGTTGGATCAAATTTATATATGGTGTATTATAGAGATCTATAGGGAGATATTCTTGGCCGCTATGATGAAGTTTCCTTTAAAAGAGTTTGACTTGATTATTCGAATGGACTGGCTAGACAAGCATCGAGTTAATCTCGATTGTGAGACTAATAGAGCTATTTTGAAGACTCTTGATGACAGAAAAATAGTGATGATCATGAAATGTCATGGGTTCCTAACGAATGTTGTGTCTGCTTTGGTGGTTAAAAAGATGATCAAGAAGGGTTTCAAGGTATTTATTGCTTATATTCTGGATGCTAGGGGTTCTCGATTTGCCATTAGAGGGAATCTAGACCGTTATGGAATTTCTCGATGTCTTCTCTAAAGAGTTGCCTAATTTAATATCGAATAGAGAAATTGAGTTTAGGATTGAAGTGTATTTCAGTTCCACGCTAGTTTCAATGGCTCCTTATCCTATATCCCCTAAGGAGCTTAAAGAATGAAAGTCCAACTTCAAGAGTTATTGGATATGAGATTCATTTGACCTAGTGTTTCGTCGTGGGAAGCTCCAGTTCTCTTTGTCAAGATGAAAGATGGACATTGAGACTCTGTATTGACTACCGGAAGTTGAACAAAATCACGGTAAAAAAATATTCCCTGCCCAGGATTGATGATCTATTTAACTAGTTTCGAGGGCCTACTATCTTTTTGAAGATAGACTTGAGGTCTAGTTAGTAACAAATAAAGGTGAAAGATTCTAACGTCCCTAAAATTACTTTCCGTACTAGACATGGGATTTGATGAATCAGGTGTTTCAATCCTATCTAGATTAGTTTGTTGTCATGTTCATTGATGATATATTGATATATTCTCAAACTAAAACAGAACATACTGAGAATATGAGGATCATTTTATAGACTTTGAGGGAGCATAAGTTATATGCCAAGTTGAGAAAGTATGTGTTTTGGCTCAATGAAGTGGCTTTTCTAGGGCATATCATATCTGCTAAGGGTATTCGAGTGAACCCGAGTAAAGTAGACGATATTTTGAAATGGTAGCAACCTAAGAATTTCTCGAAGATTCGTAGCTTCTTGGGCTTAGCTGGTTAGTACCATCGTTTTGTGGAAGGGTTATCCATCATTGCAGCTCCTTTGATGAAGCTATTAAGGAAAGATATTTCTTTTTTTTTGTTTGAGGATCAATAATCTAGCTTTGAGAAACTAAAGGTTGTTCTGACTGAAGCCCTATTATTGATTCAACCTAAATTTAGGAAGAATTTTTTAGTTTACAGTGATGCTTCTCACTCTGGACTAGGATGTGTTCTAATGCAGGATGAGAAAGTTTTAGCTTATACGTCCCTTCAATTAAAGTCACATGAACGCAATTACATCACCCACAATCTGGAGTTAGTTGTAGTGGTATTTGCTCTGAAGATCTGGGTACATTATCTATATGGAGAGATGTGTCATATCTATACTGACCATAAGAGTCTAAAGTATCTAATTAATTAGAATGAGCTAAATCTGAGGCAATATCACTGGTTGGAGCTTTTGAAGGACTATGATTGTGAGATAGAGTATCATTTGAGCAAGGTTAATGTGGTGGTCGATAACTTGAGCCATAAGGCAATATCTAATATGAGAGCCTTGTTGGCCATGTTGAGTTTATATGATGATGATAGTTTTTTGGTAGAATAACTTGTTAAATTGTTATTAGATGAGGAGATTAAAGCTAAGTAGCTTTGAGATATATCATTGCTTTCCATTATTGAGAAGGTTGAGTAGGGATCGAGCTCAAATTATACTTTTGATCAAGATGGTATTTTGTGTTTTCATGGCCATTACTATGTCCCTAATGATGGTAAGTTGAGGCAGACTATCCTTCAGGAGGCCCATAGTAATCCTTATGCCATTTATCCTTGAGGGGACAAGATGTACAAGAACCTCAAGGAACGTTGCTATCGGGTTGGTATGAAAAGGATATTTCTGATTATGTGGTGAGGTGTCTAACTTCTCAGCATGTCAAGGTAGAGCATTAACATCCAGCTGGTATGATACACCCATTAAGATTCCATAATGAAAATGAGATTTTATTACAATGAATTTTGTAATTGGTTTGCCTCTGAATCCTTCTAAAAAGGATTATGTCTGGGTAATTATTGATCAACTCACCAAGTCAGTTCACTTTTTTCTCGGTGTGAGTTAACTGTTCTCTGGACAAGCTAGCTAGGTCATATATCTTTGAGATTATCAGTTTCCATATTGTCTCGTTGTATATCATTTCTGACCAAGATCTGAGATTCACTTTTAGATTCTGATAGGTTTTACATGTGGCTCTAGGTACTAGTTTGAGTTTTAGTATAACTTTTTAGCCGCAGACAGATGGTCAGCCTGAGAGAGTGATACAAGTTCTAAAGGATATGTTGCGATGTTGTGTGATTGACTTTTGTGGTAGTTGGAAGGACTTTCTACCTTTAGCCGAGTTAGTTCATAATAACAACTATCAGGCTAGCGTCTGCATGGAACTGTATGATGCTTTATATGGACATAAATTTCGTACTCCTATAGTTGTATGACAGGAGGATTTTGGGTCTAGAGTTAGTTTGAGAGACCAAATATACTTTCAAATTGATTCGTGATCGCATGAGAGAGGCGTTTGATAGAAAACATCACATGGTGGTCAATGGAATAAGGATATAGAGTTTGAAGTTGGGGATCATGCTTTTATGAAGGTATCATTGTGGAATAAGATGCTAAGATTTGGACATAAAAGTAAGTTGAGTCACATCATTTAGATTGAAGATGTAGATTTAAGACATGATTTTTCTTATGAGGAATAAATTGATCATATTTTAGACCAGGATGAGAGAGTTCTTCAGAACAAGCATATTTTGATTGTCAAAGTTCAGTGGAGCAACTGTAGTCTCAAAAAAGCTATCGAGAACATGTTGGAGTCGATAGAGGTTTAATTTCTGTATCTATTCAGACTAGGTAAATTTTGAGGATGGAATATCTTTTAAGGGGAAATTGTCACACCCCAACTTAGGGCTAATTTTTTTAAATTTATTATGGAATTCAATTGAAATTTTGATTAAATCTAAGGACTAAAATGAAAATTGTAGTTAAATTTCGATCCAAATTTTGAAAGTAAAAAAAGCTCAGGGTCCTATGGCATACTTTTACCATTTTCGAAATGGGTTAGGTTATAACCCGCAAAATCTGAGAGTTTCAATTTTTGGAAACCCAAAACCTCTTTCACTATTAACTTTCTTTTTTGGAAACTTTTAGGGTTTAGTTACCAATTGTAGCTCTATTTTCGCTAAGAAACTTCAAACAATGTTTCGTTTCCGATTGTAGCTCTATTTTCTGCACCGCCCGTACCATTGAAATCTTTGCGTCGTCCTGAGTCCATCGGTGTTCGCCTTGTAGTCATCGTCGCCGACGTGTTGAGGGGTGATAACTCTGTAAAAACACTGTGTTTTATGTCTTTTTACTTAAGTTATTGTGTGTCTAAAAGTCATTGTCATAGCATTTTAGTTGCATTTAGGTCATATTTGTATGTGGTGGATAAGTTTTGCCTAGGCAAGATTTATTTGGCTTAACTGATGTTGTTGAGGATGAAGGTTCTTTGTTGGCTATGTTGATGCAGGAAATGACTAAGGAATGATTTATTTTTCGAGACAAAACTATTTCCCAGGGCTAGAATAGCATAAGAACACGATAGTGAGTAACATATTTTTCTTGTCGAGGCAAGATTTATCTTGCAGATCTAACGTGGGTCAACAACTATAGACGTTATTTGCCCAACTTCATCCTCAAGTGCAATCACTCCCTCATCAAGGAAATTGACCACTTCTAGTCGCTATGACATTTGTAAAATGGGTAAGTCAATGAAGGTATTTAGGGAATTTCCAAGGACCCAAAACCATAGAAATTGCCTCTATAAATACCTCATTATAGCATCCCAAAAGGAGAGGATTTACCCTAGGCTTGGAGTAAGCGGTTGTAACACCTTATTTTCCACCATTCCCCTACTCAACTGTTCTTGGTTTTCTCTATAGCCAGGCTTCATCGAAGCAGTGTTCAAACCCTCGAGAGAGGCTGGCCGCTGGAGCAGGCATAGTGGTGGTCAGAATGTCATGACAGAGCTCTGTTTGGGAGTGTTTCTTCCTTTGTTCTAAACTTTCAATTCGCTTAAAAGGCTTGTACTGAATGTTTAACTTCTGGATGATATTTGTCATGCCATGAACTATACTTGGTGTTGGTTATTGTTTTGTTGAAACATTATTTGAATGTTAATGAATGATGAAGTTTTCTTATACTTAATGTTGTTTTGTTCATTGTTTTAATATTTTGCTTTGACACTGTAAGAGCTTTTGAGAGATTGCCTGGTGCCTTGACAAAACAATCTTAGACTTTGTAAGAGCTTTCGAGAAATTGCCATTTTTCTAAAAATAGATGTCTAATATCAGGAGAGTTAGGGTAGATATACATGAATAACGGAACTAATCTGGTGTGGAGAGGTTCTAATCCACGGTATAGATAAGGAGAGGGTTTCATTCGACTAAAAGGGGTAACTACTTAAGTAGGATAGACAAAAACTACAGTTTACGCTGAGGGGTATTGCCACAGCAATAATTTGACAAACCAAGTGTTGTAGTTCACGCTGAGTAGTATTGCTGTACCAACCGTCCTTGAATACTTCAGTAATCCTGTCGAGCAACCTAAGGCATAGTACACTAAGTCATTATAGACATAGAATAACTTCTCGCCATAGCAAAATCAACCTAAGTGCTCCGTAATAAGTCTTATTATGTAAGGTTTTTCTGAATATATTGAACTCAACACTTTTATTTGCCTTGACACTTTTTATTTGTTTACTTTTGCAAATTTTCCTTGCCTCGACCAAACGTTTCTGCACACCATACTTCGTAATATTTCTTGCCTTGACAATTCTTTTCCATCTAAGCAATGGGGTGTAGTATTTTCTTAAGCTTAGAACCGACAAAGTAGTACTATATATTAATCCCTTAGTGCTTGAGAGAGACTAAGATATGATTTCAACGACTAAGAGGGGTTGTTTTTATCAATAGCATAGGCTGCAATAGTTGAGACTGAGATGAGATGCCGTGGCATTCTATTCTAGTAGGTTCCTTTGACTAGAGATAGTAAGAGCACTTTCAGCAAACCCTATCGAGTAAGTAAAACTTAGATAAATCAAATATGCTTGATAGATAAGTTTTAGCATCCTTAAATCAATCCCTATCATTCATTCCCCTAGATAGCTTGTTGTGTGAGGATTATCAAACTATAATTTATTTACTATTTTTTACCTTTTTTATTGTCTTGACATTTCTATCATTTTTAACACTATAATCTGCTTTTTTCCACTACATTTCCATTTGCTACCCCACTATACTATCAATCCATATCCATCAATATACACTCTTCATTATCATGGCATTATCTATTGGTACATATCATCACTAACTATACTTAGAAAGAGTAGTGCTTTGCTTTGGTTAAACTTTGTAATTTCTACCAATCCCTCTAGAGATGATTCTAAGTCAACACTTTATTACTTGAACGATTGTGTATACTTGCACATTATTTGTGTATAATTTTATAGTACTCACAACACTTAACATTAGGCTACTATATCTGACTTCTCAGACCGATATAAATGTGTGCCTTATGGTGTTACAATAGTATTTTGAACTATTTATCTTAACTGTTTTGGATTTTTGATGATATTTCAAATTTTAACTGTATGATATCTAATTTATCGTCTGCTTTTGACATGACCTATGGTTACTGTATTTATGTATTTGACTTCGAAATATGTTATGTTTTCATGTTTTAAAGTATTCAACTACCATTTTTCTCAAACACATATCATATTTACTAACATTAGGGGGAATGATTAGAGGAAGTATCTCAAGCTTAATTTATGAGTAAGACCTTATCGTAAGCTCCTCTACTTTATCCACAGGGTAAGTCCTTATTGTATTTCCTTATGTTATTAGTATAGGATCTTTATTGGGTGTACATGTGGGTGTATGGTTGAAGGGAACCTACACATTTTAGTGTTCAGATGGGGGTAGTGTTCATATTTTAAAAGAATGTTCTATAAAATAACTTTTACTGAAGTATTTATTTGAATATTTTTATACATTGTAAGGAGCACATTGGGCTTTTAGCTCACTCTTTAATTTTTAACATTTTAGTTATCACCTGACAGTAGGCTAGCAGACTTGGCATTAGGATGTTCGATTGTTATCTCTTTTGTATAATTGTATATTTCTTTATACTCATTTCTATTATATATTAGTGACAAGAGTTTTTATTACTGTCTTTATGTATCTATATTATTGGTATTTTGTTTCTAAACATGTTTTATATAGACTTCCGATGCTTGTATATGTATATGTTTATCGTATGAATTTTATCGTTGTATAATTTTGTATTTTTACCATTATATGTATTTTATTCGTTGAAATAGATTCCATTTACATTTTGAATATGGAAAAGAGTTATGTAAACAACATGTGACCACTTAGATTCTGTCGTAGCGTCCAGATTGGGTCGAGGGGGTTACAAGTCCTACTTGAAAGAAATTTGTGTGGACATCAAACCCTGGTCTAAGTCGTTAAAAGAGGTGGAGCACTTTCAAAAAACCCTGTCGAGTAAGTAAAACTTAGATAAATCAAATCTGTTTGAGAGATAAGTTTTAGCATGCTTAAATCAATCCCTATCATTCATTCCCCTATGCAACTTGTTGTGTGAGTATTATCAAACTATCATTTATTTACTATTTTTACCATTTTTCATTGTCTTGACATTTCTATCATTTTCAACACTATAATATGCTTTTTGTCACTACATTTCCAATTGTTACCCCATCATACTATCAATCCATATTCATCAACGTACACTTTTCATTGCCATGACGTTTTCCATTGGTACATATCATCACTAACTATACTTAGAAACTTTAGTGCTTTGCTTTGTTTAAACTTTGTAATTTCCACCAATCCCTATGTAGACGATACTCACTCATCACTTTATTATTTGACCGATTGTGTATACTTGAACATTATTTACGTATAATTTTATAGTACTCACAATAAGCAACAAGTGTTTGGCACCGTTGTCGGGGATTGGTAACATGAAGTTAATTAGTTTTGTCAGAGCATTTTATATTTGCTTGTCTATTATTGTATAGTTTACTTTATATTTTTTTTCTTTTTCAGGCTTATTTGGTGTATGCATAGAAGACATTTTGACGAGCCACAAGAACCTATAGAACCTAAGATTGAAATAATCTTTAGAAAATGGAGACGTGCTCGAGAAAATATGTATCAAATTGGAAATCAGGGCATACGTCAAGATGACTGTAACACCCCAATCCGTACCCAACCCGAATACGAGTCCGAGATGTCACATTGACTTTTTAAAATGATGTTATTCCAAAATAACCAAACATGTGAACTTATTTTAAGAAAATACGATGATATATTATTGAATTATGCTCGTTATAACCAATTTAAGAAAATATACAATTTATGAACAATAAAAAACGGTATGAACAATACCGTGAACAGTACCATGAACAATGCTACAGTTCATCGATGCATGCTACAGTGCATCGATGCACTGAAATTTTGAAGCAAAATTGTGCATCGATGCACTGCTACAGTGCATCGATGCACTGCTACAATAACTTTCGTAAAATGTACATAAAACTCATAAAAATTTAACCGTTCATTACTATGCATTTATATTTACATAAATACGTTTAAAACGCTATAAAACTCGATCAGAACATAAATACTTAATTTACAGACTTTGTTTACAAGCCAACCTATTTAACCCATAACAATATATACGATTTAATCTACTTCTGATCTGACCTTCAAGTAGAGTTATGTTATACTGTTGAGCTTATAATAGATCTCTCTGTTGTTCGGTACCTACGTGTAAAAGACTTACACGCTAAGTCATAGACTTAGTGAGGCGTAATAATAATGATGCATTTCTCATAATTATAAACATGCAATCTATGAATTCAAACATATTACCTATAATTTAGTATACATAATAACATATGATAATGCAAACATTTTTAATACCTCTTTACCATATAAATATATACTGAACATTTCTATACTTACCATGAAACCAATATATCATTTCACAACCGAGCATACATAGTACCATATCAATTGATTTATTTACTCTCTTTAAAAACCATGTATTAGCCCATGTATACTTTTGAGAACTTAAGGTATGTGAGTACATTGAGGTTGTACACTATTATGATGTTACCACAGCTCGTATAAAATGTCCCGAAGGACCAGTCCATAGATTATGAAGAACCTAGGTAATCAGTCTATATGTCCCGAAGAACATAGGTAAACAGTCCATATATCCCAAAGAACAAAGGTAAACAGTCCATATATCTCGAAGAACATAGGTAAACAGTCCATATGTCCCGAAGAACACAGGTAAATCCTCGACCCTTGGCATACCAACTATACCCCTAGCTCTCATATCACATAACATGGGCATTATCATTTATAACAGTTCATATTACTTATTCATATCCTTTCTCTTATAAACACATATCTTTTGTTTTCAGTCACTTATCATAGATACGTATAATCACTGATCTTATAATCACATGTTCCTTCTCTTCTGTCACATACCACATGTCTGTGTAAACATATATCTAATATCATATAACACATATCACAAATGCATGTACTCACATAGATCATTTATCATTTGTTCAGGTAACCTTGCATGTCATATCAAGTAACATATATCATACGTTGCATTTTCACGTAAGCATGTAAATCATGTAACATATAATAACATACATTCATTTCTATGTACTAATGCACACATAGTAATCATATAACATTTTATAAGTTACTTCTTACCATAGAAACTCCATCATTGGTTCATCGCAAGCCAATGTTTGATCAATCACATAAGTATAATTTAAATTGCTCTCACCTTAGCCTTGCTTGCTTGAATAAATCTTAATCCTTCGATTGTTCCGGAATTCGTTTAGGCTCTATATCTACATAAATATAATTTTCAAGATAATTATCAGGAGCCTAAACCTTATACTTCGATGCTATTAACTTAAACGAATTTAATAAACTCATATTCTTAATTTCCTTTAGGAGTGTACCAATGCACTATGGATGCATCGGTACCCAAATTAGGTTCGAAATTCTCATGCATCGATGCACCCCTTAATGAATCGATGCACATTCAAATTTGGTCTTAGTGCATCGGTGCCCATTCATAGTACATCGATGCACATGTCAATAATAAACTGGTTTTACCCGAAAATTCCACAGCTCTTCATTAAATTTCCTCATATAAAACTCCTTTCATACCACTAAACTCAACTACAACCATTTTAACTTACTTTTATCATTCCAACACTTTAGAATCTCCCATATCTCATTCAAATTCTTAAAACTAAGAATCATACCAAAGTTTCCATGTAATCCAAACTTATTTCTAACACTTATAACTTATTATTCACACCCATGACAAGTCAAATTCAACTTCTAAATCCATTTATACATCCTTATTCAAAATTTTACTTATCCACTTCCTATCTTTAATCCTTGATAACTTACAAATCTTTGAGTTTCTAAGTCCCTTTTTCCTTCCATCATGTTTCCTAAAGCTTCATGAATCAAAACCATACTTGAATTTAAAGGATTAACCAAAAGAAAATCAACTCACCTTGGCTTGGGTTTCACGTTGGAGAGGAACAAGATGAAGAGAGAAGGGGGAAGAGTAATCTGGAAACTTAACTTCCGAAATTATGATTCACATGGGTTTATAAAATACCCACTATCATTATTTTATTCCTTTCTTTGTTTAATAACCATTTTACCCTTTTCATTCTCTTTCCTTTATTAATTCATCCTACACAAAATACTTCAATTAAATCCTTAAATTTCTCAATTTATTTAATTTGGTCATTGAAATTTTAAATTTTCACAATTTAATCACTAATCTGGTATTGAGGATGTTACAAATCTCCTCCCCTTAAGAAAATTCATCCTCGAATTTTCATTACACGCACAAGTGAGGGTGTTGATATCGCATATCCTTTTCAAGTTCCCACGTGACTTCCTCTACTTTTTACTTTCTCTATAGTACTTTGACTAAAGGAATAGTTTTATTCCTCAACTGTTTCACTTCATAAGCCAATATTCTCACTGGTTCTTCTTTATAAGTCAAGTCAGGTCGAATTTCGATCTCTTCTGATGTCACAATATGAGTAGGATCAGATCTATATCTTTGAAGCATTGAAACATGAAAGACATCATGTATCTTTTCCCATCTCAGGTGACAAAGCTAGTTAGTATGGAACATATCCTACTCTCTTTACAATCTCATAAGGTCCAATAAACCAAAGACTAAGCTTTTCTTTATGTTCAAACTGTAATACTTTCTTCCAGAGATATACTTTAAGAAAACTTTATCTTCAACTTCAAATTCAATACATTTTCCTTTAAGGTCAGAATAAGATTTTTTTTCGTATTCTTTTCGCATCACTTATACTTATATCTAATTAACCCTCTCTTTATTTCCTCTTCATAACTTTTATAATTCATATAAATTGCCCAAAATCTTCTTCTTATACAATATCTTTATTCTATCCACTACTACCTTTAAATTTCCTTTGAATACACAAATCCAAATCCATATCATACTCGATTAACTTACTCTAACATCATATTCTAATTATTTAACTCCAATACACTTATTATCATATAACTTTGTTAGTCAGTACCAGTTATTCCGATCTAAAACGTAAACCTTTATCAAGCCATTCATATATATTTTTTTCCAGATCCTTTTTACAAATTACAATCATATCTCCTTACTATTACAACTAATCCATAACAGCTGTTCAATCTAGGCACAAGCCCTTAATCAACCAATCATATACATCATTTCTTATTGAAATTATTCCCACAATAGTTTACTTAACTTATCAAATTCACATTCGTTCTCATACACCATATAGTTTCCATTATTCAGATTCAATCATTCCATTTACCTTTGTCTTATACACTGATCACCGATGTACATATTATTAAACTCTTTCAAAATAATATTCTCAATCACTTGATCTTTTAATATTCTCCAATCCATTTGAACTGATTAGCTTTATTCTTTTCAATTTACAATTGACATTTGTATACTAATTATATAACTTGTTCATTTCCAATATTACTTCAAATCCATTGAATAGTAATTCATCAACTTAGTAGGAAATTCAATTCTCTTTATTCTAATGGGACACTTTCAATATACCTTATTTATCCAAATATTGCGCCCTAATAAATTTGTTACTATCACATCACTATAAATAACTTCTAATTGAATTCTCAATTCTTTCACCAATTTACTTCTAATATATATATATATGCAAGCCCATATCAATCATTATCATAACATATTTATTTTATAATAGAAAGATACATGTTATTATCTCTGGATCATCAAATTCTTCATTGGTATTAATATTATACATTCGAGCAGTGAAGCGTATTTGCTGTTGAGTAGAGGATTCAGGTTGGTTTTTGCCTCTTCCTCTACCTCTTTCTCTCCGAGACATCAAAACAGATCGCTCTGACTGTACTGGTTCTCCTTTCCCCAATGGATAATCTCTCACAAAATGTCATGTTTCACCACATCAGAAACAAGCTCCGGATTCTACTATACATATTCCACCATGATATTTTCCACAAATCTGACAGTGTCTTTGTTGTGCTCTGCCCTCACCAGACCCTACTGATTGGGTCTGTCTAGCTCTTATCTGATTTGATTCTCTAACGGAGGATACTACAGATCCAGACCTTGCCTGAGACTGAAAACCAGAATCTCTACCTCTTTTGGGTGGTGTAGAACTCGATGAATCCCCGGTTCTTTTAGATGGTTGGGTTCTTTGATCCCCAAACCTTTCATTCTAAGCTCTCTCTAGAGTTTTAGCACGATTTACTATTTCTTGAAATGAGGACAAGTTCAACACTATTAATATTTCTTTCAACCTCGGGTGCAAACCCTCTACAAACCACTCACACGTATCCTTCTCTGTTGGGATCAACTCAGCCACAAAATGATTAAACTTATTAAAATCACACTCGTACTCATACACTGTGCGATTCATTTGTTTCAAATTCATAAACTCTTGCTTTATTTTCCTGATAAATTGATCTCCAATGTATTTGTGCTTAAACTCTTCCAAGAACAGAGACCAAGTTACTTGATCATTTGACATTCTCATGGTGACATTTTTCCACCAAATCCTCGCTTTCCCACGAAGCAAGGATACCACTCCATCTAATTTCTCCACATTAGAACAGTGGAGTCCATCTAACATAATCTTTACATCATTAAGCCAAAGGTCCGCTGCAACTGGACCTTCTTCGGCTTCACCTCTAAACTCTTCAACTCCTTTACAACATTCATTCTCGGAGTTAAAGTAGCAGGAGGTTGAAAATGTGTAAGGAAAGTGTCTAACGTCTTGAAGAAAATATCTTGATCAACTACAGGCACTCCAGAAGGTGCGTGTTCTTCACCTTGCCTGGCTAGGGCAGGTGAATTACTGCTTTCAGCGGGTCGATCATCTCCCACTTCACTTCGAGAGCTATTATGTCCGGAAATCTAATAAAATACAACCATATAACTCTATTAGAAAAATAACATACTTATTACTATACTAGATCAGAAATTTTCACTATTTTGTTAGCATGTATACATTATAAGACACTATAAACTCTTGTTTATACCGAGAATCGGCTAAACCGTAGCTCTGATACCATTAAATGTAACACCCCAACCCGTATCCGACCCAAATACGAGTTCGAGATGTCACATTGACTTTTTAAAATGATGTTCTTCTAAAATAACCAAACATTTGAACTCATTTTAAGAAAATACGATGATATATTATTGAATTATGCTCGTTATAACCAATTTAAGAAAATATACATTTTATGAACAGTAAAATAATGTATGAACAGTATCGTGAACAGTGCTACAGTGCCGTGAACCGTGCTACAGTGCATCGATGCGTGCTACAGTGCATTGATACACTGAAATTTTAAAGCAAAATTGTGTATCGATGTACTGCTACAGTACCTTTCGTAAAATGTACATAAAACTCGTAAAAATTTAACCGTTCATTACTATGCATTTATATTTACATAAATACGTTTAAAACTCTATCAGAACATAAATACTTAATTTACAGACTTTGTTTACATGCCAACCTATTTAACCCATAACAATACATACAATTTAATCTACTTTTAATCTGACCTTCAAGTGGAGTTATGTTGTACTGCTGAGCTTATAATAGATCTCTCTGTTGGTCGGTACATACGTGTAAAAGACTTACACGCTAAGTCATAGACTTAGTGACGCATAACAATAATGATGCATTTCTCATAATTATAAACATGCAATCTATGAATTCAAACATATCACCTATGATTCAATATACAAAATAACATATGATAATGCAAACATTTTTAATACATTTCTATACTTACCATGAAACCAATATATCATTTCACAACCGAGCATATATAGTACCATATCAATTGATTTATTTACTCTCTTTAAAGACCATGTATTGGGCCATGTATACTTTTGAGAACTTAAGGTATGTGAGTAAATTGAGGTTGTGTACAATTATGATGTTACCACAACTCGTATAAATGTCCCAAAGGACCAGTCCAAAGATTCTGAAGAACCTAGGTAATCAGTCCATATATCCCGAAAAACATAGGTAAACAGTCCATATGTCCCGAAGAACGTAGGTAAACAGTTCATATATCCCGAAGAACACAGGTAAACCCTCGACCCTTGGCATGCCAACTATACCCATAGCTCTCATATCACATAACATGGACATTATCATTTATAACAGTTCAAATTACTTATTCATATCCTTTCTCTTATAAACACATATATTTTCTTTTCAGTCACTTATCACAGATACGTGTAATCATTGATCTTATAATCACATGTTCCTTCTCTTCTGTCACATACAACATGTATGTGTGAACATATATCTAATTTCATATAACACGTATCACAAATGCATGTATTCACATAGATCATTTCTCATTTGTTCAGGTAACCTTGCATGTCATATCAAGTAACATATATCATACGTTGCATTTTCACGTAAGCATGTAAATCATGTAACATATAATAACATACATCCATTTCTATGTACTAATGCACACATAGTAATCACATAACATTTTATAAGTTACTTCTTACCATAACAACTCCATCATTGGCTCATCGCAAGCCAATGTTTGATCAATCACATAAGTACAATTTAAATTGCACTCACCTTAGCCTTGCTTGCTTGAATAAATCCTAATCCTTCGATTGTTCCGGAATTCGTTTAGGCTCTGTATCTACATAAATATAATTTTCAAGATGATTATAAGAAGTCTAAACCTTATACTTCGATGCTATTAACTTAAACGAATTTAATAAACTCATATTCCTAATTTCCTTTAGGAGTGTACCGATGCACTATGGATGCTTCGGTACCCAAATTAGGTTCGAAATTCTCATGCATCGATGCACCCCTTAATGAATCGATGCACATTCGAATTTGGTCTTAGTGCATCGGTGCCCATTCATAGTGCATCGATGCACATGTCAATAATAAACTGGTTTCACCCGAAAATTCCAAAGCTCTTCATTAAATTTCCTCATATAAAACTCCTTTCATACCGCTAAACTCAACTACAACCATTTTAACTAACTTTTATCATTCCAACACTTTAGAATCTCCCATATCTCATTCAAATTCTTAAAACTAAGAATCATACCAAAATTTCCAGGTAATCCAAACTTATTTCTAACACTTATAACTTATTATTCACACCTATGACAAGTCAAATTCAACTTCTAAATCCATTTATATATCCTTATTCAAAATTTTACTTATCCACTTCCTATCTTTAATCCTTTATAACTTACAAATCTTTGAGTTTCTAAGTCCCTTTTTTCTTCCATCATGTTTCCTAAAGTTTCATGAATCAAAACCGTACTTGAATTTGAAGGATTAACCAAAAGAAAATCAACTCACCTTGGCTTGGGTTTCACGTTGGAGAGGAAGAAGATGAAGAGAGAAGGGGGAAGAGTAATCTGGAAACTTAACTTCCCAAATTATGATTCACATGGGTTTATAAAATACCCACTATCATTATTTTATTCCTTTCTTTGTTTAACGAACCTTTTACCCATTTCCTTCTCTTTCCTTTATTAATTCATCCTACACCAAATACTTCAATTAAATCCTTAAATTTCTCAATTTATTTAATTTGGTCATTGAAATTTAATTTTTCACAATTTAGTCACTAACCCGATATTGAGAATGTTACAATGACAAAACGCAGAATGCCGAGACATTACAAAATGTTAGACCTTCTCATAAGCCTCGTGTTATTGATGATCATTTAAATCCGTGCTAGATGATCTAAATCTTGGAATTGTGGCACTCAAATTTCAAGTTGCACATTTTGAGCTTAAACCAGTCATGCTTAATATGTTGAATTCCAAAAGGTAGTTTGAGGGCATGCCAATTGAAGATTCCAGGCAATATATTCACAATTTTTTGGAGGTTTGTGATTCTTTCCTCCAAGGAGTGTACGAGGATGTGCTGAAATTAAAGATGTTTTCATATTCTTTGCGTGACCGAGCAAGGGCTCGGTTGAGTTGTGTTCCATCCAGTTCGATGGAATCATGGGCCGATCTTTGCAAGAGTTTCTTATTGCGATATAACCCGCCGAACATGAAAACTCAGCTAAGGAATGACATAACATCCTTTCACCAAGGTGACGATGAATCTATTTATGAGTGTTGAGATCATTACAAGTGTTTGCTTTGAAAGTGTTCAAATAATGGTTTTAACGATTGGACTCAAGTAGTTATGTTTTATAATGGAGTCAATGCACCCACAAGGATGATGTTTGATGCCTCAGTAGATGGGACATTGCTGGATAAATCACCTATTGAGCCGTTTGCAATTTTGGATAGAATTGCCAATAATGACTATCAATTTCCTTCCTCAAGGCTTGGGAGTCGGAGGAAAACACCTGGTACATTTGAGTTAGATACCAAGGACTCGATGTCCTCTCAACTCTCAACTATTACTAATATGCTAAAAATTTACAACACTCCACTGAGGTAAAGGAAGTGAAAGCAAATAGCTCAACATGTATGTTATGCCAAGGCAATCACCACGAGAGCGAATGTCCAATCAACCATGAGTCCACCAACTTTGTAGGTAATTTCAATCGAGGCAATAATAATCCTTATTCCAACACTTATAATGCAGGATGACGTCAGTATCCCAATTTCTCATTGAGAAATCAAAGAGCCCACAATGTTAGTCAATCCACTCGGCAGTAGAATCACACTAAATCTCAAGGCTACCAAATGTTATGCGATGGCATAATGCCAACAAAGGAGCTTCATTTTCAGCGAGCATTAGTTCATTGGAAACTACAATTCAAGATTTCATATCTACCATGAAGACAATGTTGCAAGACCAGTCTACTTCAATTAAGAATCAAGGAGCTTTACTTCATAATCAAGGCGCCTTACTTCAAAGCCATAGTTCGTATTTAAGAGATTTGGAAGGTCAAGTTGGTCAGATTGTTGCGGCATTGCAAGAGCGTCAGCAAGGACATTTTCCAAGTGACACTGAAGTCACTAAAACGTATGGAAAAGAGCATTGTAACGTGTTAACTCTTAAGAGTGGAACAAAAAATAACCAACAAGTCAAGGTTGGTGGGACACAACATGATTATTTCTACCCCCACTACTGAAGAGGTTGAAGCTAAATTATATGATGATATCTTTTCTGAGAAGTACAAGGAGGAAAGTGGAGAAGTATGAGACAGTTACCACAGCAACAGAATTTTGCTCTTCATTGAGTAAGTTGCCACAAAAAGCAAAATGATCCGGGCAGATTCATTATTCCCTGTTCTATATGAGTTAATTTCATTCAAAAGGCACTATATGATCTTGGTTCAAGTGTGAACTTAATGCTGAAATCTATATTCTTGAAGCTTGGCATAGGAGTTAGGAGACCTACCTCGGTTATTTTACAACTTGTCGACCAATCCATGTTAAACCTCAAGGGAGAGTCAATGATGTCATAGTATGGGTGGATAGATTTGTGTTTCTGGTCGACTTCCTAATTCTGAATTATGAAGTTGATGCCAAGGCTCCCATCATTATGGGTAGACCTTTCCTAGAAACTAGTCATATTTTGATAGATTATGAAAAATGTTAACTCACCATGAGAGTAGTTGATCAGTGTGTAACTGTCAATGTGTTTTGTACTCTCAAGTATGTTGATGACACTGAAGAGTGCCAAGTAATTTATGAACTAATCTCATTGATTGAAGAAGAAACTGAACAACTTTGCCAGAACAATTTTATTCAGCTAGCATACAAGGAATATTTGATGGATGATGAAAGCTTAGAGGAGCATGACAACTTCCCAATTTTGGAGGAGTGATCTAGCTTAATACTATCTAGATCAGATATGAACTTTGAACCCCTGAATTTTAATGAATTTATTCCTCTTAAGCCATCATTATTGCATGCACCTACCCTAGAGCTTAAGCCTTTCCCAGGGCATCTAAAATATGTCTACTTGGGTAGTGAAAACATGTTACCTATGATTATTTCCTCTAACCTTACTACTAACCAAGAGCAGAGTTTGTTAAGTGTTTTGATGCAGCATAAGAAATCACTTGGTTGGATTATGGCTGATTTGAAAGGAATTAGTCCCACGATTTACATGCATAAGATTTTGCTAGAGGGATACCATGGAAACTCGATAGAACTACAAAGAAGACTCAACCCTGTTATAAAGAAAGTAGTAATGAAAGAAATTCTGAAATGGCTTGATGCTAGAGTGATTTACCCTATATCGAATAGCTCATGGGTGAGCCCTATCCAATATGTACTAAAGAAAAGAGGCACGATTGTGATAACAAACGAGGATAATGAACTATTACCTACTCGTACTATTACTATATGGAGGATATGTATGGATTATCGTAAGCTCAACAAAGCTACAAAGAATGGCCATTTTCCTCTGCCTTTCATCGATCAAATGTTGGATCAATTGGCAGGCAAAGCATTCTATTACTTTTTAGATGGGTATTCAGGGTACAATCAAATTGCCATCGCACCAGAGGACCTGGAGAAGACTACATTTACTTGTCCCTATGACACTTTTGCCTTTAGGAGGATGCCTTTTGGACTCTGTAATTCCCTGGCAACTTTCCAACGATGCATGTAAGCTATATTTTCTGACATGGTTGAGGACTTCCTTGAGATCTTCATGGATAACTTCTCCATTTCAAGAGACGACTTCGAGCGATACCTCAACAATTTGGCAAAATTTCTCAAAAGATACGAGGAAGCTGATCTAGTCTTGAATTGGGAGAAATATCACTTCATGGTGACTGAAAGCATTGTGTTAGGCCACAAGATATCTCACAAGGGCATTGAGGTGGATAAAGTGAAAATTAAAGTGATTGAAAAATTGCCACCGCCAACTTCTGTCAAGGGTATAAGGAGTTTCCTTGGACATGCTGGATTTTATAGAAGATTTATCAAGGACTTCTCCAAGATTTCTAAGCCCTTATGCACATTGCTTTAACAGAACTAACCCTTTGTGTTTGATGGGTTATGCCTCAGTGAGTTCACTAAGCTGAAGCAATGATTGATCTCAGCGCCTATTGTAGTTCCTCCCGATTGGACATCACCGTTTGAGCTGATGTGTGATGTGAGCTATTTTGGGGTTATTGTGGGACAACGCCGAGGTAAACTTTTTCATGTTATATATTATGCTAGTAGTACCTTGAATGAAACACAATTGAACTACACCACCACTGAGAAAGAATTACTTGTCGTGATATTTGTTTTTGATAAATTTAGACCATACCTAATAGGCCCTAAAGTTATTATTCACACTGATCACTCGACTATAAAATACTTAGTGAACAAAAAGGATACAAAGCCTAGACTTATTATGTGGATCTTACTTTTGCAAGAATTTGACTTAGAGGTTGTATATTTTTGTATTTTTACCGTAATATGTATTTTATTCGTTGAAATATATTTCATTTACGTTTTGAATATGAAAAAGACTTATATATACAACATGTGACCACCTAGGGGTCTAGGGGGTTACAAGTCCTACTTGAAAGAATTTTGTGTGGACATCAAACCTTGGTCTAAGTCGATAAAAGAGGTGGAGCATGCAACATGGATTGAAGTTTCTAACATCCCCTTCACTACTGGAATCATACCACTCTGAGGAAGTTGGCGACTTTATGGGGGGAAGTTTGAGGCATTTGAGGAAAATATGAACCATTAGTTAGATTGTGAAAATGTTTCTATCCTTATTACCACCAAACAAAGAACTTGGATTATGGAGTGGTGGAAATGGTGATAGAAAATATGACCTATGAAATGGGGTAATTGAGCTTGGTTTCGTGGATAAAACTGAAGTAATAGTGGAAAGCAAAAGATTATGAGTGGGAATCATCGAAGAAGTTTTCCAAAGAAAAGGCGTTTGAAGCATCACCGGTAAAACTAGGAAGCCATGATAGCCATATGGAGGTTGAAGAAGCATTGAATGATGGCAGTCTTAGAAAGAGGCCTGTCGAATGCAATGATGATGGGGGTAAGAATGTGAATGCCAACAGGCTCATGGAGGATTCAGGATAACTATCGATGACTATTAAGAAAAATAAAAATCACATGTTTGATAACATTGAATGGATTGGAGGGATCTTGATATTTGGCATGGAAATAGGTAAAAGTAGTGCGG
This sequence comes from Hibiscus syriacus, assembly GCF_006381635.1. NCBI lineage: Eukaryota > Viridiplantae > Streptophyta > Magnoliopsida > Malvales > Malvaceae > Hibiscus > Hibiscus syriacus. Next base: position 516,142 of record NW_024063213.1, read on the forward strand.
GAGCCGTTGAATTGGATGAGTTACCTTTAGAAAATATACAAGATGATGCAAGTGAGCCATTTAATGAGGATGAGTCAGATCGGTTGAACCCGAGAGCCTTGGAAGATGCTAATAGTATGGGCCTTGGTGTTTTAAATGATACTGGGTTGAATGCTGGTTCTGTTTTGTGGGCCATAGAATATGATGGGAAAATGAGTGAACGACAAAGATTAGAGGGGATTCTGGGGCAGTCTGATGCAGAGTTATCTAAAATTGGCCTCCTGGAGGAAGATTCAGCTTCCTCTTTCCCTGAACTTGACCAGGTGGGCAAAAATAGAAAGTAAGAAAATTCGGGTTTCTATTGAACATTCAATATAAAGTACTATCCATTTCTGATAGAAAGAAAAGGGATAGAGCTTTTAAGAAGAACAAGTCTAAGGGGTTGAACTTGCTGAACTTTCTGGTCGCTTGCTGTCGGATTCCGACCTTAAGAGAAAGTGGCATGCGATGAAAAAAGGGGTTGCATCGACTCCGAAATTGAGAAAAAAACTAAGAATTCAGGTAATCAGTAATGAACTTGGGGTTGTGAATGAATTGGCTTCTCTTTAGGTCTTTTGATTTCTAAATCAGCGTTGTTAGGGCCTAACCATTTCGGTATGTTTTTCTTAGACTTTATAGATTAGCCATTAATAAAAGGGCTGTCGTTACAGAGATTCTAGGAAGCGTTGATTCAGCAAATTCCAATTGGTTGAATATTTTTTATAGAACCCTCCTCGAATGTAAGTTGTTTATCTCGATGAATTAAAGAAATTGCATATGGAGGTTAAGATTGTTCAAGGCAAAAGTGATAGAATTAAATGGCTACATGATCAAGGTGTTACCTTTTCAGTTAAAAGGTTATCTCTTCTAATTTTCTACGCTGATGTAGAAGAATCAGTCTTTGAATTTTATAAAATTTGGAAGTTTTTTGTTCCCCCGAAGATAAAAAATTTGTTGTGGATGCTCAAGATTTATAGATATCCTACCAAAGGCTTTCTTAACAACCATGGCTTGGAGGTAGAAAATATGGAATGCTTATGTTGCTGGTGTGGTGTGAGTTTGGAGGAGGCGGATCATATTTTTATAAACTGCTCTTTTATTAAATATTTCTGGGTAGCACTTTCACAGTGGTGAAGGGTGTCTTGCGGTGGTTCATGTACTGTAGATGCAGTCTTTCAATGGTGTTTTTCTACTCAGATCCCTACAAAATTCAAAGGCCTTTCGCTTGTGTCAGTCTCGGCCACGCTTTGGACCATCTGGTTACGCCGTAATGAGTGGGTGTTTAATGAGAAGCATATTTCTTTAAAGGCGGTGTTGTTCCAAGTTAAATTGCGTGCATTGTCTTGGTTAAATGCGTTGAAAGCTAATATAGTGATTAATGAGTCGATTTGGTGGAATAATCTGAGGGACTGTCTATCCACGAATTTGTGCTAAATTAGGAGAGCTGTTGATCTGGAACCTAGTGGCTGGATGTTCTGTTTTGCTGGTGTTGCTAAAGCGGGTTGAGGGGTAGTCTTCGCTCTCCTTCTAGTGCCCTTAGGGCCTTATTCTATGGCCTTTCTCTGGACAACAGTACCATTGGTTCCGATCTGGAGGCGATTAAGTTAGCATTGGAATTGTTTTTGAATGCTGCGTTTGAGGGAGCTAGGTCTTTGTTGTTGATTTCCACTTCCTGTTTTGCTTTGAATTGGATCTCCAAACCTGTGCATTGAAATTTGTGCAGTTGCTGGATAATACTGAGGTGAAGGTTTCTATGCTCGATTCTGTCTCGTTTAATATTGTTGTGCCTTATCCATCGATGGCGGATGGGTTGGCAAATTTTGGCTTGGCTAGGCATGATACTTTTATGGCCCGGTGGTAAGCTTTTTCTGGTTTAATCTTACTGGTTTTGAAGGGTCGTGTTGTGTGTAGTTCCTTTTGGTTTGTTTCAAGTTGGCGCTCAGGCTAGTTCTACAGTGGCTCAGAGTAGAAATTCAGACTAAGTAAAACTCTCCAATCTCTATTCTTGCAAGAGAAATGGTTTTTAAAATGATCAAGAATTTTCTTCTTCAATTCAAGTGGATCAACTATCCACTGACCATCAAAACAAAGGCTATTTATTAATTTCTTCTTCGCTCTGACTTTAACTGTTCGATGAAAATAGGTTGTATTTGAGTCTCCCGATTTAAGCCAATTTTTCCTATCATATATATTTAATCATCTATTTCCGACTCCAACTCCATCAACAAAACTAAGTGTTGAATAATTATAATTTAAACATAATTAATAGTGAAGAGTTGTAATTTTTCATCAACTTATTATGATAAACATATGTGACTATTCATCATGAATGGACATGCTTATTCATTATGAATAGATATGACCCTTATATGATGAAAAAATGTAATGGGTAATCACCATTTTTGTCTTATCATCATCGTTGTCATCATCATTATTAAAACAACCCTAAATTTAAATAAAAATTATTACAAACCCATTTTACAAGGCCCAAAAAACCCAAAGCCCAACAACAACAAAAATGTAATGTTCCAAACCCTAGCCAACCCTTGCCTAATCATAGTCATTAGATCATATCTGACCCAATGTTTAAGATTGATCCTGATTAGGGTTTCACCCTAAACTTCAATCAGGCAAATGTCTCCACGTGTGTCTCTCTCTACATGCATGAGATGCACGTGCCCGCCTCGTTGATTCCCCATGCACAATCTGATGACGTCGTTGCCAGATTTCTCACCGGTCACTGCAGAAACAGACAAAGGGAGCCTCGAGTAAAATGTTTACCTCGTGTTTTTGCCGAGGTCACCTCCATTGGTGAAGCATATCTACAACCGTGTTCTCTTACTCAGTCAGTGCACAAGAGCTAAACAAACAAACAAAAAACACAATAAACCGGAAACCCTTCATTCCCTTTTCATGCAAAATGAAAGATAAAAAAGGGGATGAGTCTCTTTATAAAAGTGGATCCACGTAAAAACGAAAAAAGGGGAGTGAGGGAAGAGACTTTCGAAGAACTAAAAAAATAGGAAAAAGAGAGAGACTTTTACTGGTGGAGCATTTAGGTTTCGTCATCGAAGAAAAGGGGACCGTCATTCATGGAAGGTAATCCCGTTCGAATCTTCTAGATCTAGGACAAGGGAAAAGGATCTAGGGAGGTGATCGGTGTCTTCGGGTTTAGGGGAAGAAAAGGTTCATTTTGGGTTAGGTTTCTTGGACTCTAGCTGTCGTGTGCGGCGGCGGAGTACGCCGATGAACGGTGGTTGGATGCTATTGGCCTCCCCGACGAGGTGTAGAGAGGAGAGAGCTAAGATAAAAGGGATTTCCCCATTTGGTAAAAAACAAGAATAAACAAATAAAAAATAAGGCCATTTTCGAGCATATGTTGGGCTTATACACCCGTGCCTAAATGGTGTCATTTTAAGGGAATTTGTTCATTTTAGCGCTTGGGTAAAACCCTGTGTAGGTCCTTCAGTTTTAGTAATCTTTCAATCTAGTCACAAAATGGATAGTTTGGGTTTAGGGGATCGCCATTCACCGAAGGTAATCCCTTCAAATCTTCTATATCTAGGACAAGGGAAAAGGATATAGGTAGAGTGGTCGGTGTCTTCGGGTTTAGGGGAAGGAAAGGTTCATTTTGGGTTAGGTTTCTTGGACTCCGGTCGCCGTATATGATGGAGGAGTACGCCGATGAGCAGTAGTCAGATGCTATCGACCTCCCTGACGAGGTGTAGAGAGGAGAAAGTTGAGAGAAAAAGGGATTTTCCCGTTGGGTAAAAAAAGAATGAAACAAATAAAAAACAAGTCATTTTTGAGCATATGTTGAACTTATATACCGGAGCCTAAACAGTGCCATTTTAGGGGAATTTGCGCGTTTAGCGCTTGGGTAAAAGCCTGTGTGATTTTTGTAATCTTTCAATCTAGTCACCAAATAGATAGTTTTATTTCTTTCTATTTCAAGCTCTAAATTTTTATGCATTTACATTTTTTGTCACTATTTGAACTTCTACATTCCTTGTTGAATTATGGAATTAAGTCTTAAATTATTGATGTATTTCATTTTGGTCCTTCGTGAAATAAAAGTTTAGGAAATGCCATATTCCTGTTAAGCCACCATAATTTATTAGGTTTTATATTATAGTCATTGTCCTTCATTGATTATTATATATAATAAAATGGTTTTAATACGAAGTGACCCCTCTAGTTTTATTAAGTGTTTATTCTGGTCACTTTACTAGTTTAGTTATCATAAAATAAAATGAAATTATTGCCTATAAGTCTTTGTCATTCTTGTTTAGTCCTAGTTTAGTTTATAAATTTTATTTATTTAGTATACACGTTTTGTTTGTATTTATTAAGACATTAATATAACTCACATGCTAAATATTTTCTTTAAAATGTCATAATACCCCTAAAATTTGATAATGTTTATTCATAGATTTATTTAATACCCATATCAATTTTCAAGAACATATTTCATAGAATAGGTGTGAGAAGTACGAACCTATCGAGATAGTACAATTCAATATGACGTTCGAACGAAAGTGAATTTCAAAACAATCGAGTATGCTGATAAAAATAATAATAATAATAATAATAAAATCATCATTTTGTTTAAATAATGAAAATATGTTTTTTAGTATGTTATTTAATTTATTTCTTCATATTCAATTCATGTTTAATGAGTGGTTTTAATAAATTACTCAAAATAAATTGATAAATATACGATAAAAATATCACATTTTAAATTTTGAATCAAATCTACAAGTTCCGCCACTACGACAATATATAAGTGGTCAACTATCAATTTTGGGCGTTGTGGGGGTGTTGATCCTTTCCCACATGTAACCTACTCTCGATCCCTTAAAAATGAATCTTTGGTAACACTGACTAATTCTTGTCTTTATAATGATTTTTTAAATTCTTTTAGAAGACGTTTTTATGTATTCGGCCTACCTAATTCAAAGGTCGATGGCCACTCCAAATTAAACGATTCCGAACCCCATCATTTCTCAAAATTCGTAGCGTATTATTTTTAACTCATTAAAAATGGCATCGATAACTTGGCGACTCCACTGGAGACTGGTTAGAGAGTCAGACCATTAATAGCGTATGCATTTTTTAGTGGTGGAAATTGTGGATTTGAGTCTAAAATTTGCTTATGATCCTTTTCATTGAACATTGCTTAATTTATTTTTCATTCTTTATGTAAATAGTTTTACTAATGTTTAAATTCATGGTTACAATTTCATTGAATTTCCCTTTGTCGAATGTGCTTTTATATTTGTTTTGTCTTTGTTAAAGGTTTGTATGTTTATCCTCACATACTTCACTAGCATCAAATGACATAAGTTCTATAACCGTGCTCCGTCCTGATTAGATAGGGGTGAATGCTATGTTTTCATGGTGAATTTATCCCCATGTGAGCTATAGTTACTGACCTATGAGATACACGCCTTGTATCTTCGTGAGAATTTATTTCCTCGTATGGGTGTAAGGAGGTGGATCTCCTCAAATTGAACTCGTTCTGTTTGAAGCTTGTAATGGGTGAGGATCGAGGGTTTGGAAGCCCAATAGGGCACCAACATTAGGGAAAATAGGTGGTTACAAAGGAAAAAAAACTTTAAACCTTCGCCATTTTCATTAAATTCATAGAATAAATTTTCCTAATGAAAGCATGTGAACTAGATACCATGCAGTTAGGATTGATTTCTTGAAATAAAGCATATTGGGTAGACAACATGTTTAGGTGGGACTGACATCTAATAAAATCATGTGGGGTAGATACCATGATAGGGTAGGCACTATATTCATCTATGAATAGTCATTTTATCTTTTTTGATTATCTCATTTGTACTAACTTATTTCTTGTTTTTATGTCATTTTTGCCTTTTTCATATTACCATCATCACATGATGCAAAGGTGTTGATTCGCAATTGAATATCTAAGTGAAAATGTTTCAAAGGGAGAAAGAAGTTTTTAATCAAGTGGTCGCATAGAAAGACATCTACCGAGGAGAGAATAAGTAGGAAGCTCGCTTAAATAACAAGGCGTCGGAGTTGATAGATAGAATGACATCCAAGATTGGAGGGTATCGAATGGACATCATCTAAGATGAGCCATACTTTTAATGGAGCCTTTACACAAGCCCATGGGAATAGAGTATTTGAGAGGTCGAGTTTCTAAGGATGAAGCACCAAGATAAAGCATCAACATACTTTAGACCAAGAGCCCAAGCAAAGGATTGTCTATAAAATGGGTTACCTTGTAATGTGAAGACTTTGATCTCCAATGAAACTTTTTCTATGATATTCATTGTCGGGAACAATAACATTTTGCGTTTGCATTTGCACTTACATTTATATCCTTACATCTCTACGTTTGTATCTATATGCAATTACATTTATTGAAGAATTATAACATTCATGCATTCAATAAAACACCTTAAATAATAATATAAGATTTCCGATCGCAATGATCCTAGCCCCTACTAGTAGCAAGAATATTTCACGTTTTCACAATAAAGGAAGATGAATAAGGAAATGAAAGACATGTTAATGAAATTTGAGCAAGAACAAAAGGATTTGCAAGAGGACATGAGAAGTAGGTTGGCAAAGATCGAGGCCGACATTGCAAACTCGCAACTTGAAATGCTAAAAAAGATAAAGGATATATTCAAGAAACCCATGACTGTTGAGAAACTTCTTGCTAAAATCCCCACATCATCTAGCCAAAACCCTACGCATCCTTCGAGTTCTACATCTATTCACATTACTGTGGATACCCCTGTACACCAAGAATCTCGACCTCAAGCGTTCTTCAAAATTGAGAACCCACCATAACATCAAGATGGAACTTTTCTTCACATTAATTATCCTATTATATTTGAGATGAAGTCGAGAGAGTTTCATGCTGAAAATAAGGTCCATAATCTAAATGAATTTTCTAATAAGGAAAAACTCACTGAGTAGGTGAAGAATTTGGAGGAGAGAATAAAATCTAGGGAAATGGCTGAGTCATTTTATGGATTTAACACCAAAAAGTTGAGTATGGTCCTCAATTTGGTCCTTTTACCTAAGTTCCAAGCTCCTGACTTTGAGAAGTATGTTGGGACTTCATATCCTTCATCCCATATCACCATGTTCTATAGGAGAATGGGTGGATACTTAGAGAATAAGAATCTACTGATCCACTATTTTCAAGATAGTCTGACTAATCCCCGCTTCTAGATAGTATAATCAACTAAGTCGTACTCAAATCTATTCTTGCAAAGATTTAGAGTAGGCCTTTTTAGGTTAATATAAGCACATGACTAATATGGCCCCTCATCAAATAAGCTACAAAGTATGGATATAAAGTATAACGAGAGCTTCTGACAGTACGCACAATAATTGAGGGATGTTGTATCCTAAGTGCATCCATCAATGACTGAAAGGGAGTTTACTATTATGTTCATCAATACCTTAAAGTCCCTATATATCGATTACATCATATGGTCGGCCACTAAGAGTTTTTCTGACACCATCATGTGTGGAGAAATGATCGAGAGAGCTATCAAGAATGGTAAGATAAGGGGTAATACTAACGTCAAGGAAAAGGTTAAGGTTAATATAGTGGGATCTTATTCAGCTAATCATAAGACCAGATAACATAAGGTGAACCGAGAGAAGACTTATATTGACCCAATTTCCATGACATAGGAAATATTTCTCCCAACACATGTTGAGATGAACCTAGTGACTCTAGTGCAATCCAAGCCAAAGGAACCCTCGTTTTCTGAAGACTATGAAGTTTGCAGTGTGTAATTACCGCATAGGAAGCTCAGAGCATATTACTGATAACTCTGAGGCATTTAGGCGCAAGGTTTAGAATTTGATCGATTCGGGGGCATAGACTTTCAAAGAGTGATGTGGCATTTTGATGCAAGTAAAGAAAAAGTCATTACATTTACAATGAATCTTTGTTGCACTTGTATGAAAAAAAAACATTTTATCTTGTTTGAACTTGCTTTTCTTTCTTTCTTTTTAGGTTAATTTTTGGGAATTAAATTCTAAAGATGAGACTTCTAACCTTCAATGACACCCAGTCTATAATATGTTCTTCTTGATGATCATATACCCACGAAGTTAATATAATTATGTATACAATAAAGTTTAGTTATTCCTCTAAAGTAATTAGTTAAAAGCCTTGTCTTTATGGATAGATTCCTTTATCTAGTGAAATAAAGGCAAGTAATAAATATGTATATGTTTACGATAAAGTTAAACTATCCCTATAAAGTAATTGGTTAAAATCCTGGGCTTTTTGGATAGATTTCTTCAGCTAGCCTAATAAAGGAAAATTTTAATTTAATTTAATTAATAAGGAGTTTCAATGAAGATAGATTAAGGGAATTGAGAAACACTTGTTATAGTCAACTTCACACAAGCACTCAAGAATTTTTTTTCTTTAGACTGGTATTTCCACACTACCTCTACTGAAGGATTCTATGAAGCTTGAACAAATGAGAGATTTCATAGAAGTGTTTTAAAAGGTATTATAATTGATTACACTAGTTGTGTATTTTTGTATGATTCTGATTAAAATGACAAGCCGATAAAGAGGGGCATGTCACAATGTTCACAAGGACTGAGAAATAAATAATATATAGACAATTGAAACCTTAGAAAAAGTAGAAAACCAACCTAAAACTAACCCATCAATCCTAACACTTGTCAAAGGGTTCTAACTTTGAAAATTTAAAGAACAATTGATTCTTTTGATAATCAATGAACTCGTGTTTTGTAATTTACTTCATTTGTGAGCTTAAGAAGGGGCATTATTTTGTTTCTCCAACAAACTTTTCAAAAGAAGATAAAAAATATTCTCAAACAAGATAATTTCCTTAAAGTTGTACCTCAGAAAGGCTCTAAGAAATAGAATCTCGAAATTGAAAATTATGCAAAGAAATTGAATAGCAATATTGTATAGGCCAGGAGGAGCAATCTGTCAAGAAATGAAGACTCAAGAAAAGATAAAGACTCAACAAAGAGAATGAAGTGAAGATTTATAAGACAGTGGAACTCGCAATACTAAAATGACACCATGCATGCATATCTAGGCATTTGTAAAAATAGGGGCATACACATTTATTTTTCATCAAGTTTTGAATGCTTGACAGGAATCTTAAATATAAACCAAGATTTCATTTCACGATGTTGTGAGAAAGAAGATAATTTCAGCAAAGGTTTAAAGTTCTTCAAAGAGAAGATATAACAATATTTTCAATGAAAGGGTTTATAATGAGAATAACTTGTCTGATGAGAGAGAATAAGTTCATAAGGGGAATAACTTGTTCAACCTGAACTCATCCATCACATAAGAAGTTGGATCAACATTATCTCGCTTGAGATAGTTTCCCTTGAAACTCAAAATTCAATATCATTTCACTTGAGGTTTAAATCCATCACATAAAGATTTGGATCAGTATCACCTTTTAGCTCGATTCCATCATATAAAGAGTTTAATCAGCATCATACGAGATAGTTCAAATCCATCACATAATAAGTTGGATCAGAATTTCCAAGAGAAGAAGTTCTTAATGAGAAGAACTAGTTCAATCTTGCTCGATTCCATCAAAGAAAGATTTGGATCAACATTCCAAAGAGAAGAAATTCATAATGAGAAGAAATTTTTCAATATTTGCTCGATTTCATCACAGAAAGAGTTGGATCAATATTCCTAAGAGAAGAAGTTCATAATGAGAATAACTTGTTCAATCTTTGTTCGATTCCATCATAGAAGGAGTTGGATCAGTATTCCCAAGAGAATAAGTTCATAATGAGGAGAACTTATTCAATCTTTGCTCGATTCCATCATAGAAGGAGTTAGATCAGTATTCCCAAGAGAAGAAGTTCATAATGAGAAGAACATATTCAATCTTTGCTCGATTCCATCACAGAAGAGTTGGATCAGCATTCCCAATAGAAGAAGTTCATAATGAGAAAAACTTGTTCAACCCCTACTCGATCCATCCCAGAAGGAGTTGGATCAACACTTTCGGAGAGTTCAGAATGATAAGAACTCATCGCTCAATAAGCTCGATAGCACAAAAAAATGGTGCTTTATGTCTTTACTCCATTCCAGTTTCACCGTAATGAGAAAAGAGAGGTATTTGTAATCACCATTTTTGTCATATCAATATTATTATTAAAAACCCCAAAATTTATGAATTTTCTTAAAACTGTTTTAAAAGACGCTTTTAGGTATTCGACCTACCTAATCCAAAGCTCAATGTCGACTCCAAATTAAAACGATTTTGAAACCCATCATTTCTCAAAAATCGTAGCATATTATTTTTAACTCGATAAAAAATGATGTCAGCATAATGAATAGTTATAACTATTCTATTAGTCACTTACAATTCCTATATAAAGGATTGTAAGTGATGAAGCAAAGTATTGCATTCCAATTTATTTCCAAAGTTTCTTCTTATATATTCTTCTTCCTCTATAAAGTTTAAGTTGCATACTTTTATATTTCAACAAGTGGTACTCAGAGTTTGGTTCGATAATAAGTGAAGATGGTAAAAAAAGGGTATGTTTCCATTTCAATTCCCTCGTCTCACAAAAGACAACTATGATATTTGGTGTATCCATATGGAGGCTCTACTCGAGGAACAAGATGCTTGGGAGATTACCCACAATGGTTATGAATCTCCTGAAGATTAGACGTCATTGTCACAACAAGAAAATGAGGCTTTGACAAAGACAAAGAAGAAGGACCAACAAACTCTTACCCTTATCCACCAATGTATGAATTATTCAATATTTGTAAAAGTGACAAATATCAACACCACAAAGGAAGCATGAGAGATTTTTGCAAAATTCTCTCTAAGGAGTTGACAAAGTGAAGAAGGTTAGACTCCATGTATTGCAAGGTGACTTTGAAACCTTGCCAATGAAGGAATCCGAGTCCATTTTGGATTATTACTTTTAGGTGATGGCTATTATCAACCAAATAAAGATATCAGAGAAACTTTAGATGATTTTCGTGTAATTGAAAAGATTCTTCTTTCCTTGACTCCAAATTTTGATTATATGGTTTATGTCATTGAGTCAAAAGATTTAGACTCTATGACTATTGAACAAGTTATGGGTAAGTTGCAAGCTTAAAAAGACAAATTCAATAGGTGAGAAGATGAGTCTATTCAATAAGCCCTCAAAGCAATGTGTCATTAAAAAACAACAAAGAAGAAAAGATCTAAAAGGATCGAGGATGTAGACGAGGTCGAGATTATGGCCAATGAGGATATGGAAGAAGTGAACGTGAAGATAATACAAGTAATGATGTAAGTTCATCATCAAGAAACCAGAAAAGATCAAAGGGAAGAGAAAGGTTTAATAATCAAAGATCGAATGAAAGGATTTATGACAAGTCCAATGTTAAATGTTATAATTGTCATAAATTTGGTCAATTTTCTTGGGAATGCCAAAATAAAAGCAGAAATAAAGAGAGAGTTAATTTCATTGAAGATCAACAAGATGTTAAAGAGCCAACTTTGTTATTAACACTAAAAAAAGAATAAAACAATGACCAAAGCACTTTGTACCTTGACAAAGGAGCAAGCAATCACATGTGTGGAGACAAAGAGGCATTTTTGGAGCTTGATGAGAAATTTAAAGGTGATGTTTCATTTGAAGACTCCTCAAAAGTCCAAAGTCATTAGAAATGAACAATATTGATTTCTCTAAAAGATGACAGACATGTCTTGTTACCGATATTTATTATGTGCCCAAACTAAAGAGTAATATTTTGAGTTTAGGGAGATTCCTTGAAAGAGGTTATGAAGTTCACATGAAAGATCATTGTCTTTGGCTAAGATATCAATATGTCAAATTGGTTGCTAAAGTATCAATGTCGAAGAATAAAATGTTTTTATTGAATCTCAAGACGATTGATGAAAGTGCTAGAAGACTAGTGTGGAAGATGATGCATGGTGTAGGCACATGAGATTTGTTCACTTGAATTTTGGAGCCCTCAAAATGCTTGGAGAAAAGAAGATGGTAAATGGAATTTCGATCATTAGTCACCCTAACCAATTGTGTGAGGCATGTCTCCTAGGCAAGCATGCAAGTATGGGTCTTCCAAAATAAGCAACATCATTAGAAACTAAGACTCTTCAACTTTTTCATACCAATATATGTGGACCAATAACTCCGCTATCATTTGGTAAAAGTAGATACTTCTTATTTTCTTTGATGATTACAATAGAAAGACTAGTTTACTTCTTGAATCATAAATCTATGGTTTTTGGTGCTTTTCAAAATTTTAAAGCCCTTATTGAAAAATAAAATGGCTATGAGATAAAATATTTAAGGTATAACAGAGGAGGCGAATTTACTTCCAATGAATTCAATGATTTTTGCAAAACACGTGTACATTTTATTTGACTATGCTTAGATTGCCATAACAAAATAAAGTTGTAAAACGAAAAAAAAAATATAATCATTCTTAACAAAGTCAGGCGTATGATGAAAGCAAAAAATATGCCTAAAGAATTTTGAGCTGAAGTTGTTACATGTGCATTTTATTTGTCTAATCGCTCGTCAACAAAGAAAGTAGATAATGTAACTCCTTAAGAAGCTTGGGGCAAAAAAAGCCAAGTGTGAGAAATTTTGGAGTGTTTGGAAGCATTGCCTATGCACATGTACCCGACATATGTAGATTCAAACTTGATGATCGAAGTTGCAAATATGTTTTTATTGGTTATGACTCAAAATCCAAAGGCTACAAGTTGTATAATCCAAGCAATAAAAGAATTTCTACCAGTCTTAATGTTGAGTTCGATGAAAAAGCGAGTTGGAATTAAACCACATAAGAAGAAACATACGATTTATTTCTGTATTTTGAAGAAGAACAAGATGTGATTCCTCCACAATATGTGAACCCTCCACATGATATGACTCATTCACCTTCACTTGATTTGATCTATGAAGAAAATTCTCGTGAAAGCTCAAGTTTCAAAGAAAGTTCGAATAAATGACCAAAGAAATTCAGAAGTGCCAGGGATTTGTATCGCACAACTGAAGATATTAATGACTTGTTTTGTCTACTGGTAGATAGTGACCCACTTAACTTCAAGGATACCATGAAAGATAAGAAATAAAGGCTAGAAATGGATAAAAAGATAAAATTCGTTGAGAAAAACAACATTTGGGAGTTATTTGAACTTCGAAAATGTTATAAAATTATTAGGGTCAAGTGGATTTAAAAAAATACGTGCAAAACTTAACATGATAAAAAATGTTCAAATTAAGGAGGAGTGTTGAATAATTATAATTATAATTTAAACATAATTAATAGTGAAGAGTTGTACTTTTACATCAACCTATTATTATGATGAATGTATGTGAATATTCATCATGAATGGATATACATATTCGTAATGAATAGATATAACTCTTGTATGATGAAAAGATGTAATTAACATTTATGACTATTTTAATAGTCACTTACAATTCCTATAGAAAGGATTGTGAGTGATGAAATAAAGTATTGTATTCCAGTTTAATTCTAAAGTTTCTTCTTATATACTTGTTCATCTCTTTAAAAGTTTAAGTTTCATACCTTCCTATCTGATCTTCCAGAAGGGACTGAATAAAATGATATCGTAATTGTATGTGCTTCGTCCTAGAATGAAAAGACGGATTCTTAGCTAGATGGATAGCACTTTGACTATCGCAATACAAGACATTATTTTTTTTGTTTCTTATCTAACTCTTCCAAGAAACTTTGGAGCCAAACCATCTCCTTGCTGGCTTCCATAAAAGCGACATATTCTGCTTTAGTTGTGGAGAGAGCAACTATCTTTTGTAGTTGAGAAACCCAACTCACTGTGGTACCTCCTAGAGTATAGACATACCCTATAGTTCTCCTTCTGATGTCAACATTTCCAGCTAAGTCAACATCTACGTAGCCTGTCAGTATCGTATCTCCACCTTTGAAACAAAGTGTTTTGTTTGTGGTACCCTGCATATATATGAGGATCTATTTGACTGTTTCTCAGTATACCTTGCCCGGATTATTCATGTACCTGCTAACAGCTCCCATTGCTTGAGCAATATATGGTCTAGTACAAACCATGGCATACATCAGACTTCCAATTGTTGAGGCATACGGCACATTCACCATGTGTGCACGTTCTTCCTCTGTCTTTCGTGACTTTGTTGAACCTGGTTTAGCATCTTGCATGTTGAACCTGGAGAGTACTTTGTTGATGTACTCGGCCTGTGATAATATCGAAGTCCCCGACTTTGTATCTCTCTTAATCCTCATCCCAAGAATCTGCTTTGTAGCGCCCAGATCTTTCATTGCAAACTGCTTCGACAATTATTTCTTCAAGTTTATAATCTCTTGCATGTCTAAGCCTGCAACGAGCATGTCATCAACGTACAATAATAAAATAATGAAGTTGTTGTCAAACTTCTTGATGTAGCAACAATGATCTACTTGGCATCTGGTAAAACCACTGCTACTCATGAAACTATTGAACTTCTTATACCACTGTCTAGGAGCTTGTTTTAAACCATACAAGCTCTTCTTCAACCTGTATACCAGGTTTTTCTTGTCTTCCTTTATGAAGCCTTCTGGCTGTTTTATATAGATTTCTTCCTCCAACTCACCATGAAGGAAAGTTGTCTTTACATCTAACTACTCAAGATGTAGATTTTCTGTAGCTACAATTTTCAACACCAGTTTGATTGTAGACAGTTTCACGATTGGAGAGAAAATTTCATTGTAGTCAATACATTCTTTTTGTTGAAAACCTTTGACAACCAATCTTGCTTTGTAGCATTTTCTCCCATCGTTCTATTCTTTGATCCTGTAAATCCACTTATTATGGAGCGCTTTCTTGCCTGGTGGTAATTCAGCTAATTCACACGTCTGATTTGACATAAGTGATTCCATCTCATCTTTCATGGAAGACTTTCATGGAAGACTCCCACTTGACTGAATCCTCTACCTGAATTGCTTCATCATAACACTCTGGTTCAACATTTTCAGTCAACAACAAGTAGTGCAAAGAAAGCGAATAACGCTGGGTTGGTTTAGGAATTCTGGAGGAGCGTCTCAGTTCTGGTGTGCCTAGTTCTTCTTGAACTGCTTCAAGACTGATCTGAACATCATTTCTAGAAATCTCCTTAAACTCAGCAAATTCCTTTGTTTCAACTTTGGTATTGGAGCTACTTGGTTCTATGGTTGACCTGTCTTTGTACATCATATTCTCATTGAAAATAACATCTCTGCTTCTGATGATCTTTCGATTTTCATAGCCACAAAACTGGTAATCGAACTTATCACCACCTTAACCAAAAAAGACACATTTGTTGGATTTGGCATCAAGTTTACTTCTTTCAGTAGAATTTATGTGTACATAAGAAATACAATCAAATACTCTTAAGTGTGAAATGTTTTTTTCTTTTCTGCTCCAAACTTCCTCTGGTATTCCACCATCCAAGGGAACTGAGGACCCACGGTTGATCAAGTAAGCTGCAGTGTTAATAGCTTCAGCCTATAGCAATTTGGGCAAGCCGACATGTATCCTCATGCTTCTGGCACGTTCATTTAGAGTTATGTTCATGCGCTCTGCTACGTCATTCTGTTGCGGTGTCATAGGAAATGTTGTCTTCATCTTGATCCCATTGTTTGCGCAAAAATCTCTGAATCTATTATTTCTGTACTCTCCTCCATTATCAGACCTCAATCGCTTGACTTTCAAACTAGTCTCATTTTCCACCATGGTCTTTCATTTTCTGAAGGTATCAAAGACTTTTTATTTCTTCTTCAGAAAATAAACCCACACATTCCGTGTAGAATCATCAATAAAGGTGACTTAATATAGTAAGCCTGCAAGAGATGGAACTGGAGATGGTCCCCATACATCAGTATGAACCAACTCTAACTTTTCAGCCTTGGGTGTCTTGCCAATCTTTGCAAAACTGACTTTCTTTTGTTTGCCAAAGATGTAATCCTCATATAGTTCGACATCTATATTATTTAGATCCGGTAGCTTCCCTTTTGACAAAAGTGTCTTCACCCCTTTCTCGCTCATATGGTCAAGCCTTTGGTGCTATACGTTTGATTTTCCATCAGCATCTGCTGCTGCAATGATATTCTCTAAATTTGAGGTTACATAAAGAGTACCAATCTTCTTACCACGAGCAATGACAAGTGCTCATTTGGTAATTTTCCATTCACAACCTAAAAAGGTTGTACAATATCATTCTCCATCAAGATGTCCTACAAAAATCAAATTTCTTTTGAGACCATGAATATGTCTCACTCCTTTCAGCTTCCAGGTGGTCTGGTTTGGCAACTTTAATCGGATGTCTCCTTTTCTGACGATCTTCAAGATTCTATCATCAGTTAGATGAACATTCCCAAAATCACCACTAACATAGTTCTCCATGATTTCTTGGCATGGGGTGTAGTAGAAAGATGCCCCTAAATCTAAGATCCATGATTCAATCAGACTGTTGACGCTTAGAATCATAGCTTTACCTGTTTCCTCTGTAATGTTGGCAGATTCCTGTGCGCCGGTATCTTTCTTCGGTGCTCGACAATCTCTTTTAAAGTGACCCTTCTTGCCGTAATTATAACAGGTAAAATCTTTCTTTCTCGTTCTTGATTTTCCCCTTCTAGATTTCGATCTACCACGATTTGGATTTCTTTATGAGGTTCTCCCTCTAGACTCAGTGTGCAAGGCTAAGGAGCTTGATGCTTCACCCGATTCTCTCCGTCGAATTTCTTCACTCAATACAAGATCCTGAACATTATCGAATTTCAATTTACAATTTCTCCACGAGCTGCTGACTGCTGTAACAGTAGCATTCCAATTGTCTGGTAGAGATGATAAGAGAATTAAAGCTAGAACTTCATCATAGAATTCAATTTCCACGGAATTCAACTGGGTTGTGATTGTGTTGAGTTCATTTAGGTGTTGAGCCACTGATGCCCCTTCTGTCATCCGCAAATTGAATAATCGCCTCATCAAGTGAACTTTATTTGAGGCCGATTGCTTCTCATACATACTAGAGAGAGTCGCCATAAGACTCGCCATGGTCTTTTTCTTTGTTATGTTGAAAGCAACATTGCGGGATAACGTCAGTCAGATAACTTCGAGGGCTTGTCTGTCGAGAAGAGCTCAGTCTTCATTCTTTATGCCATCTGGTTGTTTTCCTGAGAGAGTTTGATATATATTTTTCTGGTACAAAAAATCTTCAATCTACATCTTCCAAAACCCAAAGTCCGCACCATCGAACTTCTCAATTTTCACATTCCCTTCGTTTGCATCCATCGCTCCCACTCGAATCTGTCTTCTTTTGGATCGTTTCTGACAATTCTGCGAACCACTGTGTATTAGAACACCTCTGTTGACAAACTCGTATCGCATACCAAATTTTACTATTCACAAAATTTACTATTCATATGAATAGTAACCTCACAGAAAAAATCCGACAAAATTCACCACCAAAAGCTCTGATACCAGTTGTTAGGAAATGAAACGAGTAATTTCCCTATAACCATATTAGTGAGAATGCGAAATAAAAAGCAGAAAAAATAATACCCGAAATTGATAACAGAGTTTAGCCAATAATGCCTACGTCTCCAGACTGTTGTAGATCTTTTACTAAATAGAGAAAATTTACAAGTGTTTACAAAACACTCACAACTCACAAGAAAACTCTCTAAACTCTTTAGTATTGGGAGAAAGAAAAATGATTTGGGATGATTTTGAAGCTAAATGGGTAAGGGTATTTATAGTTGAAGCTTAAGGACTAATCTTTGAAAATACCCTAAAATACAAAGACTAAAGTGCAATAATCCCAAGCATGAAATTCAACAATTTCTGCCCACTTGCACCGAAAGTTTCTTCTGCCAGCAAACCCACCGAAAAATACTTTAAATCTTCAACAATTGTTGGCTGGCCACCGAATTGACTTTTAACAATTGTTTGAATCTTCAATAATTGTTGGTTGGCCACCGTATTAACTTTTAATACGATCCCCATATATTGCAGATATGATTTCCCATTGAGCATTTGGGAGAAAGAAGCCTTTAACGTATTGGTCCAGGCTAACCTTTTTGAACAATGGAGGATTGTGTGTTCATCAAGCTCAGCGATGGCCTAACATTTGCTTCAAGTTTAGGGTTTATGAAAAAGGCTACTGACATCCTCTTTTTTTCTCTGCATTTGGTACCACCTTATGCTCTATGCTACGGTAAACTCCACTGCTAAAGATCTGCAATACTTGAAACAGTTTTTTTGCTTAGCAAGAAATTTTTTATTATAAAATAAATTTTACCTAGAATGTAACTTTCATTAAAAACCTCCCTAATCCTAAATGGATGAAAATAATACATACAGTTAGTGGGAAAAAAACACACAACCATGGATTCAAAACGCGGTCGCGTTTTCGGTTGCGTTACGTTTATCACGGTCGCGGACGTAACGGATGCTATCGCCGTCACTGCGGGTATCGCAGCGTGAATTTTTTTAATTCGCACCACTTATTACAAAATATAATAAATTATAATTATAATTATAAAAAATAAATTTTAATGATATTTAGAGTGTTTTCTAACACTTATGAACTTCTAAAAACTTTTATTAATACATGAGCATAATTTTTACCATCATTAATTATTCTTATATTTATTTATAAATTTCTTAAAAATATTATACAAGAAACATAAAATTAAAATTAGAATTTATAAATATAAAACAATTCATTACTTCTATTATCAATAATATAATACAAAATATAATAAACATTTACTAACAGTTAAGAAAAATAAGTTTATTGCATAAATTAATAAATAATAAAAATAATTTAAGTGCATAAAATTTAAATTCAATATTCAATCTCTTAAAATAAATCATAATCATTTAAAAAATTAACCCATAAAATTATCACTTACCAAAAAAAATATTAAAATTTAAAACTCACAAAACTAAAATAAACCCAACAAAAAAATCCATAACATGTAACCCAAATCTTATTAATTTATTGGAATTTCTTTTTATCCAAACCCAAAAAATTAAAAGTAAAAATAAATAAATCTAAAACATAAATAAAATAAAAATTATTAAATCCCCAAGCCTCCTCTTCTTCTATCTCTGCGTGAGATAGGGGAGGCAAAGAAACACATCAAAATCAGAAAATTGGACCCCCCCGTGTTTATTTTTCGTTTGTAATTTTTATCAAAAAACTTCATTTTTTTTTTCTTGTAGATGTGTTGTTGAAAGCTTCCCCTGTTCTTTCTTTGTTGAAAAATTCTCAATTGGAACATCCTGTTCGCATGTTTTCCCCTCTTTATTGTCCCAAAAACATGTATGAGTCTGGTCATTTTCCTTTTTTTTTTTCTTTCTTCCAAGCTCTACTCTTCCCTCTAAAACCCCAAAAATCTATGGGTTTCAATTGATTTGATGTAACGGGAAATAACGGGAATAGCGGTCTGTTATTACCGTGATCGGCAATTACCAGTTAAGTTGCAGCCATAATCGGCCTCTATCGGTGTGATTATGCTTCACGCCGCTATTTTGGACAATAGTGATATCGGACGACGACATTACCGCGAAATAACGGCTCCGCTATTTGAAACCATGCACACAACCTCACATAGAAGCTAATGCCGACAGAACGAGACCACTTGAGCACTAAACTGTCAAACTACAGCACCAACAAAACAACTCAATGTACTTCAACGAGGCCTAATACCATCAAGCCTTAAAAATTAATTCGCTCAACGTTCCAACTTTCGCCAGACAAGGAGCCAACCCTTTACATTTATAATTCTCATAATATATATAGGGGGTCTCTGATAAGTGACAAGTGATGAGATTAAGAAAATTATTTTTTAACCTATTTAGTCAAGTCAAAAGAACATGATCTATATTAGTATGAAATGACTTTTGGATTCCAGCATGCAATTGTGAACCTCGAGCAACCATTCTATATAGGTTTGTAGCTGATGATAAAGGGGAAATATAGGCTTTTGATTTTTGTTATACTTTTTTTCCGATATTCTTATTAAATGGAAAGGATGGAGCACATCACATTTTGACCATCTGAATCAGCTTGTCTCTTAGCGACATATTATGACAGTTCTTTGACCAAATACATGCATCATGTATGTTATGCCTTGGCAGACGAGTTTCTTTCATATTTTCTATTGGAATGAATACTGCAATTAATTGCTAATTGATAAATAACCATTTTTTTGTATCATTTGATATAGGATTGTCAACTTCTATTTTTGACGCAAAAATGTAACCCCGTGCTGCAATGTTGAAAAGCCAATTTGCAGACACTATTTTGAAAGCTCAACAGAAGATACTACTTGATCATGTAAGTTTACGCTGGTTATATATTTTTTTAATGTTGTTCTGGGCGTTTTATGTTCATTGGTGTGAATTGCTTGTCTTCGTTATTTAATAATAACTTATGCTACTAATGTTATATAGGGTGATCCGGTGAAGTTGCTGCAGGAAATGGAAAGAATGCAGCGTGAAGGTGATAGTAACTCTTTGTAATTTTCCCAAAAGATCTTACTTAAGTTATGATAAAGATAATTGTCAATTTAATGTCATCTTTATATTCATTTTTATGTTAGTGTTAATAATACTTATCTTAGGTCTCCAATAGTTATGGTAGTCTATATCTTTTAATTTTCAAGTTATTTCGTTAAACTTTTTATGTATTTCCTTTTTAATTATTTGGTTTATTTTTTTAACTGTTTACTTATATGATCTTATTTTCACTATTTAGAAGTTCATGTGTACTCTCTTTGATGCTTTTAAGAAAAATGATTGATCAATGGATATTGCATTACTGGTTATTCGACTCGTACACTTAATTATTAGCTGAAAAACTATAAAGGAGCATCAACATAATCATCCTCTTCTCTTGTTCTGAATTGATACTGGTAGAGGCATAGCCCCTCCGAGGAATGAGGAAATCATGGCAAGAGCACGAGCCGGTTGGTAGCTCGGGTCTAAATGACCGGTGCCTCTCGCCGTCACAAACGTCAGACTGTTGTATTCCACCACATATCCTCCCACCTGATTGTTAAGACATTTCAACGCTATTTAACATGAAATATTGGTGTTCTTGTTTTGGTCTTACCTCATCCGTGGACAATGGACGCCAAGCAGTCTTGATGGGAAACTTGAGTTTGTTTATGGCATATCTGGTCGATGTAACCAGAACAGTCGAATCTAAGTCACCGCTGCAAAATAATCGAATCTCGAATCTAGCGAATGTCGCTTTTTAAAGATGATTATATGAACCGAATGGGAAAAAACAATTGGGGTTTTACCTACATAACCAAATTCTGATGCCATTTGCCATGAGATTCTTGATGATGGGTAAGATAGTTGCAGCACTGATGTCCAGCCACGATACATCGAGCGGCTGATCGTGGTACAATATATATAATATGGTTACGTTTAGATTTACTTTAATTAGAATTCTCGACACAGAAGCAAGATCATGGATTTACAACGTGGTTTAAGAAAAAATGGTTACTAAAATGATTGTAGACAAGGTCTTTTCAAAGAGAATGGAAGTCTACCACCGGCGTAAATCACTGTTTGTGAATAATCTACCATGGACGTTACATTGGAAGGGGTTATGGCAGATCTTTGACAGACATAAAGAAGTCTTGAACGTGTTTATTGCGGATGATAATTGCAGCAATAAACACGTTCAAAACTGCGTGGAATTAAGATATATGGGTTCAAAATATCTGTGCTGTATGCAAAGACAATCAACAAACCTATTATTAGGAATAACCAGGCAAGAACGCAATTCTGGAGACCAAAGTTGGTGAAGTCAATGTCATAAGAGGAAGTTGTTGCGGGGCCAAATACACAGAAGGTGATGGAGAGAAAAAAAAAGTAGAAGAGCATGCTGAAGAGGAGACGTGTGGAAATGAAGGAAATGCTTAGTTGGACAATAGCTACGGTATGTAGTGCAAGCAGTATTGAGAGAAGACTTCAGGTGAGATCAAGATTCAAAGAATTGGAGGTAAGGCTTTTCGAGTTATAATTGAAGATGCGGAACTCTACATGATTATAGAAGATCTTCATCGGTCATACTTGAAAGAAATTTTTATTGAAGTTATACCATGGTCGTAAAATTGGAATCAGGAGGAGAGGATAACCTGGGTGAAATTTTCTGGAATTCCATTACATTGTTGGAATGAAGTTACCTTGAAAAACAATATTCGAACTATGGGGCAGATTAGAAGCGTATGGGGAAAACCTTAACCACACTATGAACTATGAGAAGATCACTGTGATGATTTCAACATTCCAAAGGAGCAAATCAATGAGGTGGTGGAGCTGATGGTGGGTAATATAAAATATGAAGTGGGAGTTAGGGAGCTTGGTTTCTCAGATAATTCGAGTAATATGGTGAAGGACTTTGGCGAGTAGCAGCAGCTGGTGGAGGAGGGGGGGACAGGGATTGCAAACCAGATTACCTCATTATATGTGGAAAATATTTCAGCAGTTTTCCACTGGAAAGGACTATAGCAATTTTTTGGGAGACTTGGTGATGCAGTGGATGTGTTTATAGCAAGAACAAGGAGTAGAAAAGAGAATATTGAGATTATCAGTAAAAAGAAATTATTAAAAAATTAAAAAAATTAATCTCAATTATTAATAATTGAAGAAGTTTTCTTTTTAAATAACGTGCATTTGATAGATTAGCTATGAACGACGTCAACAAATAATATATATGAAGTACAATCTAAAATTCTAAACTATAAACCCCTAAATCATAAAAGAAAGTCATAACTATAAAACAAAGTTATAAGATTAGATAAAAACACAATCAAAACTAAACTAAAACTAAGTTCGCAGAATGTCGTGTCTCATGAACTTGAAACCCAACATGAACATGGAGTAATTACCAAGCTTCATCAAGATGATAGTCAACCATGGACATATCCAAGTGAGAGGAGGTCAATTTTCGGATTACATTATGTGCATTACTCTAAACTAAGGCTTGTGAACAAGAAAGCTCAACTACAAGACGTATGTCGTATGTAATGACAGTAGTTTCAGCAATCTCGACATCAGAACAATAGAGAAGAGAGATGACCTAACAAAACATGTAATTAAAGAAGTTTAATTCATAGAATATAACATTATTATTGAAATGTTAATATCTTGATTGATAGAGATAAGATTATGATATCTTGAAAATATAATATTATGAGTTCAAATAATTACATCTATATAGTAATGTGTTTTCAATAGAGCGATAAAATTTCAAATAAAAATTATTATTTTAAAAGATAACATTAACCTTACATAAATCCTTTCGCTTCATGATGTAATATATTAAACCATTAATCGAGGGTTGAAAAATTGTTCCCAAGTTTCTACTACTTGGGCCAAAATAGGGTCTGACAAAGCTAGTATTGTTGAAAGTCAAATGCACTTTCGGTGCATTGTGAAAAAAAATGGTAGGCACCGAAAAGGTGCATCAATTGTTGAAATATAAATGGTAAAATTATTAAATTTAGTCCATGAACTTTAGGTTATTTACAAGATTAGTCCTTAAACTTCAACTATAAATACCCTAGCTCATTTAGCTTCAAAATCATCCCAAATCATTCTAGCTTTCTCCCAATACTAGAGAATTTAGAGAGTTTTCTTGAGAGTTGTTTTTTTTTTCTTTTTATCAAGAGAGAATTGTCATTGTTTTCTCCTTGTTAGATCGAGAGAAGTTGTAATTCTTATTTTCTCATAGTGAAATTCTTCTACAGTTGCCCGCGGTTTTTTACCCTATATTATTTAGGGTGTTTCCACGTAAAATTTGTGTCTTCTTTATCTTCATTTTTCTCTCAAATTATCAATTGCGATTTTTCTCTATCTGATAGCCGTCTTCCACAACAATTGGTATCAAGAGCTAGATCTGAGTGCGTAATATCTACTTATTATCTTTGTGGTTGCCACCAAAAGGTGAATCCTCCAATTTAAGAAAGTAAGAAGGTATTACCCATTCTTTGAAGGTTCCAGAGAACTATTCACGATAGCGAAATAGTGGGAGCTATCCGTAATAGAAGCTATGACAATGAAATTTGATATTGAAAAATTCAATGGGAGAAATTTCTCATTGTGGAAATTGAAGATGAAGGTCATCGTGAGAAAAGACGATTGTCTAACAGCTATCAGTGAAAGGTCGGTAGATTTCACAGATGACAACAAATGGATCTAAATGGACGAGAATGCTATGGCAAACTTTCATCTATCATTAGCAGATGAAGTATTGTCTAGCATCGAGGAGAAGAAGACAACTAAGGAGATATGGGATCATTTCACCAAACTGTACAAGGCCACATCATTGCACAATAAAATTTTCCTTAAGAGGAAATTGTATACTCTCCGGGTGCCAGAATCTACTTCAATGACGGAGCACTTAAACACACTGAACACTTTATTTTTTCAGCTTACATCCTTAAGATGTACAATAGGAGAACAAGAACGTGATGAACTTGTACTTCAAAGTCTACTTGATTCGTATGATCAACTCATCATCAACTTGACAAATAGTAATGTCACTAATCTAGTCTTCGATGACGTTGCAGTTGCTGTTCTACAAGAAGAAAATCGGTGCAAGAACAAGGAAGACAGACAAGTAAATCTGTAACAAACAGAAGCGTTGACAACGATGAGAAGGAGATCAACAGAACGTGGCCAAAGCAGCAGTCACAAACATGGTAGATCGAAGTCGAGAAGCAAGAAGAATTTAAAGTGCTACAACTGTGGAAAGAAGGGTCACTTGAAGAAGGATTATTGGAGTATATAAAAACTCCAATCCACAAGACAATATCACAAACACTTCAGATGATGGAGATGTTCTATGTTGTGAAGTGTCAACCACCGTGTAAGGTAGAAAAAGATTTACATATATATGACTCATTGATTCGGGAGAAACATGTCACATGACCTCAAGAAGAGAATGGTTCCATCATTATGAACCTGTCTCATGAGGATATGTGTATAGTTGCAATGATCATGCCTTAGAGATCGTTGGCGTGAGAACCATCAAATTGAAGATGTATGATGGAACAATCAAAGTTGTTCGAGATATGTGGCACATGAAAGGCCTGAAGAAAAATTTATTATCATATGGATTGTTGGATAATAATGCAAGCAATATTGAAAAACAGAAAGGAATCATGAAGGTGTTCCATGGAGCGCTTGTGGTGATGAAAGGCGAAAAGATAGCAACAAACTTGAACATGCTGAAGGGAGAGGCTTTGCTAAAAGCAGAAGCCTCTGTTGCCTCATGTAGTTCATATTCTGCAATGTTATGGCATCAGAAACTTGGACACATGTCAGAACAAGCAATGAAATTCCTTGTGGAGAAAAAAGCTACTTCCAGGCTTAACAAAGGTATCACTTACTTTGTGTGAGCATTGCATAACAAGTAAGCAACACCGGATAAAATTCAACACATCAAATTCTAGAGAAAAAAGTGTTCTATAATTGGTTCATTTTGACGTATGGCAAGCACCAGTTACATCCCTAAGTGGAGAAAAATACTTTGTCTCATTTATTGATGACTACTCCAGGAGATGTTGGGTGTACCCTATTAAGAAGAAGTCAGATGTGTTTTCAACTTTCAAAAACGTCAAAGCACGGGTGGAACTTGATTATGGAAATAAGATCAACTGTTTCAAAACAGATAATGAAGGAGAATACACAAGTGAAGAATTTGATGACTTTTACAGGAAAGAAGGCATCAAAAGACAGTTCACAGTAGCGAACACTCCTCAACAAAATGTAGTGGTAGAGCGGATGAACATAACCTTGTTAGAAAGAACAAGAGCAATGTTGAGGGATGCAGGCCTAGAAAAATCATTCTGGGCAGAAGCAGTCAATACCGCCTGTTATTTGGTGAATTTAGCTCCATCAACTGTAATAGAGCTAAATACACCAATGGAGATATGGACTGGTAAACCAGCTGGTTATTCAAACCTCCATATAATTGGAAGTATTGTGTACATGATGTACAACTCCCAAGAAATTTCAAAGTTGGATCCAAAATTTAGGAAATACAAATTCTTGGGGGTATAATGATAGTGTAAAGGGGTATCGCTTGTGGGATCCCACTGCCCGCAAAGTGATAATTAGCAGGGATGTTATATTTGTAGAAGATAAACTACAAAGAAAAGAAGAATATGGTAGCACTGAAAAGTCAGAGACTACACAGATACATATGGAAAAGGAGTTTGAACAAGGAGATTCTTCTGAAGCAGAACCATCACATGATGAACAAGAACTAGAGAGTTCTGAAGCTCCAACAACTCCTCAATCAGATCGTGTGAGAAGACGTCCCAATTGGCACTCAGATTATGTTATAGAACGTAATATTGAATACTGCCTTTTAACAGAGGACGGTGAGCCATCAACATACCAGGAGGCAATAAACAACTCAGATGCTTCACTGTGGATGATGGCGATGCAAGAAGTAATTGAAACCCTTCATAAAATTAATACATGGGACCTTGTGACACTGCCACAAGGAAGGAAGCCAATTGGTAACAAATGGGTCTTCAAAATCAAGCGAAATGGTGACGATCAAGTGGAGAGGTGTCGCGCAAGAATGGTGATCAAAGGATATGCTCAAAAAGAAGGTATTGATTTAAATTAAATCTTTTCTCTTGTGGTTCAACTAACAACCGTTCAAGTAGTCTTGGCAATGTGTGCTACATTGAACTTACATCTAGAGCAACTAGACGTTAAAATAACTTTTCTTCATGGAGATCTTGAAGAAGAAATTTATATACTCTAGCCTGAAGGTTTTGAAGAAAAAAAAAAGAAGAATTTGGTTTGTAGGTTGAACAAATCTATGTACGGTCTAAAGCAGACGCCGAGGTGTTGGTAGAAGATATTTGATTCCTTCATTATGTGCCTTGGATACAACAGACTTAATGCAGGCCCTTGTGCTTATTTCAAGAGGTTTGGTGATAAAGATTTTGTTAAATTACTGTTGTATTTGGATGACATGTTGGTTGCAGAACCCAACAAAGATAATATTGAAGAATTGAAGGCACAACTGGCTAGGGAATTTGAAATGAAGGACATGGGATCAACAAACAAGATTCTAGGGATGCAAATTCACCGAGACCGAAGTAATAGGAAGATTTGGCTTTCACAAAAGAATTACTTGAAGAAGATATTGTCACAATTCAGCATGCAAGATTGTAAGCCAATTTCTACCCCTCTTCCCATTAACTTCAAATTATCTTCTAATATGAGTCCTAGTAGTGAAGAAGAGATAATAGAGATGTCTTGAGTACCGTATGCATCGGCAGTGGGAAGTTTAATGTTTGCTATGATATGCACAAGACCAGACATTGCACAAGCAGTGGGAGTGGTTAGTCGGTACATGGTAAATCCAGGCAAAGAGCATTGGAATACAATAAAGAGGATCCTGAGATATATCAAAGGGACCTCAAATGTTGTATTATGTTATTGAGGATCAAATTTACTTATCAATGGGTATGTTGATTCCGACTATGCATGGGATTTGGATAAAAGCAAATCTACTATAGGATATGTGTTTAAAATTGCTGGTGGAGCTGTAAGGTGGGTTTCAAAATTATAGTAATTTGTGGCTACATCCACAATAGAGGCAGAATATGTAGCAGTTACATAAGTCAATAAAGAAGCAATTTGGTTGAAGATGCTATTGGAGGAGCTTGGGCACAATCAATAGTATGTTTCTCTATTTTGTGATAGTCAAACCGCCTTGCATCTAGCAAGGAATCCAACATTTCATTCAAGGACAAAGCACATACGAGTTCAATACCATTTCATTCGTGAAAAGGTGGAAGAAGGGACGGTAGATATGCAGAAGATTCATACCAAAGACAACATAGCAGATTTTATGACGAAGGCGATCAATATTGATAAATTTACTTGGTGTTGATCCTCTTGTGGCCTGTCAAAGTCGTAAACAACATGATGGTACAAGGAAGAAAGAATGGTGTGAAGATATGATTGTTCCAATCAAATCTTCAAGTGGGAGATTGTTGAAAGTCAAATGTACTTTCAGTGCATTGTGAAAAAAAAATGGTAGGCACTGAAAAGGTGCAACAATGATTGAAATATAAATGGTAAAATTGCTAAATTTAGTCCCTAAACTTTAGGATATTTACAAGATTAGTCCTTAAGCTTCAACTATAAATACTCTAGCTCATGTAGCTTCAAAACCATCCCAAATCATTCTAGCTTTCTCCCAATACTAGAGAATTTAGAGAGTTTTCTTGAGAGTTGTTTTCTCCTTTTTATCGAGAGATAATTGTCATTATTTTCTTCTTGTTAGATGGAGAGAATTTGTAAGTCCTATTTTCTCATAGTGAAATTATTCTACAGTTGCCCGTTGTTTTTTACCCTATATTATTTAGGGGTTTTCCACGTAAAATTTGTGTCTTCTTTATCTTCATTTTTATTTTCTCAAATTATCAGTTGCGATTTTGCTCTATCTGATAGCCGTATTCTGCAACAAGTATTGGCCTTTTCTAGACGAATCCCCAAATATATTCACGTTTTTCCTCTTTTAATTTGTTGTATTATGGTACTTTATAATTTAATGTTTATATATTTAAAAATAAAAAATTAATTAAACATCTTAGCCACCTCTCTCTTTTATCTTATTTTTCTCTAGAGTAATTTTATATAATCTTTTCTTTTTTTGTTTAGCCGACAGCAGTGCTAATCTTAATATTGATTACGACCGTTGGGGATTACTAGTTTTCTTGTTTTTTATACTATGTCCCTTTTTCTTGAGTCTTTTTAATTTCGAATAAAATATATCATTGTGACGTATTTTCTCTGCTCTTGTGACACGTGTATTCTCTATTATTGTGTATTTATGATTTTTGGTATGTTTTTCGCATACCTTTACGTTCATTTTGGTTCTAGCACAAAAACCATCACAACATTTATTTTCTAATTGGTAAAATATTTTACTTTTGTAGGAGCATTTTGGTGATTATTATCTCCAAATTTTTCTCTATATTTTAATACGTTGTAATTTTGATTTCCACTACTATTAATTAAATCCAATTGTCATTTTTAAAAAATATATAATTAAATTAAATAATACTATCATATCATTAACTATAAATCAATATTTTAAAACTATGTATATATTGCTGAGGCGACTATAATTTCCTATGGTCTTAAGCTGGCTGTTGATTTGCAATTCCGACAAGTTTGAATCGAAAGTGTTGCAGCCAATGTTATCCGTCAATTGACGTCATCGCAGCTGGACATGTCTACGGTTGGGTTTCATCTCGCTCATGCTCGGTTGATTCTTTGTGATCATCCTCATTTCTGCGTCATCGGTGTCCGTCGATCCGCAAATGGAGTTGCCCACACTTTGCTATGTCTAATAGCTTATCTATGTTTTATGATTATGATGTTCCGAGTTGTATCTCGGATGTGATGCTTTCGGATATCACTAGCGGCTAATTATATAAATTCCAGTTTATATATATATATATATATATATATATATATATAAAATTAAGGATAATAGCGAATTTAGAAATATTTTTGTAGGGTAGACATATATATGTTAATAATATAAATTTTTTGAATTAAATAAACATAAACAAAAATTTAAGGTAGACGTTATCAATAAAATATGTGATTAATCGAAGAAAATTTAAATTTCAGGGGTTTTACCCTTACCACTCAATAGATCCATCATTAATTAAAGGTAGAGTTAGAATCAAATATTAATTAAGAGTAGAGTGAGAATGAAATATTAAAAGAGATAAATTATATATATTAAAACTAATAAGGATTCGTTAAATATATGATCTTAAAAGTTAAAGAGGATAAAATTTAATTTAATTTAACATAAATTTTAATTAATAATAACTTAAAAATATTAAACTATTTTTTACGAAATTGAGAAATAAAAATTATAAAAATAAAATGTGTTGATACAATATTAGACTAGTCTTTTTTATCAACATTAAGAATGTCAAAGTAACGAAAATTTAATATATATATATATATATATATATATATATAAAGATATTATCTATAAAAAGATATTATCTTGTTTTTATCTAGATTAATCAATATACATATATATTAAATCATAAAAATAAATTATTGAAATTTATTATAAAAATGAAATAATTTAAAAAGTAATTATCTCCCATTCAAAATTAATTTAACCTATAGAAAAACAGGTAGAAATTGAATATTTTATCCTTTGTACGTAGTGTCCACGTAATAAGTTATTTCTTTCTGTGAACTTGTTTCCACACTTCGCTACATCTCTCTCTCCAGATCTTTATGGTTATTTCTTGATTTTTCATTTTAATCTGAAGCAATCTTTTATGGTAAAACACCGGATTGATTAGTTAACCCTAGCAAAGATTTGGGTTGATTCTTTTTCTTTTAGTTTCTTGATGGAAAGAAGGAAATAAAAAGTCATGGTGGAAGTTAATATTGACGACGACGGATCATCGTCAGTAGTGAGAAGTGACGGAGCAGCTAATAACAGTGGCGGCAACAAGAAGAAGAAATCTGCCGATCAACAGAAAGTGCCATTTTACAAGCTGTTTGGGTTCGCTGATAGGTTGGATGTGTTTTTGATAACGGCGTATAAAAACAAGTATATTTCCTTCCTTTCTCGTTTTTCTTTGGAATATTTTATCGTGATATCATGCTAGCTGAAGCAATGACATTAATTTAAGCATTGTTTTACGATCATCAAATTAGAAATCCAATCGTAATAAATATTAAACTCTTTATCATTTGATTCCAAGTTATTCATAATATTATCGGATTCATTGTTATGATGGGAAATATTGCTTAAAGCTGTGAACTAGTCATAGTTTCTTAGTAATGCTAATAGAGTTTAATGATATTAATTAATGAAATAATTTTTTATTTGTTTGATTTTTCAGGTTGCAGGGAAGTTTATATACTTGGGGATTTATTCGTGCATTACTTCATTCACACGTAAGTGTTGAATACTGTATAATTAATAACTGTTTTGATAAGTTAACTTCCTATGTATTTGCATGTTTAATATCTATGGAGGTTTTACAGAGGTAACATGCTGGATGGTGGCCGGAGAAAGACAGGCAGCCCGCATCCGTGCCTTGTACTTAAAAACCATACTCCTACAGGACATCGGATTCTTCGACACCAAAACATCGACCGGTGAAGTTGTCGGGAGGATGTCGGGGGATACTATACTCATTCAAGAGGCAATGGGCGAGAATGTTAATACTATATACATTAACGTGTATATTATTATATATGTGTGTATATATAGGAGGATTAGGCAAAATAAACAAGATAATGCTCTCAATTTTTTTTTTCACGAAATAATACTCTCGTTAGATTAATTGCTGAGATAGGGTGATCTCTACAGTCCCATTGCAGGTCGCCAGGTGCTCCAGGCGACGTTGGGTAGATCGCCATGCACGCCCGTTCTAGGTAGATTTCAATTCGCAGAGTTGATTCTTTCCCATTTCTTTTGTTTTCTTTTCTCTGTGCGATTGATCTACACTGCATAAATTTATTTTTGTGGCTTTCTGTTCTTTGATCAGGTTAAAGCATGTGGCTCATTGGTAACAGAAGAACACCTATTGGCCATGCTTTTCCCAATCGAATTCTTTCCGCTAGGAGTTGGTTTCCAAAGACCACCACAGTGGGAGTGCATGGCGACCTCCCCGCATGCAGAACGGCGAGCATGGCGACCTTGACATCAACACACCTACGTCGCCCAGAGCACCTGACGACCTGCATGGGACTGTAGAGATCACCCTATCTCAACAATTAATCTGACGAGAGTATTATTTTGTGAAAAAAAAAATTTGAGAGCATTATCTCGTTGCTTTTGCCGGAGGATTATGATACATGGTTTTTGTGACAGGTTGGGAAGTTTATACAGCTTCTAACAACTTTCATTGGGGGGTTTATATAATAGCTTTTATCAAAGGATGGCAACTAGCAATAGTTCTCACAGCCTGCATAACTCTCGTCGTCCTTGCCGGTGGAACAATGGCGATGATAATGGCAAAAATGTCGAGCAGAGGACAAATTGCTTACGCTGAAGCCGGGAACCTAGTGGAACAAACAGTTGGATCCATTAGAACGGTAAGTATTCAACCTAAGTCCGGGTTTGGTTTGGGACCACTAAACTCAATTCGGCGATGATTTCTTTTTTCAGGTTGCATCGTTTACCGGCGAGAAACACGCTATAGAGAAATATAATGACAAGCTGCGGATCGCCTATAGTGCCACTGTTCGACAACGGCTGGTTTCGGGCACGGGGTTTGGCACAATGTTGCTTGTTTTGTTCTCAACTTATGGACTCTCTGTATGGGTTGGAGCTAAATTGATTGCAAACAACGGGTACAATGGTGGACAAGTCATCAATGTCATATTAGCAATCATGACAGGAGGAATGTAAGTATACATAGTATTATATACTTCAGATTTTCATTAGTTTCCTCATCAACTGTGTTTATTATGCCGGGTTCTGGTCATTGGGTCTGAAAACTCCGAGTGTAAATGCGTTTGCATCGGGGCAAGCTGCAGCGTATAAGATGTTTGAGACGATTGAACGGAAACCAATGATTGATCCTTACGAAACGAGTGGGATAACATTGGAAGATATCCGGGGTGAAATCGAACTCAAGGATGTGTATTTCAGGTATCCTGCAAAGCCTGATTTGCAGATATTTGCTGGGTTTTCATTGCATGTTCCAAGTGGTACAACTGCAACCTTGGTGGGACAAAGTGGTAGTGGTAAATCTGTTGGATCATAAACTTGATCCATTATGGGAGCCTAAACCCAAACCCAAACTAAATTGATGTCATTACTTACATCATTTAATTAAAGATGTCATTGCTTACATCATTTAATTAATGATGTCATTGCTTACATCAATTTAGTTAGGTGAGAGTTAGATATTTGTTGAATTTGTAATGGTTTAAATTAATTTATTTGTGTGGTGTAGGATTGTTCTTGAGTAGTATAAATACCCCTTCCCATTTTAGTTTTAAGCATCAAGAAAAATTAAGAGCTTCTAAGTGAGTGAAGAAGCAAAGTCTTATAAGAGTGAGTTGTAGTTCTTGTTTTTGAGTGAGAGTACTCTTGTAATATTTGTTTGAGTTTCAATAAAAGTTGTTTGTGTGAGCGTTTTATTTCCAACAAAGTGGCATCAGAGAGAGTTGGAAAGATCGAAGGTCTCGACGAGAGGAATACGCCGCCGCCAGAATTTTCTCAATCTGAGTTCTGACGCACCGCCACGCACCGCCGGAAGACTGCTGCCAGAAAATCGAGTTGACTCACCGAGTTGAGCCGATTCAGCCGAGTTGGAGCCCTTGACCGAGGTGTCCAAGTCCCTCCAAAGTTTTTTTTTTCATCGTTCCGGATTCATCCGTGCAATCGGATTTTACAAAATCTCATTATATTGAGAGATATGGCAAATGGTATGGCACCATTCCAAGTTCCGACACTCAACAACAACAACTACGACAATTGGAGTATCAAAATGAAGGCACTTCTTGGATCACAAGATGTGTGGGATATCATAGAGAAAGGCTATAATGAGCCTGCGGATGATGATGTTTTTGCTACTCTTACACCAGATCAAAAGACAACTTTGAAGGATTCAAGAAAGAGAGACAAGAAGGCTCTCTACCTCATCTATCAAGCATTAGATGATGATGGTTTTGAAAAGATTTCAAGTGCAAGCTCTAGCAAGGAAGCGTGGGAGAAGCTGCAAACCTCTTACAAAGGATCCGAGCAAGTGAAGAAGGTTCGTCTCCAAACATTAAGAGGTGAATTCGAATCCTTAAACATGAAAGCATCTGAGTCTATTTCAGATTATTTCTCAAGAGTAGTAGCTGTTTCTAATCAATTAAAAAGAAATGGTGAAAAGTTAGACGATGTGAGGATAATAGAGAAGATACTCCGTTCGTTGGATCCCAAATTTGAGCACATCGTCGTGACGATTGAAGAAACTAAAGACTTGGAAGAAATGAAGATCGAACAGCTCCAAGGATCATTGCAAGCATACGAAGAGAAGCATAAAAAGAAGCATGAGTTTACTGAGCAACTCCTCAAGCTGCAACTCAAGGATATGCATGAGAGCCAACGCAATGATAGAAACCAACGTGGCCAAGGCAGAGGTAGAGGCCATGGACGAGGTGGAAGTCGAGGTCGTGGACGAGGCTGGAATTACAACAATAACAATTCCAACAACAACTATGAGAAAGGAGAAAGCTCAACACGAGGCCGTAGAAGAATTAATCCAAACTCAAAGTATGACAAATCTCAAATTCGATGTTATAATTGTCAAAAATTTGGGCATTATGCTTCAGAATGTAGAGCTCCCAACAACAAAATTGAGGAGAAGGCCAATTACGTGGAGGAAAAGACAGATGGCAAAGAAACTCTTCTTCTAGCACGAAAGGAAACTGATGGTGGCCAAGCAAATTCCTGGTATCTTGACAGTGGTGCAAGCAATCACATGTGTGGAAGGAAAGACATGTTTGTGGAGCTAGACGAGTCAGTAAGTGGAAATGTTTCGTTTGGAGATGATTCCACAATAGCAGTGAAAGGGAGAGGTAACATTCTTATCCGTTTGAAAGATGGGAGACATCAATTTATTTCAAATGTCTACTATGTGCCCAATATGAAAAGTAACATTTTAAGTTTAGGGCAACTGGTAGAGAAAGGTTATGATATTCATATGAATAATTATAATCTTTCTATAAAAGATGATAAGAATAACTTCATTGCTAAAGTGCCGATGTCAAAGAATAGAATGTTCTTGATCAACATACAAAATGATGTTGCAAAGTGCCTGAAAGCTTGCTACAAAGATGCATCATGGCTTTGGCATCTTCGATTTGGGCATCTCAATTTTGGAGGTCTAGAGCTATTATCTAAGAAGGAGATGGTGAAAGGACTACCTCACATCAACCATCCTGACCAACTCTGTGAAGGGTGTCTAGTCGGGAAACAATTCAGGAAAAGCTTTCCAAAGGAGTCAGAGACAAGAGCTAAGAAGCCACTTGAGCTCATCCATACCGATGTGTGTGGACCGATCAAGCCAAGTTCTCTCGGTAACAATAACTATTTTCTTCTCTTCATTGATGATTTTTCAAGAAAAACCTGGGTATATTTCTTGAAACAGAAGTCAGAAGTTTTTGAAGTATTCAAGAAGTTCAAAGCAGCAGTGGAGAGAGAAAGCGGTAGAAAGATCAAAGCCATGAGATCCGATCGAGGTGGAGAATTTACTTCCAGGGAGTTTCAAGAGTTCTGTGAAGCAAATGGAATTCGTCGACCAATGACAGTTCCTAGATCCCCCCAGCAAAATGGTGTGGCAGAAAGAAAGAATAGAACAATCCTCGACATGGCACGAAGCATGCTCAAAAGCAAGAAACTACCCAAAGAATTTTGGGCGGAAGCAGTATCGTGTGCAGTCTACTTGTCAAATCGATCTCCAACAAGAAGTGTATGGGGAAAGACACCGCAAGAGGCATGGAGTGGAAGAAAGCCTGGCATTTCCCACTTGAGAACCTTTGGAAGTATAGCCCATGTTCACGTACCAGACGAGAGAAGAACGAAGCTTGATGATAAAAGCGAGAGTTTTATCTTCATCGGCTATGATGCTAATTCGAAGGGCTACAAGTTGTACAATCCAGACAATAAGAAGTTTGTGATTAGTCGAGATGTGGTCTTCAACGAAGAAGGAGAATGGGATTTTAACTCCCATACAGATGACTTCAATTTCTTTCCTCAGTTTGAAGAAGATGAGCAGACAATGAGGGAGCAACTAGATGAATCTCAACAAGAGCTTGCAACTCCACCCACTTCACCAACATCAACCACTCAAGGAGACTCATCACCTTCATCATCGTCAAGTGGGAGTCAAAGTGAAAGAGTTGTGCAACGAACAAGAAGCCTTAGAGATCTCTATGAGGTAACTGAACGACAAGATAATCTTACATTATTTTGTCTGTTTGCCGATTGTGAACCAGTGAGCTTTCAAGAAGCGTACAAGAAAAGAAATGGAGAGATGCGATGGACGAAGAAATCAAGGCCATCGAGAAGAATGACACATGGGAACTTACCTCACTTCCCAAGGGACATAAGGCGATAGGTGTCAAATGGGTGTACAAAACAAAGCAAAACGCCAAAGGAGAGATTGAAAGGCACAAGGCGAGGCTAGTTGCTAAAGGCTATAGTCAAAAGGCTGGAATTGACTATGATGAGGTATTTGCTCCTGTTGCTCGATTGGAGACTATCAGACTAATCATTTCTTTGGCAGCTCAAAACAAGTGGAAGATACAACAGATGGATGTAAAGTCTGCCTTCCTAAATGGAGTTCTTGAAGAGGAACTTTACATTCAGCAACCATCAGGCTATGAAGTCAAAGGGCATGAAGACAAGGTGTTGAAGTTGAAGAAGGCTCTTTACGGGCTAAAACAAGCACCAAGGGCATGGAATAGCCGAATCGACAAGTACTTCCAAGAGAATGGCTTCAACAAATGTCCCTACGAGCATGCTCTATATATCAAGATCAAAGATGAAGATATTTGATCGTGTGCCTCTACGTGGACGATTTGATCTTCACTGGAAGCAACCCAAGCATGTTTAATGAATTCAAGGATGTGATGATGAAAGAATTCGAGATGACAGACATGGGGCTCATGGCGTACTACCTTGGCATTGAAGTTAAGCAACAAAATGATGGAATTTTCATTTCACAGGAAAGCTATGCAAAGGAGATACTGAAGAAGTTCAAGATGGAGAACTGTAAGCCAATAAGCACACCGGCAGAATACGGGATCAAGATGACCAAACATGAAGAAGGCGAAAGTGTAGATCCAACATTCTTCAAAAGTTTGGTAGGAAGTCTACGCTATCTAACTTGCACGAGACCCGATATTCTTCACACAGTTGGATTGGTTAGTCGCTACATGGAATCCCCAACAACCACCCATTTTAAAGCCGCAAAGAGAATTCTTCGCTATCTGAAAGGTACAATTGACTTTGGCTTGTTCTATTCAGTTTCTAATGATTACAAGCTTGTTGGATATAGCGACAGTGATTGGGGTGGAGACATAGATAATCGAAGGAGCACTACTGGATTCGTATTTTTCATGGGAGATATTGCATTCACATGGATGTCAAAGAAACAACCGATTGTCACATTATCCACTTGTGAAGCGGAATATGTTGCTGCTACCTCATGTGTTTGTCATGCAATTTGGCTTAGAAATCTATTGAAGGAGATTGGTTTGATACAAGAAGAGCCTACCAAGGTTTGTGTCGACAACAAGTCAGCCATTGCCTTAGCGAAGAATCCAGTATTCCATGATCGAAGCAAGCACATTGATATTCGCTACCACTATATAAGGGAGTGTGTTGCAAGAAAAGATGTGGAAGTTGAATATGTGAAGTCACAAGATCAAGTTGCTGATATTTTTACCAAGCCACTGACCAGCGAAGACTTCTTAAGATTAAGGAACCTACTAGGGGTCACGAGATCAAGTTTAAGGGAGGGTGTTGGATCATAAACTTGATCCATTATGGGAGCCTAAACCCAAACCCAAACTAAATTGATGTCATTACTTACATCATTTAATTAAAGATGTCATTGCTTACATCATTTAATTAATGATGTCATTGCTTACATCAATTTAGTTAGGTGAGAGTTAGATATTTGTTGAATTTGTAATGGTTTAAATTAATTTATTTGTGTGGTGTAGGATTGTTCTTGAGTAGTATAAATACCCCTTCCCATTTTAGTTTTAAGCATCAAGAAAAATTAAGAGCTTCTAAGTGAGTGAAGAAGCAAAGTCTTATAAGAGTGAGTTGTAGTTCTTGTTTTTGAGTGAGAGTACTCTTGTAATATTTGTTTGAGTTTCAATAAAAGTTGTTTGTGTGAGCGTTTTATTTCCAACAAAATCAACCGTAATTAGCCTTTTGGAGAGATTTTATGATTCTGAATCCGGTGAAATTTTTACCGATGGCGTTGATCTGAAAAAGATACAGCTGAAATGGATAAAAAAATCGGACTTGTCAGCCAAGAACCAGTACTGTTTGCAACAACTATCAGGGAAAATGGTGCAGATGGAAAGGACAATGCGACTCAAGAAGAGATTAGAGAAGCAATTGAGATGGCTAATTGATGTAGCGGGATCCGAGACAGATGGTGCTGAGCTGTCAGATTGCACGTTGATGGCGCTGAGATACCATGAGTTGGCAGATCAGCGCAAAGGCGGGAATTGATTGTGACATGTTCCTCATTGGGGTCGTTTTGAGTATGTTTCAGTCTTTTGGCCATAACTTTGGCTACAGGTGTCAGAATCGCGCATAAGACCCCAATCCGGAAAGCTCTTTTCGACGCGCACGCTCTCCGCATGAGCTATGCTCCATGTGGCCTTTTTTTCAACCTCAAATTCTGCCATTTTCCCCTCCGAATCACTAGATTTAGTTATTTTTTACTATTTATGGTAATATTTCGATTGTTAATTAGGAAGTCAATTTAAATCCGATTTAGGCCGGATTTTTGGGAGATTGATGATTTTATTTCGAATTTCAATTTAGAGTGATTTTCGGGATTTTGCTATTTTTTGACAAAATTCGAATAAAGACGATTTTTTGCTATAACAGTCCGGCTTGTGGACTGCTTTTTGCATAGTTTTGATTTTATAATATTTTATTAAACCCTAGAGACTTTTTTCTCTGGTTTTTGGGTGAATTTTCTCTTGTGAATCGTCTGTCGGAGCTAGCCTACAGGATAATCACTATTCTGTCTGGCGTCACTAATGCTGCCAAATTCATTTACAAGTTGCCCAAGGTAAAAAGAATGCATTGATCTTAATTCGCATTCTGTTTTTCAATTGGAAAATTTTAAGCGACAAACAGAAAAAATCGTTGTCTGTCTAACAGGGGCTTGACACCATGGTGGGAGAGCATGGTACTCAACTTTCTGGTGGGCAAAAACAAAGAATAGCAATAGCAAGGGCTATTTTGAAAAACCCGAGAATCCTCCTCCTAGATGAAGCTTCGAGTGCCCTGGATGCCGAATCTGAACGAATCGTTCAAGACTCACTGGTGAAAGTGATGTCCAATAGGACTACCATTGTGGTGGCACACCGGTTGACAAATATCAGGAATGCAGACATGATAGCAGTGGTGCACTTAGGGAAACTTATGGTGAAAGGTACCATCTCAAAGCCAGCTTCATTAATCTATGTTTCTATATTATTTCACCAGTTTGCAACATTAAGAGATTAAATCTAGGAACGCATGAGGAGTTTATCAAAGATCCAGAAGGGGCTTATTCCCAATTTGTTCGTTTGCAAGAGGGAGATAAAGAAGACGACGGTGCTTGAGGGAAGGAAACCGAAAAATCAGATGAAACTGCTGATACAGATAAGGAAATTACCCGGTCTGTAAGTCAGAGATTGAGTGCGTCTTTGGTAAGGTCTACAAGCAGAAGTGCATCATCATCAAGCCGACAATCCTTCATGTATACTCTCGGTGTTCCCAGTCTAGTTAACTTTTCTGAAACCGAAGAAACAGGAGAAGAGAGAGGCGTGCCGGATGAAGCGAAAGTTGAAAGACGCAAAAAAGTTTCAATTAGTCGGCTGGTGAATCTTAACAAGCCTGAGGTTCCTGTCCTATTGATTGGCTCTATTGCTGCAGCTATTAATGGACTAGTATTTCCAATATTTGGTCTCCTTTTCTCATCAGCCATTAATGTTGGTTTTTTTGGCAAAATCCCACTTTGGTTGTGTATAAGGAGGAGGGGAAATTCTTTTGTTATAAATAGTACCCTCCTCCTCTTTAGTTTAGCATCCCACAAATATAAGCCTTCTTCACTATTAAAGGTTATTTGTACTCTTTCTCTCTTTGTAATATTTCTTCTATTAGTGAAATATTATTTTAGTAGTGTTCGAGGAGGTAGGCATAATTTGGCTTAACCTCGTTAAATTTTGGTGTTCTCTTTATGTCTATTTAATAGCTATTGTCGGGTATAGTTGTTGTTAATTATTGTCCTATTAAAATTACTTGTCTTGGTAGTTCTGTCTAAGGAAAGTGGATTTTAAGAGGGACCATTGTGACCCCTTCTCTTTCCTGGGAATCTAGCTTTAATCAGTTGGTGACTGATCTGATGAATATGGACGTGACTTTTGAAGACGAAGATTTGGCTCTGATGTTGATGGGATCACTTCCTGATGAGTTTGAGTATCTTGAAACTACTCTACTTCATGGGAAGGTTGATGTGTATCTCAGTGAAGTAACTATTGCCTTGTATAGTTATGAATTGAGAAAGAAAGACAAACAAGAAAATACAAGTGTCGAAGCAGAAGCTCTTGTTGTTAGAGACCGTTCGAAGAGTCAGAATAAAGGAAGGAAAGGGAGATCGAAGTCAAAGTCCAGATTG
The DNA here is from genome assembly GCF_006381635.1 of Hibiscus syriacus. Classification (NCBI taxonomy): domain Eukaryota; kingdom Viridiplantae; phylum Streptophyta; class Magnoliopsida; order Malvales; family Malvaceae; genus Hibiscus; species Hibiscus syriacus. Next base: position 556,679 of record NW_024063213.1, read on the forward strand.
AGCAAATATGAATGTGCCTTTTGTCGAGAAAAAGGGTACTGAAAGAAAGAATGTCTCAGACTAAAGAATAAAGGCAAACCTGAAAGGGGAAAGGCTGTCTCAGAATCAAATGTGGTCGAGTATGATGATACAGATTCAGATTTTGCATTCGTATTCGCTGCTACATCATCAACCAGCTGTTCTAGTTCATGGCTGTTAGATTCATCTTGTAGCCACCATATGACCCCCAATAGAGAATGGTTCTTTGATTTTAAAGAACTAAAAGGTGGAATTGTCTACACAGCAAATAATTCCCCTCTTAACACACTTGGGATTAGTTCAATTCGCTTGAGGAATCAGGATGGATCAATCAGAACCTTAACAGGTGTCTATTATATACCAGATTTAATGAGAAATCTCATCTCTGTGGGAACCTTAGAGTCAAAAGGTTTAGAACTGAGGGCAAAAGATGGGATTATGAGGGTTATCTCTGGTACACTGGTGATAATGAAGGGAATCCAGAAAAGAAACAATGTGTATTACTTTCTGGGTAGTACAATTATTGGGACAGCAGCAGTGGCAGCTTCTACTGATGAACAGGAGTCAGAAGCAACCAGGTTATGGCATATGCGCTTGGGGCATGTTGGTGAAAAATCCTTGAAATTGCTGATAGATCAAGGATTATTAAAGGGTGCTCAGGCTTGCAAATTAGCTTTTTGTGAGCATTGCATCAATGGGAAGAAGACGAGGGTAAAATTTGGAACAACAATCTATGATACTAAAGGTATTTTGGATTATGTTCATCCAGATGTATAGGGGCCTTCCAAGACAACTTCATTGGGAGGAACACACTATTATGTCACCTTTGTTGATGATTTTTCCCGGAGAGTTTGGGTGTATACAAAGAAGACAAAGGATGAGGTGCTAGGATTTTTCCTTAAAAGGAAAAAGATGGTGAAGACTCAAACAGACAGAAAAATCAAACGTCTCTGTACAGACAATGGTGGAGAGTACAAAAATGATCCATTTCTGAAAGTCTGTGAAAAAGAAGGTATTGTCAGGCATTTCACTGTCAGATCTACACCACAACAGAATGGGGTGGCAGAGCGTATGAACCGGACATTAGTAGAGAAGGTTCGGTGTATGTTGTCTAATGCTGGGTTAGACAAAGAATTTTAGGCTGAGGCTTTGGTCTATGGTTGTCACTTGTCAACCGCTTACCATCGACTGCTATTGGTGGTAAAACACCATTAGAGAAATGGTTTTGAGAACCTGCTACAGATTATGATTCCTTACATGTGTTTGGTTCCACTGCATACTACCATGTTAAGGAGTCAAAGCTGGATCCAAGAGCAAAGACTGCAATTTTTATAGGGATCACCTCTGGTGTGAAAGGCTATCGTCTTTGGTGTCCAGAAACAAAGAAAATAATCTTCAGCATGGATGTTACCTTTAATGAATCTACCATGTTGAGAAAGGTGATTTTAGAAAAATTGGAGCAGACATATGGAACTCCCAAACAGGTGGAGTTTGAAGGAAGCAGAATTGACCCAGCCAGTAAAGAAACTGATGTTGACTCTCCTATGGTAGAAGAAGAGTCAGATGAAGAAGAGGTTCAGATCCAAGAATATCCACAACAACATGAATCAATTGCACTCAGAAAGGGAAATAGGACTATTAGACAACCTACTCGTTATGCTGATATGGCCTCTTTTGCATCACCAATTGCAATTGATGACGTTCCTGTCACTTTCAATGAAGCAGTCCAAAGTTCAGAACATAAAAAGTGGAGGATCGCCATGAATGAAGAAATGCAATCCCTTCAAAAGAATCAGACGTGGAAACTAGCTAGTCTTAAGGGAAAGAAGGCAATTGGGTGCAAGTGGGTATATGCAAAGAAAGATGGATTTCCTGACAAGAATAACATCCGCTACAAAGCAAGATTTGTGGCTAAAGGCTATGCTCAAACGAAGGGAGTTGATTATAATGAAGTACTTTCTCCAGTTGTAAAACATTCCTCCATCAGAATTTTGTTGGCTTTGGTAGCACAGTTGGATTTGGAACTAGTTCAGATAGATGTAAAAATTGTATTTTTACATGGAGACTTGGATGAGGAAATCTACATGACTCAGCCAGATGGATTCAAAGTTGCTGAAAAAGAAGAGATGGTGTGCAAATTAGAAAAATCGTTGTACGGATTGAAGCAATCTCCAAGGCAGTGGTACAAGCGATTTGACAAGTTTATGATAGGGCAGAAGTACACAAGAAGCAAATATGATCATTGTGTGTATTTACGCAAGCTACAAGAGGATCCTATATATATCTTCTTCTTTATGTTGATGATCTGCTGATAGCTTCCAGGAGTCAGACAGAAATTGCGAAACTAAAGACTCAATTGAACAGGGAGTTTGAGATAAAGGATCTTGGTGAAGTGAAGAAGATTCTAGGCATGGAGATATCAAGGGATAAGAAATTGGGGAGGCTTTGTTTGTCTCAGAAAGAATATCTGAGGAAGGTACTAAAACGTTTTGGCATGAATGAGAAGTCAAAACCAGTTACTACACCTCTTGCTCCTCATTTCAAGCTTGGTGCATCCCTGTCACCTAAGGATGATGCAGAATGAGAATACATGTCAAAGGTTCCGTATGCAAGTGTTGTTGGCAGCTTGATGTATGCAATGGTGTGTACAAAACCTGATATTTCACAGGCAGTTGGGGTTGTGAGCAGGTATATGCATGATCCTGGAAATGAGCATTGGCAAGCTGTGAAATGGATTTTGCGGTATATTTTGAACACTGTAGATGTTGGTTTGGTCTTTCAGCAGGACAAACAAGATGGTCAGTGTGTAGTTGGGTATTGTGATTCAGACTATGCAGGTGATTTAGACAAGCGACGATCAACTATTGGTTATGTATTTACATTTGAAAAGGCACCAGTCAGTTGGAAGTCCACCTTACAATCAACAGTGACTTTGTCTACTACAGAGGCAGAGTATATGGAAGTTACAGAGGCTGTGAAGGAGACAATTTGGCTTAATGGGTTGCTTGGTGAATTGGGAATGGAACAGAAGCACATCAAAGTGCATTGTGACAGTCAGAGTGCTATTCATTTAGCAAAGAACCAGGTTTACCATGCAAGGATGAAGCACATCGATGTTCGATATCACTTTGTACGAGAGATTCTAGAAGAAGGTGGAGTCATAATCCAGAAGATTCGGACCACTGAGAATCCTGCTGATATGTTGACAAAAGTGGTAACTGCGGTCAAGTTTAAACATTGTTTAGACTTGGTCAATATTGTTACAAATTTAAAGATGAATTTGCAGACACTACTAAAGATTGGATTTTTGAGAGATGTGTGTGGAATTTGCCAAGGTGGAGATTTGTTGGTTTTTTAGAAAAATCCCACATTGGTTATGTATAAGGAGGAGGGAAAATTCTTTTGTTATAAATAGAGCCCTCCTCCTTCTTAGTTTAGCATCCCACAAATATAAGTCTTCTTCACTATTAAAGGTTATTTGTACTCTTTCTCTCTTTGTAATATTTCTTCTATTAATGAAATATTATTTTAGTAGTGTTCGAGGAGGTAGGCATAATTTTGGTCTAACCTCGTTAAATTTTGATGTTCTCTTTATGTCTATTTAATAGTTATTGTCGGGTATAGTTGTTAATTATTGTCCTATTAAAATTACTTGTCTTGGTAGTTCTGTCTAAGGAAAGTGGATTTTAAGAGGACCATTGTGACCCCTCCTCTTTCCTGAGAATCTACCTTGGGGTGATTTTTAGTACAATAGTTTTCACACTAATCATCTGGATAATAGTTTTCAAGGTGAATTTGTTATTATTAGTGGAAATTAACCCGAATTCCACAATAATTAAATCATTCTATGATCCCCCAAGTAAGCTTTTAAATTCCAGGGCATGGGCGCTTAGTTACGTCGGATTAGGTGTGGTTACTCTAATTATCGGACCGGCGCAGAATTTCTTCTTCGGAGTTGTGGGCGGAAAACTGGTTGAAAGAATTCGTTCCATGACGTTGGTGAATGTAGTCCACCAAAATGTCAGTTGGTTCGTTGATCCTGCGAATTCTAGGTACATTTCAAGCAACCTTTTCCTTTTCTAAAATACTTTCTCTTGCTATGAAATCGCTTGCTGCTTTAACAACAATCTTTCTTTTGAACCTCTCAGTGGTTCCATTGGAGCGAGACTGTCAACTGATGCATCGACTGTAAGAAATCTAGTTGGCGATAGCCTGGCCCTTATTGTACAAAATTTAGCTATTGTCATAGCAGGGATTAGTCATAGCATTTACTGCTAACTGGATTTTGGCGATCGCAATCCTAGACGTCATGCCATTTACATTAATTCAAGGATACTTGCAGACCAAATTTCTGAAGATATTCAGTGCTAATGCAAAGGTCAGTGGTACCCTATGACAATTGAACAATTTAGATGAAGGGAATGGTTCAGTTATACTAAAAAGTGTATATGTATATACTCAATGTGAATGCAGTTGAAGTATGAAGAAGCAAGCCAAGTAGCTAATGATGCTGTTGGAGGTATCAAAATTCTTAAATCTTTTTGTTCGGAACAGAAGGTGATGGATTTGTACCAACAGAAATGCAAAGCCCCCATGAAACAGGGAGTCTGTCTCGGACTTGTAAGCGGTACCGGGTTCGGATTCTCTTACTTTGCCTTATATTGCACAAATGCCTTCTGTTCTACCTTGGATCTGTGCTTGTGAAGCATAGGAAAGAAAAATTTGATGAAGTGTTCAAGGTTTTCTTTGCAATGACAGTCTCGGCCATCGGTGTTTCACAAACCAGTGCCTTGGCTCCTGACACCAATAAAGCCAAAGATTCAGCAGCTTTGATAGTCAACATTCTTGATAGAAAACCCCCAATCGACTCGAGCAGCGAGGATGGCTTGACAATTGCCACTGTAACAGGCAATATTGAGTTAGAACAAGTTAGCTTCAAGTATCCGACTTGACCAGACATCCAAATATTCAAAGACTAGTGTCTCACGATACCTGCTGGAAAGGTATTTATGATCAATTCTATTTAAGGTCCAAATCTCATTTACTACTAGAGAATTCATTTTGCTTAGTTTTTATATCATATTTTCAGACTGTTGCACTTGTTGGAGAAAGTGGCAGTGGGAAGTCAACTGTCATTAGCCTCGTCTTAAGATTTTATGATCCAAACTCTGGTAGTGTAATTTTGGATGGCACTGATATCAGAAAGTTAAGAATAAGTTGGCTGCGGCAACAAATGGGATTGGTTAGTCAAGAGCCGATTCTCTTCAACGAGACCATCTGTACCAACATAGCCTATGGCAAACAGGGAAACGCAACCGAAGAAGAGATCGTGGCAGCAACAAGAGCAGAGAATGCACACACTTTTTCAGCTCATTGCCGCAGGGTTAAAGACCTCAGTTGGAGAACGAGGAGTTCAGTTGTCTGGCGGGAAAAAGAAACGGATTTCCATTGCGAGAGCCATATTGAAGAACCCCAGGATCCTTCTGCTTGACGAGGCAACGAGTTCTCTAGACACAGAATCGGAACGAGTGGTGCAGGAGGCACTGGATGCCGTAATGGTAAACCAAACAACAGTCGTAGTTTCCCACCGCCTTAGCACCATAAAGGGCGCTGATATTATTGCGGTTGTGAAAAACGGAGCCATCGTTGAGTAAGGCGGACACGATGCATTGATGAATATTACCGATGGGGCTTACGTCTCCTTGGTAGTACTTCACTTGAACTCTTCAGCGTGAGCCAAAAACAATTCTTGGAAGAGGCTATGCTCTACAATAACCAATGCACAGATGAACAAGATTTTTGAACCGGACCCCAATTTCTCCAGCTAAAGGGTGTTCGTCTTTGACCACGGAATCTCGATTTGAGATCGGTTTTTGGAATACTTTTTACCTCTTTCTTCAGACATCATGAAAAAACATGTTAGGGTTAAATGTTTCATAAGATACTTTACACATCTTTTGTAGATACATCAACACTTCAAAAGAACCCATATGATTACTAGAAGCATAATATGCCTTTCACATAATCCTTCATTTCCTTTAAAACACACTCTTCCTCAGTAACTTTCTGGTAAAGGATGAAGCTTTGCTGTAATAAAACTTTGGGAGCTCCATATCTAATATTTTTAATGTGATAGAAAAGAATGAAAATTGCAGATGAAATACATATAAATAAGAGAGAATAAACTCAATTCAATCGTTCACACACTCATGAAATCATCCCACATTGATGACTATAAAATACAATTAATGTTTAGAATTACCTCCATAATTCATTCGTTAATTCTTGAAACATATGAATTAGTCCTCAAATTCCAAATTTTTACAAGTAACCAAATCTGTTGTCTAACACAGCAACACATGGTAATACTATTAAATATTTTTTATTTTTGTAATTGGTATTAAAAAAATGATATAGTTAAATAAATCAACCGCACGTAAGCCAATTCCATTGACAAAAACCAACACCACTCATTGCAAATTTCATCATTTAAATCCATTTTCAAACATGCCCCACACCCTTCAAATGGCCCCATCAGTTTAAAAATCGCTTAGTTTTTCTTAAATATTCCAAATCTCTCTCCAAGTGAGCATCCAAGCAATCGGATGGTGCCAACCAGCGCTTTCTTAAGTAGTTTCTAGAAAGTAACAGCGGTTTTCTCTTTGGCTTTTGCCACTATTTGCAGCATAATTTGTGAACGCTCACCTTCTAAGCATCACTTAATCCTGCACGGCTAAGTGAGGGGGAAGGGAAGAAATCATGCCATCGGGTTCTAAGAAAAGAAAAGCTGCCAAGAAGAAGAAGGAACAACAAGCGGTCAACCCACATGGTATTTTGCTTTGTTTTTTGAGAATTTCGTTTCGGGTTTTTGTTTTTCTCCTTGATTTGTGATGATGGGTAGTTTTCTTTTTGATTTGTAAGTGCCATTTTGTTATTGGGTTACTATGTGTTGGAGATTTTTGTTTTTGTTGTTGAATGAAGTTTCTAATTGAAGACAATTTTTTTTCTAGAGTTTTTTTTGGTTGTTTCAAGATGGGAGATTGATAAATTTCTTGTTTGCATGGTGATCGAAATTATAGTGATTTTGTGAAATTGTTCCAGAAAATGATGAAAGGGACAGTGACGGTTCCCCTGCATCTCAAGGTGATCACAATCACCAGCATCCATTCAATCACAGGGAAGAAGAAAGGAAAAGAGCACCATCACCTGTTGAATCACATGTTGAGTAATACGGCTATCGGGAGAATTTCACTATGAGAAAATAGAAATTACAACTTCTCTCGATCTAACAAGGAGAAAACAATAACAACTCTCTCTTGATAAAAAGGAGAAAACAAATATCAAGAAAACTCTATAAATTTTCTAGTATTGGGAGAAAGCTAAATTGTGATGGTTTTGAAGCAAAATGAGTTAGGGTATTTATAGTTGAAGCTTAAGGACTAATCTTATAAATACTCTAAAGTATATGGACTAAATGTACAATTATCTCATGTCACTTTTCAACCAACTTGCTGCCAATTTTCAACAATTTCTGCAGGGTGCTTTCGGTGCATGTGCATTTACACCAATTTTCAATAATCTCTCACTTGAAGATTTGATTGGAACAATCATATCTTCACATCATTCTTTCTACCTTGTACCATCATGTTACTTACGTCTCTGACAGGCCACAAGATGATCGACACCAAGTAAATTTATCAACATTGATCGCCTTCGTCATGATATATGCTATGTTGTCTTTGGTATGAATCTTCTGCATATCTCTCGTCCCTTCTTCCACCTTTTCATAAATGAAATGGTATTGAACTCGCATGTGTTTTGTCCTTGAATGAAATGTTGGATTCCTTGCTAGATGCAAGGTGCTTTGACTATCATAAAATAGATAGACATACTATTGATTGTGCCCAAGCTCCTCCAATAGCATCTTCAACCATATTGCTTCTTTACTGGCTTGTGTAGCTGTTGTGGACGTAGCCAGAACTGACTGCAATTTTGAAACTCAGCTTACAGTTCCACCAACAACTTTGAACACAAATCCTGTAATAGATTTGCTTTTATCCAAATCCCCTGCATAGTCAGAATTGACATACCCATTGATTAGTAAGTTTGATCCTCCGTAACATAATGCAACATTTGAGATCCCTTTGATGTATCTCAATATCCTCTTTACTGTATTTCAATGCTCTTTGCCTAGATTCACCATGTACTGACTAACCACTCTCACTACTTGTGCAAGGTCTGGTCTTGTGCATATCATAACGAACATTAAACTTCCCACTATTGATGCATACGACACTCGAGACATCTCTATCCTCTCTTCTTCACTGTTAGGACTCATACTAGAAGATAATTTGAAGTTAATAGGAAGAGGGGTACAAATTGGCTTACAATCTTGCATGTTGAATCGTGACAAGATCTTCTTCAAGCAATTCTTTTGTGAAAGCCAAATCTTCCTATTACTTCAGTCCCGATGAATTTGCATCCCTAGAATCTTGTTTGCGGATCACAAGTCATTCATTTCAAATTCCCTAGCCAGTTGTGCCTTCAATTCTTCAATATGATTTTTGTTGGGTCCTGAAACCAACATGTCATCCACATACAACAACAATATAACAAAATCGTTATCACCAGACCTCTTGAAATAAGCACAAGGGCCTGCATGAAGTCTGTTGTATCCAAGGCACATAATGAAGAAATCAAATCTCTTATACCAACACCTCGGCGTCTGCTTTAAACCGTAAAGAGATTTGTTCAATCTGCAAACCAAGTTCTTCTTTTCTTTTTCTTCAAAACCTTCAGGCTGGAGCATGTAAATCTCTTCTTCAAGATTTCCATAAAGAAAAGTTATTTTAACATCAGCTGCTCTAGATGTAAATTCAATGTAGCACACATTGCCAAGACTACTCGAATAGTTGTTAGTCGAACCACAGGAGAAAGATTTCATTGAAATCAATACCTTCTTTTTCAGCATATCCTTTGACCACCAGTCTTGCACGATACCTCTCAACTTGATCGTTACTATTTCGGTTGATTTTGAAGACCCATTTGATACCAATTGGCTTCCTTTCTTGTGGTAGTGACACAAGGTCCCATGTATTATTTTTATGAAGAGCTTCAATTTCTTCTTGTATCGCCATCATCCAAAGTAAAGCATCTGAGCTGTTTATTGCCTTTTGGAATGTTGATGGCTCACCATCCTTTGTTAAAAGGCATTATGCAATATTTCCTTCTATAATATAATCTGAGAGCCAATTGGGACGTCTTCTCACACGATCTGATTTACGAGTTGTTAGAGCTTCAGAACTCTCTCATTCTTGTTCATCATGTGTTGGTTCTGCTTCAGAAGAATCTCCTTGTTCAAACTCATTTTCCACATGTATCCGTGTAATCTCTGACTTTTCAGCGCCATCATCACCTTTTTTTCTTTGTAGCTTATCTTCTACAAAGATAACATCTATGTTGATGATCACTTTGTGGGTAGTAGGATCCCACAAGAGATACCCCTTTACACCATCAACATACCCCCAGAATTTGTATTTCCTGGATTTTGGATCCAACCTTGAAATTTCTTGGGAGTTGTACATCACGTACACAATACTTCCAAATATATGGAGGTTTGAATAATCAGCTAGTTTACTAGTCCATGTCTCCGTTTGCGTCTTCAGCTCTGTTGTAGTTTATGAAGCTCGATTCACCAAATAACAGGCGGTATTGACTGCTTCTGCCCAAAATGATTTTTCTAGGCCTGTAGCCCTCAACATTTCTCTTGTTCTTTCTAACAAGGTTATGTTCATCCGCTCTGCCACTCTATTTTGTTGAGAAGTGTTCGCCACTGTGAATTGTATATTGATGTCTTCTTTCCTGCAAAAATCATCAAATTCTTCACTTGTGTATTCTCCTCCATTATCTGTTCTGAAACACTTGATCTCATTTCCAGAATCAAGTTCCACCCGCGCTTTGAAGTTTTTGAAAGTTGAAAACACATCTGACTTCTTCTTAATATGGTACACCCAACATCTCCTAGAGTAGTCATCAATAAATGAGACAAAGTATTTTGCCCCTCCTAGGGATGTAACTGGTGCTTGCCATACGTCAGAATGAACCAACACTTTTGCCTCTAGAATTTGACGTGTTGAATTTGAACCGGTGCTACTTGTTATATAATGCTCATATAAAGTAAATGATACATTTGTTAAGCTTGGAAGTAGCTTTTGCTCCACAAGGACTTTCATTCCTTGTTATGACATATGTCCAAGTTTCTAATGCCATAGCATTGCAGAATCTGAACTACATGAGGCAACAAAGGCTTCTGCTTCTAGAAAAGTCTCTACCTTCAGCATGTACAAGTTTGCTGCTATTTTTTCGCCTTTCATCACCACAAGCGCTCTATGAAACGCCTTCATGATTCCTTTTTGTGTTTCAATCTTTCTTGTATTATTATCCAACAATCTGTATGATAATAAATTTTCCTTCAGGCCTTTCACGTGCCGCACATCTCAAACAACTTTAATTGTTCCATCATACATCTTAAATTTGATGGTTCCAACACCAACGATCTTTAAGGCATGATAATTGTAACTATACATAGATCCTCCTGAGACAGGTTCATAATGATGGAACCATTCTCTTCTTGAGGTCATGTGATATGTTGCTCCTGAATCAATGAGTCATATATCTGCAAATCTCTTTCTACTTTCCACGGTAGTTGACGCTTCACAACTTAAAACATCTCCATCATCTGAAGTGTTTGCGGTATTGACTTGTAGATTGGAGTTTTTACTTAGACTCCAAAATCCTTCTTCAAGTGACCTTTCTTTCCACAGTTGTAGCACTTTGAATTCTTTTTACTTCTCGACTTTGATATACCATGTTTGTGACTGCTGCTTTGGCCACATTCTGTTGATCTCCCTCTCATCCTTTTCAATGCTTCTGCTTGTTGCAGATTTACTTGTCTGACTTCCTTGTTCTTGCACCGATTTTCTTCTTATAGAACAACATCTTCAACGTCATCGAAGACTAGACTGGTGACATTACAGTTTGTCAAGTTGATGATAAGTCGATCATACGAATCAGGTAGACTTTGAAGTAGAAGTTCAGCATGTTCTTGTTCTCCTATTGTACATCTTAAAGATGCAAGCTTAGAAAATAAAGTGTTCAGTGTGTTTAAGTGCTCTGTCACTAAAGTAGATCCTGGCATCCGAAGAATATACAATTTCCTCTTAAGGAAAATTTTACTGTTCAACGATGTGGTCTCGTACAGTTTGGTGAGATGATCTCATATCTCCTTAATTGTCTTCTTTTCCTTGATGCTTGACAATACTTCATCTGCTAAAGCTAGAAGAAAGTTTGCCATAGCATTCTCATCCATTACGATCCACTTCTTGTCATCTGTGAAATCTATCGGCCTTTCACTGATAGCTGCTAGACAATCGTCTTTCCTAAGGATGGCCTTCATCTTTAATTTGCACAATGAGAAATTTCTCCCATTGAACTTTTCAATATCAAATTTTGTTGTCATAGCTTCTATTACGGATAGCTCCCACTATTTCACTATCTTGAATAGTTCTCTGGATCCTTCAAAGAATGGGTAATAACTTCTTACTTTCTTATGTTGGAGGATCCACCTTTTTGTGACAACCACAAAGACAATAAGTAGATATTACGCACTCAAATCTGGCTCTTGATACCAATTATTGCTTAATACGGCTACGGATAGAGCAAAATCGCAACTGATAATTTAAGAAAATAAAAATGAAGATAAAGAAGACATAAATTTTACGTGGGAAACCCCTAAATAATATAGGGTAAAAACCATGGGCAACGGTAGAATAATTTCACTATGAGAAAATAGGAATTACAACTTCTCTCGATCTAACAAGGAGAAAACAATAACAATTCTCTCTTGATAAAAATGAGAAAACAACTCTCAAGAAAACTCTCTAAATTCTCTAGTATTGGGAGAAAGCTAAAATGATTTGGGATGGTTTTGAAGCTAAATAGGTTAGGGTATTTATAGTTGAAGCTTAAGGTCTAATCTTATAAATACCCTAAAGTATAGGGACTAAATGTGCAATTATCCCATGTCACTTTTTAACCAACTTGCTGCCAACTTGCTGCCAATTTTCAATAATTTATGCAGGGAGCTTTCGGTGCATGTGCATTTACACCAATTTTCAACACATGTAACTGAGGAAAAGTCAATGGAAGAAATCCTTAAAGATTCAAAAGTCACAGAAAATTCTGGATTGGATGATGTTGAGGACACCACACATGTTCGAATTGAGCATGCTGAGCACGATAAGAGTTCTAGCTGCAGCGGTAGTTCGGATGACGAATCTCAAGCCTCTGAGAAGAAGTCAAAGGAAGAAGCCTATAATGTTGGTTCTGAAGATACCTCATGTGGTAACAAAGATAATTCAACCACCATCTTGTCTATGAAAGTTACTGAAAATGGAACTCGTAAGAATATTAATGCTAATTCTGCAGTCGTAGCCGCAGCTGTTAAAAATTCATTGAAAACTGCAACGGACGAAATTGGGAATGGTTTTGATCTAAATCTTTATTTACATGCAAACTAAAATCAGTATTATAAAATACACATGATTCAATTGTCTTATAATCTTATTCTTGGAAAGGAGGAGCTGACCTGTATTGTCTGCCTTCGATCACTTCTCATCTTCACGGAACCTACGTGTGAAACACTCACACGCTAAGTCATTGACTTAGTGAGGCATAAATAAACTTACTATAACATATCATTTTTAAGTCCTATTATGCACATTTCATAAAATCATAATAAACTATAGAATGCATTATGCATCAAACCATAAATACATGCATATACATATCATTTCATTATCCTTATTATCATTTTATCATTATTAGCATTATTATCAATCATATCTCTTAGTTATAACCTCTTGCACCTAACATAATTAACCAAACAATGTACATATCATCATATAATCTCTGTAACACATTTCATATCACATAAGCATATACATATCATGTAATATGTTTATTATTTTTTTTGTTAGCCCATGTACACATGTGAGAACTATAGATATGTGAGTACTTTGAGGTTGTGCACACATATGTTGTTCACCATAGCTCATATAATTCCCACTAAGGACGTGTAGAATTTTTCCCGAATGACCATTTTGTCCCGAAGGACCACCGTCCATATGTCCCAAAGGACATAGGTAAACTGTCCATATGTCCCAAAGGACATAGGTAAACTGTACATATGTCCCGAAGGACATAGGTAACCCTCGACTTTTGGCATGTTGACGATATCTCTAGCCCTCCTAACACATAACATGGGTATTTTCATTATATCATTCACATATTCATATAATCATGTGGTTCCGTTACACGTAGCACATTTTCATATAATTCACTTTCACATTTCTCATAGCATATTCTCATAGCTTCTTATCATATAACTCATATCTGATATACTTGTATTCAAATAGTTCATAACCATATAGCTTATATTCTTCTTCACTTAATCACATAAATCAATATCATTGAGCTTATTTCACTTTTTCATGTTATTACATAAGCATATAATTTCATAAAAACACTTATATCATCACATATACAAGTACCATATAAGTCTTATCATATAGGTTCAAACCACATAACATATAATACAAACAAGATATATTCACATAATATAAATCAAAATCATATATCAAAATATCGGAAACATACTTGTCGCAAGTCTAACTCCCATATAACAATACATATATGCTAATATTATGCACTCACCTAACCTCACTAGTCAATACTGATCTCTTATCTTTCCCTCGATCGATCTTACTTGCCAAATGTTCTGGAACTTATTTAGGCTTAGTATCTACATAAATATAATTTCCAATACGATTATCAAAAGCCTAAACAATATAATTCAATGCTAATAACTTAAGCTAACTTAATGAGAAAAATTCATATTTTTCTTTTAGGAGGGTATCAGTACACTACGGTATCGGTACCCTTACTTTAGGTATCGATACCTCATGAAGATGTTCTTCAAAATTGGTATTAGGGTATCGGTACCCATTCGTAGGGTATCAATACCCATTCATAGAGTATCATACCCCTTGCCCAGAACAAGCCATTTCACCCGAAAAATCATCAATACTTCACCAAAATTCCATACTAAAGCCCCTTTCATACCACCAAACTCAACAACAACCATTTTAACTATCCTTTAATTTCTTAACACCTTAAAAACTTGAACATCTTATTACAATTCTTGAAACTAAGAAATTTACTAAGTTTTCCATGTAATCCAAACTTAGTTATAACACTTATAACTTCTTATTCACATCTATGAGAAGTTAAATTCAACTTCCAAATTCATTTAAACCTTCTTATTCAAAATTTTACTTAAAAACTTTATTTACTTAATCTCTCCTAACATATCCATCTTTGAGTTTTTACTTATCTTTAAACTCCCTTAAACTTTCTTACTATCCAAATAATCAAAACTCATCATAAAATTAAGGAAAATCAACTTATTGGAAACTCACCTTGCAATTGAGCTCACGGGAAGAAGAAGAAGCAAGTTGAACCATCTTTCTATACTTTTCTTTCATTTCTTTCCTTTTCCATGTGTTATATCCTATATAAAGGAGAAATAAAAATCTTTCTTATGAAATTACCATTATACCCTTCAAACTTTCCATAATTACCATTTAATCAAATACTGAAATATTCATATTTAAGTCCTTGAACTTTTAACTTGTTTTGAAATCAAGCACATAGTTTTCAAAATTTGCAATTTAGTCAATGGCCCTAATTTGGGATGTTACATTTTCAATATCAAATTTCGTTGCCATAGATTCTATTACGGATAGCTCTCACTATTTCACTATCGTGAATAGTTCTGTGGAACCTTCAAAAAATGGGTAATAACTTCTTACTTTCTTATGTTGGAGGATCCACCTTTTGGTGGCAACCACAAAGACAATAAGTATATATTACACACTCAAATCTGGCTTTTAATACCAATTGTTGCGTAATACGGCTATCAGTTAGAGCAAAATCGCAACTGATAATTTGATAAAATAAAAATGAAGATAAAGAAGACATAAATTTTACCTGGAAAACCTTAAATAATATAGGGTAAAAACCACGGGCAACGGTAGAAGAATTTCACTATAAGAAAATGGGAATTACAACTTCTATCGATATAACAAGGAGAAAACAATAACAATTCTCTATTGATAAAAAGGAGAAAATAACTCTCAAGAAAACTCTCTAAATTCTCTAGTATTGGGAGAAAGCTAGAATGATTTGGGATGGTTTTGAAGCTAAATGGGTTAGGGTATTTATAGTTAAAACTTAAGGACTAATCTTGTAGATATCTTAAAGTATAGGGACTAAATGTGAAATTATCCTATGTCACTTTTCAACCAACTTGCTGTCAAATTGCTGCCAATTTTCAACAATTTATGTAGGGTGCTTTCGATGTATGTGCATTTACACCAATTTTCAACAATCTCCCACTTGAAGATTTGATTAGAACAATCACATCTTCACACCATTCTTTATTAATTGTATCATCATGTTGCTTACGTCTCTAACAGGCCACAAGATGATCGATACAAGTAAATTTATCAACATTGATCACATTCGTCATGAAATCTGATATGTTGTCTTTGGTATGGATCTTCTGCATATCTACCGTCCCTTCTTCCACTTTTTCACGAATGAAATGGTATTGAAATCGTGTGTGTTTTGTCCTTAAATGAAATGCTAGATTCCTTGTTAGATGCAAGGCGCTTTGACTGTCACAAAATAGAGAATATACACTTGATTGTGCCCAAGCTCCTCCATAGCATCTTCAACCATATTACTTCTTTACTGGCTTGTGTAGCTACTACATATTCTGCCTCTGTTGTGGTTGTAGCCACAACTTACTGGAATTTTGAAACACAACTTACAACTCCACTAGCAACTTTGAACACATATCCTGTAATACATTTGCTTTTATCCAAATCCCCTGCATAGTCAGAATCGACATACCCATTGATTAGTATGTTTGATCCTCCGTAATATAATACAACATTTTAGGTCCCTTTGATGTATCTCAAGATCATCTTTACTGTATTCCAATGCTCTTTTTCTAGATTCACCATGTACCGACTAACCACTCCCACTGTTTGTGCAATGTCTGGTCTTGGGCATATCATAGCGAACATTAAACTTCTCACTGCTAATGCATACAACACTCGAGACATCTCCATCATCTCTTTTTCACTGCTAGTACTCATACTGGGGGATAATTTGAAGTTAATAGGAAGAGGGGTAGAAATTGGCTTACAATCTTGCATGTTGAATCGTGACAAGATCTTCTTCAAGTAATTCTTTTGTGAAAGCCAAATTTTCCTATTACTTTTGTCTCGGTGAATTTGCATCACTAGAATCTTGTTTGAGGATCTCAATTCCTTCATTTCAAATTCCCTAGCCAGTTGTGCCTTCAATTCTTCAATATGATCTTTTTTAGGTCCTGCAACCAACATGTCATCCACATATAACAGTAATATAACAAAATCGTTATCACCAGACCTCTTGAAATAAGCACAAGGGTCTGCATTAAGTCTTTTGTATCCAAGGCACATAATAAAGGAATCAAATCTCTTATACCAACAACTCGACGCATGCTTTAGACCGTATAGAGATTTGTTCAACCTGCAAACCAAGTTCTTCTTTTTTTCTTTAAAACCTTCAGGCTGGAGCATGTAAACCTCTTATTCAAGATTTCCATGAAGAAACGTTTTTAACATCTAGCTGCTCTAGATGTAAATTCAATGTCGCACACATTGCCAAGACTACTCGAATTGTTGTTAGTCGAACCACAGGAGAAAAGATTTCATTGAAATCAATATCTTTTTTTTTGAGCATATCCTTTGACCACCAGTCTTGCATGATACCTCTCAACTTGATCATTACCATTTCGCTTGATTTTGAAGACCCATTTGTTACCAATTGGCTTCCTTCCTTGTGGTAGTGACACAAGGTCCCATGTATTATTTTTATGAAGGGCTTTAATTTCTTCTTGCATCGCCATCATCCACAGTGAAACATCTGAGATGTTTATTACCTCCTGGAATGTTGATGGCTCACCGTCCTTTGTTAAAAGGCAGTATGCAATATTTCATTTTATAAAATAATCTGAGTGTCAATTGAGATGTCTTCTCACATTATCTTATTGACGAGTTGTTAGAGCTTCAGAACTCTCTGATTCTTGTTCATCATGTGCTGGTTCTGCTTCAGAAGAATCTCCTTGTTCAAACTCATTTTCCACATGTATCTGTGTAATCTCTGACTTTTCAGCGCTATCATCGTCTTCTTTTCTTTGTAGCTTATCTTCTACAAAGATAACATCCATGTTGATGATCACTTTGTGGGTAGTGGGATCCCACAAGCGATACCCCTTTACACCATCAACATACCCCAAGAATTTGCATTTTCTGGATTTTGGATTCAACTTTGAAATTTCTTGGGAGTTGTACATCACGTACACAATACTTCCAAATACATGGAGGTTTGAATAATCAGTTGGTTTACCAGTCCACGTCTCCATTTGCGTCTTCAGCTCTATTGCAATTTATGGAGCTCGATTCACCAAATAATAGGCGATATTGACTGCTTCTGCCCAAAATGATTTTTCTAGACCTGTAGCCCTCAACATTGCTCTTGTTCTTTCTAACAAGGTTATGTTCATCCGCTCTGCCACTCTATTTTTTTAGGAGTGTTCGCCACTGTGAATTGTCTTTTGATGTCTTATTTCCTGCAAAAATCATCAAATTATTCACTTGTGTATTATCCTCCATTATCTGTTCTGAAACACTTGATCTTATTTCCAAAATCAAGTTCCACCCACGCTTTAAAGTTTTTGAAAGTTGAAAACACATATGACTTCTTCTTAATAGGGTACACCCAACATCTCCTAGATTAGTCATCAATAAATGAGACAAAGTGTTTTACTCCACCTAGGGATGTAACTGGTGCTTTCCATACGTCAGAATGAACCAATTTTAGAACACTTTTGCCTCTAGAATTTGATGTTTTGAATTTCAATCAGTGTTGCTTACTTGTTATACAATGCTAACATAAAGTAAGTGATACATTTGTTAAGCCTAGAAGTAGCTTTTGCTCCTCAAGGACTTTCATTCCTTGTTCTGACATGTGTCCAAGTTTCTGATGTCATAGCATTGCAGAATTTGAACTATATGAGGCAACAAAGGCTTCTGCTTCTAACAAAGTCTTTCCCTTCAGCATGTACAAGTTTGTTGCTATCTTTTCGCCTTTCATCACCACAAACGCTCTATGGAACACCTTAATCTTGCTTGCATAATTATCCAATAATCCGTAGAATAATAATTTTTTCTTCAGGCCTTTCACGTGTCGTACATCTCGAACAACTTTAATTGTTCCATCATACATCTTCAATTTGATGGTTCCAACGCTAACGATCTCTAAGGCATGATCATTGTAACTATACACAGATCCTCTTGAGACAAGTTCATAATGATGGAAACCATTCTCTTCTTGAGGTCATGTGATATGTTACTCATGAATCAATGAGCCATATATATGCAAATCTCTTTCTACTTTCAACGTTGGTTGACGCTTCACAACATATAGCATCTCTATCATCTGAAGTGTTTGTGGTATTGCCTTGTGGATTGTGGTTTTTAATTAGACTCCAACAATCCTTCTTCAAGTGACCATTCTTTCCACAGTTGTAGCACTTTAAATTCTTTTTACTTCTCGACTTTGATCCACTATGTTTGTGACTGCTACTTTGGCCACATTCTGTTGATCCCCCTCTCATCGTTGTCAACACTTCTGCTTATTGCAGATTTACTTGTCTGTCTTCCTTGTTCTTGCACTGATTTTTTTCTTGTAAAATAGCAGCTGCAACGTCATCGAAGACTATACTAGTGACATTACTATTTATCAAGTTGATGATGAGTTGATCATACGAATCAGGTAGACTTTGAAGTAGAAGTTCAGCACATTCTTGTTCTCCTATTGTACATCTTAAAGATGCAAGATGAGAAAATAAAATGTTCAGTGTGTTTAAATGCTCCGTCACTGAAGTAGATTTTTGGATCCAGAGAGTATACAATTTCCTCTTAAGGAAAATTTTACTGTGCAACGATGTGGCCTCGTATAGTTTGATGAGATTATCTCATATCTCCTTAGTTGTCTTCTTCTCCTCGATGCTTGACAATACTTCTTCTGCTAATGCTAGATGAAAGTTTGTCATAGCATTCTCGTCCATTTCGATCCATTTGTTGTCATATGTGAAATCTACCGGCCTTTCACTGATAGCTGCTAGACAACTGTCTTTCCTCAGGATGGCCTTCATCTTCAATTTTCATAATGAGAAATTTCTCCCACTGAACTTTTTAATACCAAATTTTGTTGCCATAGCTTCTATTACGAATAGCTTCCACTATTTCACTATCGTGAATAGTTCTCTGGAACCTTCAAAGAATTGGTAATAACTTCTTACTTTCTTATGTTGGAGGATCCACCTTTTGGTGGCAACCATAAAGACAATAAGTAGATATTACACACTCAAATCTGGCTCTTGATACCAATTGTTGCGTAATACGGCTATCGGATAGAGCAAAATCACAACTGATAATTTGAGAAAATAAAAATGAAGATAAAGAAGACACAAATTTTACGTGGAAAACCCCTAAATAATATAGAGTAAAAATCACGGGTAACGGTAGAATAATTTCACTATGAGAAAATAGGAATTACAACTTCTCTCGATCTAATAAGGAGAAAACAATAACAATTCTCTCTTGATAAAAAGGAGAAAACAACTCTCAAGAAAACTCTCTAAATTCTCTAGTATTAGGAGAAAGCTAGAATGATTTGGGATGGTTTTGAAGCTAAATGGGTTAGGGTATTTATAGTTGAAGATTAAGGACTAATCTTGTAATACCCTAAAGTACAGAGACTAAATGTACAATTATCTCATGTCACTTTTCAACCAACTTGCTGCCAACTTGCTGCCAATTTTCAACAATTTCTGCAGGGTGCTTTCGGTGCATGTGCATTTATACCAATTTTCAACACATGTAACTGAGGAAAAGTCCATGGAAAAAACCCTTAAAGATTCAAAAGTCACAGAAAATTCTGGATTGGATGATGTTGGCACCACACATCTTCGAATTGAGCATGCTGAGCACGATAAGAGTTCTAGCTGCAACGGTAGTTCGGATGACGAATCTCAAGCCTCTGAGAAGAAGTCTAAGGAAGAAGCCTATAATCTTGGTTCTGAAGATACCTTATGTGGTAACAAAGATAATTCAGCTACCATCATGTCTATGAAAGTTGCTGAAAATGGAACTCATAGGAATGTTAATGCTAATTTTGCAGTCGTAGCCGCAGCTGTTGAAAATTCAGTGAAAACTGCATCGGACGAAATTGGGAATGGTACTGAAATTTCAGCAAACAAATCAGTATACAATGTAGTTGAATCAAGTTCCAAGGAAAGTGAAGTAGAGTTACTTCCCCCATCAAATGGGATATCCGGGGTTGAATTGGAAGGAAATGAAGTAGGGGTTTCCCCATACTCGAGCACGTCCCCTGTTGAAACTAGTAATGTCGCCAAAAAAACCCGGGATGCCGAGCCACATGATTCTAAAACGCAGGTATATCAGTATATCATGCCTTTTTTCTTGAGGATTGTGGATTTGAATACTCCCTTATTTGACTGCAAAGTGATTTCTTGCTTAGTTGCTGAATTGGTTCACAGCCCCTTGTTGCCTGCAAAGAACGTCGTTGTTTAGTTGCTGTGGATTGTTTGATGTACTTACTGGTTCAAACAGATAATCACAGGTTCATGTTATCCTTTGAATTGAAAAGAAAAGGCTAGATTATGCTTCCTTTATAGTTTGTAGTACTGCATATCGATATATACTCGGCAACTCATACCTTTGTGCTTTTGTGGGTATATGAGACTGCTTGCTAGGACGAGAAACTTAAATTTGAGACCTGGAACTTATTGCTTGTCATTTGATCGGTGTTTGTCAGCTATCTGGTATTATTTAACGAAATGCAATTGCCTTGCTTTTAATCTCATCGTCTTTCATTACTCTTTCTTTCCTTGTGGATCCATAGCTTGAACTAATCCCAACTAGTTCTAGGTTCAATTCGATACACTTTTTTCGCAGCTGTAGGCAATCGTCTAACAAGCAGTCCCTTCTGAAAAAATGTCCGGAATAGTCTTACGTCATGGTGCCATTTTATACTAACATCAATATGTTCTTTATATACATATGCACACACATGTCTCGCATGTTATGTGGTTTCATTTTTTAGTGCAGAACCATCTGTTCATGGGGATCTGTTAGACAAGGCAGTTCCTGTCTATTTTATTTAAAGCCTCAATGCTTCCTCCCCCCCCCCCCCAAAGAACAACGAGTAGTAGTAGCGGCACTGCTGTAGCCTTCGTAGCTAGTCGTTCCTAGATTCAAGTCCATTCTTTTATCGGCACTTTCGCCGGTTGGGTTTATGTTGTATCTAGTCCTTGTTTCGGGTCGACCGGAGTGGATTCCGTATAGTATCCAAGTTTTATCAGAGTAATCTCCACATGGTTGCTATGTTGGTGATGTAAACCAGACTTCATCGACTGCAACACTTTGTTTCGGTTAAATCGGTTATTATATTCAAATTAATTATTTAATTTCCTAATCGAATCGATATTACGTAATCATCGATCATTTGTTGCTAACGATTTTAATGAATTATATATATATCGTATTCGTATTATCTCCACGTCATCACCTTAATGATATAATCATATTTTTATCTAAAACTACCTGTTTAGCCACTTTTTCATTCATTGCCAGCTAACTTAAGTTTATTATCTCATCTGATTAAATTAGGATGAACAGTTTTAATCCAATCAGTTCTTGACACTTATGATAGTTGACCTGGGTGTACAATCGGTTAGAACGGTGGCTGACTAAACCAAATTACCATTAACTGAATTAATCGAATTTTTTTTCTTTAACGATTAATTGAACTGAACTTTTTTTTTTAAATATTAACCGAACCGAATAAAGTTTGATTATTTCGATCGATTAACTGAATTAACCGATTTTTATACTTTTTTAATTAAATTAATTTCAATATAATAGAAGTATTTTTTTTTATTTCAGTTAAAATTTAATTAGGTATTAATAATTTAATGAGTAGTAGTGTGGTTAAAAAATAATTGACCCTTAATTCTTAATGATTTTGAGCTTAAAATATATATTTAATATATAATATATTTAATATTTAATAATTTTGATTATTTCAGTTAATTAACTGATTTCTAACTGAATTGACAATTAACCGAATATTGTAAAAAATATTAATCGTTCTTCGATCGAACTCATTCAGTAACCGATAAAATTAACCGAACGTCGATTAATTTCGTTAAAACCAAAAAAAAATTAACATGACTACGTAAATAGGGCGCGAAAATATTTTCCAGAAACGGAAAATCCAAATCTCTCAGTTTCTCGCAACCGTACAATTTAAACCAATCTTCCATTGGCTTGGTTAAATTAAAGCAGTTTTCTTTGAATTTTTCAAATTTTAGTATAAGAATCTGTTTTTTCGATCCACGCTCCATCTTTTAATGGGGATCTCTTCTGTTAATCTAATGGGAAGTTCCGTGCTCTACAACTTCCCATCGCCGCCGTCTTCATCGTCTTCTTCTTCGTCATCGTCGCGGGTCCATCAGGTGGCGGAGAACGAAGGCGAGGACCGCGTGGGAATAGGGATGGAAGGTAAGCTTTCGGATCGGAACCGTTTTCGTAATAGATTAGGACACGGGGCGCCTCGACTGAACCTCGATGATGTAGATGATGATAAGTCGTTGAATTCGTTAAACCGTGAGGTTGAAGAATTGGAAAACGGTGAGAATCAAATGGATCTCGGAATCGAACAATTGGAGCGGAAAGTTCTGATGATGATGCTCGCGAAAGGGTTGAAAGGTGATGAATTGGAGAAATTGGTGGAAGATGAAGAGATTTTGAAAGCGATGAAATTGGATGAGAAATTGAAAGATTTAGGGACCGGAGCTGAAGAACGAAGAAGAAAATCTGGAACGGGTAAGATTTCAAAAGCCGATATTCCTAGGCGCAAAGTGAATCTGAATAAGAAAAAAGTCTCCCAGAAATTTGAGAAAACCAGGAAAGCGATCGGCGAAGCTATGAACGCAAGCGATGGTAATGGTGTTAAAGATGAGAAGAAATTGAGTAAAGAAATCGAGACACTGGAAGCGATGTTAGACAGGGGAAGTTACGGGATGCTCGATTTGCAGATGATGATGGATGAAGTTAAGGCCATAAAAGGGTCGGAGAAGACGGCGAATGAGATCAAGGAGAAGATGACTGAGTTGGAGTCCGAGTTATGCGAGCTGAGGAACGCCATTGTTGCGTTGAAAAGCAAGAAAACCAAGGAATTGATTGGTCGGGCTCAAAAAGAGGAAGTAAATGAACTGAAATATGAGGAACACCGACATGAAGAAGACGAAGAAGAGGAAGAGGAGGATAACGGGAGTAAGATCAAATGGGGTTCGATAATTGCATCGGTCGGAGCTGTAGCCGTCGCCGTCGCTGCCGTGTTTTTTTTGGGTCGATCGAGCGCAAAGGTGGAGATTAAATCAGAGAAGAAGAGGCGCCATACCGAATCATGTTAAGCTTCCTTTTAACATGTAGGAGTGAAATAGGGTTCTATCAAACTCGTTCATTTTTAGATTAGATAGTCGGAATTTTAAATTCTTCTTCATCTCAATTATTTGCAATTAACTTCTACAAATTAATAAGCTTCCAAATTTTTTATTTGACTTAATTCATCTTCAAATTATATTATTATTCAATATAAAATAAATTTAATTTGAATTTGAATCAATTCTTATACATTTAGATTAAATCAATTTATTGAGAGATGAGACCAACAACTTTAACTATAAAATTCTCTTGACTTTTTTATTTAAAAAATATTATAATTCTAATTATTTTCTTTTATGCATTGAATTTTATTGTTCCCCCATTTTCTCTCTTCTTTAATTCTTTTATTTTTCACTTCTTTTTTCTCCGATTATCTCTTTTATTGTCGTCATCTCTCTTATTCTTTTCTCACCAATCTCATCTCCGGATTTTTTTATTTATTTTGTTTTCCATCTTAACGCTGTGTTTTTTATGCTTTTCTTTTTCAGGTACTTCCTCATCGCCTCCTCGGTTTTCATCGTTTCGGCAATTCCTGATCGGCTACACGCCGTAATCCAATACACTGATGGAGGAGTATGTATGAGCGTTCAATTCAATCAGATTTTTGTTTGATTCGGGTTTCATTTGCATTTTGGGGTAATTTGTATTCAATTCTGATGTACTTCGGATTTTAACCGGAAATTATTGTTAAATTTCCCTATCCATTTTGCTGGTGTATTGTGTTTTTAGTTTCATAAATTTTTCTTGTTAATGGAGTCTACAAATGCTGTAAATTTGACCATACAAGCTTTATATTTCCCTTCAAAATTCAAATAACAAAAATTCGAAGTTAAGCATATCCTCTTTTCACATTCAAAGTTGAGATATTCAAATTTCGGATACCCAAAAGCTCAGAATAATGTATCCAAAAGCTACTAAAACAAAGTTCATCGTATCATGTTATGTTTCCAGAAGTTTGCATACAATACATTCAAATATGTTCCTATTAAGATACAAAACAAAACTATCCAAAATTTATAAGCAAGCTGATCAATAAAAGCTCACCGATAAATATAACCAATACAAGCTTTATGCCTTCATTCATTCTCCTGGCTGACCAACCTGGCAAGCTTGTTCGTAACGACAAGATCAAGCTGTGCCGCTCGTTCCACAATCTCTTTTCTCTTCTTTGTGGAAACATCATGAGCGATCTCGGCACAGTATGTCCTGATAAGCAACAATTGCAAATTGAGAACACAAAAATAAACAATATAGATCAACAGTGATTAATCAATCATTCTCGGTAAGTTAAACAACTGTACCTGTTGTGCATCATCAACAGTTCAAGCTCTCCAACATTGTACACAACAAATTTCTTAAAGCCATTCGGAAGATAGTGTCCGTCTTCTTGTCTGAACCGTAACCAATGTTGGGCATCAAAGTGCATCCCTTAAACTTCCTTCTAACGCGAGAATCGATACCCTTTGGTCTACGCCAGCTTGTCAGTCATCAAACGACAGGGTAAACATGATAAGTAAGACAAGTTTCATATCAATATTAACACAAAGAAAGTAAAATGTGCATGAACATGAGGCAAACTAATGTAACCAGGGATTTAGTAACAAAAAGCTTGCTATAGGAAAAAGCTAACTGTGTCGCAAGACCTGATAAACAATTTTTATTCCCCTTAAAATGAAATGCCAAGTTATAAATGCATACAAACCGGACATAAGATACCACAGGCGAATATGCGGAACACCTTCTCATTAATCTTTCAAGAGGCAAAACCAAACTGAAATTAATAGTAGACCAATAGCAGAAAATGATTAAAAAAATCAATTAAAAATTGACCACAATTATGAAAAAGTCAAGAAAATATACAAAAGAGATCAGAAGGTAGTGCATGCTTGTATTCATCATTCAAATGCAGAAATGATGGATAAGTATCATCATGTCTCTTAACATATCATTAAAACACACACAAAAAACAACAAATCTTATAAAGCATACAACAAAAATTTGAAGAATTTCATTACTTCTTCTATTGCAAATTAAAGAATTTTATAAATCAACAAAAAATAACACTTCAAAAGACTGAAGACCCCAGTTGGAGGAATGGTAAATGGATCCACTACAGCAAAAGTGTTCTATAGCGGCATTTTTAGCGGTGTTTTTAGGCTAAACGCCACAAATAAGCATGTAGCGGCGTTTACTATCCAAACGCCACGAAATTATACTTTAGCGGCGTTTTTCCAACAAACACCGCAATAGAGTGGAAATTTAGCGGTGTTTATAGCTAGAGTAGTAATTTAGCGGCGTTTGTATAAAAACACCGTAACAGGGTTGTTTATAGTGGCATTTTTCCAACAAACGACACTATAGATAATTAATTTAGTTGCGTTTATCAAACAAACACCGCAATAGGGTTATTTATAGCGGCGTTTGTGCAAACAACGCCGCAAAAACGTGTACTACAATGGCGTTTGTTTAAAAAACACCGCCAAAGGGTCAATATATGCTCAACCCTTTTCTTTGCCTGATCCCTAAATTCATTTCAACGCTACTTCCCTAAAAGGGATTTCTCTAGTACAACAACAACCCTCACACAATTCCAAGCGAAGTCCTCTTCTGTCTGTCTCGGTGACCAAATCGGTCCTCTCACCGACGAACAGTTATCTCATGATTGCACGGTTTGATCCCTTCACTGAGTACAGAACTTTTTCATTTTTTTTGTTGGTATTCTGAAAATGGGGAAAACCCAGAAAGCTGGTGTAATGGAGAAAATAATATCTTTCGAATAGGAAAAGAATATATATACATATTGTTTTACTGGTTTACTACTTGGGAACAGTGTTTTTCTGCTTTCGAATAGAAAAATAATAGCTTTCGAATATGATAATAATAGCTTTTCAAAACGTGAACAAATGGTTATGGCACAAATAGCAGGTGTTTCATTCAATAAGACAAATTATCGTCGGAATGTCCACATGGCGTCTTTGCTCTGACGATGGATCGAATTATCGTTAGGAGGCTATCAATCTAAACTTGCTGTCGAAAGTCGATGATGACCCAAAAGGCCCTTATATTGTAAACTACCCTTCCATGGTTGATCTCCTAATTGAAGGTAATAATTAATCGCTGAAAGTTTATGCCGCTATATTTTTATTTTGTACTCTCAAATTTCATAGATCGCACGCATGTAGGATGTTCAAAGCTTATTGAGAACGATGATAGAGAAGTGGATAAAGACCCGATGTTTAGAACCAAAATTGCTAACTCTGTGGCGTTGAAAGAATCTTCAATTACAAAAGCAATATATATCCTCAATGAAGACGACGTTGTCTCTACTGATACTCCAAGTAAATTTTTATATCTTCTATTTAATTTTTTTTAATGTTTGATTCAGTTCCAAAGCCACCTCCAATCAAGTTTCATACTGTAGGTGGAAGGTTGTTATCTGTTTCAAGTGAAGCACTGCAGCACACAATGACTCTTCTTGGTGAACCGAATGTACAGGATTTATTTGGTGAAATGGATGAAGAGTTTCTCTATATAGAGTTTACACAGAGTAAAAACTTAACGATGCGTCGTCAAATAAGGAAAACAGCTTTCTTACGTCATTTCCCCACGAAGTAGCAGTGAAGAATAAATTCAAGTGAACAATATGGTGAAGACTTTTTATGCATAACTTTAATGTTTCTAAATTTTAATGTCTTCTGTTGTTAAGTATTAATTTTATGCATAACTTTTTTCTTAATTAAAATGTATGGTTGTTGGTAATTAGATAAAACTACATGATAGTAACTTTAGTTTATGTATAGCATAAATGAAATATTTAAAATAAATTAATATATAATAAAGGTAATTAGCGGCGTTTTTATAACAACGTCGCTATATACTTGACTTTTGCGGCGTTTATATAAAAAACGTCGCAATAGGTTTACTATATAGTTGCGTTTTTTCAAGAAATGTCGCAAAAATATTTGTACTTTAGAGGCATTTTTATACAAACGCCACAATAGGTGTAATCTATAGTGGTGTTTTAATACCAAACGCTGCAAAATATTTATACAAAAGTGGCGTTTTTATTAAAACGCTGCAATAGGTGTAATCTATAGTGGTGTTTGGATAAAAAATGTCATAAAATATTTAAACTTTAGCGGCGTTTTTGTACAAATGCCACAATAGGTGTAATCTATAATTGTTTTTTTTAACAAACGCCGCAAAATATTTGTACTTTAACAGCGTTTTTTTTTAAACACCGCGAAAGAGTCATACGTTAGTGACGTTTTTAAACACAAACACCGCAACAGAAATACCTATAGAGTCGTTTTCATTACAAACACAAAAATTTCTATAAAACCCCCAAATTAACAGTTTATGAGCTCTAACATCATTTGCAGCAAATTGCCCTCTCCCTCGCATCATATTCATCGGCGATATAGTAGTCCTTCTATTGCTCGTCCGTGGTCAAAGCCGTCGACACCTCCAAGGTAACGCCTCTCTCGACCCTTTACTATCAGCAGTGGCATCAACATTCAACATGTTCTTATTCTTATGTTTTTCCTTTTATCATTACCGTGAGCCATAGATAGAAAAAAAGGGTGGGGTTCCCTTTCTCGACCAAATTCTCTTTCTAAAAAAAGTCCTTAATTTTCTACTGCTCCAAGTAATCTCAGGTTCGTTTTTTTTTCTATTTCTTATCGTAATCCAAGTAATTTTCTTATCGTAATTTTCTATTTCTTTGTTTAGCTGACAGAACTAAGATTTGTGTTCAGTAAGATTTGAAGTAATCTTGGAAGCCTAGAGTCATTTTCAGTAATTTGCCATTTTTAATGTTGAGGTATTGAAATTAAACAAGTTTATTTGTATTTGATGTTTTAAGAATTCTGTAATGGCTCTTGGGATATATGTTTAATGGTTTGAACCTAGTTATGAATGGATGTGCTTACTAAATGCAGCCCGAAGAGAGGCGGAAAGGTAGTTATGCCGGCGAAGAAGAAACAAGTAACTTCTGGTTTTCTTGCTTTCTGAATCACATCAACCCCTCAAATAATTTGATTGTAGTCTCACTATATGTTTATTCTTTTCTCATTTTGGATACTAGGATAAGGTTGTCAATCCATTGTTTGAGAAACGCCCAAAGCAGTTTGGTATCGGTGGGGCTTTACCTCCAAAGAAGGATTTACATCGGTTTGTGAAGTGGCCTAAGGTTGTTCGCATTCAAAGGAAAAAGAGGATTCTTAAGCAGAGGTTGAAGGTCCCACCAGCACTTAACCAGTTTACTAAGACTCTTGATAAGAACCTTGGTATGCTATAAAATCTTTACTTCTTTTTACAAATTGCATTATCACGTTTTAGTTTGATTAAATTATGGGTTTTCAGCTTAAATGCGTGAATATCAAACGGCTTGTTTCACATCTATTCTTGTCAACCCGAGAATTCTTCTGCGTTTGTTCTTGCATCCTGTGGTATTGTTCATTCTTCGTTTTTATAGCCTCTTTCCATATAAATGGTCTTACCTATGAGACGTAGAATAACAATTTTTTGAATATTATAATCGATTAAATTATGGACTCGGCTCAAAAATTAAATTATCGGGTACAAACCGCTCATATAAATGATTATATCCCCTTCATGTCATTCACAAAATCAATTTTACTTGGATGATCACTGGAATTTAAGGTAATTTAATTCATATAGATCTATATACGGACTTAAGTTACAAGTATTTCTTCATTGATTTTGAACATAATAGTGTATCTTTAATAATTGTTGTATCATGACTATCATAAAAATGACTCCATCTGATACTCTAGGTGAACCTTCATAAATATAGGATTGATATTGATACTCAAGATTTGTATATCATTATTTAAATAGGGGTATATATACCAATTGAAAAATATATATTATAGGCGTCGTTTGAAATGAGACATGAGTTAGTTGTCTAAGACTAATATAAAGTACTAGATACTAAAATGTTGAAAATAACACGAAGGAGTACAGTTATCATCTTATAATAAAATGTTTATCAATTTAAAAGTTCTATAATTTAGTAGTGATTAGTTCTATAAATTGCTTCTGTTTAGGTTCTAAATTTATCTATAATATTAGCAATTAACATTTTAAATTGAAACTCCAGAAACACGAAATGGATAAGAGTTGGATGGATTTCTCAAGGGTAAGAGTCGAATATTGAAATGGAGTCGAAAACTTTCTAAATTTAGCTTTTGTGAATGCAAGCCAAGAGACTATGATTCTGTACCCTTGTAAGAATTGTGTGAACCTTAATTGGAACATTCGTGAAGTTGTGTACGAGCATCTAGTTGTTTATGGATTTGTT
Organism: Hibiscus syriacus; assembly: GCF_006381635.1. Taxonomy (NCBI): domain Eukaryota; kingdom Viridiplantae; phylum Streptophyta; class Magnoliopsida; order Malvales; family Malvaceae; genus Hibiscus; species Hibiscus syriacus. The sequence continues at coordinate 586,790 of NW_024063213.1, forward strand.
CAGGGTATAGAAAAGGGATCTTTCATGGAGAGTTTGTATCATATAGATATGCTTCCACAAGTTATTCGACTTATCCTGCTCCTTCTCACCATCCAACTTTCAATGAAGATGACATGGAATGGATGCTACGAGATGCATTTATATGCACAATCATCAGTCGTATGTTACAGAAAATTATTGTCAGAATGATGTTAATGATTTCATTGAGACGGGAAGAATTGGATGTAATGGAGAGCCAAATGGAGAAGCGGAAAAGTTTTACAAGTTGATTAATGAAATGAATGAACAACTTTATGAGGGATCAAAATTTTTAAAGCTTTCTTTCTGCATTCATCTTTTCCACTTAAAATGCCTGGGAGGGTGGACTGGAAACTCCTTTATGCAATTGTTGGAGTTACTAGGAGAAGTGTTTCCTTTTGCAAAAATCCCTCAATCATGCAAAGATATGAAGAAATGATAAAAGATTTGGGTCTTGGATATGACAAAATTCATAGTTGTCTGAATGATTGCATGTTGTATTGGGGTGATTGAAAAAATCAAGAATCTTGTCATGTATGCGGAAAATCTCGATGGATGACTAGGGAGGCAGAAAATGTTACTGAAGATGAAGCTCAAGCACGATCAAGAAAGAAACCGGTCAAGATTCTGTGATATTTCCCTCTAATACCTAGGCTACAGAGATTGTTTATGTCCTCCAAGACTGCTGAGTCTATGAGGTGGCATCATGATGGCAGAACCGATGATGGAGTATTACGGCACCCTGTAGATTCTTTATCTTGGAAGTAATTTGACAACAAGTATCCAAGTTTTTCGAGAGATCCTCAAAATGTCAGGCTCGGTCTTACAACTGATGGATTTAATCCATTCAAAATATTGAGTACTTCATATAGTACTTGGCCTGTTGTACTTTTTCCATACAATTTGTCTCCTTGGATTTGCATGAAACAATCATCTTTCATCTTATCCATGATAATCCCTGGCGAGAAAGGCTCCGAAATGATATTGATATTTACATGCAGCCGCTAATTGTAGAGTTGAAACAGTTATGGGAAGGGGTCAAAACGTATGATGTGTTGACGAATGAGAACTTTAATTTACGTGCGACTTTATTATGGACAATTAATGATTTTCCTGCTTATGCAAATTTATCTGGTTGGAGTACCAAAGGTCGTTATGCTTGTCCTTGTTGTGCTGCACAAACATGTTCGAAGTGGTTGGTTAATGGAAAGAAGTTCTCTTATATGGGACATCGTCTTTGGTTACCTGATAATCATAGATTTAGATGTCAAAAGAATATGTTTGATGGTGATGAAGAGTTTCAAAATGCTCCTGACCAAACAACCAGTCTGAAATATTCAGAATGTTGAAAAATGTCAATTTTACTTATGGAAAGATGAATCAACCAAGTAGTACATGATCAAAGAAAAAGGCAAAGCATGTCAATGAAGAGGTTGAAGTTGACGAATAGAGTGTTGATGAGTCTGATGAAGAGGATGATCCAAATAAGGTAGACTTGTGGAAAAAGACGAGTATATTCTTCGAGTTGCCTTATTGGAAGAAACAGATTTTGAGACATAATCTTGATGTAATGCATATTGAAAAGAATGTTTGTGAGAATATTATTGGGACCATTCTGAATGATGGCAGAAAATCTAAAGATAATCTTAAGAGTTGACTTGACTTAGTGGAAATGGGAATTCGGCATGATCTAAAGATGAATGTTTTGCATGGTGTTGAAGGATGTAAAGGTCCCAGATGGGTATACATCAAACATTTCTCGATGTGTCAGTGTTAAAGATCGAAGACTTTATGGTTTAAAGTCACAGGATTATCACATATTAATGCAAGATTTACTCCCAGTAGCTGTTCGCGGTTGCATGTCGAGTAAGGTGACGTCTTGTATCATTAAACTTTCTAATATAATGAAAGCCATATATGGGAAAGTTCTGATGGTTGAAGAACTTGGTAAAATACAAGATCGAGTCGCCTTGACTTTATGCAACTTGGAGAAGATATTTTCGCCTTCATTTTTCACAATTATGATGCATCTGATTCATCTTCCTCACGAAGCAAGAGCTGGTGGACTAGTTTTTTATCGATGGATGTACCCTATAGAGAGGTGTTAATTGAAAAGCACATTTCAAATTACATTATGATTATACATTTTAATAAAATGTATTTATGTACTATGTTGTTTTGTGTATAGGTTCTTGGGCAAGTTTAAGTCTTACTGTCGTAATAAGCATTATCCAGATGGATCAATTGCTGAAGGGTATTTGGCATGAGATTTTGCTCTAAATATTTGGAAGATGTTGAAACAAGATGGAATAGACCAAATCGAAATGATGTGTTAAGTACTAACGACTTACCTCAACATTATTTGTTTGGAAGTTATGGTTAACCATTAAGGAAAGTTGAAATTGCACACTTAGATGACACGTCTTGGGTACAAGTACATCGATATGTTCTTTTCCATCACGATTCAATAGATCCCTTTCACACGTAAGTCTTTCGGACCCAATCCTAATGAAATATCTTAATCTTTTTATGCTAAATCATTTTTTAACGACATGATATATTTTATAGTGAGTTTAAAGAAGTCTTGAGATCTCGTACACGCTACCGAAGATTACATCAACAAGAGATACATAAGTTATTCACATAAACTTTTCATGAATGGTTAGGCCAGACGGTAAGCAACTAAATCATTCCACATACTTATAAATAATATATGTCTTGCTTTTTATATCAAAATCAATGCAAATTAATTCACCATTCATGTGTAATAGGTTTAGAGTAGGAGAGAAGTTAGTGAAGATGTTAAATGGCTTTCTCAAGGTCCGAATAGAATAGTTAAAATATATAATGCCTTCCACATTAATGGGTTCAGGTTCCACACGAAATCTTGTGAAAGATTAAGGAGGACACAAAATTATGGAGTCGTAGTTACTTTGTCAACTAAAAGTTATGCTAGTGTCAAGGACAATAATCCGCAGGAGGGAGAGGTTGATTATTATGGAAATCTTACGGACATTATTGATTTAGATTATTATGGAAAACGAAAGGTTGTGTTGTTTCGGTGTGACTGGGTTGACGTAAACAGATGAATAAAAATAGATAAATTTGGGTTTACAATGGTGAATTTCTCTCGATTAATTCACACTGGTCAACGATTGATGGATGAATCATATGTATTTTCTTCTCAAGTGAAACAAGTATTTTACTGTCACGATCCAATGGATGACGGTTGGTATTTTGTGCTCTGTAATACTCCCAGAGACTTGATAGACATCGGGGATGGAAGTAAAGATGACATTGAAACAAGATTAGAATGTTTACCTCTACTACTAGAAAACTTAGATGAACCTATCACTAATACAACACAATTTCAATGGGTTCGGGAGGACGTTGATGAAGATATTTATGACAACTGACATTACATAAGAATGTTGTACGCTTTTATATCTTCATTTATTTATTTATAATGTTATAACTTTTAAGATGTTATCTTTCAATTATTTAATAATTAATTCGTTTTCTTTTTACAAATGTTTGTTTATTACAGATATCATGCCGAGGAGAAAAATAAGTGATTTACGGATTGTTCGAGGTTCTGAAGACCATGAACAAAGAAATAACAAGGAATCGAATGCAGCTGAGTCTTCCGAAATTCCTGAAACTGTTGAATAATATGTAGAAATTCAAGGTAATCTTTAAAACTTTATTTATTAGTTTGTTCATTTTCAAAACTTACATTTACTAATTTCTTATATAGTTGAAAATGGTGGAATGCGCAAGAATAGAGGACGTACAACGTTGAAGGAATTATACCAACTTCCTCCTAGGCACCGTGTCAAAGTTTCAAGAAACGATTTCGGTCAACCTATTGGCCCAGAAGCACGTCTTCTAGCTAGTTACTTAGGCATAATTGGACGTAATGAGAATCTGTTACCGATCAATAACATTGTCATGGAGAGAAATGCCTAATAGTAACAAAAATCATGTGTTAGATTTTGTTAAGGTAATAATGTCATTATAATAGATACTCTAAAACAATTCAATACTAATTTATACTTACATTAAACACTTATTTGTTGTACACTTATTTGTTGTACCGGAGAAATTTTCTTTAGAGGACTCTGACGATTATGTGAAGCAAGCGTTAGGGAAGAGATAGAGAGACCACAAGATCTCATTAAAAAAGAAATACTTCAAGAATGATCTGAGCCTTGAAGAGAAGCTACAAACAGTCTTACCTGGAATGCTCAGATACCAATGGGAAGATACAGTCAGATTTTGGAGTTCACAAAAAGGACAAGTATGATGTATTTTTCAAAAATAATTTTAACAAATTATAAATCATCATTAAAACTGGTTGTTTGACATTAAAGGACCGAGAGCATGTTGGTGTTGCTAGCAGGCAACAACAAAAGTTTACACATACGGCTGGATCGAAGAGCTTTGCTTGTATAACCAATGAGGAGGTATTATACATTATTGACATAGTTATTTGTATTCCATGTACATACTAACTCAATGTAATTATATTATGGTACATTGTAGGAAAATACATCTGGTTCTAAAGTTGGCTGAATCCAACTGTTCGACATGACACATACAAGGAAGGATGACACTCCTATGACTGTTGAAGCTGCATAAATTATGGTATGTTTATTGGATAGAGGTTTTAATTTTTCCTGGCGTTATTTATATCAGTACCATAACATTTTTTATTTGAATTAATTATTCACTTTATTTTAAGGAAAAATTGAGGGAGAAAAGGGTGGAGTATCATGCTACTGCTTCGAGTCAAGGTCTTGTTAATGATGATGACATTGAAAACCAAGCTATTAATGACATTTTGGGTCCTAAAAGATATGGTAGGGTGCGCTATCAAGGATCGTTCGTTACTTCCGCCAAATATTTTGGATCCAGTTCATCACAGTCTCAATCTTCCCAATTAGAAGTTATTCATTTGAAACTAAAGTTGACTGAGATGGATCAACAAATGGCTAACATGAAAGCCGAAAATGAAGCAAGGGAAGCTGAAAGAGCAGCGAGAGAAGCATCATATCAGCAGAGATGTGAAGAATTTAAAAAACGACTCAATGATATGATGCAGATGTTACAGAAAACGCAATCTCAGAATCCACCATCATAGTCTCATTTATGTTATAGCATTCTGTTAATGTTATTGAACCTTGTTTAACTGAACTGATGTTACGTTAATGAAAACTTTTATTTATTATATTGGATTTGATTTATGGATATAGAGTTAGATGTTATTGATGTCATGTTTGTTGGATTATTGGAACAGGTTGAAGAAATAGATTTGGGGTAATCGAATAAAATATTTAAATTTTTTAAATTTTATCTTCTTTAGCGGCGTTTGTAACAAAAAATGCCGCTATATACCATACATTTAGCGGTGTTTGTATCCATAAATGCCGCTATATACATAAGCATTTTACGACATTTGTTTCAAAAGCGTCGTTAAAGAACATAACTATTACGGCGTTTGTGTGAATAAACGCCGTTAAAGAACATACCTATTACGGCGTTTGTGTTAAAAACGTCGTTAAATATTGAAAACTATTGCGGTGTTTGTGAAAGAAACGCCGCTAAATATCAAAACATATTGTGTTGTTTGTTTAAAAAACGTCGCGAAATCTTAATACCTATTGTGGTGTTTGTGGAAAAATACCGCAAATTTTCAACACCTATTGCGGCGTTTTTTGGACAAATGCCGCTAAATATCAAATCCTATTGCGGCGTTTGTTGTCAAAACGCCGCTATATATCGTTACATATTGTAGTGTTTTTTGACCCCAAATGCCACGAACTTTAACGGTGCTATTTTCAGCGGTGCTTTTTGCAGCATTTGTAATATCGCTACATGTGTTTTTAGCGGCGCTAAAAATGTCGCTATAGGTAAAGAAAAACGTCGCAAAAAACCATTTTTTCTGTAGTGATCAGATAGTCGATCGTTACTGACTCAGCATATAGAAACTCATATTGTGTGTCAAGATCTATCTTCATATCCACATTCAATCAAATTTAATTAAACCCAAAGAAAATAAAAATAAGAAAAAATAACCTCAGTGACCGAAAATTCCTTATAATATACGATTTTGACCAACTTTTTTTCGATTTGCCAAAATGACCAACAAAATCGCAATTCGATCTCTAAATCGCAACGCGATCTCCAGTATCGCAAATCAGTTTCCAGATTCGCAACGCGATTTTGACTATTGCATTGCGATTTTAAAATCGCAATGCGAATATGTAAATCGCAACGCGATTCTGACTATCACAACGCGATTCTGACTGTCGCAACACTGAATTTCAAATTCGCAACAGGTTTTAGTTTCGCAACACAAATGTTTTGGGTATATAACTACGCAGTAAAGCAACTCATAACCTAAATCCCTAAATCGCAACTCATTCCATCTCCATCTATCACTCTCTCCGGTAACATCCGTTCCTATATCACATAACATCCTTCCCCATCTGGCAACAGGATAATTATTAATACATAAATCAGTAAATAAACCCGACGTAAAGCATCCACCTTATCGGGCCGCTAAAAATAATTATTAATATGTAAATCAGTAAATAAACAGACATGATATTAAACAGTGAAAACAAAGACAAATATGTTTCAAACTTGCACGGTATTCACCCAAGTCATTATTCTATCATAGTTCACAAAATGCATCAGATAACATTCCGGAAATAAGCACTTATAAACATTTAAAAGGATAGCATATAGGTTTAGTGCATGTTCAAGGACAACATAAAGAGTAGTAGTTTATTCTTGAAACTTAAATTTGCAACACTGTGAAGTTAGTATTTGTCTTTGTCTTTTGGTTGAAGTAATTCAATCCATTCAAGTTTCAATTTGCAGAAGAAGAATAGTTTCTAAAACTTAAAATCGCAACATGAAACTTAAATCGCAACACGAAAATGACTATCGCAACGCGGAAATGACTATCGCAACGTGAATTTGACTATCGCAACGGGATAATCACAATGCGAAACCAAAATCGCAACATGAAACTAAATTCGCGTTGCGATAGTTAAATTCGCATTGCGATAGTCATTTCTGCGTTGCGATTTAAGTTTCGTGTTGCGACTATTCTTCTTCTGCAAATTGAAACTTGAATGGATTGCATTACTTCAACCAAAAGACAAAACAAAGACAAATACTAACTTCACAGGGTTATTTTAGAACTGTTTAGCAGTATTGGCAGCAACCGAATGAATTTACTAAGCAATCTAAGTGAAATGGTTAATCTAAGTGAAATTATGAATAAATCAAGTTAAATATGAAAAATCTTAAACTTACCTCGTTGCGTAGAGTATGAACCTCATTCTGTAACGATGCTACCATCTCACGTAGAGCCGCTACCTCACCACGTAAAGTAGATACCTCGTCACGCCATGCACCATTGTCATCGCGTAAAGTACCGACCTCCTCATGCAAGGCATTGACCTTATCATGTAACTCCCCTAACTCATCCCGTGGAGGTGGAGAACAGGGAGATAAATGTCGTGGCATCTTTGTCGGTCGCCTATCATGAGGTGATGGTGGAGAAGAGACTTGATGATGTGACGGAATAGGTGATGGCTCTCGTTGTAGAGGTATATAGTGTGGTCGATCAGGTGATGGCTCTCGAAGTGGAGGCTGCTCATCATCTGTGCCATCAAAAAAATGCTTACTAGCTTGCCACCAATCAATGGCAAGCTCAGCCTCCGTGGGTGTCAGCCTCTGTAATGGAGTGTTGGCCTCCTAACAATATAAAAGCTCAAACAAAGTTAAACGTGTACTAGTAATAACTTATTTATATATATGGTAGTATTTGTGTTAACTTACATCATTTATTTTCGTATACCGTAGTAACTCTTCCCAAATCAACAGCCGTCGTTTCCTCTTCCAGGAAATAGCTCTAAGAATATCATTTGAAGTTTTTAATGCATATGTCTGCATGTCGGGAGAAGCCTCAAATATCCAAATCTACAAAAACAATATAATACACAAACATTAGTAATTGTTAAATAATTAATTATAATTTTGGAAACATTATATAGAAATTCTTACCTTAAAGGCCCAAATAAAGCCTGACAAAGTGTATTTGGAACCATCGCCACGCAAACTTTTGCGGTCATCAAAGGCAGATGACAACTTATTCCAAGTAGCTTTCCATAGATACGAACCCCACGGAAACAGGTTCCATGCATTTAGGTTCTCTACCAATAATATTAGGTCCTTAGGAATAGGTTGTCTGGCCTCTCTGCCTAAAAAGCTGGCATGCAAAAGTACTAAAAGGCATACTCGGACAACATCAACGTCATCCATCCAAGTAAAACCATCTTTCTTATTCAATAATCTCGTCAAGTCATCGACGTGTAAATTCGGCTTCTCCATTGACAGCTCAGGAAAAACCTAGGATAACCATGATGGGCGGGTAATATGACTAGTGTATCGACCTACATCATCGTGTCCGAAGCGTAGACCAGTGATTAAGCAAAACTCCTCCCGCCCAAAACACGTATACGCCGGTGAAAAATGAAACCATATCTCTTCATTACCACGTTTTATACTCTCGGGTAGATCGCTAGTCATGATCTGAAGCCACAAATGGGTCAACATAGCATCTCCACCCGGATGTTGTACTTTCAGCCATGGCCCGAAGCAAGTATCCTCAAACAATGTTCTTTGTACAGGTGAAAGCTTTGACGCAATTGTAGTGACTAGGCTTATTTTATTCCTTAAGGTCAATTGAGCCGAAAAAAATTTCTACAAAAACAATAAACATACCAAGTTAGATTAAAAACTACCCTGTGAAGATATACCAAAAACAATAAAGAGTAGTAGTAGTTTATTCTTCAAACTTAAATTTCCAACACTGTGAATTTCGTATTTGTCTTTGGTTTTTGGTTGAAGTAATGCAATTCATTCAAGTTTCAATTTGCAGAAGAATAATAGTTTCTGAAACTTAAAATCGCAACACGAAAATGACTATCGTTGCGATTTTCATTCCGCGTTGCGATCCTCGGTTTCAAATAGTCATTGTCTAAAATTGAAACTTGAATGAATTGCATTACTTCAACCAAAAGATAAAACAAAGACAAATACTAACTTTACAGGGTTAAAGACTAAACAGTTTAGCAGTATTGGCAACAATCGAATGAATTTAATAAGCAATCTAAGTGAAATGGTTAATCTATTATTGAAATTACCAGTAAACTTATATTCAATTTCAATATGAAAAACTAATAATAATGCAAAAAATTCAAAATAAAAATAATTAAAAAAACTAACCCTCTGTGGTTGATTTGGTTGATTTTCCATTTCTGATCGTGAATGATTGTGAGGGTAGCTCTGAGAGATGGAGATAGACGATTTCGTCGGAGATGGGGACGGATTTCGTCGGAGATGGGGACGGATGTCGTCGTAGAGAGTGAGAATGGAGATGAGACTGAGTTGTGATTTAGGGTTTTAGGTTAAGAGTTGCGATTACGGGATATATTAATATTCGTGTTTGGAATTTGAAAATAAAATACGTGTTGCGATACTAATGGCGCTTTGAAAATCACATTGTGATTTTGTATTATCGCGTTGCGATAGTCAGAATCGCGTTGCGATTTACATATTCGCATTGCGATTTTACAAAATCGCAACGCGAATTTGGAAAATCGCAATGCGATAGTCAAAATCGCGTTGCGAATCTGGAAACTGATTTGCGATACTGGAGATCGCATTGCGATTTTGTTGGTCATTTTGGCAAATCGAAAAAAAGTTGGTCAAAATCGTATATTATAAGGAATTTTCGGTCACTGAAGTTATTTTCTCTAAAAATAAAAGCTTAAATGATAAAAAGAAGTTTTTAGTATACCTTGACGGAGATTTTGCGATCACTTTGGGGTCTCTTGACCTTGACTCTTCTTCACGATCTTCTTACTTAAAAGAGGAACAGTCATTTCTTCTTTCTTACCTCCTTTACCATTAACAAAATACACACAAAATGTTACTACGCTGAAATAATATTTGATTGAGAATTGTAAATTAAGTAAAGAAAGATTCAAAGATGTGTGCTTACTAGGAAATCATGGTTTCCGTTGGCCGCCCGAATTTGCTTCTATAGTGTTGCCGCAGCTTATATAGGGGGTAAATTTTTAGATATTGCGTTGAATTTTTTATTGGTTCTAATGATCATTTGGAATTATTTTATGAAATAGAGTACTTATAACAGTATAATTTAAGACGTACAAAATATAATACAACTCTAATATAAATATGAGAGAGACACATGGAGTGTAATGGCCTCTCATGTTTTTATTTAGGGTTTGAGTTTAGAGTCTAGGGTTTAGATATGATTTAGGGATTAAAGTTTAGGATTTAGGTTAAATTTTAGGTATTAAGAGTTATAATTTAGGGTTTAAAGTTTAAATTTAGTTTTGACTATTATTACAAAAAAATTAAAAAAATAAAAATAGATCACAATGCGTTGTAAAATCTAAAGGTAATCATTTGTAAAGCCTAGAAAGTTAGTTTCAATCCATGCAAACTTAAGAAATTAGGTTCAATTCATGCAAATTAATTAAGGATCGCCATGGGTGACATATGGTGTTCCATGCGTTTTGCATGGGAAACGCATCCTATCCCATGTGTTTTGCATGGGTAATAGGTATAGCACGATATTCCATGCTAAAACAAATAAAAATTTTAATATTATTTGAGGATTTAATTTTTTAATATCATTATTTAAAAAATTAGCCTAAATTGATCATTAATTTAAATAAAACAAATTATTCTATTTTGTTAAAAATTTTGACAACAAATGACGTTATATTTAATAAAATTAAAATAATAATAAATTTAATTCTTGAATTTTATATTTATAATAATTTAATTTTAATATTAAAAAATTAATCATCAACATTTAAATATTTTTATAAATTTAATCTGTTTCTGATTTCTTCTCTCTCACTAGTCTATGCTAGGATGAATGTAAGATTTTATGTTAGCGGTGAATTTAAATTTTTAGAATTTTAGAAGGACAAACTTTAACTTATAACATATCAGTGTGATAAAACATATTTTCAATAAAAAATACATAAAAATCTAAAATATATGATAATTTTAAATTTTCAAGGGAGAGATTGTCTCCACCCGACTCAAAGATAACTCTCAAACATTTGATATTGAAAAACTCACACTCTTGATATGTCTGGTAGTCAAACCTAAAACCTTAAGTGCGTTTGGTTCACGGAATGTAAGATTATCAGTGGGAATAAAAGATTATCAGGGAATAGGATTACTGAATGTTGTATTTTGTGTTTGGTTGGTTTAGCAGGAATGTAAGATTATCGTGTTTGGTTAAACGAATAAAATATTATTGGAAGGTATATTTGACCAAATTGTCTTTATTATATATTTGTTTTTTTAACAAGTTGGAAAATAATTATATATTTTTTTAAAAAATTTAAATTCATAAAATTTATATAATTTTTTTTACAAAATTGAAAATATAAAAAGGTTTAATGAAAGGGTAAAATTTTATTTTAATCCCTGAACTTCATATAAAATTTTAATTATAGATTTTTTTTTGTAAATCTAAAATAGTTTAAGGATAAATTTGTAATTTAACCTTCGTATAATTTTTATTATTCAATGACAGAATAAGGATATTTTTGAAAGAAATTTTTTTTATGGGCATTTTAGTCCAAAACGCAGGTAATTCAACAATACTTAAGGAAATGGAGGTAATGACATTCCCGGTAATATATCCCAAAAAATCCACTATTGGTAATGTAAGATTACCGGGTATGGCATTCCCGGTCAACCAAACGGGGGAATGTGGATTTCATTCCCATGAGAATCTTACATTCCCCCAACCAAACACACCCGAAACATCATCTATTTCTTTACCACTGAAGTCATTCAGTTTATGCTCGAAAGATGATATTGGAATGTATCGTATGGAAACATGGGGCAACATAACATGATACAATGATGTTTGTTTTAGATACCACAGGGGCTACTCGTAACTCTTCTAACCGGTCCTCGTACATCTTTTAGATACCTGGTTTTGATCTTTTTGAATTGGGCCACAACATCTACCATCTTTCTCCTTCACTCAGGCGACTCTGTTGAACAATCCAAGGCCAATTCTGGAACTGACCATATGCAACTGGTTTTTGCACTGAAATGTACCTCCCCTTCCTGGAGTATAGCTGCATCGATAATGTTCGTTAGTTAATCAAACGACGACTCCTTCGCGAAATCCGTCAAGCTCAATTCGTCGGTAAATGTTTCATCGGTCGGCTTCTTTCATGTCAACATCTCCATAAGTAATATGCCCAAACTATAGACGTCGCCTTCGGTAGAAACGATCCCTGGTGTTCCATATTCTGCAACAAATTGCACCGAAGCTCATTCGAATTAATCACGAAAACTCGATTGCAGATTTTAGTTTTCAAAAGAGAATGATCACCTGGTGCCATGTAACCAATTGTGGGCATTGTGATGGTATGTTTCATGGATTCTCCTTCTCCTAAGAGCTTGGCGATCCACATGAGCCACCATATCTTGGTCGAGTAAGACATTTTCGGGTTTCAGATTGCAGTGGATCACCGGTGTTTAATGACCGTGATGAAAATGTTCAAGAGCCGATGCGACATCGATCGTTATGTCGAGTCTCTGTACAATATTTAGAGCGGAAGTATGAGAGTACAATCACTTTTCAAGGCTCCCATTCGGCATGAACTCGAGTACTAAAGCTTTGAAAATCTCTTTGGAACAAGTGCTAATGACTTTAACCAGATTTCGATGCCGAACGGACCGCATTACTTCACACTCAGAATCTAAACTCCGGAATGCTCGATTGATACGTAGGTCGAAAACTTTTACTGCAACCGTTGCACTATCTGATAGAGTGCCTTTATAAACCGAGCCAAAAGTTCCGGTACCAGTCAAGCAACTTTCATTGAATCCATCTGTTGCTACTCGAAGCTCGTAGTAAGAAATCCTTCTCCATGTTGCCAGTGGCAACGAAGTTTCTCGAATCGGGACCTTTCGTTTTGAATTACGGTATCTCACAAGGATGATTATAAGGGTCACCAGCAACATTGCAGATATTATAGCTGGTAAGATGCATTTCAGCATAAGAACCCACGCCCTGTTCAAGCGGTGATCAGAGCCAGCTTTGCATGGTGTCACTTGAAGTCGAGGCGAACCACAAAGAGCTTCGTTTGACCCGAATGACTCGGCCGACAAGTTTTGGAACGGTCCTTCAGTCGGGATTTCGCATTCGAGCCTATTGAAAGAGAAGTTCAAGTATTTGAGATGGGAGAGTGCCTCCATGGACTTAGGAATCACTCCAGAAAGGCGGTTTCTCGAGAGATCCAAGAACTCCAAGCTCGTTAAATGGCCGAAAGAATCAGGAATTTGACCCTGCAATGAATTCTCTGCAAATGAAAGATAAATCAAACTGTTGAGGTCGCCATTAATGGTGCTTGGCAGATTACGATTATTGGATAAATCCATGCTGATCAAAACCTTTAAGTTCCCAACATCTAACGGGACAGAGCCACGGAGAAAATTCGATGACAAATCGAGTTCCAACAGATTCGAAAGTCTCCACAAGGTCATGGAATGTTGGAACTTAGTTTGTTGGAATGTAAGTTCAGAAAAGCAGTCAAATTATCAAAGCATGCTGGCACTGAGTTTGTTCTGAGCTAGGACTAGGAGTGTAAGTCTAGGAAGCCGAAACTCGTCGCTCGACCGAAGATGTCCTGAAAGGCTATTTCAATGTAATGCAATGAAGTAGATGGTTGACATGTTGAATACCTTTGGTGGAATTGAACCAGTCAAGTTGTTGTCTTAAGTTGGCAATCTCCTCTGGTATTTGTCCTGTTACCACCATGAAAACGTATGTACAAGCATTTTAATCAGCATGCTTTAATTTGCAGTCGAATATGCCAGAAAACCAAGCTATATACGGAAAGGACATAGGTACCGGTGAGACCGTTTTAGCCGAAATTTAATAGTGTGGAGGAAACTGCAGTTGCCAATATTCCTTGGAACACTTCCAGTGAGTTTACTTCTAAGAAAATAAAATCCACTCAAGTGCTGGAAGGCCAAGGCATATATCCCTTGGAAGGCTACCGAATAGACTATTGTTTGCGAGGTGAATCATCTTCAAAGAAAACATGTTGAAGATAACCGGTGGAATGAGACCGGTGAGCCCCATTTCTCCGATGTCCAGCACCTCCAAGTTCAGAAGGTTGCCTACCTCCCATGGGATTTCTCCTGCTGAAGATTAGATAAAGTCAGTGGTAATGACTAATGAACAAACATCAATATGAAAAAACAAGTCCTCTAGTTGTTTGTTTTTCACCTCTCAATTCATAAGCTCCCGTATAGTTTCCGAGGACTGGTTAAGTTTCCGATGCTACTCGGGATCTGTCCGGTGAATCCGTTTACCAATAAGTCGAGATACCGAAGCTCGTGGCAACCGTCTAAGCCCAAGGAACTTCATCATTTAACTGATTTAAGGACAAAAAAAGAACAAGAACTGGTTACAACGTATGTCAATAGGGAGAGTACCGGAAAGCTTATTGTTTCCTAGATAAATCCATTTTAACGACGACATGTTGAAGATGTTTTCCGGAATGGAACCGGTAAGGCTCGAATTTCTGGCGTCAAATACTTGGAAATCACGAAGATTACCGATTTCCCTAGGAATTTCACCTGCAATATCTGTTGCTGCAAGATATAGTTCTCTGAGATTAGTCAAGTTCCCAATACTGCTCAATATACTTCCTGTGATATTATTAAACATGAAATCTGCAACTTCTACGGAGGAAATATTATAGAATGATGGAGGAATCGAATTCGAAAGCAGGTTGTATCAGAGACGAAGACTCTTAATCTTTTGAAGCTTACCACTTCCTATAAAGTTGTTACCAAAGAGACTTAGATGTCGAAGCTCGGTTAAGTTGCCAAACCATGAAGGAATTTCACCACTAAGTTCGTTGTTGCTCGAGTCCATGAGTTCCAAGCCATGCAATTTGGCCAACTCGGATGGCAAATCGCCATTAAAACAGTTCCCACTCACGTTGAGAGCCAACAAAAACGAGAGGTTTCCCAAGGGTGGCGGGATATCGCCGTGAAGGATCATGTTGGGAAGATTCAAGGCCATGACTCGGCCACTAACGCCGCTTGAAACTCCGGTCCAGATGCATACTCCGGTGGCAGATGACCAATTATATGGCCAGACATTATGAGGATTGGAAGCGATATGGGCTTTGAACTCGAGAAGAACAGATTGGTCGTCGTTGAAGCTTGTTGCAGCCATGCATAAGGGTACGAAGATAGTGACGGATATGGAGACGAAAAATGAGAGAATGTTGGCCATTAACGATGGATGAATAGCTTACAAGTGAGGTGTTTAGAAATGGAAGAAAATATATAAACTAATAAGGTCAAATCTACAGTATATTAGTAGGCTCCATTACGTTGAAAGATGAGGTTTACTGTTGAGAGTTGGATCTTTCTCATTTCAATACGAAACCGACTAAAACCCAGAACTATTCAAGTGACACGACCCAAACCAATATCACTTTAAAAACTCTAAAACACTAATTGGAGCCTAAACATCATACGTTGTTGTTGTCGGTGGCGGCGTTCATGCCGATTGCGGCAGGGTTTCTTGTTCCGCCAACATCTCTATAGTTCCGTGGTGGTTCAGACTCAAGTTACTTGATTTTATTCATATTTTTTTCTTTGTTAATTTGAAATAAGTGCAAGGTAGTATTTATTTGAAGATAATTTTTAATTATTTAACATTAAATGTATACACTCTTAATATTTTTAATATTCAAATCTATAACATCAAGAAATAACAATAATTTATTTATACAATATGTTTGTACTTATACAGGGTTAGTTATTCACTCAAGACCGTACTTAGAAAATAAATAGAATATTCATGTAGCATATTCTTAGAAGGGAAAAAAAAGGTTGTTTTAGTGATGCACTCAAGACTGTTCTTATATTATCTGATGTTACTTTGTACCAACTTTAACACACGACCTGTTGATTAAAGCATTTATTATATATTATGTCACTGTTTGATATATTTGTCAGTAAGATATTTTAATTGTAAAATTTAAATAAAATATTCATAATATCGTTTCTAAATTTTTATATAAAAATATTATTTAGAGTTTAAACTCCATTAATAATTATAATATGCTAAATATTTCATTAAAAATATGTACTAAATTGTTTTCTATATATGTAATGATATAATCTCAGACAAGACAACATCATTGTTTTGTAATATGTTTTTGATCATGGCCCGCTTATTATTTTATGATTGTTTCATTATGATAATTTATCTTCTTTCGGAGCCCATGGTGTTTAACTTTCTTTATCGTTATCGATATTGTTACAATTTTTTTCAACAATATTTACTAGCCAACTAATTCAAATTTAAAAATATAAAGATTTATTAAAAGAGTAATATTTTTAAATTCAATTTACTTTATTAATAATATAAATTTTTAATTTTTAATCTTATTTAAGAGATCAACGCTAGAACTAATTAATAACTTATTGGTGTTCAATTTTTTAAAATTTATAATCCATTCTGTTTTTCGTATTACTAAAATTTTTAGCATTTAGAATTGGAAACAAAATAAAGAAATTAAAAATTGATTTAAAACGCGATGTTTGAATAATTATTATTTACAAATTTAAAAGATTATAGATATTAAGCTTTAAACATAATCTTGATAATTTTATAGTCAAACAGATCATTTTTTAATTGAGATTGATCAATGATCGTTCCGTTTATAAAAATAAATACCTTTTCCTGTGATAGTAAATTTCAGGCCTTAAGATTTTTTTTGATAGTATACTTTAACGTGTCATGTCAGTATTTCTTAATGGTCATTATGGACAATGTTCGTAAAAGCAAATTGAAAGTTTAATAATTATAATTACAATCAAATTTTAAAAGATTGATGACTAAAATGAAAATATCCTAAATATTCAGTGACTACCAATGTATTTACCCATATAAATAATATATTACACATCAATATCTTTTAGGAAATTGCATATCAATATTTTAAATAATAATAAATTTTTATTAATATAAAATAAATACAAGTGTTAAAAGAATTTCTATAATATAATAAACACTTAAATATATAAAATTATTGATATTTGAATCTAAAACTTCTAAAGTTAATGATTATTTGTTTAAACACTAAAGGTCTGTTTGTTTCACTGAAAACGTTTTTCGGAAAATGAAATATGGAAAATGTTTTATAGAAATGTAAATCATTTTCCAGCATTGATAGTACATTGTAAAATGTTTTACGTTGTTTGGGTAATTTTCCTGAAAACAGTTTTCAAAATTTATTTTTAATAAAGAAGTTGTACAAAGAATATGTTTTTATTATTATTTGAAAGGTTCATTTTTTTATATTAATTATATTTTATAAAAATCTGTATTTTAGATAATATTAATATATTATAAAGTTTATAACTAAGAATGTTTAATTAATAGTATAAATTAAAACAACAATAATACATAATATTGTAATAATAATAATAATAATAATACTGTCAAAATATATAATTAAAGGATTTATCACATTAAAACAACAATAATATCCAATCGTAATAATATTATTGTAATGTTCTTAGACGTGTTGACTAGATCGAAAATGGACTTTTTCTATGTGGATTGATTGCAATGATTTTGCTTTGAGAAAGATTGCTTCTAGTAGTAAACTAACAGCATGGATAGACATCGGAGGAGCGTAGTCATGAGAGTGTCTCTTTCGCATTTCTACTTTTCTAGTAAGGCCAAGTTTCATTTTGGGAGTTATTGCAGCAATATCTATTCCTTCAAACACATGCAGTGCAGCTTCTGTATTTCCTTTCTGATATTCAATTCTTCCCAATCATGTTCTAGCTTCCTGCAAATCGAAGGCACCTTGGCTAGAAAGAAAGTAAATAAAAGCACTTAAAGAATTGGCAAAAAGGGGAGATGCAAAGGCAGAAACGAGTTCACTAAAAGGAAATAATAGGAAAACCTATGTGCCATTTCCAATTTTCAGTACAATGCTACATATCCCAAGGACATATAACGGCAATGCCGAACAAACGTATTCCGAAACTAAACTTGAAAGCTGCAAAGGATGAAGAAGCAAATCTCATAATTCAATGAACTACTCTCACGCAGCGACAACTCAACTTCTTCTATATTCCCGGTATCTGGCCTTTTCTCACCGTTACTAGCTTTAGAATAATAATCACTCAGTGAATAATCTTCGGCAGCAAGGGATTCCAATGGAGGTATCATCTTTTCTACGTTGATTAATTGCTCTCCGGCGCATAAACACTTAACAGAACTCAAATAGAAGATCCAAAGAATGCATAATTCATATATAGTAAACATTATACACTACGATGATCAATTCAATATTATCAATTTACAGTGAAGCTCAAGCTTTTAGCCACATAAAAACATATTAGAAGAATCAAATTCTGAGTTATTAAAAGATAAAAAAAAATCAATATTTGAGATTTCAAGACATCTGCATAAACCAAGAGTGAAATCAAATCCAACAAAATAATTTAAGAAACATAAACCCAGAATTCAGAAACAAAAAGTACTGATCAAACTCAAAACCCATCTATATTTCACTAAACCCATTTTAAAATTCTCGCCAAAGCCAATCAAATCCCTAGGTTATGAATTAAAAACAAAAGAGACACTAAAATTACCCCAAAAAATGTATGAGTTCAAGCAATGGGTGATCCAAAAACTAACAGATATGAAGTCAATCTCAAGTTTATGCAGGCTATTTGACATAACTGACACCAATTTTCTTTAATATTCCCTTTCTGACACCGTTTGACCAATATTTCCCGAAGTAGCACCCTTTCTGCTGAGTTGGCAAAGGCGCGTCCCCGGAGACGCGCTTTACCCGTGTTTTCGCTGAGTTGGATGCCACGTGTGGAAGGCGCATCCCCGGGGACACGCCTTCACTGACTCGACTGCCACGTGTGGAAAGCGCATCCCCGGGGACGCGCCTTCCATTAAATGTCATAAATGCCCCCATCAGTTTTTTCTAACTACCCCTCCTCCTCCCCTATATAAACCCCCTCAACCCTCCCTCATTCTTCATACCAAAATCATATCTCCTCTCTTATATAACTTAAATTCTCCAACTATTTGAGTTTTAAATTTGTTATTAGTGGTAAGAAATTTATTTTTATGTTAGTATTTTTTTAAATAGTTATTATTTTTATATATTATTATTAATATTATTTTTTATTAAATAATATTTATAATTATTATTTAGAATTATTAATTTTTTTTGCTAATTATATTGTTTTGTCTACAGTTATAATGGAAAACGAAATGCTGTTGCGATTGGATATTGATCATATCTCCAGACATTTTAGCGAAATGGTAATATTTTTTATAATTAATGTTAATATTTAAATTTATTTTTATTTTAAAGTTATTATGAATTTATATTAATTTTTATTTTTTATAATGTATATTATTTAGATACTGATCGTATTTTAGAGACTTTTATTAAAATCCACGTATACCGACACGAACGTATTTTGCCATATTTGGCTTCTGTTGGGTTCGGGTATATTGCAACAATTATAGGCGGTTGCAAACTCGAACCTGTCCTAATTTCTGCACTGATTGAGAGGTGGAAGCCCGAGACACACACTTTTCACCTTCCATGTGGAGAGGCGACAATTACATTGGAGGATGTCTCTATGCATCTGGGGCTTCCCGTCGACGGAAATATGATGTGTGGTATGGCGGATGGTGATTGCAATCATGTGCATTGATTATCTTGGAGCTGCTCCGCCAGAGTTTAATGGAGGTAGAATAGCTTTATCTTGGTTGAAAGTTATTTTGAGGTTTTAAATGAAAATGCTTCAGAGGATCAAACAAAGGCATGTGCTCGGGCATATATTCTACGAATAATTGGAGGAATATTGATGCCCGACAAATCTCGCAACCAGGTGCATTGTATGTGGTTGCGGCATCTGATCGATTTTGATGAAGCTGGAAGATATAGTTGGGCGCTGCAGTTTTGGCATTTCTCTTTAGAGAAATGTATCGGGCGAGAATTATAAGAAACTGCTATCGGTGGATGTCTTCTGCTTCTACAATCATGGGCATGGTTCCGCATGCCTTTCTTATGCCCGATCGTGAATGAACCATACGTATCCCCTTATTGTTGAGGTAATTTTCGAACTAAATTTTGATTTAAATATTTTCAATTAAATAGAGTGATATTTAGTTTATATTATTTCATAGGTGGTCGATGAAAAGAAAGGACCATAAAAGTATACCTACTGGTTAGAGGAAATTCGTTTACTTATTGATACGAAAGCTGGGTCTGAGGTATGTTTTTTAAATTTGTTTAATTATTAATATTTAATTAAAATGTTAGATATAATTAGAATATTTTATTTATTTGAATTGTATATTTATATTTCAGTTTCAGTGGATACCTTATGCGAGCGATGAAGTGAAAGCTTGCATCCCACCCCACCTTAGTGGGTCATTAGAGGTATGGATATCGGTTATACCTCTTATATTAGCTATTATGAGTGGCATCCAGTTGATCGCGTGCTCCGTCAGTATGGTTGTACGCAATATATTCCTGGAGCTCCTAGGAATTTAGACGACGTGCATAACATAGATAGACGAGGAAAGAATATGTTAACTGGGTGTGAGACACAGAGATTGGATTGCGCTTTGGGAGAACCGATATACACTGTTGGCCCCTCGACAATATTACGTTGAAACTGGTCATATGGTTACGGATAACTATATGGACTGGTTTAATGAAAATGGGAAGTCGTTTCTACTTTCGGCGGAAGCACGAGGGGTTAACATTCCTAGGCGTCCGAGAAAGACGTGAACCGTCAATATCATCGTCCCCCGACGCGTGGACGGAGAGAAGGCGCTACCGGTTCTGCATCAGTCCCACCACAACATCCTATTCGTCGATGCCGCAGGGGTACATGCCCAGCCCTCCACTTCATATGCCAAGCCCACCAGTTTATATGCCATCTCCGCAGGGTTACATTCCGAGCCCGCAGGGTTACATTCCTAGCCCGCCAGGTTACATGCCTAGCCCGCAGGGTTTTACCATATGGGTGCATATACGCTATGTTTAATGATCAGCATATGGTTCATATGCATCTTATTTGGCTGGTGGTGCTTCTCCGCAGACACCTCAATCTCCATCTGGATCACAGACATTGATGCCAATGTTTCCATAGTTTTCACAGTTCCCGGGGAGCGGTGGGATTGTTACTAGCACTCCTCCACGGTCGTTATTTTATACAGGCCCTTTAGCCCCTTCAGCGTTATCTACACCAAATGAAGAAAATGCTGCTGATGATGATAGTGAAGATGAGGAGACTGAAGAACAAGTTCCACGAAGAAATCCTCCACGAAATAGACAACCACCGCCATGTGGAACTCATTCGAGAAGACGACATCGGTGATCCATTTGTATTTAATGTTATTTAAATAATTATATTTCAGAATTTTATGTAATTTGGTTATGTTATTTAATGTTTCATGGTTGTTACATACATATTTTTTAATGTTATTTTATTCACATTTAACATTAATGTTTGATAAATGTTTTAAAATACAATTATATTATTCGAAATTTAAAAAAAATATTATTCGAAATTTAAATTTAAAATATAAATTATAGTATTCGAAATTTAACATTAAATTTCAACTTAATATTCCAATTGTATTCGAAATTAAAAGTTATATTCCAATTATAGTTCACAATACTTAAATTGAAATTAAATTTATCCATACAGATTTATCATTAACATATATATTAAATGTATACATTAAAATCAACTTAGTTGAGTTAACGTCGACGGAATCGGCCAAGAGGGGGGTGAATTGGCAATTATTCAATGTCACATTTCAATGCTCATTCCATACAATTCAATGTCACAATCAACTTATCACTTCACATTTATTCAATTTATCCATAACATTTTATCTAATTTATTCAAACTTCACATAACGTTTTAATTTAAGTTATTCTTAACTTGCTGAACTTTCAAAAGAAGTTAATTTTGGTTATAATTTACCTGATTTACTGATATATCTAGTGTCCCCGAGGGACATGAGTGACATAATAGGGCAATGATAACATATTCTATGACAAAATAATGGAAGGCGCGCCCCCGGGAACGCGCCTTCATGTGAATAGTGAAATAATAGGTACTGATATATCTAGTGTCCCCGAGGGACATGAGTGACATATAGGGCAATGATAACATATTCTATGACAAAATAATGGAAGCGCGCCCCCGGGAACGCGCCTTCATGTAATAGTGAAATAATATACTGATATATTAGTGTCCCGAGGGACATGAGTGACATAATAGGGCAATGATAACATATTCTATGACGAAATGGAAGGCGCGCCCCCGGAATGCGCCTTCATGAATAGTGAAATAATGTACTGTATATCTAGTGTCCCGAGGGACATGAGTGATTAATAGGGCAATGAGAACATATTCTATGACGAAATAATGGAAGGCGGGCCACGGGAACGCCTTCATGTGAATAGTGAAATAATAGGTACTGATATATCTAGTTGTCCCCGAGGGACATGATGACATAATGGCAATGATAACATGTTCTATGACGAAATAATGGAAGCGCGCCCCCGGGACGCGCTTATGTGAATAGTGAAATAATAGTACTGATATATCTAGTGTCCCCGAGGACATGAGTGACATAATAGGGCAATGATAACATATTCTAATGGAAGGTGCGCCATCGGGAACGCGCCTTCATGTGAATGAAATAATAGGTACTGATATATCTAGTTGTCCCCGAGGGACATGAGTGACATAATAGGGCAATGATAACATGTTCTATGACGAAATAATGGAAGGCGCGCCCCCGGGAACGCGCCTTAATGTGAATAGTGAAATAATAGGTACTGATATATCTAGTGTCCCCGAGGGACATGAGTGACATAATAGGGCAATGATAACATATTCTATGACGAAATAATGGAAGGCGCGCCCCCGGGAACGCGCCTTCATATGAATAGTGAAATAATAGGTACTGATATCTAGTGTCCCGAGGGATATGAGTGACATAATAGGGCAATGATAATATATTCTGAAATAATGGAAGGCGCGCCCCCGGGAACGCGCTTCATGTGAATAGTACTCCGATTATAGACACTATTATATGCAACATTATAACTTTCAAAACAAACTTCAGTTCACAAGCTTCAAATTCTCAATTCCCAAACTCTAAATTCTCAAATTCTCTAAAAATGAGTCGTCTTTCTATGTTGTTTTGTATGATGGACTAATTAAGGAAGCTGAAGAGGGGGTTATTTTTGAGTCAGATCATTATATCCCTTAATCTTGAAGAGAAATCACAATTGAGGAGTTAATCACAAATTTTCGTTAAAGATTCGTGTAGCAGGCCAGAGAAGACTATCTTCACTTCAGTACAGATTTCCTACTGAACTTTTTTCGCTCACGTATACATCATTTCAGCTTTCAAACGATGATGATGTTTCTATGATGGTTGATGCTCATATGGGAGTTCACAATCTCTTATTGAAATGTATGCCACTTTTATTGAGGTTCGTGCAACTCGTGGTCTCTCATATTCCTCTCACTTTGGCATTGCATATCAAACTGATCAAGATAGCCCGACACAACTGATCTGTAATGATTTCACATCATTAATGGCGGATCCAACGCCAGATACCATGCCATCAAGTTCAATAGGAAGACATTCATCTGCAACTGCTTATGATCTCAACCCACGTGGCTTCACCAATAATCCATATGGCAACATCTCTTCTAATTCAAGGGGCAGACATTCATCTGCCAATGTTTTGACTTACATATGGAAATGCCAACGAGACGACAGTCTATTCACATCCCACATGATACAATGGCCTCAAGTTCAAGGGGAGGACATGCAAGCGGGGAACTTATTTGACCTCAACTTGGATTATCGGAGGAACCCTCATCCACCAGAACCTCTTCGGGAGCCAGGTGCAGATGGTGCTGAAACGGGATTATCGTGAACCTGACTCACCACGTTTAACGTACATTCTGATGATGACGAGGATGACGTTCCGATAAATACAACCAGCCGAACTTCCTGCACATATGTATGAGGCTGATTATGATGCAATGTATGAGCCTGAATTTCCAGATCTTCCTGATGTTGGCACTATGGACTTCAATCATCAGTCAATGACGGTAATTTGCATATTGGAATGGAGTTCGCATCGAGGAGGAAGCAATGATGGCAATAAGAGTTACAATATTCGTAACTCAGTTCAGTCCCGAGTTGATCGATCTAACCGGAGAAATATGTATGCTACTGCGTCAACGTACAACGGATGTCAATGGATGGTACGTGTATCAAAGAGGAAGAGGAAGAACAACTTATGGGAACTAACCAGATACAACGGTCCTCATACATGTTGTGCAACAGGTATAAACCAGGATCATCCCAACTTGGACTCCAATTATTTGTCAAGCAATCATGCCCATTGTGAAGCAAAGCTCTCATATAGCTGTTGCAGTTGATTTCTGCATACAGTCACAATATGGGTACACTGTCTCATATAAAAAAGCGTGGTTGGCAAAACAGAATGCCATTTGCAACTTATGGCGAATGGCCTCTTACAACGAGCTGCCCAGTTGGTTTCATGTTGTGCAAAGACTTAATCCGGGACAATTGTTGAGTTCGAAACTCAACATCATTACGAATGATCGAATGGTTCGCGATCGCTGCCAATTTTACCGTGTCTTTTGGACTTACCTCAGTGTATTAATGCAGTCAAGTACTGTAAACCAGTTGTCCAAATTGATGGTACTTTCTATGGGAAATACAAGCAAGTTTTATTATTGACTGTGGTCCAAGATGGAAACGCAATATTCTTCCTGTTGCGTTTGCCCTGTTCAAGGAGAAGACACTGAGTCTTGGGCTTTTTTCCTTAAAATTTACGTTTACATGTTGTCACCAGGGAACGAGTATGCATTATTTCAGACGAGGAGACGGGATAAAAAGCAGCAATGGACTCTTTGGGTACAATGTAGAACCTCACATGTTCAACATCGTTATTGTGTCCGTCATATTGCTGCAAACTATATAGAAAATACAAGAAGAACGATGAACGTCAGTTAGTCGTGCGGATGGGTATGTACTTTTTCCCAATTTTTCTATCAATTTCTTATTACTTATTTATACTTCATATTAACTATTACATATTCCTAATGGCTTAGGTTACAAACTCTTCCTCAAAGGTTTGAGTCGATGCTACAGAGCTGTTTGGCAAAAATAAGAAGGGGTGCGAGTACATTATGGACATCAGTAAAGAAATGTAGACAATGCATATGACGGGGGGTATCGCTATAGTCATATGACACAAACTTGGCTGAAGCAATAAATTCAACCTTAAAGGGGCGCGTCATTTACCAGTCACGACGTTGGTTAAAATGACTTATTTTCGTTGGGTCAACCTTTTGCAAAGCTCGTGGACAAGCTCTTACTTGGATGCAAAACGGACATATTTACCACCCAAGACTAGTAGTTGATTACAGAAAAAAGTGGCTGCATCAAATGGATGTAGTTACAAATTTTTCTCGCACCCGTGAATTGTTTCGTGTAACCGAAATGCCTTCCGCTGCAAGGGATTGAAGCTAACTCTTTCAGAGTTTAATCTGCAAAAGAGTGGTGCGATTGTGGTTTCTTTCAAGCACTCAAATATCATGCTCTCATGTCATTGCTGCTTGCTCACATTCGCATTTGGACTACAAAAATTATGTTGATCCCGTATACCAACTTCACAAGTATTCAAGGTATGAATTTGAGTTTTCGCCCATAGGAACGAAAGAGACCCAAATGAGATTCAAACTTGGCTTACAATTGTACCAGATCCATTGCTATTGAGGGACTCAGATCGTCCAAAATCTACTAGAATACATTGTGATATGGATATTCGGGAGAAGTCACAGAACAAAACGATGTGGGCATTGTAGAAACATCGGGCACAAAAAAAAAAATGTCTAGCTTTTTATCTCATATAACGTTAACTCTTATGTAATTAATATTGTATTTAATGAATGTTTTTGTTTCTAATAATTTAATGTTATTGCATTTATATATTTGTCAATGTATGTACACCTAATAATTTTTTTAACTTTTAAATACATAAATATATTTAATATATTTATTTATAATAATTAATAATTATTAGTTATAATTTTTTTTAAAATATAATAATAATTCCACCTTCTAAGTAGAGAAAAAATTAATTAAACAAATTAAAAGTTATTAAAAAATTTATGTATACGATGACACATTTCATGTTCTGATTAGAGGATAAAATTTATTAAATTAAATTTTTAATAAGACTAATTTTATAAATATGTAAGTCTTGAGATTAAATATGTAATTATACTATTTATTAACTTATGCATCAATATTTTCGTAAATATTAATATGAGATGACTAGATTGATACATTTAAATAATTAACTGATAAAATTAATAGATCGATAATCAAAATCAAAAATAATAATATAACCATATGTGTAATATTAATTTCATACATTTTCATATAACTACAATAAAGTCAAAACTGATTTTCATATATTGTTATATCATATTAATGTAGATAATTCACTCCACCTTTAACACAATTAACAAAACATTTGATAATTCTTACATTATAATCGAAACATTTACTAATATATTATTAATTATAATAATAATAAAAATAAAATTTTATTATTAAACAAAATACGTGGTAGTCGAGCTGGCGAAAGGCGCGTCCCCGGGGATGCGCCTTCCACACGTGGCATCCAACTCAGCGAAAACACGGGTAAAGCGCGTCCCTGGGGACGCGCCTTTGCCAACTCAGCTGAAAGGGTGCTACTTCGGGAAATATTGGTCAAACGATGTCAGAAAAAGAATATTAAAAAAATTGGTATCAGTTATGTCAAATCCCCGTTTATGCAGTCAAATAGAACGAAAAGCTCACCTTTGGTTCTTCCAAAGAGAAGAAAAGCAAAGAGACCACAATACTTCTGTGTTTTCTGCCTCGTCGGTGAAATTGAAAATGGAAAATGAGGGAAAGATAAAACAAGAAAAGGAGATCAAGGAAGATGAAAAGAGAGAAGATGAAACAAGAGATACATGAGAAGACGACCGCCCGCCTCACCGGTGAGAAGGATTCTAAACAATCGATCGATTTTCCCATGTGGGGCAAGGGACGGGAGAACGAAAGACCATGTTTTTTGTATGGAGCAAGTGACGGAGAAAGCTGTAAAACGACTTATCTATTTCTACTCTTCATTTTCTATTGACTGTAAAATGTTTTACGTTGATCGGATGTTTTACGAAAACCAAATACAAAAAAATAGGAAAAATATTTTTTGTAAAATATTTTTACCAAATCAAACAGACCTTAAAACCATTCGATCGGTGCGAATAAAAATAATTAAATACTCTATTCAAGCAAGATAAACATTATTGACTTGTAAACTTGCCCAAAGTGTGAACACAGACGTCCTTATCTACGGATTTGATCCTGCCATGTCTGTGCTTTTAATCAACACATTATCCAAATTTTAATTTACGCACCAGAGTAAATAAAAGTTCTGAATTATTTAGCTTTGATACTAATTATTATTTTCTCTTCAATTTTCAATAAATTTTATATTCAAATTTGTAAATGCGTAATCATTAAAGTTTAAGCCCATTTATTATACGGATTAAATTTAAAAATAACTTCATTGAATCTTCTTATGGGTATCTAAATTTGCATTTAATAAGTTTAGAGAACTAAAAGTAATGAAGATAATGAATTTAAAACTATCATAAAAGTGAATTGAATTCAAAAAATAATTATTTATATTTAAATAATTATTTTAATTCGAATGTTTTATCCTAAAATTAGTTTTAATTTGATTGTTAACCCTAATTTATTTATCGTTGATTTTGTTCACACCAACCTCAAGTTAATGGCAAATTTGCAATTCCACTTCGTCCCCGAGGTCAAAATTGGATTAAACTCTGTTCACAAAAGTAAAAAGAAAAAAATTATTAATTTATATTGAACGTGTTTCCGGACCCCAACACCATATTTAAATACAGTTAAATTTCCCACATAATTCCTCAATTTCTCTCCTTTCTTTCAATCATTCTCTGATCCTTTAACTCCACTCGTCCAATCATCATTATTTCACAAAAGAAATTGTTTTTATTTCAAGAAATAAATTAAAAAATTATAAATAAATAAATCCATTAAAGTCTTATAAAGAGGGAAAGAGAAAGCAAAGTACTTTTTACTTCAAACCCTCCCTCTCTCTGTGTTTTGTTTGCGTGTGATCGTGGCAGAGAGCTTTCTATTGAAAAAATCAGTTAATTATTTCTTCTTTTTAATTTCCCACGCTCTTTGAACCTCATTCAGGTAATCTATTTTTTTCTTTTGTTTTTGTATATTCAATTCACTGTTTTGGTGGGTTTTTTGTGGTTTATATGAAGTTTATTTATTTTCTGGGTTTAATGTGAATTAGGTTTTGTTTTTGAGCAAGTAAGTTTGAGTCTTGGTATTAAAGGTAGCAGCTTTCTTTAATAAGTTTTTTGGGTTTTGTTTGTCTTTTGAGTTTGTGAATAGATAATATTTGTTTTTGGTATTGGATATTAAATAATAGTATGATTGCTATTGTAGGAGTATTGCTCAAAACACTGAATTTTTAGCTGACTGGACCTTTTTTTACTTTGGGTTTTGGAGTTGGTCTCACTTGAATTTGGAATTAGAACTTAGGTTACTGGTTCATATAAATACATAAAAAAAGATAAAACCTTTGGTTTTTACTTGAAATCGAATTCCGATTCGAAGTCTTCAACCTTTTCAGGCTTAAAAGATCTGGATATTTTGTGATATTAGTGTTAAGTTATTTAAGAGTTTATTATGTAGGCTGTTTGATTTTGACTTTATATTAAAACTTTTCGTTGCTCCCTTCACAGCAATTTTAGAGACTGTTTCTTGCTGTTCTTAGTAGTATTATCAATTGTCGAGCATGCAATGCTCAATGTCTCATACGGCTGATGTATATTTTGTCCCTTTGTTCTTGGCAGAAGGCAATGCAATGATGCAGTCGGCCGAACATTCAGTTTCAGGTAATTTTACAATTTGTTCACTTTATGCTGTCGATATCCGATGTGTGGTTTCTCAGTTAATTGGCCTTATTAATCATTTGTGGTCTAGATCCTACTAAGATTCCAATGGCAAAGGAATCAAAGAAATTGGAAAGTGCCTGGGGGATTTTATCAGGTTCTAATTCGTACCGTGCCTCAAGTGTTGCTACTCTTTTTTCTAGTTCGTTGCCTGTTCTTCCGCATGAAAAGTGTAAGTGTCAGCATTCGTTTGAAGACTATATACTGTATTAAGGAAAGACTGACCTGATTTTGACTGTATGCAGTGAACTTAAATGATACTGATAATAATTATCAGTCTATTGATGGTGTCCCTTCTGATCTTAATAACCTACATCAAGATGAGGAAGTCAATGATCCACTTGGAGACATTGAAGCCCATGCAGTTGGAAACTTGCTGCCTGATGATGAGAATGTGCTTTTAGCAGGCATAATGGATGACTTTGACTTAAATGGGTTGCCTAGTTCACTGGAAGATTTAGAAGAGTATGATCTTTTTGGTAGCGGTGGAGGTATGGAATTGGAAACTGATCCACAAGAGAGCCTGACCATTGGTATGTCAAAAGTGAGTCTCTCTGATACTGTTGCTGGAAACGGCATAATCCAATATGGCCTTCCAAATGGTGTTGGAACTATAGCCGGGGAACATCCATATGGAGAACATCCTTCGAGGACGTTATTTGTTCGAAATATAAATAGCAATGTTGAAGATTCAGAATTAAGAGCTCTTTTTGAGGTAATTAATTCTTAAAATTCTTTCCGATGGCATTCCTTATCACCACTTTAGGGCTTCTGTGTAAAATGCATTCTGCTTTTGGAAGTACTTATATTGTTTTGCCCCCTTTTCCATATGCATTGCGTGAAATTGTGATACATTGCTCTTAGGACAGAAATGCAGGTTTTAGATGCTGTATATGACTGGCCTTCCTAATTTAGGAACTTCCTTGTTTTTCAAGTTAAAAGTATTGCTTGGAGCAATTTAAAGTTGTAACTATATGTTCCCTTAATTCTAGAATGGAAGTTTGGCAAACCTGTTTTTCTTAGCTCTCTGATGAGGTTTTAAAATCTACTAGTCACTTCCTATCTTTTCTGATCTGACTGCTACATTTTCCCACTTTTGCAGCATTATGGTGATATTAGAACTCTGTATACGGCATGTAAACATCGGGGCTTTGTGATGATATCCTATTATGACATCCGTGCTGCTCGAACAGCTATGCGTGCATTACAGAACAAGCCACTAAGACGGAGAAAACTTGACATTCACTTCTCAATTCCTAAGGTTTAGAGCATTTTTATTCCCGAATTAATTTGTTTTGCCACAGTGTTGTTTCTATTAATGTGGTTCCCTTATTTTTTTCCCAACCTATACTACCAGGACAATCCATCAGAGAAGGATGTTAATCAAGGAACTTTAGTAGTTTTTAATTTGGACCCCTCAGTTTCAAATGATGATCTTCGTCAAATATTTGGGGTTTATGGCGAGGTCAAAGAGGTGATGTCATTTTTTTCTTTTTGAAAATATTTGCTTGCATCAAACATGAGATTCTGTGTGCAACATTTTTGAAATAGTCTATTCTTCATGTAAAAGCAGATAAGGGAAACGCCGTACAAGCGACACCATAAGTTCATTGAATTCTATGATGTTAGAGCTGCCGAACAAGCTCTCAAGTCACTCAATAGAAGTGATATAGCTGGTAAACGTATTAAGCTTGAACCTAGTCGCCCCGGAGGAGCTCGTCGCAAGTATGTATATCTTAAACCTGATACTTTTATTAGTATTTATGTTTAAAACTTGTTTTCCCTCAGAAAAGAAGTTTTTCCTCGCAGGTTTTGGCACTATGATAGCATTGGGCTGTGCCTTTTTTGAATGTGACCTAATAATGTTTTGCTATCTGTGAAAATCTCTCTTATCTTCCTTGCATCCTGCCCGATCCAAATCTGAAAAACATTCGATCCTAGTATGACCATGATTGCCATATAGAATTTCATGTCATGGAGCACTTTTCAAATAATGCAGAACTTGTTCTACTGCATTCCAATTATCGACAATTGGTGATGATATATATTGGCTCAACACACTTCTTGGATAAGCCATATTAGGATTTAAGACCACAATAAGATAATTCAATGCATCTCATAGTAAGTCCCCTGTTTTTGAGAACATGAGCCCAACGATCAGCAACCAATTACCAGGTCTGGCTTCTATCCTGCATCCCCAAGTCTCAAACTCAATGAAAGTTGCACCAATTGGCAAGGATCAAGCTAGGTGTAGTCATGTAGAGCATGCATTAACAAATTCAACCCATGGAACTGGGTTTCAACTTTCCCATTCTTTGCCAGAGCCAAAGTTGAGCCAATTCCATGGAACCATACCTACTTTTGGTCATTCAAATGGTTCCAGGATGGAAACAATGTCTGGGCCACAGTTTCTTTGGGGAAATCCAAATTCATATACAGATCGCACAAACTCTTCGGTCTGGCCAACATCATCTTTGGAGCATCCATTTTCATCCAATGGAAAGGGCCATGGCTTTCCATACTCAGGTCAGCAAGGGTCTTTCTCAGGCTCATCCCAACACCACCATCATCATCACATTGGATCTGCTCCATCTGGTGTTCCGCTGGAAAGACATTTTGGTTTCTTCCCAGAATCATCAGATACTTCATTCATGAGTTCCGCTACATTTGGAGGCATGGGTGTAGGCCACACCGATGGAGGATTTGTGGTTAACATGGGTTCTCGTGCTGCTATGAGTTCAGGTATTGGCATTCCACGAAATGCGTCTGAGAATGGTTCGTCGAGTCTGAGAATGATGTCTTCACCTAGGCTTAGTCCTGTATTCTTAGGCAATGGCCTATACCCAGGACTACTACCCAACAGTATGGAGGGGTTGGCTGAGCGTGGCCGAAGCAGACGGGTTGAAAATAATAGGAATCAGTTGGATAACAAAAAGCAGTTTCAGCTGGACTTGGATAAAATTATTAACGGGGAAGATTCTCGAACAACTCTGATGATAAAAAATATTCCAAATAAGTCAGTCTCCCTCTATAATCTTCTGGTTTGTGAATATTGAATACATAGTGATATGTTTGTAGTACTGATGCCTTTACTTGACAATTTCTATTTCATTATGATCCTCAGATATACCTCAAAGATGTTGCTGGCTGCCATTGATGAAAATCACCAAGGGACTTATGATTTCCTCTATTTGCCCATAGATTTTAAGGTAATTGTTTTGGTGTTCTAATTTGCAGTTTAGACCGTTTTCTTTTCCTATTCAGTTCCTACTGATGGATATTCCCATTTGTGATGCAGAACAAGTGCAATGTGGGCTACGCCTTTATCAATATGCTGTCCCCTTCACACATTATACCTTTTTATGAGGTTACATTTTTCTAATTTGATATATTTTTGACTTTGCATCTTTAGACAATAAGGTGTATTTATGATGATTGGATTTGACCCTTTCTAAGAAAATTTGTGCTTATTGTTAAAGAGAAGGACAAGCTTGTTACCGATGCCTTGGAATGTTTTCTTTGGATTGATTTATGCTTACTTTATGCAGGCATTTAATGGAAAGAAGTGGGAGAAGTTTAATAGCGAGAAAGTTGCTTCTTTGGCATATGCTCGAATCCAGGGAAAGACGGCTCTTGTTGCCCATTTCCAGAATTCAAGTTTGATGAATGAAGATAAGCGCTGCCGCCCAATACTCTTTCACTCTGATGGCCCAGATGGTGGTGATCAGGTAGCATTAGCAATTTAGCATAAGTTATTCCAAAGCATTTTCAATTACTCGACCATTTTTTAATTCCAAGTATCAGATGCCATCTTTTATTTAAAGAGTTGATTTCATCAATAAAATATAAGGATAAACTTTTCTTTTTTGTAGGGCATTCCAGAGGCATCTCTACTTTGAATATCATTCGCCAGCCAAATGGGTTGCCCTCAGGTAATTCTTCCGGTAGCCCTAAAAAGAAAGATGCTGGTGAGGAGCTTGAAATGTTTTAGCAGCTTAATATCCGGAGATTGCCCTTGTACCAAATTCATGGGAGCAATGAGGATTAACTTATCTGTACATATTCGACCATAAGAAAAACATTTCCCCTTCACACATTATACCTTTTTATGAGGTTACATTTTTCTAATTTGATATATTTTTGACTTTGCATCTTTAGACAATAAGGTGTATTTATGATGATTGGATTTGACCCTTTCTAAGAAAATTTGTGCTTATTGTTAAAGAGAAGGGCAAGCTTGTTACCGATGCCTTGGAATGTTTTCTTTGGATTGATTTATGCTTACTTTATGCAGGCATTTAATGGAAAGAAGTGGGAGAAGTTTAATAGCGAGAAGTTGCTTCTTGGCATATGCTCGAATCCAGGGAAAGACGGCTCTTGTTGCCATTCCAGAATTCAAGTTTGATGAATGAAGATAAGCGCTGCCGCCCAATACTCTTTCACTCTGATGGCCCAGATGGTGGTGATCAGGTAGCATTAGCAATTTAGCATAAGTTATTCCAAAGCATTTTCAATTACTCGACCATTTTTTAATTCCAAGTATCAGATGCCATCTTTTATTTAAAGAGTTGATTTTCATCAATAGAATAATATAAGGATAAACTTTTCTTTTTTGTAGGGCATTCCAGAGCATCTACACTCTACTTTGAATATCATTCGCCAGACAAATGGGTTGCCCTCAGGTAATTCTTCCGGTAGCCCTAAAAAGAAAGATGCTGGTGAGGAGCTTGAAATGTTTTAGCAGCTTAATATCCGGAGATTGCCCTTGTACCAAATTCATGGGAGCAATGAGGATTAACTTATCTGTACATATTCGACCATAAGAAAAACATTGGAAGAGGTGAATCTGTTATTTATAGGATGCAGAAATTATGTAGTCTTGAGAGGCTCTTGGGAGCTTGCTGAGCATTTGAACTTCTGAGTTCAGTATCTAATGTCTTGCATTTGAGAGGATGTAGGGTTCTGCCTCTCTATTTTGGGTTCTTTTTTCGGTGTTCCAAAACGGAACATTCGATGTGGGAGTTGAGATTTTGATGGCAAGGGATGTAACATTAGTGCCATTAACAGAAAATTGTATAGTTCGGAATGCTTTGTTTTTGTTTCACATAATTTGGTTCTCTTATGAAATGAATGTAATTTGACGATATTTGGTTAATGCACTATGCATGCTTAATGCCCGTTGACTGAGCATTTTTTTATCTCAGGGAAGGAATACGTCTATATTGTGATTAGTTCTGTTAAGCTACATTGCAATCATTATTTCACAAATAGCTTGGGATTTCTTACATTTCAATTGCTAGCAAATCTCAGCATATGTTCATCTTGTATATATGTGTAAGAGATTATTACTCTGCTTGTAATGCTTTTAGTGTTCCTTTCAGCGTTCTGATTTCAAGATCAATGTGGAAGTAACATTTGTTATGTTCCCGGACGTACCGAACCTGTCTGTTCATCTTGTTCAGAAGCTTCCGCGACATGTTTAGCCCTAGTCCTTCCCTGCCTCATCCCTCCATTTTCGTCCTTGAACATTTCTTCAACAAGAGAGGAAGGTAGGCCTTTGCCTGGGTGAGTCATCCTACAGAAATATGGAAAAATGAAACCGTTACTTAGAGTACCTTCTTAGAGACCAAGGAACAAAGCATAGCAAAAAAGGAAACAAACCGTGTGTGTTCACCTGAATTGTAACCGGACAAACTCATTGCCGTCTCGTATTAGCTTTAGACCTGGTGAAATCTTGAGTTCTGCCCATCCATTCGGAGGAGCATAATGCACCACGTTATGCAAGAAATTCGATATGACTAGCTGGAGCCTAATACGATCGCCGTATAGAGAGAGTGTTTTGATTTCCTTTGGAGTTTCATGGAGAAGTTGTAAGTTCCTTTCTTTAAGCATAATCATGACTTGACTGACAACAGCATCGAGAATATTCCCTAGAACTAATTATTCCGTCTGTTAGTTACTCGTAGATATTAGCAAAACGCACAAACCGAATTAATATTGAGATTACAAGGGTCAAATTATGCAGGTCATGGAGTTAAATGGAGACTTACCCTTCATCAATGCTTCCTAATTCCGTATCCTCAATTATTGCCAAGATCTGTCTTTCACAAGCATCACTGGTCTCAAGGAACTGCTTCTGCTTTTCGGAAATTGCCGTAGTTTCTAAAAGTTTATGCGTAAATTTGATACCGTTCAAAGGATTTTTCATCTCTTGCACGTAAACTACATGCTTAAGTTTCTTAAACAAGTCATTGTTCTCTTGCTTGTATTCTTCACTAGCCTGTTGCATGCCAAGCACAATAACCTGTAAGAAGCAGAAACAGCCAATTATGTTTCCATTCGCATTGGTTCGCTTGTTTGCTGTTAAGTAAACCTCCACAAATTTTCCTTTTCTATCAAAAAATCCGAATGGGAACTTCTAGGCATCACGAGTTCACGACCGCTAATTCCTTGATACAACAGGATCATGAATCTAGTCATCGAGTCCTGACTTTTGAGCTGACATAAACCACCAAAGATTTCTCCAGCCAGCATTTTTCCTATGACCTCGGTTCTGCTGCAACCAGTCCGTTTTTCCATGGCTGCATTCCATTCCGAACAGCAGGCATTCTCATCTGAAGCAAATATCGGAGGGATCAAAGGGCTAAGACTTTGTACGAAAGCTCGATAATCTCCCTGCAAACTGATGAACTTATCCACACAAGTTTCTCAGATGTAATATCTTGGCCCACAAAATACACACCAACCACATCATTTGTGCAATCCCTACTCGTGCAGGCATTGACCACGATATAATTGTTAGAAAAATGTTTAATCCGAGATAAAATAATATTAATAAATAAATATTATTATATGATCGAACGAAGCAAAATAAATAAAATTTAAAGTAGAGGCAAGAAATTGGTTTATTCATATTTAGACAAATGCATCGGATGAGTAGAGTAAGATAAACCGAAGAAGGATTTTTGTTGAGGTCTGTATGTACAGTTTCCTTAAGACAAATTCGTCCACTACTAGGTGCTTTGAGTAACGTTGGACGTCGGTCTCCCAGGATACAACAACAAACGGTCATAACAGTAAGCACAACCGTTGTGATCAGTCGAACACAATCTTGCATTTCTCTATCATCAGAAAGAACAAATTTGGAAGGAATTTTCTAAGTATTTTTCCTATTCCAAAGTTCTAAACTTGTGAAATTTGTGTCTCATTGTGCCTAAACTAGCCTATTTATAGGGAGAGAAAATTGATTGAAAGGTTAAAGACCTTTCGATGAAATGACTTAACCTTTTGATTAAAAGACTTCTCCCTTTGATGAAAGGGCTTAACTTTTTCATAAAAGAATTTAATCTTTTCATAAAGATAATTGTTGAATATGTATGATTGAATGGATACAACTTTAAACAAAAAATTAAGTTCATTCACTAAGTGACATGACATAATTAATTAGTTATAAATAGCAACAATTCATTCAATTTTTCCAACAATCCCTCACATGAATAAACTTGATGATTCAAACACTGACTCGAGATGGTGATAGATTCTACGTTCGATATTTGCATAGGATAGGCAGGCGTCCCCCTTTGAACCTTCCCTTGTGAAAATATGTTTACCTTACTGGATTTCCAGTAGACGTGATGTCCTTGAACTATCATGTCGTTAGTGTAAACGATGACATACCTTGCATATATATCTCACTGACAAGAATTTGGTTCTCATGGTTATGTCCATATAGTCATGGACATCTCCTGGTTCTGCAAGAGTTTAGAGAACTATGCCCCAATAGTCTCTTTGAAGCGGTTCCACTTCACTCTCACATATGTCGTTAGTGTAAACGATGACATACCTTGCATAAATATCTCATTGACAATAATTTGGTTCTCATGGTTATGTCCATATAGTCGTGGACATCTCCTGGTTCTGCAAGAGTTTAGAGAACTATGCCTCAATAGTCTCTTTGAAGCGGTTCCACTTCACTCTCACATAGGTGACTTATGTTGTTCGGGTCACCGAAACACAAAGTGGTCATTAAAAGCATTGCTTAACCTTTTCCACATTTTAGTCATTGTTTTCATCATAGGAATGGACTTGGGGATAAGAACCCCCACAGTGACCTCACAAGGTCTATGCAAGTAGGTTGTCCCATTGAACTTTAATCTTGGGATCTCCAGTCAACTAAGTTGGGTTTTCCTTCACATAGGACCTTAAATATTAATGGGCTTTAGTCACATTCCTTTCGATGTTTATCAACTTGATCTCGATTCAACTCATTGTTTAGCAGATCCACAATTTTATCTCTTGATCTTACAAAATCAATATAGATAACTCTAGTTGAGATCAATTGTTTAATGATATTATGTCGACGACGTATGCGTCTCGACTTACCATTATACTTATACAAGGCACCCCCACACTTTGATGTAGTTGTAAGAAATTTTTCTACATTTCCATAACTCATATGGTGTCTCACCTATTTTCTTGTAAGTTACCTTATTTAAACGTAATTTGCTGACAACTAATAACATGACCAAATGTCATTCATAATTCTTTAGAAATCTTATGGATATTATACACTTCATATGGTGTATATGACAATACATTCGAGATGTAATTCCGACATAGAAACTTAGAATGCTTTCAAGCTTTAATGACTAAAATGTCTATTTCATCCTCTCTATGAATAGGAGGATCATCTTATATTTAACCATATTCAGCATGATTAAATATAACATCTTATGTCGTTATGTCTTGAAATTTTATCCACGAATTTCACAAGCTTCTCGTTGTGGTTCACAACCACCAACATCGTTGAATTTTATTCAAAGTCTGAATAGGAATCAACATTTCAAATCACGAGTTAGGTGAATCAATGGGGTTACCATTGTTTCGTTTAAAAACACGTAACTAGAATTTGTAAATATTCCAAAAATAAATTGAAAGTTAATTCAATTTGTTTTACCATTTGTTTCTGTTGAACAACCAAATTTAATTAGAAATTAAAATTCTAAACAAAATTTGTAACAATGTTGTTACCCCCAAACGATTTTTTTTATCAATAATAAATCAAATAAATTTTGTTGAACTACATGATTAAAATCCTTAAACAGAATTATAGGCCCGATTTTTGTTCACACACATATCATAATTTCGGTTGGTACCTTATTTATCACAACAAATTTTAGTCAAAACTAAAATCCAACAATTGAGTAATTTTTGTTAAACGACGGGAACTTAGTAAAACTAAAATCCGAAACAGAAATGTACAATCAACACTATTTTGTTGAATCCGTTAAATGTCAGAATTTAAAACTAAAATCCAAAACAAAACCAACTTATGTTGGACAACAGGTTTAAAACCCAAAACAGAATTAATTTCTGTTAAACGACGATAATTTAATAAATTAATTCTCGAAACAAAACTAACGGATGGAAATTTAATAAAACCTAAAATAATAGTATAATCTCAATGTATAAATACACATACCTTTTTTATTTCTTGATTGAAATTCACCATTGGTTATAAGAAATCCTTTTCTTTTTCTTGCAGTCGTACCTCATCATGCTACAACGTAATCTCTTTATCAAAGATTGTATGTGAATGCAAATAAATTTGCATATAAATGTAAATTGCTTTGACCTGCAAATTACTTTTGAATTTGTTTTGACATGTCAACCTGCAAACTCAAACCAACGTCTCTTCATTTCACAAAGGTTAGTGGGCATGAAAACACATGTCTTAATCCTGTAAATTATGGATATGTAAATTGGCTTTTACGCTCAACACGTCCTAACTTACAAAGATAAAATTGCGTGTCCAACACGCATTGAATTTATTGTTCTAAATTATTCGAATCATTGTTGATTAGAAGACTAGGCGTGCGTCGCATCTTATCACGAGAGGTTCTCTTCGAATCTGCAAAAGATTCTAGAATTATAACACTAAGTTAATTAATGGGACCTTACCTTTTGCGTCCAAACCTTCAATTTCCTCAAGGATTGGAGCACAAAAATAACAATCCAGTGACTTTCTGAGACTCTTTCACACGTGAATGTTCTTTCCATCCAACTTGCTCCACTTGAGAATTTTAGTGAAATGTTGATAGTCAAATTTCCACAATCAATTTATCCAATTGCACAAAGTAATGAACAACCCATATAGACTATCGCATTCACTCCATTACATATGTGGATTCCATTCAAACTTGCAAATGGCATCCAACATTTAATTTGAATTTACCAACGTATGGCTGCTTCACATATACAAATTTTATTGACCAAATTTCCTTGTTACAAGGAAATATCTTTCATTTCCTTTTGTAAAGGCACGTATCGCTTCAAAAGGTTGCCGACATCACTTTGTATTGTACATGACATGCACAAGTGCTTCATGGACCTTACACTTTTGAGGGAGGGAAAGCATTTCGTAGGAGTCGTACTTCCCTTAGTTCTCCAAAATTGGTTCCATTTATAAAGCTTGTATACAACAATTCAGAATAAGTTGTAAAATTAACTCTCCATTGTTCATATGATTTAAATTAGAAAAATATTGACTTCATCTCGTATTAAAAAGGAGAAAAGAATGTCTTAAGATTGTTAGAAAAATGGTTAATCCGAGATAAAAATAAAAACAATATTATTATATAATCGAACGAAGCAAAATAAAAAACTTAAAGTAGAGACAATAAATTGGTTTACTCATATTTAGACAATGAATTGGATTATTAGAGTAAGATAAACTGACGAATGATTTTTGTTTAGGCCTGTATTAACAGTTTCCTTAAGACAGATTCGTCTTAAGTGCTTTGAGTAACATTGGACGTTGGTCTTCTAGGATACAACAACAAACGATCACAACAGTAAACACAACCGTAGTGATCAGTCGAACACAATATTACCTTTCTCTATCACTGAATGAACGAATTTGAAAGGAATTTTCTAAGTGTTTTTCCTATTCTAAAGTTCTAAACTTGTGTCTCATTGTACCTAAACTAACCTATATATAGGGAGAGAAATTAATTGAAAGGATAATATCTTTCAATAAAATGACTTAACCTTTTGAGACTTCTTCTTTTGATGAAAGGGCTTAATCTTTTCATAAAAGGATTTAATCTTTTCATGAAGAGAATTTTTGAATAGGTAGAATGGATGCAACTTTAAACCAAAAATTAAGTTCATTCACCAAGTGACATGACATAATTAATTAATTATAAATAACATCAATTCATTCAATTTTTCCAACAATAAATGACCGAGTTTTTATGATAAAGCCCGAAATTTCTTAACTTTAACTCGACATTTTTTTTATTAGTAAAAAATGAGTTATCATGTCATTTAAAACATATAATATAACTATGTTTGAAGACGTTTGAAATAGCAAGGACATCAAATGCACAAACTGTACATTGAATCAAATATGAAAGAAAAAAACAAGTGCATAACTATGTTTGAGATTACCTTGCAAAACTCTTCCTAGGAGATCCTCAAACACGTCACGTGAATCTTCATGAACAACTTCAACGACTCGGGATTTCCCGATTGCATCATCGGCTTGAAAACTTGTCAATTTTGCATT
The DNA here is from genome assembly GCF_006381635.1 of Hibiscus syriacus. Classification (NCBI taxonomy): domain Eukaryota; kingdom Viridiplantae; phylum Streptophyta; class Magnoliopsida; order Malvales; family Malvaceae; genus Hibiscus; species Hibiscus syriacus. The sequence goes on from NW_024063213.1 coordinate 627,705, forward strand.
CCAACCATTTATTAGACCAGCTGCATCAACTCCAAATACTGGAGTTGTTCCAGTTTCGATCAATCTAACCATTTCGTATGCCACTGAGCTGAGTTCATTGATTCCATGCATCTCAGTTCCGTTTTGCTGGTCATAAACTAACACCTTGGAGCCATACTCTTCCATATCTTGAATTGAATCTCTCATTATAAGCTGTAAAGAGTGAATAACATTCATTTCTGGAATCTCCCAAGGCAAACTTCTACTCTTCACCACTTCGAGAAAAGCATTAAACGATAATCTCGGATACATTCTTCCACTACCATCCCTGTCCTCTGAGTGATGCTTGGCTCCTCCCCATTTGACTTCCTTTACAGTGTGAGACTTGAACCAGAACAAGAAATCTTTTGAAGTGATCCGGGCAGTAGCCACGCCGCAAGCTGCATCTCCCAGTAAAGTAGCAACGGGATAGCCACCGTCGGCAAACTATCAGTACTCAACCCAGTAGAATCCTCATGAGTAGAGAGCAGCCACTCAGCTATATCTTTTACCTGTGACTCGGTTGGAGTCACACCTAGCAACCAACATTTTCCTCTGTAGAACAATGCATCCCCATCGCAGTTTATGAGGTCCATGATATTAGGGGATTGTGTTACGATACCAAATGGGGCGTTACGGAGCAACATATCACAGAGTAAGGTTTGAGTCTTTAGAATCTTCTTCTTGGTTAGTTGTGATGCTAATTGGAGTTCCATGTAGAGCTGAAGTCCAAATGCATGCATAAGAAATTCACAAGCATAGCGAAGCGGAAAAGGCACATAGCGAGGAAAGCTATGATGACAAACAACGAGTCCCCAAAGCTTCGTCGAATCGTTACCATTTATAACGAACACCATCGCTAATGAGGCGATCGAGCCCATATTTTCCATGTACTGCATGTGACATCCATGGGGAGACCGAAGGGTCGAATTTACCAAGCAGAGATCCTGCTTCAACTCATCACTTTGGACAACCTTAGCCGGTTTCGCATGGCAATCGTAGATAATCCCCACACGGTTCTGCTTGAACAAGAAACGAGCAACTTGAGGGATATCCGTGGCAGGATAATGCAAACCCAAGTACGACTCTAAATCAGACCTCCTGATTTCCGAAACCACTTCGCCATGACCATCATCATGGAACTTGTACACCATAACCCTGTCATAGCCAGTAAGTTTCTGAACAACCTCCACAACCGTATCATACAATACACCGATATCACCACCCGGAAGAGACTATAACCTAGCAATCGCCTGAACGACGAGTTTCTGTGATTGCACAACACCGACAAGCGACAATGCATGACTGCCTAACCGCGCAGGCTCTAAATCGATCACAATCCCCACATCAATCCTGTGCAATGTGGCATAAAATGGCTTCTGGGTGATCCTAGAATAAACCCAAATCGGATTCAACAACGAAATCTCCCTTGACGCCGCGACTTTCGCCAATGAAGCACCCGATGCAGGCATGAAAAGGCTTTTGGCATCGATCCCGATCAAACCCTTCAACCCAATAAACCTATCCTGATCGCCATCGAAACTCAAACCCAACAATTCGAAGCAATTCTCACTATAACCAATGATCCTAAAATTGGGTTCTTCAACAGCAATCAAACAACCAAAGGTTTGAACTAGACCACCCCTTTGGATTCTCGACAGGTAAGCCGTCATTTGTTCATCCGGGACACTCTGTGGAGCATAAAGAACTTATTTTGAATAGTTAAAATACTTACCAAAAACACTAGATTTCTCAAAGTCGTCCATAAGACCGACATCCGCAATGTACTGAGCAATGACCTTGTCTTTATCCATGGGTTTCAAATTACTCGCAGTTGATGAAGACAAAGTAGTGTTGGGTTTTTGTTGTTTGGGGTGTCTTGTTCTTTCTCCACTCTCGCTCTCCATTGTTTCTGGGAATTTGTAAGAAATTTTAGTAGTCTAAGAAAAACATGGTTGTTATGTAAGAAAACTCTGCAACTTTATCATCACTACCACTATGCTTAATAAACCTTACCGCACGATCTTTTCCATTTCCAGGTTTATTTTATCTCTCATGATTAACTTAGCTATTGGCAGTTGTTTTCAGTGACTTAACCAAGATTTGTTCTTGTTTAAACGTCTTAAAACACATTTTTCCTCACTATTATCGTACCAATACACCATTACTCTAATCTCACGTCACTTTATTTTCTTTGTTACCAAAAAAATACTATATTAAAAAATATCCTGTATTACATATTATAAAAAATATAAATTATATCATTCTTCATTGAATTTTACTCTCCCGGTAATATTTACTCACTTTTTAATTTTTTATTTTATTCACTGAACTTTGACATTGTTTTCATTTTGGTCATCCTCCATTAATATAATTAACGACGTAATACCCTAATTTTGTCCAGGACAAACAGGGGACCACTTCAACTTCCTGCTCGCCTGACATCGTCACCGGCGAGATTCGTGCCGATCACTCCCGCATGCAGGCTATTTGACCAAACTGACACACCTTTAACGAATATTTATCTTTTTGGCACCGTTTAATATATATTTCCCGAAGTGGCACCCTTTCGGCTGAGCTGGCGAAAGGCGCGTCCCCGGGGACGCGCTTTACCCGTGTTTTCGCTGAGTTGGATGCCACGTGTGGAAGGCGCATCCCCGGGGACGCGCCTTCACTGACTCGACTGTCACGTGTGGAAAGCGCATCCCCGGGACGCGCCTTCCATTAAATGCCATAAATACCCCCATCCGTTTTCCCTAACTACCCCCCTCCTCCCCTATATAAACCCCCTCAACCCTCCCTCGTTCTTCACACCAAAATCATATTCTCCTCTCTTATATAACTCAAATTCTCCAACTATTTGAGTTTTAAATTTGTTATTAGTAGTGAGAAATTTATTTTTATGTTAGTATTTTTTAAATAGTTATTATATTATATTAATATATTTATGTAAATATTATTTTTTATTAAAATATATTTATATAATTATTATTTATTTAGAATTATTAATTTTTTTTGATAATTATATTGTTTTGTCTACAGTTATAATGGAAAACGAAATGTGTTGCGATTGGATATTGATCATATCTCCAGACATTTTAGCGATATGGTAATATTTTTTATAATTAATGTTAATATTTAAATTTATTTTTATTTTAAAGTTATTATGAATTTATATTATTTTTATTTTTTATAATGTATATTATTTAGGATACTGATCGTATTTTAGAGACTTTTATTAAAATCCACGTATACCGACACCATAACGTATTTTGACATATTTGGCTTCTGTCGGGTTCGGGTATATTGCAACAATTATAGGCGGTTGCAAACTCGAACCTGTCCTAATTTCTGCACTAATTGAGAGGTGGAGGCCCGAGACGTACACTTTTCACCTTCCATGTGGAGAGGCCACAATTACATTGGAGGATGTCTCTATGCATCTGGGGCTTCCCGCCGACGGAAATATGATGTGTGGTATGGTGGATGGTGATTGGCAATCAATGTGCATTGATTATCTTGGAGCTGCTCCGTCAGAGTTTAATGGAGGTAGAATAGCTTTATCTTGGTTGAAAGTTAATTTTGAGGTTTTAAATGAAAATGCTTTAGAGGATCAAGCAAAGGCATGTGCTCGGGCATATATTCTACGAATAATTGGAGGAATATTGATGCCCGACAAATCTCGCAACCAGGTGCATTGTATGTGGTTGCGGCATCTAACCGATTTTGATAAAGCTGGAAGATATAGTTGGGGCGCTGCAGTTTTGGCATTTCTCTTTAGAGAAATGTGTCGGGCGACGAATTATAAGAAAACTGCTATCGGTGGATGTCTTCTGCTTCTACAATCATGGGCGTGGTTCCGCATGCCTTTCTTATGCCCGATCGTGAATGAACCATACGTATTCCCCTTATTGTTGAGGTAATTTTCGAACCAAATTTTGATTTAAATATTTTCAATTAAATAGGGTGATATTTAGTTTATATTATATTTCATAGGTGGTCGATGAAAAGAAAGGACCATAAAAGTATACCTACTGGGTTAGAGGAAATTGTTTACTTATTGATACGAAAGCTGGGTCTGAGGTATGTTTTTAAATTTGTTTAATTATTAATATTTTAATTTAAAATGCTAGATTTTTATTTATTTGAATTGTATATTTATATTTCAGTTTCAGTGGATACCATATGCGAGCGATGAAGTGAAAGCTTGCATCCCACCCCACCTTAGTGGGTCATTAGAGGTATGGATATCGGTTATACCTCTTATATGTTATGCTATTATTGAGTGGCATCCAGTTGATCGCGTGCTCCGTCAGTATGGTTGTACGCAATATATTCCTGGAGCACCTAGGAATTTAGACGACGTGCATAACATAGATAGACGAGGAAAGAAAGATGTTAACTGGGTGGTGAGACACAGAGATTGGATTTGGGCCGATATATATACACTGTTGGCCCCTCGAAATATTACGCTGAAACTGGTCATATGGTTACGGATAACTATATGGACTGGTTTAATGAAAATGGGAAGTCGTTTCTACTTTCGGCGGAAGCACGAGGGGTTAACATTCCTAGGCGCCGAGAAAGACGTCAACCGTCTCAATATCATCGGCGCTACCGGTTCTGCATCAGTCCCACCACAACATCCTTATCCGTCGATGCCGCAGGGGTACATGCCCAGCCCTCCACTTCATATGCCAAGCCCACCAGTTTATATGCCATCTCCGCAGGGTTACATTCCGAGCCCGCAGGGTTATATTCCGAGCCCGCAGGGTTACATTCCTAGCCCGCCAGGTTACATGCCTAGCCCGCAGGGTTTTATACCATATGGAGGTGCATATACGACTATGTTTAATGATCCAGCATATGGTTCATATGCATCTTATTTGGCTGGTGGTGCTTCTCTGCAGACACCTCAATCTCCTTGGATCACAACATCGATGCCAATGTTTCCACAGTTTTCACAGTTCCCGGGGAGCGGTGGGATTGTTACTAGCACTCCTCCAGGGTCGTTATTTTATACAGGCCCTTCAGCCCCTTCAGCGTCATCTACACCAAATGAAGAAAATGATGCTGATGATGATAGTGAAGATGAGGAGACTGAAGAACAAGTTCCACGAAGAAATCCTCCACGAAATAGACAGCCACCTCCATGTGGAACTCATTCGAGAAGACGACATCGGTGATCCAGTTGTATTTTAATGTTATTTAAATAGTTATATTTCAGAATTTTATGTAATTTGGTTATGTTATTTAAATGTTTCATGGTTGTTACATACATATTTTTAATGTTATTTTTTATTCACATTTAACATTAAATGTTTGATAAATGTTTTTAAAATACAAATTATATTATTCGAAATTTAAAATAAAAATAAAAATAATATTATTCGAAATTTAAAATTAAAATATAAATTATAGTATTTGAAATTTAACATTAAATTTCAACTTAATATTCCAATTGTTTCGAAATTAAAAGTTATATTCCAATTATAGTTCACAATACTTAAATTGAAATTAAATTTATCCATACATATGATTTTATCATTAACATATATATTAAAATGCATACATTAAAATAAACTTATCACTTCACATTTATTCGTAAAAACATCTCGATGCTCATTCCATACAATTTCAATGTCACAATCAACTTATCACTTCACATTTATTCAATTTATCCATAACATTTTATCTAATTTATTCAAACTTCACATAACGTTTTAATTTAAGTTATTCTTAACTTGCTGAACTTTCAAAAGAAGTTAAATTTTGGTTATAATTTACCTGATTTACTGATATATCTAGTGTCCCCGAGGGACATGAGTGACATAATAGGGCAATGATAACATAATTTCTGACAAATAATGGAAGGCGCGCCCCCGGGAACGCGCCTTCAAGTCCCCTGAGAAATAATAGGTACTGATATATCTAGTGTCCCCGAGGGACATGAGTGACATAATAGGGCAATGATAACATATTCTCTGACAAAATAATGGAAGGCGCGCCCCCGGAAACGCGCCTTCATGTGAATAGTGAAATAATATGTACTGATATATCTAGTGTCCCCGAGGGACATGAGTGACATAATAGGGCAATGATAACATATTCTCTGACAAAATAATGGAAGACGCGCCCCCGGGAACGCGCCATCATGTGAATAGTGAAATAATAGGTACTGATATATCTAGTGTCCCCGAGGGACATGAGTGACATAATAGGGCAATGATAACATATTCTCTGACAAAATAATGGAAGACGCGCCCCCGGGAACGCGCCTTCATATGAATAGTACTCCGATTATAGACACTATTATATGCAACATATTATAAACTTTCAAAACAAACTTCAGTTCACAAGCTTTCAAATTCTCAAATTCCCAAACTCTAAATTCTCAAATTCTCTGAAAATGAGTCGTCTTTCTGCTGTTGTTTTGTATGATGGAGAAATTAAGGTAGCTGAAGAGGGGGTTGTTTTGAGTCAGATCATTATATCCCCTTAACCTTGAAGAGAAACATCACAATTGAGGAGTTAATCACAAAAATTTAGTTAAAGATTTGTGTAGCAGGCCAGAGAATACTATCTTCACTTCAGTACAGATTTCCTACTGAACTTTTTCCGCTCACGTATACATCATTTCAGCTTTCAAACGATGATGATGTTTCTATGATGGTTGATGCTCATATGGGGAGTTCACAATCTCTTATTGAAATGTATGCCACTTTTTTTGAGGTTCGTACAACTCATGGTCTCTCATATTCCTCTCACTTTGGCATTGCATATCAAGCTGATCAAGTTGATAGCCCGACACAACTGATCTGTAATGATTTCACATCATTAATGGCAGATCCAACGCCAGATACCATGCCATCAAGTTCAATAGGAAGGCATTCATCTGCAACTGCTTATGATCTCAACCCACGTGGCTTCACCAATAATCCATATGGCAACATCTCTTCTACTTCAAGGGGCAGACATTCATCTGCCAATGTTTTCGACTTACATATGGAAATGCCAGCGAGACGGCAGTCTATTCACATCCCACACGATACAATGGCCTCAAGTTCAAGGGGAGGACACGCAAGCGGGAACTTATTTGACCTCAACATTGGATTATCGGAGGAACCCTCATCTCCACCAGAAGAACCTCTACGAGAGTCAGGTGCCGATGGTGCTGAAACGGGATTATTCGTTGAACCTGACTCACCACAGTTTAACGTACATTCTGATTATGATGAGGATGACGTTCCGATAAATACAACACCAGCCGAACTTCCTGCACATATGTATGAGGCTGATTATGATGCAATGTATGAGGCTGAATTTCCAGATCTTCCTGATGTTGGCAACTATGGACTTCAATCATTAGTCAATGACAGTAATTTACATATTGGAATGGAGTTCGCATCGAAGGAGGAAGAAATGATGGCAATAAAGAGTTACAATATTCGTAACTCAGTTAAGTCCCGAGTTGATCGATCTAACACGGAGAAATATGTCTGCTACTGCATCCAACGTGACAACGAATGTCAATGGATGGTTCGTGTATCAAAGAGGAAGAACAACTTATGGGAACTAACCAGATACAACGGTCCTCATACATGTTGTGCAACAGGTATAAACCAGGATCATCCCAACTTGGACTCCAACATTATTTGTCAAGCAATCATGCCCATTGTGAAGAAAAGCTCTCATATAGCTGTTGCAGTGTTGATTTCTGCTATACAGTCACAATATGGGTACATTGTCTCATATAAAAAAGCGTGGTTGGCAAAACAGAATGCCATTTGCAAACTTCATGGCGAATGGGATTCCTCTTACAACGAGCTGCCCAGTTGGTTTCATGTTGTGCAAAGACTTAATCCCGGGACAATTGTTGAGTTCGAAACTCAACATCATTACGTGAATGATCGAATGGTTCGCGATCACTGCCAATTTTACCGTGTCTTTTGGACTTACCCTCAGTGTATTAATGCAGTCAAGTACTGTAAACCAGTTGTCCAAATTGATGGTACTTTCTTGTATGGGAAATACAAGCAAGTTTTATTATTGGCTGTGGTCCAAGATGGAAACCGCAATATTCTTCCTGTTGCGTTTGCCCTCGTTCAAGGAGAAGATACTGAGTCTTGGGCTTTTTTCCTTAAAAATTTATGTTTACATGTTGTCACCAGGGAACGAGTGTGCATTATTTCAGACCGAGGAGCTGGAATAAAAGCAGCAATGGACTCTTTGGTACAATGTATAGACCTCCACATGTTCAACATCGTTATTGTGTCCGTCATATTGCTGCAAACTATTACAGAAAATACAAGAAGAACGATGAACGTCAGTTAGTCGTGCGGATGGGTATGTTACTTTTTCCTAATTTTTCTATCAATTTCTTATTACTTATTTATACTTTATATTAACTATTACATATTTCTAATGGCTTAGGTTATGAACTCTTACCTCAAAGGTTTGAGTCGATGCTACAAGAGCTGTTTGGCAAAAATAAGAAGAGGTGCGAGTACATTATGGACATCAGCAAAGAAATGTGGACAAATGCTTATGACGGGGGTATCGCTATGGTCATATGACAACAAACTTGGCTGAAGAATAAATTCAACCTTAAAGGGGGTGCGTCATTTACCAGTCACGGCGTTGGTTAAAACGACTTATTTTTGTTTGGGTCAACTCTTTGCAAAGCTCGGTGGACAAGCTCTTACTTGGATGCAAAACGGACATATTTACCACCCAAGACTAGTAGTTGATTTACATAAAAAAGTGGCTGCATCAAATGGGATGTTAGTTACAAATTTTTCTCGCACCCGTGAATTGTTTCGTGTAACCGAAATGCCACGTCCGCTGCAAGGGATTGGAGCTAACTCTTTCAGAGTTAATCTGCAAGAGAGGTGGTGCGATTGTGGTTTCTTTCAAGTACTCAAATATCCATGCTCTCATGTCATTGTGTTTCTCACATTCGCATTTGGACTACAAAAATTATGTTGATCCCGTATACCAACTTTCACAAGTATTCAAGGTATATGAATTTGAGTTTCCGCCCATAGGAAACAAAAGACCCAAATGAGATTCAAACTTGGCTTACAATTGTACCAGATCCATTGCTATTGAGGGACTCAGTCGTCCAAAATCTACTAGAATACATTGTGATATGGATATTCGGGAGAAGTCAACAGAACAAAAACGATGTGGGCATTGTAGAAACATCGGGCACAATAGAAAAAAATGTCCAGCTCTGTTATCATCATATAATCGTTAACTCTTATGTAATTAATATTGTATTTAAATGAATGTTTTTGTTTCTAATAATTTAATGTTATTGCATTTATATAATTTGTCAATGTATGTACACCTAAATAATTTTTTTTAACTTTTAAATACATAAATATTTTAATATATTATTTAATATAATAATTAATATTATTAGTTATAATTTTTTTAAATATAATAATAATTCCACCTTCTAAGTATAGAAAAATATTAAATTAAACAAATTAAAATTTATTAAAAAATTTATGTATACGATGACACATTTCATGTTCTGATTGGAGGATTAAATTTATTAAATTAAATTTTCAATAAGACTAATTTCATAAAATATGTAAGTCTTGAAGATTAAATATGTAATTATACTAATTTATTAACTTATGCATCAATATTTTCGTTAAATATTGATATGAGATGACTAGATTGATAACATTTAAATAATTAACTGATAAAATTAATAGATCGACAATCAAAATAAAAAATAATAATATAACCATATGTGTAATATTATAATTTCATACATTTTTCCTATAACTACAATAAAGTCAAAACTTGTTTTCATATATTGTTATATCATATTAATGTAAATAATTCCCTCCACCTTTAACACACATTAACAAAATATATTTGATAATTCTTACATTATAATCGAAACACTTTACATAATATATTATTAATTTATAATAATAATAAAAATAAAATATTTATTATTAAACAAAATACGTGGCAGTCGAGCTGGCGAAAGACGTGTCCCCGGGGATGCGCCTTCCACACGTGGCATCCAACTCAGCGAAAACACGGATAAAGCGCGTCCCCGGGGACGCGCCTTTCGCAGCTCAGCCGAATGGGTGCCACTTCGAGAAATATATATTAAACGGTACCAAAAAAGTAAATATTCGTTAAAAGCGTGTCAGTTTGGTCAAATAACCCCGCATGCAACGACTGCTAGCGTAATTTCCTCCGAAATCAAATCCACCTTTTCTCTCTCGTCCATATAACAAAAAGCAGAGGAAAGGTGTTTTGTTTTTTTCCTCTTTCCTGTAAACCCAAAATCGGGTATAAAACCCCATCAAGACAGTGTAATAAAAGGGGGAGAAAGTAGCTTGTAACCATTCGGAAAAAAATCAATACACAAAAAAAATCAGATCCATAAGCAGTATTTTCTCAAAGGTATTTTCATTTTTTTTACATGCATGTATAGTTTTGAAAGGATAAAATAAGAATAGCGAGTTCGGTTTACCTGGCTGCTGGTGTGCTCGTCGGAGTAACAACGTTGCCGGGAAAAGGTTTATCGTTCGCCAAGATTGAGTTTAAGTCGTCTGCAATTTGACCTTTGTTTTCTGGCCAATGTTGCGTGAAAAGGGGAGGGGGCAAACTGTTTGGTTTTGCTGGAAACAAATATAGAGAATGCTTTAAAATCAATTTTGGGTTAATTTCACTATGGTCCTCCTTTTCTTGTCATTGTTTTACATTGGATGCTTAAAGTGTTGGGTTATTCACGATGAAACCCTCCTATGTTTAGAGATTTTTACGAAATGGCCACCAAATTTCTGCATAAAATCACATTAAAACCCCTCAAATGTTGCCGTGTTTTTACATTCCAGTCCTAAAGCTTTATATTTTATTTATTTCATTTTAACATTTTAGTTTCATTATTTTTTTATTTAGTCACTAACATGTTATATTTCTTACTTTATTTATTTTTGATTTAGACACTTTTCTTTCTGTTATTTTATTTTAGTTACTTACTAACATTTTATTTTATTGCATAAACTAACCCCCTAACTTTTAAATTTATGCAAATTATCTTTGTTTCTTTTACTTTATTTTATCTATTTTTTAGTACTTTAAATTTCAGCACTTTATTTTTCTACTTTTTAATTTTCCAGCATTTTATTTCAGTCTTTTTTATTTCCAACACTTAGTTTTTAGTATTTGCACTTAGGCATCTTAACTTATTATTTCATTTTTATTTTAGTCATTGATTTTGCTTGTGATATATTTATATTTATGTTTTAGTCTTATTTATTCACACTCTTGTTTATATGGTATTTTAAATCTTGGTGGTTAATTTAGGAAGCTTGTATATTATCCCTTATTTATGTACATATTTGGATTATCATTTACACCCTTGTTATAAATCATCATTGTTTTCTAATATACAAAGATAAAAATAAATTTTAATATGAGGGAAATCTACGAAGATATCTCCCAACTAAAGGGAAGGTATATTTTCAGGGATTTTTCGCATAAATGTTTGTTTTATATCTGATATTTTTCTTTGTTCATTGTTTAGTTATTTCGAGTATTTTTCATCGCTTTTGCACTTTTATTTTGTTTTATTTTATTTTATTATCTTTGCGAAAATTGCGAAATAATGTCTTTCTATGAGGGGAATCCATGGGAAAGTCTCCTAACTACAAAGGAAGTACGTTCCCAAGGATTGTTTACTCAAAAGCGCATTCGTTATCCGAAAGTTGACACTTTTTGAATAAAATCAAATGAATAACATGATCGTATTTTAAATATATTTTCGAGTTTGAAATTCCAAATATTAAAACAACATATAATCGTTTAGGTACCAAAATTTGGGCGTTGTGGGGGTGGTCACCCTTCCCCACACGTAATCGACTCTCGAACTCTTAAAAATAAATTTTTGGTAAAACGCAGATCATTTTTTGTCGTTTAAGGTTTTCAACCTACCTAACTTAAAGGTTGATGGCAACTCCAAAATCAAACTGTTTTCAAAATTGAATTTCACCGCCTTCCCCGAATTTAAATTTATTTCAAGTCTAACGGATCCTCGAGGGAGACGTTATGACAGCTTGGCGACTCCACTGAGGACTTCGAGAGTCAGGCCATGAACGATTATACCCTGTTTTGTATTTAGGAATTACAAACTTAAATTGTATTTAATTTCTAATCCTTATATTTATTTTGAGTTTCAACATTACATGCATTATTTTTATCTTTAACTAATTGGTTTTTTATTTTAGTGGTCTTCAGATTTGAACAGATTTTTGGGACTTGTGAAAGATTGTTTTTGGGTAATCTCTTCACATACAACACGTGCATTTACATAACATTAGTTCACTTTGTCCCTTTAAGTTGAGGTGAAAGCTTAGCCTACGTGAGATAATTTGTTTCTCCGTATGGGTTTTAGCAAGTATTATTTGGGGTTTATATACCTTATGTCTACGCGAGATAAATTGTTTCTCTGCATGGGCATAAGGGAATGTATCCTCTCGAATTGAACTCGATCCGCACGAGCCTATAATGGGCCAAGATTGAGGGTTTGGCAGCCTAAAAAGGCACCAACAAGGACAATTTGAGTACCTTTTTCTCATAGTACCGAAACACTGCATATAGTGAGCCTTAGTAATCCACCCTTATAAATTTCACGTCGAACCTCTGTCCGTCAGTAGGTACCCAAATTAAGTTTACACAAAGGAGAAGCGATTATGAACCTTTCCTTTTTCTTTAAATTTTGTTGAACAAAAGCATGCGAACTAGATACCATGCGGTTAGGATCATTTAATTGAAATTAATCATTTTTGGGTAGAAAACATGTTCGAGTAGGATTTTTATTTATTTAAAGCATGCCCAGGTAGATATCATCATTGAGTAGGTGTTATATTTATCTTTAAATAACATCTTTTAATTTTATTGATTATTTTGCCCACACTAACTTATCTTGTTTCTTTTGCTTGTGATATTTTCCATCCCTTGTTGCATTGCATTTTAGAGGATCATCAATTTTGCATCTACATTTGCATCTTCGCATTCTACATAATGCATTGCATGCCATATGATCATCACTTTTACATATGCATTTGCATCTTCACATTTTGAATGATCGTCATAAATAAAAGAAAGGTGTTGATTAACTAAGTTATCATCATATTAGAAGAGTTGTCTTTGAAATGGAAAAGAATTTTCATAACAAGGAAGAACTCAATCTAATGATTCAAGCTTAGTACGAAGAAACACAAAGGGCAAAAGGAGACAATGTATCACATATGTCCACAAATGTCAACGTCAGTTTCAAACAAAATGATCTTTTCAAGAGTTGATAGATATTTGGAGAATAGTTACCAAAGAAAAATTTCACAAAGAAATATAGAGATATGGTCTATCTCCTTTGTATAAAGATAGATGATCTGTTTCTTAAAGCTCTAGTCCGATGCTGAAATTTCGCATACAACTGCTTCATTTTCAAACAGACAAGATTTGACATCAACAATAGAAGAGTATGTAATTTTATTCAACTTCAAGAACCTCCAGGTAGATAGAATTCATTCCAGACTACCGAAAGTCCAATCCTTTAAAAGCAAGTTGGCGAAGATTACAAATAAAGTTAAAGATTGGATAGAAGAGCACATTCAACAAATGAGAGTGTCTTTCCGGGGCATTGTCTCAAGAAGATTTCTTTAACAGATTAAAGGGGTATAAGTCATGTATTGGCTATCTTTGAAGAGACTTTTTTATCCTTAAATGATTGCCATAGATTGGAGGGAAGATGATTCAGATGCTGCTCTCAACTACCCACCGTTTGGATTTGGAATCATTTCTAGAAAGAAAAGAAAGTTTTTGGGATCATGACTGAAAACATGGAACTAATTAAAAGGGTCGAACCATATTCATAGATTCATCTTTCTTGTAAAGATGAAAGTTCTTTTGGACGAATGGAACTCTTTCTAAGAATGATTACTTTTGGAAATCGATACTTTTTGCATTTGCATTCTGCATTACATTCATTCAAGAATTTTTTCATACATCATTTATGACAACATGTAATTAATATGTGGAAGATTCAATGATGTGGTTCTAACCACGTGATACCACATGAAAAAAAGAAGCTGAAATCAGTACAGTTGAAGTTTGTTCAGCTGATTATAGGACTGAGCCTTCTAGAATGATCTGAGAAAAGAGTCCCCATATCCTGAGGGTTACGATGTTGATCTCATGTACAGTTACCACATAGGAAGCTCCAGACATTCCGTTGAGAATTGTAAGGCACTGAAACACAAGATCCATAACCTGATAGATTCAGGAGCATGGACAATCAAAAAAGGATGGGGCATGGCATCTACCATATTGCATTGCATTGAGGGAATTGTGTTGTTTGTTCTGTCTTTTATATTTGTTTAATCTTTTAAACGAATGAACTTATGCTACCTTCTAAGGTTGAATAATTGAGCAAATTTTAGTCTTTAGTTCTTCGAATATCGAATGAATTGTTGAGTTAATCGATTGACGGAATCAGCCAAGAGGGGGGTGAATTGGTAATAAAAAATTTGGTGAAAGCTTTTGCAGAAAATTGAAAGAAATTGCACAGCGATTTAGAGTTGTTCGACTTTCTCAACCAAAGTCTACGTCCACTACCTTAGCTATCCACACTAAGGATTTTTCACAAATTCACTAATTTGTCTTTCTTTTGAGGACAAAGAGTAACCTTACAAACCCTCAAGAATTATACCCCAAATTCTTGAGAATACTCTCTCCCAAAGAGAACAATACAAATTTGCAAACTTATAAGGAAATCTTCACAAGGTAGATTGTTTGCACAATTCTAGAACAAAGAAAATAACACTAAAAAATGAATACAATTGAGCACAATAAGTGTTCTTGAAAGCAAAATGAATATTGAATGAAAAATAGGCTTGAAATGCTCAAACTTGAGGTTTGATGCTTTCTCTTTGATTCTCTATTGATTCTAGTTGCTTGATGTTTCTTGTTATTCATCAATGGCTTCTAAGCTTGCTTAAATACACCTTGAATCACTTATGAACGTTGGGGATGATTAGTGAAGATAATATAGCCATTTTAGTGTGAAATCAATTAATAAAACGGCTTGGAGTGTGGGGGGAATCGGTACCCCATAAGGGGAATCGGTTCCCTAAGTGTAAAATTCAAATATTTCGACCGTTGAACAGTGAGGGGAATCGGTACCCCCTGGGGGGAATCGGTTCCCTCCGAGCATACTAGAATTCTTGGATCCAAACCATTCAGGGGGGGAATCGGTACCCCCTTGGGGGGAATCGGTTCCCTCTGAGCAATATGGAAGTTTTGGCTTTGAGATGGTTCAAAATATTTTGTTAAATCGTTTTGAAATTGTTTTAAGATTAAAACTTAATTTTACACTTGAGTAAGGATTAAAAATGACTTTTGAAAGATTTAGAGTAATGTTTTGATATTCGAATAATTATATCGAATATACTTAGAAAACTTTTTGGAAAATCTTAAAATTCATTTAACTTAATTTGTTATATCAAAATATCAAAATGTTTTCAACAATCTCCCCCTTTTTGATATAACAAAACATTTTAGTAATTTTAAGATTTTGAAATCAAGTTTTGAAATTACTCCCCCTTACTTTAACACTTCTCCCATTTAAAACATTTAACACTTCTCCCATTTAAAACATTTAACACTTCTCCCCCTTTTTGTTAAATCAAAAAGACATTTTAAAAGAATTTAAACAAGGTTTTCAAATCATTTAGCCAATTTGATTATATATAGTTTAAGCTGCTAGGATCACAATCAAGAGAAACGTTAGCCATTAGTTTCATAATCAATATTCATAATTAATGTGACATGGCAAAATTGGTCATATATCTAACATGATGTAAATGATGCAATAATGAATAAATTTAACCACACCAAATATATAAGTTCAAACATCCAAACAAATCCAAAGTTTAACAATCCACAAAATCAAACATTCCAAAATATTCAAAATGTTGAAACAATAATCTTTTAGTTCAAATTTCTAAAACTAAACACAGAATCAAACATCCGGATCGGGAGGAGGAAAATTGAGCTCGCATAGTGGCCATCTCATGTGAGAGTGCATCAATACGTTCATTCATCGAAGCGTTGTTTGTGCGCATTTCTTGGAGAATTTCTAATTATTGAGATTCCATTGTGGATAAATGAGACTCTATAGAAGTAAAGCATGAATCTATGGTAGCATATTGGAAATCGAATGTCTCCATAAAAGATTGAAAATATGGAGGCATTTGATGCGTTTGTTGTGCTTGCTCCTCAGGCTGTTCAGGCTCATTTTCGGCTTCATCGATGTCTCGCATTAATTGTTCAAGCTTGGGATCGTCGTCAGCTTCTGGTGGAGCTCGTGAAGAACTAGCTCCCGGAGTATTTTCAGACGATCGAACTCATTCACAGGTTTCCTTATCCTTTATCCATCCCGCTCTCGTTAAGGAAAGAAGATTAATTTGTTTCTTTAGAGGAAAAGAGGCATCTAGACCAACTCTAAGCCCGGCTTTTGAAAATAGATTACTCAAAATGCAACCGTAAACTAGAGATGAACAAAGTTTCTTGTTAGAAACAAGATTTACGGTTTCAACAATTTCAACAAAAATGATCTGAGGTAGGTTTATTTTAATATTGTTTTCAAAAAAATGTAACCACCAAAGATCCAAGGCTCTAAGAGTAGAATAACGACCTCCGGATGGTCGAAACCACCAAGAAATCATTAGATGAAGAAAACGTTCATGAAGGTCTAAGACACTCGCACTATCCCTTCTTTTATAACGAGAACCTAAAATTTGTTTTTCATTTGAAATACCATCGTTATCTAATCCTAATGCCTTGGCTATATAAGCTGAGTTAATATGTAAGAATTGTCCTAGGAGGTAGGAACGAACTTCTATGGTCTCAGTTTGAGCTCGGTTTTTGACACAAACGGCATTAGAATAAAAGATACGAATAAGTTGATGGTAAACTATAGGTTCAAGGTCACAAAGTTTATCAAATTTCCACTCTTGTAAAAGAGGAAGATATTTAAAATTAATATCTAACATAGCTTGACGAGAAGGGATATGTTCTTATCTAATTTTGTAAGAGTCGAAATATTGATAATACCAAAAACGATGATTTCTAGGACCAGGATGATTGAAGCAGGAATTTTGGATAGTTATATTGGGATCAATTGGATTAGGATTAAGAATTGGAATTTTAGGAATAGGATGAGGATTTGGAGGTGGATTTGGTTGACGGTGTGAGCGACTAGACGATGACCTAGCACGTTTAGGATTGGACATGATTTAGGAAATCGGAATAGAATGGATAACCTGCAATTTAGAAAACACAGGTATGCAATTCAATCAATCCCAAAACTCAGTTGAGTCCTCAATATTTCAAGGTTCTCTAAATCAATCCTAATAGGAAAAGTTTTTGAAAACTATTGAAAAATAAGATTTTGAAAAACAATATATGTATAGTTTTCATAACACCAACATAATTCAATTAAAACACAATAATTTGAAAAATAATTTTTTTCTCGAAAATTTCAAAATTTTTGGAAAATTCTTGTGTTTTAGATGAAATTATTTGTAATATCTAGTTTCTAATCACTAAACAATCAATGCCCGATCACTATTTCTATCTAGAACTAATTAAAACTAGTCTTATGTTCAAAATCAATGAAATAGAGAGTTTAGAAAAATTTACCTTGAAAGATGAGATTGAGTGGATTTTGATGTTGTTTGCACGATTTTAATGATGGTAGCAAGTTTAGAAGATGATATTTGAAGAGACTTCCGATTAAAAATGTTGTTTTGAGGCAAGAATGGAGATATGGAGAGTAGAGAGGGGAAAAGGCGGAAGAGAAGAGAAGAGAGGTTTTGAGCCAAAACCAAGGGTTCTGCCCGATAAAACCATAACCCCAGGGGGGTATCGATTCCCCTGTGGGGGGAATCGGTTCTCCTTCAAAGGGGGTATCGATTCCCTCTGCACCAAAATGCTAAAATCTGATTTTAAACACACAAAATGTTAAATTAATTTTCTCTAGTGGTATTGGCAACTCATATATTGAAAATTAATCATGTTCAAACAATCAAATTAATCTTTAAACGATATTTGAACATAAAATTAATTTTTCATCAAGAATCATAAACTCCCTCTAACTAATAGCAATGAATGCAATCAAAAATTAACATTTTTCATTTAGTCTTAAAAGTGCTAAAATTATTTTAAACACTAAGTGAAGATAGGTTGGTCAAACCTAATTATCTCCTAAGTGTCCAAAATCTTTCCTTGTCTAAAGGTTTTGTAAAGATATCCGCTAATTGGTGCAAAGTATTAACAAATTCTAGAACTACATCTTCGTTAATGACATGGTCTCTAATGAAGTGATGTCTTATTTCAATGTGCTTAGTTCTAGAGTGTTGGATGGGATTTTTAGTGAGACAAATAGAACTAGTATTGTCACACTTGATAGGAATGATACCAACTTCAATTACATAATAAAAAAGTTGTTGTTTCATCCATAAAACTTGTGCACAACAACTACCAGCTGAAATGTATTCGGCTTCAGTGGTAGATAATGCAACACAATTTTGTTTCTTTGAAAACCAAGAAATTAGCATATTTCCAAGGAATTGGCAAGTACCGGAGGTGTTTTTCCTATCTAATTTGCATCCTCCATAATCCGCATCAGAAAAAGCATGCAAGCTAAAGCTAGAGTCTCTAGGATACCAAAGTCCTAAACTAGGAGTGTCTTTAAGGTATCTAAAGATTCTCTTAACAGCTAGTAAATGTGATTCCTTAGGACATGATTGAAATCTAGCACATAAGCAAACACTAAACATAATGTTCGGTCTACTTGCAGTTAGATAAAGCAAAGAGCCAATCATTGACCTATATAATTTAACATCTACACATTTACCTCCTTCATCTAAGTCAAGCTTTGTTGAAGAGCTCATTGGAATATCGTGAGGTTTGTCATTTTCCAGTCCAAACTTTTTGAGCATATCTTTGACGTACTTAGCTTGATTGATGAAGATGCCATCTTTTCTTTGCTTGATTTGGAGTCCCAAGAAAAATGAGAGCTCTCCCATCATGCTCATCTCAAACTCACTTTGCATTAGCTTAGAAAATTCTTGGCAAAGAACATCATTAGTATAACCAAATATTATATCATCAACATAAATTTGAACTACTAATAAATCTTTACCTTTATGCTTTAAAAACAATGTAGTGTCAATCTTCCCTTTTAAAAAACCTTTTTCAATTAAAAAATTTGATAATCTTTCATACCAAGCTCTAGGAGCTTGTTTTAAACCATAAAGCGCTTTTGTCAATTTAAGAACATGATCCGAAAATTTTGAATCTTCAAAACCTGGAGGTTGTTCCACATAAACTTGTTCCTTTATAAAACCATTTAAAAATACACTTTTAACATCCATTTGATATAATTTAAATTCATGAAAACATGCAAATGCTAATAACATTCTAATTGCTTTCATCCTAGCCACGGGAGCGTATGTTTCATCATAGTCTATGCCCTCTTCTTGAGTATACCCTTGAGCAACAAGTCTAGCCTTGTTTCTCACTATATTACCACTCTCATCAAGCTTATTCCTAAACACCCATCTAGTACCTACAGTAGATTTATTACTAGGCCTTTCAACTAATGTCCATACTTTACTTCTCTCAAATTGATTTAATTCTTCTTACATAGCCATAATCCAATGTTCAACATTTAATGCTTCTTTAATATTCTTAGGTTATATATGCATGAAATAAATGCAACATAATTACAAATATTTCTAAGAGAAGATCGAGTTGTTACCCCTTTGGATGGATCACCTATAATTTCACCATCCTTGACATAGTTGTACTCTCTTGGATAAGATACTTCACTTTCTTCAATGGTTGGATTTTCAAGAGGATCATGAGTTTCCTCATTTTTTGTTTCTTCCTTTGATGATGGTTCTCCAACGTCATTTCTAACGTCATTTGTATTTATAATACCTACATCATCATTCACACAAGAATCCTTCCTCGGAAGGGGATTATCATCGAAAACAACATGTATAGACTCTTCTACAACTAAAGTTCTTTTATTAAATACTCGATAAGCTTTAGAATTTAAGGAATAACCCAGAAAAATTCCTTCATCACTTTTAGCATCAAATTTGCCAAGGTTTTCTTTACCGTTGTTTAAAACAAAACATTTACATCCAAAAGGATGAAAATAGCTAATGTTAGGATTTTTATTTTTAAAAATTTCATATGGATTTTTCTTTAAAATAGGCCTAATCATTACTTGATTTACAACATAACAAGCGGTATTTGTGGCTTCCGCCCAAAAGTATTTTGACAAATTATTTTCACAAAGCATAGTTCTAGTCATTTCTTCTAAAGTTCGATTTTTCCTCTCAACAACTCCATTTTGTTAAGGGGTTCTAGGTGCTGAAAAATTGTGACTAATACCATTAGAATTACAAAACTCAGTAAATCTAAGATTTTTAAATTCAGTGCCATGATCACTCCTAACACTAGTTATAGAGTAACCTTTATCGTTTTGGATTACTTTTGAAAACGTGATGAATTTTTCTAATGCTTCATCTTTAGTAATTAAGAATAGAACCCAAGTATATCTAGAATAGTCATCTACCAAGACAAATGCATATTGTTTTCCACCCAAGCTAGTAGTCCTAGTTGGCCCAAAAAGATCTATATGGATCAATTGTAATACTCTACTAGTTGATACGTCATTAATGGATTTAAAATAAACTCACTTTTGTTTTCCTTTAGCACAAGCATCACAGATTTTATCATTATCAAATTTAAGCTTAGGCAACCCTCGAACTAAATCACCTTGAATTAGCCGTTGCAAAACACTCATACTAGCATGTCCTAGTGTCCTATGCCATAACAAACTATCATGTTCATCCTTAGCAACTAGGCACAAATTAGTCATATCAATAGAATCTAAATACACCATGTATATGTTTCCTATTCTATGACCATCAAGCATAATCTGATTAGATGCAATGTTAATGACTTTACAACCATTAATATCAAACATGACATTGAATCCCTTATCACAAAATTGACTAATACTTAATAGATTATGCTTTAATCCATTCACATATAAAATATTCTTAATTTGTATGGAAGAGGTATTACCAATAGTACCAATACTTCAATGTGACATTGAATCATCACCAAAAGTCACTTCTCCTTCATTTTTGGCGTTAAGCTCAATGGACCGGTTTTTATCTCCGGTCATGTATCTTGAGCATCCACTATCAAGGTACCATGAATTTGGATTTGTTTCCCATAACTTGTAGCAATGCTCCTTTTTCTACAGACATAGATTAATTTCTAATTTTTGGTACCCAAATTCTTTTGGGTCCATATTCATTAGTTTCCAAAATCCTAGTCCCCTTAGGTATCCATTTGTGTAGGATATCCTTATCTTTAGTAGTAATGAGCTCTTTAGGAACTCATATACTTTTAACGATTTATCCATTAGAGGTTCTTTGGGGACCTCTATGATTGTAGTTTTTAAAACTTTTTCTAACAAAGTTGGATTTTGAATTTTCTCCATTTTCAAAACGTTTTGTTCCAACTTTATCAAAAGAAGTTTTAAGATCATCAATTTTCTTTTGATGATCATCATTGACCTTTGAAAGTAAATTTTGCAAATCCAAAATTTTCTTTTCAAACTCTTCTAGTTTGATTTGCAAATCTTTGATTTTACTTTCAAGATCGTTGTTGGTTTTGGATATGAGTTTATTTACATTTTTCAATTTTGAAACATCATTTTTATATTTTAAAAACATTTTCTCATAATCCGAAGCCAACCCATTATATTCCTCTAATAACTCATCATAGGATAAATCATCAAAATTAGATGAGTTAGAGGTTACCTTCGAATCTTCTTCGAATGCCATCAAGCACAAGTTTGCTACTTCTTGTTCCTCTTCATCAGAACCTTCTTCATCGCTCCATGTAGCCACATGAGCCTTGTGCTTATTCTTTGATTGACCATTTTTCTTCAATTTTGGGCAATCGTATTTGACATGCCCCAGCTTTTTGCATTCATAGCAAATGATCGGGTCCTTCTATTTTGGTTTATTTTTGAGGCCTTCATTTCGTTTGAATTTTCTTCCTCGGTAAGGTCTCATTATTTTTCTGAACCGTTTGGAAAACAATGCCATTTCCTCGTCATCATCATCTTTATCCGAATCACTCTCATTTTTTGTGGATTTGAGAGCAACTCCAATGTTTTTCTTCTTCTCCTTCTCCTTTGGTGTCTCTTCAATCTTATCAAGGTCCACCTCATCTTCAAGCTTCATTTCATGAGTGAGGAGTGAACCGATTAGCTCTTCAAGAGTTAAGGACGTTAGATCCTTAGACTCGATGATTGTCGTCTTCTTTGATTGCCACGATTTTGTGAGGGAGTAGACTAACTTCCTCATAAGCTTTTCATTTGAAATGATCTCTCAATATGATTTGAGACCATTGACAATCGTTGAGAATCTATCCGTCATAGCTTTGATATCTTCATTTGGTTTCATCGTGAAATTTTCATAGCTATGCGTTAGAATACTAATTTTAGATTTCTTTACCTCATCGGTACCTTCATGAGTGACTTGAAGTTTGTCCCATATTTCTTTGGTGGTTGTACAAGATGAAACTCTTCTGTATTCATCTGGTCCAAGAGCACAAAATATGATATGGATAGCTTTGGAGTTGAGCTGGAACATTTTTGTCTCTCATTCACTCCATAATCTTGAATGAGTGAGAGGATTGAAGTATCTTTCTTATACGATATTCCATGCTCCCATGTCACTTTCTTGAATGAAGTACATCATCATATTTTTCCAATAGGCATAATTAGCCACATTAAAGAAAGGAGGCTTATTGACGGGTATCGAATCGAGACTGGAGTCGAAGTTTGAAGTAGAGGCCATTGATGACTTTGATTATCGATGTAACTCTTCCCGAATTGACTCAATGGGCGATTAAACCTTCAAATGAGTTAGGCTCTGATGTCAATTGTTGAGTTAATCGATTGACAGAATCGACCAAGAGGGGGGTGAATTGGCAATAAAAAATTTGGTGGAAGCTTTTGCAGAAAATTGAAAGAAATTGCACAACGATTTAGAGTGGTTTGACTTTCTCAAACAAAGTCTACGTCCACTACCTTAGCTATCCACACTAAGGATTTTCCACAAATTCACTAATTTGTCTTTCTTTTGAGGACAAAGAGTAACCTTACAAACCCTCAAGAATTATACCCCAAATTCTTGAGAACACTCTCTCCTAAAGAGAATAATACAAATTTGCAAACTTACAAGGAAATCCTCACAAGGTAGATTGTTTGCACAATTCTAGAACAAAGAAAAGAACACTAAAAAATGAATACAATTGAGCACAATAAGTGTTCTTGAAAGCAAAATGAATATTGAATAAAAAATAGGCTTGAAATGCTCAAACTTGAGGTTTGATGCTTTCTCTTTGATTCTCTCTTGATTCTAGTTGCTTGATGTTTCTTGTTATTGATCAATGGCTTCTAAGCTTGCTTAAATACACCTTGAATCACTTCTGAACGTTGGGGATGATTAGTGAAGATAATATAGCCGTTTTAGTGTGAAATCAATTAATAAAACAGCTTGGAGCGTGGGGGAAATCGGTACCCTATAAGGGGAATCGGTTCCCTAAGTGTAAAATTCAAATATTTTGACCGTTGAACAGTGAGGGGCATCGGTACCCCTGGGGGAATCGGTTCCCTCCGAGCATACTGGAATTCTTGGAGCCAAATCTTTCAGGGGGAATCGGTACCCCCTTGGGGGGGAATTGGTTCCCTCTGAGCAATCTGGAATTTTTGGCTTTGAGATGGTTCGAAATATTTTGTTAAATCGTTTTGAAATTGTTTTAAGATTAAAACTTAATTTTACACTTGAGTAAGGATTAAAAATGACTTTTGAAAGATTTAGAGTAATGTTTTGATATTCGAATAATTATATCGAATATACTTAGAAAATCTTATTGGAAAATCTTAAAATTCATTTAACTTAATTTGTTATATCGAAATATCAAAATGTTTTCAACATGAATTAAGGATTATTTTAATTCTTCAAGAATTATAGATTTTTGACATATGGCAAGATCAAACCTTTCTTATCCTATCTAAAAAAATCCCTCGATTCTTTACCCAGAATAATGCTTGGAGATACAAAGATTCATACCCATACCTTTGAGTCAATTAAGTCACACCATCGTCTTTTTAGTTGTAAAACTGACATTTTTATATCAATAAACCCTAAGCCATTAAGTTATTCACTTGAGCATAAAACCTTCCTACCATAAGAAACAATGTGGGGCATCTGGTATCAACTTCCTGAAGATGAACCTAAACAATTGAGATCTGCTGGTAGCAATAAGAAGAAAAGGAAAATTACTTCGAAATAATTATATCATGCATTAATTATATTTTTTCATGTGAATATAATTAGTCCTGAAAATTTATCCCCCTAGGGATACCTCTTCTGCAAGGACTTTTGTGTATGAGATGATGAACAACTTTGTTTCATTTATCCATATATATATATATATATATCTCTTGTTGTCCCCTTTTGAGCCTATAGTATTTTTCTTCTGATTCAACCCTAACCAATGATCACCCTCCACATTGGGGGGTAAGGTGGAAGAAATATGATCACATTAATGAAGACATCAATCCAGAGTAGATAACGAAAGGTGAAACAAATGCCAAGTTCAGATGTGTGTAGACTACCGAGATCTCAACCGAACAAGCCCTAAAGATAATTTTCCACTGCCACATATTGACACATTAGTTGACAATACAGCTGGTCAAGATCTTTTCTCCTTCATGGATGGTTTTTTCAGGGTACAATCAAACCAAAATGAACACTAAAGATAGGGGAAAGACAACGTTTGTGACAATGTGGGGCACCTTTTATTACAAGGTGATTCCCTTTGGACTTAAGAATGCTGGAGCAACATATCAAAGAGGTATTGTTACTTTGTTGCACGATTTGATGCATAAAGAAATAGAAGTATACGTTGACGATATGATTGCCAAATCACAAACTGAAGAAGAACATGTGAAGGTCTTAAGGAAGCTATTTTTAAGATTGAGAAAATACCAGCTCAAACTTAATCCAACCAAGTGCACTTTCGGAGCTACTTCAAGGAAATTATTGGAATTTGTAATCAGTGAAAATAGAGATTGATCCTGATAAAGTCAAAGCAATCTTGGAATTACCTACCCCTAGAACGCAAAAAGAAGTACGAGGATTTTTGGGGAGGTTAAATTATTTTTCCAGATTCATCTCTCAGTTAACTAAAAAGTGTGATCTAGTCTTCCGATTATTGAGAAATCAAAACCCAAGAGAATGGGATGATAATTGCCAAGAAGGTTTTGATAAAATTAAGAATTACTTGACTAATGCTCTGGTTTTATTGCCACCAATCCCAAACAAACCACTGATCTTATACTTGATTGTCTTTGAGAAGTCAATGGGATATGTGCTGGCACAATATGACGAAACTGGAATAAGAGAACGAGCTATTTACTATCTCAGTAAGAAATTAACTAACTGTGAGAGTCGATATTCCTCAAGTGAAAGTTGTGTTGTGCTACGAAGAGACTGAGCCAGTATTTGTTGTATCACACAACCTGGTTAATATCAATACTGAATCCATTAAAATATCTGATGAAATCAACTACTTTAACCAGAAGAATGGAAAGATGGCAAATGTTGTTGTACGAATTTGACATAGTATATATAAATCAGAAAGTAGTAAAAGGAGGTGTTATATCTGATTTCTTGGCAAGCAGAGCATTAGAAGACTATGAGCTAGTAAAATTTGATTTTCCAAATGAGGACTTAATGAGTATATTTGTGGCGGAAGAAGATGCTCCAAATAATAAAGCCTGGAAAATGAACTTTGATGGTACCTCAAATGTTGTGGGACATGGAATTGGGGCAATACTAGTTTCACCAGAAGGAGATCATTATCTTTTTGCTAATAATCTCGAATTTGAATGAAAAAACAACATGGAAGAATATGAAGCATATATCCTGGGTATTCAAGCTGTAATTGAACGCAAAATTAAAAGTTTATAAGTATTTGGGGATTCTGCTCTGGTTATTTATCAACTTCGAGGGGAATGGATGACTCAAGACTCCAAATTGATAGAATACAAGGACTTGGTGATGAATTTGATCAAAAAGTTTGAAGAAATTTCTTTCACTTATCTTCCCCATGAAGAAAATCAAATGGTGGATGCTCTGGCTACATTAGCAGCCATGTTTAAGGCTGATGATCAGTCTCGAATCATAGCTATTTGAATGAATATAAGAGAAATGCCAGCTCATTGATGTAACATTGAGGAAGAGGAGAAAAGACGGTCTCCCTTGGTATTACGATATTTTTTAGTATGTGAAGTATCGAGCTTATCCAACTGAAGCAACTGAGAATGACAAACGAACTTTGAGAAGATTGGCAATAAAGTATGTTCTCGATGAAGACATTTTGTACAAAAAAGAGCAAAGATCAGGTTCTTTTGAGATGTGTGGATAGAATTGAGGCCAAGAAAAATACTTAAAGAAGTCCATGAAGGGGTTTGTGGAACACATGCAAATGGATTCACAATGGTTAGACAGATCATGAGGTTTAATACTAGTGGTCCACTATGAGATTGATCAAGTACAATCATTCCAGAATCACTTCACTCGAAGATCATGAAGCATCTAGAGAACATCAAGAGAAATACATACGAGCAGATTAAAATTGAGCAAGACAGAATTGAAGGCATTAGAATGAATTGATCCTTGGTTTAATAACCCTTAAACACTTGTTTGGGCCTTTTATCTCTTTCTTTCATAACCATAAACCATGACCTACATTATGTATCTTAAAAAGTCCCTTTTAATCATACATGGATTTCTAAACAGAAGAGACTATTTTCAGATTTCATCCCGCACATCAGGATTAATATTTATTTGCAAAAGGTTTTCTAAAATCTTTAATGCATGATAAAAAATAACAAAAGGGGGGTTCAAGACGTAAATTTTGAATGACGTTTTGAAACCAAATGAGGATTTGACTTAAAAACCTGAAAAGGTGAACTCGAATATAAAAATTGTGCAACTGAGGATGTAATACCCCAAAAATTTAGACAATGACCATAATGAAAATTTGGAAAGTTTGATGGTCAAAGTAGAAAATTTGGGAAAAAGTTTAGGGAATTAAGTGATAATTTCCTAAAAAGAATTTTATTCCATAAATATATGGTTTACTCTTGAGATTGGAGTTTTATGGAAATCATATTGTTGGATTTGGAATTTAGTAAAGAAATAGTTAAAGCCGGTAAGGAATCGGTAAATTCCGATCGAATTGGAATTTTACAAAAATTTGAAGGATGTTATAAAATGGTTGGAAATATTATTATAATATTTTAGATCAGAGAAATTTGGTCTGGAAATGTGCAAATTTTCAGATTTAACCGAAACAGTAAAATTTAATGACTAAAATGCAAGTTTTGAAAATTTCAGGGCATTTTCGTAGGTCAAAGTCAAATTAAATTATATTTGACTTTGTAATATCAGATGACTTGGTTTTATGGTGATTTTGGAGATTCATTAAGGGTGATTTGGTCTTATCACAATTAAATGAATATTATATTCATTTAAGTGGAATATAGAGTAAAATAAGATGAAATGCATCCAACATTTCATTCAAATTTGCTATCTTCTTCTCCAGCCAACGTGGTCTTCTCCTAAGGTAAGAACAAAGCTTCAATTCTATTTTCAAGCCATCTCTTTAGGATTATGAGTATGATGAAAATAGAAAATGGTTATTTGCGAAAAACGCTATCATTCGGTACCAATATTGCATGATTATCTTGCTTGATTTCAAAATCCCCAAATCTGGAAATTTGGGTTTATTCAATGGTTTTTGAAATTGATGATGATTATTGATGATTTTGAGGTTGTATGAATTGATGAAGAACATAAGGATGAGGTTAAAGAAAAACAGTTTAGATTTTGGGAATTACAGTAGGTTCGAAAATTCACCAGAAATTAATAAAAATAATTTGGAGGTTCTTTTTATTTATTGTGTTCATATATGGATCTAGTTTTGTTTAAAATAAACGGGGATCAATTTTAAGTTGTATAAAAATATATATGAATTTTTAACTGAGGAAAGGTCAGAAAGTCGGACAGCAGAATTCTGTACAAAACAGATTCTGTTGGTGAACTTTGAAAATTCACCATAAATTGTACAGAATGAATTAGAAGGAATTCTTTATATGGATAAATTCATATTCGAGTCTAGTTTTAACGGAAAAACGGAATTGAATTCTAGTGTCTATATCAATACAAAATAATGATTCTGTAAGGGTAGTGCGAGTTGGATGAATTCTGGAAATTTATGGGTTGTTGTGTAAGTGTTGTATAATTGATGTACTAGGCTGGAAATTGTTGTTTGAGAATTAAAAAGAGTGTTAGATGTGAAATTGATTATTTTGGGAAGATTGAAATGATTGGTGATTTAAGTACAACAATTGCATAGTTGGGGTACTTAAATGTATTTATGCTTTTGTAAAAGCATTTGAATGGAAATAATTTCAATGTTGGAATTATTGGTATTAAGAAATTAAGTGGTAAAATGGTGAAGACCATTTTTAGTAAATTGGAAAAGTGGGTTCCAATGTTATAAGGAATTATTAAGAGTTAAATATTTTGATAGATGATGAATTTCAAACATAGTATGAAGATATGGTGGAATGTATTTATGTTAGTAAAATACTAACATATGGATTATTATGAATTGATGTTTTATACAGATTGTGATTGATTTGTAATCGAAGCAAATCAAATATAAAAGGGCTTATGGTGGACAATAGTGAGGCTTATATATTTTGAAAGACATAAAGTTTCAAGGTGAGTGCAATACATGCATGAAATTATACATGGATGTTTTATACATCATAAGGAAGACTTGCGATAAGTCGACCTTGTTTATATCGGCATGATTTTATATCATTTTTATAAATTGACATTGAGATGTCAGAGTATGAAATTAAAATGCATTGATCATGAAAACAAAATGTGATATTTTACCATGAATGTTTTCGGGTATGAACTGCCCAATGTTAAATTTGATAATATACTTTACCATGAAGGGATCGAATAAAATAGACTATATGCCCAAGAAAGTCATTGAGCGACAGGGTATAGATGGCATGCCATAGAGTATAGCAGCTGCAGGTTTATAATACACTTCGGTGTATATGGTGGGCACGACCTTATGTGTAATACACTTCCGTGTATATGGTGGGCACGACCTTATGTGTAATACACTTCGGTGTATATGGTGGGCACGACCTTATGTATAATACACTTCGGTGTATATGGTGGGCACGACCTTATGTGTAATACACTTCGGTGTATATGGTGGGCACGACCTTATGTGTAGCACTACGGTGCAAATATTACTCGAATACCTAGGGTCCTCAAGGTTTAATATTGGGCTATTGGCTATGGATTATGTTTTATTGGTTAATAAATGGTAACCATGCAAATAAGCTTATGAGCTTACGGAATAATGGCAAGTATATTGAAAAAAAAATAATAAGCTTACGAGCTTATGGAATTTAAATGGTAAGTATTTTGGTAAAAATAAGCTTATGAGCTTATGGGATGAAAGGTAAGAAATTTTATATTATTTTGATCGTGGTAAAATATTGAAGATACTATTAGCATGGTTTTATGGCATTGGATTTGAAATCTAAATTCATGCATGAATTGTATTGCACTATATATTGTTTAAATTGCCTCACTAAGTTTATACTTAGCGTGTGATGATTTTCACGCGTAGGTAAAAAGCCTGTAATGGAATAAACAGTTCATAACGACAGCAAGCATCGAGAGGTATATTTAAATATCAGTAAGACATCCTACGATGGATTTTGATTTAGATAGTGGCATGTAATTTGATAATGTTAAATTTATTTTGTTGAATAAATTTTGGAAATTTTTATAGTGATGAAAGGTTAATTTTTATGAGATTTATATGAAATTTTCGAAAGTTACTGTAGCATGAACAATAACCCCGTTTTAAACCAAATTTTCCAGATTGTAAAAGGGATATTGATTCCCCTGTTACAGGGAATCGATTCCCCCACTGTTCACTTTTTGGGTACTATTTACTATTCATAAATAAAAATATTTTGAATTAAATTGGTTACAACGAAACGTAATTTTTATGATATGATAATTTTATAATATCATTTACTATTTTAAGAAAATAAATTTTAAATCGCTCTCAAATTATGGAATGGTTTTAGAAAATACAGGTGACATCTATAATCTGTATATGTATAATTATACGGGTTATGGGTGTTACATTTATTGGTATCAGAGCTACAGGTTTAGCCGATTCTAGGACTAAACCGAGGTTGTTTTGAGTTAAAAGTGTATACATGCCACTAGGATGTCAAAAGTTACTGATATTTGTATATATATTGTGATGATGTTTATTGGGAGTAAAGTTACTTTTAATAATGTATGATGATTCTGACTATGTTCAGATGTTGAAATTAAAGACAAAGGTAATAAAGTCGAAATGGTTGAAAAGAATGTCGAGATTGAAATCGACAAAAAGGGAACATATATGACTTATATAAAACACCTTAGAAGGGTGGATGTTATAAAGGATTTTCTCCATTTTGTGGAAGAATTGATTTAAAAGTTTGAATGGCTTACAAGAAAAGTCGAATCGGATGAGGATCCAAAGGAGATTTTTGAATCTGTGATGATTCTGAGGTTTATCCAAGTAAGATTAAATAAGTGAGAAATATTTAAGCTAAGCATTAAATTATTTAAATCATTGATGATTTGAGTAAGAGAAATTGAGTAAGAGGTAAATATGATTTCCGCTTAAAGTTTAAAGAAAGTTGAATTATTAGGGAATCAATAAGAATAAATATCAAGTCCATAAAATTGGATAGAGTTACCTTGTGAAGGCAAATATGTGAAAATGGATTGTCCAACTTTCCACGCTACAATGTATTATTGTTTAGATTGAGATGAATTCTCAAGAACTTTAAAAGTGTCAAGTTCGTAATGATAAGAAAAGGAGTAAATTTGTTTACTAGTGTGATATTAGCATTAACTGCTATGAAGTTATTGCTACAAATTTATCAAGTTTTCTTATTGAACGATGTGAACATTAAGACTTTCCTTGGAGATGGAAAAGGTTTTAATTATTCAAGAATAATTTCTATGGATCTGGAAAAGTTATAAATATTTCCTTAAGAATGAAATAAGGAATTCTAAAGTAGAAATATTCAATTCTACTTGATATCGAGTGATATTATAATGGAAGACCCATAGGTCATGGTCATGGTCATGGTCACAGTCATGATACAAGTGTTAGTCGAACAAATAGTAAATGTCTGATAAAGATTCAGGCTTATGTTACCGGTGAATCTTATGGGATTCAGGAGTGTTATTGATGAATTCGATGGGATTATCATTAACGAGTTTAAGATCATTTTGATAATGAGTTGGTTGTCTCTGCAATAAGGTTGGGTTAATGGTCACAAGAAGTGATTAATTTAGAAAAATGCGGAGAAAACAAAAGTCTTAATGATTGATGAAAAAGTGAAATTGTCACTAATGTGATATCAACAATGGTTATGATTAAGATGATGTAAAAAGGATGAATAGCTTTTCTAGCTAAGTTGATAGATACTTAAGTATCTGAAGTAAGATCATATGATATTTCCATAACTTGGGAATTTCCATAAGTCTTTTTAGATTTATTATTATGGGTTACCTCCAGATTGAGAGGTGGAATTCAATATTGATGGTTATCAAGACATTAATCTTGTATCTATGAGTTCATATTGAATGGTTGCAATTGAGTTAAGAGAATAAAGAACCAATTGCAAGAATTGATAGATTGAGGATGCTTTAGATCGAATATTTTACCTTGGGGTAAATCGGTATTGTTTAAAAAAATGGATATATGTGATTACGCATAGACTATCGATAGTTAAACAGAGTAACTATCAAGAACAAATATCCTATTTTGATGATTGATGACTTGTTTTATCAGCTTAAAAGGAAACCTCCAAAGAAGGTTCAAAGATCCAAAGTTTTTGGGATTTGTTGGTTATTATCGAAGGTTTGTGAAAAACTTTTCGATGGTTGCTTCTCCTTTGATCAAGCTTTGGAGAAAGGATGTTTCATTTGCTTGGACTAAGAAATGTCAAGAGCGTTTTAAAGCTTTAAAAAATATTTTAACGGAAGCACCAGTGTTGGTACAAACGGAATCGGACAAAGAGTATGTGGTGTTTAGTGATGCATCTCATAATGGTTTAGGTTGTGTACTTATGCAAGAAGGTACGGTGATAGCCTATGCTTCTTAATAACTAAAGGCTCATGAGAGCAATTATCCTACTCATGATCTTGAGTTAGCATCGGTTGTTTTTGCTATAAAGATTTGGCGTCATTATTTGTATGGTGAGAGATGCCATATCTACATGGATCATAAGAGTTTGAAATATGGGTTGACTCAAAAAGAGCTCGATTTGAGACAACGAATCTGGATATAATTTTTAAAGGACTATGATTTGATCATTGATTATCATTCAGGTGAGACAAATGTTGTAGCAAATGTACTTAGTCGGAAAACTTTTGCAGCTTTGCGAGCTATGGATGTGAGATTATTGTCGAAAGAAAATGGTGCATTATTGGATGAATTGAAAATAAAACCGATGTTTTTATATCGTATAATAGAGAAAACAAAATGATAGAAAAAAAATGAGACTAACGACTTTGAAGTCAACTCTGATGGGTGTCTATTTTATCGAGGAAGAATTTGTTTCCCTCATAATGATGAAGTGAAGAAAGATATTCTTTCTCATGTATATTATTGTTCACTGACTATGCATACAAGTGGGAACAAAATATATCAGGATGTAAAGAGTCATTTTGGTGGCCAGGTTTGAAAAGAAACATTACGGAGTTTGTTGCTACATATTTGACATGTCAACAAATAAAAGCTTAGCATAAAGTGCTTTCATAACTGTTGCAACTGATTTTTATTCCAAAGTGGAAATAGTAAAGAGTCACTATGGATTTTGTTATTGGACAACCTTTGACATCAAATAAAAAGGATTACATTTGGGTGATGGTGACTGGTTAATTAATTTGGCACATTTCATTCCGATGTGAATGGATTATGCATTGGATAAATATTCAGAGTTATATATCAAAGAGATGGTTCGGCTACATAGAGTGCCAGTATCCATCATATTGGACATGGATCAAAGATTCAATTTAAGATTTTGGAAATAATTGCATAAAGTTTTGGGTACTCGATTTAAATTTCAATACGATTTTTCATCCACAAACGGATGGTAAGTCAGAAAGTACTATTTAGATATTAAAAGATATGCTGAGAGCATGTGTGATTGATTCTAAGGAATCATGGGAAAAGAAAAGTAATTGTTTTTAGTAGAATTTTTCTACAATGACATTATTAAATTAAGCATCAAGATAACTCCGTGTGAAGTTTTATATGGGAGAAAATGTCGAACACCATTGAATGGTTCAAATTAAAAGAGATTGAAATTTCATGAAGGTGATAAAGTTTTCTTAAAGTATCACCTTGGAAAAAGATGTTGCGCCTAAAATGCAAAGAAAAAAACTAAGTCTGAGATTCATTGGAATTTATGAGGTATTACAAAGAGTTGGACTGATGGAGTATCAGTTAACATTAACTCTGGAGGTATTTGGGAGCCAAAGTTGGACAAAGTATACAATATTTTTCATGTGTTGATGCTTAGAAAGTATCGATTGGATATTTCATATGTTTTTATCAGAGGAAATTAAGATACAAACGGATTTGACATATGAAGAAGAACCAGTTCGAATATTAGCTTGAGAAATTAAAGAAATACGTAACAAGATGATTTCTCTAGTTAAAGTGATTCAGAAAAATCATAATGTAGAGGACATTACTTGGGATAGAGAGGATGATATGAAAATGTGTAGATATTTTTAAATCAGATTGAAGAATTTGATTAAACAAGTTCAAAATATAATGATGTGCGTGATCTTTACAAAATTCTCAAAGTAAAGAGGAAAAATTGGAATTCAAGAAGTTGATAGAAGAGGTTTTTGCATAAGACGAGATTATGTCTTACCAGTTCGTATAACCCTAAATTAGGGTTATGAATCTATAATGGAAAGTGCAATCCTCATAAAAGAGGAGTTAGTGTTTTCATAGAAAGTTTTAAAATTCGAGGATGAATTTTCTTAAGGAGAGGAGAATTGTAATACCCCAAAAATTTAGACAATGACCAAAATGAAAATTTGGAAAGTTTGATGGTCAAAGTAGAAAATTTGGGAAAAAGTTTAGGGAATTAAGTGATAATTTCCTAAAAAGAATTTTATTCCATAAATATATGGTTTACTCTTGAGATTGGAGTTTTATGGAAATCATATTGTTGGATTTGGAATTTAGTAAAGAAAGAGTTAAAGCCGGTAAGGAATCGATAAATTCCGATCGAATTGGAATTTTACAAAAATTTGGAGGATGTTATAAAATGGTTGGAAATATTATTATAATATTTTAGATCAGAGAAATTTGGTCTGGAAATGTGCAAATTTTCAGATTTAACCGAAACAGTGAAATTTAATGACTAAAATGCAAGTTTTGAAAATTTCAGGGCATTTTCGTAGTTCAAAGTCAAATTAAATTATATTTGACTTTGTAATATCAGATGACTTGGTTTTATGGTGATTTTGGAGATTCATTAAGGGTGATTTGGTCTTATCACAATTAAATGAATATTATATTCATTTAAGTGGAATATAGAGTAAAATAAGATGAAATGCATCCAACATTTCACTCAAATTTGCTATCTTCTTCTCCAGCCAACGTGGTATTCTCCTAAGGTAAGAACAAAGCTTCAATTCTATTTTCAAGCCATCTCTTTAGGATTATGAGTATGATGAAAATAGAAAATGGTTATTTGCGAAAAACGCTATCATTTGGTACCAATATTGCATGATTATCTTGCTTGATTTCAAAATCCCCAAATCTGGAAATTTGGGTTTATTCAATGGTTTTTGAAATTGATGATGATTATTGATGATTTTGAGGTTGTATGAATTGATGAAGAACATAAGGATGAGGTTAAAGAAAAATAGTTTAGATTTTGGGAATTACAGTAGGTTCGAAAATTCACCAGAAAATATATAAAAATAATTTGGAGGTTATTTTTATATAGTGTGTTCATATATGGATCTAGTTTTGTTTAAAATAAACGGGGATCAATTTCAAGTTGTATACAAATATATATGAATTTTTAACTGAGAAAAGGTCAGAAAAGTCGGACAGCAGAATTCTGTACAAAACAGATTATGTTGGTGAACTTTGAAAATTCACCATAAATTGTACAGAATGAATTATAAGGATTTCATTATATGGATAGATTCATATTCGAGTCTAGTTTTTAACGGAAGAAACGAAATTGAATTCTAGTGTCTATATCAATACATAATAATGATTCTTTAAGGGTAGTGCGAGTTGTCTGAATTCTGGAAATTTATGGGTTGTTGTGTAAGTGTTGTATAATTGATGTACTATGCTGGAAACTGTTGTTTGAGAATTGAAAAGAGTGTTAGATGTGAAATTGATTATTTTGGGAAGATTGAAATGATTGGTGATTTAAGTACAACAATTGCATAGTTGGGGTACTTAAATGTATTTATGCTTTTGTAAAAGCATTTGAATGGAAATAATTTCAATGTTGGAATTATTGGTATTAAGAAATTAAGTGGTAAAATGGTGAAGACCATTTTGAGTAAATTGGAAAAGTGGGTTCCAATGTTATAAGGAATTATTAAGAGTTAAATATTTTGATAGATGATGAATTTCAAATATAGTATGGAGATATGGTGGAATGTATTTATGTTAGTAAAATACTAACATATGTATTATTATGAATTGATGATTTATACAGATTGTGATTGATTTGAAATCGAAGCAAATCAAATATAAAAGGGCTTATGGTGGACAATAGTGAGGCTTATATATTTTGAAAGACATAAAGTGTCAAGGTGAGTGCAATAAATGCTTGAAATTATACATGGATGTTTTATACATCATAAGGAAGACTTGCGATAAGTCGACCTTGTTTATATCAGCATGATTTTATATCATTTTTATAAATTGACATTGAGATGTCAGAGTATGAAATTAAAATGCATTGATCATGAAAACAAAATGTGATATTTTACCATGAATGTTTTCGGGTATGAACTGTCCAATGTTAAATTTGATAATATACTTTGCCATGGATGGATCGAATAAAATAGACTATATGCCCAAGTAAGTCATTGAGGGACAGGGTATAGATGGCATGCCATAGAGTATAACAACTGTAGGTTTATAATACACTTCGGTGTATATGGTGGGCACGACCTTATGTGTAATACACTTCGGTGTATATGGTGGGCACGACCTTATGTGTAGGACTACGGTGCAAATATTACTCGAATACCCAGGGTCCTCAAGGTTTAATATTGGGCTATTGGCTATGGATTATGTTTTATTGGTTAATAAATGGTAACCATGCAAATAAGCTTATGAGCTTACGGAATAATGGCAAGTATATTGAAAAAAATAATAATAAGTTTACGAGCTTATGGAATTTAAATGGTAAGTATTTTGGTAAAAATAAGCTTATGAGCTTATGGGATGAAAGGTACGAAATTTTATATTATTTTGATCATGGTAAAATATTGAAGATACTATTAGCATGGTTTTATGGCATTGGATTTGAAATCTAAATTCATGAATGAATTGTATTGCACTATATATTGTTTTAATTGCCTCACTAAGTTTATACTTAGCGTGTGATGATTTTCACGCATATGTAAAAAGCATGTAATGGAATAAACAGTTCAGAACGACAGCAAGCATCGAGAGGTATATTTAAATATCAGTAAGACATCCTACGATGGATTTTGATTTAGATAGTGGCATGTAATTTGATAATGTTAAATTTATTTTGTTGAATAAATTTTGGAAATTGTTATCGTGATGAAAGGTTAATTTTTATGAGATTTATATGAAATTTTCGAAAGTATTGTAGCATGAACAGTAACCCCGTTTTAAACCAAATTTTCTAGATTATAAAAGGGGTACCGATTCCCCTGCTACAGGGAATCGATTCCCCCACTGTTCACTGTTTGAGTACTATTTACTATTTATAAATAAAAATATTTTGAATTAAATTGGTTACAACGAAACGTAATTTTTATTGTATGATAATTTTATAATATCATTTACTATTTTAAGAAAATAAATTTTAAATCGCTCTCAAATTATGGAATGGTTTTAGAAAAACGGGTGACATCTATAATCTGTAGAGGTATAATTATACGGGTTATGGGTGTTACAGAGGAGATCGCACAAATTCTTTGATATGGCATTGCACAATCCGAGTGTGACCATGAGAGCTGGGAGTCGGAAAACACTTCCAGTAGAGGAGCATACAAGCTACCCCATAAAATCAGTGAACATCAAAAAGGCCAAACCATTGACTAAAAATAATAACCTGAGACATTTTACCATTTCCTCACCTAACCATTTCCCAAAGATAGATTTGATCTTGACACATGTCAAATAGCTATAATTTATTGAAGGATTAACAGTGTAATTAATTCTTTGATATCCAATGAACTCTAGTTTTATGAGTTGTCTCAATTGTTAAACCTAGAAAGAGGTAATATTTTCAAAACTTTTGATTAAATATTTTTCAAAACTCTTCTAATTGATATTTTCATAACTTTTGAAAATAAAAAAAGAAGAAGAAAAATACTTTTCAAACAAGACAATCTCTCTAGAGTGGATCTTGGTAGATGACATGTGGTTCTCAGACATAAATCTCATGTTTAGAATCAGTGCTGAAGTAATAGAGGGCATCTTTAAAGATTCAACAGCAAATGTTGGGGCATATTTGGAGATTCAACATTGAATATTAGGGCATCTTTGGGGATTCAACATCCTGATGCGAACGATTAGATCTTCTAAAGGCATCCGAAGATCATCTCACTTGATTCAGACCCGTTAAGGGGAACTACCTGAAGAATTATGACCGGCTTAGACCAGTGAAGGGGAGTCATTTTTTCGCTTAAAGGAACTATTCACACATACCTCAAGGCGAGAAAGGCTATCTGCCAACCAAGATCTTCGAGTTCGACTACACCCAGCTCAAAGGCATATCAAATTTACATCATAACTCAAGGCGAGAAGGGTTATCTGTCAACCATCCTTCGAGTTTGATTACATTTAGCTCAAGGACATGTCAAATTTACGGCATAACTCAAGACGAGAAGGGTTATCTGTTAAAAAACACCTTCGAGTTTGATTCCATTCAACTTGATGACATATCAACCGCATGGTAGCAATGAGGAACTAATTTCTGGTTGAAGCCGAGGTTTTCAAGTCAAGAAGAAGATCTGAGGCAATCTTTCCGCTCAGTGCAATATAGCTTAAGTTGAGAAAAACTATTTGTCAATGAAAACTTTCGAGTTCGATTCCATTCAGCTCGATGAACTACTTTCCAGTTGAATTTTCAAACCATGGTCTTTAAACCGAAAAGAAGACAGAGGTTGACTACGATCGAGCAACAAGAAGTTACCCACGATTTCAACTTCACGAAGAAGGATATCGTGCCCAATGGATCGACTTAGTGTCACAACAAACAGTGTCAACTCAGATAACCAGTTGTCCCCAACAGAGTGGAACCGTGTTATCATCATTCCTAAAGATAGCATGCCGTCCTTATCACATAGGAATCGTGTCATCCCCGACCAGATCTCCTCATCACATAGGAGTTGTGTCACCTCTAGAAAACCAGTCGTACTCATCACGTAGGAATAGTGTTGTCGTCGCTAAAGATGGCATGTCGTCCTCATCACGTAAGAACCGTGTCATCACCCTCGTATCGTATCACCCTTCGATGAGCAGTGTCGTCCTCAACAACAAACAATTTACCTAAAAAAGGACCAGATCTCTTCAACAAGGATGAGCATCGTCGTCTTCAACATTAAATCATCTCCAGGTTGACTCGATCTCCTCAACACGAAGAATCAACATCATCCTAAGACAATCAGACTTCCTCAACACGAATGAATCGTATTGTCTCCAAATTATCTCCAGATTGACCCGATTTCCTCAACGCGGAGGAACATCGTCATCTTCAACAAACAATTTACCTGAAAATGACCAGATCTCTTCAACACGGATGAGCAGTGTCATCCTAAGACAATCAAACTTTCTCAATACGAAGGAACCATATTGTCTCCAAATTATCTCCAGATTGACCCGATTTCCTCAACGCGAAGGAACATCGTCATCTTCAACAAACAATTTACCTGAAAATGACCAGATCTTTTTAACACGGATAAGTAGCGTCGTCTTCAACATCAAATTATCTCTAGATTGACCCGATCTCCTCAACGCGAAGGAGTAGTGTCATCCACAGACAATCAGACTTCCTCAACGCTAAGGAACCGTGTTATCTCCAAATTATCTCCAGATTAACCCGACTTCCTTAACGAGAATGAACAACATCATCTTCAATAAACAATTTATTTGAAAGTGACCAGATCTCTTCAACACGGATGAGCAGAGTCGTCTTCAACACCAAATTATCTCCATATTGACTTGATTCCCTCAACAAGAAGGAACAACGACATCTTCAAAAGGCCAGACCTCTTCAACATGGATGAACAGTGTCGTCTTTAACACTAAATTATATCCAGATTTACTCGAAGTCCTCAACATGAAGGAACACTGTAGTCTTTAAATTCTCTATTTCCATACAAAGAATTGGAGCTCCAGATACAGAGCTAACATCAGAGCTAGACAAAATTAGGCCATTATTTGTCTTTGCTTCATCATTGTTTACACAACAGACGAGCAAAGAGGGGAAGCTGTAATACTCTAATTTTGTCTAGGGACAAACAGGGGACCACTTCAACTTCCACGCTCGCCTGACATCATCACCAGCGAGATTCGCGCCGATCACTCCTACATGCACTGACTGTTAGCGTGATTTTCGCTGAAATCAAATCCCCCTTTTCTCTCTCGTCCATGTAACAAAAAGCAGAGGAGATGGGTTTTGTTTTTTCCTCTTTCTTGTAAACCCAAAACCGGGTATAAAACCCCATCAAGACAATGTAAAAAAGGGGGAGAAAGCAGCTTGTAACCATTCGGAAAAAAATCAATACACAAAAAAAATCATATCCATAAGCAGTATTTTTCTCAAAGGTATTTTCATTTTTTTACATGCATGTATAGTTTTGAAAGAATAAAATAAGAATAGCGAATTCGGTTTACCTGGCTGCTGGTGTGCTCGTCGGAGTAACAACGTTGCCGGGAAAAAGTTCGTCGTTCGCCAGGATTGAGTTTGAGTGGTCTGCAATTTGACCTTTGTTTTCTGGCCAGTGTTGCGTGAAAAGGGGAGGGGGCAAACTGTTTGGTTTTGCTGGAAACAAAATATAGGGAATGCTTTAAAATCAATTTTGGGTTAATTTCACCTATGGTCCCTCATTTTCTTGTCATTGTTTTACATTGGATGCTTAAAGTGTTGGGTTATTCATGATGAAACCCTCCTATGTTTAGAGATTTTTACGAAATGACCACCAAATTTCTGCATAAAATCACGTTAAACCCCCTCAAATGTTGTCGTGTTTTTACATTCCATTCCCTAAAGCTTTACATTTTATTTATTTCATTTTAACATTTTTGGTTTCATTATTTTTTTATTTAGTCACTAACATGTTATATTTCTTACTTTATTTATTTTTGATTTAGACACTTTACTTTCTGTTATTTTATTTTAGTTACTAACTTACTAATATTTTATTTTATTGCATAAACTAACCCCCTAACTTTTAAATTTATGCAAATTGTTTTTGTTTCTTTTACTTTATTTTATCTATTTTTCAGTACTTTAAATTTCAGCACTTTATTTTTCTACTTTTTAATTTTCCAGCATTTTATTTCAGTCCTTTTTATTTCCAACACTTAGTTTTTAGTATTTGCACTTAGGCATCTTAACTTATTATTTCATTTTTATTTTAGTCATTGATTTTGCTTGTGATATATTTATATTTATGTTTTAGTCTTATTTATTCACACTCTTGTTTATATGGTATTTTAAATCTTGGTGGTTAATTTAGGAAGCTTGTATATTATTCCCTTATTTATGTACATATTTGGATTATCATTTACACCCTTGTTATAAATCATCATTGTTTTCTAATATACAAAAATAAAAAGAAATTTTAATATGAGGGAAATCTACGAAGATATCTCCCAACTAAAGGGAATGTATATTTTCGGGGATTTTTCGCATAAATGTTTGTTTTATATCTGATATTTTTCTTTGTTCATCGTTTAGTTATTTCGAGTATTTTTCATCACTTTTGCAATTTTATTTTATTTTATTATCTTTACGAAAATTGCGAAATAATGTCTTTCTGTGAGGGGAATCCATGTGAAAGTCTCCTAACTACAAAGGAAGTACGTTCCCAAGGATTGTTTACTCAAAAGCGCATTCGTTATCCGAAAGTTGACACTTTTTGAATAAAATCAAATGAATAACATGATCGTAATTTAAATATATTTTCGAGTTTGTAATTCTCAATATTAAAACAATATATAATCGTTTAGGTACCAAAATTTGGGCGTTGTGGGGGTGCTCACCCTTCCCCACACGTAATCGACTCCCGAACTCTTAAAAATAATTTTTTTGGTAAAACGCAGACTATTTTTTGTCGTTTAAGGTTTCCAACCTACCTAACTTAAAGGTTGGCGGCGACTCTAAAATCAAATTGTTTTCAAAATTAAATTTCACCGCCTTCCCCGAATTTAAATTTATTTCAAGTCTAACGGATCCCCGAGGGAGACGTTATGACAAACGACATTACGACATGGCACACGATATGAAAGCGACATTATTTTTAAAAAAAACTAAATTTATACCAAATCAACACCGTTTTTTCATCTATATAAAATCCAAAAAATCCTTCATTTTCCTTTTTTCTTCTCTTCTTCTTTTTATCTCTTTTATTTTCTCTCAACATGGTAGAACTCTGACCACTGTTCGTCGTAGCTGACCACCGCATCGGTCACCGTCGATCATCGTTGATAGTGATCAATTAGCCCCAAAAGTTTTCACCTCGTTTTTCCCTCTTCAACGCAAATCTAGTATCCAATTAACCTAAAAATCTCTTAAATTTCATGGATCTAGCGTTGAATCTTTTGATCTCTTTTTTGCCTCTTTAAATGTTATAGAATTTGAGTTCAAACTTGTAAGCATTTTAAATCTCTTGTGTTCTCCCTTCTTTCATTTCTAAAATTTTTTTTGCTTTTAATTTCTCTTCATTTTTGTTACTTTTGATTTTCTCTTCTGTTTCTTTTAAGTTCTCCCCTTCGTCCAGGGTTACTAAGTTCTCTTTTTCCCCTTTGCTTTTAAGATGCTTACTCTGGTTACCGTGACAAACAGACAATAACATGGTGGGAGTTTGAGAGAGAGGGATGGGTTGTAATTTGGTATTAGGGTTTAAGAATAAATTTTAAGAATTTTTATTTTCTTTTGAATGTTACATGTCATAATTAAATATTAATATATATATTTTTATATATATCATTATATATTAATAAAAAAAATGTCATGTCAACCGATCATTACAAGTTTAACGTCTGAGAGGGTAAAATAATTTAATTTATAAAATTCAGTGAACAAAATATTAAAATTAAAAGTTATGTGAGTAAAATAAAAGAGATAATAAATTTTAATAAGAAACGATATAATTTACCCTATAAAAACAGTAATCGAGTTGTAAGTAATCCAAAACATGTTTAATGACCTAATTCGTATCCACTAACTGTAATCAAAGTTATATGATAATTAATAGGAGAGGAAACAAAAGATATTATTGAGAATGTATGGATCAGAATTTTATATTAAAATATAACTTTTTTAAAATAAATTAAAAATTTAAGCATATAAAATTATAAAAATTTAACTCAGCCATAGGCAGGCTTAGATCAAGTAGTCCAAACCTCAGCTATTTGTAAGTATCGTCTTTCAAGCCTCGGAAGTGATTCAAAAGAGGGTTCAACTATGAATTTATTATAGTAGAAATTAAAATATTTTTTATTTTTATAAATTTAGATTTTTAATTGAGTGATTGGTAAATTTTTTATTTAAAAAATATATTTCTAATGTTAATTA
This sequence comes from Hibiscus syriacus, assembly GCF_006381635.1. Classification (NCBI taxonomy): domain Eukaryota; kingdom Viridiplantae; phylum Streptophyta; class Magnoliopsida; order Malvales; family Malvaceae; genus Hibiscus; species Hibiscus syriacus. The sequence continues at coordinate 671,119 of NW_024063213.1, forward strand.
ATATTTAAAAATTAATTAACAGGGCAAGGTTCCTTAGCCCATGAAGTTTCGTCACTGAGCTTAAGTTGTTCTTACTCGTATTATTATTGTCAATTGAAGAATATATATATATATATATATTGGGTTGATTTGTTAAGTCTATCGATTATTAAAAGTTACAAAATACTTATTCGATTATTCATTTATTTTAATGTCGCTTTTTTTTATTAAAATATTGATAGTCGTCTGAATTAGACGCTAACATATCAACTAGTATATGATATTATTTTAAGATTATGAGATCATATTTTATCATATCTCAGTTAGTAAGTTAATTTCTAACTTAGATTGTAGACAATTTTTAACCAAAAAATGATGAGTTTGAAACATATGAATAATTTAGTGACTATTTTATATCTTTTAATAGTTACGGACTCAACAAGCAATGTCTTATAATTAGGAAATTATTTTATAATTTTTAACAATTAGAAAATTCAAAATAACATCACCCTATTAGGGGTGTAAACGAGCCGAGTCGAACTCGAGTAATGTTAAGCTCGACTCGATTCGAAAACTCAGAAATAGAGCTCGACTCGACTCGAAAACTCGCGAGCTTTAAATTTTTAAGCTCGACTCGAACTCAAAATCCTGAACTGAAGCTCGTGAGCATCTCGAAAATATTCGAAATGAAAAAAAAAATCTTAAACTTAACAAGATTGAATCCTCAAACTCAAACTCGAACTTGAACTTTAAATACATGAAAGCCTTATTGTATTTTTTTAAAAAAAATCAACACATAAAATGTTAATATTATTAATAATTTTTTTTAAAAAAAATAAAATCTTAACGTATTATATTTTCGAGCTGCTTACGAGCTTTTCGTGTCGAGTATCAATTAGTTCCTTTCGACTCATTAAGAATTCGAGTTGAGCTCAAGTTCGAGTCGAATTCATTCGATCTGAGTATTTATCTGATTTCATTTAAAGTCCTATACCTTATAATTTGGGACCATTTGTGTACTTGTATATTCGTATGTGTAATTAAAAAAAAATAAAGAGCATTTTCTACTTTTTAAAGCGTCGTTTCAAGAATTGTAAATTTGTAATTCCTTGTTGCTATTTGTATCTGGAGCAGCTGCCCTGAGTTTCTCAAAAGAGAAGAAACACACAAAATAACCTAAAACCGTGACACGACATCGTTCCCCGTTCTCAGATCTGACGGAAAGAGCGAACTGAGACTGTTTGTTTGTAGAGGTGTATCCCGGAGAAAGGATGAGCGGGAAAGGAGGCGGAGGCGGCGGTGGCGGTGGCGGAAATAATGGGTTAAGGAAGGGTAATAATAATACTGGACTTTCAGGTATTCCGCCTGGGTCTCGGAAGATGGTCCAGAGCTTGAAAGAGATTGTTAACTGCCCTGAACCCGAGATCTATGCTATGCTTAAAGAGTGTAACATGGACCCTAACGAGGCCTTCAACCGTCTCCTCTCTCAAGGTTCTCCTGCCTTTTCTATTTTATTTTTATTTTTTAGTATTTTCTTCGATTTTAGTGGGTGTTTTGTTGATAAAAACCATGTTTAGTTCTTGTTATGCGAAGGGTGACTGCTGGGTTTCTGGGCTCGGTGTTTAGCTTAGAGTGTAAAGATAAAATCTACTTAATTGCTAGGGTTCTTGGTTGGCTCGGAGGTTTTTAGCTTGAGTGTATTTCCAGTAATAACATTATTATAATATATAAGCATTTGCTGATAGTTTATTTGCGTATTCCATTTCCATGAAATAATGTTATTTATTTCGGAACCGGAAGTAGAAGCCTAAAGACATATATTTCGAGGAGATATCATCACTAATATAATTCTCGATTGAATGCAAAAGTATGAGTTACTTTGCTTCATAACAATGGGGCAGCTGAAGTTTTGCGTTTTAACTCTTCTAATGATACTTTATTTCGTTGCTGATAAGATATTTGCGAAACGTGTAGATCCTTTTAACGAGGTGAAGAGCAAACGGGAAAAGAAAAAAGAGGTGTGTGCCGGTCCAAACTATGCTAAATGGTTGTTTTTTGTGAATCTTGAGTTTGCTTTGAGAACCAATAGACCATACTATATTTGCCGCCTCGTATTCTTCCTGTTGCACCATTTGAGCAAAATATAGGGCTGAGTGTCAATCATATAGGTCATGCATATGTCACAGATTGTCTGTTGCTTTTAGCATTTCAAACTGAGTTTTAATTGAATTCACTTTTCAGAGGACAACCTTTATCTTTGAAAGCTTCTAATATTTTGTAACCATTGCATTTGGTGGTTCTTGTTATCTATGTTGACCTTTTTTTCTTCCCTTTTGTTCCAGAGCAAGGACACGGTCGATCCAAGGCCTCGTGGTGTCAATAACCCTGGGAGTCGTGGTGGTAGGAGTGGTTCAGACCGATATATTGGGGGTGGTGGCTCATCCCATTACTATTCAAATGGTATGACTATGAACATACTCTAATGCTGCTTTGGAGAACTGTTAGTTATACTCCATTAAAGAAATTATTTAGAACACTTATAGATGAATTCTTATTGATTGAGTACTTTTTCTGGTTAGAGTCTGGCCCATCACATGGTAAACCTTCACAGAAGAGAGAAAATGGAACTCATGCAGTTGCAGCCTCTTCATCCTATGCATCCAGTATGCAAGGAAACAGCAAGAATCATCGACCTACATCGCACAGGTATTTACTATTAACAGTCTCAAAAGTGAGAGTTCCACCATGTCTAGTCAACCAAGGAGCTGAAAAGCATCCATAAGTTTTGAATTCTAGTGAGTAATGACTAATGACCTGAATGGGTTGTCTTGCTAGCCTTCTCTTTTTTTCGTTCATGCCATTGTATTATTTATTTTTCTAATATGATACCTATTTATACCAAATCATTCTTAATGAAATTAGTTTACTTCCACCATTAATCCTCTCTGGGTAAGTGTTTGAAATGATCATTGTGTCAAAGATGGCTAGTTTAGGAAGGAAAGATGGGAAATAGTTCCTTATAATTCTCAAAGCATCTTGACAGGAGTTTGGAAATGAGGCACTCAAACATTTGTCAATAACATCTTTTCAGAATTTTAGTTGGCCGAATTTAGTTTTCCTTTCCCTATCTTAACTAGAGTTCTTGCTGGTTTTGCAGTGAAGTTGTGGTTTCAGAACATAAAATGTCCACAGTAGGTTTAGGTGATGTGATTTCTTCTGCATCACAGCCTACTGGATATCAATCTGCCTGGGTGAGGGTTCCAGGTCAGGTATCAATGGCTGATATCGTGAAGATGGGCATTCCACAAAACAAGGCTTCTGCCCTGCCAAACTCTTCTCAACAAAGCACTAATAATAGGCAACATGCGGTACCTCCTTCGGCCGCATTACATTCCAACTTACAGGAACATGTTTCCAAGGTGTCAGATATTACTTATGAGCCTGATGTCAACAAAAACCAGCATGTTTCTCCAAGGGATGAATGGCCCCCCATTGAGAACCCATCTGCTGCTAGTGTGACCTCTGTCATAGAAGCACCTTCAGAATCTGGACTTTATGCTAATGCATCTAACTTGCCTTGGGGTAGAACTAATCAACACTTAAAGTCCCAGTTGGAGGAAGCTCATGCAGTAGATGATGGTCCTCTTGAAACCATCAATAGTGACCATGTTAGGTCCCCTTCTATATCAAGTAGAAATATACAAGAGGATAATTCTAGAGGTTCATCACTTTATGATAACGACTCGTATAAGGATATGGATTCCTATCAGCCTCAAGGACATGCCTTTGAGAATGATGACGGTTAGTGTAGTGCTTTTAATCACTCAATTTTTTTCATTTCATGATGAAGGTAGTATACTGCTGTATACTGATGAAGGCATACACTGATTCCAATTTCTTTGACAACCCATTTCTGATTGTCTTGCCATGTGGGTGTGTATGTTTTATGGCTGCTGAATTATTTATGTTGCCTCTCCCTTCCCAATGACAGTATCATATGTTCCTAGCTTCTGAATTTTATCATTTCCCCTTTATATACTGTATGAATTTGTGAACCTGAACTAAAAAAAGCTATCGGATGGATGATAGAAACAATTGAGTTATTTGGTTTTATTAGGGGGTGGCAGCTAGGGAAGGTTTATGAAATACTTGCACCTTTCTTGGCTCCGTCCTTTTTTATCCCCCCCCACCGTCCTCCCCAAATAATGGATTCATCATGAGTATAGATTTAGTTCATACCTAATTGTTATCTGCTATGAATGTTTTTTGGACTTAACACCCTTCTTTCTTCTTACCTCAGCTGAAGATGGTTCTTCATCGAACTCTAAAGCTGCCATCAAGAAATGGTCAGGGAAGAAGAATCAATTTCCGGGAGTAGCAATATCAGATTTGGAAAAGAAAATTCAGAAGCTTGAGGAAGACGCCCAGCAGCTGAATAACAGCTCTGTTCAGGGGATTGCTAAAGAGCTTAGTGTTTGTAGAGCAGAGTTATGGAGACTTCACAGAATTGAGGAGCAGATTTGGCTTCAAAATTCTAGGAAGAAGTGGCTTAATGATGGGGACCGAAACACAAGATTCTTTCATACTTGTGCTTCAGTTAGGAGGAAACGAAATGCTCTGAATGCTTTAATTGTTGATGGGAATACTACTCACGATCCAATTGTTATTAAAGCCAAGGTCAAAGATCATTTTTTCAAAATTTATAATGATCGGTCTACTTTAGAAGTTGAAGATATTGGTTTGGTCTTCCCCAGAATTTCTTTTGAACAGAATATGCTTTTAGAGAAGGAGTTTTCCGAGGAGGAGGTTTGGGAAACTCTAAAGTCTTGTGATAGTAATAAAGCTCCGGGGCCCGATGGATTGAATTTGGGTTTTTTTAAAAGGTTTTGGTCTGTTCTTAAGGGGAATATTATGCAGTTTTTTCACAGATTTTTTGTAGGGAAAGAATGGGAACATGGTATTAACCATACTTTTATTACCCTTATTCCTAAGGAATCTAACATTGGAAGTCTTGATGATTATAGACCTATAAGCCTAGTAGGAGGAGTGTATAAGATATTATCCAAGTGTCTTTCAAGGAGGCTTAGAAGTTGTATAGAAGATCTTATAAGCCCGACTCAATTCGCTTTTATTCCCGGTAGACAAATTTTGGACTGCTCACTCATTGCTAACGAGGGTATTGATTATTGGAGGAAGAAAGGGCTAAAGGGTTGTGTGTTTAAAGTTGATTTCAAAAAGGCATACGATACGGTTGACTGGCCTATCTTGTTCAAAGTGATGGAAAAAATGGGTTTTGGTTTCACATGGATAAGTTGGATTAGGAGATGTGTTTCTACAGCTTCAATCTCAGTGTTAGTTAATGGGGTTCCATCCGAGGAGTTTCCAATGGCCAAGGGTCTTAGACAGGGATGTTCACTCTCGCCTTTACTTTTTAACTTAGTGGGGGAATTATTGAATCTTTTAATTCGAAGAGCTGTTTCGGAGGGTTTATTTGCTGGTTTGACAGTTGGAAAGGAGGAGGGGTCTTTTAATCTTTCACACTTGCAGTTTGCGGATGACTTAATTATTTTCTGTGGAGCTTCGAAGACTCAAATTATGAATGTGAAGAGGGTGCTTAGAGTATTCGAGGTTATGTCAGGGCTGCAACTAAACCTGAAGAAAAGCAGACTCTTCGGGATTAATATATCCCAACAGGAGGTTAAAACTTGGGCAGATTCTATCGGTTGTTTGGTGGGAAACTTTCCATCTAATTATCTAGGCCTCCCTCTAGGTGCAACTAGGAATTCCTCTGTTATCTGGGAACCAGTGGTACAGAATTTTCACTCTAAATTAGCAGGTTGGAAGGCTGCTACTCTTTCTTTAGCAGGGAGACTGGTTTTGATCAAATCCGTTCTGTCCTCACTACCTACGTATTTTTTGTCTATTTTTAAGATTCCAGCTTCTATCCTCAAGACTCTCAATTCTATTATGTCTAATTTCTTATGGGGAGGGGGCAATGGTATTAAGAAGATACACTGGGTTAAATGGGATGATGTCTGCAAATCAAAGACTGAGGGAGGCTTGGGAGTTCGGAATCTGATTTTTATGAACAGAGCATTGCTAGGGAAATGGTCTTGGAGGTTTGCAAATGAGAGAAATTATGTTTGGAGAAATTTTATTTGTAGCAAATACAATATTGACTCTTCTAGACTGTTGTTTGACAGCAAGATTCCTTCTCAATCCTCCTGGTTGTGGAGATCAGTGGTTAATAACCATTTCAAACAAGACTCATTTGGTTGTAAGTTTCGTAGTTTGTTCAAGTTTTATGTCGGAAATGGTAAGCATGTTCGATTTTGGCAAGATAGTTGGGCTGCTGATTTTCCACTTCAGATTCTATTTTCTAGACTGTTTTCACTGTCAACTAATAAATTCGGTAAACTTTGTGAGTTCGGGGAATTTATTTCTTCGGGTTGGATTTGGGATGTTAAAGTTCGAAGAAATTTAAACGATTGGGAGCTTGAACAATGGTGCAATTTGGTGAGCATCATTTCTTCTTTCTCTATATCTATTGATTCTAGCGATGGATTGATCTGGAAAGGCAGTGGGGATGGGGTTTATACAGTCGGTTCTTGTATTAAGAGTTGTGCTTCAATTTCAGAAGAGACTCATTTCTGGAACAAGATTGTTTGGAGAGGATTGGTTCCCCCTAGAGTTGAAACATTAGTTTGGCAAATTGTGCTTCAAAAAATTGCAGTTAAATCCGAATTGGTTAAAAGAGGAGTTCAAGGTATTGAGGATGGCTTATGTCCTCTTTGTAAAATGGTTGAAGAATCTTCTTCGCATCTGTTCTTCTCCTGTTCGGTTGCGTGGTCTTTGTGGAATAAATTTCTAAATTTCTGGAGATTTAGTTCTGTGTTTTCTGCAGAAGCAAAAAATTTTCTTCTTGCTTGGGATGAGTTGAAATCTAATTCGGTAATTTGGACTTTCATTCCAGGGGCTGTTATTTGGACAATCTGGAAATTCAGGAATTACATAGTTTTTGAAGGGGGGAAGCTCGATCAGACTGAATTATTCTTCTTAACAAGAGTTAGGCTGGCCTCTTGGTATTTAGCAAAGAATAAGGATGTTTCTATTCCTAAGGACTCCTTAATCTCTGATCCTTCTATAGGGGATTCTTACTCGTCCTACAATTTCTTGAAGTCTTCCATAACCCCTTGGTTACCTCCCCCTACGGGTTTCATCAAGTTGAATGTGGATGCAGCAATTAGTTGTGATTGGGAAAAATCAGGTCTGGGTGGTCTTATGAGGGATCATTCTGGTGCAATCCTTGGTTCTTTTCAGGAACCGGATGGTTCTGGACCTCCAACATTGAAGGAACTTAAAGCTATCCAAAGGGGTATCTCTTTCTTTACCTCTGTCCTAGGGAGAGTTCAAGATAGGTTGATCATAGAGAGTGATAGCAGAGTTGCAGTAGACTGGATCAATAAGGTTGTCCCATGTCCAGCTGTTTATGGTTTCATTGTTAGAGATATTGTTGAGTGTCTTAAAACCGTCGGGGGGGTTGTTAGATGGATTGCAAGGACAGCTAATGTGGATGCCGATGCTCTAGCAAAGGCTGGTATAGGTTGATTATTATGTTGTTCACTTCTATAGTTCGGTTTTAAGGCTCAAGAATTGTTGTAAGGGTATTTCTTGGATTTTTCTTTCCAAGGTTGTAATTCTTATTTTCTTCAATGAAATTATAAGGCACTCTTTTCCTCCTTCCCATGATTAAGGAGCTTCTTTACAAGCTTCATTAATCAAGAAGGAGGTTTTTAAAGAGACCTTCAAATCTTATCAAAAAAAAGATGGTTCTTCATCGGTTGCTGTAAATTTGCTGCAACTTAATTTAGATAATGATGATCGGGAGCCCCCAACTGAAGAGGATAATCCTTCTGTAATAATTCCAAATCATTTACAAGTCCACACCCAGAACTGTTCGCATTTGAGTTTCGGAAGTTTTGGACCTGGCATTGGTTCTGCATTTTCTGGCCCATTTGCATCAATGGCCTCAAAGAATAATTTGGACAAGGTTCCTGAAGCAGCAGATGCCTCATCTATGACTATCGGGCACTCAGATAATAGGTATGCTCTTCTTAAGTTCTGAGTTCCTTGTTTTACTTATTTGTTCCTTACAATTATGTAAAAACTTTTGCTTCCAGAGATACCGAGTATTATGGTGACGACCATCTCAGAAGTAACTCGGAGGGAAATATAATAAATAGAAGTAACACGAGCACTGGGAATTATGAGGTACCTGAAGATTCTCGACCAGAGATTTTGAAACAGGATGCTTCTGAAGCTGCCCAAGGGAGCCAATATGCTTTTCCTCCGTCTGCACCTGGTTATAACTATGAAAACCCAGAGCAATTAAACCCTGCTTTCACTCACATGCAGACAAGCGCTCAAATGCAAAATCTCAATCCTTTCTCAAGTGTAATGGTAATGCATCTTTACTACACAAAAAAATTATCATTCCATGCTGACGATTCAACCATATTCCTTACAGTTGGATTTGAAAATTTATTTCATATGTAAATTTTTGCTAGATAGCAGCATCTTGATCGTCTCTTCTGAACATAATGATTTTTGTTACAGCAAGGGCATACAAACTCATTGCCAAGCACCTTGTTGACATCGACTTTTCAGTCTGCTAGGGAGCCAGATCTTCCATATTCACCCTTCCCCGTGACTCAGTCAATGCCAATGAAATACAGCAATGCCGCCTCTTCCATCAGTGGTCCGACCATTACTACGACGGAGGTATGCTTTGCTTTATTTTATTGTTTTCTCGATTCTTTTACACTTTTCGAGGTTCTAATTTATTGTTGAACGTATTTAAGGGTTCAAGTGGCCCATAAGGAAAAACATATTCATTTATTCCTCTTTTTTCGCTAATATTTGCATGTGAGCATTTAATGATCATTTAAATTGAAAGAAAATGGAAGAAAAACTTGGGAGAAGTTACTGTGCTCATTTGGTTTTGGTTTGTGTAAAAAGAGAGGAATAAGAGACAGACAAGAAAGGACGAATATAAACTATAAAATATATGTCCTTCATGCAATTTAAAGTTATTTGCATTTTTTTTCAGAGGGAGTCTTATTCAAGATTTTATGAAGCAAGATGAAACTTCATATTCTTATAATTAGTAGTGTCATTGTGTATGTACAGTCATGCATTTATATGTGACCTGATAGCTTTTGGTTTTGAAGACGCATTCTATGGTGAAATGCAAACACACTTGGACTCTTCTTTCCTATCATGTTTTTTTCAAACTAGTTTCTCAACATGTAACGTGACTTTTGACTACTTTTGGCCTTCCCTTAGGGCATTCCTCAATTCTGCATCTGTTTCTACCTGATACGTATTTGATATTGATTATTGTGGGATCCACTTTTTGGGGAATGAGTCACAACAACTAAAATATTTCTTGTGGAACACCTTTCACAATCCATGGAGATATAATAGTTCACTAATAAACGAGTCAGAAAAGGGAGTTAAAACATGTAAAACAATAAAAAACAAGAGAGTTAGGAGTGGGGGTGGTAAAAAGGGAAAAGAGAAGTCCTATTTGGACGCCTAACTTGAACAATTCTGTGATTGGTTAGATTTAATTGTTACTTGCCTGATTAACTTATTGAACATGTGTAGGCTCTAAGAGCAGCTAGAATTTCTGCACCACAGCCTACTCTACAGTCCTTGCCTGGTGCCAAAGTTGCCACAGGACCTGCACTTCAGCAGCATCTAGCCATGCACCCTTTTTCTCAACCTACGCTTCCTTTGGGACACTTTGCCAACATGATTGGTTATCCTTTCTTACCTCAGAGTTACACATATATGCCATCAGCTTTCCAGCAAACATTTGCTGGTAATAGTAACTACCCTCAGTCCCTGGCAGCAATGCTTCCCCAGTTCAAGAACAGTGTTTCTGTTAGCAGCTTGCCTCAACCTGCTGCAGTCCCACCTGGATATGGGTTTGGGAGTTCTACCAACATCCCTGGGGTACACTCTCTCAATCCTCCTACTGCACCTGCAGGCACAATCATTGGCTATGATGATGTTCTTAGTTCTCAGTATAAGGACAACAATCATTTGATGTCACTTCAGCAGGTAATTGCTCTACAAAGCATTGAGAGAGCTCATTTGAATTGAATGATTTGCACTTATTACCAAATGATTGCGTATGATGAAAAGTATGTCCTTCCATTTTCTCCCTTTACACCCAAGGGTCCATGATATCTTGTAGTTCTACAGTATTTATGAATTTAGTTGTTGCCTTCTCTATATTGCTTTGAATCTGAAGGGGGTCCTTTTTATTTATTTGTGTATAGAATGAGAATTCGGCCATGTGGATTCATGGACCTGGCTCACGAACGTTGTCTGCTGTTCCTGCAAGCACATATTACAGCATCCAGGGGCAGAACCAGCAGGCAGATGGGTTTCGACAAGGGCAACAACCACCTTCACAGCATTTTGGGTCTCTCGGATACCCAAGTTTCTACCAATCACAAACAGGAGTATCGCTGGACCATCAACAAAATTCTAGGAACGGGTCCCTGAGTGGGTCTCAAGGCCAGCCACCATCAAAGCAGACCCAACAGCTATGGCCAAACAATTACTAATCTCGTCACCTCCTGGCTTTTCAGGATCTTGTAGTGAGTATAAAAGTGGTCAATCGAAGGCCCTTCTAACGATTGAGAATAACTATATGTACGAGTATGAATATGTATTATCGTCGATGAAGGGTCTGAAGTGACCTTGACTGGCTACTGCCCTGCGATACGAGGTTGTATTCCACTTTACTTTTAGTTCATTGTTCCGTTATGGTGTGGTATGTTAACTTGGGAACACAGCGTGCTAATTTTGGATGGTGGACTTTTCACCCTTTTAATTAATCTGTTGACAAAGCATATGAAGCAACACCACAAATTGCCAGCACCATTGATATCCCCTTCACAACATTTATTTTATCACGGAAAACCACCGTGGCCGCTACCCAGTTATGGACAACCCCAACCCTCCAATTACGTTTGTGAACAAAGCTGACAACTTTGAACACCAATGCCAACCCTCGTAACCTGCCAAGCAATAGCAGTCCAAATCAGAGTCATCAAATAGGAAACACTCCCTAGTGTGTGTAAGTATCCATTTCGAACGCCTCAATTTAAAAAGTGTAACACTAAAAGAAATGTTCTCGGTACCAATTAAAAACTAATAAATCAATTTGTGAACGCATATTACATGTATTAATATTTTAGTTTGTGTAAATAAACAATTTGATAATTAAAATAAAAGAACAATATATTTACTTGAGACTTCTTTTTTATATCTTTAACTAAACAGACTTGATAGCGTTGCACTATTACTTAATTGTAATTTTATTATTAATAAACAATACTAAATATATATATATATATATATATATATATATATATATATATACACACTTGAATCTAAGAACATAAAAGTGGATAAATCAAGACTTGGAATCTGTTTGTTCCCTGCAATTGGTTCTCTAGAAAATGTTTTCCTCATTTTTCAATGTTTGGTTGGTAGAAAACAGATGGTCAATATAATTCATTTCTTTTGTCAACTGAATTTTCTTTGTATTTTCTAGAAAATGACTTACGGTTTAATTTTTCCATAAGTGATTTTACGAACTTTTCACTTCAAATCATAAACAATCAAATATTAATATTTTATATACTTAATATTAATATATTATTTTAGTATCATTTTTATAAAATATTAATTATTAAATTATATTTATTGATAATTTTTTTATAATATAATATAATATTTTTATTTTAATAATATATAATTAATTATTAATCAGATTAATATTATTTATTAATTTCATAAAAATAGTATTATTGAATTGTTAAATATTTAAAATATATTCCTTAAAATATAATATTCTTATTTTAATATTATAATTTTTAATAATTTAGTAATAGTATTATTTACAAGTGAAACAGGAAGCGGTAGCTCTACTGCCTTTTCCGAATGCAGATTCAAGCAGTTTAGCGAAGAAGAAATGAGATCTTTGATCATGGGAGTGTCGAACAAGGAGATAAGATCTACCATTTTTAATATGGCTCCGTTGAAAGCTCCTGGTGCGGATGGATTACATGTTGCATTCTTCCAAAAGAATTGGAATATGGTGAATGTTTCAGTCTTTAATTTTGTGCATGCGTTCTTTGAAAATGGTGTCTTGGAACCTTGGGTGAACAAAACCTTACTGGTGTTGATCCCTAAAGTCAATAATCCAACAAATTTTAGTCAATTCCGACCAATCAGCTTGTGTAACGTGTTGTATAAGGTCATTATTATGGTGAACCGGCTGAAACCATTCCTTCAAGATTAGGTCACTCCGACTCGAGCAAGTTTTGTTCTCGGACGACAAATTACGAATAATATCATCCTTGCTCAGGAGGTTATCCACTCAATGTCAAGGAAATCTGGCGGTAAAGGGTGGATGGTGATTAAGGTCAACGTGGAAAAGACGTATGACAGATTGGAACAAGATTACATTGAAGATACATTATGTAACACCTCAAATTTTGTCTAGTGACTAAAATGTAAGTTCTGAAAGTTTAGTAGCTAAAGTATAAACTTTGTAAAAGTTTAAGGATCAAAAATGGAATTTGAAAAGTTATATATTTTAGCCGAACATTTTGGCCTAAAATAAGAATTTTTGTGATAATCAAATTTTCAATACGGAATTTGTGTTAAAAGCTATAAAGCGATAAAGTTCGGTATTGAAATCGGATAATTGGATCGAACTATAATTTTACGAAAATTTGAAAGATGTTAGATAATGGTGAGAAATATTATTTCCATATATTATATCGGAGAAATTCATCACAGAGTAGTGCAATTTTTCAATTTGGGTCGAATAGTGGAATTTTGGTGACTAAAATATAATTTTTGAAAATTGCATGATCAAAGTGAAAATTCAAAGCCAAGTTGATTCATATTTGACCAATGAATATTTTAATGGAGAATATGAAAATGACAATTGGTAATTTTTAAGTTTCATTAATCGTAAAAATAGAATTTCTTAATAATTGAATTAAAAATTCAATTATATTAGTTTTTAAGCCAAGTGTATGATTAAAATACATTAGAATAATTAAGAATTTTTTACAATTGTCAGCTTCCCTCTTCCACAAGGCCGAAACCTCCATTGTTCAAGGTGAGAAAACTTGTTTTGATTTTTAAAGCTATTTGAATGATTTTTGGACTAAGTTGTGAAATAGAGAATTATTCTACAAGAAATTCTCTATAAATTGGTACCAACATCTCATGGTAAAGATGCTTGTGTATTGAGATTTAATGATCATGGTTTATGTATGGTTTGATTATTTTGAAGAATTGATTAAATATTTTTATGTTTTTAAGGTTGGAGATTAATTCTAAGGTTTTTGTGGTGATTGAAATTATTTATTTATGCTTGTATGATGTTCGACCATACCTAGGATTTATGGGGATGATTGGATTATGATTTAATTTGATGTTGCGATGATTGGAAATGCATGAATTTGATCATAAGAGGTTAAATTCATGCTTGAAATTGAACAAAAAGTTCACCCTAGACAACATGAAGTATTCGGCCATAGGGAAAATGTTGGGACAAAATTATTGAAAATTTTCCTATGGTCTATAATGAATATTATAAGTGTTCCATGTGATTTGGAGGTTGATTTGAATCAATTTGGAAGCTTGAATTAGAAAAAGGGCTAGTTTGTAAGTTATGAGAATTGTGAGACTTAAATGTATCAATGTGCAATTTGAGATACTTAATGTTGATTTTTAATAAGTATATTCTGGAAATTTTAAGATGAAAAGTTAGTTGGACTCAAATCACAATTTGGTTAAATTGTGATGGTGGAATTCGAAAGGTCCCAAAACCTTGGGGACTTGTTTATGATTTTGCAAAAGTGTTGGTACTGTTTTGAACAGGGAATTTCAATGCTGGAAATATTACTGGAATGCTGATTTTTAAGTTTAATCATTGAATTGGGAAAAATTACAAATTTATAAAGTTAGGTGTTGAAAATCAAGTTTAGCAAAGTTTGGGTTGAAAATTGTAATGTTCTTAATGTTGAAGTATAGATTTGGGTATTCTATTGAAGTGCTGGAATTTTAGTTATGAGAAAATAATCTCAATGACCAAAAATGTCTTATAATATACGATTTTAACCAACTTTTTTTGGATTTGCCAAAATGACCAACTAAATCGCAATGCGATCGATAATTCGCAACGCGATCTCCGGTATCGCAAATCAGTTTCCATATTCGCAACGCGAACTTCGACTATCGCATTGCGATTTACATATTCGCATTGCGATAGTCCAAGTTCGCGTTGCGATAGTCGAAGTTCGCGTTGCGATTTTCCAAATTCGTTGCGATAGTCGAAGTTCGCGTTGCGATTTATTCCAAATTCGCGTTGCGATTTATTCCAAGTTCGTTGTGATAGTCGAAGTTCGCGTTGCGATTTATTCCAAATTCGTTGCGAGAGTCGAAGTTCACGTTGCGATTTATTCCAAATTCGTTGCGATAGTCCAAAATCGCAACGACTGGTGGTATTGCATTTGTTTCTTAAGAATTTTCTCTAAAAATATAGTATTCGCGTGGACGTGTCGAAGACACGTATTACCACTACCACTACCACTACCACTACCACTACCACTACCACTACCACTACCACGACCACGACCACGACCACGACCACGACCCGAGACGAGACGGCGGCGGCGGCGGCGCACGAGATTCCCCCTTGTTCTCTATCACTCAACAAGGAAGTGGGAAAGCCAAGCCTTAAATACCATTCCCAATAGTGTTTCCAATACTATGTAGGATTGAGCATTACCAACACTTGTTCCCAATACTATGTGGGATTGAGCCTTAAATAGTGATATTATTTTTGAATGTTTTGCTTAAAATTGCAATAATCGTGATTGATTGTAGATTGACTTTTAATTATGACATATTTAATCGTATAATACTAATGCAATTGGTTGTTGATTCAGTTGTTTTAAGGTGCATGATTGTTAATTGTTTCCTGAATAATCACATTGTATTGGAAACAAGTGTTGGTAATGCTCAATCCCACATAGTATTGGAAACACTATTGTGAATGGTATTTAAGGCTTGGCTTTCCCACTTCCTTGTTGAGTGATAGAGAACAAGGGGGACTCTCGTGCGCCACCGCCATCGCCGTCCATCTCGTCTCGGGTCGGGTCGGGTCGGGTCGAGGTCGTGGTCGTGGTCGTGGTCGTGGTAATACGTGTCTTCGACACGTCCGCGCGAATACTATCTTTTTAGAGAAAATTCTTAAGAAACAAATGCAATACGCAACGAATTTGGAAAATCGCAACGCGAACTTCGACTATCGCAACGAATTTGGAAAGTTTGATATCAATTTAATCTCAATTTTTATTTTATAGGTTTTTATAATGTTAAATGTCGAAATGGGTTTTCTAAAAAAACAAATTTAATTTTTAAATGTGATTTTTTTAAAAGATCTAATCTTGAATAATTTGGTGATTCCTTTTAATAATAAAACATGATTCGAGGAGTCACCACTAATCTTTGATTAGGGTGTGATTGAGCACCTAAAATGTTTTGTCATTTCAATAAAATTTAATTTTAATTAAAATAACAATTTTACAGTCTGCGTTACCAAAAATTTGAGTTCGAAAGTCGGTTACATGTAGGGAAGGATTAGCACCCCCACAGCGCCCTAAATCGGTACCTAATCGATTAATTAGTTGTTTTTGCAATAAAATTTACGAATTCGAGTTTAATTTAATTCAAGATCCCATACAAATAATATTCCATGAATTTAAGAACAAAACACAATAATATTTAATTATTTCCTATCGAGAAGAATATACCCCTCATGCCTTAAAGCAGTTAATTCATGCTTCAATCGAAATAAAGAAATATTACAATTTCATTTTAAAGTTCATTATTAATTCGAATGCATGAATGATGATAAAAATAAAAATTAATTAAATACGAATTGTCAATCCTTTTAGAAAGAAGAAGAATGTTCGATTATTTTAATACATCGAGATCGGAACTTTATAAGTTCTAACGATCTTTTCTCAATAAATTTAAATAAACGAACATTTCTTATACATTAAGACATTCATTTCACAACAATTCTAAAGCGAACAAATATTACCCTTAGTCTAATTATTTTGATTCGAGTCAAGTAGTGCTTATGAGAATATCATATGAATTATTTAAAATGAACCTAGAGTTATATGTACAAATAAAATATATTTACATACATATCTAGTTTAATGATAGAATATATCTAGTTTGAAATGAAATCATAATTGAAAAAACTTGATGGTGACTAAATCTAATGAATGGGAAAATTGAATAATTGAAAGGAAATAATAAAAAGAGGGATTATATGAGTTCCCCTAAAATAACGTTGTCTTGCTTTATCAAAATATAAAACAATAAAAAGAGCGAAGAAAAAATTGTGTTTAAGTATAATAATATGATGATAAAAAACATTCAATAAAGTATGTAGACAACATGTTAGTACATATGCATAATAGATAAAGCATATTTAAGGAAACTACAAAAAAATTATTAAAATATATGGTAAACAAAAAAAACGAACCTAATCAAATTTACATGCAATAAATATAACATATGAATACACCAAATGCTTAAATATGTATGGAAAACAAAGCCAAAGTATCAATCACATGCAAATATAAAGGAATATGGAGACAAATATATGGTAATTAGAAAATAGACAATAAGAATCAATAATTAATAACCTACACAAAATGTGATTGATAAAATATGAGAGATGTGAACAACCCATTCACGTGCACCATTATAGCCAAAGGGTTAGTGTGTATATACATATATACATACTAATATGGAAGACTAAAGCTCAAATTATGAAAAACATAAGGGCAAAACAAATAAGTGACTGAAATAAAAAGAGAGTAAGGGGTTGTTTGTTTGCCTCTTAATGGAATCATTCAGCGCGTTTGTTTCGCACCTCTGAATGATTCAGTGCTGACTGATTCAGCAAAACAATGCTGAATGATTCAGCACAGAAGTACATTCTGAATGATTCAGAGCCATTATCAAACAACATGTCACGTTCAGAGCTAATTCATACAGAGCCTCTGAATCATTCAGAATTTGAATCATTCAACACTTAATCATTCTGAAGTAAACATATAGCCCCCAACTTTGAAGTCATAAATATTCAGAGCTAAAATGAAATATAACTAAATAAGAAACCAAAATTGAAAGAAATGTAAAATAAAAGGTAAACATGCATAAAAGACCAAAATAAAATGCAAGTAAAATGAAAGGCCAAAAAACAAAAACTAAAAGTTGTATTTGGTGACTAAAATGAAAAAATTACAAACTTGGAATGGTTGGGTATATAAATATTCCCAAAGTGGGTGGTAGCACTCCCTACTCCACTAAACGGCGTCGTTTCAAACCACCCATATAAGCTTTTATTCTTCCTTTTTTTATTTTCATTTCATTCTTTTTTCTTTCTCTCAAGAAACTCTCTCAGCCCAGGTGATCCTCCGGCAAGTGGATCCGCCGCCAGTTGTCACATCGGCCATCGTTCGCTACCATACTCCGGTGACATTTCGAGCCCCGATTACATCGAGAGACTCATCTCGACGAAAGGAGTCCAGGCCTGGGTCCTTTTAGGTAAGGAATGCTCCGAACGTTGCAAAATAACCAATGATTGTTTGGTTTCTCTTTTTTTCTCTTTTTGTTTTTTTTAATCTGTCCTTTTTCTTCTTTTTCTTTTCGATCTCTCCTTTTTTCTGTCTAAAACCCCCTGTTCTTTCTCAAAACTGAGTTCTCCTCCTTTTCTTTTTTTAAAAAATAGATATCTCCTCATCTTTTTCTTTGATCCCCCTCTTTTTTCGCCCCAAACTCATTTTTTTGTCTTTTTCAAAAACCCCTTTGAACCGAGTGGTTCTCTCTTCTTTGTGTGTTTGGTGATGCTACTGGAAAAGGGGTGACTTCTCGATTGGTGGAGATCCTGGATTTTTTGGGATCAACCCTTTTTTATTTGATTTTTTTATTGATTTGGTTGTTTTTTCACTGTTTGCAGAGATGATGATGTTGGGTAGTTGAAATGGCAACGGTTAGATTGACGAGGGTGGGTGGTCAAAAAATGGTGGCGGCGCGACAGGAGTGACTCCTCGGCAGCATTGGCGATGACGGGTGAATATGGTTACCACTTAAGGTTAGGTTTAGGTTTAGGTTTGGGCTTAGGGTTTTTTTTGTTGGGCTAACTGTTGGGTCACTTGTAATTGGGCCCAACTTGGGCATGTTGTAATGGACCTGTAAGAATAGAAAATAAAAATAATTAATAATAATAATAATAATAGTAAAAACCCGGACAAAACGGGTGTCTACATTAAAATCAGCTTATGTTAGTACGATACTAATATGTAGTTCGAACACTTTATGTTATTATTTGGTATTGTCAGACGAAGATAAGCCTAACGATCTAAAAGATCCGAAAGGAGAGGACAAATCTCATGATTAGAATTACCGTATACAAGTTCTGTAGTGAGGCAAATGTGAGTGTAATTTATTTATTTAATAATTCTGATTGAGGACGACTTGCGATAAGTCAACCTGATGTGATTTTATTTTAAAAGTTATAGTTCATGTTTTAATTATAGAATTATTTCCATAATATTTTACTAAGTTTTATGAAATGATTTTGGGTATGAAATGCTCATGTTATATTTTGCGACTGTGATTTGAAAATAATTATGGTTTTGACATGATAATTATTAATTGAATTATGAATCGAAATAAAAGCTCATTGTATGTTGCATTGAGAGTCGTAGGTACAATTGGCATGCCATGAGGTGGAGTGGATCTGCTTCTGATTGGTACATTGATATATTGTGTATAGTATCGTTGGTGTGAATATTGCACACACTCATTTGACTCACGTATCTTGCATTCTATTAAATATACTTTGGGTTGTAAAAAGAAAATATAAAGTTCTGAAATTTGTCTGGATGTAAAGGAATATTAATTGATTATTCTGTCTGACATTTGATTGTGATGATTTTTGAGAAAATCATGAGATAATTATTTTCAGGTTTATGATGAATAGAAAAGCCTGAGATATTCGGCTTGAATGTTTTATGATTTTGTTTGAATTATTTTAAATATTTTAATATATTTATGATATTTTATATATTTTGTCTCACCTTTAAGTATTACTGCCTCACTAAGTTATACTTTGCGTGTGATTATTTTCATGCGTAGGTTTTGATAGGAATACGAACTCGTAGTGAGGGGTCTCATAAGCATCTTTTGGAGATCATCTATAATCAGTATCAGTAAGACATCTTTGATGTTACATTTTGACTAGTAGTGGCATGTGTATTTATGTTATTAGTCTGCTTATCAATTTTATTTAAATAGTCTGTAATAGTAAACTATGACTGTTTTATTTAGACTAGCCTAGTTTTATCAGTATTTTGCATGAGTAGAATATTTATATATATACATACATTATTAAATGGATTGGAAACTCAAGCAGTTCTAAATAGTATATGAAACTCATTTAAAGATGTTTAATTATTATTTGAAAATAGGTACTTTTTATAATAAATATTAATCTATAATTTCTAATAAGAAAATAGTTTTAAAGATGAATTAAGATTGGTTTTAAAAAGAAAATAAATTTTAAGCATTTGTGTTCAGTAAAAGTTAGTAAGTTGATGTGACATTTTTAGCTCGTATTCGAGATGCATACGGGTTATATGTGATACATTTATTGGTGTAAGAGCTGGAGGTTTAGCTGATTCTTGGCCTAAATCGAGCCTATGTTATGTTGGAGATATGTACATGCCACTAGGATGTCGAAATTACTGATCTGGTATAGTTTGATGATTTTATATATGATGTTTTCCTTACTAAAGCAATGATATGTGATTGTAGTTTAGATGTCGGGTTCGGAGGGTACGAGAAAAGCCATCGAACATGAAGTTCCTAAGGTTACCGACAGTGGGAGTAGTAATGAGGTTGAGCACGTACCTCGGTAACAGAGAGCACGGGCACATCAATGAGTGTCGGCTCCAAACCAAGGGGTGTTTTTATAGGCATTAAAGATTATCCTGGCTTGATATCAATCGACAACAGTGCCGAGAATATCAATTCTGAAGGAATTAAATTTTTAGGAGCTGCAGAATTTAATGTGAAACAAATGAAGGCCTAGTAGTAGCGGATATATAGTTGAATGACGTGAAGGTCATGTTGGATAGTCTTCGTTGTTCCGAAGAGAAAAGACTTGAGGGTGTAGTTTCACTGTTATGGGGCCAGGCTCGTATATGGTGGACGAACGTGATGACATGTGTTTCTTCATATCAGATTTCATAGTAGTTTTTCTGGAGGCTTTTCAGAAGAAATATATCAGAGAGCAGTTTATTACACAGATGAAGCAGGACTTCTTTAATCTGATTTAGGGTAGTAAATTTGTATATAAGTATGAGTATGAGTTTAATAATGTTGCTCTATATGCCTCGGAGATGGTTCCTACCGAAAGTGATATATGTCATAAGTCTATTCGAGGCCTTCGCCCTAGATTGAGAGGACTTTTGTTGAATGCGAATTTAAAAACTTTTTAGGAAGTGGTAAATAAAGCAAAGGACTTAGAGATGACACAGAATGAGAATTTTATGATTGAGCGGAGGTGACAGTCGAAGAGAGTAAGAGCATCATCTTTATCTCGGTCTAAAAGAGGTTGAGGTACTGGTTATCAATATCAGAATAAATCAGAAAGTGGTGTTTTTGATCGTAAAGGATTTGAAGGAAAGATAAAATTCGAAAGACTCAGACGACTGCCTCAGGAGTTGGTAAATCAGCTACATCACAGGGCCATATGTTATCATGTCTGCATTGTGGTAAAACTCACCCTAGAGTTTGTAGAATTATTTCTGAAGCATGTTTCCGTTGTGGAGACACTGGTCACTTTGTCAGAGATTGTCCATTAACAAGAGAAAAATCAGTGTAGACAAAGATGTTTGTAGTAGTGTCTCAGAGAGGTGGTCGAGGAAGACGTAGAGAGAGGAGGTATTCAGAGACAACCTCCCAATCTGATGTATGTACTCCAGCCATAATTTACCATATCAATACTTCGGAAGATCGTGATGACCCTGAGCTTATAATAGGTCATTTCCATATTTATAATGAGCTTGTATTTGTTTTGATAGATCTAGGTTCTTCAAATTCCTATGTTAGCTCGAAATTAGTCAGAAAAAGAAATATTCCATTAGAACCTATTGATAGTGACATGATAGCTATAAATCCACTGGGTAATAATGCTAAAGTAAAGTGGATTAAAATAAATTGTTTGATAAATATTCAAGGGGTTGTGTTCCCGGTGAATCTTATAGAATTGCCATTTTATGAGTTCAAGATTATATTGGGCATGAATTGCTTATTTCCATATTATGGTTGGGTTGATTGTCGTATGAAATGGTTATTTTTGAAAAATACGGAGGGTGATGAAATAATAGTAATTAGTGAAAAAATGAAATCAATGCCCAATGTAATATTAGCAATGATGGTAATGAAAATGATGGCAAAAGGTTGCATAGCTTTCTTGGCAAAAGGTTGCACAGCTTTCTTGGCAAATGTGATTGATACCCGAGCATCTTAAGTTCGAATGGAGGATATTCCAAATGTTCAGGAATTTCCAGATGTTTTTCCTGATAAATTACCTGGATTACCTCCTGGTCGAGAAGTAGAGTTTAAGATTGATATTTTTTCGGGTATTGTGCCTATCTCAATGGTTCTATATAGGATAGTTCCATCAAAACTCAGAGAACTTAAGGCACAGTTACAGGAGCTACTTGATCGAGGGTTCATCAGACTGAGTGTGTCTCTTTGGGGTGCACCGGTATTGTTTGTTAAAAAGAAAGATGGATCAATGCGATTATGTATAGATTACAGATCATTGAATAAAGTGACAGTGAAGAAAAAATATCCTTTACAGAAGATCGATGATTTGTTTTATTAGCTCAAGGGTGCTTCAGTATTTTCAAAAATTGATCTTCAGTTTGGATATCATCAATTGAAGATTAAAGAAGAAGATATCCTGAAGACAATTTTCAAAATCCGATATGGTCACTATGAGTTTGTAGTGATTCCATTTGGATTGACTAATGCTCTAGTAGCATTCATGGACATAATAAATCATGTGCTTCATTCGTATTTGGATCAATTTGTGGTCGTGTGCATTGATGATATTCTAGTTTATTCTAAGACCAAAGAGGAGCACGATGCACTTTTTCGCACTATACTTCAGATATTGCAGGATAAAAAGTTGTATGTCAAATTATCAAAATGTGAGTTCTGACTGCCATAAGTTGTTTTTCTTGGCCGTATGATTTCATCAGAAGGAAACATAGTAGATCCTAAGAAAATACAAGCAATAATGGAGTGAAAAACTCCGAAGAATATTTCTGAAGTTCATAGTTTCTTGGGATTAGTTGGCTATTATCAAAGATTCGTGAAGAGTTTTTTGATGATTGCCTCTCTCCTTACTAAGATGATCAGGAAAAACGTACCATTTATTTGGATTGATAAGTCTCAAGAAAACTTTGAAAGGCTTAAAAATATTTTGATAGAGACACCAATTCTAGTACAGCCAGAGTCAGGTAAAGACTATGTGATTTACAGTTATGCGTCCCATAATGGGTTGAGATGTGTTTTGATGTAAGAAGGTAAAGGGTAGCTTATGCCTCGAGACAATTAATGACACATTAACAGAATTATCTGATTCATGATTTAGAATTAGTATCGGTGGTGTTTGCTTTGAAGATTTGGCGACATTACCTATATGGTGAGCAATGTTATATTTATACAGATCACAAAAGTTTGAAGTATTTTCTCACTCAAAAAGAGTTAAATCTAATTCAAAGGATATGGATCGAGCTTTTAAAGGAATGTAATATGATTATTGATTATCACCCTGGGAAGGCTAATGTGGTAGCTGATGCACTTATATAAAAGGCATTCTCCGCCTTGAGAGCTTTAGATGCTCGATTAACAATGAAAAATGATGGTGCACTTGTGGCGGAATTGATATTGAAACCTACCTTATTAGATCGAATCAAAGATCATCAAAGTAAAGATAAAAAGTGTTTAGAAAGAATCGAGCAAGTGAAGAAAGGTAAAATGAAAAACTTCGAAGTTAAGTCTAAGGGATATTTATATTATCGGGGTCGAGTTTACATACCCGATGATGAAGAATTAAAGAAAGATATTCTTTCTAAAGCTCATTATAGTCCTTTAACTATGCATCTCGAAGGAAATAAAATGTATCAAGATTTGAAGAGTCGATATTGGTGGCCAAGTATGAAAAGAGCTATAAATGTTTGACCTGTCAACAGGTAAAAGCAAAGCATCAGGTGTCATCGGGTTTATTACAACCTATTTTCATTCCTTAGTGGAAATGGGAAATATTTACTATGAATTTTGTGACAGGTTTACCTTTGACACCCAATAAGAAAGACTCGATCTGGGTAATTGTTGATAGATTGACTAAGACAACACATTTTTTTCAATCTGAGAGGATTACTCGATAGATAAGTATGATGAATTATATATCAGATAGATAGTATGATTTCATAGTGTACCTATCTCGATAGTTTCTAACAGAGATCCCAGATTTACTTCGAGATTTTGGAAGCCTTTGCATGAAGCAGTGGGAACTCGATTGAACTTCAAGACAACTTATCAGCTTTAGACATAACCATTCAGATACTTCAAGACATGTTAAGGGCGTGTGTTATTGATTTCAAAGGATCATAAGAAAAACATTTGCCTTTAGCAGAGTTTGCTTATTATAATAGTTGTTAGTCGAGTATCAAAATGATTCCTTTTGAAGCCTTATAAGGAAGAAAGTGTCAAACGCCTCTAAATTAGTTCGAGGTAAAAGATCGAAATATAATTGGTCCAGATCTGATCAAGGATGTGAAAGAAAAAGTGAAAATAATTCAAGACAATCTCAAGATAGTTGCTGACAGACATAAATCTTATGTTGATTTAAAAAGAAAAGAGATTGAATTACTTGAAGGTGATAAAGTATTCCTTAAAATTTCATCTTGGAAAAAGGTTATAAGATTCGGGCGTAAAGAGAAATTGAGTCTGAGATTCATCGGGCCGTACAATGTTATAAAGAGAGTTGGAACAGTAGTTTGTCAGTTGGTTTTACCTCCGAAGATGGATAAGATTCATAATGTATTTCATGTATCGATGCTTTGAAAGTATCGATCAGATCCTTCACATGTGATTACGTCAGAAGAAATTGAAATTCAGACGGATCTATCATACGAAGAGGAGATAGTAAAGATTTTAGCGCATGGAGTCAAATAACAGAGAAATAAGACGATTTCACTGGTAAAAGTTCTTTGGCGGAACCATAAAGTTAATGAAGCGACTTGGGAACAAGAAGAAGATATGAAAAAAGAGTTTCATCATTTGTTTACGTCAAGTACGTAGATACATATAGAAAATTCGAGGATGAATTTTCTTTAAGGGGGAGGAGTTGTAATACCCCAAAATTTGTCTAGTGACTAAAATGTAAATTCTAAAAGTTTAGTAGCTACAGTCTAAACTTTGTAAAAGTTCAGGGAACAAAAATATAATTTTAAAAAGTTATATATTTTAGCCTGTAAATGAAAAGTTTAGCCTAAAACAAGAATTATTGTGATAATCAGATTTTTGGTAATGGGTTTGAGTTAAAAACTATAAAGCGATAAAGTTCGGTATCGAAATCGAATATTCGGATCGAATCAGAATTTTACAAAATTTTGAAGGATGTTAGATACTGGTGGGAAATATTATTTCCAAATTTTATATCAGAGAAATTCAGCATAGAACATTGCAATTTTCAATTTGGGTCAAACAGTGAAATTTTAGTGACTAAAATGCAATTTTTGAAAATTATATGGCCAAAGTGAAAATTAAAAGCCAAGTTGATTCATCTTTTACCAAGGAATATTTTAATGGAGAATATGGAAATGGAAATTGGTAATTTTTTAAGTTTCATTAATCACAAAGATAGGATTTCTTAATAATTGAATTTTTTATATTAGTTTTTAAGCCAAGTGTATGATTAAAATACACTAGAATAATCAAGAAATTTTACAATTTTCAGCTTCTCTCTTCCACAAGGCCGAAACCTCCATTGTTCAAGGTGAGAAAACTTTGTTTTGATTTTTAAAGCTATTTGAATGATTTTTGCACTAAGTTGTGAAATAGAGAAATATTCTACAAGAAATTATCTATCAATTGATATCAATATTTCATGGTAAAGATGCTTGAGTATTGAGATTTAGTGATTAGGATTTATGTAGGGTTTGATGATTTTGAAGAATTGATTAAAGATATTTATATTTTTAAGGTTGGAGATTAAATCTAAAGCTTTTGTGATGATTGAAATTAATTTATTTATGGTTGTAAGAGGTTCGGCCATACCTAAGATTTATGGGGATGATTGGATTATGATTTAATTTGCTGTTGTGATGAATGGAAATGCATGAATTTGATCGTAGGAGATTGAATTCATACTTGAAATTGAACAAAAAGTTCACCCTAGAAAACATTAAGTATTTGGCCATAGGGAAAATGTTGGGAGAAAATTATTGAAAACTTTCCTATGGTCTAGAATGAATATTAGAAGTGTACCATGTGATTTGGAGGTTGATTTGCATCAATTTGAATGTATTATGATTTCGTTTGAATTATTTTAAATGTTTTAATATATTTATGATATTTTATATATTTTGTCTCACCTTTAAATATTACTGCCTCACTAAGCTATACTTAACACATAATGATTTTCATGCGTAGGTTATGATAGGAATACGAATGTGCAGTGAGGGGTCTCTCGAGTATCTTTTGGAGATCATCTATAATATCAGTATCAGTAAGACATCTTCGATGTTACATTTTGACTAGTAGTGGCATGTGTATTTATGTTATCAGTTTGCTTGTCAGTTTTATTTAAATGGTCTATATAGTATTTGTATGTGTATTTATGTTATCAGTCTGCTATTCAGTTTTATTTAAACGGTCTATAATAGTAAATTAGGATTCGTTTTATTTAGACTAGCCTAGTATATATATATATACACACACGTTTTTAAATGGATTGGAAACTGCTTAAAGTTGTTTAATCATTGTTTGAAAATAGGTACTTTTTTCTATAATAAAATATTAATCTATAATTTTATTTCTAATAAGAAAAATAGTTTTAAAGTTGAATTAAGATTGGTTTTAAAAATTAAATAAAATAAAATAAAATTTTAAACATTCATGTTCAGTAAAAATTAATAAAATTGATGATTATTTTTAACTCGTACTTCGAGATATACAGATTATAGGTGTTACATGCTAGTTGTATTTGGCCTTCCAAATAAACTTATTGCTTGCATAATAGCTGTGTCTTCGGTTTCTACTCAAGTCCTTTGGAATGGAGACCTTACCAAGACTTTTAATCCGACGAGAGGTACCGCCAAGATGATCCGTTGTCCCATATTTCTTTGTTCTCTGTATGGATCAGCTATTCCAAGCGATTGACACCCAAATTATGTTGGGTAAGTGGAAACAATTACGTCTCTCAATGAACGGACCGAGGCTGTCTCATCTCTTTTTTTGCGGACGATTTAGTGCTCTTTGCGGAAGCTACGGATGATCAAGTGGAAGTTATTAAAGAGGTGCTGGATCGATTTTGTGGGGAGTCCGGCCATCGTATCAGTGTGGCTAAAACAAAAATTTTCTTCTCCAAGAACTGTCCAACAAATATACGTCACAGTATTGCACGAAAATTTGGATTTGAGATGGTGAATGATTTAGGAAAATATCTTCGTACTCTTCTCCTCCATAGTAGGGTGACCAAAGCAACCTATAGCTATTTTTTGGATAGAATGAACAAACAGTTGTCCGGTTGGACGGCGAAAACTGTGTCTTTCGCGGGACAAATTACCCTTGCCAAGGTAGTGCTTCAAACTATACCGATTTATGTTATGCAAGCTACATGGTTGCCGAAAAATATTTGCAAGACGATGGAGAGCATTATTCGGAGGTTTGTTTGGGGAACTTCAAATGGGAAGGTTGGCATTCATCTTATAAGATGGGATACAATGCAAAAACTGATTCTTGATGGTCGCTTGGGCTTCCATGATATGGAGTCACAAAATCGAGCCTTTATGATGAAGATAAGTTCCCAACTTATCTCGCAGCCAAGCAAACTGTGGGTCAGATTGGTTCGAGCTAAATATCACTGCCAGGAACCATTTCCGTTCTCTCTTAACAATAGGAATGGGCCTCGATTTTGGAAAGGTATCACATGTATTTGAAATGATTTTCTTGAGTGTATTGCTTGGAATATTCGGGATGGATATGGAACAGACTTTTGGTATGATCATTGGCTAGATGATGAAGAGCGGCTTGTCTTCTCATTTAAAGGGTCGGGTTCTCCTGCTCCTCTTCCAGTCAATGCGATGACGACTGCTTCCGAATCATGGGACTGGAATAAGCTGTCAAAGGATTTGTTGGAACAAATTTTAGATCGCATTGCAACGGTCCAGCCTCCAAACCCTCAACTAGGCCAGGATTTGCAGACTTGGAGATGGGAATCGGATAGAAGATTTTCAGTGAAGTCGGCCTGCAGGTTCATTACGAATCAGGAGTCGGAGGTATGCTCAGTTGATTGGAAGAAGCTTTGGAAACTAGAATTTCCTCGGAGGATTAAAGTTTTCTTCTGGTTGAATCTTCAGGATCGTTTGCTAACCAATATGGAACGTTCATCGTCGTCATCTGTCTTCAATTGTTATATGTGTAATATGCGGGGCAGGTCCAGAAAATTCTGATCATGTTTTGAGGCAATGTGTAAAGGCGAGGGAAGTCTGGAACCGGGCAGTCATACAGAATAATGCCCATCGTTTCTTTAGTACACCATATGTGGAGTGGTTTCATTCTAATTTATTCTCGAGCAAACATTTTTTCTAATGGTTTGAGATGGAAAACTTTTTTTGCTGTCATATGTTGGCAACTCTGGAAGCGGATGTGCAGTCGGACTCTCGATCCTAACTATGTTCAAAGAGAGGATTTCCTCACTCTCTGTATCCGGATTGCTACTGATTATGTTGGGGTTTCGGTGAGTAACAATATGATTCATAGCCAGCTAAGGAATTCGTTGAACTGGAATCGGCCAAAGGAAGGGTGGATTAAAGCCAATGACGATGGTGCTGTGAGAAACAACGATTCTATGGCGGCTGCTGGATTTTTGCTTCGAGACTCAGCCGGTATTTGGATCCACGGTTTTTCTCGCAGCCTACGAAGATGCTCAGTTCTTACTGCAGAACTATGGCTGTCCATGATATTCTTTCTATTGCTTGGAGGTTGGGTGATCGTCGAGTAGAATTAGAGTCGGAAAATCTAGAAGTTGTGAGGATTTGGAATAATTCATCTGATGCGTTGGTCGGTAGTGCCCTTGTGGCTGCTCTACATGAATTACGAGATAGAGATTGGACTATGGAGGTGCACCATGTTAAGCGCGAATAAAACGCTACTGCTGACTTCCTAGTCGTGTGGAGTCGGGGCCAACCTGTTGGAAGAATGGAGCTGCTGGAACCTCCGAGGGACCTGCTGCCTGTTCTGCAAAAATAAACGTTTGAATCTTGTTAATATTGGTTTTACAATGTATTAGAAAAAAAAATATTGACATAAATATTATTAGATCAATTATTCTAATATTTGAAAAATAATATTATTATTTTGTTAATAAATAATATTATTTATTACATTTGATGTTTATAATAAAGAATTTTTATATAACCAACCATTGGAAAATGACTGTAAAATGAATTCCAAAAAATCTTTTCTAAGAAATGTAATTCATTTTACGGAATTCATTTTTCGGAATCAGTTTTATGTGAAACAAACAGACGCTTAATTAACCAACAAATCAATGTTACAGTTATAATTAAAAAGTACGTTAACCCAGCGGTTTACTCTGTTACCAGCATGGGCTCCAAAATAGCATCACGAATCTCAGCACTCAGACTCGACATTTCAATAACACCAATGTACCTAAGCATCTGCATTTCTATTGTACCCAAAAATGGTACCAAAAAAGATATCCCAAGCAGGTATAGCATCGTTACAAAAAGGATATATCCTCCGGCTCTCTCCCGCCGTTGGTGTACGCGTTTATGTGAGGAGAGATCGTGCAAGACGTTCGCGTGCAGTAGCCAACGCTTGAGTTATTGTCCGTACAAACATCGTGTTAATATGCTGACAATAGTTATTGGTGTGTTCCACTAGTTACAGAATTCAATTCTGCATTCTGGTGTATGATATAATCTAAAGAAAATGAGTACTATGAACAAGTATTGCTACTTCGAGAACAAGGGTTATAGTACCTGCTCCGACAATGGTGCTCCGTCATCCATGCTATGACTAGCAACCTTCCCGGTGTTAACATTTGCATCGATTTCAAGAACAATACTGCCAATTTATAGAAAACAATCAAAATGGATGATAAGACAGGCATCCAAAGGAGCCTATCTATAAAGTGTTCCGTGAAAGGGAACAGGACTGAGAACTGGGAAAAAGGATTCGTCAAATAGCGGTATCCTAATCCATGCTCCCCCGAGGCACCTTACTCTTATTTTTATGCTTATTTAACTGACCTCCCACTTTCTAGTTTCTTAGATAAGAATTACGAATGCTAGAGAGCCTTGGAAATGTGTTTAGAAACACAGCTGAAAAGATAAAATACGAAAACGGATATGACTTGTCAATCCTATACAGAGAAGGAGAAGCAGAGAAGATCCGAGGCTTAGCTAACAGCTCTTTTAGTCTCAATCTAGATGAAACTCCATGACACTTTTGCAAAATTTGTTTGAACGTTGTTTGACCAAATTCTATATATTTTCTTTCTCAATTCAATGCATCCAAACATAACAAGTAATAAAAATTCTTAATGCCAGTCTTTTTTTATTTTTCTTTTTTCTCTTCTTCTGCGCACCTTCTCACTGGCATCAAGGGTTAAAATGTATGATTATTGCAAAGTCAACCAAATGTTTAACCAACAGTATTTAAAAGGAAAAAAAAGAGAGGGAGGGGGTGGAATCTAGGGAAATTTCAAGCCCAGAGTTGTCCTAGAGACATAATAACAATTA
Source organism: Hibiscus syriacus (assembly GCF_006381635.1). Classification (NCBI taxonomy): domain Eukaryota; kingdom Viridiplantae; phylum Streptophyta; class Magnoliopsida; order Malvales; family Malvaceae; genus Hibiscus; species Hibiscus syriacus. The sequence continues at coordinate 701,361 of NW_024063213.1, forward strand.
CAAGGAAAGAAGAATGGCCTATTCAGATAATCGGGAAAGAAAAGTATTTAACTTCAAATATAATAGTACAATGAATGATAACTCATACCCGCCATCAACAATCTCATCAAGGCACAAGAAAATGAGATCTAAGTTTTCCAGCACCTCCCTCTTGTCCACGGCTCCTCTGGAAAGAGGAAAGAGTCAAAATTAGGCATGATGATATCAAAAACGGTAAAAGTAGAAAGTGTAATGAAAAAACCTGAGGATAAGTCCAACTGCATCAAAAAAAACCCTGGAGCACCGAGGCCAAGATTATCTCATTTTCATTTTCTCCTCCGGTAACAAAAAAGTGTAGGTCTTGAACAAACTTGTAGACGACAACATAGTCGTCAAACATCGTTATATCAGCTTTAAACAAAAATATAAAAATCAAAAATCAAAGCACCATGTTAAAATCGTAGCATGAATCAACACTTAAACCAATACCAATCCAGGATTTTCTTTTCCTCATTCACCAGCATAGAGCAAAGCTCAAATGCTAAGTCCTTGGATAAACCCTCTATCCACAAGCAAACAAAATTCTATATTCTCAAATCTAATGAATTGATTAACTCACAATTGGACATATGTCCCAAACAAATCTATTTGATTTACATTATACACTCAGATCAAACGAAAAGTAAGGAAGCATTAACAGATAAAACAAGGTGCAGAGAAACAAGTAAAAGCTTCCTTAGCAGATCAAACGTGCCTTCGTTACGGGCGCTAGTCGTTTGGGTTTTGGTAAACACGGTTTTCTCAAAAGCTTCCTTAGCAGAATTCGTCGGCCAGTCATCTGAGTAGTACTTCACAGCTACTCGTTTTCCTTCGGAATCCAGAAGAAGGATGTTTTTAATTAAAGTGCACAACTCCTACAGACAAAAGAAACAAAGATCGTGAAATTTTCAATTCAGAAACAAAGCTCATAAAGATTCAACTAATCAAGCTAACTATAAACCAAAGATAATGCCAATTTGGTTTCGATCTAGCTCTAAAATTTACGTTAAAGCTTGAAATCTTCAAGTCTTTTCAACTCTAAAAGAAGTGACTCGCATCTGAATATAATTCAAACTAGAGGTGAATAAGTTCTGATCTGCACTAGATATAGCCAAACAGCATAGCCAAAGCAGATCTCCGAAATGCAAATAAAAAAAAAATAGTTGCAAGGTACGTTTAATGCAAATTTGAAAGATTGAGAAATTAAAAGACAAAAGCTGTCCATTTTTTCTTGTTTGGCAAGATTTTCTCCGAAAATATTGAATTATTGTTTGGCAGAATTTCTCGACCGTAGCTGATAGTTTAAGCGACGATAGATCGTTGGGTCGACGGCGTAAATTATAAAAGGGTAAACTATGTCAATGGTCATTAATGTTTGGGTAAGTGTTCGTTTTCACCACTAATGTTTGAAAAGTCACAAATCAGCTACTAACATTATTGTTTGTTACAAATGGTCATTCAATGTTAATAGCCGTTGCTACAGTAATAGACTGCTGACATGGCATGTTAAACCAACTGACTCAGTATGTTTGACCGACCGTTTGACTATTCTTCTTCTTTTTCTTCTTCAGCAGCAAATTTTTGATCGATGAATTCATGTTTCGATCGATGATAGTCACAGGAAAGCCACTGCAATACCAGTCCCAACGGTATTTGCCTAGAAAGAACCAGCTGGGACGGCACATGTGGAGGTTTCCCCTTTGCTTGCTTTGTTTCAAAACAGGTGTGTTCTTGTCAATGATGCACAGTGATGTTTTTTGTTTTGTATCTATACATCATATATATGTATATTTGTGTTTTTTTCCCAAACTTTAAAGGCTGATTTTGCTAGTTTTGTTCTTAAATGATAATGCCTTGATGCATGGGGATCTTTCTTCATAGTCAAATACTGTGATAAGTTGTTGAGTGATTTGCTGTTTCCTTTTTTTTATTTGTAAGAAGTATTATCATAATCATACTTGAATTAAATCACAGTGAAATCATTATTGATTTTCTACTTGTGAAGTTTTAACCATCTCCATTTCTATGGTTTTGTGTTTCGGTAAATGCCACCACCCTAAACAAATAAACAATCTGTGATTGTTTCAATCAATGTAATCTCCATGCCTTACCGCCACTACAAGCATCATCTGTAATTTTTTCAACCAAAAGCAAGCATTCCAGTTAAGGGAAATTGGGGGTTTCATTGCAGAAAATTTTTTAGAAGTTACCACCGCTACATGTGCCGCCCCAGCTGGTTCTTTCCAGGCAAATACCGTTGGGACTGATATTGCAGCAACTTTCCTGTGGCTATCATCGATCGGAAACATGAATTCATCGATCGAAAATTTGTTGCTGAGGAAGAAGAAGAAGAAGAGGCAAACGGTCAGTCAAACATGCTAAGTCAGTTGGTTTAACGTGCCACATTAACATTTTGTTATTGGAGTAACGATTATTAACGTCGAGTGACCATTTTATAACAAACGATAACATTAGTGACCGATTTGTGATTTTTGAAACATCAATGGTGAAAACAAACACTTACTCAAATATTAATAACCATTGGCGTAGTTTACCCATTATAAAAAGTAGTAAAATGAAATTAAAATCTAAATTAATTGTGAATTATAATTTCAAAAAAATAAAATTTAAATATCAAAATAAAATAAAAATCATATTTTAAATATTAAACTTATAATTTATCTTTTTTTTATTTGACTTGGTATATTTAAAACTTTAATAAACACAGTGAGGGCATATTTTAATTTATTAAAAATTAGTACATAAAAAATAAGATAGGGCATTGCATGATTAACCTCCCTCGAGCTCATTTATTTTATGAAAGATTAATTGCATCAAATGTCTTAAAATTATTACTGATTTTAAATTATTCTTAAAGTTTAAACCTTTTATTTTATTCATTCACGTATAAATTGAATATAAAATATATTTAAAATACATAAATTAAATCATAATTATGTGTCCTTACAACATGACTAACTTAGATCTAATCTATTATAATACATACAAAAAGACTATTTCTATTGTTTAGCTCAACATATTTTAAATCGGATGAGTATGTTACGCTTAACGAGTATTGATGAACACCATTAACGACGAGTATTATTAATTTAATTCATAAAATTTAAAAATTCTAAAGGAGTCATCATATAATTATAAATTAGTTAGAAATTTAAAGGTAAATTATTTAAATTAAAGGATAAATTATACCAGTGACCACCTAACTATTGTCCCTTTTCATTTTGACCACCATTTTGAAATATTGTCAATCAGGTCGCTCAACTATTTAAATGTATTCAATTAAGCTTCTTGCCGTCAATATTTAATCGAGAAACTGATGTGGCAGTTAAAATATTTATTATAATTACACATTTAGTCACTGATACTTATATATTCTATCAATTTGGTCTTAATTTTAATAAATTAAAATAAACTTAACCCTCAAATTTTTCTCAACAACTAGAGTGACTCCCTCCAAAGGAAAGTAAATTTTGGACGTTCAAATGATACCCAAGGGAATTGAACATGCAATTCTTGGGTTGTAGAAGCAATACTCAACTATTGAACCAAAGTAGTTAACTGGTTCGAATTTAACTACATATGTTATTTATGTTGTATATTAGTGTAAATTTAAATTCTAAATATTTTATATATCTTAACTTAAATTCATATATTAAACTAATTTTACATCTTAACATTAAAATTTTATTTTATTTTTATATTAAATTATTAAATATATTTTATTCTTGTCTTAACCTAAAAGTATATTTTATTCTTATTTTAGCTTAAAATATATTTTAATATTTATCTTAACTTAAAAAATATGTTTTATTCTTTTCTTAACTTATTACATAAATTATGTTCTTAACTTAAATTCTTAAATATATTCAATTCTTACCTTAAATTATTAAATATAATTAATTCTTGTTTTAACTTAAAACATATCTTTATTCTTATCTTAACTTAAAAATATATTTTTATTTTAACTACAAAAATGTATTTTATTTTTATCTTAACTACAAAATTATATTATATTTTTATCTTAAATTTAAATATTATCAAAATAAAATATAAATAAGATAAGAATAAATTGTATTTTTTAATTTAATATAAGATTAAAATATATTTTTAAACTAAAATAAGAATAAAATATATTTTTAGGTTATGAAAAGAATAAAATATATTTAATAAGTTAAAATAAAAAAAATAATGTTTAGATGTAAAATTAATGATAAGATATATAAAATATTAAGAATTTAAGTTTACACTAATATACAACATATATAATATATGTAGTCAAATTTGAACCAAGTGTTACTTTGGCTCAATGGTTGAGCCTTGTCTTTTCAACTCAAGAACCATATGTTTGATTCCCTTGGACATCATTTAAGTGGCCAAAATTTTCTTTCCTTTAGAGAGTGACATGTGTCACCTTTTGGTTGGTGAAAATATATTAAATTAAAAATAAATTAAAATAAATTTAATTATCTAGTCGGATGGTGACACATGTCATTACACTTGGCACCATTTGATTTGAGAGTTAAGTATATTTTAATTTATTAAAATTAGGATCAAATTGATAGAATATATAAGTAACAATGACCAAATATGTAATTATACCAAATATTTTAACTGCCACATTAGCTTCTTCGTTAAATGTTAACATCAAGTGACTTAATTGAATGTATTTAAATAGTTGAGTGATATGGTTGACAAAATTTCAAAAAAAAATGATGGTCAAAACGAGAAAAGGGCAATAGTTAAGTGGTCACTGGTATAGTTTATCCTTTATTTTAAATAAGTTTCCCTTAAATTTTTAACTAATTTATAATTACACGTTGAGTCTTTCAAAATTTTAAAATTTTACAAATTAAATTAATGGTGTTTATCGTTAGTTGTACTCATCTGTGCTCGTCGAGAATTGTAGAATTCTTGTTTTAAATCTACATATGTTTTTAGGATGATTTTGCCACGCTCGACAAGTACCGATGAGCATAATTAACGATAAGCACCATTAATTTATTTTATAAAAATTTAAAATTATATAATACTCAACGTGTAATTATAAGTTAGTTAAAAATCTAAACGTAAATTATTTAAAATAAAATATTAATTAGATTATCTTTTATAAATCTTATCTTAAATAATAATTAGATCAAATATTAACCCCTAAATTAAAAAACTCTAAATTCTTTTTTTACTTTGAAGTCGTGTTCCTTGTTGTCATTGTCGTTGTTACTGTCGTCTTCGTTGTTGTGGTTACCTTCGTCGTCGCCACCACTGTTGTCGCCACGTCAAAGCAAGAAAAAAAATAAGGTTTTTAATTTAGGGGATTAATATTTGATCTAATTAGTATTTAAAATAAGATTATAAAAAATAATACAATTAATATTTTACTTTAAATAATTTATGTTTAGATTTTTAGCTAATATATAATTACACTTTAAGTATTTTGTAATTTTAAAATTTTTATAAATTAAATTAATGGTGCTCATCATTTGTGGTGCTCGTCAAATACTCGTTATAGAATTTTACTATGCTTTTATATATATTTCACATCACGTTTATCTTATATTTAAATTGAAACTAATAATTAGAGTAACTAAAAGGTTTAATTAATACAATACTACTAATTTAAAGATTCAATTAAAACATACTAAATTTTAGGATAAATTATGTGTTTAGTATCTAAATTATCAGTTTAAGTCTGTTTTAATACGTAAACTTTAATTTTTTTTCAAAATCATACCTAAAGTTTAGTTTTTATTTCATTGTAGTATCCGCGGTTACAAAAATTAGTTTTTTCTTTCATTTTAGTACCCAGCGGTTCAAAAAATTAGTTTTTTTCATTTTAGTATCTCATTCAAAATTTAACATTAAATTTTGAAAAAAAATTAAAAGTTTAGATACTAAAATATATCAAAACTGATAGTTTTTGTACTAAACTCATTAAGTTTTTAAAGGCATGTACTAAAATGAAATGAAAACTAAACGTTAGGTATGATTTTAAAAAAAAATAAAATTTAAATATTAAAACAAACCAAAATTAATAATTTATATATTAAATAAATAATTTAGCCTAAATTTTAAGTAATCCATCTAGTTTCCGAGATCTACAAGGGGTCCTAATCTTTGTATTGGACTTTGCCTTCCTGGTAACCTTGACGATACCTGATGCCTATGTCTAGCTTGATTATAACTGATGATTGTTTAATAATTGAACCCACTTTTGGAGTAGTTATGCCGTATCCAATTGTCAGCTAACACGATTAAAATATGAGTAAATTACATAGTAAGTCATTGAACAATACTTAAATAATTATTGTGATCATTGAATTTTCAAAGATCACAAAATGATTATTAAATGTATAACTTTCAAAAGCTATAAAATATAGATATCTATTTTGTAACTTTACTTTCAAAAGTTCAATGAGCGTGACCTATATGGCTCTACTATTTCAAAAATTGTTCAGGACCCCCCATGTGAAATTTAATGCAATGTTCAAACTCTCACTTTCTATGTTCAAACATCTTAGAACACTGTCTCCTCTTCTCAAAACATTTAACATGCACCGACAAAAATAGAAAGAAACAAAGAAATTGTATTAGTCCATTATCAGTGATTGTTCTACAGATTTTCATTTACTTGTAGATAACTATGTTGTAACGAGAAGTTTTGGGGGGGATTAATGAGGTCCATGAGCCATCTACTTTTGACCATTTTTATGAGTGAACTTTTGTGGATTATACAATACTTCTGACTTTTTCGACCGCAGATGTTAACTTTTCGACAGGAACTGGCCGGTGGGCATGTTTTCTGAATCAAAACAAAGAGTGGTCCGACATCAAATACCTGGAAAATAAAACATTGGTTATGATCAGAATAAGAACTAATAAGGATTGCATATTATTCAGTTCATAACTTCATACACAACTCCATTCTCAGAAGGCATTCAAAATCCCAATCACATATACTCAACTATGCAAAAACGATCATATCATCTTGGTCTATTTGTGTTTTCCTTTTTCAATCTGAACAAAGCTAAAGAGCCACACGCAGACACACCAACATCAGATAAAAACTGCAGATCTAATCAGAAGAAAATCAGGGAAAAGGAGCCAGAGTCCATTTGGGTTCAACCATGTTTTCTTGCTCCACAAGATTCGACCCGAGATGTTACGTACATCAACAACAAATTCACTTCTAAGTCCTATAGAGTCATGTCACTATTAGTACACAAACCCTAAATCATCAAACAACCAACTAACCCTAAAAAGATGCAATAAAATGCAGCAACATGGAAAGTGTTTTCTTCCTTAATATTTCTGGTAAAAACTTACCTAAAAATTCAATGACTCTTCAATTCCCATTATGACTTGGACACAGGCTTTTGCAACAAAGCAGTCAAGTAAACTTCCCCATGTTTCAAACCACTGGGATCTGTCTTGTTAGCCACTGCCCACTTCACTTTCTTATACCCAGGCTTCCCTATCAAAGGCCAATAAATTTTCTCCAGATCCACCGCTTTGCTAAAGAACCGGTCCACCCACAAATACCCTCCGGCTCTCAACACTCGATCCACATCATAGAACATGAATTCCATCACCGACACCGGTATCCACCGGTTCACGGCCCTCCCACACCGGACCAGATCCATCGTGCCGTCGAAAACAGGGAACCTCTGCTGCAACGGCACGTGTAAAGGCACCAACCCTCGTAGAGCCACGGCCTCATTGTAAGGTGCATTGACGTTCATGGTGGTGGTCAGCATGGTGACGTTGTAGGATTTCTTCATTACGGCGGCGAAGGTTCCGGTGCCACCGCCTATGTCGATGCCGAGACGAACCGCCGAGTTAGCCAATTGCATGAACTGGGAGATTGGAAGATCGAGCTCGGAAGTGAATCTAAGCAATGAAGAGCGTTGAGCGTTGAGATCGAAGCTTGTGGGGTTGTTTTGCAAAAGGCAGGCAAAGGATTTACACGAGTATTTGTTCCATATGACGCCGGAATCAGAGAGGGAAGTCGGGAAAGGAGTTAAAGGCAGAGAAGAAGGCTGTTTCGATGGGGTTTTCGAAAAGCACCGCCTCCGTGGAAGCGGGTGGCAACCGTTAAGAATAAGTGTTTCCTGGAGGTTAGGGTCGAAAGGACAAATCGAAAAGGGAGTGTAATTCATGTACCTATGGAGAAGGTCGGGCTGGTTATGGCAGGAAGAAGCAATGGGGCCGATCTGAGAATGGAGAGTAAGATCTTGAGGTACGACGGAACTGGGTTTCGCCGTCGAGGCTGCAGAGGATGGGTTATGGCGCGTGAGGTTGTTAATGGCGGCGCGTATGGTGTTAAGCTGCCGTATGAGGTTGTCGGGGACGGGGGTAGGAGGCGGAGGTGGAGGCTTGGGGGACTGAACGGTTGAGGAGAGATGATAAAGGGAGAGGTTGTTGGTCGCCACCATGACCAATAGGAGGATGAAATTCAAACCCATTGAATTTTATCCGGTCGTCTTCTACTAAGCTTTACTCATGGTTTTTCAGAACGAGACCGGTTAGCGAACCGATCATATTACCGGTTCATTGATTCAACCGGTCGAATCAGTCCGACCGGTCGAAAGAACCGGACGACATCATAATTATTTAAAAAATTAAATAAAAATATCAAAAATATTTAATAAAAAATAATTTTTTATATCACAAGTCATATTCAAAGCAAGTCATAACATATATAAGTTAAAACCATAAGATCAAGTGAAACAAAATGATTCAAATTAACTACAACATAATATTTAAGGTAAAACATATTAAATAATAAATATAATTATATAGCTATAATTAAAAAATAAATTTAGGGTTAAAAAAATCATAACAAAATTATATAACTATAATTATATAACTATTCTTTTACTTCAATCAAGCTCGAATTTTAGGCTTCAATCGAGCTTCTAATTTTTTTTTGAGTTCAAGCCTTTTTGAGTTCAAGTTTTAATATTATATTTCGAGTTTGAGTTGAACTTGATAATTTTTAGCTTGTGATTTTGAGTTAAGTTGAGCTTACTTTTAAAGTTTTCAAGTTCGAGTCGAGTTCAGCAATACTCGAGTTCGACTTGGCTCGTTTAACAAACGACGTTGTTTGGTTTATTTTTATAAAAAAAACAAAAACAAAATTCCCGGTTTTTCCCGATTTTCCCGGTTTTTGGCCGGTCTGGTTTGAACGGTTCAACGGTTCTAACCGGTTCACTAATAGCGGTTCAACCGATTTAGATTGAACCAGATTAAACAATTATTCCCGATTGAACCGATTAAATCGGTCGGTCCGGTCCGATTTTCAAAACAGAGCCTTTACTTCTTTGCTTCTAACGTGCTTCGATTCTTTAGGTCTTTCGTATTTTTCGATTCTTTAGGTCTTTCGTATTTTTCGATCTTCGTGCCACACCTCGCTTGTTTTCAGAGGTTTAAGCTTGTTTTTAACTTCTCTCACTGACTCCTCCCCTCATTTTCTGGGTTCCATCATGGATTTGTTTTGTTAGGCAATTTTATATTAAAAATCCCCAATAAATTCAAAATTATTTAGAATAATAATCCCTAAATCATTTGCATTGGACGACTTCACATCCTACAAATCGTGTGTTAAATCCTCGTATCCTTCGACATACGAGATAATATAATATGGGTACACTTTTCACGTAAACCAATAAAATAATTAAATAAAATGATCTCGCTTATTGCGAAACACGAGATAGCATTTATGATTCAAAGTATCGCGAGATTTATGGGGATCTCACGGTCTACAAAACGTGAGATTCTTTCAAATCCTTACCATCCCTTTGGTGTTCATAGCCTTATTTAGATACTATTTCTGGGTGGGAACTAATTTTTTAAAATTTTTAATTATAAACGCATAGTATTGCAATTTATTTTTAAGGTGATTATAATATCAACATATATAAGATATTTTAAGCAGTGTAAAAATGACATTGAAATTGTTAGAAATCATGTTTTTGTGAAGGAAGAAGAAAAAAATGGTTTGATAGACATATTGGAGTGTTATTTTTTGCTTGTAAATATGAGTAACATGTGTTGTTAATTAAAAAATAAATAATGCAAAAAACCCGATTTAATTTATATGTGGGCCTGAACAATTGAGACATTTGTTATTCATGTATTCAGGATTTCTATATATAGAGCATAATTTTTGTTGTTCGGTTCTTTCTTGAAGTTTGACCAAATCATCGTCACAAAAAATTTGGGTTGACCATGGACGATTTGGTTTTTTTGTCATAGTGCATAATCTGGTCGTATTGTAGGTTAATCATCAACTTCATCTGGATCCCATTCATTTCCAATGGGAGGGAACTCATATTTATAAACCTTGAATATAGTTTCAAGTAAGTAAACCCGATCAACAAATCTCATGTAATGTATCTGAACAGAAGAATCAACAACAATGGTGTGCTTACAAGGGTATTTGAAAGTTTGAAAGAATCCACACTCGCATGTTTTTTCTCGTAAATTAACCATATATGCATTGTGTTGTATGCCTTTCAATGGGCTCGCAAATTCTGATACACAGAATAATGACATTTTGTGAGAAAAGCATATGACATTCATCGAGTTGGAATGGTACTGGAATGTTTTCTATTTTTTGAGGAGGTCTGGGTGGATTTGGTGGTCACTTTCCATCCAATCAACTGCTTGTCTTCCCAAGGTTGCAAAAAGGGTTGTCAGTCGATAATATGTTGCATTGACAACGGACGTGATAGGCAAATTGCACACTTCCTTTAGTGATGAATTTATTGCCTTAGCCAAGTTAGTTGTCATGTGACCATACCGTCTACCCCCATCAAATGATCGAAGCCATTTCTCCTTTGGGATTCTAGAAAAGTAATTGAAGCCCTCAAAATTCATGTGTCTCAGTTCCTACGTCAGGTCCTCACACTCACGTACGGACTGTGTGTAACCTATCAAGAAAAAGTGGAATAATTAATTTGAAATAATTTTTGTAAAGATATGGTAAACCGAAAAAGGTGAAAGATGTACATATTCGAAGCATCATTAGACGTTCATATTGATTCTTGAACTTCTGTAAATAGTTTGCTACAATATGTCATAAACAGTACCAATGATAAATATTAGGGGGTTGGCAAGACAGTCTCATACGCTGAAGTATGTATTTGATATCAGATCCTCTATCAGAAATAAGATAAATCTCATTATCTCTGTCCTGCATCATATGTGATAGAACATATGTTTATAAGTTCGTAAGGAAGAATTCTCAAGAGTTAATATATTTCTTTTCGACAATTGCGAAGACGATGGGAATATTTTTTGTTGTCGTCTTGTGCAACTGTCAATAACATTATTTGAGTGTATTGACCATATAACCAAGTATCGTCGATTTGAACAACCGGCTTGCAATGTCGGTATACATTAATGTATTGCAGAAAAGTTTAAAAGAGTCACTAAAATTGGCAGACACCTTGTACAACACGATCATTTTTGTACGCTAGGACTGTTTCCAATTTCACAGTTTTTCCCGGAATGTGTTTCTGCATCAGTTTAAGCAATTGCCACAATTCATTGTATGATTCCTTCTATTGGCCAAACAATTTTTGTTGGGCCTGATACCATGCATACCATGCTTTGTGGTAGTCAACTGTGTACTCATATAGCGATGTAAATGAAGCAATATATGTCGTAACTGTAATATGTGGGTTTGATTTGAGCAGCAAATGAAGGCTTCATATAGAACGTGCACATCCAAGTTACGGTGATATTCATTCAGAATGTTGGCGGTGCATGTATGTGGTTGAACGTATTTTGTAAGTTTCTAAAGGTTGTTCATCGTCTTCAACCGTTATACATAAACCCTCAATTACATCACTACTTCTTGTGGAGGCATTAAACGATGTACTTATATGCATCAGTTTTTTTCACAGTTGACGTGACGAAACGTATGTTGTAGTTCTTGATTGCAGCCACAGCTTGTTCTTTTGTTCTAAAACTCATTCGTAAAAAGAGTAAATAAAATTGCCAACTTACCAATAAACAAATCAAATAAATAACGAAAAATTAAAACATTATATTAACCTAAAAACCATTCCAACATAGAGATCACCATCAGTTGATTGTGTTGCTCAATGTGTAGGAATTGGGAAAATTTCAGAGCGTTGAATGCTTCCATATCAATTGTTGTAAAGTGTGATAGTGGCTGGTACTAAGAAATATGCGTTGCAGTATGTGGAAATGTTGTAATAGTGTCGTATTCTTCATTGTCTTTTGCTTCTGGTGGCATGTTAAGGTTTTCTGGTTCTTCATAGAAGGGGCCTAACTCATCATCATCGGGGTCAGGCTCCCTTATTGGTTATTCGTTAGAATGATCCCCTCAAAGTGGAATAGATCAACCTCGTTTAAATCAAAGTGAACAACTGATGCATGTTTTCATCGATCATGAGACTTTCACGAACTGATTCAATAAGATTAACGTCACGCACACTAGTAAAAGAATGTCTCCCCATATGTGTTGAGACGTTATCCGCAGAAGTGATATACCTTGAATATCGTCCAGATGAGAAATCATCGAATGATTTAAACGTGGATTGTTGTATTGGTGGTATGTTCAAATCAAACTCAAATATAGTAACACAAGAATGCCTTGGCATCAAAGACGATGATGTACCCAAATCGTTCTGTGTACGGTGTGTGTTTAACAAATTAAAGTCGTTTATGAAATTTATCGTCAGATTGTCAACAGTTGAATCAAAGCCGAAATCCACTCGTCTCTAACTTGGTACAATGGTACCATCATCAGCATCGGAAAACAATGCATACAACTCTATCGACCCTCCAAATGAATATTGCAAGTGAGCATCAACCATTGTATGCATATCACTATTGTTCTCAACGGTGTATATCGTGTACGTTAATGGTTCTAACGACGTTGGTAGTTGATAGTTCAAGGGTAACAATTTTATACCGCAAGCATGTTGGACATTTTTCTTCACTTCCTTCATCAACTTGTTATACATTAACTTCATTGGTAGCATTATTGTCACAACATGTGTGGATTGAAACATGACACTGAGAGATGCATCACCTATTATTTCGCCATCGTAATATATCAAAGCAGTAAGGATTTCTCTCCTCCACATTTTAGCTGAGTTGTTGCCCGATAATACTGAATTATGATTGTTTTATTACAAGAACCTCGCGGATTGGAAGACACAATTTCCAAATAACGCGAGTTGCAGGGTGTAAGATCTTGGTATCTTGCGTTTTGCAAGATACGTGGTTATCCTAACGTACTATAGATATCACGGGATGCAGGGTGTGATTTTCACTGAAAATATTTTGATTAACTCAAAATAAAATAGTTTAGTACAAATATTTCAGTTTTTAATTTAGTAAAAATAGTTTATTTTTGAAGAACAAAATAAATAAGAGCTAATAATGCCTATGTCCACTAGTTCCGATCGTGGTGGACGACGAATCTGACGCGGACGTAATTATGATTCATCTTCATCTTCAGTAATATCATCATCATCAGGACAGAAAACTGTATATGGAATCGATCCACCACTGGCACTGTAACTGGGACCGGTGTAGAATATGTTATGCGGTGGCGTCTGGTCAATAATACCGGATCCAAAGTTAGCCACTAATTGTGTCGATATAATTCAACTGGCCAAAGATATCAGTGAAGAAACCTTCCGAGAACTTCCACATTTGCTGAAATGTTGATTAAGTCGAGTGGGTGAAGACAGGGTCAGGGTGTGTTAGCGGTGTCTGATGAGGTCTTTGTGTTGTTACCGATGAGGATGATGCACCTTGTTGTCTTCTTCTTCTCTGCCTTGACTCCCCCCACGTTGTCTCCCAATTCGTGGGCTACTCTGTAGAGGAACATATAATTCTCGCGCTCGTTCCTCATCGGTCAATATATATGGCATCCCATATTCTTGGTACCACTACATATAATCGTATGTCATGCTATGGTCGAATATGGTTGAGTCATGAGCGTCCTCTCGAATCTTTAGACCCACTCATTCAGATTTATCGCATTATGGTTCGCCCAATTAATTTACGTCTTCCCTTGCTGTGTCAATCAATGCAACTCATCCAAGCAAGATGGATATGACAGAATCGATTGGACACAATTAAATTGTTAAAGGACGCGCTCGTTAGGATACCACTCGACTATCTCATACAAGATCAACGGGACTGACACGATGTACACGGCGTATTAGTCACCCGAATCTCATATGGTATACAGTCGACAATAGCAGCTTCGCAGTAAGGCGTCCTCGGGAACTATACAATTAAAATTACATAATTTTGTTAGCTAAAAACCTCAAATAAATTAAATTATTCTCAAATTATAAGATAAAATTCGAAAGAAAATATTTTATTACCTGATGTCCAAACTTATCGACCAAGAGTTTGAAGTCTCGTCGATGTGTTGGTAAGTGGGTGTGAGAGGTTTCATCAATCCACCTATCATTAATACAATAGAATTGTATTATTTGTTAGTAATATTATAAAAAACGGATAAAAAATATCTTTTACCTTGTAAGTAATGAAAATTCATATGGGACATGTGTTTTAAAGTCTGGCATAAAAATGACATTCGGATACAGGCCCACGACTGCAACAATAATAAATATCCTCCAATGACAATTTTCGTCGGATCTATGGCTCTACAAAGCTGTCAGAACAAAAATGCAAAAACTACTAACCCCTAACTTATATTTTTTGAATCACTCAAATTTTACAAATGATTCAACCACATCAGAGGCACTTTATTTCGGGATTTGTTTGGTATTAAAATCCCCTCAATAACTTGTAGTATATGCGCACGAGCAAATCACTTCAAAAAATTAATAAAATAATATAACTACTTAATTTCCAAATAAATAAATAAATAAATTGAAATATTAATAAATATTCATAGATAAAAACATTTATATTTACCTCCATCACTTCATGCTCCGCATTCTGGGATAGGTTCATAAAATTTTCATCCAAAATTTCAATTTTTATTTTTCCACCATCGCGTGCATCATCAAGCGGATAAATTCCAAGCAATACATCACATATGTTTCTAGGGGCGCCGACAACACCAATAATAACTACTCCATCAATAGGAAGTCCCAAATGAAATGCAACATCTTGCAGAGTAATAGTTGCCTCCCCACACGGTAAATGAGACGTATGTCTCTGGTCTCCATCTTTCCACCAACACATTTATAAGTGGAGGATGCAACTTCACACAATCACCAGTTATACTACTGATATATCCGAAACCCGCTAAATGTAAATAGTCAATAATATCCACATCAGGTGATTCACGTGATTTATATGACACTATAATACACGTTCATATCCCTACAAAATATAAATATTTAAATACCAAAATAAATAAACTAAATCAATAAATCAATAAATAGTAAAAATAAAAAATAATATTAATTAATTTACTTCATTATTTCGCTTCCAATAATCAAATACGAGACTTCGAACATGTCTTAATATACTCGCCGTCATGATATGAAATCTTTGAATATACGAAAGGGTGTGGTGATGAATAGGAGTGGATGATCATATTTATATCCCTTCTCGCACATAGGGAATCATGATTTTAAATACAACTCGCGTACTACAAGATGCGAGTTACGTTGAAAACACGCGAAATTTATTCTATTCATAGTATCTTGCGTTTTGCAAAACGCGAGATTACTATCAGATTTTATCTTTTAAATTTTAAAATATATTATAATTATTTTTTTTATAAAATATATATTTTAATTACTATATTTATATATTATTATATTTTAATTATTTATTATGATTAATAATTAATATTATTAATAATTAATATTATATTTATTTATTATATTCATTTAATTTCTACGTTTTAAATTAAGATGTTGAATTCGAAAGAATCTTGCGCTTTGCAAGCTGCGAGATCCTTCATAAATCTCGCGATATTTTGGATCAAAAAAACTACCTCGCGCTTCCCAATGTGTGAGGTCATTTTATCCAATTATTTTATTGGCTTACTTGTAAAGTGCACCCACATCGGATATATCTCGCGTATTGAATGGTACAAAGATTTAACACACAATTTACAAGCCGCAAGGCCGTCCAATATAGACGATTTGAAGATTATTATTCTATATAATATTTGGCGGACTCTATTTCTTTAAATAATTATTATTAGAGGTTTTTAATATAAAATTGTCGTTTTCTTACTAGCTTTGGCCTCTTGTGTACTATTTGGGGGTTTTAATTAGACGTGGATTGATATAAAAGTTTTGGGCTGGGCTTCAGATTCGATCTGGGAGGTTGAATATGAACCGTTTGATACGATCAACTGGAGTCATCAAATCTGGTTTCGGGAAAGAATAAATTCCAAAGGAAAAGGACGTCTTGTTGGAAATTTCATTGGTCTTGGTAAAAAGAAAACAAGAGATAAAATGATTTTGATTCTTGATCATTTTTCTTAATTTTAAATATAATTTTAAATATAACCTTTGAAAATAATTAAATTATTATATTTCCTTTTAAAAATTTCATAATTTGTCTTTGTTGTTATTTTTTGCCTATTAAAAAGTTTAGATTTGTTTGAATAAATTCCTCATTTTATTATTCAAGAAGCAACAAGTACGTTGCTACAAATCAATACAACACAAAATCATAATCTCTAAAAGATTGAATCCCCAAACTATATAGAGATCATAATTATCAGTATCACTCTCGATAACTATCCTGAGCATCTTTGTCATGTCTAATAAATATTACAAAATAATCATTAAATTTTATAGATATTTTAAAATATTATTGTCATTATGTGGAAAAATGATTTTGTGTAAAAATACTTAATTTAATTAGACACGTCTAATAAATTCATTATCAGGTTGTTTACATCATCCAACAGCTTAATATTTATTTTATAATAAAATTTAATTTGATATTCATAGGTTATTTGATAACTATCGAAAAATATGGCGTTATTACTTAAAAAACAAATAAAAATTAATCTTTTGAAATAGTATCTCTCATCAGTCGTTAATCAAATAAATACCTCCTAAAATGTTCATATAAGACTAATACCTCCTAAATTGTCCATGTAAAACTACCTAGCCTTCTACAAAACACAATTAAATGATCTCATTTTTTGCAAAACACGAGATTTAATATTAAACTTGAGAAAAAAAACATCGCGTCATGTAAAATGCAAGAACAACAATAAATTAAATTTATCAGCTATATCAAAACAAATTCACTTTCTAAAAAAAAAACAGTTCCGTTGAGAGCCCAACACATCTAAAAAAATGTACTTCAATCAAATTAGACAAAAATAATAATATAAGGACTAAAGATGTAATTTAATACATTTTAACTCCACAGTGGAAAAACGTGGCAGTTTATATAGGCATAATGGAGAGTTTTAAGACTATGTTTCTTAGTAAGGTGTAATAAATGTTAACATGAATTCTTCTATCTTTTCTTCATGTAATTTTTTATTTATTTTTACTTAACCTATATATGAACTAAAATTAAATATTTTAATAAATTTTTTATTAAAAATTAATTTTTGTTAATATTAAAAATATAAAAAATTTCGTGAAAGTTTGTTAAATTTATGTTAATAAAAATTAACTTTTGATAAAATTTCGATAAATTTTTTCATGAAATTTTATTTTATCCTTAATGTTAATAAAAATTAAATTTTAATAAAAATAAATTTATCAAAATATTTAATTTTAGCTCATATATAATTTAATAATAAAATTTTAATGGATTAAGTAAAAATAAAACTAAAAATTATATGAGAAAAAGATAGAATAACTTAAATTAGCTTTTATCTTAGTTGCTAATATACATAGTCCAAACACTCTACCATGCCTATATAAACTAATACCGTTACACCTTTCAACTTATAGTGTTATTTTTGTCAAATTTAATTAAAATGAGCTTTTAATATGTATTTATGTGGGTTGTCAATGGAACTTGCTTTAGGTAGAAAGTGAGTTCGTTTTGATATAACCTGAGAAGAAATTCAATTTCTTATTGTTCTCGTGTTTTGCATAATATGAGGTATTTTCTCAAATTTAATATTAAACTCCACGTTTTATAAAAAATAAAGTTTGACCTCACGTTTAAAAAAAAATCTATTTAAATGCGTTTTTGTAAAATATGAGGTAAGTTCATATAGATAATTTAAATATAATTTTTTAACTAATGAATGATGGGTATTGTTCCAAAAAAAATAAATTAATTTTTAAAATTTTTAAGTAATATTAAGGTGATTTCATGCAGATATTATAATGTTTACCTATAAAATAATCTTAGGGTGCGTTTGGTTCACGGAATGTAAGATTACCAGTGGAAATAAAAGATTATCAGGGAATAGGATTACTGAGAATGTTGTATTTTTGTTTGGTTGATTTAGTAAGAATGTAAGATTACTGTGTTTGGTTAAAGGAATAAAAGATTATTGAAATGCATATTTGACCAAACTGTCCTTATTATATATTTGTATAATATTACAAGTTGTAAAAAATTTATATATTTTATTTAAAAAATTAAATTCATAATATTTATATAATTTGTTTAGAAAATTAAAATATAAAAAAGTTTAATGAAAGGGTAAAATTTTATTCAACCCCTGAACTTCATATAAAATTTTAATTATAGATTTTTTTTTGTAAATCTAAAATAATTTAAGGATAAATTTATAATTTAACCTTCGTAGAATTTTTATTATTCAATGACATAAGAATGATATTTTTTATAAAAAAATAAAAATTTAAGGACATTTTAGTCCAAAACGCCGGTAATGTTACAATACCTAAGGGAAGGGAAATAATGTCATTCCCGGTAATATACCCAAAAAAATTCACTATTAATAATAAAACATTACCAGGAATGACATTCCCAGCCAAACCAAATAAAAAAATGTAGATTCTATTTTCGAAAAAATCTCACATTCCCCATACAAACGCTCATTATTGTGTATACTTGGTAACGGTAATCTGTCAGCCTGTCACCCTCTTGTACGCATAAAGGGACAGGACACTGCTGCCTTTCCTTTCTCTTGTGGAAAATACCATCGCTAGGGATGAGCAACGAAAAAATCGAAAAACTGATCTAAATCGTATACATAATTTAGTTAGATTTGAGTTTTTTTATTTACATTTCAGTATTGATTTGATTTTAAAAGGTAAATATACAATTTAATTTGATTTTGATTCTTGATATAAAATCGTTTGAATAAATCAAATTAAGTTTAAAATTAAAAAAAAAAAAAAAATCATTTTGAATTGATTATAAAATAAATTTAAATAAATAAAATATTAAAATTAATAATATTTTTTTATAAGTTTAAATTTATATATTTACACTCGATTTAAATTTTTATTTTATTTTTGAAAATTAAATTTCAAAAATAGTAACTAGTCAAATCCGTAAAATCAAACTGAATTGAAAATCATGATTTTTGTACCTTTCAATTTCAATTTTAATTTTAATTTTAATTTTAATTTTAATTTTAAAAACCTCCAAAATACAATTAAATTCATATTATAGTGAAAATAGAGCTGAACCGAATACACCCTACCATCACTTCCCTCCAAGATTTTAAAGCAATGGCTCGAAGTAAGTTGGATTGTTTGTCTTAGAACTGGACTTGTAAGATTCAAGTTGAACCCATTCAAGCCCAAACCCAGAAACTCTTTTTGACTGATAATTTAAATTGAGAAAAAACAATTGATTTAAAGGAAAATCCAACATAAATCGCATACTGCTGAAGCTAAAAGTCTGCGGGAATCTCTCCCTGGTGAAGAAGCCTTTCAACCTGCTCTCTTTGGTGGTGTGTAGGAGGGATATCCAGTAACTCTTCAATCAATGGTATCATTTCAATTTTCCTTTCGATTCGTACTAAATGTCTCGCCAACCAAACATCTCTTTAGGGCTTTTAACTTTTCTGTTTGTTTTTGGTTATAGTAGTGGTCCTAGTGGATGAGTTTTAGTTTAATAATAACAAAAGAGGGATAAATTTAAGTTCCTTTGGATTATTAAGTGGATTAAATTTCTTTTGGGAATCCAATGGATTATAATTTTTTCCTTTCTAATTTTGTAGGCTGATCCTGAACTAGAAGCAATTAGACAAAGAAGGATGCAAGAGCTAATGGCTCGACAAGGGACGGTAATCTATGTCATTTTTCATTTTAATTTCAGCTAATTCTTCCTCTTGAAGAATTCGGAATTGTGCTTGTTTGTGCTTTTACTTTAATGTTACTAATTATAATCTATTGATAAACAGGGGAGTCAACAAAACCCTGAGCAACAGAAAGCTCAGGAAGAGGCCAAGAGGTTAGTTTTTTTTTTTATGTGTATGCGTATTGTTTCTGAATCATTCATGTTGTAGTATTTATCTTGGGATCAAATTAATTCTTTGATTTGACGAGTAAAAGCTATTAATTTAGGGAGGCCGATGAACGGAGGCAAATGATGCTTAGTCAGATTTTGTCCAGTGAAGCTCGCGAAAGACGTAAGCTTGTATATCGATTCATCGTTTGAGTCACTTCAAGAAACCTACTCTAATTGCTTGTTTGCGTGCTAGAATGCCCATTCTATCATCGGATTGCTTGCTATTTCCCATTTTTTTTGGTTTGACTATTCATTTTTAGTTTTGCCTTCTATGTTCATGACATATCAATCTTTGAATTTAATTTACTTGTTTGAAAATGGCTGTGTTATTCGTCATAGTTTGGAAAAGTGAAACTTGTGCTTCAGTGAGCAAGGAGAATTGTGTTCATATAAGAATTTATTTATTTTAGAAAGTCCTATCTTAAGTATGGAGCTCAAAAAATTGTGGGGGGACATATGATTGAAGGTCCTACAATGGAAGATTTTATGATGGACGTGGCTATATTTTGGTTTCCTGAACACCTTGTTTGTCAAAGGCCGAATTTGATCTGTTCTCTTCTTTGGTCTAGGCTCAGCTTCCATTTGAAGTATGTATTGTGTGATTTGTAAATTTAAATAGGTCTTGAAAATCTGAATTTAGTAGGATTTAAGGGTCTCGTTAGGATTGTTTGGGTGGAAGGATTAATTGAGTTATAAAATGATAAGCATGTTATATAGCAGTAGTATGCGAGTTTCTCTTTTTTTTGAAAAAGTCCTACCAATTATGATAAACCCTTTATGCGATTACAGCCCCTTATCACCTTATTGAAATGTTTAAACCAATTATAAACAAGATAACTTTTTTAAGAAAAAAGAGGAGAACAACTTAGTGGCAGGCATAGATGGAGTTAGGGTCATCGCTCAATACTCTTACTGCTCTGTTTCTTACCTTCGTGTAATTCTCGTCTTAATGATGTTCTTTTCTGGTATATCTTGTCCAGTTGCTAGAATTGCCTTGGTAAAACCTGAGAAGGCTAGGGGTGTGGAGGATGTTCTACTTAGAGCTGCTCAGACAGGTCAGATAGTTGAGAAGGTATGCTGAAAAGTTGTGGTCCAACTACAAATTGTTGCCTTCCTAATATTCAATACCACATTTGTTAGTAAGCTTTGATAAAGAACTGATTTGCATACGGTTGAACCCGTGTAAAGGTTTCCGAGGAGAGACTTATATCACTGCTGGAACAGATAAACACCCAAACAACTAAACGGACCAAAGTCACGGTAAGTTGATTTTATGCATTGCCGACTTGCCTTTTGTTTAATTTATGCAGCCCACAGAACTATATTTGATGTGGTATTTTGGTGCCATTGTTTATCTGGTTTTGCAGATCCAGAGGCGCCGGAGCGTTCTTGATGACGATGACTAGTTCAAACTCTAAATGTGAAATCTTCTGCTTCATTCGTAGACCCCATTTTCAATGGATTTGTATTTTCAAACTGTATTTACTTTGCAAGCCGTATTAATGCTATCCTGAGCAATAAAGCTGGTGTGTAAGTTGAAATATTATTGAGGCTGAGATTGAGGTTTGCCAAGTGATGCATTATGTCTATCATGATATGGTTTAGGATAAATAACACCCTTGATCACTTAATTATAGATACTCTAATTTGAACATTGATCTTTTAATAGGAAAATTCAAGTTGGCATTGGGAGTTAAATAATGATGTTGAAAGCATACCTAATCCCTGTATACTATTCAATCCTACAATTCCAATTGTAGGATTGACCTTAGATTGGAAAATAATATGGCGAGAGGGAATATTCCCCCCAACTAATCTAGATGAGCAATGATGCCTTACAATTGGTTTAGTTTGGAATAACGTTTCACTTTTGTCGTAACCGTCCCTCGAGTGGGCATGAAGTCGGGTTTCAACTTCAATTGATCTGTGTAGAGTTGCCATCGATCAAAACTTAGGTTGACCGCACACCTTAACTTACTATTTATCTTATCCGTGTTTTACCAGAAAGTAATTAGATTCGAGAGTCGATTACCATCAAGGAAAGATTAGCACCCTTGTACTACCTTTTCAGTACCAATTTGATTTTTCGGTTTTCTTAATTTTCTTAATTACGAAAATTAAAAGTTAAATTAAGATTTAAGAGTTCGATCCGAATTATTTACATTTGGACAATTAAAATTGTCCTAAAAAATCAAATTAATGTTAAAGAATAAAATAAAAAATAAAAAATATTAAATTAAGAGAAATATTAAAGAAGGATTAAATTGGAAAACATTTGAAATTAAGGGTCAAATTGAAGTTAATTGGAAGATGCAAGGAGAAAAATAAAAGTTAAGGGGTCAATTTGCGAAATATAAGAAATATAAACAGGGATTAAATTGAATAAATTCAAAATTCAAGGGTAAATCTACAACAGACGACTAAAATGAATTACACATAAGAATTAGAGAGACTGCGAAAATAATTAAAATATTTGCTATTTACCCTTCGGTCCCCCTCCCTATAAATAGTCGAAAGTTCCAAAAAAAAAATCATTTCATCCCCATTTCTAAAATATCACTCTTCCCAACTAAAAAAATCCTCTCAACCCAAACCCCCAATCGACCTATGGACGACCACATCCTCGTCGCCCGGTCCACAACCGACCGTCGTTCCAACCACCACCATCGGTGGTCGAAAAAGTACAAACCTACCAAAATGTTCATCTATATACCCTAAAACCAAATCTAGCCCCTAATTCTCCAAAATCAACCCCGAAAGGAGTAGATCTAAAAAAAAGAAACTCTCGGTTGTTACCTTTTCTGATGATGCATTTTCAACTCACGGTGTCTTTTCCTCTTCCGACGAGGCTTCGATGCGTTTCTGGCGTTCTTTGGCGAGACAAAGCCTTACACTTTGTTTTTTTTCCTTTCGATTTTGAAAATTTTTGCCTTTGGGTTTTTATATTTGGTATACTGCTTTTTTGCTGTTCTCTTCGATGATGTTCGTGGTTTTTGTTGTTTCACTGGTATTTTTGTGATTTCATCCGTATGTTGCTTGGTTGCTTGATCATTTTTTTTTGCCTATCTTCGATGGTTTGTGTGGGGGTATTTATACCCCCTCCGCCAGTGGTTGTTTCCGATCCTATCGGGGGTTGTTTCCCTCGTCCCCATTTTACTCGAGCCGACTTGTTCGTGATGGCCAGATATCCTGGGATGATTCAATCCCAGGTTGCTCCGATTTGCTCTACCCTGAAATCTCAGCCGGTTGCTGCGCGTGGCTTCCACGCGCCATTTGTGCAACACCCTTGCTAAGTTTGAAACTCTAATGTGGTTCAAGTCTCTTTATGGGCATGGTTTAGCGGTATACTGGGTTAAGCGGGTATGCTATTTGGATCTTAACTTCTTTGGACTTGATTTGGACTATGACCTTAATTTTGTTGGGACCATGGACTTTTACTATACCATTTGAACATGAAAATTAAAAAAAATAAAAAGAAAATGAATAATAATAAACTTAATATATATATATATATATTAAAAAACTATATAATATATTATATTTTCAAAATCATAATATGTTTTCAATATATATATATATTACATATGTCTTTCAAAAACTATGTATATTATATGTTTTCAAAACTATATAACAATATGTTTTAAAACTATACTATATATTTTCAAAAACTATATATTATGTGTTTTTATAACTATATAATATGTTTTCAAAAACTATACTATATGTTTTAAAACTATACTATATATTTTCAAAATCTATATATTATATGTTTTTTCTAAACTATATAACATGTTTTCAAAAACTATACTATATGTTTTTAAAAACTACACTATATATTTTCAAAAATCATATATTTTTTTTGACTAAACTATATATTATATATTATCATATATTCTATATACTATAAATATAAAAAATTATAAAGTCTCGGACGAAAATGAGTGTCTACAACTGCCCCTCTTTGCCCGTTATCATGCAACGAGAATAGAGCAAAGATAAAAGACACTATTTTCATTCACCACGGATGGGTTGCTGAGTCCAATATCCTCCATTGATGAGTTGAAATTCGACTTGAAGATTTAAGTTCGAAATAGCTCCCTGATATTGAATTACGGGTGACTCCTTTGTCGTGAAGTTAAGTCGACTTTGAAATGTCTTTGAGCACGATATCCTTCGTCATGAAGTTGAAATCGAGGTTGAACCCTTCAACGTGAAGTCGAGTTAATCTTGAATGTCTCGAGCATGATATCCTTTGTTGTGAAGTTGAAATCTAGTTCGATGCATGGGTTAGGCGAAGATTCCTTGCCATTAAGCGAAGATTCCTCGCCATTAAGCGAAGATTCCTCGCCATTAAGTTAAGATAAACCATAGTTAATTTTGGGTCTTCTTCTAGTCTAAAGTCCTTCATCGTGAAGATGAAATTTAACTAGACGACCTTAGTTGAGAAATAGTTCTTCGTCGTTGAGTTGAACTATGATGTAGATGACTCATTCACCGTGAAGTTGAGGCGATCTCTTGGGCACGATATTCATCGTCGTGAAGTTGAAATCGTAGGTGACTCATTCATTGTGAAGTTGAGTCCCAATAGAATGTTACCATATATTATTTTTTTGACAAAACTATATATTATATATTATCATATATTCTATATACTATAAATATAAAAATCATAAAGTCTCAGACGAAAATGAGTGTCTACAGCTGCCCTCTTTTCCCGTTGTCGTGCAACGAGAATAAGGCAAAGATAAAATACACTATTTTCATTCACCACGGATGGGTCGCTGAGTCCAATATCCTCCATTGATGAGTTGAAATTTGACTTGAAGATTTAAGTTCGAAGTAGCTCCCTGATATTATATTACGGGTGACTCCTTCGTCGTGAAGTTGAGTCGACTTTGAAATGTCTTTGAGCACGATATCCTTCGTCATGAAGTTGAAATCAAGGTTGATCCCTTCAACTTGAAGTCAAGTTAATCTTGAATTTATCGAGCATGATATCTTTCATTGTGAAGTTGAAATCTAGTTCGATGTCTGGGTTAGGCGAAAATTCCTCGCCATTAAGTTAATATAAACCATAGTTAATTTTGGGTCTTCTTCTAGTCTAATGTCCTTCATCGTGAAGATGAAATTTAACTAGACGAAC
This sequence comes from Hibiscus syriacus, assembly GCF_006381635.1. Lineage (NCBI taxonomy): Eukaryota > Viridiplantae > Streptophyta > Magnoliopsida > Malvales > Malvaceae > Hibiscus > Hibiscus syriacus. The sequence continues at coordinate 726,940 of NW_024063213.1, forward strand.
TTAGTTAAGAAATAGTTCCTCGTCGTTGAGTTGAACTATGATGTAGATGACTCATTCACCATGAAGTTGAGTCGATCTCTTGGGCACGATATCCATCGTCGTGAAGTTGAAATTGTAGGTGACTCATTCGTTGTGAAGTTGAGTCCCAATATATTATTTTTCTGAGCCATATATCATTCGTTGTGAAGTTGATATCCAACTTGAATGTTCTTTTAGTTAAATATCATTCATTACAAAGTTGAAATTGACTCTTACAAGAAAAATCTGTAAAATTATGCATGCGTACGATGCTATGGATGTAATTTTCTTATGGATGCCTAAAATGCATATGAAAAATATGCTATTTTAGGACTTTAGAGAGAAATCTCAATCTCTTGTTGCCAGTCTTGATTTTTTTGATGTTTATTGATTCTTGCCAATCTTGATTTTCTGATTCTTGGTTATGGATTCTCTAATCTTTAGTAGATTTTGATCTGATACCCTCTTTGGGATTTTTATTTCATAAAGAAGTCTTAATTTTCTTTTGTCAATTTCGATTTGGATGTCTCATGATCTTTAATCAATGTCTTTCCTTGAACTAGAGCCCATGTCATTCTTTCGAGTATTGTGCAAGAAACTCTATCAGTTTCCAAGCACCATTATTTTTCAGGAAATCTTTGTGCAATAATACACAATTATCCTTTTCAAGGTGAATACATCATTCTTATTTAAATTCAATATAAGATGCTAGGAAATTGATTTCTCTCATATAAATGACAATATTTATTTAAGGGAAAAAATACATGGCAAACATTCTTAAAAAGAAGATATTCAGAAAAAATACAAATAGGCCCTAGATCCCGAAAATGTGGATGTCTTTGAACTGGAACACCGTTAGATAACTTTGAGTGTAGCTTTTGTCGATGGGATTCCAAAGGTTGTGACAATGTTCGGAAGAGTGCAAAATCCCTCCCAAATTATTAAGTCTCCGGAGACGTGGATGTCGTGATGCTTTATTGCTTTTATCGAGGACCTCCCCGTGAGCGAATCTCAGATCATTATCCAAGCCTCCCTTTCGAGTTTTCATCTTTGATCCTCCCTTGGTTTCAAGACACCTTTTGCGGGTTTTCATATTTGACCCACCCTTTTATTTTTATATTTCTTTTTGTTTCTTTGTTTTTTCTTTTTAAATTTAGAGCGCCCTTTTGGGTTTTCACTCTAAGCTTTTTTTTAATCTCCGACTTAATGCGCCTTTTCGGGTTTTCACCGTAAGTGAAACATCTTTTGACCGTATCAGAGTTAACAGGATTGGGTAGTTCGGGACCGTCTATTTCAGTCAAGATTAGTGCTCCTCCGAAGAAAGCCTTTTTTACGACATAAGGCCCTTCCCAATTCGACATCCACTTTCTTCTGAAGTCTTTTTGAATTGGTCAAATCTTTTTCAGTATGAGATCTTCTTCATGAAATATTCTTGGATGCACTTTCTTGTTGTGTGCTCGAATCATTCGTTTTTGGTAGAGTCGACCATGGTGAATGACTTTCAACCTCTTTTCTTCTATTAAGTTCAGTTGAACATAACGAGTTTGTGCCCATTTTGCATCATCTAGCTTTACTTCTGATAAGGAGCATTTCTGGCCTCATCCTCCTTAATTTTTGCTGTACAGGTTGGCTTTCTAGCTTGATTGGTAATTTATGGACTACCATATCCTTTTCTAGCCTAGACATGTCTTGGTATGACTATGCAAACACATACTTGTACTCCTGAAGTAAGTCTATCAAGCTTTGCCTCGCTTTGGACGAAAGTGTTGTGCAAATTTTAACCTCATTCATTTCCTCTTCAGTGCCTAAATTCAAAATTTCAATTTTCTCTTCATGGGGCAAATTTTTTTTCTCTTTCCACCGTTCTTAATAGCTCGGGAGGTAAGTTGCACTTTTTTTTATTGTCACATTCATCGATTTCCCCTAAACACTTGGGCTGATCAAAATCGATCTCCGGGTCAGAATCATCATTGTCCTCATCATTAATATCCAAAGATCTGAAAGGAAAGAGAGAAAATATATATATATATATATATATGTTAGAGGAAAATATCCGACATAGAATGCAGAAACAAATGTTTTATATGGATAGAAAAAGAAGTGAAAGGAAAAAATGTTTGCCAAAAAGGAAAATTGCATCTTTTATTGAAATATAAATAAAAATAATTCATTAACCCTTACAAAAGATTACCTATTGCCCCTGGTATAGGCAAATAGGGAAAGTTTGAGTATTACTCTGAAAGAGCTTTGAAAACCACATATAGTTCTTCAGCAGTCCAGTTGTTAAGCACGAACCCCGACGGTAATGGACAAATTTCAGATCTATCAACTTCCTCAGTGTCATCCATTGTTATGAGATTGATACTTAAGTTTTTCAGAGCTTTCTCCAGATCAGATAAGGCCATCATTGTTTCTCCTTCAAACACATAACCATAAGACTTGAATGTATTGTGAAGAGGTGGAAAAACCATTGGTTCCTATTGAATTTCTTCCTCAGTCAATCTTGACCTTATTCTTTCTTGGTATTCTAAATTTCCTTATTTCTCTATTGATGACTGGGATAATATCCAAGCCCAAATTGATCCAGCTTGGTAACAGGGAAAATGGGGTTGATTCTTTCTTGTAGAGAACTCTCGAACACTCTTCTTATCTTTCCACCTCTCCTCAAAGTCTGATGCTTGATTTCTATCTTGGTGCATTCTAAGAGTCTAGGTTTGAGAATCTTACCCCTTTTGGCCACAAATATGGTATTGACAAACTCCAATGATCGGAAAGAACACTCTAGATCCTCCTCATTTACATCTATGCAAGGGGCACGCTTGCCACTATGTCTTCTTCATCATTGATGATTACAAAAGCCCCGTCAATAACAAACTTGACTTTCTGGAGTAGTGTTGATGATACTGCCCTATCTTAATGAATCTATGGACTTCTAAAAGGAAGTTGTATGAAGGCATAATGTCCATCACTAAGAACTCTACGTTATAAGTGGCAGGCCCAATGGTAAATTATTCTTCAATTTTGCTGAGCACCTCCCTCTTTATTCCGTAAAATGCTCGAACCACACCTTGGCATATTTTTATGTGGGAAGTATCCATTGTTATCCCCTTGTAATGAGTAGTGATATGTAATGCTTTGGCTTGACCCCTTCCTCCAGACAGAATCTCATTATCAGAGATTGAGATAAGGTTATCAGTTTGAATATTGTTAACCAGTCGATCCATCTTATTGACCGGTATGTACTTTGGTATAAATGTCTAATTTAAGACCTTTAGGAGTTTCTCTTTGTGCACTTTCGAACTTAGCAGTAGTACCAACATTGATATACGTGCTGGTAGGTTATTTAATTTTTCCACGATGTTATATTCATTGTGCTTTAGAAACTTTAAGAACTCGACAACTTCCTCATCTTTTATGGGCTCGTTCACTGTCGATTCATCCCCTTTGAATGGTTCAAGTTTTCTCTGGGTAAGCTAGATTTTTGGGAGTAACACTTTACAATTGAATGCCCCACTTCATTGACGTATGTTACAGAGCTTACTTGACATCCATACTTCTAAGGCACTTGTTTGCTATCTTTATAAGGGAAGGGTCTTGGTGCTACAATTACCACTTTTGCCAGCGCCTTGCTTGTCATCCTCACCTTGGGGGTGATTATCAAAGAGTGACCTGCGCTGTATCCCTTGTCAGATGAATCTCCAATCGCATAGACATCTAATTCTGGAGTGTCCTTGACTTCCTCGTAGAATCCCAACTCTTTTCTTTCCATCACTAGCTGGATCAAGGTCTTAAATTCAGAGTATTCTTGCACATCATGTCTTTCTTCATTATGATAACAATAATGCTTGCTACTTTCGTATTCTAATATGCTAGAATACGGTGCAAGAAATCTTGTCTTTACCATTTGCCTCCATACCCAAGCTAAAGGATATTTCATTTCAGAAACTTTGGTCTTGAACCTCCTTCATCTCTCATTGATGATTACATTAACCCTATTTTCTTGGTGGTTATACAAAGGGTTATGTGCAACGTTGGGTGATTCTAAGTTGTTGAAATGAATCCAGTTTCTGTTGCGCATATGTGGAACAATTCTCTTGAAGGCAAGGCAGTTTTCAATAGCATGCCCCGGGACACCACTATGATACTCACAATGTGTGTTTTCATCATACCACTTGGGATATGGTGGTTTTAGTGGTTCTAATGGGTATGGTGACACCACATGTTTTTTGAAAAACTGCTAGTAAAGTTCCTTGTACGTTATGAGAATTGGATCGAAACACATATTTTCTCTCTTTGTTTCCCTCGTATCTTGTCTAGAAGTACATGACGGTACAACTGCAGTTGGTTTTAATTTAGAGATTGTAACACTTTTACTGGTGTTAAAAGTATTGGTATTGTTGATCTCTCATTCTCTATCTTTCATAGAAGGTATTCTACTTGACTCTCCTCCTTTAATCTTCTCTTGCTTAATGTCGTTTCCACCATCTCTCCGACCATATCCAAATTAGAGAAATCTTCGGACGTAATCACAACCAGATGCCCAAAGAAATGATCCTTCAAAGTATGTACGAAAAGATTCCTTATCTCATTTTCATCCAAAGATGGATAAACCTATGCAGCTAAATCCCTCCATTGCTGTGCATACTTCCCGAAAGTTTCATTGTGCTTCTTCTCCATACTTTGTAGCATGGTCTCATGTCATTTACATGCTTGTATTACTACAAAAACGATTTGGCAAGATCTTTCCATGTCCTGATATGTGAACGATTTAGCTAATTGTACCACCAGATGGTTGAACCTGCCAAGCTCTCCTAGAAACAATGAATCAAAAACTGGTCATTCCCAAGATATCCTGTCATCTTTTGATAGAAAATGGTAATGTGAGATGAGGGGAAACTATTCCCATCAAACTTCTCGAAATCTTTGACTTTAAACTTAGGAGGAAGAAGCAAATCTATGACCAAACTTAGTTCTAGAGCGTCAACTCCATAATAAATGTCTTCTCCTGTAACTGTCTTCATTTGATCTTTCAACTGCTTGATATTTTCCTTTATTTTCTTTGCTTTGTCTTCCTCATCAAAATCCAGAATGCGATAATCATCCGGGTTATTCTAGGGGTTGGTTACAGAGGCGTGTGATTTTGCAGCAGACGAAGCTTGCACTTTTGTAGCAGATGAAGCTTGTGCTTTTGCAGTAGATGAGTCCCTTAAAGGCCTGGTAAGATTCCAGGTGAGATAACCAATTACAGAGTATGTAGTACAAATACCTCTTCGGATGCTCCTTCCCCAGAGGCACTCATTTGATTTATGCTAGATAACTTTGCAACGATCTGATCAACCAGTGACTCTTGGTTCCTGGTGATAGAATCCAAGGTATTTTGATTATTCTGGCTCATTTTCTCCTAAAGCTCTTTTTGCAATTTTAGCATATTTTTATCAAGATGAGCGATCTTAGCTTCCATCTTCTTCTTCTTTGAACATGTATTGTGAGGATGAGGTCTGTTCAGTGCTTGATGAGGTGTGTCCAATATTTGTTCGTTTATTTGATGAGACATTTTCTGTTAGTTAATTTGAATTTGAAGAAATGAAAAAAATACAAAGAATATGAAAAAATGCATGATGCATAAAATCTCAGAGGCTGTAACACCCCCAACCCGTATCCAACCCGGATCCGAGTCCGAGGTATCACATTGACTTTTCAAAACTTTTGCTTGTACAAAATTAGTGAATAATTTAAAACTTTTTATAACATATAACTTATTCAAAATGTTTATAAAACTATTCAAAGCTTATACAATACATTATTTTGAATACATGCCAACTAAAACTTTAGTTGTTAACATACATATTATTCATCTTTCTTCTGATCTGACCTTTGGTAAGGGGAACTGACCTGTCTTGCTCCACATTGCTCTTTACTCTTCTCACTTCTGTAACCTACGTGTGAAACAATCACACGCTAAGTCTATGACTTAGTGAGGCAATAAACATATAATGTAAACATTTACTAGTAATCATTTCTTACAACTCATATACTGTTATTATCATTCATATCTCTTATCTCATGTTCCTATGATCTTTTATGTCCATATTATATATCTGATAGACTTGTTATTATATCATCATGTCAATCAATTATACTCATTCACATATACCTTAACAGGTACTCACGTATACATATAACATATATATATATCATGTCATGTAAAACATATATCCTATCGTAAATCAAACACACAAGCAACTATATCATCATCTTCATTCTTATCACTATCATTGATTCCTTTTATCGTATAATCTTATAATTACCATTTGTACCATCATATATAACACATAACCTTTCATAAGGAAGCAAACATATCATCATATCCAGTTTATTAATATTATCTCTTTATTAGCCCATGGTACACATGTGAGAACTGTAGATACGTGAGTCTATTGAGGTTGTGCACCACTATGCTGTCACCACAGCTCGTATAAATATCCCGAAGGACCCTATCCAAAGGTCACAAAGACCCCGATAACTATCCAGAGGTCATAAAGAACCTCGGCAACTGTCCATAGGTCCCGACGAACCTAGGTAAACTGTCCATAGGTCCCGAAGAACCTAGGTAATCTGTCCATATGTCTCGAAAGACATAGGTAAACCCTCGACTCTTGGCATGCCAACTATACCCCTAGCTCTCATATCACATAACATGGGCATTATCATTTATAACATTTCATATCACTTGTTATTTCTCTTCTGTCACATACCACATGTATGTGTAACCATATATATCATATCGTATCACATGTATCACAAGTGCATGTATTCACGTAGATCGTTTCATATGACTTATATCATTTCTCATTTGTTCATGTAACTCGCATGTCATATCATGTAACATATAACACATATACCCATAACTTCATATCACATATTTATATCAATTCACACTTAGTCACATGAGTCATTTTTTCATAACATATATATTCTCATATAACCTATGACTTATTATCAAGTACTCAATTAATGTTCCTATATGGTTCCATCTTTATCATATAACCTATGAGCTATTCTTATATTACCCTATATCAACCATACTTTGTTTATCTCACTTTTCATATCATTCATTTATCACATATATGTCACTTATCACTTATCACATAGTTTACATCCTATGATCATAGAATCATATCAATAACACATATACTCATGCACACATATAAATCATAACAAACACATACCTCTATGAATTCATGCATTTTACTATTGGAAATAGACTTATCATAAGTCTTATTTTCCATTTAACATCATATACTAAATAATGTGCACTCACCTTGGCCTCACTAAGTTTCAATCCACTTTATGATTTCCTCTCTTCCGATCGAATCTTAACTTGATACACAACCTGGAACTTGTTCATGTTCGATATCTACATAATTATACATTGATACATATCAATATCCCATTGTTATAATCTAATCTATCATTTTCTTAGACCAGAAGAAATGTCAATTTCAATTTCCCCTTGAAGTGCATCGATGCATGCTACAGTGCATCGATGCATTCTTTAACATGTGCATCGATGCATTCTTTAACATGTGCATCGATGCACTACCCATGCATCGATACACAAATTACCTTCGATGTTTTCATTTTAAAGGGATGCATCGATGCACTCCTTATGCATCGATGCACCATTTGCATTCGATGTTTCTTCTTTAAAGAGTGCATCGATGCACATTGAATGTGCATCGATACACCTTGCCCAGAATTTGCATTTTAAGCCCAAAAATCCATTTAATTCAACTCAAATGCTTCACATTTCATCCCCTTTCATATTCCTTACTTACATATACATATTTGCCCTCATTTCTACTCAATAATCACTTCTTTAACCTCCATATCCTATTCTTCTTAAGAAATTCAAGAATCATACCCAAATTTTAACATGTTACAAATCCAATTCTAATACTTCATACATGTTAATTAGATTGATGACAAGTCAAATTCACTTTAAAACCTCATTAAAGAACCCTCTTTCAAGATTTCACTTATTCTTATCTTTTCTTTAATCCCCTCTATTCTCTTCATCTTATTGTTTCAAGATAATTTAAGCTCTTCTTATGCTTAATTATCACCTAATAATCAAAACTCAACCTTAAATTTCAGCTAATAATCAACAAATAAAGAAACTCACATTTGCCTAGCTTGAGCAAGTTGGAGAAGAAGAAAGCAAGTGAAGAAGAAGAGAGTTTTCATCTTCCTCTCCCCCACGTGTTAATCTCCTAATAAAGGGGATAAAATATCTTTCCTTGTCAATTGACTATTTTACCCTTTACTTCATTTAATAATTACCAATAACTTTTATGATTTATTTCCAAATAAATCATTGAACTAATCCATGGTTCTACTCTAGTCACCAAATTCTGAAACTTTACAATTTGATCACTAACCCGGTATTGAGGATGTTGCAGAGGCATTGATCCAAAACGTGTATGTTATTATAAATAGTCTTTATTGGGAAAAAATGTTATTTCTAAGAGACCAAAAAACAATTCAAAGGTACATGCTAGCTAGATCTTCTAGACTCCGAACGACTTCTAATATGTTGACAAGTCTTCTTTCTTCTTTTTTCACTAGCTAAATACCTTGTCGAATTACCCCGACTTCTCTTGCCAAACCATGCAAGTGGTGTGCCGCTTTCTGTACCTTCCCTAAGAAGTCCTGAATGACTGTATCTCTAGCATTCACCCTTTGTTGAGCTTTTTCCCAACGAAAACTTCATTGGAGTTCTCCATCAAAAGGAACTATTTGGAGCTCATTTGCTTACTTTTTGAACTTATCCACGATGACCTCCAATTCATATATAGTTTTTCCATCATGTTCCTGCTGCTTTTGAAGGGATCTTTTCAAATCAATTATCGTAGCCTTCAACCACTTGTTATGGTGTTGACTTTCGGATAACTGTTTTTTGGGAAGTCTTTAACTTGTCATCTTGTCCTTTAATTTTTTTTTCAGGTTGTCGGTTTCGTTTTTCCAATACTCGGAAGATCTTTCAGGCTTGCATTTTTCTGGACATGCTCTTGATATCCTTTTCTCAAATCTTCCAGCTCAAAACAAAGTTTATACCCTTTTTCTATAATCTTACAACTCAAAAATAGATTTTCCTCTATTCTTTTTCTAATATGTCTTCTCGATCGTTTTGAGTATCGGCATCTAGGTTCAATTAGAATTTTTCAGCTTCTAGCTCTCTCAACCTTTGCTTCAGTCATTCCTTTTTCAACTTCGAATTCCTTCTTTGCTATTTCCAACTCATAGGGGATTGGTTTAAGATGCTCTTCAATAGTCTGAACATGTTCATGTTCTGGTATGAGAACATTGTAATTTCTCCTTAACTTCATTTATTTTATATAGTCTTGAGTAAGCATGTCTTTGGCAGCCACAACATCTGTACGAAATATCTTCTTCCATAACTCGACTATATCTTTGAGCTTCTTCTTGTAATTATCTTCATGATATGAGGACTCAGATCTAGATATTTTATGTGTAACTGAGACAAACTGACGTGCCCTATACTACCGAAGTGCTAGGAGTGGATAATAACAAACTCCTCCCCACAGCTCGAGTAACATTATTACGACTGAATCTTCACACTGATACTGAATGTCACTATGAGTTAACCAAGGGGCTCTCCATACAATGTCCCTGTCCTGGAGGTGCATAAATACCTTCACCCACATTTCCTTTGGAACACCTTTTCGCCATTTTTGTGTAAGAAATTCCTCCAAGAGTGATGTCACTTCCCAAACATCGGGTTAGTGACCAAATTGTGAGATATTAGAATTCAATGACTAAATTAGATAAATTGAAAAGTTTAGAGACTTAATTGAAATATTTTATGTAGGATAGTTTAGCAAAGAATGAGGAATAAAAGGGCACATTGGTCATTTGAGCAAGGAAATAATTAAAAATTGGTTGTGGTTATTTTATAACCACGTGGAGTTCATAATTTGGTGAAAAACAAAAGTTCCAGACATCTCTTCATCTTTTTTCCTTCTCTAGCCGTGACCTCCATAAGCTAAGGTGAGTTTTCTTGTAAGTTGATTATTCGTTGAATTTAATTTTGGTTTATGATCCTTAGAGGATAATTAAGCTTAAGGAAAACTTAAGTTGTCCTAAAACTATAAGATGAAAGAGTTAGGAATGATTAAAGATAAGGGGTCTTTAAATAAAGTCTTGGGAGAGAGGTAACAATAGATTTTGAGACTGGAATTGACTTGTCAATAGTGAGAATAAGAAGTAATAAGTGTTAGAAATGAGTTTGGATTATGTTAACAAATTTTTAAGATTCTTGGTTTTAAGAATTTGAATGAGATATTGAAGTTAATAAGGTGTTAAAATGATAAAAGATAGTTAAAGTGCTTGTAGTTGGGTTTGGTGGTATGAAAGGAACTTAAAAGTGGAAATTAAGTGATGTGTTGATAATATTCGGATGTTGGGAGTATGTTATGGGTTGGTAATATCAGTACTCGATGAACAAGTACCGATACTACAAAGTTATTGTAGGTTATAATATTCATGCAGTATCGATACCCGAAGGATATTTTAGACAACATCTTCATGGGGTATCTATACTTAAGGTGGAGTATCGATACTAAGGGTACCAATACTATTAGACCAATATCGATACCATTTTTGAAATAAGGATCACATAATAGAAAATGGGTATCGATACCAAGATGTATCGGTACCATTCATAGGGTACCGATACCACTCAAAGAGGAAAATCGAATTAAGCCTTTCTTTTAAGTTAAGTTATTAAGGATCGAATTATGATACTTAGGATTCTGATATGCATATTAAATGTATGATTATGTAGATACCGAGTATAAACAAGTTCCGGGACAGTTGACAAGTAAGATCGATCGAGGAAAAGACAAAGAGATATAGGTGTTGCTTGGAATAGTTAGGTGATAACTCCGTAAAAGGTCACATTTTGAGACCTTTTCACTTAAGTTATTGAGTGTCTAATAGCTCATTTAGGACCATGTAGATGCATTTAGAAGCATTTAGTTGCATGTGGTGGAATTCAGTATGCCGCGGCATTTTATTTTTAAAGCGGTGCTGCCTTATGGGAAAGGTGCTTGTCTGATGATGTGCATGTTTTAAAAGTAATGAAAAGAGGAAAAGAAATGCCATGATATAAGTATATTGCTAAGCAGAATAAAAATGCCAAGTTCAACCGGCATTTCAAAAGTGCTTAAAGTGCGAGAAGATATTTTTGAAGCCAGTTGTATCCGACTCTCCGAGAGCTCTGCCCGAGAAATCTACCTCGAAGACCCGCCTGAAGGGACCGATGCTACAACCGCCAGTCCTACTGTTGACGCCTTCTGACCCTATAGATCATGTTTGTCCTTGGGCGCCTGCAACGGGATTATGTTGGTCACTCAGACAGCTACCCAGGCTATATCATTGCCTGTTCATCCCGACTCCCAAGCAACTGAACCATGGTTTTGGGATTCCCTAGGAAAGTCAACAACAAGTCCTAGGATTAATTTTCCCCTATAAATAGAGGATGAAGCCACAATGTTAGAGACTTTGGTTCCACGACGTTTTAAGCTTAAATAGAGAGGGAAATCTGTCTATCCTTTTCTCTATCAATCCTACTTGCCGTGGCATTTCTCTGTGATAAGCCTGAGGGAGTGGCGTTCTAGGCATCCGAGAGGAGCTAGTTCGTTTGGGGCAGTTCATGGTGGTCGAGGGAAGCTCCGATAGTACACGTCGAAGGCTTTTTCTCCTTCCCTTAGTTATTTGCTTTCATATTTTGTTATTGGGTTGTAAGGAACGGATGAAACTTGCTTTGTGCTTGTTTATTTCGAACCCACCATGAACTAAACCTATTTGGTGGGAGTTCACTTGGATGTTTAAGTGTTATTTTAATGAATGGTTTCTTTTCTATGCTATAATCTATTTTGTTTATGAAACTTAGTGCCTTAAGGTTATAGGAGCTACGAGAGTAGCCATTCCTTAGGAGATTCTTTGGGTTCGAGAGAATACCGAGATAACACATCCTTAGTATTCGAGAGAAACTAGGGAGGAGCTGCATAAACAAGGGGTTCTAGGTAGTACTAGACCTAATCCACCTTAGAGATAGGTTAGGATTTCATTTGACTAAAAGGAGTTGTGCATGAACGATAGATTAGATGTTAATGCTACCGCAAAAAGGTATTGCGAGACATATTCTGTTATCTGGACCAATAGGATCACTGCAGGGGTTTACGCAAACCGGTTTTACTAGGGCATCTTCAATCTGTCGAGTCCCTTACTATAGATAACATAGGGCACCTTAGTATACTCTGTCGGGCAGAAGATGCATAGAGATAAGATCATTCCGAGAAGTAAACTTAGGTTTTCCAGAGTGACTCCAATCACTCATTCGCATAGTAGGTTGTCGTGCGAGAAAGACAAAGTCCTACTAATCAAATCGTATATTTACATTTCATTTTGCCTTGACATTTCCATTTGTTTGCACTCAACACAATTTAATTTGCCACGAAATCTCCATCCACTTTGCCACGACATATCCATTTGCTACCATACCACCATTCCATTTCCACAACATCCATCTCATTTTGCCACATCATTATCATTTGTACATACCATCACTAACTTTACTTAGGTGACAAAGTAAAGTACTTTGATAGAACTTATTCGACTTCCTCCAATCCCTGTGGAGACGATACTCACTTATCACTGTATTACTTGTTTGATTGTGTATACTTGCACATATATCCGTACTTATTTTATAGTACCCACAAGAGCGGACAAGTTTTTGGCACCGTTGCCGGGGATTGGCAACTAAAGTTAATTTGTTTTGTCAAAGCATTTTATTTTACTTGTTCAGTTTTTTGTATAGTTTTACTTGTTATTTTCCTTGTCTTTTTCAGGTTTTTATTTTACATGCTCAAGCAAATATGTATCAGATCAGAAATCAAGGAATTGGTCAAGAGGAATATCAGAATATCGAGGAAATTCCGAATGCAGGGAATGCAGCTAGGCCTCGTACTATTCGATATCATTTAAACCTTATCATGGACGACCTAAATCCTGGAATTGTGGTACCCATGATTCAGGCAACCGACTTTGAGCTCAAACCGGCTATGTTCGACATGTTGGACTTTATTGGACAGTTTGGTGGTACTCCTCAGGAGGATGGAAGGCAATATGTTCGGGAATTTTTAGAGGTCTGTGACTCATTTCGACAACAAGGTGTGCATGAAGATGTGTTGAAATTGAAGTTATTTCCATATTCTTTGAAAGATCACGCCAGGGCATGACTCAATGGATTACCTTCCGGCTCGATAAGATCTTGGATTGACTTGTGCAAAAAATTTTGCTATGGCATAATCAACCCAATATGAACAACCATCTTAGAAATGCCATAGAATCTTTTCACCAAGGTGATGAAGAGTCAATGTATGAGTGATGGGATCGATACAAAAGTTTGCTTCGCAAGTGCCCTAATCATGGATTTCACGACTGGACTCAAGTTGTGATGTTCTACAATGGAGTCAATGCACCCACGAGGATGATGCTAGATGCCTCGGTAAATGGGACATTACTTGACAAATCACCAGCAGAGGCATTTGAAATTCTGGATAGGATTGCCACCAACAATTACCAATTTTCATCTAAAGGCTTGGCCTTGGGCGAAAATCACATGGAGCTTTCGAGCTAGATTCTAAGGATTCGGTGTCTGCCCAACTTGATGCTATCACCAATATGTTGAAGAATTTGCAAAGGCCAAGTGAGGTGAGAGAAGTGAAGACATCCAGTTCAACATGTTTATTATGCCATGACAATCACAATGAGAGCGAGTGCCCAACCAATCTGGAATCCATCCACTATGTAGATAACTATAATCGAGGTAACAACAAGCCCTATTATAACAATCTTGGATGGTGTCAGCGTCTAAACTTCTCTTGTGGAAATCAAGGAACCAACAATGATAGTCAGCCCGCTAGGCAGCAGAACTTCAGTGACTCCTAGGGTTTCCAAATGAATATGCAATGGCATAATTCTAATGAGGGAGTATCATCTTCATCTAGAACAAGCTCTTTGGAGACCACAATGCTAGATTTTATAGCAACCACGAAGACCATGTTGCATGACCATGCGACCTCTATAAAAAACCAAGAAGCTTTATTTCAAAGCCATAACTCATCTTTGAGGGCCTTGGAGGGTTAGGTTAGTAAAATTGCCACGAAATTATAGTCTCGCCCACATGGCGGTCTTTCTAGTGATACTGAAGTCACTAAGGCTCAAGACAGGGAGCATTGTGGTACATTCACCTTAAGGAGTGACACCAAAATCTACAAATATACTAAGTTTGGGGGGGTAACACTTGGAGAGACCGGTCATGAGATTGTGCACGAAGATCTGAAGGTGCAAGAAGATTCACATTCACTAGAAAACAATGATGAAGGTTTGAAGAGTGCAGCCAATGAAGACAAGAAAATTTTTTCCACGGCAGAAGAAAAGCCCCCATCAGTAGGAGTTGATGACCAAAGAAAAGCTGCAGAATTTTGTCGCAACAAATTTTTATGCACTGATGATCACTTGAAGCTTGATGGAGAAGATAAAGAGGAGCTCGAGGATATTCCAAAGGAGATGAGTCAGTCTAGCTTACCCATAGCTAGACCAGGTATAAAATTTGAACCTTTGGATTCTATTTAACTCACTTATCCTAAACCCCAAGTGATTGATCATCTGTCTAGGCTAGAAATTATAAAAGAATTAAGGAATGAAATGGAGATTAAGGAAAAATTCCCTAATGAGAAATTATTATTTATCACGGTAATTTTGTGGCATGCTAACATTGTTAATTTTTTCGTTAGTGTTGTTTTGCTTCCTTACTTGACTAGCCTAGAAAAGAACAATGTCATACACGATGGTGGCTACTGCATAGGGATGACCTCGACCTCTCCAATGAATTTGCTGCCCAAATGATTTCAAGTTGCCGTAGCAAAAATGAGTGAAAAAAGATCTTATTCCTCTACCATTCATCTTCACATAGAGAATACTTTGAAGAAGAAATGACTACTGCAAGGGTCCTACAATACAGATGTAAAAGACACGAAATGTCAGGGCAAACTATTTTGAAGGCCTAACTATTATATGTATGGGGCATTTTGGTCTACACTGATGCTCCAATCGAACGAGACAAAAATGCCATAACAATTTGAGATGTTTTGAAAAACACAGACTCTTAAACATGCGAACAAAGGTAAATGCCCTACAGTAGCTGCACCCACTTAGAAAGAAGACTCAATTGGTATTGGCACAAACAATGACATTGCTAATGATGTCCACCCATATGTACAAATGCCACGGCAAATTACAATACTTCTGGCCAATAAGACCCAAGATCAAGTGGCGAATCTGACCAGCAACCTGATGACTTCTTTGCCTATATCATGTGACGGGATGAGGATGTGGCAAAACCTTTATAGGGCTCATTCCGCAGCCCATCGAGTCAACGGAAGAGACACAATCCGAGATTCCATGGCAAACTCCTTTGCGTAGGAGCTGATGCCGCCTGAAGAAGGCATCTAAGCGCACGGAGCCCCAACTCTCAACCGTTCTAGAAGGTCCCAGTACCCCTCCGGCTGCACCCGCCTCTGAATCTGAACATTCCAGCCCCGCCAAACTGAGAAAGCGCACCTGTGGCACGACCGCCGCACCACTACACGCATGAAGTCAAGGTACCTTGCATTGCATTGCATCCATAGCATGTAGTTTCATTTTCCTTAGTTTTAGTAAATATTGGGGATAATGCTTCTCTCAAGTTTGGGGAAGTAGGGTTCTCGCATCATTGCATGATAGTATTTGTAAAATAAATATGCCATGATATTAGTAAGTGTTTGAATAGTTTTATGGAATTAGTTAAGGATGCCCGATGATGATGAATTCTTGATGGCTAGGATAGAATGTACATGACTGGTTGAGGATGATAGAACCAACTCTAGGACTTACTTCTTTGAAATCCTTGAATACACGATTGTATTTTTTCCATGCTTGAGAAACTTAGAAATTTTTATAAGAGAATTCTTAAATGTCGTGGCATAAAATTTTGAACAATGAAAAACCCACTAAAAAAATTGAAATGAAGAGAAATTATAAATAAATGCCTCGGCATATCTGTAGAGGGACACTCCGCTATGCCATGACATATGAGTGAATGAAAGTAGTCACAGGATGACTCTACCTGACTAGCTCGGGGGTGGAAGGTATGCTCCCTTTCATCTAGAGTGTGGGATGGTAGAGTGATAGGCTGACTCTCCTCGTAGTAGAAATAAAGGAAAGTAAACAAGGTGGGAGTAAAAACACTTTCTAAATGTCATGGCAAATTAAGAAAGCTTGCTTAGAAAATTTTTAAGTTTGTTAAGCATAGACTAGATACAAACACGCATACACCCACACAAAGAATCTTTCCCTAGGGGACAGTACTAGATTTCTCGACCTAGTCTAACATGTTGAAGCCATATGTGTTGAGGGCTGAAATTTTATCCCATAAGACTATTCTGCTTCTGAACTTGTCATTGTATTTTTGTTTTGCTTATTACTATCCATTGCTTGAGGACAAACAATAGCTTAAGTTTGGGGGTGTGATAACTCCGTAAAAGGTCATATTTTGGGACCTTTTCACTTAAGTTATTGAGTGTCTAATAGCTCATTTAGGACCATATAGATGCATTTAGAAGCATTTAGTTGCATGTGATGGAATTCAATATACCGTAGCATTTTATTTTTAAAGCGGTGTTGCCTTATGGGAAAGGTGCTTGTCTGATGATGTGCAAGTTTTGAAAGCAATGAAAAGAGGAAAAGAAATGCCATGACATAAGGATATTGCTGAGCAGAATGAAAATGCCAAGTTCAACCAGCATTTCGAAAGCGCTTAAAGTGCTAAGAAAATATTTTTGAAGCCAGCTGTATCCGACTCTCCGAGAGCTCTGCCCGAGAAATCTACCTCGAAGATCCACCTGGAGGGACCAACGCTGCAACTGTCGGTTCTGCTGCTGATGCCGCCTGACCCTGCAGATCCTGTCTGTCTTTGGGCGCCTGTAACAAGATTATGCTGGTCACTAAGCCAGCTACCCAGGCTGTATCATAGCATGTTCAGCCTAACTCCCAAGCAACTTAACTATGGTTTTGGGGTTCCCTAGGAAAGTCAACACCAAGTCCTAGATTAATTTCCCCTATAAATAAAGGATGAAGTCACAATGTTAGAGACTTTGGTTCCATAACGTTTTAAGCTTAAATAGATAGAGAAAAAAGTCTCTCATTTTCTTTGTCAATCCTACTTGTTGTGGCATTTCTCCATGAAAAGCCTGAGGGAGTGGCGTTCTAGGCATCCGAGAGGAGCTAGTTCGCTGGGGGCAGTTCGTGGTGGTCGAAGGAAGCTCCGGCAGTGCACGTCGAAGGTTTTTTCTCATTCCCTTAGTTCTTTTCTTTCATATTTTGTTATTGGGTTGTAAGGAACGAATGAAACTTACTTTGTGCTTGTTTATTTTGAACCCCACCATGAACTAAACCTATTTAGTGGGAGTTCACTTGGATGTTTAAGTGTTACTTTAATGAATGGTTGCTTTTCTATGCTATAATCTATTTTGTTTATGAAACTTAGTGCCTTAAGGTTATAGGAGCTACGAGAGTAGCTATTCCTTAGGAGATTCTTTGGGTTCGAGAGAATACCAAGATAACACATCCTTAGTGTTCGAGAGAAACTAGGGAGGAGCTACATAAACAAGGGGTTCTAGGTAGTAACTAGACCTAATCCACCTTAGAGATAAGGTTAGGATTTCATTCGACTAAAAGGAGTTGTGCATGAACGATAGGTTAGATGTTAATGCTACCGCAAAAAGGTATTGCCGAGATATATCCTGTTATCTGGACCAATAGGATTACTGCAGGGGTTTACGCTAACCGGTTTTGCTAGGGCATCTTCAATCTGTCGAGTCCCTTACTAGAGATAGCATAGGGCACCTTAGTATACTCTGTCGGGCAGAAGAGGCATAGAGATAATATCATTCCGAGAAGTAAACTTAGGTTTTCCAGAGTGACTCCCATCACTCATTCCCATAGTAGTTTGTCGTGTGAGAAAGATAAAGTCCTATTAATCAAATCGTATATTTACATTTCATTTTGCCTTGACATTTCCATTTGTTTGCACTCAACATAATTTAATTTGCCACAAAATTTTCATCCACTTTTCCACGACATATTCATTTGCTACCATACCACCATTCCATTTCCACAACATCCATCTCATTTTGCCACATCATTATCATTTGTACATACCATCACTAACTTTACTTAGGTGACAAAGTAAAGCGCTTTGATAGAACTTATTCGACTTCCTCCAATCCTTGTGGAGACGATACTCACTTATCACTGTATTACTTATTCGATTGTGTATACTTGCACATATATCCGCACTCATTTATAGTACCCACAAGAGCGGACATGAGGCTAAAATGAGTCCATACTTATAGAATATATATAGTATGATATTAAAATTAGACTTGTGATAAGTCTAGTTCCAACATATTTAATACATGATTGCATAAGTAGAAGCATAATCATAAATGGTAGGGTGTAAACATGTCTTGATTTCATTACACGATATGATATATGTCACAAACTCATATGATATGCATTATAAGATAATGATCTAAGTGAATATGCATGAGAAATTTACATGAACTATGTGATAAAAGCTACAAACTTATATGTCTATAAGATATAAACTATGTGAATTGTGAAAAGTCCATGTTATGTAGATGAGAGCTATATGTATAATTGGCATGCCAAGAGTCGAGGGTTCTGCGTGGTCATTCGGGACATATAATAATCCTTTGGAACATATATACGAGTCTTTGAGACATATATTTGGTCATTTAGAATATATATATGGTTCTTAAGGAGATTTTTATGTGGTCATTCGAGACATTTTATATGGAACTTAGGTGCATTCATTCGCGTCACTTCGGTGTATTTCTACGTGGAACTTCGGTGCATTTTATACGAGTTGTGGTGACAACATTTATGCACAACCTCAATGCACTCACATACCTTTAGTTCTCTGTATTTTATCATTGGCTAATAAAAGATATAATATGAAATAACATTAAATACTGTGATAAGTTACGATGTGTAAAATGCATGATTAAGTAGTTTGCATTGAATGAATATATAATTTCATGTTATTACATTTCATTATAGTATCATTATATATATTGTGCCTCACTAAGCCGATGACTTAGCTTGTGAGTGTTTCACACGTAGGATCAAGAAAATCAACTAAGCAAAGTTAGGCATCTGAGATAACATTACTCCTTCACATATCAGATCAGAAGAAACTTAAACAGTAGGTTATTTTGTTATGAAAATCAATGTTGGCATGTAATAAAAAGTTTAAGTTGTATATGCTCTGATTTTTTGTGAGCTTTTGTATTAAACTCATGTAAATTGTTGGATTTCTTAATATAAGTTTAAATTTTCTACCATTTTGTACAAGTATATTGCTTTGAAAAGTCAATGTGACATGTCAGACTCGTATCCGGGTCAAGTACGGGTTAGGGGTGTTACATTTAATGGTATCAGAGCTATGGTTTAGCCAATTCTAGGCATAAACAAGAGCCTATAGCGTCTTTAAATGTATACATGCCAATAAATAGTGATAACTTATGATCTGATAGAATAATGAGTATGATGTCTTGCTAATAGAATTATCTGGTTATGTTTTATTAGATGTCCGGACACGATAGCTCCCGAAGTGAAGCGGGAGATAATAGGCCAACCGATAGTAGTAATTCACTTGCTCTGGCCAGGCAAGGTGAAAAACAAACACCTCAGGGAGTGCCTGTGCAAGATCAAAATATGTTCTTTAGGACGCTGGACGCTATTCTGATGCGTATCCAACCTCTTGATCCATCAACTCAAAGAATAAATGTGGTGAATGAGTTAAAATGATTGGGAGCATCTGAATTTAAGGGAGAAGTCGAGGAAGGTCCGGTTACGGCCCACTTCTAGCTTAATGATTTAAATATCATGTTGGATAGTCTACATTGCTCAGAAGTGGAGAAGTTGGATGGAGTGGTTTTTTTGTTTAGGGGATAAGCTAGGATATGGTGGGCGAATATCACCATGAGGTTGGCAAATGATCAAGTGACTTGGTCTCTATTCTTGGAAGAGTTTAAACATAAGTACATCGAAGATCAATTTATCAGGAAAATGAAGAAGGGAGTTTATGAGTTTGAAGCAGTTGAATCGCACTGTATATGAATATGAGTGTGAGTTCAATAAGTTGAGTCGGTTTGCTGCTGAGCTTATTCCTAAAGGCTTACAACCTAGATTAAAAGAGATGCTGATAATATTGAATCTGTCCTCATTCTAGGAGGTGGTTAATCGTGCCAAAGCTCATGAGAGAGCTCAGAATGAGAGGTTTGGGGAAAAAAGAGTTCATACCTATAAGAGAATTGATGCTTCTTCAAGCTCAGCACCATAAAAAAGAGGTAGAGATTTGGGATTCTGACCTCAAGCTAGATCTGATTCAGTTGCATCCTCTGCTAGAGGATCAAGTTAGATGATAGCTAGACATACACAATCAGTGGGATCTGGTGTTTGGGAGATCAAATCAGGGCCAATTAAGACAGTGTCAGCATTGTGGGAAGAATCATTTTGGAATGTGTCGGATGGCCTCCGGAGCCTGTTTTCGATGTGGGGACGTAGGATATTTCATTCAGGATTGTCTATTAATGGCTGGAGAATCTGCACCATCCGAGAGAGTCATTTCTGTATCGCAAAGAGAACGAGGAAGAGGTAGATAAGGAAACTAGTCCAAATCCTCTACACAACCTGAAGTACGTTCCACTGCACGACTGTATAATATAAAGACAAATGAAGACCGTGATGATCCAGAGATTATAACAGGTACTTTTCAGTTGTTTGATAAATTGGCGTTAGTATTGATTGACTCGGGTTCTACTTATTCATTTATTAGTAGTAAAATAGTAAAAGAGTTGAGAATTCCATTAGAAGCTACGAGTAATGAGGTGATAGTAATGAATTCTTTAGGACATAGTACTCGGGTGAATAAAGTTTGTAAGGGGTGTCCCATAAGGATTCAGAGAATTGAATTCCCTGCTAATATGATGGAACTACCTTTTGATGAGTTTGAAGTAATTTTGGGGATGGATTGGTTGTACCATTACCATGAAAATGTTAATTGTAGATTGAAGAGGGTAATGTTAATCAGTTCAGAAGGATTGGAAGTGATATTGTTCAGTGAAAGATGGAATCCACTGGAAAATGTAATATCGACGATGTCAACAAGGAAATTGTTGCTACAAGGATGTTGGGGTTTTCTTGGAAATGTGACTGATAGCATAACTAAAGAGAAAGGTTTAGAAGAAATTCCAATAGTCAGAGTTCCCTGATGTATTTCCTGCAGAGTTGCCAGAACTACCTCCAGATAGAGAGGTGGAATTTCAAATTGAAGTGATGCCGGGAATAGGTCTCATTGCAATGGCACCTTATCGTATGGCTTCGAAAGAATTGCAAGAGTTGAAGGTTCAATTACAAGAATTGTTAGAGAAGATTTATAAGACCAATTTTGTCTCCTTGGGGAGCTCCAGTGTTGTTTGTTATAAAGAAGGATGGTTTAATGCGTCTCTACATTAATTATCGACAACTCAATAAGGTGACCATCAAGAATTCCCCTCCCAAGAATTGATGACTTGTTTGATCAGTTAAAGGGAACTTCGGTATCGTATCATGGGCTAATGAAAGATAAAATATGAAATAACATTAAATATTGTGATAAGTTACTATATGTGTGAAATGCATGATTAAGTAGTTTGCATTGAATGAATATATAATTTCATGTTATTACATTTCATTATAGTATCATTATATGTATTGTGCCTCAATAAGTCGATGACTTAGCTTGTGAGTGTTTCACACGTAGGATCAAGGAAGTCAACTGAGCAAGGTTAGGCAGCTGGGATAGCATCACTCTTTCAGATATCAGATCAGAAGCAAATTAAACAGTAGGTTATTTTGTTATGAAAATCAATGTTGGCATGTAATTAAAAGTTTAAGTTGTATATGCTCTGATTATTTTGTGAGCTTTTGTATTAAACTTATGTAAATTATTGGATTTCTTAATATAAGTTTAAATTTTTTACCATTTTGTACAAGTTTATTGCTTTGAAAAGTCAACGTGACATCTTGGACTCGTATTCGGGTCGGGTACGGGTTGGGGTGTTACAGGTGAATACATCGTACTGAATCGGCGGTAAGAAATCTCATCCGTTTTCCAAAAATGACTATGGATCCAAACTTGAAGTAGCTACGTGCATCCTATAAAACATCCTCCACTAGTCCTTCTACAGTGGTTTAGTGAGTGGAAAGTTTTAGCTAGGATTGCTGGTGCATGATTCACTCACTTTGGCAGTTATTCGAACAATTCCACCACAGCTGCCTCAATGTATCCCAAAGTTTTTTGGAAGATAGCCAAGCCATAAATACCGAGTGAAAAAAGATCAATCACCTTCTATTCGTCAGAATGATTTTTCATTAACTGCTTGATGTGAGTCCAAGCAATTCCTTTACCTTTGCCTTTGTGTTGAATCCGATTAGTTACCCATTTTTCATCGACCCCTGCAAGCTTTGCCAACCCATTCTTCAAAAGCTGACTCTTGATAAATTTGATGAAGACTCGGCCCACTCTGATTCTTTCGTAGTGTAACAGAGTTGTATACTCCTCAATTGTGGGCACCATGTTTTCTTGGTTGAAGGTGAAGTAGCTATACCCCAGATTCCAAAATTGTACCAAAGCCAGCTGGCAAAACTTCTATTTTCTGTTAGTTTTCCATCTATCCCAGATGTTCTGCAACTCTTGTGTATCATTTTGTTTGAGGCTGATAGAAGTGTAGCCAGCCAGATCTGACACATAATTGTCTTGCAAACTATCCCCTTTTTCCTTTTGAGTCATTTTTGATGATAACTGTACTTCTGCATGGCATAATGAAAACAAATACCCCTAACATTTGGCACTATATGCATTTGTCCCCAAATCATTTTTTTGGAGCAGTTCTACCCACAACGTTTGTTTATGAGGCATAAGTCCCCCCGTTGGATGGAATCCGTCAGTCAACTGACGGTTAACGGGTTCATCTGACTTGGCATGCACATGTGGTCATCTATGATGACGTGGCATTTTTATGTCATTATTTTTTGCTGACATGGAATTTACACATCATATTTTTATAATAAAATATAAATTTAAAATGTGAAACAATAGGAAAGTGACACGTGTCGCTCTCCCATTGGTGCGTATTTGATAGAAGGGATGAAAGGCTCATAATGCGGTGGATGGGGTTTAAACCTGGGGTAAGGGCGTGAAATGGGATGACCCTTTCCACCAAGTCAGGCATGTTACTCAATAATTATGTGTAACATTATGCTAATAAAACAAAAATAAATGTCCAGGTTTAAAAAAAAAATTATACGCGCGTTTAGCATACATATACGCTTCAAATGGTATTTCCCCCCTAAACCTAAATATCCCCAAAAACAGATCAAACCAAAACCATAATCGCATATCCCCTTTTAATTTCTACTCCATCAAATCTCCTCTACAAGAACAGATTTTCCTTCAAGCAGCATCCTCAAACCGATCAATTAAGCGTATATTTTGAAGGTGAGTTTATTTGTTTGAATGGAATCATAAATTACATGAAATCGCAAATACCCTTTCACCTTCGACTCCATGAAATCACCTCAATTTCGAATCGGTTTTTGATTAGTTTTGTTAAATGTTTTGGGTATGTGTCGGTTTCAAATGGGTTTTCGATTAAGTTATATTCATTCAAGTTTTATTTGGTTTAGTTCGAAATGAACATTGATTTGTGAATATCACTTGAATTAATTTAATAATTAACGTTGTTTGTTTTTTATTTGGGTTTTATTAGAGATTGTGTAATGGACAGGTTCGCATGTCCAACCATTGTTAGTGCTTCGCAACGAGATTTCGTCTACGACGGTGACCCAAAGAAGTGTTATTGCAATAAATTGGCATCTAGGGAAATTTCATGGAGCGATTTAAACCCTGGAAGAAGGTATTACAGTTGCTCAAATTTTTCGGTAAGAATATATTTATAATTACCTTGTATTATTTAGCTTGAATGATAAAATGTTGTTGCATATATCGATTGATAATAAATATGCATTTTCCCCTTATTGTAGCACGGTTGTAGGTATTTTGAATGGTATGATGGTAGCATTCCAGATCGAGCTAATTACTTACTACGACAATGTGATAGCGAGCAAAATTTAACGAAAGAGAATGCAAGACTTAGAAGACACATTAGAAGTTGTTCCTGTACTGCTCAAAGGAATATGTGTTATTGGAAGAGAGTGAAAGTGAAAGTGTTCAAAGCAAAGTTAATGAGATTGGAAGTGTGCAAAGTAAAGAAAATAACAATGAATTAAAGGCAAAGATTAAGAGCTTGAAGGAAAAATCTAAAACAATGAAGAAAGAAAAGGAATTTTATAAGAAAATGAGTATTTGCTCAATGGTGTGTATTATATGTATCTTTGTGGTAATTGTAGTTGCAATAACACTTTAGGTGTTTTGTTAAAGATTAAGTGTTTATGTATGTGTAATACCAAGTGTATGACTGTTACCTATTGAGAAGAAATGACTATGCATAATATTAAGTGTTTAGTGTTTTCTAATATCTTGGCTAGTTAATATGCTTAAACCGAATAAACAAAAAATAATCGAAAAGAAATGTTATTGATTCTTGAGTTAGGCATATATTTCCCATACACAAAAAAACATATATTACTGCTACAGGGTATATCATATGAAGTTAGGCAGATATTTGCTATACACAAAAAGAAGCTCAACCCAAAACATATACCCTAACAAAAAGCAGCACAACCAAAAGACCCACTCGATCAGACAATTCATTTCTTTTTTTTTGGTGCTACTGATTCTTGAGTGCCCAAATGGTCCTCAGTTCCTTTCATTTTCTTTGGTGCTCTTGTACCAGACTGATAACATATTAGAAATTTCAAACATTATTTAAGTTTTCGAAAAAAATACTGTTACTTATTTAAAACGTTCTTACATAGAATGTCTGCTCTCCAGTCCTCAAGTTTGTGTAAAGGCCTATCCCTTCATATCTTTTTTCCTCATTGATCTATCATAAGTAACACATGCCTTTTCCTTCTCATTTCCTTGCCTTGATACGTGTATTGGGTTTGAATCGATTGTACTTGGTGATCTTATCGAAGAATTCCCATTAATATTAAAGTCCTGCAACAAAAACTTATACTATAAAAATCTAACATTAACTTGAACTTTTAAAATAATTTGAATACATAAACTATAAATACTTGGTTTACAGTACATGATCTTTTATTATGACCTTGTCCACCACATCTTTTACAAGTCATAATAAGACCAATCCTGCTAACATGTCCAGGTTTGACTTTTTTTGGTTCATCTTTTTGCTTCCTTCGATTTTTCTTAGGCCTTCCAGGCATATCTCTATCAACCGGTGGAAGAACTTGTTCAATTCCAGATTTCTTCCAATCTTGAGGCCCATTAATAGGTTGCAAAGCATATTTATATGCTTTAATGTATGTGTCTTTGTGATAGAAGGAATGTATCCATTCATCTGGGTCCCCACCAGTATGCCATATTGCACAACAAGTATGTGGACACGAAATCCCACTTAGTTGCCACCTTCAGCAGGTACAGGTTTTTTCATTCAAGTCTACAATGTACTGCTTATTCCCTTTCTTTACCTCACATCCATTATCTCCATTCCAAATCATTCTCCACTTAATGTTGTCTTTCTTTATAATGTCAAAATTTTTATTGATTAGTGGCCCAAAATTGTACTTCCATGTAGTGAGGAATCTCCTCTTTTCAACTATTCTTGTCATTATCTTCACTCGAATCTCTTCAAGCATTGTAATGATGCTCTTGTACCTTATATCAACAATGCTCGAATTAAAAGCCTTACACAATTATTGTCCACTATATCTGACTTGGAATGCATCATTTGAAAGGCCTTGGTCCACATTTTCTCTTTTTTGCTAAACAATTCAATATCAAGTACGCTATCAATCTTTGAAAATGCGTCTTTGTTCTCCTCCCATTCTCTCTCAGTCATAGACTTCACAATTTGCCAAAAGGCAAACTGATATGATTTTTCTCTCTTCTTTCCAGTCCAATTGACAAACACGTGTCAAGCACAATTTCGATGTTCTACTCGTGGTAGAATATCATTTACAGCAATCTTAATACCCTGTCAAGCAAAATTTAACCAAGTTTGAGATTCTATTCAATTATCATAGAACAACATGTTATATAACAGCAATAAGTCAGACTGTGTACAGTAAAATAACAACTAGCATCAATTAAAATAATACATTGATTTACCTTGTGTTGGTTACTGATGATGGTGTAGCCAAATCCATCATCCAATCCCAAGTCTGTTACCAGTATATTTAGAAACCAAGACCAAGAATCTGTACTTTCACCCTCGATAACAACCCATGTGATAGGGTACATCTGATCATTTTCATCTCTCCCAATAGCAGATAAAAGTATGCCTTTGAATGAGACCTTAAGGAAGCAACCATCTAAACCGATTATAGGCTTACACCCTTATTTCCAACCTCTCTTCATAGCATCAAAGCATACATAAAATCGTTTGAAGTGAGGTGGAGAATTATCTGACACCCTATTTACTGCCATCTTTATTGTACTCCCTGGATTCTTTGACCGTAACTCATCTGCATAATCCCACAAGTTTGCAAATTCTTCCTTCATGTTTCCACCTAACTTTGATGTTATCATATTCTTTTCTCGTCAAAATTTACTTAGATTAACATTTACATGTATTTCAGATTGCACCCTTCTTTGTATCTCTTTAAGATTCATTTTTGGGTGGTCTCTAATTGTATCTTCAAAATGTTCTGCAATTACCTTTGCAGTCACCATCCCGTTAGTAAAACTAACATGGCAGTTGTGTTCATCTATGAAAGTCTTAACCTGTAGACTCCCTACCCTCTTATTTCTACTCACATAGATTCTCCATGGACAACTTTTAGATGCATTACATTTGTAACTAATCCTGTTAGTTTCATAATGTACAATTCTTAACTCTCTTCTACTGCATCTTGAGTATTTATGGATGGCAGCTTTGAATTGTTTGCCATCTATAAATATCATCCCCAAATAAAATGAGACTCTCTGTATTTGGGTTGTAAATAGGATATCTTCCTCTTCTCCTAGCACCTTCTTCATGTTCATCATCATCTGACATAATCAACTCCCATGGTCATCACTATCATAGTAATCAGTATCATTCCCACCTACATCTTCTGTAACTCCATTATTACCTCCTTCATCTACTCCCTCATCATGGAAATCAGTTTCATTTCCTACAAAACCACTATCATTTCCCTTATCAACATGTTTTTACCTTTATTCTTCTCTCTGGAAGATTTCAGTTCATCATCACCCTCATCGTCAGATAAATATGGAACATCTATACTATATGCACTTTGTTCCTCACTATAACTCTCTTCATCAACTTCATTTGTATTCTCAAATTCTTCGACACCCTCGCCACCACCACCACCACCACCAGTAGCATCAATACCACCCTCTCCTTCAGTAGTAATATCCTGAACACCACCATCCCATGTAGCAGTATCATCAACACCTCCCCTATCACAATCTAACTCATCCTGTTTCAACACCTCCCCTATCACAATCTAACCCGTCCTGTTCTGCAACATCTCCAATATCATCAAGACAAACAACATCAACTACATTTTCAGCAACACTCTCAGCAGCACAATCAACAACACCCTCAGCAACACCCTCAGTTACACCCTCACTAGCACCCTCAACGGTTATTCGTAAAATATCATCAACAATAAAAGGAGTGTCTACTTCATGCTCAACATATATGTCTATAAAACCATATTTTACCCAATAATTCAACATGGCAATTGCACTTGTATCATCCCAAAGCACCCTAAGATTATCTTGTAAACGACCACTAAATGGTTCATGGAAGTATATAATTTGTATACTACTAAAATATAACACATTTTGAATAATTTTACAAACTTCAAAATACGAAATTGTATATGGATCCTCTTTCAACCTAATCAACTCACCACCTACATATCGCACGTATGGATCGCGGACAAATTTGCCACCAACATGTAAATTCATGTAATATCATTTTCCTCGTCCATCTGTATTTATAATAAAACAAATTAATTTTAGCATGCATATGGAGGGACCCAAATAGTGTAAAAATAGATAATTGATACTGAACATGGGGACCACTTTCCCAATAAAAAAACCAAACATGCAATCCCCACCACTAAAGTACCTACAAAATGCAGTCCCCCACCGATAATATATGCATCCAAATTGAGCTTTCCACATTCGATTCATAACCCTAAACTCAAGTAATAAAGCCTCAAACCCAAATATATACCCTTTCATGCAAAACCCACAAGTTATTAAGATCCAACAAGTTAGAAAACCCAAATATTTTACAAATGCTTCGACACAATGACATAAACCAAAACATTTAACCAAACCCATTATGCGAAACAAACCCAAATAATCGATGTTATTCTTTAAAAACTAAACTCACATTCTACTGCATTTAAGAGGGAGAGATTGAATGGGGAAAAGATTTGGAATTCGTTCTTGTAGACGAGATTTAATAGAGTAGAAATTGAAAGGGGATATGTGATTAGGGTTTTGGTTTGATTTGCATTTGGGGATACTTGGGTTTGGGGGAAATACCGTTTGAAGCGTATATGTATGCTAAACGCGCGTATAATTTTTTTTAAAACCTGTACATTTATTATTGGTTTATTAGCATAATGTTACACATAATTATCGAGTAACATGCCTGGCCTGGTGGCAAGGGCCATCCCATTTCATGCCCTTGTCCCAGGTTCAAACCCCATCCACTGCATTGTAAGCCTTTCATCCCTTCTATCAAATATGCGCCAATAGGAGAGTGACACGCGCCACTTTCCTACTGGTTCACATTTTTAATTTATATTTTATTATAAAAATATGACGTGTAAATTTCACGTCAGCAAAAAATAATGACATGGAAATGCCACGTCATCATAGATGACCACATGTGCATGCCACGTCAGATGGACCTGTTGACCGTCAGTTGACTGACGGATTCCATCCAATGGGGGGGACTGCCTCATAAACAAACATTGTGGGTAGAACTGCTCCAAAAAAATGATTTGGACACAAGTGCATATAGTGCCAAACGTTAGGGGTATTTGTTTTCAGTATGCCCTTTTGCATTCTTGACCTCTTGCATTATAACCCTTGTCCATTAATGCCAATTATTCAGGTTTAAACAAAGACTTTGTAGATTAACACCCCTTTAAATGATGCAAATGATAAAGATGGAAATAAAACAAAAATGAAAGGAAATAAGTTAGTAAAATAACAAATAAAAATCAATATAATAATGAAAATAAAATAAAAATTTCTACCCTACATGATATTTACCCCACATGCTTTTATTCCTACCATGCATGATCTCTATCCCGCATGCTATTTTCTTGAACAAATCCTAACCGCATGTATTTATAATTTGCATGCTTTAAAAATAAAGCAAGAAATAGATCAAGCTTCTTAGGTTTTGAATGAAGTTTTGGGGTGGGCTCTAATTCCTTGTAGTATCACGGTTTGGTTCTAAAAGAGGTACCCGAGTTCTCCTTGCTGGTGCCCACTTGGGCTTGCTAGACCCTCAATCATAAACCCATCACAGGCTCATGTGGACCGAGTTAAACTCGAGAGGGCACATTCTTTTATGTCTGTACGAAGAATAAATTCACACGAAAACATAAGATATATGAATCCCAAAGGTTACTTACTAGGCATATACGGAAAATAAATTCCCATGAAGGAGTCGTTTTCACCTCCAATTAAAAAGGTTTGGAGCTCGAGAATAGAGCCTGAGATGAATGATTGCTTTAAAAAAGTTAAGATCATTAGAAAACCATCAGTATAACTATTTATTTGAGAAAAATAATAATCAAAGGTAAATAACAAGGATCGAAAGGATAAATTATAATCTAAATTTACAATTTTCACTTAAAAATACAACCGGAAATCAATTTTGGTCTGACTCTCTTACTTGTCCCCAGTAGAGTCGTCAAGTTGTTGTAACCGTCCCTCGGGTGGGTTTGAAATTGGGTTCCGACTTGAATTGATGTGTAGAGCCGTCATCGATCAAAATTTAGATTGACCAACACCTTAACTTACCATTTATCTTATTTGCGTTTACTATAAAGTAATCAGATTCGGGAGTCGATTACAGTCAAGGAAGGATTAACACCCTTGTACTGCCCTTTCGGTACCAATTTGATTTTTGGTTGTCTTAATTGCGAAAATTAAATGTTAAATTAAGATTTAAGAGTTCGATCCGAATTATTTACCTTTGACCAATTAAAATTGTCCTAAAAACCAAATTAATGTTAAAGAATAAAATAAAATAAAATGAAAAATGAAAAATAAAAAATATATATTAAATTAAGAGAATATTAAGAAGGGTTAAATTGGAAAACATTTGAAATTAAGGGTCAAGTTGAAGTTAATTGGAAGCTGCAAGCAGAAAATAAAAGTTAGGGGGTCAATTTGCGAATATAAGAAATATAAACATGGATTAAATTGAATAAATTCAAAATTCAAGGGCAATCTACAACATGTGACCAAAATGAATTACACATCATAATTAGAGGGACTATGGAAATAATTAAAATATTTGCTATTTACCCTTTGGTCCCCCTATAAATAGCCGAAAGTTCCAAAAAAAATCATTTCATCATCTATTTCTAAAATATCACTCTCCCCAACTAAAAAAATCTTCTCAACTCAAACCCCCAACCGACCTATGGGCGATCACTTCCTCGCTGCCCGGTCCAACGCCGACCGCCAGTCCAGCCAACACCACCGGTGGCCGAAAACTACAAACCTACAAAAATGTTCCCATCTACACCCTAAAACCAAATCTAGCCCCTAAATCTCCAAAATCAACCCCAAAAGGCGTAGATCTAAAAAGAAACTCTCAATTGTTATATTTTTCGATGATTCCTTTTCAAATCATGATGGTTTTCCCCCTTTCGACGAGGCTTCTATGCGTTCCCGTCGTTCTTTGGCGAGACAAAGCCTTACGCTTTGTTTTTTTCTTTTGCTATTGACTTCGATCGCTTTTGCCTTTGGGTTTTTTATATTTGGTATAATGCTTTTTTTGGTGTTCTTCTCTTCGATGATGTTCATGGTTTTTTCTATTTTGCTGGTATTTTTGTGATTTCCTCCGTATGTTGCTTGGTTTCTATTGGTTCCTTGATCGATTTTTTTCCTCTCTTCGATGGTTTGGGTGGGGTATTTATACCCCATCCGTCGGTGGTTGTTTCCGATCCTACCAGGGGTTGTTTCCCGCATCCATGTTTTACTCGAGCCAACTTATTGTTCGTGCTGGCTGAAATCTCGGGATGGTTCAGTCTAGGATTGCTCTGATTTGCTCTGGCCCGAATCTCGGTGGTTGCTGCGCATGGCTTCCACACGCCATTTTTGTGGCACCCTTGTTAAGTTTGAAACCCTAATGTGGTTTGGGTCTATTTATAGGCATGGTTTAGCAATCTGCTGGGTCAGGCGGGTATGCTATTTGGATCTTGATTTCATTGGACTTGATTTGGACTATGACCTTAATTTTGTCGGGACCCTAGACTTTTACTAGACCATTTGAACCTGAAATGAAAAAAATAAAAAAAAAATAATAATAAGCTTAATATATATATATATATATAAAAAACTGTATAATATATTATATTTCAAAATTATATAATATGTTTCAATATATATATATACATATTTTTTTTTCAAAAACTATATATATTATATGTTTTCAAAACTATATACAATATGTTTTTAAAAATTATACTATGTATTTTAAAAACTATATAGTATATGTTTTTTAAATTTATAATATGTTTTCAAAAATTATACTATATATTTTTAAAACTATACTATATATTTTAAAAAATTATATATTATATGTTTTTTAAAAACTATATTATATTTTCAAAAACTATATATTATTTAAAATTATATATTATATATCTCTATTTTATATACTATAAATATAAAAATTATAAAATCTCACACAAAAATAATATCTATAATTTTTTTTATGTATTACTTCAATTGTGAATGTCAATACAACATGTCATGTCTGTCTATTCATTAACAGGCCTAATTAATGCCAAAAAGTGAAGGAGGGTCATGAGATTTATATGTATTAAAATTGATTTTTCTTCGTATTTTTCTAGAGAAAAAAGTGGAAAATTTTAATGTTTTAAAAATAAATACTTTAAATGTGGGTACGGATTGACTTTTTCTAAGAGAAAAGAGGTGAAAATTATTGTTATACAAATATATTTATAATCGAATTGATTAGATTATCTATTTAATTAATTTGAAAATTATAATTATTGATCTAATGATAATTAAAAATATTAAATTTAAAAAATCAATAAAATATTTCATTTTGATGATTCATATTATCATATTTTTATCCGATCAATTTACTGGATCACTAGATTTAATTAGTTTAACCAGTCAATCTAATTATTTGATTCAACCGACTCTATGAGAACAAAAAGGATAAAACTGAAAATAAATAATAAAAAGTAAAAAAAAAATAATGTGTTGGTAGGTGTAGTAATTTGACCTGAAAAATGCACTTTCATATGCTCCATAGATTATATACAGAGATGCATACATGAGTACATAATGACTTTCACAGTCCCATATATGTGTTGGGGAATTTGAATCCAGACTATAGATTTAAGAATGTGTAAAGGTTAATAGTTTTTTAATATACTAATGTTATTAATTATCACGTTATTTTTGTGAATTTTTAAATGAAGAAAATCAATTTATAACTTTCTTTAAGCTTATCTTTGCCTATAAAATGCTATCTGAATATATTTTGTTTCCAATTTAGATTGAGTTCCTACGAAATATAACCTCTAAGCTTATCTTTGCCTAACAAAACTGATGAGCCCGACCTTTAATCATTAGATCAAAGACTATAATGACTGCAATTTTCTTCAATCTTGGATTCTTTGAGTTTTTGCAGTAATGCAAGCCTCTTATTTGACATTCATAAATGGATAAAGTTAAGCATCCTTTGTGTTCATAAATAGGATTAAGACCATTGACCAAACTATGCCGTTTAGCTTTGGAAGAGTTCAGAAACTATCCCATCATTGCTTGTAGGGCAAAATGGAGCCCCATCAAAATTTGAGAAACTTTACTTACGAGTCAAGTCATTGCTTTTTCTTATCTCTAAATTGAATTATTTAACTTTTTTATTGTTTAATATATATATATATATATATATATATATATATATATTGTTGGAAAGGATACTATTGCAAAATGAAATTTTAACATTGATTAAAACTAAATTAATACAAATTAAACAAAACTTTGTTCACATTGAAAAATAATTATTATCTTAGAAGTAAAATTATCTTGATTGGTGTAATTCTCGAAATAGATGTTGTTTCCTAATGTTAAGACCATCCAATCTATACACCCAAATATGAAGGGGAAACCGCTTAAAGATAAGTGTACAGAGAGGAATGTGTTTGGATATTTGAAATGCGCAAAAAAAAAAAAGCTCTCTATTTATAGGATGATATGAGTTGTCTCCAATCAAGTGTCAGTAACAATCAATCAATTATTGTATAATTGAGTAACACCAAATAGTTATATTTATCATTTGATTTTCTCGTTCTAAACTTAAAATTCTAAATTTTCTCTAGAAAGATTATACACGCGTGATATGTGTCGAACACATAATTCCCTTGAGCTGTCAACGTACAAATAACATGTCCACCAATATTAACTTTCTTCTTATATTTAAATGTATTTTGGTATAAATTCTCAAAAGCTCAACTTTTCTTATGCAGCCCATATGAACATCACCCTAAAGTTCAGTTCAAAGTTAGAAAGCGCGCGCATATGTGTATGTATTTTGGTATAAATTCTCAAAAGCTCAACTTTCTTATGCCCATATGAACATCACCCTAAAGTTCAGTTCAAAGTTAGAAAGCGCGCGCATATGTGTATATATATATATATATATGCATAACAAGCTAAGAACTCTTTCTTTTAGTTGTAGTTAGTGAAGTAGTCTTGACCATGTGACTAAGACCTTGAATTTGATTAATCTACAATTAAATTATTCACATAATTGCATAATATAATATAAAGTAGGCATCACATAATTGCCAAAGTCACTTAAGAAATTAAATTATGAGAGTTGATGACCTTTTCAAACAAATATCAATACAATATATGGTGCTTTTTTTTAATAAAAAAGTAATAATTAAAAAAGAAACAGTGAATTCTTTTAAATAAACTGATTACTAATTGATGAATCAGTCTGCTTGAAAGAATCAAGCAATGGGTAAGAGCTTTCACATTTCAATTTGAAATGCTTTGGGATGCTTTAGTGGCTTCGCCAGCCTTTGCAATTCTATTTTATTTTATTTTACAACCATAATTAAATAAATAAAATTTTGGTTTATTAAAAAATAAAATTGATATTTTATCGTGTAATCATTAAGTACGTTATTATTAATTGATTAATTTAAATTAAATATTGTAGATATTCATTCTTAGAGTGATCCTTCTCCATTTTGCTTCATTACAAGATCAAAACTCAACTAAGAATTATTTAAGGGACGTAATTCATCATCACACTATATTAACTGATAGTTAATAATGATTCAAGTTGATAATATCAATTTAATTATTAGTATTCACATGATGACATTTTTTTAAATAATTTTTAATATTCAATTGTCGTGAAAATTTATTAATATTTTCAAATATGACTAATTAAAATTTCACATTATGATAAAAATAATAATGAAATCTCACATTATCCGTACAATTAACCATGATACTACTTTGAATCTACATATAACAATATAAATATTTTGAAACTAACAACAACAACAGAACCCAATTCCCATATGCAATGGGGATTTTGAAACTAAATCATGCCTAATTAAAGTGAATAGATTAAATTAAGATTTCATCATAATAGAGGGATTAAAATCAGAATAAGACCCAAAATTATTACGAAGAGGTGACAGTGTTGCTTCTAGAAAATTTGTTGGAAGAAAGGGGTAAAAAGGGGAAAGTGGAGGGCAAAAAGGAAGCATGGGTGACGTGGGACAGGCATAAGCAGAAGGAGCAAAGGGTCTATCCACGTGCCGGTACCAACAACGACCGTGTACGCCTAATACTCAAACATTGTCGAGACTTCTTCAAGTTTGAATGTTTGACTGCCTTTTTGTTTGGTCTCCTCTCTCGGCCACTTCAATTTGATATATATATATATATATATATATATATATATAGTCTTTGTAATTTTTAAATTACAACTAAACATGACTTGATGTATAATTCTAAGCACAACGAAACATTCAAGCATTTAATTTAAAATACAGACTATCTACCACTAATTCTATGATTGTGCAATTTTTT
Source organism: Hibiscus syriacus (assembly GCF_006381635.1). Classification (NCBI taxonomy): domain Eukaryota; kingdom Viridiplantae; phylum Streptophyta; class Magnoliopsida; order Malvales; family Malvaceae; genus Hibiscus; species Hibiscus syriacus. Next base: position 762,671 of record NW_024063213.1, read on the forward strand.
ATTCACCCACCATATAATATGTGGCAATGTCTATTCGTACATCACAGTACCATGACTATATCTAATAAGAAACTTATATAGAGACTTATTCTTTATTAATTAAAAATGAAAAATGATTATATTAAAATTACATGATTAATGTTTCCACACTAGAAGCCACCTTCCGTTCTTCCCATTGAACCCTACTTTAAAATGGCGAAATGAACCCAAAGTCGCATTCAAAGCTAACCCTCTCTATTTCCATTCCTTCTTCATTATATATATAGCTCAAACAGCATGATGATGTAGAGGTTCCATGAAGCCCTGAAAGTAAAATCCCTCCTCATTCCTCAAGAACTTCAACCTTAATTCGTTTGATCCCTCTCCATGTCGGATCAAGAATTTAGAGACTTCTACTACCATGGAAGCACAATCTTCAACAACGATCACCACGTTGAATCCGACATGTTTAGGGTTTCAACGGCTGATCATCCTTCTTCATACATGAACTTCATCGACCGCTTCAACAATTTGATGGACGATTACGGTCCACTCGAAAGGCCTTTGGGTTGTCACCGTCTTCATCATCGAAGTGTTTTCTCCGACGATAAAGAAGAAAGTTGCTGCTAAGAGTAGTGAAGTTATGATCACTAATCCTAATCCTTCCATTTCTTCTTCCTCAAGCGAGGTTGTCGGTAATTGTGAAGAAGATTCAGACAATAATAAGAACAGCAGCCGAAAGAGTCGGATGATGTAGGCAAAGAAAGCCCTAAGAAAGGGTAACTTCTATTTAACTAAATTTTTTTCTTCTCATTTTTTTCATTGATATCTGAGATTTAGAGATTAATTAGATATATTGCATCTGTGTTAGGAACAAAGCAGCTAAAATAAAGAAGAAAGGAAGAAGGAACCACGATTTACTTTCATGACCAGAAGTGAAGTTGATCATCTAGAAGATGGATACAGATGGAGAAAATGGACGAAAGGCTTTGAAGAACAGCACTTATCCAAGGTTTGGTTTCTTTTACCTTTCTTGGTTCACAACCAAACAATCTTATCTTAAATGACATGCAAAACCATGTCTGAAACCAGATTTGTTAGGTCTGTGCTTGGCTGCTTGCATACTATCCTTTCGCCCCTTTCTTTGACTTCAAGATGAATCTTATATGAAACTAACCCGCAAGTAATATTAATTGACCTGATTGACAATTCAGAAGCTATTATCGGTGCACTACTCAGAAGTGTACGGTCAAGAAAAGGGTAGAGAGGTCATACCAGGACCCATCGACGGTGATCACGACGTACGAAGGGCATCACAACCACCTGCTTCCGACATCACTGAGAGGGAACACAGTGGCGCTGCTACAGCCTTCGATGTTTCCGCTGGCGAGGAAGATGATCTTCCCGCATGAATTATTCATGCAGATGACAGCGCCTCATCACATGAATAACCAAGCCGGTTCAGAAAATTTTATCCCTTTTCAGCAGTACTACCAGCATAAGGTCCCCGACTGTGGGCTTCTTCAAGACATGGTTCCTTCCCTGTTCCTTAAGCATGAACCATGAATCTCTTTCTTATATATATGTATGTATGTATATACATATTTGACTATTGTAGTATCATCTTACTTGAATTATTCTTCAGTTACTGGTTCTAAAATATTTTTTTTACATAACCATATCTAAATATGTGGGATGGAAGATTCAAGTACATTACAAACCATAATATTTTATATTTTTAATTATATTGCAGAGGAGATCAACATTGGTGCGGCAATACATTTTCGTTAGAATCTTGAATCATACCATAAATGTGTTGTTTGGGAAGTGAGAAAACAAAGGAAAACGTAAGAAGGTGAAGAGAGAGAAGGTGAAGAACAACAGAAATCGTCTCCAAAATGTAAATTAATTCTGATAGAAAATAAAGTATAAAGAGACTTTAGCTACATTTATTACACACTAAACCCAGAAAACCTTCAAACAATGCCATCATCTCCATATCAGAACCCCTCATGCATAAGACAGTTACATAGCCTGTAAGAAAAAAAGAAACCCAAATTATGAACAACGTCAACGTATGAAACTTCAACAGCATAAAGAAAAAAAAATGTTTTAGAACATGATTAGGGTTTACAGAGGCTTTCTTACTTGGATCGGTGACAGTGACGAGAGCAGAGTTAGTAAAGTAACATATGTTCCTGACGGCCATAGGCTTGGTAGTAAGAATTCATGACAAAAGATGCATGGTTGATGAGATTGTTTGGCTCGTAGCAGGCTCCACAGGCTGTATCAAGCTGCAGTTCGATACCATGGATCCGAGGTAGTTACAGCCATAGTTAATGTTGGAAAGCAGTGCTGTATCATCGGTGGATGGCTTTGCAACACACCACGTTTTTCCCTGTTTATTATCAAAAGCATTTAGAAAAAATCGGAACGTTCCTTATACTCGGAATTGTTCATGGCCTACTTTTGGATTAGATAAGGTCCAACACCTAAATTTATCTTTCGAAATTTTGTTTAAAACATGAGACAAAATCATAGTAAGATCACAGTTAAACATTGGTTTTTTACCTGCACATTGGCCAACTTCAGCAATATCCCTGCACAAATGGGTATAAGAACTTTGATAAGTAATCATAGTATAGGGTCCAAAACCGCAATTTCCATTATTAAGCCATAAAACATAAGAAGGAAAAAGGGTGCATACCAGAGCCAAATGAAAGGAGGAGCAGAAGAGAGAAAACTGGAGAGAGCACTATATTTAGTCATTGCTCTTTGTAGTATGCAATGAAGATGGGAACTCATATATATATATATATATATAGTGAACTACTAAACATTTCTGACACTAGAAAACATCTTCCAGTGGAGTTTGGTAATGGTTTTAACGTCTAAAAAAGCCTTAAATGGACAGTTTTAAGTTTTAACAGAGAAGTCGTAAGAACAAAGACGAACAACATAAAAGGGTCTCTTCTAAGTAATGATTATTGAAAATATGTTTTAACCCCATAATTAATTTTGCATTTATCTTCATTAAACCAGAAACATAAAAATCCAAAGGAGCTAAACAGGTTTATGACATGGTCAAAGGAAACGTAAGTAACTGGTCCGAACCAGACATTAGCCAAACATTGTCTCTGCCAAATTCCAAACCTTAAAAAACGAGATATGAAGAGTCAATTTAACAAGGAATTTGGTGAGAATGACGCAGAGTGCAGAGATTGGTGTAAAAATTTGAACTAAAGAAGATTCTGTCTCGTTTATAGCTTTGGGCTTGATATTATAAGTCGTAAATCACAGTTAATTATGCAAAATTTTAGAACAAATTCTCTATTAGTGTAAATGAGGATGATATTTATGTCAACACGACAATTTGATCCGATCTGATCTTATGTTCAAATTTTAAAGAAAATTGTGTTGACTCGGATAAAATTTATGAAGATATATCATTTAATTCGAGTTTAGGGTAAAAACATCATTAGAATATGTCAAAGACCAATAATAAAATAACCGTAACGACATATTATTTTATCTTATTTATTAATATAATAATTACTGTTATTATTCAATTATTAATAATCTAAACCATAATAAAGTCTTAAAAATATATAACAATCTTAAAAGTTCTTAGTTAATTATTATTGTAGACTTGGACATCAATAAAAATATTAAGACTGATGTGTAGTTGATTGATGATAATGATTTGTAATTGACATAGAAATGTCTGAACTAGTATATAGTATTTGTTGGAGAACACCATATCGATTGACCCACTATAAGTATGTTTTTTTGGATCATTAGTGATAGTCACAACATTACAGTAGTGATAATTATATGTATGATCCTTAAACTTAAGATCATCATTGTTTCACATTGTGAGTCGAGTGTTTCGATGCAATCAAACGCGTGTCGTATTGGTTAGACTATGAAAATTGATGTTAGACATGTCATAATCTATGTTGTGGTATGTGGGTCATATAAAATTTCTCTCTCCTATGTAATGGAGTAATATATTAGACCATTTGATTGAGTGAGATTAAGATGTTCTCGCATCCCTCCAGGAGAAGGTTACCAGACTCGAAGGTTCCATGAAGGAAGCTAGGGTAGTGCTGGACATGCTGGAGTCCGTAGACCTTGAAAGGCTGGGTTTGATAGATCTCGATAAGCTAGATTCCTTGGATTCTATCAAGGAGGAGGTTCAAGATTCACTCAATGAGTTGGATGCAAGGACAACCGATCGTGGTGATTCTTTAGAAGCCATGGTCGTGGCTTTAAGGAAGGAAGTCGAGTAATTCAAGAGCGAGTTCCGATTCTGATGTGGCAAAGCTAAAGAGGGAGGTCGAGTTGCTCAAGACTGAGTTGTTGGTGTGCAAAGCTGCGTTCAGAAATAGCAGCCACAGTTGCACCCAAAGCCTTGGGCGATATCCCTAAGCCGGAGAAGTTCAAAGGGTCCAGGTCAGCCCAAGATGTAGAGAATTTCCTTGGGGGGCTGGACCAATACTTTGCGGCCACAGGCATCACAGAGGATACCAAGAAAGTAGTATCACTAGCGTTTACTTGTCCGAGGTTGCCCTCATGTGGTGGCAAAGTAGATGCACGATGTGAAGCGTGGTAACGTTGCCATCACAACGTGGAAAAGTTCCAAGCGGAGTTCAAGGAACAATTCTACTCGAGTATGCCGAAGACGCACGATCCAAGCTGAGGCATCTCACAGGAAGGGTCATTGAGGGAGCATGTTCGAAAGTTCGTCGAAGTAAGTCTCCAAGTCCCAAGTTTAAGTGAAGAGGACGGGTTCTTCCCCTTCATGGATGGCTGAAACCAGTCATTGAACTTGGCGTCAGAGTGTGGACTCCAAACCAAAGCCAAAGTTCTGAGGCAGCAGTGGTGATAGGGACAGGGTGTCCAGATCCGACAAAGACGAGCGAGTGGCAGTGGAATGTCAAATAGTAAGCACTTCGATAAGAAAGATAAGCCGATTATCCAATGTTACAACTGTAAGGGCCAAGGGCACTTGGCGAGGGACTGTCCGCAGAGGAACAAACTCTCAGCTATCAAGGAGAAAGATGGGGAAGAGGGTGAGACTCTTAAGCTTGGCTCCATTCTGAGCACCATGGAGGTCAAAAAGGTCGAAAGAAGAAGGGGTTGATGTTCGTGGAGGTCAACGTTGCTGGCCAAAAACTGAGTGCACTAGTGGACACTGGTGCCTCAGAATTGTTCATGTCCGAACCAGTGGCCAAGAGACTTGGCCTTCATATAGAGAAGACGAATGGTTCTATCAAAACCGTGAATGTCGAAGAAGTTCCAATTGCGGGGGTCGCAAAAGGAATTGAGCTAACCGTCGGAGGTTGGTATGAAAGAGAAACCATTAAGGTAATTCCTCTTGATGATTTCGATTTTGTTCTTGGCTTAAGTTTCTTGGACAGGATCAATGTTTTCCCGGTACCTTTACCGATTGCTTGTGCATCTTGGATCCAAAGCAACAATGCATAGTCCCAGTAAGCCGAGGGTCAGAAGTAGGGTCCAAAGTCTTGTCCACGATTCAATTCTCGAAGGCAGTGCGCAAGGAGGAACCGACCTTCCTAGCGATCTTGGTGTGTGACAAGACATCCACAACCAAGGATGTTCCCGACGTGGTGAGCCACGTTTTGGCAGAATTCAAAGATGTGATGCCTGTCGAGTTGCCCAAGAAGTTGCCTCCAAAGAGGGAGGTTGATCACAAGATTGAACTTGTGCCAAATACGAAGCCACCCGCTCGAGCCCCTTACCGAATGGCTCCGCCCGAGTTAGAAGAGATGCACAGACAGTTGAAGGATCTCCTCGATGATGGTTACATCTGACCATCAAAGTCCCCCTACGGTGCCCCGATGTTGTTTCAAAAGAAGCACGATGGTTCCTTGCGGATTTGTATCGAATACCGGGCTTTGATAAGCTCACGGTGAAGAACAAGTACCCAATTCCCCTCATTGCAGACTTGTTCGATCAGCTTGGTGGTGCAAGGTGGTTCACCAAGTTGGACTTGTGATCGGGCTATTACCAAGTAAGGATAGCCGAGGGAGATGAACCGAAGATAGCCTGCGTGACCAGGTACGGTTCGTATGAATACCTTGTGATGCCCTTTGGCCTCACGAATGCTCCAGCCACTTTCTGCACCTTGATGAACAAGGTGTTGCAGCCCTTTTTGGATCGATTCGTTGTTGTATACCTCGACGACATCGTCATCTATAGCAAGACGTTGGAGGATCATGTCGAACACTTGAAGCAAGTGTTCTTGGTGTTGCGAGACAATGAGCTCTATGTTAAGAGGATAAGTGCTCATTTGCCCAAACAGAAGTCCCTTTCCTTTGCCACATTGTTGGAGGTGGCAAGATCTGGATGGACAGGGACAAGATTCGAGCCATTGAAGAATGGAAGGTGCCAACCAAGGTGATAGAGCTGAGGTCATTCTTAGGGTTGGCCAACTATTACCGGCGTTTTGTCAAAGGATACTCTAAAATCGCCGCCCCCTTGATCGAGTTATTGAAGAAAGACATGAGGTGGGATTGGAGCCCGAAGTGTCAAAGTGCCTTTGACGAACTCAAGCTTGCTATGATAAGCGAGCCAGTCTTGGTATTGCCTGATCACACCAAGTCCTTTGAAGTATTCACCGATGCATCTGACGTTGCTATTGGTGGCGTCCTAATGCAAGAAGGACATCCGGTTGCTTATGAAAGCCGGAAGCTCAACGAGACCGAAAGGCGATACACGGTCCATCAGAAAGAGATGACGGCGGTTGTGCACTGCTTGTGCACATGGCGACATTATTTACTTGGGTCCAAGTTCATAGTGTTTACCGACAATGTTGCCAACAGTTACTTCCTAACCCAGAAGAAGTTGTCGTCGAAGCAGGCTCGATGGCAAGAGTTTCTTACCGAGTTTGATTTGTCATTCGAGCACAAATCTGGGAAAGTAAATTTCGTAGCCGATGCCTTAAGCTGAAGGTACGATATAGAGTTCGTCAGTATGCCGACAGGGCAAATGCGGGAACAGATTAAGGAGGGGTTGCCACATGATCCGATGACCACTTCGTTGATGGAGCTTGCCATTGAGGGTAACACTCAAAGTTTTGGCTCGAGAGAGGCTTATTGTATGCTCGAGGACACCGCCTCTATGTGCCGCAATTTAAAGGATTGCGAAAGGAGCTCATGAAAGAATATCACAATTCCAAGTGGGCGGGACATCCGGGGATCCACCGGACTTTGGCCTTAATAGCTGAACACTATTACTGGTCGCACATGGGCAATGATGTTGAGGCCTATGTGAAGACATGTCTTGTGTGCCAACAAGACAAGATAGAGCAGAAGAAACCAGTTGGATTGTTGCAGCCTTTGCAAATCCCTGAAAGACCATGGAAGAGTCTTTCCATGGATTTTATTATCGGTCTACCGGTTACCGATGGATTTTCTAGCATCATGGTAGTGATAGATAGATTTTCCAAGTACGTACCTTTATCCCAGCATCCAAAGTATGCCCAGCTGAGGAAGCCGCTCGTCTTTTTCTAAAGCACGTGGTGAAGTACTAGGGCGTTCCAAAGACGATCATCAGTGATCGGGACACAAGGTTCACTAGGAGGTTCTGGAAAGAGTTGTTCAAGTTGATGGGATCAAGCTTGAACTTCTCGACGAGTGTTCATCCACAGACGGATGGGCAGACCGAGAGAGTGAATGCACTCGTAGAGACTTACTTAAGGCACTATATGAGTGTTACGCAACGCGACTGGCCGAAATTGTTGGACGTAGCCAAATTTCCTACAATTTGCAAATGAGTGAAGCAACCAATCAAAGTCCATTTGAGATTATAACCGGGCAACAACCGCTCACACCAAATGTAATTGCGACTGGGTACAAGGGGCCGAATCCAACAGCATACCAATTTGCCAAGGAGTGGCAAGAACAACATGAACAAGCCCGAGCTTGTTTACACAAGGCCGGAAGCGAACCAAGAAGTGGGCGGATCGAAAGTGTCGGGACGTCAATTTTAAGGTTGGTGACCTAGTCCTTGCCAAATTAAGTGGGATCTTGCGCAACCCATATCACAAAGGGCTTGTACGAAGATACGAAGGGCCATTCAAAGTTCTAAAGCGAGTAGGCACCATGGCCTATAGATTGGAGTTGCCTCAGACCATCAAAGCTCATCCTGCGTTCCATGTGAGTTTGTTGAAGCCATACCATCAGGATGAGGAAGAACTAGATCGAGGCAAGTCACACCGAGCGCTAGTCGGGGTAAAAGTCTCTTAGGAGAAGGAAGTAGAGGCCATCCATGCGGAGAGAGCCGTTCATCGAGTGGGACATCGACCAAGGCATGAATACCTTTTCAGTGGAAGGGACTTCCAGAGAGTGAAGGAAGTTGGGAGCCTTCCAAAGACTTATGGCAATTCCGAGATAAGGTAGACCAGTTTCACTCTAGCCGCGCAACGAGGGCGTCGCTAGAACTAGTGGGGGAGAATGTCCCAGACCGCCAGCCCATGACCGAACACAATACAATCAAGGCTGCCAAGGATTATCTTTACCAAGTTTTGGGCCTTCTAGAAGATCCAAGTGAGCTGATCCAATCCACCTTGGAGACATGATAATTATTTAGCTTAGAAGATAATGATGCAAACTCATTGCCCACTTGTTGTAAATAGTGTAGAGCTCTCATCTTGGCCATTGATGTATTTTAATCCCAACCGTTCATTATAGGGGACTCCAACTATAAAAGGAGGCTCACCCCCCTTCATTTACACACCTCAAGTTGAGAAATACAAACTAGTATTCACTCTTAAATCTCTCTTCTTCCTTTAGCTCGCCTATATCTTTATTTTCCCCAATTCCTTTGGGTTAGCAACTTTCTAAGCATTCTTGCTTAGTGAAGGTTCGGGTCACTTAGCCGATTTTCGACCAAGAAAATGTCTAAGGCCGCACGAGCTTGCTAACAGCAGTCTAGCCCCGTGACACGTGCAACTAATCATTCCTGAATCACCTTGGAATTCGACGAGATGGAGTGTTGGAGGCCTTGCCTTTCTGGGCTTGGATAAATTGGCCAGTTTAGAAAGATAATCCGACGGATGAGGAACATATTTCCAAGGTTGAATGGCGCACTTTGAATCTGTGAACTCTAGAACTCAGTGAAATTCTGAGTACGATGCCACCCGAGGCTTGTGATTCTGGAACTGCCGTTGCTTTCGGTTTACGTCCTCGGGGAAGGTGCCGTGGGGATTCATTTTGTCCCCATGAAAATATTGACAGTAGCCGAATGTTTTTAGTTTGGTACTGTTTCCGGGCGTATCAGTTGGTAGATAAGAAATGGTTGCACGTCCAGTGGTTATCTGACTTTCCATTACCAGCTGAAAACTTTGATATTATTAAGCTGATTCATTTGGGCAATGGCCGAATGTTTTAGTTTGGTACTGTTTTTCGAACTTTTGCTACATAAAATTCAGTGTGCGCTTCAAATTGGGGAGATTTATGCAACTGCGGAGACTAAATCTACCATCAGTGTTCCGTTTGAATGCAACATAAAATTCTAAGTTTATGTTGCTGTAAATGAAGTATTCTTAAACTCGAATCGAACGATGATATAAAAATATTATACTTGAATTAAATTTGAATGACCAAAAACTTGGTTCCTAGTGTCACTATTAAGACTAGATTAACTTTTGTGAGGAACAAAGAATATCATGGTGTTTTTTCTTAAACTTTTGATATTCGATAATCACATTAGGTCATGATTGTATCCAGAATTAGTCTAGTAATCATTTTTGAAGTATCCAAACGAAGAAAAATTAATAGAAACTATATATTATAATCATGGTATAAATATCATATAGATCAAACATAACAACCCTTTAGTCCATTAAAACATACTATATGGAATCCAATCCCCTACAGAAAGAAAGCAAATTTTGGTGGAAAAATAAGTGCACGGAGACTTTAGCAACATTTATTACAGACGACACCCAGGAAAACACGTCTTCCATATCATCACCCCTCAGTCACGCATACTGGCAATTTCCATAGCCTGCAAGAACAAACAATTATGAACAACGTCATGAAACAGCAAAATTTAAAAACAAAACATGTTTTCTTTTTTACAGGATTAGGGTTTAACGAGCAATTTACTTGGATTGGATACAGTGATGAGACCGGAGTTAGTGAAGTGACATGCATGTTCCTGACCACCATTGTCTTGGTAGTAAGAATTCATGACGACCGAGGCATGGTTGATGAGAGTTTCGGGATCGTAGCATGCTCCACCTATGTAGGACAGAAGTATGATTTTATGTTAAGGATATATAGAAAGATTATCAATACAAAATATAAAAAATATCTAAATTATATGATAATTTAAAATTTTTAAAGCTACGATCCGGGTCCTCCTTGATTAATCCCTGCTGACCTGGCTGTATCTGGGTGCAGTTTAATCCCCGGGTTCCAAGATAATTACAGGCTGACTCTATGTTGGAAACCAGTGCTGCATCGTCGGTGGATGGCTTTGCAACACACCATGTTTTGCTCTGTTTACATAAGAAATTCGTGAGAAAATATGGGATTTTTAGGGGAAAAAAGGGAAAACATTGATTTTTCACCTGCCCCTTGGCCAACTTCAGCAAGATCTCTGCATAAATAAATTCCTGGAGTCAAAAGCAATTTCGCCATTGCACTAACATATAGTTTTACAATTCTTGAAGGGACCTAACCACAATTTTGCCATTCATGCTTCAATATCAAACCCAAAAGCAAAAGGAAAATGGAGAAAGGTACGTACCAGAGTCAAATGACAAAAGGAGCAGAAGATAGAAGAAAACTGGGGGAGAGACAGTTGATTTAGCCATTGCTCTTTGTGTAGGAATAAAGAAACTAATTAAAAATTTAGAAGAAATATGACTTGGGTAAAATGAAATGAAGATGGTTCAGTATATATATAGGGTGGATAATACTAATTCCAGTCCGTAAATTTCTGCTTCCTATGGTATTTTTCTCATAGGTGAAAATTGAAATACTAAACATTTTGACACATAAAAGAGCATTAAATGGACATTTTGACACATAACAACATTGTGATTTTTTTTAAATGACTTATAATTTACCGGTCTATTTTAAGTAATGATCGTTGAAAATATGTTTTTATCTTATAATTAATTTTAAGGTAGTTGCTGGCCATTGTCATTAGGTAACAATTTTTTTAAAGTCATTGAGCAGTCTCAACTCTCAATGTAGAAAGAAGTGATAGTTAGGTGATCAACTGAAATTAAAGTGATAGTTGAGTGATTAGATATGTAGTTTACCCAATAATTTAATGTGACATGTAACTTCCACTCCAAATAAAACACTAGCTGATTCTTTTGACATATTGATGGTGATATACACCATGCAACAAGATATACCATAACTAGAAAAATTAAAAAGAAAAAAGGAACATGAAAAAAAATCCATAGCTTTCACACTACCAAATTCCAATTGTTGTTTTTTATTTACGGATTAGAACAAGAGAGAGCAATCTGTTCTCAGCAAGACATAAAGCTAGGTTGGCATAATACCACCGACCGCCAAGGGAAAACTACTTAGTTTGCCAATAAATGAAGTTCGAAGCTTCATGCTTTGAAGTTGCTGATAAATATAAGAGGATTTTAAGTTATGATTTTTGTTGATCAGATGTATATTAATATGATAATGAAAGATAATTTTGGATCTTAAAATTTTGAATATTCAAAAAATGATAATTGATAGAGATCAGAATATTAGTCTAATTAAATTCAGAACTTCTCTTTGATAGTTGGAATGTAACCCTTCGACCTAGTCTAGTAGTTATAACTGAATTAAGGTAGCCTTGTTGATCACAAAAAATGGCTTACGAATGATTTTAGTTGATAAAGCGTCTTAAAAATATTTACTGAATATAAAATAAAAAATAAACTCATGTCACAATTTAAAGAAGTTAAAAGCTAAAATTTAACCTCACACGGTACAAAATCGAGATTACTCCTCTGATAGTCAAACTGATTATATATCTGAATAATCTAAAAATAGAAACAAAAATAGAGTGAGCTACAAAATTCAGTGTGCCCTCTAAATACAAATAACAATTCAAATATTTCAAGCATTATATAAAAACAATAAAATAATCAAATAACGGTATAATCCGAATCATACAAATTTTCTCACAACTTTACCTCTTATCATAGACGAACATAATGAAAAACACTACATGCTGAGAGGAACCTGAGATCTCCAAAGTGGATCTAGAGTAGAAAACAGAAATCAAGAAAGAGACGTTACCCTTCAAAGAGGAGCCTGAGTTAACCTCCATAGAGGAACTCATCATAAATCAAAAACAAGACGGGGACGTTGCTCTCCATAAAGGATCCCATGTAGAATTAGGACGTAGATTATGCCCTTTGTAGAGGATCCCATGCAGAATCAGGACGTGGATTATACCCTCTGTAGAGGATCCCATGCAGAATCAGGATAGGTATACAATCCCAATTAGAGTCAGGACGGGGATTATGCCCTCCGTAGAGGATCTCATGCAGAAACAAGAATGCATCAATGGACATATTTAAAATGATGCAACAATAATCAGAAGTTAGTTATAACTCAAATACATATAACTAGAATACATACATGCTTAAAAATAATATCATACATCATAATAGCAACAATATTAAAGGTAACAACCAGGTCAAATGGACATACATATAATAGCTAAACAACACGGACTAAGCCTTACGCTTCTTACTATTGATCATATTAGGTCCTGAGGAATGTGGACACGTATCTCGAGATGAGTGGGTAAAATCGAGCTGAGTGGAACGAGAGTGATCAATGTCTACTAGAGAGCGATCTGGAGACACGAGAGTACCCATGCATAAAACTAACAAAGATAATAGTGGCACAAAGATGAATACGATGCCAGGATTAATCGAAATATTCATCAAACGAATGGCTCGTGAAGATAACCTTTTACCATAATTATGACCAGAATAAAGACAAGAGACTAGCAATGGAGGCAATGCAACTCGAAATGGTAACAGTGATTAGGCAGCATGAATATATTCTCTAAGGCTTCTTTTTCTCGGATTCGACAACGGTGGCCGACGAAGAAACTTCAAAGGTGGGGTTTTGTTCAGAACGATGAGGGCAACACAATGAAACCGGCGGTGCACTCCATGACGGCCTGGCGATGAAGATTTGGAAACTAAAATGGGTAAAGAAAAGGAGAGGTTCACGCGACTACTGAAAAATAATTGGAAAAAACAAATTGAAAAAGTAATTGTTATTTCAATAACCTTAGATTAGGGTTAATCAGAAGAGAATTCCCTAAACTTTTAGGGAACATAACAAACGACAAAAACTTTTAAAAGCTTAACATTTGACCCCAAAATTGGGGTATGAGAACTTTCCCTCCCTTAAGAAAATTTTGGCCTTGAAATTTTACCTGACAGAAACAGATATGACCATACGAAGCCTTGTACAGTGTCATCTGAATATTGGCGTAATAACTATTATTATAGGAACACTCAACCAACAGTAAACAATCCACCATAATATCTTAGAACCCTATAATACAATCTTTCAACCTATCCTTAAGAATTTGAATAACCTGCTCTAACAGACAATCAGACTGCGGATAATAAGTTGCACTGAAGTTTTAATCGTGTATACCTAGCGTCAAGAAGAGTCTTTTAGAATCGTGACATAAATCTCAAATCTCGATAAAAAATTATGAATAGGGGAACCTGACGAAGACTAGTAATCTCAAAAGTAAACAATCAAGTTAGTTATCATATAATTAATTTGATCTGAAATAAAAATGAATTGACTTGTTGAGATGATCAATAAAACACATATTGAATCTTACTTGGACACAATTACTCACTTTCATTATCACTCTAAAACCTATATGATTTCTAGAATACTACTCAGAATTGGCTATTTCCCTTTAAGGTAGTCTAGATAAGAGTGATACAGATGCTATATGTTGAGTTAATCGATTGACGGAATCGGCCAAGAGGGGGGTGAATTGGCAATAAAAATTTTGGTGGAAGCTTTTGCAGAAAATTGAAAGAAATTGCACAGCGATTTAGAGTGGTTCGACTTTATCAACCAAAGTCTACGTCCACTACCTTAGCTATCCACACTAAAGATTTTCCAACAAATTCACTAATTTGTTATTTCTTTTTGAGGCCAAAGAGATAACCTTACAACTCCCTCAAGAATATACCCCAATTCTTGAGAACACTCTTTTCTCAAAGAGAAATACAAATTTGCAAACTTACAAGAAAAACCTCACAAGGCAAATATGTTTGCACAATTCTAGAACAAAGAAAGAACACTGAAGAATAAATACAATTGAGCACAATAAGTGTTCTTGAAAGCAAAATGAATATTGAATGAAAAATAGGCTTGAAATACTCAAACTTGAGGTTTGATGCTTTCTCTTTGATTCTCTCTTAATTCTAGTCGCTTGATGTTTCTTGTTATTAATCAATGGCTTCTAAGCTTGCTTAAATACATCTTGAATCACTTCTGAACGTTGGGGATGATTAAAGAAGATATTATAGCCGTTTTAGTGTGAAAACAATTAATAAAACAGCTTGGAGCGTGGGGGAATCGGTACCCCCTATGGGGAATCGGTTCCCTAAGTGTAAAATTCAAATATTTCGACCGTTATACAAGGGGGGAATCGGTACCCCCTGGGGGGGAATCGGTTCCCTCCTAGCATACTGGAATTCTCGGAGCCAAACCATTCAGGGGGGAATCGATTCCCTCTGAGCAATCTGGAATTTTTAGCTTTGAAATGGTTCGAAATACTTTGTAAAATTATTTTGAAATTGTTTTAAGATTAAAACTTAATTTTACACTTGATTATTATGGATTAAAAATGATTTTTGAAAGATTTGGAGTAATGTTTTGATATTCGAATAGTTATATCGAATATACTTAGAAAATCATTTGGAAAATCTTAAAATTCATTTAACTTAATTTGTTATATCGAAATATCAAAATGTTTTCAACAATCTCCCCCTTTTTGATATAACAAAACATTTTAGTAATTTTAAGATTTTGAAATCAAGTTTTGAAATTACTCCCCTTACTTTAACACTTCTCCCATTTATCATTTAAAAACACATTTAACACTTCTCCCCCTTTTTGTTAAATCAAAAAGACATTTTAAAGAATTTAAACAAGTTTTTGAAATTATTTAGCCAATTGATTATATATAGTTTAAGCTGCTAAGATCACAAGCAAGAGAAACGTTAGCCATTAGTTCATAATCAATATTCATAATTAATGTGACATGGCAAAATTTGTCATATTGCTAAAATTATGTAAATGATGCAATAATGAATAAATCACACCAAATATATAAGTTCACATCATCCATAAATCCAAACAAATTCAAAATCAATCAATCCACAAATTAAAACATCCAAACAAATCCAAAGTCACAAAATCAAACAATCCAAAAAGTTGAAGCAATAATCGTTTAGTTCAAGGTTTTAAAGCTAAGCACAGAATCACATATCCGGATCAGGAGGAGGAAAACGAGCTCACATAGCGGTCATTTCGTGAGTGAGTTCATTAATACGCGCGTTGGTTGCTTCGTTGTTTGCACGCATCTCTCGAAGAATTTCTAATTGTTGAGCTCCCATTGTGGATAAATGAGACTCTATAGAAGTAAAGCGCGAATCCATGGTATCATATCGGAAATAGAATGTCTCCATAAAGGATTGAAAATATGGAGGCATTTGATGCGTTTGTTGTGCTTGCTCCTCGGGCTGCTCAGGTTCATATTTGTCTTCATCGATATCTCGCATTAATTGCTCAAGCTCAAGATCGTCATCAGCTTCTGGTAGAGCTCGTGAAGAACTAGCTCCCGGAGTATTTGCATAAGATCGAACCCATTCACCGGTTTCCTTATCCTTTATCCATCCCGCTCTCGTTAAGGAAAGAAGATTAATTTGTTTCTTAAGGGGGAAAACGACATCTAGACTGACTCTAAGCCTAGCTTTGGAAAACATATTACTCAAAATGCAATCGTAAACTAGAGATGAACAGAGTTTCTTGTTAGGAACAAGATTTACGGTTTCAACAATTTCAGCAAAAATAATCTGAGGTAGGTTAATTTTAATATTGTTTTCGAAACAATGTAACCACCAAAGATCTAAGGCTCTAAGAGTATAATAACGACCTCCGGATGGTCTAAACCACCAAGAAATCATTAGATGAAGAAAACGTTCATGAAGGTCTAAGACACTTGCACTATCTCTTCTTTTATAACGAGATCCTAAAACCTGTTTTTCATTTGAAATACCATCATTATCTAATCCGAATGTATTGGCTATGTAAGCCGAGTCAATATATAAGAATTTTCTTAAGAGGTAGGAACGAATTCCTATGGTTTCGGTTTCAGTTTGGGTTTTAACACAAACGACATTAGAATAGAAAATACGAATAAGTTGATGGTAAACGATGGGTTCAAGATCAAAGAGTTTATCAAATTTCCACTCTTGTAAAAGAGGAAGATATTTAAAATTAATAGCTAACATATCTTGATGAGAAGGAATACGTTCTTCTCGGATTTTGTAAGAGTCGAAATATTGATAATACCAAAAACGATGATTTCTAGGACCAGGATGATTGAAGCACAAATTTTGGATAGTCAAATTAAGATCAATGGGATTAGGATTAGGAATTGGATTTTGAGGATTTGGAGGTGGATTTGGTTGATGGTGTGAGCAACTAGATGATTACCTTGCACGTTTAGGATTGGACATGGTTTAGGAAATCGAAATAGAATGGATAACCTGCAATTTAGAAAACACATGTATGCAATTCAATCAATCCCAAAACTCAATTGAGTCCTCAATATTTCAAGGTTCTCTAAATCAATCCTAATGGGCAAAGTTTTTGAAAACTTTTGAAAAATACGGTTTTGAGAAGCAATATAGTTTTCATAACAACAACATAATTCAATCAAAACACAATAATTTGAAAATCAACATTTTTTTATTTCGAAAATTTAAAAAATTTTGGAAAAATTCTTGTGTTTTTGATGAAATTAGTTGTGATATCTAGTTTCTAATCACTAAACAATCAATGCCCGATCTAAAGTTCATCCTAGAACTAATTAAAACTAGTTCTATGTTCATAAATTGATGAAATAGAAGTTTTGGAAAAATACCTTGAAGGATTTCGGATTTGAGTGAGATTAGATGAAGTTTGCACGTTTTTTATGATTCCAACAGGTTTAGAAGATGATATTTGAAGTGAATTCAGATTAAGAACGTTGATTTGAGGCAAGAATGGAGATAGAGAGAGAGTTTAGAGGAAATGGCGGCAAGGAAAAAAAGGGTTTTGAACAAAAGTAAGGGTTCTTCCCGTGTATAACCAGAACCCCATGGGGGTATCGATTCCCTTGTGGGGGGATTCGGTTCCCCTTCAAAGGGGGAATCGGTTCCCTCATGGGGGGATCGATTCCCTCTGCACCAAAATGCTAAAATCCGATTTTAAACACCCAAAATGCTAAATTAATTTCCTCTAGTGGTATTGGCAACTCATATATTGAAAATTAATCATGTTCAAACAATTAAATTAATCTTTAAACGATATTTGAACATAAAATTAATTTTTCATTAAGAATCATAAACTCCCCTAACTAATAGCAATGAATGCAATCAAAAATTACTATTATAAGCATTTTTCATATATTCTTAAAAGTGCTAAAATTATTTTAAACACTAAGTGAAGATAGGTTGGTCAAACCTAATTCTCTCCTAAGTGTCCAAAATCTTTCCTTGTCTAAAGGTTTTGTAAAGATATCCACTAATTGGTGCAAAGTATCAACAAATTCTAGAACTACATCTTCCTTAGTGACATGGTCTCTAATGAAGTGATGTCTTATTTCAATGTGCTTAGTTCTAGAGTGTTGGATGGGAATTTTAGTGAGACAAATAGCACTAGTATTGTCACACTTGATAGGAATGGTACCTACTTCAATTCCATAATTAAAAAGTTGTTGTTTCATCCATAAAACTTGTGCAGAGCAACTACCAGCTGAAATGTATTCGGTTTCGGTGATAGATAATGCGACACAATTTTGTTTCTTTGAAAACCAAGAAATTAGCATATTTCCAAGGAATTGGAAAGTACCAGAGGTGCTTTTCCTATCTAATTTGCATCCTCCATAATCCGTATCAGAAAAAGCATGCAAGCTAAAGCTAGAGTCTCTAGGATACCAAAGTCCTAAACTAGGAGTGTCCTTAAGGTATCTAAAGATTCTCTTAACAGCTAGTAAATGTGATTCCTTAGGGCATGATTGAAATCTAGCACATAAGCAAACACTAAACATAATGTCCGGTCTACTTGCAGTTAGATAAAGTAGAGATCCAATCATTGACCTATATAATTTAATATCTACACATTTACCTCCTTCATCTAAGTCAAGCTTTGTTGAAGAGCTCATTGGAGTGTCATGAGGTTTCCCATTTTCCAGTCCAAACTTCTTGAGTATATCTTTGACGTACTTATCTTGATTGATGAAGATGTCATCTTTTCTTTGCTTGATTTGGAGTCCCAAGAAAAATGAGAGCTCCCCCATCATGCTCATCTCAAACTCACTTTGCATTAGCTTAGAAAATTCTTGGCAAAGAACATCATTAGTAGAACCAAATATTATATCATCAACATAAATTTGAACTACTAATAAATCTTTACCTTTATGCTTTAAAAACAATGTAGTGTCAACCTTCCCTTTTAAAAAACCTTTTTCAATTAAAAAATTTGACAATCTTTCATACCAAGCTCTAGGAGCTTGTTTTAAACCATAAAGAGCTTTTGTCGATTTAAGAACATGGTCTGAAAATTTTGAATCTTCAAAACCTGGAGGTTGTTCCACATACACTTCTTCCTTTATAAAACCATTTAAAAATGCACTTTTAACATCCATTTGATATAATTTAAATTCATGAAAACATGCAAATGCTAATAACATTCTAATTACTTCCATCCTAGCTACAGGAGCGTATGTTTCATCATAGTCTATGCCCTCTTCTTGAGTATACCCTTGAGCAACAAGTTTAGCCTTTTTTCTCACTATATTACCACTCTCATCAAGCTTATTCCTAAATACCCATCTAGTACCTACAGTATATTTATTACTAGGCCTTTCAACTAATGTCCATACCTTACTTCTCTCAAATTGATTTAACTCTTCTTGCATAGCCATATCCAATGTTCATCATTTAATGCTTCTTTAATATTCTTAGGCTCTATGCATGAGATAAATGCAACATAATTACAAATATTTCTAAGAGAAGATCGAGTTGTTACCCCTTTGGATGGATCACCTATAATTTCACCATCCTTGACATAGTTGTACTCTCTTGGATAAGATACTTCTTTTTCTTCAATAGTTGGATTTTCAAAAGGATCATGAGTTTCCTCATTTGATGTTTCTTCCTTTGATGATGGTTCTCCAACGTCATGTCTAACGTCATTTGTATTTATAACACCTACATCATCATTCACACAAGAATCCTTCCTCGGAAGGGAATTATCATCGAAAACAACATGTATAGACTCTTCTACAACTAAAGTTCTTTTATTAAATACTCGATAAGCTTTAGAATTTAAGAAATAACCCAGAAAAATTCCTTCACCAATTTTAGCATCAAATTTGCCAATGTTCTCTTTACCGTTGTTTAAAACAAAACATTTACATCCAAAAGAATGAAAATAGCTAATGTTAGGCTTTTTACTTTTGAAAATTTCATATGGAGTTTTCTTTAAAATTGGCCTAATCATTACTCGATTTATAACATAACAAGCGGTATTTGTGGCTTCCGCCCAAAAATATTTTGGCAAATTATTTTCACAAAGCATGGTTCTAGCCATTTCTTCTAAAGTTCGATTTTCCTCTCAACAACTCCATTTTGTTGAGGGGTTCTAGGTGCTGAAAAATTATGGCTAATACCGTTAGAGTTACAAAATTCAGTAAATCCAAGATTTTCAAATTCAGTTCCATGATCACTCCTAACACTAGTTATAGAGTAACCTTTTTCATTTTGGATTACTTTTGAAAACGTGATGAATTGTTCTAATGCTTCATCTTTAGTACTTAAAAATAGAACCCAAGTATATCTAGAATAGTCATCTACCAAGACAAATGCATATTGTTTTCCACCCAAGCTAGTAGTTCTAGTTGGCCCAAAAAGATCTAAATGGATCAATTGTAAAACTCTACTAGTTGATACATCATTAATGGATTTAAAAGAAACTCGCTTTTGTTTTCCTTTAGCACAAGCATCACAGATTTTATCATTATCAAATTTAAGCTTAGGCAACCCTCTTACCAGGTCTCCTTGAATTAACCGTTGCAAAACACTCATACTAGCATGTCCTAGTCTCCTATGCCATAACCAACTATCATGCTCATCCTTAGCAACTAGGCATAAATTAGTCATATCAATAAAATCAAAATGCATCATGTATATATCCCTATTTTATGACCAACAAGCATAATCGAAAATAGATGCAATGTCAATCAATTTTGCAATCATTTAAAATAAAACATTGTATCTTTTATCAAATTTATTTTTCAAAAGATTATGCTTTTAACCCATTCACATATAAAACATTATGCAATGTTGATTATAGAGATTAAGAGAACTTGCATAAAGTTTTTGAAAATGTTATGCATTAAAACTTTATAATATTTAAACAAAAATCTATGCATAAACATTAAGAAAAATTTCAGGTCAAAATTGTGCAAAACCAAAGTTCTTGAAAAATCGATATCAATTGTTAAAGAGATATCAATTACATTTTAAAAACAATTTTGACCAAAAAATAATATGATGAACTAGAGTTTATAAAACATTACAAAAAAAAATTACCATTTTCATCATACAATGTTATATATATATATTTTTTAATATACATGAGATAAAACATAATTCAACATTTTAAAACCTCATGCATGTATAAACTAAATGAGCAACCAAATAATAAAAACATTAAGTTTAGAGGTTACCCATTCCCTTTTTATGTGTGGTTAGAGCATCTTGAATATCATCATCTTTATCACCATTGCTCTCACACACCTACAAGAGACATTTAAGTAGATTTTGGTATCCAAATTGCTTTGGATCCTTGAACATTAGTTTCAATGCCTCTTGTTCCTTTTGGAACCCATAATTGTCTAATTTTAAATCGTTTTCCTTTCTTTAAAGGACAAGTATGTTCCTTATGACCATGATAATGACAATGTGAACACATTGTCATTATTGAACTAGATGAATTATTTAGAATGATCTATTTTTCTCTTGTTAAACATTCAAGCTTATCTTTCAAATTGAAGTTTTCTTTTTCAATACTTTCAAATTTCATTTTTGAGAGTTCTAAATCCTTCTTCAAGATTTCATTTTGATTTTCAAAATCCATTTCATTTCTAGAAGAAGTTTGTTTAATTTGAAAATTTCTTTTTCAAAGTTTTCAGATTTTATTTTTGAAACCTCTAACTCTTTTCTCAACATTTCATTTTGACTTTTCAAGTTTGTTTTAGCTTCCAAAAGAAGATCATTTTTAGCAATAAATTTAGAAATCAATTTATTGTATTTGGAGTTCATGGTCTCAAACTCCGAAAATAATTTATCATAAGCATCTTGTAACTCATTAAAAGATTTTGAATTTGATATATTTGAGTTAGAAGATACCTTTGGCTCTGTGAGAACTAATAGAGACATCACTTTTATTGGTTCTTCTTCTTCCTTGTCTCTATAGATCTCTTCAAGCTTATCCCACATTTCCTTGGCACTTGAACAAGAATAAACTCCTTTATATACATTAGGATCAATTGCACAACACAACATGTGCATAGCCTTTGAGTTTTGTTAAGCTTACTTCCGATCTTGAACACTCCACTTCTTTGCCTTCTTAATAGGAGAGGAATATCCTTTCTTGATTATCATCCAAGCTTCATATCAAATGCTTTGATGAATATCATCATACACCTCTTCCAATGACGATAATTTGTTCCATTGAAGTGTGGAGGCACGTCAATAGGTCTGGATTCTTCCATGGAGAATGAACCGGAAGTAGACGCTATCTTTATCGATTTAACTCTTCCCGGATCGACTCAAGAGGCGATTAAACCTTCAAATGAGTGAGGCTATGATGCCAATTGTTGAGTTAATCGATTGACGGAATCGGCCAAGAGGGGGGTGAATTGGCAATAAAAATTTTGGTGGAAGCTTTTGCAAAAAATTGAAAGAAATTGCACAGCGATTTAGAGTGGTTCAACTTTATCAACCAAAGTCTACGTCCACTACCTTAGCTATCCACACTAAGAATTTTCCAACAAATTCACTAATTTGTTCTTTCTTTTGAGGCCAAAGAGATAACCTTACAACTCCCTCAAGAATATACCCCAATTATTGAGAACACTCTTTTCTCAAAGAGAAATACAAATTTGCAAACTTACAAGAAAAACCTCACAAGGCAAATATGTTTGCACAATTCTAGAACAAAGAAAGAACACTCAAGAATAAATACAATTGAGCACAATAAGTGTTCTTGAAAGCAAAATGAATATTGAATGAAAAATAGGCTTGAAATGCTCAAACTTGAGGTTTGATGCTTTCTCTTTGATTCTCTCTTGATTCTAGTTGCTTGATGTTTCTTGTTATTGATCAATGGCTTCTAAGCTTGCTTAAATACATCTTGAATCACTTCTGAACGTTGGGGATGATTAAAGAAGATATTATAGCCGTTTTAGTGTGAAAACAATTAATAAAACAGCTTGGAGCGTGGGGGGAATCGGTTCCCTAAGTGTAAAATTCAAATATTTCGACCGTTATACAAGGGGGGAATCGGTACCCCCTGGGGGGGAATCGGTTCCCTCTGAGCATACTGGAATTCTCGGAGCCAAACCATTCAGGGGGAATCGGTACCCCCTTGGGGGGGAATCGGTTCCCTCTGAGCAATCTGGACTTTTTGGCTTTGAAATGGTTCGAAATACTTTGTAAAATTATTTTGAAATTGTTTTAAGATTAAAACTTAATTTTACACTTGAGTAAGGATTAAAAATGATTTTTGAAAGATTTGGAGTAATGTTTTGATATTCGAATGGTTATATCGAATATACTTAGAAAATCATTTGGAAAATCTTAAAATTCATTTAACTTAATTTGTTATATCGAAATATCAAAATGTTTTCAACACTATATCTTTTTTGATTTTCAGAATAGATCCATTTACTCAAATGAGGAGGTCGTAAGTAAATACATAAACTATTTTACGGAGAATTTGAAGGAAATCAAATAATTCATATCAAAAACAATATTTCACTCCATAATGTAAAACATTACATGAATCTTTAGAAGTACTGGGATTACATATATACTGTTGCCCAAAACCATTCATTTCAGAGTGAATCACGATGTGTTTGAGTGAGAATTCAAACAAAGCCAAACCTAGAGCTATTATAAGAGTTCATTTATATACTCAGATTGCCGTACAATTTTTTATCAGTACTCGTAATTACAAACAAACTTGAACATGTAATTATAGGGCATGTATGATCCCTACAAATTATTTCTTAGGAAATATTTCATAACATATTTAGATATTTCGGTTAAAATTATTTTAAGGGTAAAATTGAATATAATAATTCAAACCAAACATGAATAAATTTTCTTTGAAGACAAGAAATTACTTCTTAAGCATGATACTTGACTTGAGACACTCTCAGATCAGATCAACCAAAATTGAATTAATTATTGTTTTATTTCACCTAAATCGACTTCAAAATAATTCCATAACATTTGAAAAATGATTACTAATCAACTAAAGATTAGTCGCTGGAATTCAGATCTTACAATCGAAGTAATCAACTAAGGTGTCTAAACAATATCAAATATTCATACCAAACCTATGACTATATACATCAAGTATCACATTAAGATTGTGGAAAAGTAGTACCTATCTAGAATGGAATCAGAGTCTCGAGAGTTTCAGAAAATACTTAAAAATCTTGTGGCATGATTTTTCAAAAACAATTTTCATATCAGCCTAAAAATAATTTTGCAAAATTATTTAAAATAATTTTCAAAACTGTAGTGGCTACACAATCCGAGAGTTAAAACTTGTGCTCATATACCACTAAATGTAACCCCCTAGACCTGGCCTAGGAGTTACAACTAAATTAGAGCAACCTTATTCATAACAAAAATGGTTTACTAATAATCTTATTTAATAAATCGTCTTAAAAACATTAGTGAATATAAAATCAAAAATAAACTCATGCAACAATTTCAAGAGGTTAAAAGTAAAAAAAATTAACCTCACACAATATGAAATTGAGACTACTAATCCTATTGTAAAACCGATTATACATCTGAATAAGCTGAAAATAGAAACAGAAACAAAGTGAGCTACAAAAGTCAGTGTGCCCTCTAAATACAAAATAATAATTCAAATATTTTTGGCATTATATAAAGAAATAAAATAATCAAGTAGCAATATAACCCAATATTTATTACCATAAAATCATGAATTTTTTTGATAACTTTAGCGCTCGTCATAGACGAACATAATGAAAAAACTACATGCTGAGAGGAACCCGAGATCTCCAAAGTGGATCCAGAGTAGAAAAAAAAATCAGGATGGGAAAGTTACCCTATGAAGGGGATCCCGAGTTAACCTCCATGAAGGAACTCATCAGAATTCAGAAAGATGACATGTATGTTGCCCTTCTGTCGTAACTATCTATCGGGTGAGCCCGGAATTGGACTTCGACTTTAATAAAACATGCAAGAGTCACCACTGATCATTTATATATTTTTCAAACATAATTAGGTTGACCGAACACCTCAATTGACCATTTTACATGATTGTATTTTATCAGAAATATGTCGGGTTTGGGAGTCAGTTACAGTCAAGGAAGGATTAACACCCTTGTACTGCCCTTTCGGTACTAATTTAATTTCTCGGTAATCTTAATTGCAAAAATTAAAAGTTAAATTGGAATTTAAAAATTGATTTGAACTACTTACCTTTAATCGATTAAAAATACCCCTAAAAATAAAAAATTATTAGATCGTGAAATAAAATATATAAATAATTCAAAAAAAGTTTTAAAAAATATAAAAATGAAAGGATAAAATTGAAACAAATTAAAGTTGAGGGACCTAATTAATACTAAAGACATGTTACAATGAAAAAATACGAGTTAGATGGGTTAAATTGAAAAAAAAAACTATAAATAGAAATTGAATCAAATTAATTAAAAATTCAGAGGCAAAATTGAGGTAAGTGACCAAAATGAATTATACATCAAAATATCAGGGATTGTGGAAATGATTTAACTATTTTATAATTACACAATGCCCCCTATAAATACCCCTCAAGACATAAAAAAATTAACAATCACTCATTTCTCACATTACCCCCCAAACTGAACTATACCCTTTCTTTAAATTCTCTCCCACTTTTCCCAATCAGTCTATGACCAACCACTGCTCCGGCGATGCCCTGCCGCGTCGACCACCGCTCTGGCCACCACCATTGGTGGCTAAAAAGACACCCTCTTTCGTATCCTTCTAACCCTCCGAAGCCAAAACCGACCCCAAATCCCCAAAATATGCCTTACTCGACGTATACCTAACGAGTAAGTTTCTCGTTTTTACCTTTCAAGGAAAATGTTTTGTTTTCCAGTGCTTTCCCTCCGATGCCGCTCCTTAACGATCCTTGCTCCTTTTGATGAGAAAAGGCCTTGGCTTTTTTTCTATTTTTATGGTATTTGGATGTGTTGTTTGGTTTGATTATTTTGCTATTTTGTGTTGTATTGTTTTTTTGTTTTGGGTAGCTCTTGCTTTGTGACATTGGTTGTTTTTGGTTCGGTGTTTAGCTGTTTTTCTCTTATGATTCTGGTTGTATGGCTGCCTCTTGATCGATTGCTCACTGTATATTTTTTGATTGGCCTCGCTGGAGGCTTTTTATTGCCTCGATTTTGGCCTTTTTTAGTCCCGAACGGAAGAGATTCGTGGGTTACTCTCTCGACTTTCTTGTGCATGTCGTTTGGCTAATATTTTAGGGTTGGTTTTGTCCTGATCTCGGTCGGTTGTTGGTATGTCATTGATGTTCTGATTTCACGTTTAAGGGCCGAGAAATTCGATCGATTCTCGAACTGTTTGGGTGTGTGACTCCACGCATGCTCCCTGTGCGGTGCCTTTGGCTTGATATGAAACCCTAGCTTTCTGGTGGGTCAGGCAGACGGGCTTGGGCCTTACCAGGCTTACTGGGTCAGGCTTGCTTCGGTTGGGCTTGTTTCAGACCCTTGGACTTGGACCTGGACCAATAATAATAATAATGAACTAAATAAATAAAATAAATAAATAATATTATGAAAATAAAAACTATATAATATTATATTACATGTTTTCAAAAATCATTTTTTAAAATATATTATACGTTTCAAAACCTTTTTTAAAAAACTATATATTATACGTTTTTAAAAATATTTTTTAAAAACTATATTCAAAAATGTTTTCAAAACTATATATTACATATATTTTCAAAAAATTTCTCAAAACTATATAATATATGTTTTTTTTAAACGTATTTTCAAAACCATGCAATGTATTTTCAAAAACCTATTTTGTTTAAAAAACCATATATTGTATGCTTTGAAAAAATGTTCTCTAAAAACTATATATTATATTATTATTATTATTATTATTATTATTATTATTATTACACTAAATAAACCCGAACAAAAATACATGTCTACACCTTCGTAAAGGATCACACGTAGAATCAAGACGACGATTAAGCCCTCCGTAGAGGATCCTAGGCAGAATCAGATGGGGATACAATCCCGTGCAGAATCAGGACAAGGATTATGCCCTCCGTAGTGGATCCTATATAGAATCAAGATGAGTATACAATCCCATGTAGAATCAAGATGGTGATACAATCTCATGCAGAATCATGACGGTGATTATGCCCTTCGTAGAGGCTCACATGAAGAAACAAGAAAGCTTCAATGAACAAATTTAAAAGGATGCAACAATAATTAGAAATTAGTCTTAACACAAATACACGTAACCAGAATATGTACATGCATACAAATAATATTATACAACATAATAACAACAATATTAAAGGTTACAAATAGGTCAAAGGGACACACATAGAGTAGCTAAACAACATCGGCTAAGCCTTACGGTTGTCACGATTGGTCACACTAGGTCATGCGAAATGGGGACACGTATCTCAAGATGAGTGGGCAGAATCGAACTGAACGGAACGGGAGTGATCAATGTCTAGTAGTGAGCAGTCTCGAGACACGAGAGTACCCATACATAAAACTAACGGAGATAAAAATGACACAAAGATGAAGGCGATGCCATAATTAATCAAAATGTTCCTCAAATGAATAACTCGTGACAAAAACCCTTCACCATAATTATGACCAAAAAGAAGAGAAGAAACTAACAATGGAGGCAATGTAACTAGAAACGGTAACAGTGACTAAAGGCGTCATGAAGATATTTTTTAAGGCTTATCTTTCAAGGATTCGATAACGGTGGTTGAAAAGAAACGTCAAGGTTGGGGTTTTGTTCAGAACGACGAGGGCAACAAATGACACTAACGGTGCACTCCACGACGGCCTGGCGATGACGATTTGGAAATAAAAATGAGTGAAAAGAGGGAAAGGTTTACGCGGTTGTTGAAAAAACAATTGGAAAAAAAACTGAAAAAGTAATTGTTATTTGAATAACCTAAGTTTAGGGTTAATCACAAGAAAAGTCCCTAAAGGTTTAGGAAACTTAACAAATAGCACAAACTTTTAAAAGCTTAATATTTGGCCCTAAAATTGGGGGTGTGACATGGAAATCATCATGTTTGACTACTAGATTCTCAAATCTCAATTGTTTAGATTTAAGTTTTAATTGTTTAAATATAGACTTTTAAACATATACTAATTGAGTGATTTAAGGTAAAGATTACACATGTGTGAATTGCTGCTATTGCTCGACTTGTGCTCATGTAAACATGAATCTTCAATATGTATAATTTGTGTTTCTTTTCTTTTTAGACAAAACTCAATTTTTTTTAAATTTTTGTCGTTTTTACATTTCTTCCATTTTTGTCGAATCTTCTCATAATGGTAACGTCACCTGTGCAAAGACTTTTTTGGTACAAAATATCTTCGAAGGTGTGCTTGACGTGGAATGTCTTTACCTACTTGGCACGAAAGGATATCGGTATGAGAAATAAATTGAAAAGAGTATTATTTTGGGTATTAATTTTTTTTCTCAATAATATTCAAATAATAAATCCTTGTTAAATTCCATCTTGATTTGTAAACACCAATTTTTGTTTATAATTTTATCATATTTTGTATAATGTAAAAAATTAAATTATGGTTATTATTTGATATACATACTGTGTAAAACTTATTTTACATAATTTATTTATTTAATCTTAAATATTAAATTTTAAAGTTAGACCCTAAAATCTTAAATTATAAAAAAATTAAACTCTAAACGAGACATGTTACATTAAAATAGTTAGTCTATATAAAATAAAGTATCATTTTTTTAATTGAGTATCAAATTTTCTTTATCAAAACATTAAATTTTATTATGATTTCTCAAAATCAAATAAGATTGTTAATGATATTTAACTTTATCAAATATAAATAAATACTCAATTAAATAAGTGTATGTCCCCGTCGACACAATTTCATTTGATAAATTTCTCAACACTTTCTAAGGTATCATGTGACCCGTCCCTTGCTCTATTCGTTGGCATCAGAGCCGTAGCTGGTCCTGGGTAGGAGGGGCATTTGCCCAGGGCCCCAATCAATTATAAATAATTAATGTTAGTTATGTAGCGCCAAAAAATAATTTTTATTATAATATAATTATTTTTTTAATTTTAAAACAATTAATGTTAGCTACGTAACGTTCCCAAAAAAATATTTTTTTTATTATAATATAATTAACTTTTTTTTTAGTTTTAAAACGTGTTTTTTTTAAGAAAATCTTGAAACGTGATTAAAAACATCCATGAGTGGAGCCCTCAAAAAATAATTATTAGAAACATTAGGACCCTCTAAAATATAAAATAAAATAAAAAAAATAAATCAAATCTAAATACATCTTATCTAAAAAAATAGATGTTATAATATGATCATTATTTTATATAAAAATTAATTATTAGTAATTACTTTTTAATTCCTTGTACACATTTTTTGTGTAATAATTGATACTCAACTGCTCTTTTTCTTCTTTTTAGTCTTTTACTTGTATATATAGGTACTAGTGAGCATTATGTTAAAAAATCATTTTTGTATTTAGATTATATTTCTTAAAGTTTGTATTTCTCTTTTGGTATTTCTTGAGATACAAAAGTAATTCATCCATTAAGATATAAAGGTCAAAGGTTATTCCAAACTAAGGTAAACTATATTTTATTAATTTATGGTTGTGCTTTGATTTTATTTATGCAAAGTTTGAATTTTTGTATATTTGTAATTTGTGATTGTTAATTTTTTATTGTTTTCTTTTCATAATTATGATAATGTAGGTGAAAGTGTGTTACGTCGTAGATTGATTTATTTAAAAGTGAGGCAAAAATTCAACGACGAGGACTCATGTGCTATCATTCTATATTTTTGCTTCATATTTTCATAGTATAATGTTGCCGTAAAAAACATACTTCTGGTAGTGAAAAAAGGAAAAAAAAGAAAATGAACACAATAATTAGTAGAATCATAGAAGGAACTTTAGATTTTTTTTCCAAAACGAGTAGAAGAGTTTTTGGATGATGATGGGTCGGACGTAGATGAAGATAATATCATAACATTTTAATGAAAATTTGAATAATAAAAATTTGAATGATGATAATTCCCTCCACGACAATACTAGGAATTTAAATAATACACTTGATGGGTCAAATATTGATATTGACATTGATGAGCATATAATCCCTCCTTTTGACATATATGATCCTAGAAATTGGGGTGTTCTTGATATTAAAATTAGAGATATTTTGATTGACATTAGAGAATTAAATATCATATTTCCTAAGCATAATTTTTCTAGATATTTTTCTTATTCCTATTTGTTTTAGAAAATTGATCAATGGAGAAGTTTTGATAGAAAATGGTTAATTTACTCTTGACATGTGAATAAAGTATATCATTTTTGTTGTAAATTATTCACTTCTCAAAATAACAAAACCCTTTTAGCAAATGATGGGATGAATGACTAGAAGCATTTGAGTGAGAGACTAAAACAACATGAGAATAGTGTTGTGCATATGACTAATATGAATACTTGGAGTGAAACAAGAATAAGTTTAGGAAAGAATAAAGGTATTGACAAAGATTTGCAAGACAAAATTTCAAAAGAAAAGAAACGTTAGAGACAAGTTTTGATAAGAATAATATAAGTTGTGAAATGTCTTACCAAAAATAATTTAGCTTTTCGTGGTTCTAGTGGAAAACTTTATAAGGATAATAATGGTAATTTTTAGGTTTAATTGAATGATAGTTGAATTCGATTTAGTAATGCAAGACCATGTTAGACGTATCCAAAACCAAGAAATTCACTATCACTATCGTGGTCCTCAAATTCAGAATTAGTTGATTTCTCTTTTGGTTCATGGTGTTAGAACTTCTATGATAAGAATTATTAAAGAGACAAAATATTTTTCTATTATCCTTGATTGTACTCCATATGCGAGCCATAAAAAATAAATGAGTTTGATGGTAAGATGTATAAATATGTCAAGTAATGAAATAAAAATTGATGATTTTTTGGAGTTCTTAAATTAAATGATATATCCGAGTTAGGATTTTTTTAATGAATTATTAAGTGTAAGCAAGTCACTTGATTTATATGTTAATGATACTAGGGTCAAGGTTATGACAATAATTCTAATATGAAAGGAAACACCAAGGGGTTTAAAAGAGGTTACTTGAAATAAATCCAAAGGCTTTATATATGCCATGTGCTTGACATAGTCTTAATCTCACTCTATCGAATATGACTCATTCTTGTGTGAAGCTATTTCTTTTTTTGGAATTTTGCAACGCATATACACATTATTTGCAAGCTCTACTAAAATATGGAAGATTTTAGTTGATAAAGTTAAAAATTTTATAGTAAAATCCTTATGTAAACTTGATGATATCGTCGAATAAAAAGTGCTAAAGCTATTAAATTTCAAGCATCTCAAACAAAATTAGCGTTGAACCTATTTTGATATAACAATTTTAAGGGAAAAATGTTTTTGGACTAACTTGAATTTATTCAAAGTTTTCAAAAATAATTCAAAGTCCATAAAACTTGAATTTGAACACAAAAATAATTTTCTAGAAAGAAATATCGATGTTGTTCTTACAATATCGATACCACATGAACATTATCGATACCTTCATGGCAGTACCGATACTGCTTATTGGTTTTAAATGTGTTCAGATTCTAGTAGACATTTTGGTATCGATACTCAAAGGTGTATAGTAGTATCAATACTATGATCTCAGTACTGATACTCCCAACCAAACGGTCAAAGAACGACTAGTTTTTATTAGTACATTATCGATACTCCAAGCCAGAGTACCGATACTCCCTAGTCTGGGCAGTTTTATTTTGCATCAATTAAGTCCCCAACGGCTCCAAAACATCCCCAATGGCTAAAAATGACTACAAACACATTCCAACATATAAAAACAAGTTGAGTATACAATAAACAGTAGATTCCATGATTCATAAATCATGAACGATTATATTTTCACTAAAAATAGGTAACCAGAGAACATATACCATATAGTCATAGTTCATAAGCTAGTAAATCAGTAAATCATAAATTTTGGTGAAACTCATTTCAAAATAGATAAAACAGTCATGTAATACATAGGGAACACACTGAAAGATCCAGTTATTTTTTTAAGGTACTTAACAATTATCAAGTGGGGGAAACATGAAACTTATGTAAACTGATTAAATTTTGGAAATGAGATCCCTATAAAAAAAAGGGTTTGATAGCTGATGGATTCATAAGTCATTCGGGAAGTGATTTATCAAGATCATATAGTATTCATATATTTTTTGGAGGCAATTGATCGTTATCAAGAAGGAAAAACGTATAACTTCTGTAGATTGGGCGGAAATTAGAATCAAGGTCCCTATAAAAATGGTTCGTTCATTAACAGATCTAATCAACCTTCCAAAATTGATGTTTCAAAAATTATTTTAGATTCGAGTGTATTAAAAAGGTACTCAGAACCTTTACATTAGAATTTTGAAGACCTAGAGATAACATGAGTGTTTCATTATTCAGGCAATTAGGGGTATTTCAAACATTTTAATTTCTGATGGCTTTTTAGTAATTTAATCTAATAAGCGTAAAACGGTAGTTTACACTATTCTGAATTTATATCGCATTATCATGACTTCGAGTCAAATCATATTAATCGATCTGAACCCTGTAAAACTTGTCAATAAATTATATTAATATCTTTACGAATAATCACTATTTAATATTGATTACACTGATTGAACTGGTCACTTCCAGAATTACCATTGAATGAAACTAGAGGAGACGATCAGGAATTCGATAATATTATATTTTGTGATGTATCATTATCAAGAACGCCCAATATACTTGAGTTATGCTCCAAAACCTTTAGGGATGATACAACATAAGTTTATTAGTGTTTCTAGAATTATCCAAAGACACTCACTTATACCAATTCGTTAGGATATTTAGGTCACTTCATCACTCGAGGTTACTTCAATCATCTTGAAGTTCAAGGTATTTTAATCTTTTTGGGGTTTAGGGGTATTTCAGTCATTTGAATATCAGAGGTTATTTTAGTTATTTCGCAGTTCGATGACATTTCGATAATTCCTTTCAATCCAAACATATGCATTTTTCTGATAATTGTTCAAGTATGTCCTTTCTAGGTTATTTTTCACCTTCAGGGGAAATCTTGGTCTTTTTACAATACAATGACATTTTGTTCAAATTACAATTCAAGGGTATTCCAGTCATTTCCTTACGTCTAGATTTTCTATTTAATTCAATTTTTTGAATATTTCAAACATGAATAGTACTTTTAATATTTTAGTCTTTAGGTGCTTGCTGATAAATCAACAATTATAAGTCTTGTACCTTATCGAATTTTAGGATCCGATTATTAGTGACTATCCAAGTAGATCAGTAATTTAATAGATAAAACAGTGATTTATCGAATTAAAATACGAATTCTCAATGTATTTTTGCTATCAGGTCAATTCGGGCCATTTTTACCTCATAGGGGTATTTCATAATTTTATAATTAGGTAATTTCTTAATTTTATAATTAGGTAATTTCAGTATTAAAGCTTTTAACGATGATAAATAGAATTTAGAGACTTTGAGGTTATTTGCTATTCGGACTAATCATTGTACTTGAAATTATTTCTTATCAATCTTCTTATATCTATGCATGTAGTTTGGGCCTTATTTGGTTTAAATTTACTTTATTTCGTATTCAAATTGAGTTTAAAATTTTACTACATACATGTAATCATATTCAACCATGCATTTACCAATACCAATATGTTCCATACATCATGCATAAGGTAGTAATGTATTACCTCGATTTTTATGCTACACTGATCGAACACTTAAACTCCATTTGATCACCTCAAACTTTAATTCCACATCTCATAATGTCTCGGATACATAGAAAATGAGTTTATGTTAGAAAATAAACTTAATCGAAAAATCAAATTAAATCTGAAGATAAAAACTGGAAAAAATGACTTACTGAGTACATATTTGATAAAACGAACTTCAGAATCAGACTCAGGACGTTGAAAAACATAAAATATGAATTTTTAGAAAAAATGATTTTTTGGTCAAAATCAATGGTCAGACCTGTTCGGGTCAAACAGACACGATTCAGACCAGGTCAGGCCGGTTCGACCTACCCAAACCAATTCCAGAAGATTTCCTTGGCTGGAGAAGAGCCCCATGCACGTACAGTGGATCGTAACGGTAGCCATTACGATCATTCTCACACTAAAATAATCTCAAATCAGCTCAAAACGTAAACCAAAATCTAGCCAAACTCAACTAAAATGAATGAGCAATGATCAAAATTGCTTACCTAATGTTGGATGGACAAAAAAATGATAATGGAATGATCCACTGATTGAGTCTTCACGAGAATTACATGCTAAGTTCAATGATGCAGGCAATGTTGTGCTCGGGCCACAGAGGTAGCCTGAATCAATAATTTTTTGCGGTGAAAGTTTGGTTTTCGACGTGACTTTGAATTGTTCTCCACTTTAAACGGTGATGTTTCTCAACAAGGTGGAAGTCAAGTTTTGTTAGCATCTCACCAATGAACACGACGGTGGTGGCGGTGACAGTTATGACGGCTAACCGAAGGTGGATCAAAGGTAGCGGTGATGGGTGAAAGGTTAGGAGTTTGGCTTGGTGTTTCACGGGGGGCTATTTTATTTTAGCTAATAAGATATTGACAAATTTAGGGTTGGGTCCCTTAACTATCATCAAGTACGCACAACAACCATCATACTTCAAAATCAAGCATTTTAGTCCCAAACTTTTCCCTTTTATGGGTTTAATTTAATACTTTAAGTTAATAAAATCTAGCCCCTAAATTGAAGTGTGACAATTCTCCCCCCTTAAAAGAATTTTGTCCTCAAAATTCACCCACGTCACGTAAACGTAGAAATAAAGTTTTCCTTAATTCTTCAATATCTCTATGTATCTTTTTACAGGATTAAAATTCATCTACTAGACTTTACCAGCTGAATAAGCATTCTCAACAAACTCTTCCTTTTTATAATTCCAAAACTTGAACATAATTCTCCTCGTAAAACCAATCATACCTTAATTATCAGTTCTTGATAAAAATAATACTTGCTTAACTTCAATGCAACACACATATATAATTGATTTGTTTCATACTTAATGGAATCACATCGAGATCTACACTTTTACTATGAACACATCCCCTTTCTTTTAATCTCATACTGATCAAATCATTGAGGTAAAAAGGCTAAACATTTATTGGATTTCAAACTCATAAAATTGGAATAAGCAAGACTCCAAAAACTCTTAAATTCAATACATTATTATAAAACCTTTTGAGGCAAAACACCTTGTCTAAGTTTGGACAAAACACCTTGTTCTACGATCTACTTGGGTAGCAGAACTTAATCTAAAAACTTTACTTATAAAAATTTGTTTATGAATTTATCAACACATAACATTTGGGGAGTAATAAAACTCAAATTCACATTAGAAGTTAGGTCAAAATTCTCGAATGAATAATCCCCCACGATACTCACGGGGTAACTTCCAAGATTGGGACGAATACTGACATTATTCCCTTTTTTCACAAATTGAGTCAAAACAAATAAGATACTTTGGTATACTTATTATAGAATGATTTCTTGAAATCAAAGTTACGACTTAGAGAGTACGATCATAATATAGGGGCATGTACAGACCAGACATCCTATGAAAGTCGATCGACCGATCTACCTAGAAGACTCGACTTAACCTAAATTCTGATACCACTAAATATAACACTCTCAGAGTGATGTGAGTGACGCGATCCGATTTGAGGTATGATATTAGGGCCACCAGATCGACCCACAATAAAAATCCAGAAAAATTAAATTTTTGTTAAAACGTGT
This sequence comes from Hibiscus syriacus, assembly GCF_006381635.1. Classification (NCBI taxonomy): domain Eukaryota; kingdom Viridiplantae; phylum Streptophyta; class Magnoliopsida; order Malvales; family Malvaceae; genus Hibiscus; species Hibiscus syriacus. The sequence goes on from NW_024063213.1 coordinate 798,402, forward strand.
AAAATCATAAAATAATTTATAAATACATAGAAGTTTCTGACTCAGTATAAATATCAAATGTAACCTACATGCCCCAAAATTACACTTGTACCGTACTCTGCAAGCAAAGCCGAATGGAACTCCCAATACTAAAGTTGATAGCTGCACTGGATTGATTCTTTTAATCTTGAAATAGAGAGCAAAAAGGTGAGCTTTGGGAAGTTCAATAATACAAAACTATTAAGTGATGTTGTAGGATATGCAGATAAAGGGAAAAACATAAATTTTCTTTGTTAATTCAAACGTCTACAGGTTTTTGGGATGAGCTGAGGTTCCACTGATATTTCTCCGAGTAAAAGACATGAATATTTTAATTCAGAATAAACATTTAGAGGACCCAGTTTCAGGAGATCGAAATAGGATGTCTAGTGTGTTCCAACAAAGCAAAGTAATATTTATAAATCCTTTAAAAACATTAGTAGTTTAAAACTTATTTTAAAACCACAGTAATACCCTCCAACCGAACACCTTTATGCAGTTTCCCCATAACCACATCCTAAGGACTTACCCTAAGCACACAACAAAAAAACCACCCTAAGTGAGTACCTTGGGGCCTATGGGCCTACTTAAGGGTCTCCTTATGTCCGTAAGGAATTACCAACTTGATCAGAGCTTAACTTCTATACTCCAGAACCCTGCTTATACAATATCTAATAGAAATCAGATTAAATAGTAAATTGTAATATCAGGATCATGATCCAGTAAAATCTCGTAAGAGTGGCAATGAAATAAACTACATAACTTCCTTCTACCCGTACACAATATGTAGTCTCATGAATTACCCTAGGGAGTTCTTTAGGGCCTTAAAGACTACCCAAGGTCACCTTAGGTCCGTAAGGAATTACCATCTTGATCAGAGCTGAACCTCCATAAAAAATGCCCCAGTAATCGGTTCATACAATAAATACTAGATTTCATGATCCATAAATCATGAACGATTATATTTTCCAGTAAAAACAAGTAACCAGAGAACACATACCATGTAGCCATAATTCATAAGCCAGTAAATCATTAAATCATAAATTTTAGTGAAACACATTTCAAAACAGATAAAACAAACATGTAATACATAGGGAACACACTAGAGGATCCAATTATTTTCCTGAGGAACATAACAATTATCAAGGGAGGGGAAACACAAAACTTCTAAAAACTTATTAAATTTCAGAAATGATATCCCTATAAAAAAGGGCTTGATAGCTGACAGATTCATTAGTAATTCGGGAAGTGATTTATCAAGATCATATATTATTCAAATATTTTTTGGAGGCAATTGATTGTTATCAAGAATGAAAAATGTATAACTTTTGTAGATCAAACGAAATTCAGAATTGAAGCCCTTATATAAAGGGTTCATTCATTAACAGATCTAATCAACCTTCTGAAATTGATGTTTCAAAAATCATTTAAGATTCGAGTGTATTAAAAAGGTACCTAGGAACCTTTACATCGGAATTTTTGAAAACCTATAGATAACATGAGTGTTTCCATTATTCAGCCAATTAGGGGTATTTCGAACATTTTAATTTCTGATGGTTTTTAGTAACTTAATCCAATAAGGTAAAACGATAGTTTATGCTATTCTAAATTTATATCGCATTATCACGACTTCGAGTCAAATCGTACTAATCAATCTCCACCTTGTAAACTTGTCAATAAACTAGACTGATATACTTTATGAATAATCACTTTTTAATATTGATTACACTGGTTGAACTGGTCACTTCCAGAATCACCAGTGAATGGAACCAGAGGAGACGATCAGGAATTCGATGGTATATATTTTTCTGTGATGTATCAGTATCAAGAATACTCAGTATACTTGAGTTATGTTCTATAACCTTTAGGGATGATACAACATAAGTTTGTTGGTGTTTCTAGAATTTACCCAAAGACACTCACTTATACCAAGTCTTTAGGAAATTTAGATTACTTCAACACTCGAGGTTACTTTAGTCATCTTGAAGTTCAAGGTATTTTAATCCTTTAGGGGTTCAGGGGTATTTCAATCATTTTAATATCGGAGGTTATTTTAGTTATTTGCAGTTGATGACATTTTAGTAATTTCTTTCAATCCAAACATATGCATTTTTCTAATAATTGGTCAAGTATATGCTTTATGGGTTATTTTTTACCTTCAGGGGAAATCTTGATATTTTTTACATGATAATGACATTTTGGTCAAATTACAATTCAAGCGTATTCCAATCCTTTCCTTCCGTCTAGTATTTCCATGTAATTCAATTTTTTTGAATAATTCAAACATAAATAGTATTTTCAATATTTTAATCTTTAGGTTCTTGATGATAAATCAACAATTATAGGTCTTGTACATTCTCGAATGTTAGGATATGATTATCAGTAACTATCCGAGCGGATCGGGAATTTAATAGATGAAACAATGATTTATCGAATTAAAATACGAAACTCGAGGTACTTTTGCTCTTAGGTTAGTCCGGGCCTTTTTTACTTCATGGGGGTAATTTCGTTATTTTATAATCAGGTAATTTCATTATAACAATGATAATTAGAATTTAAAGATTCTGAGGTTATTTGCTCTTCAGACTAATCACTGTACTTGAAATAATTTTTATCATTGTTTTTGTGTCTATGCATGTAGTTTGGGCCTTATTTGGTTTAAATTTACTATATTTCATATTCGAATCGAGTTTAAAAAATTTACTACACAATGTAACCATATTCAACTATGCATTTACCAATATCAACATGATTCTTACATCATACATAAGGTAGTAATGTATTACTTTGATTTTCGTGATCCACTGATCAAACATTTAAATTCCATTCAATCATCCCCGAACTTTAATTCCATGTCCCATAGTGTCTTGGATACATATCAAACGAATTTACGCCATAAACTAAACTTAATCGAAAAATCAAATTGAATATAAAGGTAAAACACTGAAAAACAACTTACTGGGTGCAAATTTGATAAAACAGACTTAAGAATCAGACTTAGGACGTCGAAAAATATAAAAGATGATTTTTCAAAAAATTTAACTTCTTTAGTCAAAGTCAACGGTCATACCTGTTCGTGTCGAACAGATCAAATTTAGACTGGTTCAGACCGGTTCGGTCCACCTGAACAGATTCTAGAAGATTCCATTGGTTGGGAAAGAACCCCACGCACGTACGACAGTATGTGATGGCATCGACGTGCTTACCGATTGATCCACGATCATTCTCACACCAAAATAATTCCAAATCATCTCAAAAATCAAACCACAATAAAGCCAAACTCAATTAAAATGAATGAGAAAGGATTGAAAATGCTTACCCAATGCTAGACGAACCAAAAAAAGATGATAGAGTGATCCACTGATTGGGTCTTGACCGGAATTGTATGCTGGGTTCAATGATGCATGCAATGTTGTGCTTGAGCTACGAAGGTTGTTGAAATCGATGATTTTCAGCGAATTTTTTTTTTGACTTGACTTTAAATCGTTCTCCATTGCAAACGGCGACGTTTCTCAACAAGGTGGCAGTCAGGTTTCATTCGCATGTCACCAGTGAACATGACAGTGGTGGCGGTGACAACCACGTTGGTCGGATGGAGGTTGATCAAAGATAGCGGTGATGGGTGAAAGGTAAAGAGTTTGGCTTGGTGTCTCACGGGGGGTTATTTTATTTTAACTGAAAAGAGATGGACAAAATCAGGGTTAGTCCCTCAACTATCATCAAGCTAGCACAACAACCATTATACTTCAAAATCAAGCATTTTAGTCTCAAATGTTTCCCTTGTTACGGCTTTGATTCAATACTCTAAGTTAATAAAATCTAGCCACTAAATTAGGGTGTGACAAAGCCTGAGATACTTCCTCTAATCATACCCCCAATGATAGTAAATATGCATGTATTTGAGTGAAATTAGTAGTTTAATTTATCAAAATATTAAAACATGCCATATTCCATAATCAAATGTAGAAAAATAGTAACAATAGATCATTTCATAAAAATACGGTAATTAGATATCATACAGTCAAATATTTTATAAAAGCATAAATTTAAAACAGTTCAGATAGATATTTCAAAATAAAATTTAAAACCAATGGGAACACACCTGTATCGATCTGAAAAGTCTAGAAAGGTAGCCTACTCTCAGGTCTACCTATCACGATCAGTGGCTTTGCTGGATCCTATGAGTCAGAATAGCGAATATCGGAATCCTAATAAAATATATAATACTCTTTAATTCAACTATTTATGAAATCCTATGAGTAGATCTTGAAGAACATGAATCAAACTAATCAACTGAGAGGGAAACATCGGATCTAGTAGACCATCAATGAGGGGACTCACAAGTACGTTCATGAAATAAAAACCCATATCAATTCTATAATCAAATCCCAGATAAATAAGAAGAAATGCTAAAAATAATAAGTATTTTTTGTTTAAAGGGCTCGATTCAAGGCTTTCAGGGTCAGAATTTAGTGAAATGGACAGCAAAATTGGACTTAGAACGTTGAAAAATGGCAAAATGAGGCTTTCAAAAGAGACAACAACGGTCAATGATCAAAGTCAACATTGGTCAACGCTTAACGGCAACAATCAACGGTCAATTACAGTGGCTCAGTGTGACGCGGAAATGATCAACTTGGCACGGTGTAACTTGGGTTGATTTAATTTGGGGTTTGGGCCAGACTGGTCGAATATGGGTCATGTACGGATCGGGTTGACCCTTTTCCAGGCGGTCCACTAGGCAGTGGACGATCCCCATGCGCAGCAACGGTGCGTGGGGGAACGTTTGGCAATGGAAAATTATATAAAATTTTTAAACATTATTTTAAGGGATTTTGAGACACTTACCTAGCTTGGTTCACAATGGTGAATAGTGGAAAGCTTGATTAAAAAATGTTGGAAACTTGCTATCGCTCAGCCTCCACAAGCCATTGACTTTGAGAATGAGGTGAACACTGGTGGACTTGGGACGACGTAGGGAATCCAATGGTGAGGGCGGTGTAGAAAACGGAGCTACGGTCAGCGACGAAACGACGTTTCAAGTTTTTAGAGAGAAAATATTAAAATGGGAAAGTTGAAGAGATATGGAGAAAAAGTTTCTATAAATGGAAATTTGATGATTTGGAGTGATTTTAAACTCTCAAAATTGGAAAAATGGCAACATCATGCCATAGGTCCTCAAACTTTGGTTGTTTCATGAATTGGACCCAAATTTTAGATAAAATTCATTTTGAACCCCGAATTTAACCGAATTTTAATTTATTTCTTTTAATTAAAATTAAAAAAATTAAGCCCTAATTTGGGGTGTGATAGTTGTTAATTCCTAAAAAGGCTACTTTTAAAGCCTTTTTCACTTAAGTTATTGTTTGTTTAAAAGCTCATTTTAGTCATTTTAGGATCATGTAGTTGCATATAGTTTCATTTGTGGTGGTTGTACTATTTTATTTCTTAATGGTGCTGTTTGAGGGAAAGGTGCAGTTTTTCTATGGTGTGCAGGGAATAGCAAGAAAAAGGATTCTTTGGGAAGTAATGCCGCGGTATCACACGTTGCTAAAGCATATTAAAATGCCTTGGCATTTCTGGCGTAGAAAAAGACAAAAAGATATTTCTGCATAAGGATAGTTGGCACTGGACAGCTGTCTCTACACGTGGAGGACTGCTGTAACCGCCTGCCAGAGCTGCCAATGGACCACTGCCACTTGGAGGATAAGGTTCATGCACAACATATTATTCTAGGGGTATGAGGGTATTTTGCACCCAACAACCTCATCATTACCCCTAGATATTTTATTATATATGACACTTCATGAGAGAAAAGGGAAAAAAGGAGGAAGGAGAGCACACGCATAGAGGAGAAAAATCACATTTTTATTTTCTCTTTTCCTTTCTTTTTCCTTGGAATATTCCTCCATTGATAAAGCTCCAAGGAGTGGCAAGCTAGGCGCCGAAAGGAGCTAGCGAGCTAGGTGGTTCGTGGTGGCCGAGATGAGACCTCCGGTGGCGCGTCGAAGGCTTCTTCTCACTTCTCTTTTTGCTGCTATTTTTATATTATTTTGTGGGTTGTTGGAACGAATATTTTCATGACTTTGTGTTTGTATATTTCAAACCCCACCATGAACTAACTTATTTGGTGGTGGTTGGTTGAATGGTTGTTTGAACTTTATTTTCAATAGTATATTTAAGTTTATTTTGGTTCTTTATTTGATTTGCTTATGAATGCTTCACCATCTAGGCTTGTAAGAGGCATGGAAATGTCCATCTATTAGATGAAGGTTAGGTATTCGGAAGAATCCTAAGCTAAAAATACTTGTTAGTATTCGGAAGAAACGCAAGATAAGATCCTCATAAGCAATGGGTTATGGTATTTTCAAGGGGCTTTGAACCGGCCTAGGAATATAATAACTTAATCCCTTAGATCTCGGAAGAGACTAGGATAGGATTTCAACGACTAAAAAGGGTGTCTTTATCAATAGGGTAGGCTGTCCAACATCATTGAGTAAGAGCAGATGCCTTGGCATCCTATTCTGTTAGGTTCTTTTGAACACCTTAGGAAAGCCCTGTCGAGTAAGTAAAGACAAGATAGCTTAAATATACTTGAGAAATAAGTTTAGCAACCTTAGACCAATCCTTACCATTCATTTCATTGGAAGCTTGTCACGTGAGGATTATTTTCTTCTTATTTTATTTATTTTATTTACTATTTTTACCATTTCTCATTGCCTCAACATTTCACCATACTCAACATTAAACATCCATCATTGCCACTGTATTTCCATTTGCTACACCATCACACCATCAATCCGCATCCACCAGCATACACATATCCATTGCCGTGACATTTGTATATATCAAGACTAACTATACTTAGATAGAATATTGCATTACTTTGGTTAGACTTTTGTGATTTCACCCAATCCCTGTGGAGACGATACTCACTCATCATTATATTACTTGAGCGATTGTGTATACTTGCACATTATTTGCGTATATTTTATAGTACTCACAACACACGAACAAGTTTTTGGCGCCGTTTCCGGGGATTGGCAGCCTGAAGTTATTTAGTTTTGCCAGAGCATTTTATTTTTTTTTGCATTTTTATTTTTTTGTATAGTTTACTTAATATTTTTGTTTTATTTTCAGGTTTATTTAGTGTATGCCTAGAAGAAATTCTGAAGAACCTTTGGAACCAATAGAACCTGATATTGAAAGACTCTTTAGAAGAAGAAGACGTGCTCAAGGAAATATGTATCAGATTGGAAACCAAGGCATTGGTCAAGATGACGGAAATCAAATGCCGCGGCATTAAACAATGCTGAACCTACTATCAGGCCTCGTGTTATTCGAGATCATTTAAATCCAATGCTGGATGATCTGAATCCTGGGATTGTGGCACCCGAAATTCAAGCTGCACATTTCGAGCTGAAACCAGTCATGTTCAACATGTTGAATTCCATTGGGCAGTTTGGGGGTATGCCAACTGAAGATGCCAGCAGCACATTCGCAATTTTCTGGAGGTTTGTGATTCTTTCCGCCAAGAAGGAGTGCATGAGGATTTTCTGAAATTAAAGCTTTTTCCGTATTCATTGCGTGACCTAACAAGAGCTTGGTTGAGTGGTGTACCAGCCGGTTTGATGGAATCATGGGCCGATCTTTGCAAAAGTTGTTTATTGAGGTACAACCCACCGAATATGAATACGCAGCTAAGGAATGAAATATCATCTTTTCGCTAGGGTGACGACGAATCCATGTATGAGTGTTGGGATCGTTACAAGAGTTTGCTTCGAAAGTGTTCAAATCATAGTTTTCATGATTGGACTCAAGTTGTCATGTTCTATAATGGAGTTAATGCACCCACGAGGATGTTACTGGATGCCTCGGCAAATGGGACATTGCTGGACAAATCACCTACGGAGGCGTTTGCTATCTTGGACAGAATTGCTAACAATGATTATCAATTTCCTTCCTCAAGACTTGGGAGTGGGAGGAGAGAACCTGGAGCATTCGAGTTAGAAGCCAAAGATTCAGTGTCCGCTCAACTCTCCGCTATTACTAATATGTTGAAGAACTTACAATGTTCCACTGATGTGAAGGAAGTGAAAACAACTAGTCTGGCATGTCTGTTATGCCAAGGTAATCATCATGAGAGCGAATGCCCAACCAACCATGAGTCCATCAACTTTGTAGGCAATTACAATCGAGGCAGCAATAATCCTTACTCAAACACTTATAATGCTGGATGGCGTCAGCATCCTAATTTTTCATGGGGAAATCAAGGAGCCCACAATGCTAATCAACCTACTAGGCATCATAATCACAATGAGCCTCAAAGTTACAAAATGCTATGCCATGGCATAATACTAACAAAGGAGCTTCATCTTCAGCGAGCATAAGTTCCTTAGAAGCTACAATTCAAGAATTCATATCTACTACGAAGACAATGCTGCAAGACCATTCTACTTCAATTAAGAATCAAGGAGCTTTACTTCATAGTCAAGGCGCCTTACTTCAAAGCCATAGATCGTCTCTGAGAGCTTTGGAAGGTCAAGGTTGTCAGATTGCTACGGCATTGCAAGAGCGTCAGCAAGGACGTTTCCAAGTGATACTGAAGTCACTAAAGGGTCTGGAAAAGAACATTGCAATGTGTTAACTCTTAGGAGTGGAACACAAATCAATCGACAAGTCAAGGATAGTGGGCCACAGCATGATGATTCTAATCCCACTACTGAAGCTAAATTACAAGATGATAGAGTTTCTGAGAAGGACAAGGAGGAGGATTCTGCCAAGGTACCAGATTCTGATGCCAAGGCAAAATAAAATTCTATTCCTACAGCTAAGGAAGCTAGACCTCCCCCACCCTTCCCGCAAAGATTGAAGAAGCACAATGATGAAGTTCAGTTCAAGAAGTTTGTAGACATTCTTGATCAGCTCCATATCAATATACCTCTCTTGGAAGTTGTTGAACAGATGCCAAATGTATGCCAAATTTCTGAAGGACATATGTACCAAGAAGAGGAAAGTAGAGACTGTTGCCACGGCAACAGAATTTTTTTCTTCATTGAGTAAGTTGCCGCCAAAGAGAAATGATCCGGGCAGCTTCATTATTCCTTGTTCAATTGGAGCTAATTTCGTTGGAAAGGCTTTATGTGATCTTGGTTCAAGTGTCAACTTAATGCCGAAATCGATATTCTTGAAGCTTGGCATAGGAGATGCAAGACCCACCTCAGTTATTTTACAACTTGCCGACAAATCCCATGTTAAACCTGAAGGGAGAGTCGAGGATGTCATAGTAAGGGTGGACAAGTTTGTGTTTCCAGTCAACTTCTTCATTCTGGACTGCGAAGTTGATGCCAAGGCACCAATCATTCTGGGAAGACCTTTCCTAGCCACTAGACGTATCTTGATAGACTGTGAAAAAGGTGAACTCACCATGAGAGTGGTTGATCAGTGTGTGACTGTCAATGTTTTTAGAACGCTCAAATATGTTGATGACACTGAAGAATGCCAAGGCATTTCTGAATTGAACTCAGTGATTGAAGAAGAGACTGAACATCTTTGCCAGAACAACTTCATTCAGCTAGCAGAAAATGAATATTGGGTGGATGATGAAAGCTTAGTGGAGTCCGACGACTTTCCAATTTTGGAGGAGCAATCTAGCTTAGTACAAGTTAGATCAGGTATGAATTTTGAACCTCTGAATTTTGATGAATTCATTTCTCCTAAGCCTTCATTATTGCATGCACCCAATCTAGAGCTTAAGACTTTGCCAGGGCATCATAAATATGTTTACTTAGGTAGCAATGAGACTTTACCGGTGATTATTTCCGCTAACCTTACTGCCCAACCAAGAGCAAAGTTTGTTAAGTGTTTTGATGCAGCATAAGAAAGCAATTGGTTGGACTATGGCCGATTTGAAAGGCATTAGTCCCACGATCTGCATGCACAAGATTCTGCTAGAAGATTGCCACGGTAATTTAATTGAACCACAAAGAAGACTCAACCCTGTTATGAAGCAATTGGTGATGAAAGAAATTCTGAAATGGCTTGATGCTGGAGTGATCTACCCTATCTCCAATAGCTCATGGGTGAGCCCTGTCCAATGTGTTCCGAAGAAAGGAGGCACGACGGTGGTTACGAATGAGGATAATGAGCTATTACCCACTCGCACTGTGACCGGATGGAGGATATGTATGGACTATAGAAAACTCAACAAAGCTACGAAGAATGACCACTTTCCTCTACCTTTCATCGACCAAATGTTGGATCGATTAGCCGATAAAGCATTCTATTGCTTTTTGGATGGGTACTCGGGTACAATCAAATTGCCATCGCACCAGAGGACCAGGAGAAGACTACATTTACTTGTCCCTATGGCACTTTTGCCTTTAGGAGGATGCCTTTTGGACTCTGTAATGCCCCGGCAACGTTTCAGCACTGTATGCAAGCTATATTTTCAGATATGGTTGAGGATTTTCTGGAGATCTTCATGGACGATTTTTCTATTTGTGGGGATGATTTTAAACGATGCCTCAGCAATTTAGAAAAAGTTCTCAAGAGATGCGAGGAGGCTGAGTTGGTCTTAAACTGGGAAAAATGTCACTTCATGGTGACTGAAGGCATTGTATTAGGCCACAAAATTTCACACAAGGGTATTGAGGTAGACAAGGCAAAAATTGAAGTGATTGAAAAGTTGCAACCACCAACTTCGGTCAAGGGAATAAGAAGTTTTCTTGGACATGCTGGATTCTATAGAAGGTTTATCAAAGACTTCTCCAAGATTTCCAAACCCTTGTGCACATTGCTTCAACAAAACCAACCCTTTGTGTTTGACGAATTATGCCTCAGCGCGTTTACTGAGCTAAAGCGACAACTGATCTCGGCACCCATTGTAGTCCCTCCCGACTGGACATCACCATTTGAGCTGAGGTGTGATGCAAGCGATTATGCCGTAGGAGCTGTTTTGGGGCAACGCCGAGGTAAAATCTTTCATGTTATTTATTACTCTAGCCGCACTTTAAATGAAGCACAATTGAACTACACCACCACTGAGAAAGAATTACTTGCCGTAGTATTTGCTTTTGATAAATTTAGACCTTACCTAATAGGCACTAAAGTTATTGTTCACACTGATCATTCGGCTATAAAATACTTAGTGAACAAAAAGGATGCCAAGCCTAGACTTATTAGGTGGATCTTACCTTAGCAAGAATTTGACTTGGAGGTGGTAGATAGAAAAGGAACTGAAAATCAAGTTGCTGATCACTTATCTAGGCTAGAGAACAATTCTGAAGGCCATGACACTATAGATATCAAAGAGGAATTTCCTAATGAGAAAATTTTATATGCCGCGGCAATCCCGTGGTACGCTGATTTTGTTAATTTTCTTGTTAGTGGAATTGTGCCTTCTGATTTGAATAGTCAGGATAAAAAGAAGTTCAAGCACGATGCAAGGCACTATTTTTGGGATGAGCCATATCTGTTCAAACATTGTGCCGATCAACTCATTAGACGATGTGTACCTGAAGAGGAGCAAAGTGATATTTTGTACCATTGTCATTCGGCCCCAAGTGGAGGCTATTTTGGTGGAGCAAGGACTGCTGCTAAGGTCCTGCAATCAGGCTTTTACTGGCCAACTTTGTTTAGAGATGCCCAAGCATTTTACAAAGGATGTGATCAATGCCAACGGACTGGAAACATCTCCAGACGACATGAGATGCCACTGTAAAATATTTTGGAGATAGAGTTGTTTGATGTGTGGGGCATTGATTTCATGGGACCATTCCCATCTTCTGAAGGAAAATTATATATATTGCTTGCTGTGGATTATATGTCAAAGTGGGTGGAAGCAATAGCAACTTGAAAGAATGACTCCAAGACCGTACTCAAGTTTTTGCACAAGTATATTTTCACTCGGTTTGGAGTACCTCGTGCTATCATCAGTGATGAAGGAACCCATTTTGATAACAAGTTGATTGCCAAGGCATTGCTGAGATATGGAGTTCGACACAAGATTACCACGGCATATCATCCGCAGACAAATGGCCAAGCTGAGATATCTAATCGAGAGATCAAGCAGATTTTAAAGAAAGTGGTGAACCCAAAGCGAAAGGATTGGTCACCAAAGTTGGATGAAGCACTTTGGGCGTACAGAATCATTCAAAACTCCTTTAGGGATGTCACCCTTCAAGCTAGTATATGGGAAAGCTTGTCATCTCCCGGTTGAGCTTGAACATAAAGCTTATTGGGCTATCAAGCGATTGAATTTCGATGCTCAACTAGCTGGGGAGCAGAGATTATTAGAACTTAACGAAATGGAAGAGTTTAGAGCACAAGCATATGAGAATGCTCGGATATACAAGGAGAAAACCAAGAAGTGGCATGACCAAAAACTGATGCCACGGCATTTTCATGTGGGGCAACAAGTCTTGCTTTACAACTCCAGACTTAAACTCTTTCCTGGGAAGCTAAAATCTCGATGGTCAGGGCCATTTGAGGTGCATTATGTCTATCCCCATGGAGTTGTTGACATCAAGAGAATAGACAATGGGAAGATCTTCAAGGTCAATGGCCAGCGTCTGAAAGCCTACAATGGAATTCCACCACCGCACAACAAGGACGTGTTACGGCTGCACGATACTGAAGCGTGCCCAGAGGAGAACCAAAATTCGATGCCTCGGCATTGAATTTGTGTCCGTGCATAAATAAAATTTAACATTCAAGTTTTTTCTTTAGTTTTATTTTATTTTATTTTGTAATTAATTTTTGATCTGATTTGTAGGGATCACATTGCTGCAAACCATACAAGGAGCGGTTACCAAAGGGAGGAAAGGACAAAGCATTACTTGGAGAGATATTCTTTTGATGTGTTTCTTTTTATTTAATTTAATTTCTGACATTTACTTTTCTCTTTCCACAGTTTTTGTCCCATCATCATCATTGCTTTTTGGCAGTTTTTCCTTCCCCATACACGCACAACCCCCACCCACTAATTTCTCTCTTAACCGTCCTATCACCCCTTTTTCCTCCCAAGTTTTTAACTTTTTCTTTTATCTTTCATTATTAATTTTTCTCTTTCATTTTAACTTTTACCTTTTCTCTTTCTTTCATTCATCTTCTTTCTTTGATATTTCTCCATAGCCGAAATACATCCAAGTTTTTAAAGCTTTCAAAAGCTTCTTTCTTTTTCATTTTTTTCTTACATCAAAAACACTAAAAATGGTACGCTCAAGACCGGCTCCAACCGACACGACCGCTTGGCAACAGTTTGAGAACGATGAGGCTAAGGCTCGGTTCCAAAACTTCAAGAACCGAAAACTCTTTTTTGAGTTAGGATTTATTTTTACCGAGGAAACCGATGGTGGTTTTGGACCCGAAGTTATGGACATCGTGACGCCGCTCAAGTGGCAGAAGTTTGCCCGTCATCCTGGTTCGATGAACGCCTCATTAGTTAAGGAGTTCTATGCGAACATTTCCAAGCCCAATCAACACTCCATCTTCATTCGAGGTAAGCAAATCCGTTTTACATCCACTGCTATTAATCGTTATTTTCATTTGCAGGATGTTGTGGATAACCATGCCACGTTCGAAGAGGAAGCCGATAGCAGCATATATGATGGGGTCTTGGAGGACCTTTGTTTCGAAAACACTGAGTGGAATGGTCGCCAGACGAGCCGATACTCGGTCAACCGGGAACGTCTTTAGCCGATTGCCAAATTATGGAATCACTTCCTCAAGCATAAACTCATGCCCACCTCCCACAACACTACGTTATCACTTTCATGCTTATTGCTTTTACATTCTATAATGGTATCCCGTCCAATCGATGTGGGTCGTATCATTGTTCAGCAAGTTCATGACTGTTTGGGTAAAAAAGTAAGTGCTTTGGTGTTTCCTAATTTAATTACCGCTTTATGTTGTAAGAAAAAGGTTGAGGAAAATGCTTTTGATGAAATTTTACCTGGATTATCGGGCATCACTAGGGCTAGACTTCCACTGTTGTTGGGAATTGAAAATCCCAAGTCTAACGACCCTGTTCATGAGCAATCTGCAGGTGCTACAGAATCGAATGCCGAGGCAAGTTTACTTGCTCTCGAGGAAGCTGTGACGCAGACTCAAGCTCAAATGCATGCTTTACACGGTGACATCCGTAACTTCTTTGGATATGTGAAGCATAGAGATGTTGTGGTGGAATCATTCTTTCAAGAAATCATTCCCCACGGACAACGGAATTTTCCTGGTTTCCCAGACGAAATTCTACCGGCATTCAATGCCGAGGCATCTCCAGAGCCTGAGCACGATGCACCTGATCCTCCTGATGCTGACCCTACTCCTGATACACACCGGTCCGAGACTCCTGAATATCCGCCCACTGTCCCTGTCGAAGAAGCACCCAGCCCCGTCCCAGCACCCAATCATTCTCATACACAACGTAGTGGTCGCCGCACCAAGACCACGGTTGGACGCATTGTGCACTATTACTCCACTTCTTCCGAGTCCAGCCCAGCACCTATCAAAAAGCGTACCCGGCGAGGAGCTGCTAGCACCTCCAAAGCACCACCACCACGTAAACATTGAGGTACCTCTCTTACATCCATTTTCATTTAGTTGCATTTCATTGCATAACATATAGTTTATAGTTAGTTTAGTTCTCTTTAAAGCATTGAGGACAATGCTTCCCTTAAGTTTGGGGGAGGTATTGTTCCTGGTAGGTCATATGCATGATAGCATTAGCATAGTATTATGCCATGGCATCAGTAAATGGTAGGATAGTTAGATGAAATGTTTTGAGGATACCCGATGATGATAATTTTGTTAGGCTAGAATCTGAATGTAAATGACTAGAATGATAGAACTCACTCTAGGGCTTGATGCTTGTGAAAAATATTTACACGATTTGTATGTTTTCTATACTTAGAAAATTTAGGAAATTTTTATGAAGGAACTTTAGTTAGTCTTGGCATTGAAATATAGTATGGTGTTTAAAAGAAAAATCAAAAACAAACTCCCTTAGAAATAAAACTGTGAATAAATGCTTAAACATAGCTGAAGAGGGACACTCCTCTTTGCCGTGGCATTTCCTGGAACTTTCTTTAATAAATGGAAGCCTTGTGCATATGAGTGAATGAAAGAAGTCACGGGATGACTCTACTTAACTAGCTAGGGGATGGAAGGTATGCTCCCTTTCATCTAGAGTGTGGGAGAGTAGGTGTGATGAGTTGACTCCCTTCGTAACAGCATAAAAAAAATCAAAGAAAAGGGAGTAAAAATGTGTTTAATGATAAGTAAATGCCTTGACAAAAACTAGGGGACTTGATTAGAAATTGTCTAAATTCGCTAAGTATAGATTGGATACAATCACGCACACACACTACCACCAAGGATTTTGACCTAGGGAAAAGTACTTGAATTCTTGATAAGTCTAGCATGTTGAAGCCTATCGTTCTGAGGGTTGAAATTCAATTTTGTCCTACTGTCTTACTATCGAACTTTAACATGACATTATGCTTATGTAACTGCTATCCATTGCTTGAGGACAAGCAATAGCTTAAGTTTGGGGGTGTGTTAACTTCCTAAAAAGGCTACTTTTAAAGCCTTTTTCACTTAAGTTATTGTTTATTTAAAAGCTCATTTTAGTCATTTTAGGATCATGTAGTTGCATATAGTTGCATTTGTGGTGGTTGTACTATTTTATTTATTAATGGTGCTGTTTGAGGGAAAGGTGCAGTTTGTCTATGGTGTGCAGGGAATAGCAAGAAAAAGGATTCTTTGGGAAGTAATGCTGCGGCATCACACGTTGCTAAAGCAGATTAAAATGCCTTGGCATTTCTGGCGCAGAAAAAGACAAAAAGATATTTCTGCATAAGGACAGCTAGCACTGGACAGCTGTCTCTGCACGTGGAGGACTGCTGTAACCGCCTGCCAGAGCTGCCAATGGACCACTGCCACTTGGAGGATAAGGTTCATGCACAACATATGATTCTAGGGGTATAAGGGGTATTTTGCACCCAACAACCTCATCATTACCCCTAGATATTTTATTATATATGACACCTCATGAGAGAGAAGGAAAAAAAGGAGGAAGGAGAGCACACGCATAGAGGAGAAAAATCACATTTTTATTTTCTCTTTTCCTTTCTTTTTCCTTGGAATATTCCTCCATTGATAAAGCTCCAAGGAGTGGCAAGCTAGGCGCCGAAAAGAGCTAGCGAGCTAGGTCGTTCGTGGTGGCCGAGAGGAGACCTCCGGTGGCGCGTCGAAGGCTTCTTCTCACTTCCCTTTTTGCTGCTATTTTTATATTATTTTATGGGTTTTTAGAACGAATATTTTCATGACTTTGTGTTTGGATATTTCGAACCCCACCATGAACTAACTTATTTGGTGGTGGTTGGTTGAATGGTTATTTGAACTTTATTTTCAATAGTATATTTAAGTTTATTTTGGTTCTTTATTTGCTTTGTTTATGAATGCTTCACCATCTAGGCTTGTAAGAGGCATGGAAATGTCCATCTCTTAGATGAAGGTTAGGTATTCGGAAGAATCCTAAGCTAAAAATACTTGTAAGTATTCGGAAGAAACGCAAGATAAGATCCTCATAAGCAATGGGTTATGGTATTTTCAAGGGGCTTTGAACCGACCTAGGAATATTATAACTTAATCCCTTAGATCTCGGAAGAGACTAGGATAGGATTTCAACGACTAAAAAGGGTGTCTTTATCAATAGGGTAGGCTGTCCAACATCGTTGAGTGAGAGTAGATGCCTTGGCATCCTATTCTGTTAGGTTCTTTTGAACACCTTAGGAAAGCCCTGTCGAGTAAGTAAAGACAAGATAGCTTAAATATACTTGAGAAATAAGTTTAGCAACCTTAGACCAATCCTTACCATTCATTTCATTGGAAGCTTGTCACGTGAGGATTATTTTCTTTTTATTTTATTTATTTTATTTACTGTTTTTACCATTTCTCATTGCCTCAACATTTCACCATACTCAACATTAAACATCCATCATTGCCACTGCATTTCCATTTGCTACACCATCAATCCGCATCCACCAGCATATACATATCCATTGACATTTGTATATATCAAGACTAACTATACTTAGATAGAATATTGCATTGCTTTGGTTAGACTTTTGTGATTTCACCCAATCCCTGTGGAGACGATACTCACTCATCATTATATTACTTGAGCGATTGTGTGTATACTTGCACATTATTTGTGTATATTTTATAGTACTCACAACACGCGAACAATAGTTTTAGATACTACTTCTAATGTTTCATTCCCCGTGTCAAATAACATTGTTATTGGTAAAAACGTCTTGACTAAATCTAGCAAAAGTTGTTAAACAAGATAATCATGGACAAACAGTTATGTGAACCATAAAAAAGTTCAATTTCATGGGCATAATGAATTTGAAGATAGAATTATCATTGATGATCGAGATCATTTTGTGTATTATATTGCTCGTGGTGATACATTTGTGAGCAAAGTTGGCACTTATGATAACCATACCGATATGAAGGCTAAATCCAAGCTTAGAAAAAGCTTGGATTCGATCGGTATCCATTATTGAAGATTTCCCTTTAAGGGGTGTTGTAGAAGAGGTGAACTTATTCGTTGAAGTGAAGAATTTTTTTGTTGAGTTTGGGTATGTCATCGAATTTGGGTGTTTTATCGCGAAATCTTCACACTTTCAAAATTCACGTCAAGGTGGAGATTTGAGAGTTTGACTCAAATTAAAAAAGACAAATTAATATTTAAATTTGAGAAATTAAGAATTCTAGTTTGATTAAAAGTAGAGAACTAATAAAGTAGATTTCTACTCTACTTAGTAAACAAGTATTTATCCTTATAAATAAATACAAAATGTAAGGGTTGGATATCAAGTGTTTTCTTTCACCAAAATCCTCTTATATTTTTTTCATTCATATTAGTGAAAATTTTCTCCTTTACCCGTGGTTTTTCCCATTTGGGTTTTCCACATAAATCTTAGTATTCTTTATTTTTTGTTATATTTTGACCTAAATTACAATTGATAATTAAGTTAGATTTTATTGTAATTCTAGTGGTTGGATATTTCTTGGTAATTGACCTTATTTGATAAAGTAAATATTTATTTAATAATTCTTGGTGACCAAGTATTTGGCTCTATAAATAGTGATTATATTTTAACCTTTAGGGTAACGTGAAAGAGAATTATTTTGAAGAGATGTAATATTTTTTGGATATCTGTACTTTTGGGGCTTATGTTGCAGAGAGAGTTTTGTAGGGATGTTGGAAGAGTGTTTTGAGATATATTAGGTTATGGTATCTATATCTGGTTTTAGGATACATGTGATATCATGTATTTGTACTCTTTGTGTTCTCTACATTTATAGTGGATTGTTGTTCATCTCGCCCATGGAGGTAGGCAAGGCCGAACCATGTTAAATATTATCTCTTGTGCATGTCTTATTTTATGTTGATATCCCTTTAATTATTTTTCACCCTCAAATTCCTAACAAGTGGTATTATAGTTATGGTTCGGGCTATGGAGTTTTGAAGGAATTTGTTGTTATGGATTTTGTTAGTAATTTTGGAGATATGCAAGGTAAATTTGCTACAATGAGTTTTCAGTTGCAAGGAAGTAATTATCGATTGATTCATAATACTTCAATGTATATTGGGTAAGAATTAAAGTTGTTGAATATTTGACAGCGGTGCTTCAACGGATATGCGACTACGTAAAAATGAAGTTATTGAAGACTTGAAGACAAATTTTTGATGAAATTTAGGTAAAGGGGGGAATTTGTTATATTTTGACCTAAATTATAATTGATAATTAAGTTAGAGTTTATTGTAATTCTAATGGTTTAAGATTTCTTAGTAATTGATTTTATTTAATAAAATAAATATTTATTTTAGGCAAGAATCTTATGGAATATGAATTCTTGGGGACCAAGTATTTGGCTCTATATATAGAGATTATGTCTTCACATTTAGGACAACGTGAAAGAGAATTATTTTGGAGAGATATAATCTATTTTGTATGTTGCAACTTTTGGGGCTATGTTGCAAAGATAGTTTTGTAGGGATGTTGGAAAAGTATTTTGGGATATACTGAGTTTTGGGATATATGTGATATCATGTGTTTGTACTATTCGTGTTCTTTACATTTATAGTTGTTCATCTCGTGGGGGTAGGCAAGGCACAGTGTTGGATTAAAATCCATATTTGTGGGCACATATGTATAATGTATAATGTATAATGATATCATAAAGTATGACACAAAATTAAGTGACTAATTATGTTATATGTGTCATGGGTACTAAAGTGTCATGGAATTAACATGTAGATACCATAAGTTGTATTTAAATTTGATGATAGGCGGAATTTTTAATACTTAATAGATTGACCTAATATGCAATCTATATAAATTGGTAGTGGTCCCCAAGAAAAATATTTACTTGTATTACTCTTATCCCTGTCAAAGAGTTTTTACGGTAAGAGCAAACATATCTTATTGGAAGATCACAACCAATGAAAGAGTCAAAGGTTTTAACCTATCAATTAATTCAGATACGGTTCCACAAATCTAACATTTTATTCTTGATGATTTTGCATGATTAGATCCTGATTAAATTTTACGTTTATTATGATTTTGGTTCTAACAAGTGGTATCATTGCCGAATCATGTTGAATCATTAATAATCAATTGTTTTTAGTATTTATGATATAGAAGAATAAAATTTTGTATAAAATCGTGGATAAAATGTTTTTTAACAGTCCCTGGTAATTGTTGTGATTCAACGAAAAATCTTAATTGTTTTTCTTTTATTGCGTTAACCATTGTAATTGTCTTGAATTGCGATTGGGTATTCTTCAATTGCAGTTTTTGTAATTATGTGCCCCAATATTGCGTGCCCAATATTGTTGCTTCTAGAATTTTGTTTTGGGTAACATTCTTAGATTTATATATTATTCTTTGCTTGATTACCAATGGATGGAATTTTATTTTGGTTTTAGTATATGCTGGAATTTTTAATTGATGGCGTGATTTCAATTTCATTATCATATTTTCTTTTGGGTATGTGGCTATTAAGTTCGAAAATTGAAACTTGATAATAATTGATTTTTGTGTCATGATATTAATTTTTCAATATAGATTTGATTATCGGAATTTGGTTTTGGTTTCTTTTATCATGTTTTGATTTAATTCGTGAATGCATGATTAAGAAATTCTTGTAAAAAAATTAGTTTTCAATTTCTAAAATGTCATTTAAACAATCTTATTATGTGTTACTTCAAAAATCATGACGTGATTAGAAAATTCAGTTTTGACTTTTGACTGTTATGAATTATGAAATATATAATTGACATTGGTATATTCGATTAAGTTTGATTAAAAAAATTAATCTTTGGAAATATTTTAATTCATTAGTATGCATTTTGTTTTTTTGGCTTTTGGTCAAATATTATTATTTTTAATTAAATTTTTTGGTGATTTATGAAGTTATAAATTAAATTTATGTTTAAAGAATTCTTCAGAAACAATAAAAAACTTGAGTTTCAAAATTTTGATAACACCATTTATGTAACCTTATTTTTTGTTATTTTAGATATTGTAATGCAATCAAAAATTTAATTTTAACCTTTGATTGTTATAAAAATATTAAGGTTACTACGGTTATTTCGTCTCGTCTCAACTACGGTGGTTATTTCCTAATAATTTATAGCATCTTGAGGAGGAATCTCAGTCAATTTCTCATTCGATTCATTTCTATCATCGAGGAGATCAAGATTCGAGAGATGAATAAAGGCACAAAAGCCCAATCTCTATATCTTTATCACACGAACTAGCTTTTTGCCCATTCCGGAGCCTTCGAGTTATCATCAAATAAATGCGTGGGTTTTTTCATAGCTACCTTTTCTTCCTGTACAGAACGAGTTACGTCCCTTTCGACATACACCCTACCTCCTTATGTTCCTGAGGTCAATTAAAGGATCCGTTCACCCTACCTATCGAGATAGACATAGGTGGTAGTCTCATTACTAATGCCACTGGCAGACGACCAATTTAATTCTAAATACTAATATTTATTTTAAGACGACTTAATTAAGTAACAAGTCTTTAAAGTGGTCTCTATTATGGAAAATATGTTTTTTAAATATAAAGGTTATGTACATTAGGATATGTTAGTATTGATCGGCCCAAAGGAAGATTAATAGTTGACATAATTGCATGTACAACTTTGGTAATTAGCATGTGATAGTTATTCAACTTGATGTGTGAGTAATAAATCGACCCAAAGGAAGATTTTTACTTGACATGTTATTATTATCAATGTTTGATTATCGCAGCAGATGTCACTTAAGGTGAATATTTTTGTCTAAAAAATGAAATATTAATGGAGTATTCAATATTTTGATATCAAGTTTAACTGTATTAAAATTTATTATTATTTTGTTATCTTTTAATTTCATTGAAAGATAAATTAAAAGAAATTTATTGATTGACAATATTTCTATAGTTTTATTTATATTGTTAATGCAATATATGTATATATTCAATTTGGTTTTTTAGTTTTGATTGTTGGTTATTAGAATATATATTTTGAAATAAATTAATTCATATTGTGGCTAAGTCGGATATTTTAGTAGATTTGTTGATACAAAATGCCGCCAAAGTGATATCCTTTGTGTAGACTGATTTATTTGAAATATCAAGATGATTATTTGTTTCTTGTGATTCATGTGTTTATTAATTGACCCAAAGAAAAGTTAATATTAGGCCGGATTTCAAGAAACACCAGTGGTAATAACATGTGACAATTATAAGGTATTTATTTTATGTGAGCATTAAATTAATCGAAGATTGGTCTTTTGTTCGACATAACTTATTGTCAATGTTTGATTACTACAACAAGAGTATTGTTTATTGTTAATATTATTGTCCAAAGACTTGATATTGATGTAGTATTTGGTATCTTGTGATGAGAATTAGCCATAATTTTGAATTTATTTGTTTACTTAAGATTTGAGCTTCAGTTTTATTTATATTTTATTATATATTCAATTTATTTATTTATTTATTGCTACCACAATATCTGCTCTATGTAAAAGTGCACTTAGGAAAATGAATATGAAGGAATGGAAAAATGCCCTTACACAAGGTTTTGACTGTATGAATATAGACTTTACACTAAGGAAAGAACAATTTCCACTTCTCATTGGGGATACCATTCATAATTGGTATAAGGGATTTTTAGAGGTTAAATTTGTTTAAATTGTATTAGTCTAGTGGTCATGAAACACAACATTTTAGAAACTTTTAGGGGCACATAATCTGAAAAAGATTACTAAGACGAATTGTTTCCTTGACAAAATTGAGAAATATTTTTCTAAAACAATAAGGTTTAAATGACATCACTTTTGACTTCTTTGATGTCTATAAAGTATAAGGGTCAAGGAAATGTGAGGGAGTACATTATGGATATGTTTCATATTATTTCAATACTTAAGGCACTTAAGATCGAGTTTTTCTGAAGAATTACTTGTTCTTGTGATTTCAATATCGTTTCCTATAGATTTTAATCAACTCAAAAGGGAGAAATGAACTTTAAATGAGCTCATTTCTCATTATGTGCAAGAGGAAGAAAGGTTGTTAAGAATGTAGTTGTTAAGAATCCAACTTAAAAGAGACAACAACATGTTACAAAGGGTTGTTCTCTTTTAAGTTAAGTTGGGACATATAAGGAGAAATTAAATTCTAAAATAGTAAGCAACTATTTTGGTTATTTTGAGTGGTCCAAAGGTTAAAAGTTTTATGATCTCATAATTAAAAATATTTTTAAGGTGAGATCTATAACACTATCTTTTAAAAATATTTTGAGTGGTCCAAATAATACCCCTTATTGCTAAAGAAACCAAGTTTAGTCTTGATCAGTTCCCTAAGGATGATTTTGAAACTAAGGAAATGTAAAAGGTTCCTTATGCTTCAAAATAAATAAATAATTTAATGTATACTCAGGTATATAAGCATTCAGACATAACGTATGATTTTAGGATATTAAGCAATTTGGGTATTGATCGTTGGATAGAAGCTAAATTGATTCATACAATATATTTAAGAACAAAAAGGTTACATGCTCACTTATCAGAGATCTAGTAATTAAGAGATTATAAGGTTTATGAACTCTGACTTTCTGGAATATGAATGCAAAATTTTGTCACATAAACTACTAATTATGGATCAATAAAAAAGACCACTTGAGTTATTTTGTGACAACTAAGTTGCAGTTTTTTCTATATATAGCAGAAACATCACAAGTCTAAGCACGTAGACATTATGTTTTTGGGTCTTAAAGAAAATTCAGAGTGATTATGTGTTTATAGAGCGTGTTGGTACAAACTCATAATAGTGTGCTTATTAAAAAAAACTATCACCTAAGGTCTTTCATGAGCACACTACTCATGTGGGTGTAATTTCATTTAAGGATATTCAGTTTTAGTGGGAGTTTGTAATTTTAATGCTCGTTTATTATAAACACAACTTTAGTTTAAGGATATTTATTTTAAAGTTATTTTATAAAGAAATAAAGTTTGTTTTGGTTTATCCACTCTAGTTTTGGTAAAATTTGATCTCACGAATATTTAAAGAGACCAGTTCGAAATAGACATGTGTGGTTCACATTGCATGTAATTTCCATGCTACGCTCCATGATTGATCTATGTCATTTGATTGTGTTTGTATACGTGACCATTGATGGGTCTAGTCATACTAGATATGGCAAAGGTCGCTTTGATCCTATATGGATATAGTTGATGGACATGATTGTTATAGAATATTTATTATATGATAACAAATTTGAACTCTTAAGGTTGTACATTTGTCAAGAAACATATGTTGCCCTAGTGGGAGATTGTTGGATTAAAATTCATATTTGTGGGCACATGTATAATGTTATCATGAAGTATGACACAAAATTAAGTAACCAATTATATTATATGTGTCATGGGTACTAAAGTGTCATGGAATTAAAGTGTAGATACCATAAGTTGTATTTATAATTTGATGAGGGAAAAATTATAAATACTTAATGATTAACCTAATATTCAATATATATAAATAGGTAGTGATCCCCAAGAAATATGCTAACTTGTATTACTCTTATTCCTGTCTGAGAGTTTTTACGGCAAGAGCAAACCTATTAGTTTTTACGGCAAGTGCAAACCTATCTTCTTGGAGGATCACAACCAAAGAAATACTCAAATATTTTAACATATCAATTAATTCAGGTACACTTTCGCAAATCTAACATTTTATTCTTGATGATTTGGCATGATTAGAGCATGGTTAAATTTTATGTTTATTATGATTTTGGTTCTAACAAGCAGAGCCACGTTAAATCTTATCTCTTGTGCATGTCTTATTTTATGCTGATATCACTTTGATTAACTTTCCACCCTCAAATTCTTAACAATTTTTCTTTTTCGATCGTGTTTATTTGTTTGCCTATAATTGCTATGATATTATAACAAAACCTTTTCGATTTATTAATCTAAGGTGATTATAAATTGTATTATATGTTTTAAAAATTTCAAATTATTTGATAAAAATGTTCAAATGTCTTATAGTTATTAATGCTCGAACCTAGGACATCTAGGAATAACAGCAATTTCTTTAACAACTGAGGTTATATAATCAAACTTTCTTAAAACAACAACAATAATATAGGATAAACTACACAAATGGTCATTAAAATTTGAGTAAAGTTTTTATTTTTCACTGAAATTTTAAAAGTAATAAATCAACATCTCTATTGTTTAACCAGTTATGCTTTTTTTTTAATTGTATAATAAAGAAAAATATATGAGGTCAGACAGATCATATCATTATGATAATACGATTCCAATCTGAGAAACTGGAATTTCTATTAAAAATGGCCACATGAATCATCCCTCGATTATTTATTGTTTTAACCAAAAATATTGTTGTAATATTATTGAGTACATGTGGGCGCGTGCCGTTATGTGATTGGTGAGTTAAATTAAATTATACAAAATCATTAAAAAAAAAAGATAATCAAATTAATCATTGCAAAAATATCTTAATCTCTATTTATTATTTATTATTAATATGTAGAAAAACAATTATATTTTTTTGGGATGACGGAATTTTTTAAAACACTCGAACAAACACGTGTGTATTAATATATAACAAAAAATAATATAAATAATATATATACGTGTTTTTCGACGATACCTAATTTGAAATAATTTTTTTTTTAATTTTGATAATATTTTAATCAAAATAATTAATATTTCTTAGTTATTTTAATTAACGAATGATATTAAAGTTCTAATATGTTTTCTGACATACCACTCTATAAATTAATGGGAGAAAGTATTTTACAATAATAAAAGCGATGATAAAGGTAAGTCAACTCTTATCCTAATAAAATATATAAATTTAAAATGTAAAATAAAATATAAATATATTCTCTATCTATCAATTGTTAGTATTAATATAATAATAAATTTAATTTCCGACTTTAATACATTTTATAAATGTAATATTTCTTTTATTTAAAAAATAAATTTATTATTTTTAAAATTTAAAATTTATTATTTTTTGAAAAATATATATATACATGTGTTAATACATTCAAATACAATACATGTGGCGAAGGCTAGAAAGTGGCATATCAAATGTTTTTAAAATTGGACAACTATGGGACCAAATCATTTACCATTCCGTTGCACAAGGGCATGAAAAATAATACGATAATACCTTCCAGGTCTCAGATGAATCTCTTTCAGTTCTAACATTCCTCATTTTCCGACATAATAGGAGACCTGAGCATGAGAAAGAATAAACATATGGACACCTCTAAGAGAAGAAATATGTAAAGAGAAAAGAATCATCTATTCAAGTGATTCTTAAGATGTACCAATTAGTCAATCAATTACAAAGACTGACCTGTAACATTTTCTGGAATTTAGACCAGCCATAACCCATATTACCCTTTAAAGCAGAAGTGCTAACGAACTTCTCAAATTAGCGATACTTATCCTCTGGGACAAATCTAAGTAATATACATATGCATGCTGTTAGACAGTAAGAATGGGAGGCTGACACGTGACTTCTGGTATTTGGTTCACGTGTAGCAAGGGAAATAAAGTTCTGTTGGCCTGATGTTAGACATATTTTGTCATCACAAAGTTATGCCGATAAGGGGAAAATCTTCGACTGATATGAAAAGAAAAGTCCATATAAATGCTGGTTGCTTACCATCTGAGACTGAAGACCTTGGTCTGTTCAAAGAATTTTGTATTAAAGCTTCTAGAAAACCCTGTTCATCATCCTCTTCCTCTTCATCATCTGCCTGGTGGCAAAGGTAGACCCTATAAAAAATCCGCCAGATAGACATGGGGTATAGCTAATGAAGTAACACTAATTTTCACTCTGAAAGAAAATATGAAAGTAACTAAAACTATCATAGGATATTGTCCTGATTTACGAAAACACTAAGCTTCAGTACCATTGCAACGGATAACCCAGGGAAAAGATAAAAATAAATAAATAAAAAGCTCTCTGGTATATTAATTGATTAAGACATGATGATTAGTGACACTAGTTTTTTTTCATTTTGTCTTTTTATTTTTATTTATTTGTTTATTATTATTATTATTATTATTATTTATTATTATTATTATTTTTATTATTAATAATATATTATTATTACAAACAGACCCAGTTACACGGCCCAATTACAAATCGACGCCCATTTACAACCCGAAGCCCAACAGTGACCGGCCCAGATCCAACTGCTTAAAGGAAACCCTAAACCATTTAGGGTTTGTATCTCAACCGCCAACATCAACAGCAATTGGATCTGGCAAGATCCAACGGTCCAGAGATATCCAGCAAGAAGCCCTAGGGTTATGATACCCTAGGGACTACAGCCGCCGCCCTCTGATGCACCACGCGGCCGCCAACACCTCTGCCAGGTGGTTCCAACGCCTACTGCCGACACGCCACCTCACCGCCAAGCCTCTAGAAGAGCCATCTGGCCCCACGTCGCAGCTACAAGGTGAGTCACTACATAGTTCGGTGACTCACCGAAAAACCCTCTTAGGATCGGACGATGGGAGCTCCGACGAGGCCTATAAAGCCATTGAACTTGCAAAATAAAAAGGAGACCAACAGAGCAAGAACTACGAAAACGAGGGAATACCAAACAGAAAACAAGAAAAAAAAAGAGACACAACAATACTGAACAAACCACAAGCAACCAACAGTAGCAAACGAGAAGAAAAACTTACCTATTGGCACGATGGAAAGCAAACGACGTTGGAACCATCGTTTAATCGAAGGTAAAAACCTTCGGTTTATTTTAGATCTAGGGCTATCTAGGGGTTATTAGGAAAAACGAGGCCTAGATTTAGAACAAGGGAGAACCAGGCTTCAATTTAGGTGAAATTTTGTAATTTTCAGCCACCGTTCACGGTAGCCGGCGGTGGTGGTCGGCGCCGGATCGCGGTTGCTGGCCGGAACTCTGGTGGAGTTTTAGAGAGAAGTCAGAGAGAAAAAATTTTCTCTCAGTAGGAGAGAGAAGCTAAAATGGAAAAATGAGAGAAATGGCTCAAGGAGCCGCTTTTTAGGGTATTTATACCCTCATCAAAACGGCGTCGTTTTGATAAGGGATCTGAATGTAATTTCAGAAAGGTTAAACCATATGCGCAGTCCCTCTATATTTTGTAGTTTTACATTTTAGTCACTGAAATTGCATTTCTGAGCATATTAATATTGTCTTCGAATTTTATTTAATTATATTATAGTCATTACCTATATATTTAGGTAATATTAGGATTAGTCCCTTATAATGTTATTAAATTTATTTTAATCCCTTGTTAATTATTAGGGTAAATTACACTTTTAATAACTTATATTTCATAATATTTTGAATAAAAGCTTTTAATTTTAATATGTTATAATTTAATCATTATTTATAAGTTCTATTAATTTTTATATTTTGCATTTTAATCCTATTATTTTAATTTTATTTGTTTTAGACATTGTTTAGTTATATTTTAATTTTATATGTTTATTTTCAATATATTTAATTATTCTTATTTAGTCATATAAATATATATATATAATATTTATTTTTTTATTTTATTCATTTTCTATTAAATAAAAATCCTATTTATAAATTTAATTTTATATAAATTACTTTTAGGAAAAATAATCATATTTTAAATATTTATTTATTTTTTAATATTAAGAAAATGGTTGTCTTAAAGCAACTAGAAGTCTTTTTATATTTCTAAATAACTAAATATTCTACTTTTATAAATTATATATATATATATATATTAATTTATTTATTTTAATTATTTTTATAGAAATATTTTATTAATATTTATTTATTTTTTAATATCAAGAAAGAGACTGTCTTAAAACACCTAGAAGTTCTTTTCAGATATTTCTAAGTAAATAAATATCTTATATATATATATATATAATTAATAGATTTTCTTAAAATTATAGTAATAAATTTGAAATAACATGATTATAAATTAAATATATCTTTGAATTTTGAAATTTCTAATAATAGAGATAATTTATAATTAATGAGCACCAATTTTGGGCGTTTTAGGGGTGCTAATCCTTCCCTAAACGTAATCGACCACGAATCCTTTTTTACTAAAATGTTTGGTTATACGCAGATCAGTTTATCTTTTAAATTTGTTTTCTTAAAAACTGTTTTAAAAGATTATTTTTAGGTATTTGATCTACCTAACCCAAAAAGGTCAATGGCGACTCCCAAAATATTTTTTAAATCAAAATCATTCATTTATTTATTTATTTATTTTTCCACCAAGTAAAAATTCGTGTCCGGGCGAAAACCGGTTACGACAGCTTGGTGATTCCGCTGGGGACTGATCAAGCTTTGAAATTAATTATAAATTGTCTCTATAAATTGGAAATTAATAATTCATATATATTTAATTTATAATTCTTTTCTTTCAAAATTTTTTATTACTTATGGTTTTCATAATATTTTTTATATTCTTCTTTATTAATTGTTTTTATTTTATTTTGAGTTATTAAATTTCATTTTTATTTGTTTGTCAAAGGTTTGAATATTTCTCCTCACATAAAAACACTTGCATTGCATAACATAAGCTTTATAATCAAGCTTGTCCCTTTTAAGTGGGAGTGAAAGTGACGTCTTCGTGAGAATTTATTCTCCGTGTCAGACCTAGCAAGTAGCTTTCCGGGTTCATATGCTCTATGTCTTCGTGAGAATTTATTCTCCGTGTCAGGCATAGAGAAATGTGTCCCCTCGAATTGAACTCGATCCACTTAAGTCTGTAGTGGACTAGGATTGAGGGTTGGCAGCCCAAGGGGGCACTAACAAGGACAATTCGGGTACATTTACTCTTAGAACTGAAACTCTGCATATAGTAAACCCTAGAAACTCTTCTGAATATAAGATAATACCGAAACCCTGTCCGTAGGTGTACACAAAGGAGAAATAAGTTTTAGCTTTTTATAATATTTCCAAACAAAAATGGAACTAGAAATCATGCAGTTAGGTTAATTTTTCCAAACAAATCATGGAATTAGAAAGCATGAGGTTAGTATTTATACCTTGATAGATAGGATCTTTTCTTTCCATTAATTGGTATTAACCAATTCATTTTTTCCTTTCTCATTTTTATTTTTATACATTTTGTTTTGCTCTAACTTGTTTATATTGATTTCTTTTGTTTGCATTGTATGATCATGGCATAACCAAACGGTGTTTACTTGAAAGATTGTTCATCAAATTAGAAAGAATTAATAAATGGACAAAAAGTTTTATGATCAAACAAAATATGACGCGGTCAAGAAAACACATCCTGAAGAAACTCCAATGATAGAAGCGAGAAATACACACAGAGATCCTGTTATATTAATACCAAAAGTATTACACAAAGATCCTGCCAGATTGATACCAAAAGTAGTCTACGGTAAGAGTATCAGTCGGGACACGCAGAGTAGAGGAGGGTTTTATGAAGCTCAAGTATGTTATTTGAAGGATCAAAACAAGAAATTGAGCACAGAAGTGGAAATCATGCATGAAGATTTCCAAAAGATCAGTCAAGCCTTTCAAAAAGATGGCATAGGAAACACTCCAGAAGAGTGGATAACAGGGGTCACCAAAATGAAAAAGAACTGGAACATATATGAAGATCTTGTCCAAGAACTTCTTGGACAGAAAGGTTCTCTTACAAGGGAAAATGAGCAACTCGAGAAGTGACACAGAAGATGAAGGAAAAAGAGAATGTCATCAAAGAAGCCGCAGTCCAGACAAGCAATATGACCCATAAGCTGATAGACTAAAATTGGCTTTAGAGAAGTTAGGAGGGAAAGTTATCCCCTATATGTAAAGTTTTGTTGAAGTTAGGACTGAAAGCTATCCCCTACATGTAAAAGTTTTGTTGGATGCACGAAACTTTTGTGTTCAATGAAATCTATTCTAAGATGATCACTCTTGAGTAACACCTTTTCATACATACATTTGCATTTTGCATTTTCATTTTGCATTTATAGTTTTATGTTTGCTTTTGTAGTGCACAATTTGCATTCTTATTTTTGCATCGTTGTATTTGCATGTGCATCTTTGCATAGTTACATCTATAGTTTCAAACTTACAACATGTATTAAAACATTCATTCATTAAAATAAAGATTTCAACCGAAGTGATCTTGGTTTTTCCTTGTAGCAAGAACGCTTAGCACGACACAAGAAAAATGACTAAAGAAACGGAAGATAGGCTAACCAAATTTGAGATAGAGAAAAAAGATAGGCAGGAAGAATTGAGGAGCAAGTTGGCACAAATTGAAGCTAATATCGCAAATTCTCATATCGATCTACTGAATAATATGAAAGAAATGATTGGGAAGCACCAGACTACTGGAAAGAGTTTTGTTGAAAATCCCACAAATCATTTGGGTGTTACACCTGTTCACATTCCTGAGCACACCTCTGTACACCAGGAAATTTAATCACCAGTTCACTTCGCTGTTAAGAACTCACAATATCAAGCTGGAGCTTGTTTCCCACTGACTGTTCTACTGCTTTGGGTTGAAGCCAAAAGAATTTTCTACTGATAATGAGATCTCTGACCCAAATGAATTAGTTGAGAAGAAAAAACTCATCCAACAAATGAAAAATGTAGAAGATGTGATAAAATCTAGAGAGACGGTTGAGTCATTTTATGGGTTTGACGCCAAAGAGCTAAGTTTGGTCCCCGATCTAGTTCTCCCACCAAATTTCAAAGTTCCATATTTTGAGAAGTATAATGGGACCACATGCCCTTCATATCATATCACCATGTATTATTGTCGTATGACTGGCTATATGGAGAATGAAAAGTTGTTAATCCACTGTTTCCAAGACAGTTTATTTGAGTCTGCATCCAAATGGTATAATCAGCTAAAACATACTCAAATACGATCTTGGAAAGACTTAGCTCAAGCCTTTTTGGGTCAATACAAGCATATGACTGATATGGCCCCTGATCGAACAATGTTGCAAAACATGAATATGAAGTGCAATGAAAGATTTCAATAATATTCACAACAATGGAGTGACGTCACTTCTCAAGTGCATCCACCGTTGACTGAAAAGGAGTTCACTACTTTGTTCATAAGCACATTAAAAATCCCCTTTATTAATCACATGATAGGGGTTGCCCCTAATAATTTCTCTGACATCATCATAAGTGGAGAAATGATCGAGATAGCTATCAAGAATGGTAAGATAAGAGGCTCTGATAATACTGACGTTGAGAAAGAAGTTGAGGTTAATATAGTGAGGTCTTATTCAGTTAAACATGGTGCCAAACCTTATAGAGTGATCAAGAAGAAAAAGAATGTGCAGGATTTTCAATTTCCTCCCTTCCACTATTCGAATGAAAAATTGCATCCAAAAATGCTCTCAGCCAGATTAACTACTCCACAACTTGTTCAACCACAATGGCCTCCAAATGAGAATTGGACCTATAAGGATATTTCTTGGATAAATCAATCTAGAATTCCAAATTGTTCAGTTAAGGTTCCTGGTAACCTTGAGGGAAATTTCCAAGATCCTTTAGAGCAAGCAATTCAAAAATGCAAGATAAAAGAAGGGGTTAAGGTTCAATGCTCAGAAATCGTTGCTTCAACAGAGACTAATATGACCAAATCTTGCGAAGAATATCGGGCGCAAGAAAATGGGAAAATAAATCAAAAGGCTCCCATGGATGTAATTCGAGATTGACCCATAGGTCTAAGAAAGAATAGGAGCAGATATAACCCAGAAGACACCTCAGATACCTATAACTTGTAAAGCAAGGGGCAACTTAATGAGTCTGGTTAATACTACCCCAGTTGTAGCTGAAATGAGCATCCAGAACCCCCTTGATCATAAGAGAGCATTTAGTCATTCAGAACAATCAAAGAAAGTGATAATCTCTCGAGCGAGAAAAACTTTGAATGTGTTTCAAGAATCTATCTCAGATCTGTACCCTCATTTGGTTAAAGGCCAATACATTACACCAAGATTGGTGAAAGTGTCACCAAAGCCTTATGCCATTGCTATGATCAAAATAGTTTATGTAATTTTCACTTGGGAATATCTGGGCATTCAACAGGGAATTGTTGGTCACTGCTAAAAGAAATAGAGATGCTCTTTGACAAGAGAGCCTTGACACAAGAAATGATCAAGAAATGGGGGGCAAATAAAGATGAAAATCCTGGGCTAAGTACACACCCAACCTTCAAAGAATGATGAGGCATAATAGATAAACAAGTGGAAGTGTTATCTATCACTGTAGTACTTTTTATTTTCAACATCTTGTTTGAATTTGTTTTTGTTCCTTTCTCTGTCTTGTTGTGATAAATAAACATGTGTTGCTTTTTGGTTATGAGCAAGGAATTAAATTTTAATCTTGACATTTTTGAGTATCAAGTAGATTAAATATTTTTTTCAAGAATTATAGATCTTTGGCAAGTGGTAAAATTATACATTCCATATCCCATCCAATGCCAATTACTTGACCCTTACAAAAACCAAATCTTGACCATACATTTATCTGAGACTCTGAAGTCATGTCTCTACCTGTTTTTGAGACACCAAATCCATATGTTTACCTTCTTGGGCAGAGTTGATTGATTTATAACATTCCACGATACACGACTTCAAAAGTCACACATTTGTCCTTCCAAATACAAAACCATCATAAACCAAAAGACCTCAAAAGAACCAAACTTTCAAATTATCCGTGAATCTTCCCGCAAGAAGAGACGAGATGAGGCATCATGGACGAACTTATCGAAGAAATTTCGAGTGATTGGGGCATACTCAAAGAAGAAGAAAAAAGATTGATTTAGATAAATATATCATGCATTAATTACATTGTTTTCATGTAAACAAAGATTAATCTTGAATATTCATCCCCCTGGGGATACCTCTTTTTACAAAGGCTTATGTGTATGAGATGGCGAACGACATTGTTTCATTTATCCCTTCGTAAAAGGGAAAAAATATATCCCTTATTGTCCCCATTTAAGCCTGAATGATTTTTCTTCTGATTCAACCCTAACAAAGGATCACCCTTCACATTGGGGGCAATAAGAAGGGTATCTGCTCACAGGAATAGAGATTGTCAATTTGAAGGCAAAACTTCATGAAATGAAGAGAGTTTTGAACTACAATATGGAGCAAATACAAAGTGCTTGAAGATCAATCCATTCAAGAATAACGAAAGAATTTCCAAAATGCAAGAGGAAAAGGAGGTGCTCAAAGTAATTGAAGTCATATACTCATTCATCAAAAAAACAAAACAAAAAAAAGAAAAAAAAGGAAAATGGAAAAAGGAAAAAAATTGAATCAAGATAGGTGACTCATTAAGCCTCAAGTTACAAGGTTGATCAAGTGCAATAAGTTCAAAAATTCATATTCAACAAGAAGCACAAGAAATGCTGGAGATGAATGAATCTTATGGAAAAATCCCCAGCAAAGCAGATCCAAGTTAAGCAAGGCAAGATTGAAGGCATCAGAATGAATTGATCATTGGTTCAATTACCCTTAAACACTTGTTTGGGCCTTTTTATCCCTTTCTTTCATAACCCTGAACCTTGGCCTACGTTACGTACCTGAAAAGTCCATTCTAATCATACATGGATTTTCTATGTGAAAGAGACTATTTCATATTTCATTCCGCCTCTCATGATTGATTTTTATTTGTAAAAATTGGTTTTTTAAAATCTTTAATATATGATATGAAAAATGATAAAAGGGGGTTCAAGATGTAAATTTTTAAATAACATCTTGGAACCAAAGGAGGATTTAAGTCAAAACCTAAAAAGGCGGCTCGAATATTGAATGGTGCAACAACGACATAAGAGACGATCTTAAGCTCTTGATGAAGCATTGCACATCCCAAAGACGTTCCTGAGATTCTGGAACCAATAAGTATCTCTATGAGATGAGCATAACAACCATTCCTTCAAGATAGTGGAAGCTCAAAGAAGACATATATGCTGGATCAACCTGACGACCTTACTTTACCATAATCAACCTAAGCCCTAAATCAGTCAATCATTTTGACACTTGCCATAGGACTATGATTTTTTTTATTTAAAAGTGTAATGGATTTATTTGATATTCATTAAATTCATGCTTATGATTTGATTCTATTGTGAACCTGTGATAGGCAACATTTTACAAAATTCTTTCATTCTTCGATAAAGAAAGAAGTTAAAAACATTTTCAAATAGGACAGTCTCAAATGAGGAAGGTTCTTGAAGCAAGTTGTTGTTTATTCTACCTCTATTGTAGAAAAAACGAGACCAGAATGATGAAGCATTTCACTTTCTTGAAAGCAAGTGGTCCAAGAAGCCAGAAAGTCTGGAGAATTGAACTTGTGACGCTCCCCTGTGACATTATTAGCAATTCATCAAGAAATATTATAACTTATCTCATGCTAAGGACGATAAGAACCATCAGACAAATTATTTTCCCCAGCCATCAATCCATGTTCTCTAAAAGATTAAATCACAGGGCTATAAGTCCCATTAGGTGTATTATGGGAATGAACAAGTCCACCATCTGCACTCTGGTTACACCGTGATCTTGATATATCATTGGCTTCTTTCATGTCGATCATTTTTCTTGTTAGGATTATATCCATAATGTCTTTCAGAAGATTACTGAACTTGAATTTGAGAACTTATAGGCACAGAATAAGACATTGGAACAGATTCTACACTTATAGACCTTTCATATTGGGTAACATTGGTTCATCTTGCTATCAACCAAACCTTTCCATAGTTCGGGAAGAGTGTGATATATCTTGAAGTAGCAGAAGAGGCAGTCATTGCAAGAAAATGCACCAACAAAAACCTTCTAGTTTATCCCGATGATGTTTATTTCTTCCGGTAAGGTTGTTACACTGGATGCCACCCACAACAGGGTCAAATTCGCCAAATCTACTCATTGCCCCAACCGATCATTATTCAATTCTTGCACATCTGTTTTCAAAGGTATGCCAAGACAGTAAAAGGCAACTTCTGCATCACTGATCCCAGAAAAAAGAGACAGGATATTGATACCACCAGGGGAACATGTCTCTAGCATATCCTTGTGTAAGGTTTTTAGGGAAACCTAGAAGCATTTCCACCTCATCAGGTTTAAATGGAACAACTTTATTCCTTCAACCCATACCAGATTCCATTTTCGGCACTCATCAAGAACATATTTCTGTACACTCGAAGGTGGTTCATCGTCATAAGCTTCAAGAGCCTTACAGATCCTTTCTGTCAATTTGGCACTTCTGTACATGTTTGTAAACAGTTTAACTTTGTTCTTGGATCCCAGGAAGGCCACCATATTTTTTTGTCAATGAAAAAGCATCATGTATGGTGCGTGGAGGAAGGGAATAAGAGGAAATATGTTCTCAATTGGCAGATTATGAATGTAGCCCCTTTTCCATGCAGCAACACAAAAACATTTTGAATCTACAAACTCTGGCTCTACATCGTATAAGTACCGTGACATTTCGGTCCAAACACCAACTGGAGCAAGTATCATGTTCTCGTAGTAGAAATAAAGAGGCCCAATAGTATCTTCTGGAAGTGTTCTTTGAGTTATCTGATATGGTTTGGTAGGAACCCCAACACCAATCATTGGATTTGAAAGATGAATTGCATGATCGTCTTCATTAAGAAGCTTCTTTTCAATCTTCCTCTGCTTTTTTCTTTTCCAAAAATCATAGCCTGAGTTTTGCCTTTTTTTATAATTGGGATCATTGCATAATGGCTTCTTATCTTCTATCGGAAAAAGTGCATCAGCAGCCTTAGTCATTTGAGCAACACATATAAAATCTGTCAACTCTGCAATTGAGGAATCCATACCACATTTATCCATGGCTATTGAAGCCTCAGCCTCTGAGTATCCCATTTTCATCAAGTATAACATTTTATTCTCCTTATTAGAATCAGAATTCAGGATTTTCTCGGTATCAGAAGAACTATCAATATCTGTGAAATCATCCTAAAAGATCGCTTCATAATCAGATTAGTAGTTATCAGAATCAAGATGTTGCATGGGTGCAGACTTTTCAAGAGCATGTACTACTGTATATGTAGTCTTGCTATTACGATTTATACCACTCTGTCCGACTAGATCCCTCCAGATCCAAAAAATGAGTACCTCATCCAGAAGAAGCACATATATCAGACATTTTCGTCCAAATAATTGATTACTTCTTATGTTTGTGACAACATGAAGAGAATTCTTCAAATTACTTGATAACATTGATGTTTAGTGACACCAGAATGAGAGTATTCAAGATAAATAGATTTGGGGCATGGATAAAGCCACAAGTACCCACAACAGTGCATTGTCAAAAGTTGACCTCGTGAGGATCATGATATTCAAGTCAAACAGATGTTGAGAGTAAACCAGAAATAAAATATTGGGGCATCTCGAAAGCCCATTTCAAACAGAAAAGATCCATATGGGGCATTTTGAAAGATCACAACAGTATGGATATTTGGGCATTCTAGGAGGCTCATTTCAGTAAGAAGTAATGTTGATCACACTTTTAACATCTGTATCAGCAAATGTTGGGCCATTTTAAAAGTTACTTCAGACAGATCTATGAGGTGCATTTTGAAGGCTCAGATTAACCAGAAGCAAATGATGGAGCATGCTGAAAGCCCATTTCAATCATAATCAGGAATGTGGATATATTTTGGACGTTGTATTAGCCAATGCTGGGACATGCTGAAAACCCCTTTCAAATAAGAATCAAAATGTTGATGTATTTTTTAACGTCTGTATCAGCAAATGTTGGCCATGTTGAAAGCTCATATGTTATGAAAAGATCATTGACTTGAGCAAATATTTCCAATGAGATAGAAAGGTATGAAAAATGAAAATGGAGAAGCAGTGGAAGTCGAGCTGACTATATAATTGCTTCGTTCATCAGGCAGTTGCTTTAGGGTCCTGTTGGTGAACAAATATTTACTCATCAAGAATGGTTTCAAATACTTAATTTTCTTAATCATGCGTCACATGACAGTGTGTTCTTTGTTAAGCTACATCATGGTTGCATGGAAAAAGATGGTCCCCATGCAAACCATTCGATCCAGGGTTTAATTCCTCGAGATCTCGGCTTCGAGTTTGGCATTTCGTATGTCGATGATGATTGAAAATATTTCTTTAAGGTTCCTAGCAGTTAGTTTCAATCATACTGTTAGGGCTATGAAGCTGTTTTTCATATCAATTTTTGTTTACTTGATGACATTAAATAAAGAGGCTCAACTTACGTATATTACCCTTATTCCCGGTGTTACTGGGGGTTATCATTTCCAGTCAGGGTGAACTAAGTTTTCATCTATTTGGTTTATCATGTGCATTTCATCTACAGCAACAAGAATTCCAGGAACCTCCTTTTATACATGGATCTTATAGCTGATGTGTTTCTACTTTCTAAAATGTTCATTACAGAAGAAAACATGATTGATATCACATTTTCCTTGCTCAAGATGATATCAAGATCAGTTAGTATCTCTTATTTAATTCAGCATTAACATACTTTGTGAATTTGACTAACTTTTTTGTCATGAAACACACCAGCATCCCATTTGTATTTCCATTGAGTTTTGGTCTCAAGTGGCCTTGTGACATCATAAAAAAAGTTCTGAATGCTATGAAAGAGCTTCCTTGACCAGAAATCTAGGAAGAAGTCACATGAAAGGAAAAATGTGTTGTCAAATGTTTTACGAACATCTGAGCAGAAACCACATGAGATGATGAATATGTTATCAAATGTTTTACGAACCAATTATTCTGATGCTGAACTAATGTTGAGATTATATGGTATTTCTATTTATTGATCCAAGATGAAGTCTTCTTCAACCCAAGGTTTGAAGTGCAATATGATGAAGATTTCTTTCCACAGAAGGGAAGTAGAAATTCTAACAACAAGAAACTAGTGGAGCCAACTAAGGTTGAACAATAGGTTGTTGTTAAACATCTCGACATAATATGGTCCAAGTTGCCTTGTTCGAGATCTAATTAGATGTGGAGACATGAAAGGAATTAGGATAAGTCCTCCTTATGATGTGTTTCAAGAGTCAAATCAGAACAGAAGCTGATCTCTTAATCAATTTGCTGAGTCAGGCATATCTACATCTACATTCTTCAAAGATGATAGATTCTCTCTTCAAAGATAGTAGATTCTCTTTTCAAAGATGAAAGCTTTATTGGATTTCTACACAAGTACAAGCAAAGAAAGCCAGTGTTATCCATGATAAAATGGGGGCAACAAGACCATAATTCTGACAGCAGCAAGAATTTCGTGAATGAAACATTTCTTCTGAGACTTTAACGTAAATGAAGCACAGAGAATGTAGAGTCTCTTAAAAAAAGAGAATGCCAGCTTGAAATGATATTTTGATAAAGTGAAGGAAGACCGAGTTCACCACTTTGAAGTTAAATAAAGATTGCATCAACATTCATACATTCATAAAAACATCAATTGCACAATAGACAATGTATTACATTGATACATTTGATTGCAATCAAACATAAGGTTTTGCAGATATTCGTATGAAAAAAAGATACCATAAAAGAAGAAGGTAGAATTCAAAACCTCAAATACAGGAATCACACAAACATATAAAAGAATAGATGGACGTAATCCACAGAAGAAACATTTTTTGAAATGGGGCATGTTACCCAATCAACAAGTTATTTCAATGAGAAAACGATTTCCAAAGTTTCTCATTTAATCTTTTCTAAAAATGAAATTGTTGAATAGTAAGAAAATGATTTCCATAGTTTCTTACTTAGTAAACTATTTCCCACATCTGTAAGCCCTTCAGTGCAAGATGTTTTCAAAACCTTCGGGTCATTCATAAGACCTCTGGGCAAAATGTTTTCAATATTTCCAGAAGAGTTCATAAATAGAAGAACTCATCTGAAGAAGGAAGAAGAAGTTCATAATGAGAAGAACTTGTTCAACCTTTTGCTTTAATTCATCACTCGATGGATTAGCATTGCCAGTTAGAGTTCATAATGAGAAGAACGTATCTGAAGAAGGAATAAGAAGTTCATAATGAGAAGAACTTGTTCAACCTTTTGCTTTAATTCATCACTCGATGGATTAACATTGCCAGTTAGAGTTCATAATGAGAAGAACTCATCTGAAGAAGGAAGAAGAAGTCCATAATGAGAAGAACTTGTTCAACCTTTTGCTTTAATTCATCATCCGATGGATCAGCATTGCCAGGTAGAGTTCATAATGAGAAGAACTCATCTGAAGAAGGAAGAGGAAGTTCATAATGAGAAGAATTTGTTCAACCTTTTGCTCGAATTCATCACTCGATGGATTAGCTTTTCCAGAGAAATTTCGTAATGAGAAGAACTTATCTGAAGAGGAAGAAAAAGTTCATAATGAGAAGAGCTTGTTCAACCTTTTGCACGACTCTATCACAGAAGGAGATAGATCAGCATCAATATTTCCAGAAGTGTTCATAATAAAAAGAACTCATCTGAAGAAGGAGAAGAAGTTCATAATGAGAAGAACTTGTTCAAACTTAATTTGATTCATCATATATTGAAGTTGAATCAACAATAGCTCTTTTGAAGATCTTATCACAGAAGAAGATAAATTGTCATTCCCAGTAGAAAAATGGAAGAGTTCATAATGAGAATAACTAATCCCAAAGAAGAATTTGTTCAACATTGCCATCATAATCAAGTGAAGTCAAATGAAAAAAACTTATTGTCTTTTCGTCTTTGCCCTATTCTCATTAACATAAGAATGAGCAAAGAGGAGCAGCTGAAGACGCTAGTTTTTTTCAATTTGTTTTTTTTATTTTTAGTTTATTTGTTTATTATTATTATTATATTATTATTTTTTATTATTAATATTATTATTATTATTACAAACAGGCCCAGTTACACGACCCAATTATAAATTGATGGCCCATTTATAACCCGAAGCCCAACAGTGACCGGCCCAAATCCAGCATCCTAAAGGAAACCTTAAACTATTTAGGGTTTATGTCTCAGCCATCAATATCAACAATCGTTGGATCTGGCCCCCAACGCCTCTTCCAGGTGGTCCAACGCCTACTGCCGACACGCCACCTCACCGTCGAAGCCTCTAGAAGAGCCATCTGCCCCCCACGTCGCAGCTACAAGGTGAGTCACCACATAGTTCGGTGACTCACCGAAAAAACCCTCTTAGGACCAGACCGATGGGAGCTCCGACGAGGCCTATAAAGCTACTAAACCTGCAAAATAAAAAGGAGACCAACAGAGCAAGAACTACGAAAATGAGGGAATACTAAACAGAAAACAAGAAAAAAAAGACACAACAATACCGAACGAACCAAAAGCAACCAACAGTAGCAAACGAGAGGAAAAACTTACCTGTTGGCACGGTGGAAAGAAAACGATGCTGGAACCATCGTTTAATCGAAGGTAAAATCCTTCGGTTTATTTTGGATCTAGGGCTATCTAGGGGTTATTAGAAAAAACGAGGCCTGGATTTAGAACAAGGGAGAACCGGGCTTCGATTTGGGAGAAATTTTGTACGGTGGCCGGCGGTGGTGGTCGGCGCCGGATCGCGGTTGCCGGACGGAACTCCGGTGGAGTTTTAGAGAGAAGTCATAGAGAAAAAATTTTCTCTTAGTAGGAGAGAGAAGCTAAAATGGAAAAATGAGAGAAACGGATCAAGGGAGTCGGTTTTTAGGGTATTTATACCCTCATCAAAACAATTGATAAGGGATCTGAATGTAATTTCAGAAAGGTTAAACCATATACGCAATCCCTCTGTATTTTGTAGTTTTACGTTTTAGTCACTGAAATTACATTTCTAAGCATATTAATATTATCTTCGAATTTATTTAATTATATTATAGTCATTACCTATATATATTTATATATTTAGGGTAAATATTAGGATTAGTCCCTTATAATTTTATTAAATTTATTTTAATCTTGTGTTAATTATTAGGGTAAATTACACTTTTAATCACTTATATTTCATAATATTTTGAATAAAAGATTTTAATTTTAATATGTTATAATTTAATCACTATTTATAAGTTCTATTAATTTTTATATTTTGCATTTTAATCCTATTATTTTAATTTTATTTGTTTAGACATTGTTTAGTTATTTTAATTTTATATGTTTATTTCAATATATTTAATTATCATTATTCTTATTTAGTCATAAATATATTATATATATATTTATTATTATTTTATTCATTTTCTATTAAAAAAAATCATATTTATAAATTTAATTTTATATAAATTACTTTTAGGAAAAATAATCATATTTTAAATATTTATTTATTTTTTAATATTAAGAAAATGGTTGTCTTAAAGCAACTAGAAGTCTTTTTATGATATTTCTAAATAACTAAATATTCTACTTTTATAAATTATATATATATTAATTTAATTTATTTTAAATATTTTTAGAGAAATGTTTTATTAATATTTATTTATTTTTTAATATCAAGAAAGGGGTTGTCTTAAAGTACCTAGAAGTCTTAAAATTATAGTAATAAATTTGAAATAACTATATTATAAATTAAATATATCTTTGAATTTTGAAATTTCTAATAATAGAGACAATTTTATAATTAATGAGTATCAATTTTTGGCGTTATAGGGGTGTTAATCATTCCCTAAACGTAATCGACCACGAATCCCTTTTTTACTAAATATGAGACATGATCATATTTCACGCAAAGAGATGTAAATAAGTTGGTTAAGGAGAAGACATACCAGAATGACAAAAGCAGAAGAAATGTAGCAAATAATAGAATTCTGGGGAAGGCTGCAACACACATATTTGCGCTGGTTAATGCTTGAACTAATCTGCTGCAGTGAAATAAATAAGTAGGATCTTATTACAAACATTTACACATAACCCTGGCTACGAAACCACAAGAGTATGACCAGCATAACCATTCTCGGCATGCAGCAACAGGACTCAAGATAAAATAAATGAAGTAACCTGCAGGTAGGTGATAATTTGGCAGTTCAGTTTGAATTCTAGATGTGATTCAAAACAACCTAAGCATTGAATACAAATGCATACCAGTAATAGTAAATCCAATCAGTATATGGAACACCTGTCATAAGTCATAACATCCATTTGGGTCAAGAACAAGAATATACACTTAGAAATAGAAATCAACATAGAAACTTACATGTACCATGATTAGAAAATAAAACATGTTCAACCATCGTTTACTTTACATAGCACACAAATGCATGGACCTTGATAACATCGATTGGCTTCAACCCCAAGTCCACCTTCTGCCTCAACTGGACTATGGATAAGTTTGATTATTTCTGTTCTTCGTTTCATGGATTCCAGAATGATTTAACTACATTTTTACTCAATTAGGGTTCCTAGTTTCCTAACTTGGTTACTATACGACTTGTTGAAAATTTTTGGTAAATATTTAATGTTTCGTTGCACTTTCCTTATCGGATACAAAAAATACAAGAACAAAGAAAGCATAGGAGTGCAACCGTGACTTTTCTGACAGGGATTAAGGCATACACAAGAATTCTTCCGATGATTGCAAGAAGTGCAGAAATTACAACAGCAAGCAGTACACTTGTTAAAACATTGAATTCCTGGGAATGTTGGTTAAAATATTTTCTACTTCAAGGCGTACTATCAACTCCGAGGCCCAAAAGTTTTTAGCTAACGCGTGCAGCAGCTGCAACTAAATTTGAACCTACCAGTTTCTCCAAGTGCAAGCAGTGTCAGAAGGATCACAGACATTCCTTTGTTCAGACAACCCACCAAGCCCTGCCTTAAAGGGTCAGGTGACACGCATAGATCAGATCAAGGTGTTAGTCCCCACTTGACCAGCTGGTCAGCTGACATTGTGTTAAACTAGCTAGCCTATGAATTAATTTACATTCAAATGGAGATCCTTTAACTAAAAAGTCGAAGAAAAACAACATAACACTTGCCTTTTGGAGAGTCCATCCAAGCTGTGTATTCCTTGAGTGAATACGTGCTAGCTGACCACAGAGTAAATGGTCGTTACAAACAACAAAACAGAAAGAAAGGATATGAACTAACCTCCCATAACAATGAGTAACATTATACTAAAGATAGTCTGATGTACGATATTATCCCAGGTGATACTGTCTACAAAAAATGACATACATCTACCAGCAGATATGCATATCTAGATCCAACACAGATTCCCAGACACCCATCATGATGTCTAAGGATTTCAAATTCACCGCTCTGATACACGTAAAACCAATTTTGTGATCCAATACTAAGTACATAACGATAAGTTTTTCGCAACAAAAAAGACATAAATATATATAACAAGTTACATGGATATAATGCAATGCAAAAATTGCAGAACTTGAACACGTCATTGTTAAAATAGAATGGTAAGCAAACTTCAAGGAAGTCAAAAGCTACGGTAGCTCGAACCAGAAGTGTACTGAAACAAACATAGTTTTAATATTATAAGTTTGAACTCATTAATAGGTTTTAATATTAAAAGAAAATATTATCTTTATATAAATTTGAATAGTTTTTGTACTGTAAAGTATATATACGTTATTAACGTCTAAAATATATTCTGAATATATACAATCTTATCATCCATTAAGTTTATCCAAAAAAATCATATAACTATGACAAAGATTTTATTAGATATTGACAATTAAAGTTAAATTTATAAATTTAAAAAGTCAAAAGTAAATAAATTCTTATGACTGTGTACTTCTTGTGC
Source organism: Hibiscus syriacus (assembly GCF_006381635.1). Taxonomy (NCBI): domain Eukaryota; kingdom Viridiplantae; phylum Streptophyta; class Magnoliopsida; order Malvales; family Malvaceae; genus Hibiscus; species Hibiscus syriacus. Next base: position 842,751 of record NW_024063213.1, read on the forward strand.
TTGATTTGCCATGCGATGTGTGTGAAATTTATCTTAATATTAATATTGGCATCCGATCTTGGACTGCTAACGAATAAAAGTTGGAATTTGTTTATTACTCATATAATAAATTTTTAATATACGTATGGACTGAAGGTTACATACTTTTAATTTTAAATTTCAAGTCCTAACCTTAAAATTTTAACTTTTGAATGTTACTCTAAATTCTAAACTTTAGTTACATAGTGTATCAAATATTTGTTTACTTATATATAGATTATTATTTGAAGCATAAATTGTTTATTTTACACAACATATTAAATTATAAAATCTAAAACTCTAATAAGAGACGTCGGAACTAAGATACCAACTCAAGGAGGACAAGATATAATTAATCATAAAAAATTAATAGTAAAATAGAATTAACTATAGAAAATGGGGAACAAAATCAAAATAAATCAAAAATTAGGAACTCTAATTTAATATATTATATCCATATATTCTTTAATAATATGTAAATGGGAGGAGAATCACCCCAAAACCAAGTATAATTTACTCCCTTACTCTAACCAATAAAGCTAAACCCTTTCCTTTTAAACTTTTTTTTTGGGATAATTATTCCTTTTAAACTTTGAATTCTAAACATAAACTATAAAGTCTAAACCTCAAATGGTGAATAAAAATTCCTAAAAACATATTTATATAAATTAAATTCGCACGACATGTATATCAGATACTTTTATTTTTATATATAATATTAATTAGGGTAAATTATGCATTTAGTACTTAAATTATCAGCTTTGTATTGTTTTAATATCTAAAGTTTTATTTTTTTAAAACTATACCTAATGTTTCATTTTTGTTTCATTTTAATATCCCACCGTTAAAAACATAACGGACGAGCTTGGAGGCTTTTGTGTCTACAGTCATGGGTCGCATCTGTCAACTGATAAAGGCCAAACTTTTTGGCTTGCACTTTTTGATCCCATGAGCGCAATTTCGGACTCCGTTTCTTCGGAAAACGCTTCAATCTCTCCAAATCGACGATGTGCTCTTCAGTTTCTTCATCCTTCTATCTCTGTCGTTAATCGTCCGATGGACCTAAAACTGGACTACGTTGGTCGATTCGTCATTCTCCCCTTGGTCCGTCGTTCAGATTGGCCGTCCCTTTACCGGAGCTATTTGTCATCGGCCTGTCCGTTAAATTTTTAATAACGAGATACTAAAATGAAACAAAAAATAAACATTAAGCATAATTTTGAAAAAAATAAAATAAAAAATAAGATAATAAAACGGATCAAAACTAATAGTTTAAATACTAAAAGCATAGTTTACCCTATCAATTAATATTTTAGTTGTGGAATTGTTTTACTCTACACGATTAAAGATCGTCAGTTTTCTTATCTATATAGTCATATTATATGTAGACAATATAGGTTTTAAATTACGCAAGCGGAAGTAAGAAATCATCAGATACATCACACGTCTCATTTATTTGTTTTTGAATATCAATTAAAAAGGTGTGATAATTTATTCGTAAAATTAAAACACTCAATCGTTTACATACCAAATAATCATCAAATGGTTAAAAACACATGATAATTTCTCAATTGAATATAAGTTGATATTCAGAACCATCAAGAGATATTAGAGGCAAAATAATGAAAAACACAAATTCTAGTTAATACTAAAATGAATGCATACAAAGTCCAACTCAGTTCCCAATGCATACCAAATAGATGTCATTGCCAGGGCGTTTGCTGTTAGCTAAGCCAACTCCTGCAAAGGGGACTTAATGATCAAAAAGGAACTCCACGAAAGCAGGTAATCAACGCGGGTTTTTAATATATTCTTAACTAATTTCAATTTGATCATTGGAATTTCTTAATTCTACAAATAGAATTAAGAAAATCTTCATATATATAATTTATTTAATTTGAAACCATATATTAATTCAAGAGATAATATAATTTAAATAATGGAAATCACATGAACAAGAATTCCAGTTCATACTAAATCCAACATTGCCTGTAAATCAGTAGTGGCGTTAATGATCAACTCGTTGATTTCATGTATCATTTTTCTGTGCAAGTACTAAACTTTGTCGAGGGTTTATTTAGTTTATCATTTGTTGTGTAATGTTGACTAATTGCTTTCTTGTATCATGTTGCTGTTATAGATCACACTTTCGTGCTTTTAGACCCAAAACTACTGCTCAAAAATATAAGGCCAAATATAAACATTTTAAACTGAGAATTGTAGAGCCTATTCAACGAGGAATGGCTTTCCAAAAATAGGCGTATGCCGAGCACATGATATTCTTTAGTAAAAGGCGGCTTTAAGCTCAGTGCGCAGCTCCGTAAATCAAATCATCGAGTTTGCGCTTATTTATAGGTTCTTTTGTGGACCACATGCTTCTATCTTAAAGATGTGGGATTCTTGTCTTTCCTGCTTCTGTGACTCTTCTACAGCAAGCTCCCATCTTCTGCTAAATATACTCTCTATTTTCCATCCTTTCATCGTGCCCTTTAAAGCCTATTCCGTCAATTTATCCTCCACTAATTGAAGCATTTCTTCCTAAAATAATTAGTGTAAATGAAAATAAGAGTTGAACCAGCTGATGAGTGGTAGAGCTACTTCTTCATCATTGCTTGTTCAAATGGATCTTGCTGAGTTCATCGATTCGTTTCAAGGAAATTAATACAAAGTTTTGCCTCATGTTTCTTTTGGTTATGAAAGGAAGAAATGAAGTGCTGCTTGTCAGTTGTTGATCGTTTCTTAATAATCTTAGATTCGACAAACTGGTCATTGGTTGAAGTCTTTTGATCCATTTCTATTACTGATGTTATTGATTGTGAGAAAATTAGGGTTCTGTCAAGTAAACATTTAAGATATTTGAGTTCAACCTTGAGCGTTACTTCTTTTTAATTCAATCTTCCCGATTTCATTCACCGGCTACTCAACACGACCTTTGCATCATTGCCAGGAATCTCGGAGCAAACTTTTACAGGCAATGGTTTTTCCAAGGCTTTTGTGATAACTGGTCCGCTACTTTGATGCATTGTTGGACCCAAAAAGCAGGGGTTGCTGCATTAGGCTTGAGCTATGCTTGCCGGAAAGCAGTTTTCGCCATGATGAGCATGCCGGAAACAACGAGATTTCCTAGTTAAAGGGTTTCGGGTACTGGAAGGCGCTAAGGTATCAGAACATCATGGAACTTTTTATCTATTCATTGGTTTCAATTTTTACCAAGCTGAAGGTTTTGGTAATATCGAAAATTTGGGGTCACTTTGTCGATACTTCCTGGACAAGGCTCAGATTGCATTAGCCCCTGGATTTGCATTCGGGGACGATAGCTGCATTTCCATATCATATGCAGCATTACTCACCACCTTACAATCTGCCTTTGAGAGAATTACGAAAGCACTCATTTCCCTCGGGCCTGCTGTTCATGTTCACCACAGGGACTATATCATCCAGCAATCCCTTTATTTTGGGATTTGGAATTTGAATGAAATTCCGGGTTGTCAAGCTTCCTACATTTTGAATAAAATCCAAGACAAATAGGAACGGAGATGCAAAAGATAGCCATCAAATTCATGAATATTCACTTGAATTATAATTGTCAGATGACGTTTTTCAAGTCTGCAAGGTAATAATGTAAGGGCAATATCCAAGCAGAAATTTACACACAAAAAATGATACAGGGATGATGAACATACCCCCCCCCCCCACATCAATATGTGCAATTCGTAAGTCATAAGCCACTACATCTATGCATTTCCTGTTACAACACTAAGGTTTCGATTTATTCCTCATAATCCGAATCATCTTCAGTTTCTTCATCTTCGCCACTTTCCTGCAACGACGAAAACTTTCAGCGAGATAAATTAATTGCTTATTTTGGAAATAAAATTTCAGTAGAAAACTTAAAGCAAGTTTACCTTTCTTTTATTATATTCTGCCATGGCTCTATCAAATTCTGCTCGTTTCTCAGTCGCAATATCGTAATATTTAACTTTCTCCTATTGAATAGAAATTGAAATTAGTATGTTAGACAACTCTAATAGTTGCTTCTCGATTATTGAAGTCCTTAATTTTCTATTGTTATGTACATTTTACTATCTTCAGGTTGCGGAATATGAATCAACCTAAGACATTTGGCATCCTTGGCATGTACAGTTACCGAGTGTCAAGTTATTTCTATGCATGCTACTAAATTCTGCATCCCTAGTTAGAACAAGAAAATCATTTACTAGTGCAATAAGCTAATAACGAAAATCGAAACAATTCTAGCACCCTGCAATGACATACTAATCTTAGAAGTATTATGCAGTTGGACATCGAAACTATTTTCTTCATACTTGAACAAATCCATGAGCAGATAACAAATGTGCACCTCGTCTTTAAAGAGAACTTAAGTATGCTTCGAAAAACCAATATCACCAATGACCATGGCCAAGGATTTGGGCTAACACGAAGCTAAACATCGTTACTAAAATTGCTTGGCTCTCAGAATCGAAACAAACATGTTTCCACTATTAAATAGTACAAGCATATCACCAAGTTAAATTATCATAACAGATAGCCAGATTATAATTTACACGCTGATCATGGACAACTCATATTGCAACCGAACAAAATAGCATATGTCAATTACTCAATGATATGAATTCATAAGGTCCATGGCAAAAAATAGACCCCAATCAAGATTAGTCAGCACAAACCTCATATGTCATCGTCTTCCACTTCTCACCACATGCCTTCCCAATCTGAAACAACATATTGCAGTATTCATTAACATATATGTTACAGACAGAGAGGTCATTTTTCTAAATTAAGATTTGTGTTCTCAAAACCATAACATACATCACGCATTGACTTGGTATCCGGGTTCTGCTCTTGAAATTCCTTGCGAAAATCCTCCCTTGAGTATATGAGAAAGAAAACTAGGTTAGATCAATGTCTATCACAAGAGGACATTCATGCATACATACATAATGTTGAAGGATTTTTACAGGCCCCCATCACGTTCGGTATTACCCCTGTAGCATTTTTTTCCTCCCGTCTCTGTCCCTGGGGGTCCGTGAAGAGGGAGCACCTTGGATGACTGAATAGGTGAGTCAACCAAGGAAACATGAAGAGTTTGTACTTGGTGGGATTTGAACTCATGTCCATGCTCTCAGACATTAGTTTCAAGTCCCACCAAGCGCAAACTCTTCAAGTTTCCTTGATAAGCTCACCTGTTCGAAATCTGAGACGCTCCCGCTGAACAGCCCCCTTGGGGATAGAGCTGAGAAGCAAACCCTCTGGGATAATACCGGAATTGTTCAGCAAAAATCCATCTATAAAGTGTATATATATATTGCATAAACATTTGAACCAAAGTACCATAAATTATAAAATCTAACTCAAGAACCTGATTCCCGGTTCCAAGGCAAGGAAAGATACAAGAAGCATGAGCAATTGCGGCTAAGAGAAATGATATTATAAGCAAAAACTAAAGCAAATCCATGAACGAAGATTACACAAGCAAAACTCACAATAATAAAAGAAAGCAGTCGGTGGTTTCTTGGGCATTTTAGCATCGACTTTTGTTTTCTTCTTCTGCTGCTGCTTCGATTTGAGCCTTGACTTGGGTCTCGTTTCTTTCTCGCCAACAGCACTCCCTTGAGCTATCTTCTTCATTTTATCACTTGATTTCATCCTCAATACCATTTGGCTACCAATTTTTATTAAGCAAAAGTGTCTATTGTTAACCCCAAAAACTCCTTACAAGCAAAAATAAACAAATAAAGCTATAATTCTTTAGTAAATTACAAAAGAAAATAGTACAAAGAGAAGGGATGACAGAGAGAAATACTGATTGGAGGCTGTTGATGGGCTCTTAGCTGAAGCAACGGAGGTCGAAGATGAAAGATCATTTTTCGACTTCGAAGCTTTCTTCGCCATTTTTTGCTTCTATTTCTCAGGCGAAAAAGAGATGGGAACCCAGAGCTTTCTCTTTCCTTTTTGTCCGCCGGGAAAAATCCTTAGGTGATTGCTTAATTAGAATCTAATTTATATGTTTGATTGGAAGTAAATTGAATTAAAATCTAATTTTATATTATGTTTAGTTCGTAGACATGTTAGATGAATTTGATTTCGATAATATAAGATGACATGATTGTCTTTCTATTTTTTTACTTAATTTTAGTTTGTTTTATAAATTATATGTAATAATATATTATAAAAAATTTTAAAAAAATTAAATTTTAATTTTATTGATTGATTATTCATTTTAATAAATTATAAAAATCATGCTAATAAACATCATAGGTTAAAATCATCACAATTAGAGATGGCCATAAGTCGAGTTGAGTCGGGTTTTTGATTCACCCGACCCGACCCGAGAACAAGGGAACCTCCATCCGAGACCCGACCTGATCAAAATAAAGTTTCACCCAATCCAAATATATAAATTAGAAACCCGACCCGAAATAATAAAAAATTATTTTTATTTAATAAAAACAGTGACTTAATTAGAAAAAATATATAGGGGTATTATTGTAATTATTCTTAAATATATAAGGTAAAATTATATATTTTTTAGGTCGGGTATTTTTCACCCTAAACCCGAACCCGACCCGACTCGAATATCACACTTAAAAAAAACCGACGCGACCCGACCAAAATAAAGTTTCACCCGATCCGACCCGAATATATGAATTAGAAATCCTACATGACCCGACCCGAAATAATAAAAAAATTATTTTTATTCAATAAAAACAGTGACTTAATTGAAAAAAAATTATATATAGAGGGGTATTATTGTAATTATTCTTAAATATATAAGGTAAAATTATATATATTTTCGGGTCGGGTATTTTTCACCTTAAACCCGAATTCGACCCGACCCGAATATCACACTAAAAAAACTGACCCGACCTGACCAAAATAAAGTTTCACCCGACCCCGAATATATTAGAAACCCGACCCGAAATAATAAAAAAATATTTTTATTCAATATATGAATAAGTTACCAAAAGATTGATGAGGGTATTTGATAGAAAGTTGAAGCCATGAGAGATTCCAATTCACTTGAAAAACTTGAACCAAACATGAGAAAGTGGTGGAATTGGATTCCAATTCTCCCTAATTCCAAGGGATTCATGCCAACCAAACGTCACCTTAGTGTCGTTTGGTTCGCTAGAATCACTTGGAATTAGGAGGAATTAAAATCCAATTTCATAACTTTCTCATGTTTGGATTAAGTTTTCAAATGGGAATTGGAATCTAATTCTATCAAAGGAGGGAAAGTAAATTTCATCCATAACATGATGAAATTAAAATCCTTTGAAGGAGATAATGTGAAATTTGACAATACTATCATCATTAATCTTTTGTTATTCGGGTAGTATTTTTTTTAAAAAACTCGTGATCGAGTCATATTTTTTTAAGTGTGATATTCGGGTCGGGTCGGGTTTTTTAAAAAATTCGGGCTCGGGTCGGGTTTTTTAGAGTTTGATATTCGAGTTTTTTTTAAAAAAATTTGGGCTCGGGTCGGGTTTTTTAGAGTTTGATATTCGAGTCGGTCGGGTCGGGTTTTTTAAGTGTGATATTTGGGTCGGGGTCGGGTCGGGTTTTTTTAAGTGTGATATTCGAGTCAGGTCGGGTGAAACTTTATTTTGGTCGGGTCGGGTCTCGGGTGGAGGTTCCTTTGTTCTCTGGTCGGGTCGGGTCTCGGGTGGAGGTTCCCTTGTTCTCTGGTCGGGTCGGGTCTCGGGTGGAGGTTCCCTTGTTCTTAGGTTGGGTCGGGTGGTATTGGGTCTCATCGGGTGGACCAAAAACTCGACCTGACCCATGGTCATCCCTAATTAAGATGATTTTAACTTATGATATTTATTAGTATGATTTTTATAATTTATTGAAATGAATAATCAATCAATGAAACGAATAATCAATCAATAAAATGAAAATTTAATATTTTAAAATTTTTATAATATATTGTTACATGTAAGTTATAAAACAAACTAAAATTAAGTAAAAAAAAAAAAGGTAATTCTGTCATTTTACATTACTAAAATTAAATTCATCTGACATGTCTGCGAACCAAACAGAATATGGAATTGGATTCCAATTCAATTTTCTGCCAAACAAACATGTTTCAGATTCAGATTCCGATTCTTTCACAAATTTTAATTTTCTCATAAACATTCCAGTGAACCAAACGTCAGCTTAGACTAGTAGATATATTATGTATACGTTAATCAGTTTTTTAGAAATAACGGCTCCACTGGGGATCGAACCCAAAATCTTTGGTTCCGTAGACCAACGCCTTGTCCATTGGGTCATGGAGTCGTACGATTGGATGTGCAGATTTCATTCTCAACTCAGAACCAAAGAAATCTAACAAACAATACAAGAGTTGGTGTAAAAGGAAGGAAAGTCGGGTTTGGATATAGAAGAGAAGAATATTAACATTCTACAAGTCCAATTAGATCAAGGCCCAATAATGGCGTGTGACTAGCATGTGGTCCACTACAAATTTGATTAGTCTTTAGTTGGACTAGGATCTTAATTCGTTAAATTAAGCATTTAAATTAGCTCTTAGTTAAGCTATTTTTCTCCTATATAAGTGCTATGAAACCACAAAATAATGGAAATTTGGATTTATTTTTATTGTCACGAATCTCTTTTAAAAATTGTGAGGTTCATCTTATATTATTTTTTCATAATATATATTACTAGATATAAGTTATTCATAAAATGATAAAAAGAATTATATAATTGTCTTCATTGTTAGTTATGCGTTAATTAAAATGGGCATATGAAAAATTATCTAATTATCGTTATCGCAAATCACGAGTTGATTACAAAAAGCACATTATAATATTATTTGATTATCCTTATTGCTAATCATAGGTTAACTAAATGTAGTTTAAGATGAATTATCTTGTTGTTTTCAACATTAAAATTATTATGTTTCTTGTATAAAATATAATACAAGGAATGTTATGATACTATTATGAGGATGTATCTTCTTTTGGCAAATAAAACTGAATAAACTACTAACTAATCAATTCCATGTACCTTAATTATCTTCATGAAGCAGTGTCTGTGCTGCTACTGGAACCGAGTGGCATGTCCTCCCTGAAAAGTCGTCCTTTTGAATCAGTTTTGGTACGTTATCGACTAGCCGATTAGCCTGACGCTTCACTTGTTTGAAAGGAACCTCCCAACCTTTGTTTCTCCATTCCTGTATGCGTTGCAGGATGACTGGACTAGTCTGTTTTTGTTGCAGTATGTACCTTAATATTATTTTATAGTATTATATCATCAAAAAGACTACTAGTAAGAAAAACTAAACATATCATAGTGTGTATAAATATACGTATTCACATAAGTATCAACATTCACAGCAAATATATCAACACAAGATTCACGTTGTCCGGTCTTTAATGAGTGGGATTCAAAGAACAAGGATTGGGTGGGCAAAACAATTACGACTCCACTGGGGGTTGAACCCAGAATCTCTGGTTTCGTAGACCAGCGCCTTGTTCAGTGGGCCACGAAATCTTTCTAATGAGCCTTATGATTTAATATTATTGTTGATTAGTTTGGTTTCCCGCCAAAATTCATTCATATTCTCTCCCTTCTCTTCTGGTTCCTATAAATTAATTCATAATCTCTAATTATCATTTGTAAAATGAAGAAACTTAAAAGAAAAGTTTAAGCCTTGTTAATCAACAATCAAATCATTTTTAATTATTATAAAAATTATTAATATATGAATTTAATAAAATTTTCTTTAACGAGACCATTAAGTTTTTTTTGTCTACATTAGTCTTTGAATTAGATAAATTTTCACATGTTAATATTTTTTGTTCACTTTTTTTAAATAACGGCACTGCATTATAAGTCTGTATTCTCAAATTTTTTGTCTAATTACAATTAAAGTTATTGTAAGTTTAAATATTAGATAAATTAGAAGTTGTCTTTTGAATTTTGAGTTTTTTTAATTTAGAGTGAATACAAGGTAATATATGTACAAAAACTTTTAACTATTTGACAATGAACGCTCATATCCCTACTACATACGTGCTTGAACTCGTGACCTCAAAAATAACAACAATCCCTTAATCACTGAGGTCGCTTGGTTCATGTTGAATTTCGAATTTAAATACTTAATAAATATTTACATTTTTCTTAAATAGTCTAATATTTCGCCCATACCAATATTTAATTCTGGTTTCGTCTCTGATACAAAATGACATCATAAATACACATAGAAAAGTCATAAGCATAATAAGTAGAACTAGAAAGAGATAAAACATATTGTGCTAAACTTGCGAAGCAATATTTGTCGAGCGCCGGATACAACGAACACGGAAAGAGACATTCTCCTGTAGTGTGTCTGGCCTCCACAAGGTGAAACCCAAGTGTAGATAAGTCAGTAAAGGGGTTGAGCAGTTGGTGGATAACATTTGAAGCATCACTTTCAATTTGGATTTGAGAATAATCCAACTCACAAGCCAAACGCAAACCATTCATTAGAGCCGCAACCTCCACCATCCCAACATTAGGTGGGGTTAGAGGTGTTCATTCGGTTAAAATGGTGACCGATCGAACCGAATTAATTAAACTTTTTTTCTTTAACCGTTAATCGAATCGAATTTGTTTTGAAAATATTAACCGAACCGAATAAATTTAGGTTAATTCGGTTAATTTTCGAATTAACCGAATTTTTTTAAAATTTTCTAATTTATATCAAAATTGAATATTTTTAATTCAAAAAAACAATTTACAATTAATTTAAATAATATATAATTATAAAATAAAAAATTTTGAATTTTTTAATTAATTAATATTTATTTAGGTTTAAAAGTTATTGGATCTTAAATTATTAATTGGGTTTTAAATGGTTTAGGTTGAGCCTATATGTTATATATATTATATATTTAATATTTCAAAATTAATTTCGGTTAATTAACCGATTTCGAACCGAATTAACCGTTAACCGAATTCTACAAAAATTGAAACGTAAAACAAAACAAAACACAGGATTTTGTGATGCTCAACACACTGCATCATTTTTTGGTTTTCTTATTATACAAGCAAATACAAAACATAACTGCACAAATAACATAACAACCTACGTTTTCTAAAAATAAAACTAACCATATAAACTTTACTCAACTAACTGCTACTCTACTTTTATTAATTGTTGACTCTATATTCTAACTGCCTAAAATATGCTTAACATTCAAAACCATACAAAAACAACTCCTAGAGACAACTAGATTAACTCAACAATCTCCTCCTTAAGCTTGTTGTCCTCCACTGACGATCCACACACCAGTTTTCTCTCTCATCTTCAAGAACTTCAATTTTGCAAGTGACTTTGTCAGAATATCAACACATTGATCTTCTGTGCAAACATGTTGAATTTCAATCATTCCCGATTCAACACAATCTCTAATATAGTGGAATCGGGTATCGATGTGTTTTCTCATCTCATGGTGAACTAAATTCTTGCTTAATTCAATTGCAGACTGATTGTCGATCTTTAGAACCACTTTCTTAACGTCGGTCTTTAACAATTTTTCCAACAGTCGTCCCAGCCACACTCTTTGACACGCTGCTGCACAGGTAACGATGTACTCTGCTTCACAGGAAGATAACGCAACCACTTTCTATTTTTGTGAACACCAACTAATAGGATATGACCCAAGGAAAAATATTAAACCTGAAGTACATTTCCTATCATTAGTATCACCAGCTAGATCACTCTCGGAGTAACTGATCAGCTCTAAGCTTCATTTTTTTTCTCATAACACAACCGAGGTTTAAAGTTCCTTTCACGTACCGCAATATGTGCTTCACTGGGATCGTGTGCTCCATTGTGGGCTTCTCCATGTATCTACTCACCATACCGACAGAGAATGCCAAATCTGGACGCATGTTCAGTAGATATCGTAAATTGCCAACAATTCTTCGGTACAAAGTTGTGTCTACAGGTGGACTTGTGCTTTGCTTGCTCAGTTTCAGATGAGGTTCCATCGAGATTTGCAAAGGGTTACAATCTTTCATGCCGCATTTGTCTAAAACCTTTCTTGCATATGCTAATTGGTTGAGTATAATCCTTTGAGAATTCTGACAAACTTCAATTCCCAGATAGTAACTTAGTAACCCAAGGTCACTCATGCTAAACAATTTCTTCATCTGTGATTTGAACTTGTCTATGTCTTGAATACACTCTCCAATGATGATTAAATCATCCACGTAGACTCCAACAATTAAATTCACTTTACCTTAATTTCTCATGTACACGGTATGCTCTAAAGAAAACCTCTCAAAACTGATTGTCCTCAATGACTTGTCCAATTTTGAGTTCCAAGCTCTAGGTGCTTGTCGCAAACCATACAATGCTTTGTGCAGTTTCAACACCTTGTGCTCTTCTCCTTTTATTTCAAATCCAGGCGGTTAAATGACATACACTTCCTCTTCCAAATCACCGTTGAGGAAGACTGACTTCACATCCATATGATGTACCTCCCATCTTTAATGTGCAGCAATAAAGATCAGCAAACGTACTGTCTCTAGCCGAGCAACAGGGGCAAAAACTTCATCAAAGGCTATGCCTTGTCGTTGAACGTACCCCTTTGCCACTAATCTCTCCTTGTGCTCATAATTCTGCCTTGATTGTCATTCTTTAGCTTGTAAACCCACTTTAAACATATAGGTTTATGGTTGTCGGGTAATAGAACGAGCTTCCAAGTTTCATTTTTTTGAATAGAGAAAATTTCCTCCTCCATTGCTCTTCTCCACATCGGATCTGCCTTGGCTTCTTTGAAATTCGGTGGCTCCTCTTCTCCTACTAAGCACAGACCCAAATATTGCAACTCTATTGGGACTATTGCATCGTACAAGCTTTTGATGTTACACTTACCCTGTGGTCCTACTGATAAACTCTCATCAGATGTCGAGGGTTGTGGTGTTTCGATTGATATTGATTCTTTAATTGCTGCTGGAGTATAAGGTGAGTTTGAAATAGATGCTCTGGATCTCGTGTTCATCACTGGTGTAGCATACTGGTATCGGTTACTAGTTTGTTCCTATGTCGACTGTGGGAAATCAATGCCAATGCCAGAATCACTGACACCCTCTTTATCTTTCTGATTTATCGTATTAGATGCGCATGCTATGGTAAAAGTGTGTTGTAAGAGTGTTCCCTGCTGATTTTGTTTCTGAAAATTTGCTCTACTCCCACTTCTTCTCCTCTTCGAACACGACATCCCGTGTCTTCACTACTCGTTTTGACTTTGGATCAAACATCGATAGCCTTTTGTATTCGAATCAAACCAATAAACACCATTAGCTTGCTTCGATCTGCAAGTTTTGAAAGATGAGGTGTAACATCTTTTACGTGTCCACATCCAAAGATGCGAAAATGATCAATAGTTGGCTTGTGGTTGTAGTATGCTTCATAAGGAGTTTTGCTGATGATGCTTCTTGTTGGTGCTCGATTTAGGAGATATACGGAAGTTGATACCGCCTCTCCCCAAAATTCGCCTAGGACTCCCATGATTTTCAACAAGCTCCTTGCCATGCAGACCAGCGTCTGATTTCTTCGTTCAACAACTTCGTTCTGCTGAGGAGAATAAGGCGCCGTGAGATAAAGCTTAATTCCCAACAGCTCGCAATAAGTCTTGAACTCATTTGAGGTGAATTCGCCACCACGATATGTGTGAAAAGCCTTCAACTTATTGTTTTTCTCTATTTCTGCTGAAGCTTTGATCTTCTTGAATGCCTCAAATACTTCGTCTTTGTTTCAGATCAACACCTGCCACATGAATCTAGTACAATCATCAACCAACAATAGAAAATAACTTTTGCCTCCGTGTGTAGCAGGAGTTATTGGCCGCACAAATCTCTATGCCACAGTTCAAGATATGATTCTGCTCGAAATTTCACCACTACTGGAAAAGGATTTCAGTATTACTTTCCAATCAAACAACCATCACAGATACGGTTTTCATGTTTAATTATGGGCAAGCTGCGCACCATCTATTTCTAACTTAGAAGCTTCAAGGCATGAAAGTTCATATGCTCGTATCTTGCATGCCAGCACCAAGCTTCTTCTTTGCTTCTTTCCAGAAGGCATTCGGATAGGGTTGGTACTATGTTAAACATATATAATCGGTTCCTTGATGATAACTCCGTAAAAAGACTATACTTTAGGTCCTTTTACTAAAGTTATTGATTGTCTAAAAGCCATTGACAAAGCATTTTAGCTTCATATAGTTGCATTTAGAACATATTTTCATATGGTGGATAATTTTTACTAAGGCAAAGTTTATTTGATTAAACTGATATTGCTGATGAGAAATGTTGTTTGTTGATTGTGATGATGCAGTAAATGTGTGAGGAAAAAATTATTTGCCTACATAAAATTAATTTGATAGGGACAATGGAACACAAAAGATGAAGACAGTTGCTGACGTCACCTGCCAGCTGCTTGATTGACCTCACGTGAAAGAAATCCCCCAAAAGTCTGACAACAGCCAGTTGTCTTTCCATTTATAGCTGGACAAGAAAAATGGTTATTTAGGGAGCATTTAATGATGTGAAATAGTAAGGTTCGATTCCACAGGGATTTAGAAAATTATAAATTTCTGTCTGAATTATTTATGCCAGGCGTGAAATAGTAAAAATGGGGGGATTTTAGTAAAAGATAATATGATTAAATAAAAGTAATTAAAGTAAAAATAAGAAGATGAGATTGTGAATAAATACGGTAAAAGTAGCCTCAAGCTTCGCTTTGATTCAATATCCTTTAGATCATCGAATAAGATTTTATCTTCGGGATTCGCGTCGGTTACTTTGTCTACAAGGGCTATCCTTGTGACTCTATCTTGTATACCGGATACCCAAGGCAATCTTTGATTCCGTCTTCGGTAATTGATTCTAACAACATCTATTATCGTAGATCAAATACCGTTTAAGTTCGTGGGCCGACTCGGATTGTTGTTTCTATAACCGTCAATTCCGATCTCAATTCCCTCTTGGCGAAGCTATCTCGCCAAGTATGTTCCCAGGAAGTCGAATTGCTTTCTATAAGCCGAATCTTCCTCCTACACGTTTTAATCGCAACAGCCTCTTGACCAAAGTCAATCTTTGATTTTGAAAACTGTTTTGATTTGTGAAAAATAAGCGCAGAGATTGAGAGAGATATTCCGAAGATATTAAGGGACCGTTTCAATTCTCCCGTTGGAATTGAATCATCGCGACAGCTCTCGGCTTATGAAAACAAAACTTGAAAAGTAAAAAAAGATTTAATAAAAACTAGAAAGAAAGAAGAATGTATCTGAATGATCATTTTAGGCTTACCCCAAGTGGGTATTATAGCCTCTCAAAGCCTAAAGGATAAACAAAGAAAATAATAAAATAATACAAAAGATAATTGTTTTAATTTAAATTCAAACTTAAACTAGTCTCCTAATGCAACTTTGCTCGTCAATCTTCCAGAAGGCGTGAGGACGAAGTCTTCTAGAAGCCGCCGCTAACTGGACCTTCTAGAAACTACCACGTCAGACCGCATCATGCCCAGAGTCGTGCCCATGTCTCCAGCCGCGACCAAATAATAAAAAAATACAGAATTCGTTGTTTATCACTAATTCTGGAAGTAAGGACCTGCATGAAAATAGCATAACACAACCAAATCAGCAGCAATAACTCCACAAAATCGAGAATAACGAACACAGATTAACGATTCGAACACTCATCAAATTCCCCTCACTTATCTCATGCTTGTCCTCAAGTATGATTAACCAAATCAGTCAAAAACTTCATTAAACATTCTTTGTCAAGTTTCTATTCAAGGAAGCAAGGTAGAGACCACAGTAACTATTCAAGTCAAGAAATCAATCAATTGAACATCACCAACTGGAACAAGTTAAGTGCAATTGTAATATCCATTCATTCATTAATTTCAATGTTCATAACTCAACACCTTACCAGGATTCACTCAAATCACTCAATGTGTTTGGGGTAAAGAAACGCTCAATGTCAGAATTGACACGATATTACCATAGGCCTGCAAGTAAATCAAATCTCCACTACTAATAAGAACAAGATGCATAAATCAAAGGGTCTTTTATTGGTTGTAACGGGGCTTAGGTAAAGGTGGGGAAAAGGCTAAACATAGGGATAAATATTCAAGGCAAGGAACTAACAAATAATAATCTCAACTCCATCAAAACATTAAGCACAACAAGATAAAAAACAACATATCAAACAACAAATTTCTTTTTGAAATGCATTTTTTCCTCGTTGTTGTTGTTTTCGTTTTCCATTTTTTTACGTCTTTTTTCTGTTTTTTTCGAACAGTTTTTTCCTTTCTTTTCGAACTGCTATTTTTTTCGATGGAGAATACAATGGTAAAATTATTCACTTTCCCTGACAAATGTAGAAAAGAGGGATAAAATAAAAAAGGCTCGGGTTTATGAATATGGTGAACACAAAGAAGCGGGAATAGGCTCAAAAGTGGTTAAATAAGGGAAAATATGCATGGGTAGGCTATTTAGTGGGGAAACGGAATAATTAATCCTAAGGTGCCCAAATCATCTTTAAGCATCATGTTCATGTGTAATCTCGACAGTATTTAACATGCAGGTTCTAGAATACCAATGCCAAATTCGACATACTCAATCAAACAAAATGAGAGCGAAATGATATGCTCGTAAAGGCTCAAATCTCACCAAATTGTTTCATGCATTGAGCTAATCACATTTCAACCAACGAAGTCATGGAATATCACAAAAACACCAACTTATCACAATTCATGCTTATCCATTATCAATAATATCATAACCTAAACAATTATGTGTTCCCAAACAAGCATAGCATTCCAAAAATTTTCAACAAGATAAGACATCAATGAAATTCGACCAATTCAACCAACACACACTAGATTCAAAAGATAAGCAAAGAGAAATTCAATCCTACACTCTACTCCCCCTCACTTAAAGCGTTTTGCCTCAAAACGAAAAATTAAAGTGCAAGAGAAAGAAATAAGTACTCCCCAGATTTAATGTCGTCCACGGTCATGGTGGGAGGTGCAGGTGGAAACGTGGTTTGTCTGGGTGATTCCATGAACTAGAAACATCATCAGGGTGGTGTCTTTGGTGGAGAACCAACATCTAAATCCCCTGTAAAATCATAAACTTGATGAGTAATAATTGAATAGAAATAGGATCAAAATTTACCTCTGAAGTATTTGCTAAATCGCCGAATGCATCGAACATAAGAGAGACGGTGAGTGCGAACAATGCTAGGTCCGAGACGGTGAGAGGCGGTGAGTGCGAACGCCGAACGATGTGGTCGGAGTGTTTGGTGCTAGCTTCGGCATCATCATGTTGTTAGTTCCTCATGCGCACCATCGTGGATAGAGGGGATGAAACACGTTAGCAAGGCGTAGATGCCGCCGGTGGTGAGTAGAAGGAAGGCGATGGTTTCGTGCTTTGGGAGGGGAGCGATCGGGGATGGGGGAGATAAAGAGAGTTGGGTTAAGTTTGGCTCTGTCGTGCGTTGGGGGTGGGTGTTTGAGTTGGAATGAAATATGGGGTTTTGTTTTTAATGATAAAGTGTTTTGAAAATTGAAAAAGGTAGATTAAAGGTGATAGGGTGGGGTCCACGATATAGTAAAATAAAAAAAATGAGAAGGGATTGGGGTGATAGGCGGCAGGAAGATAACAAAAAGGGAAAAGAGAAAATTGAGGTTTTGCTAACGTGCGCCGGTCCCTTCTATGAGTTTTGCTAACGTGCGCCGTTAATGGAACGGTGTGCACACATGGCTTCTCCTCTTTTCTTGCTTTGTTTGACTATTTACTGCTTAACAAACTCTGAAATTAGCACTGTTGGAATCATAATCTTGGAAATCCTCATCGTTTAAGTGAATAAAAATATTTGATTCCTGCAAAATAAAATAAAATTAAATTAAACATGCTTGAATGAATAAAAATAAATGAAACAAAAAGTAAAGATAAATAAAAAATATGAGAAATTGAAAAAATGGGTTCCCTCCCATGAAGCGCTTTATTACGTTAGCTCGACGACCTGGTTCAGACTACAGGTTTCGTGACAAACACTTCAACTTCATTCGTTTTTTCCAACTAAGAAATTCTCATGAGAAATTCGAAAATTCTCACAAAGATCTCTTAAAATCTTGGCCAGAAGTGTCTGTGCGTGGAGTCTCTAGCTTCAGCTTCGTTCTCCGGGTTGTACTCCACTAATGTGCCGGATTAGTCCTGGTCATAAATCAGAAACAAACAAAAATTAGTAACTTTGGCGAAGTCCCCGGCAACGGCGCCAATTTGACAACTGTCGTTTCGGATGTCAAAATAATTCCTTATTCTCAATCAATAAATTAAGGAAATGCGTAGCAAAGAGAAAGTAAGGGTCGATTCCACAGGGACTTAGAAAATTATAAATTCGTCTGAATTATTTATGCCAGGCGTGAAATAGTAAAAATGGGGGGATTTAGTAAAAGATAATAAAGTGATTAAATAAAGTAATTAAAGTAAAATAAGAAGATGAAGATTGTGAATAAATACGATAAAAGTAGCCTCAAGCTTCGCTTTGATTCAATATCCTTTAGATCATCGAATAAGATTTTCTCTTCGGGATCACGTCGGTTACTTTGTCTACAAGGGCTATCCTTGTGACTCTATCTTGTATACCGGATACCAAGGCAATCTTTGATTCGTCTCGGTAATTGATTCTAACAACATCTATTGTCGTAGATCAAATACCGTTTAAGTTCGTGGCGACGACTCAGATTGTTTTCTATAACCGTCAATTCCGATCTCAATTCCTCTTGGCGAAGATCTCACCAAGTGTGTTCCCAGAAGTCGAATTGCTTTCTATAAGCCGAATCTTCCTCCTACACGTTTTAATCGCAACAAAACTCTTGACCAAAGTCAATCTTTGATTTGAAAACTATTTTGATTTGTGAAAAAAAGCGCAGAGATTGAGAGATATTCCGAAGATATTAGGGACTGTTTCAATTCTCCCGTTGGAATTGAATCATCGCGACAGCTCTCGCTTATGAAAACAAAACTTGAAAGTAAAAAGAAAAGATTTAATAAAACTAGAGAGAAAAAGAATGTATTCTGAATGATCATTTAGGCTTACCCCAAGTGGGTATTTATAGCCTCTCAAAGCCTAAAGATAAACAAAGAAAATAATAAATAATACAAAAGATAATTGTTTTTAATTTAAATTCAAACTTAAACTAGTCTCCTAATGCAACTCTGCTTGTCAATCTTCCAGAAGGCGTGAGGACGAAGTCTTCTAGAAGCCGCCGCTGACTGGACCTTCTAGAAACTGCCACGTCAGACCGCGTCATGCCCAGAGTCGTGCCCATGTCTCCAGCCGCGACCAAATAATAAAAAAATGCAGAATTCGTCTGTTTTATCACTAATTCTGGAAAGTAAGGACCTGCACGAAAATAGGCATAACACAACCAAATCAGCAGCAATAACTCCAATAAATCGAAGAAATAATGAACAAAGATTAACGATTCTGAACACTTATCATTCGTCTTGGTGCCCTCTAGAACCAGGCTTCGCCGGGGCCGCGGCCAGACCCTCGAGAGAGGCTGGTGCGCTGGAGCAGTCATGGTGGTGGTCTGATGTCATGATAGAGCTCTGTTCTGGGAGTTTTTCTTCCTCTTGTTCTTCATGTTTTACTTTTCTAAGGGCTTGTACTTAATGAATATTTTTGGGATGATGTTAACCACACCATGAACTATTTTATTTGGTATTGGGAATACTTGGATGATATTTTATTTTACCATTAATGAATGATTAAATATGTTTTTGTTAAGTATATTTTTGTTAAGTGTTGTTTTGTTCACTGTTTTAATATTTTTCCTTGACACTGTAAGATATTAGAGAGATTGCCTGGGGTCTAGGTGAAACACATCTTGACAATATAAGAGCTTCGAGAGATTGTCATTTGTCTAGATATTGATTCTTAGATTCGAGAGAATTAAGATAGATCTACGTGAACAATAGAATGGATCTGGGATGGTGATGTTCTAACTTGTCTACCTTAAGGAGAGGGTTTCAATCGACTAAAGGGATAGACGCTTGAGTACGATAGACAACGACTATAGTTCACGTTGAGAGGTATTCCGCAACAAGATATTGATTCTTAGATTCGAGAGAATTAAGATAGATCTACGTGAACAATAGAATGGATCTGGGATGGTGATGTTCTAACTTGTCTACCTTAAGGAGAGGGTTTCAATCGACTAAAAGGGATAGACGCTTGAGTACGATAGACAACGACTATAGTTCACGTTGAGAGGTATTTCCGCAACAACAGTCTGACAAACCAAGGGTTGTAGCTCACGCCGAGTAGTATTTCCATAGCAATTGTCTAAGAATACTCAGTATTCCTGCAGGCAGCCTAAGCATAGCATACCTTTTGCATATTTTTTTGCCTCAGATTTTTTTTGATTGCATACCATTTACTATTGCATATTTTCCTTGTTTATATTATTAGACTTATATACTTAGGATTAGTTAGTGACACCTATTCCTAGCTGTAGAAACCTTTTAAAAGCCCTCCAATCCCTGTGGAGACGATACTCACTCACTACTATATTACTTGCATCAATTGTGTACACTTGCACAGATTTGCTTGCCTTAGCATATGCATTCACAAGCGATCAAGTTTTTGGCGCCGTTGCTGGGGATTGGCAATTGGTTTTTTTTAAGTTTTGTTATAGAATTATCTTGTTTCTATATTATTGTATTTTTATTTTATTTTTATGGATTTATTCGCTATTTTTATTTACCCTTTTCAGGTGTTGAGTGGTTGCATAACTTGTAAAAGTGCCAAGGAACCATTATCTCATTTTGAACCTGAGATTGAAAAAAATTTCTATCAAAGAAATTATGTTCAAGGAGCTTAAAAAGCTATATACGAAGTTCAAAATGAAGTGGAGAAACCTGAAGAATTAAATGTCACAGCAAATAAAAAGGCAAATAATGTTGCAAAACCACGAACTATTAGAGATCACTTAGATCTCACCTTGGATGACCTTATGCCTGCTATTGTAGCTCCCAAGATTCAGGCAGACCACTTCGAGCTCAAACCAATTATGTTCGACATGTTGGACTTGATTGGACAATTTGGTGGTGCTCCTCATGAAGATACAAGGCAACATGTTCGAGCATTTTTTTAGAGGTCTGTGACTCCTTTGGATAGGAAGGTGTACATCAAGATGTGCTAAAATTGAAGTTACTTCCATATTCTTTGAAAGATCACGCCAAGACATCGCTTAATGGACTACCTTCCGGCTCGATAAGGTCTTTGATAGACTTGTGCAAACAATTTCTGTTATGGCATAATCCACCCAATATGAACAGTCATCTTAGGAATGCCATAGAATCTTTTTGCCAAGGCGATGAAGAGTCTATGTACGAGTGTTGGGACCGATACAAAAGTTTGCTTCGCAAGTGCACCAATCATGGATTCCAATATTGGACTCAAATTGTAATGTTCTACAATAGAGTCAACTTACCCACTTGTATGATGTTGGATGCCTCGACGAATGGTACTATGTTTGACAAATCACCCGAGGAAGCCTTTGATATCCTTGATAGGATAGCCAATAATGATTATCAATTCCCGTCTACAAGGCTTGGAACTGGAAGGAAAGTGCCTGGGGCATTTAAACTTGACGCCAAAGATTCAGTGTATGCCCAACTTTCTGCCATAACAAATATGTTGAAAATTTTTTAACGTTCCAACGAGGTAAAAGACATCAAGGTAACTAGCTCAGCATGCAATCTTTTCCACAACAACCATCATGAAAGTGAATGCCCAGAAAACCATGAGTCCATCAATTTCATGGCCAATTTTAATAGAAGCAACAACAACCCCTACCCTAATACATACAGTCCCGGATGACGACAGTATCCAAATTTTTCGTGGGGTAATCAAGGGACCAACAACAACCATGCATGAAACCTTAACATGCCATAACAAAGTATTTCTGAACCTATAAATTTTCATCATCAACAGATGCCCTGGCAACATATTAACAAGGGTTCATCATCTTTCTCAAATTCTAATTCCCTCGAAGCTTCACTGCAAGATTTTATGGCCTGGAAAAAAGATTTCACGACTTCAACTAAGGCCTTGTTGCACGAACACTCTTCAATAATTAAAAGACAAGGCATATTGTTGCAAAGTTAGACAACTTTATTACGAAGTCATAGCTCATCTTTGAGAGTATTGGAGAACCAAGTGAGCCAAATTGCCACGACATTACATACTCGCCTACCAGGAAGCCTCCCTAGTGATACTGAGGTCACTAAGCCTCAAAAAAATAAGCAATGCAGTGCTCTTACAATGAGGAGTGGTACCCATCTCAATTAAGAAGATAAGTTTGGGGGGAAGAATCAAGAAAATTTTCGCCACGACACTATACCAGAAGAATCTGGGGTCAATATGAACTTGTTGTACAAGAAGAATTGCCTACAGAGAAGGAAAAAGACGAGGGTTTAACAAGTCATTCTACTGATGATGGAAAATTTATTGCCACGGCAAAAGTTTTACCCCCACCTGCAGCAGATGAAGTCAGGCCTCGTCCACCCTTACCTCAAAGATTGAAGGAGCATAACGAAGAGATCCTATTCCACTACAATTCAGCTTCACACGGAGAGCACTTTAAAGGAGAGAGGACTACTGCAAAGGTCCTACAATTTAGATGTGAAAGATACGAACTACCAGGACAAAATATTTTGAAGGTGGAACTGTTATATGTGTGGGGCACTTTGGTCTATATTGGTGCTCCGATAGAACGCGACAAAACTGCCATATCATTTCAGGATGTTTAGAGTTTGTATCCCTTCAACCTTCTTTATTTTTTTATCATGGCAAAATTATTTTTGTATGTTTATGTGTTTGTTTTTCTTTGCTTTATTTCTTTATTTACTTTTAATCTTAGTTTTTTTTATAAGAACAGACTCCCAAGCATGTGGACAAGAGTAAAGCTCTTGTGGATGTTGCACCCACTTAGAAAGAAGACTCAATTGGTATTGGCACAAACGATGACATTACTGATGATGTCTACCCATCTGCATAAATGCCAAGGTAAATCGCAACACCTCTGGTCAAGCATCGCCTGAAGAGAATAACAAATCACGTTTGGACTTCTCCACCTAAGGAATATGCGCAAAACAACCCCACCACCATCAAAGTAGATGTTAGACAAGGTACCTTGGATTACATTTCATCTTTAGTTTAGTCTTCATGCATTGAGGACAATATATCTCTCAAGTTTAGGGGAGGTGTTGTACTCTATACTTAATTTTTTTTATAATAATTGGTTGAAATATTTGTTGTCATGGCATGAGTTTCATTAGGATAGTTATTGGAAAAAGTTGATGATGCCCAATGATAAAAGAAAAATTTATTGCCTAGGCCATAATTATTTTACATGACTGTTGAAGGCTAGAATCTACCTTGGGACTTGATTCTTTGAACACGATTGTATGTTTTCTCTGCTTACGGTGCTTAGAAAATTTTTAGGAAATTTTTTTTTTGTGCGTCTTGACATTAAATGTTTAAATGGCTAAATTGAACTCCTTAATGTTTTGAATTATGTGAATTACAAATAAATGTCTCGGCATAACTGTAGAGGGACACTCCTCTGTGCAATGACATGACCTGGAAAAATACCTTAAATAAATAGTTGCCTCGGCATATGAGTGAATGAAAGCAGTCACGGGATGACTCTACCTGACTTGCTCGAGGGTGGAAGGTATGCTCCCTTTCACCTAGAGTGTGGGATGGTAGGTGTGATGGGCTGACTCTCCTCGAAGCAGTGTTAAAAAAAACTCTACCTAACTAGCTAGGGGGTGGAAGGTATGCTCCCTTTCATCTAGAGTGTGGGATGGTAGTGTGATGAGTTGACTCTCCTTGAAGTATGAAAAAAAGTTGAAGTTACATGTTGAATAAAATAGGAGTGAAACTATGCTTGATGAACAATTTGATGTCTTGGCAAAATAGAAGCGCTTACTTATAAGCTTTCTAATTACGTTAAAGCATAGACTGCTATACAATCATGCACACACACCGATAAAGAATCTTGACCTACGAAAGGTACTTGACTTCTCGTACAGTCTACCATGTTGAGGCTAAACTTTTTGCTAAGGGTTGAAATTTTAAACCACGTGATTGTCTTAATTTTTTGCTCCGCCATGGCAACTTATTTCTCAATTGCTTATTATCTATTGCTTGAGGACAAATAATAGCTTAAGTTTGGGGGTGTGATAACTCCGTAAAAAGACTATATTTTAAGTCTTTTTACTTAAGTTATTGATTGTCTAAAAGCCATTGACAAAGCATTTTAGCTTCATATAGTTGCATTAGAACATATTTTCATATGGTGGATAAGTTTTGCCGATGCAAAGTTTATTTGATTAAACTGATGTTGCTGATGAGAAAAGTTGTTTGTTGATTGTGATGATGCAGGAAATGTCTGAGGAAAAATTTATTTGCCGACACAAATTAATTTGATAGTGATAATGGAACACAGAAGACGAAGACAGTGAAGAACATATTTTCCTTGCCAAGGCAAGGAAAATCTTGCAAGTCTGGCGCGAATCTGACGAACTTTTGACGTCACCTGCTAGCTGCCTAATTGACCTAACGTGCAATAAATCCCCCAAAAGTCTAACAACAGCTGCCTGATTGACCTAACGTGCAATAAATCCATTTATAGCTGGACAAGAAAAAACAGTTATTTAGGGAGCATTTAAAGATGTGAAACCCTAGGAAAATTTCCATTATAAATACCCAGTCACAACCGCCAAAAAAGGGCAGAGAGAGAGGGGAAAGAATCATACATAGAATATTCCCCAGGTTTAGAAAAAGGCGGACGCGACATCCTTTTTCCACAGCCCCCACTCGTCTGTCCTTGGTGCCCTCCATAACCAGACTTTGTCGGGGCAGCGGCCAGACCCTCGAGAGAGGCTGGTGCGTTGGAGTAGTCATGGTGGTGGTTTGATGTCACGACAGAGCTCTATTCTGGGAGTTTTTCTTCCTCTTGTTCTTCATGTTTTACTTTTCTAAGGGCTTGTACTTAATGAATATTTTTGAGATGATGTTAACCACACCATGAACTATTTTATTTGGTGTTTGGAATGCTTGGATGAGATTTTATTTTACCGTTAATGAATGATTAAGTATGTTTTTGTTAAGTGTTGTTTTGTTCATTGTTTTAATATTTTTGCCTTGACACTGTAAGAGCTTCGGGAGATTGCCTAGGGTCTAGGTGAAACACGTCTTGAAAATATAACTGCTTTGAGAGATTGTCGTTTGTCTAGATATTGATTCTTAGATTCGAGAGAATTAAGAAAGATCTACATGAACAATGGAATGGATCTGGGATGGTGATGTTCTAACTTGTCTACCTTAGAGATAAGGAGAGGGTTTCAATCGACTAAAAGGGATAGATGCTTGAGTAGGATAGACAACGACTATAGTTCACGCTGAGAGGTATTGCCGCAACAACAGTCTGACAAACCAAGGGTTGTAGCTCACGCCGAGTAGTATTGTCATAGCAACTGTCTAAGAATACTCAGTAATCCTGTCAAGAAGCCTAAGCATAGCATACCAAATCATTCTTAGTATGAAATAACTTCTCGCCATAGCAAAACCAACAGAAGTGCTCCGTTAGAAGTCTGATTGTGTGAGGTTTCCAGTCTATTTACAGAGTTTTGATAACTTTAACCTTGACAACTTTTATTTGTTTACCTTTGCATATTTTTATTACCTCAGCCATACTTTTTTCGATCTATTCATACCATTTACTATTGCATATTTTCCTTGTTTATACTATTAGACTTATATACTTAGGATTAGTTAGTGACACCTATTCCTAGCTGTAGCAACCTTTTAAAAGCCCTCCAATCCCTGTGAAGACGATACTCACTCACTACTATATTACTTGCATCGATTGTGTACACTTGCACATTGCTTGCCTTAGCATATGCATTCACAAGCGATCACTTGACCTGCTCACTTTTACTAGTAGCCTTTGTGATATGTCGAAGATAGACATTACTCCTCCTTCAATTACAACCTTGCATCTATTCTCATCTAACTGACCAAGGCTTATTATGTTGCTCTTCAACTTTGGGATATAGTAGACATTAGTAAGTACACGATGTTCACATGTGAAGCATTCAAATAAAACTAAACCTCTTCCTTGTATTTCTACAGCCGAGCCATCTCCAAATTTGACTGACCCTTTAATGGTCGTGTCAATTTCAGCAAATATTTCAATAAACTGGTCATGTGGTTACTTGCCCCGGTATCTAAATACCAAGCCTTGTCTTGGGTGCTGTTAATCTTTGGCACCACCTTGTCTTCGTGTAGTAACACCTGTTAATTTCTGTATTGCGTGGCTGAGAACACAAGTTTCAACCATCAACAGTGCCAGTTCATCATCGGTTTGTGTTGTAAGAAGATTGGCCTTCTCTCTTTGGTTTGGCTTGGGACACTCTTTTGTAAAGTGACCATATTCATTACAATTGAAACACTTAACCTTGGATTTATCGAAGTTGTGTGGCTTTTGGTCTTCGTTTTTGCGTTCACCATTTCCTCGACCTCCACCATTTCCACGCCCACGTCCTCTCCCGTGACGTCCTCCTCTTTTGTTGCTGCAGGAACCTTCATCTCTCTTTGCATTTGGAATTCTTGCCTCCCACTCGGTCTGGGTAAGGAGTAACTGTTCTCCACTACTCTTTGAGTGCAGTCGCCCTTTAAACCCTTCCTCGAAGGTTCTAAGACGATCGATTGCCTCTAAAATCGACATCTTCTCAATATCGCCAAACTGCTCAATTGTTCCAATAATCTGGAGAAATCTATCTGGAACTGCACTGAACAGTTTTTCAATAACTTCACTGTCATCGAGCTTCGTGCCCAGGGAGCAAATCTCACCCACCAGTGTGGTAAGCTTCATGGAAAATTCATTTATTGTCTCTGAATCCTCTATGTGTAACTTGTTCAGTTGTCGTTTCAGCACTGTACGCGTGCCTTCTTAACGCGATCTTCACCAACCCGCATCTTCCTGAGTGCATCCCAAGCCTCTTTTTTCGTCTCCTTCTCAGCGATTTCCATCACCACGTCATCTGGCACGGCTTGAGAAATGGCTTCCATGACGCCTTGATCTTTGTCGTCGTCTGTGTCTCAATCTTCGATCACTGACAATACTCCTAGCGAACACAAGATTATCTTCATCTTGACAACCCATATGCCGTAGTTCGTTTAACTTAACGTTGGATATTGGATCGGGAATGAGGCTCTTCTTGCCATCGGTTTGACCACTGCAAATGTCTGTGATTGATCTCCTACTTCACAGGTCATTGCTTTGACAACCTGGCTCTTGATACCTAATGGTGGTTTTCTTAAGCTAGTAACAAACTTGAAACGCAAAACAAAACACAGAGGATTTTGTGATGCTCAACACACTGCATCATTTTCTTGTTTTCTTATTATACAAGCAAATATAAAACATAACTGCACCACTATCATAACAACCCACATTTTCTAAAAATAAAACTACCCATATAAACTTTACTCAAATAATTGCTACCCTACTTTTATTAACTGCTGACTCTAAATTCTAACCACCTAAAATATGCTTAACGTTCAAAACCATACAAAGACAACTCCTGGAGACAACTAGATTAACTCAACAGGCAACACAAAGTTCATGGATTTTAACCACTCACCAGCGGAGCGCTGAGGAGCAAAGACCACGGGCGAAGTGAAACCAGTAGTGCGGAGTATGAAAGTTGCATCGGCACAATCCCTTAAGGCATGGAGAACCGTTTCATTAGGCATTCCACAAACACCACAATGAACTGTAGCAATCCCCACTAATGCCAGACGAGCACCCGTTGGTAGCGTTTCATGCCCAATTCACCAACCAAACAGCCTAACCTTTGGAGGAATGGGAAGGCATGAAAGCAAGATCCAAAGAGGTGCAACATCTTCCATTTGATGATTCAACTGCATGAGAAAGTGATAACCGAGCGAACATAATAAACACCAGAAGAATGACCACTCCAAATGAGAGTATCCCTGGACACGGGGCAATCGGATAGTGAGTAATTAGCTAAGTATCAGCGGAGGTAAATACATAAGTCACACACTAAAGATCCCATTCAGCAGAGCTGGGAATCATAAAATCGCCATAACAGATAGATGCATCAGGAGAGTCAACATAATGAGTGTCCAAATGAATTTGGGGAAGAAGAACAACCCCATCGATCGTGATGCATACCTACTGAACTGTTCATACCAATGTGCAAGTGTAAACCAGCTCGGAACTTCGATAAAGCAGTAAACATACCTCTCAAAGCAAGAGGGACGTGAACCCAAGCAAGCATAAAAATATAACCATTCGGAAAATACTTTGCCGAAAGAACACGCACCATAAAACTGTGGATGCTGAATACAACGCCTAATAAACTTACCTAGAAGTGCAAGATTAAATTGACGTAGATCACGAAAACCAAGACCCCAACACGTTTAGGTGTACAAATGGTCCGTTATACAACCAACGGCCACCCTCGTGTAGCAACTGATCTCAACCATCAAAAATCTCGAAAAGATTTCTCAATATCAGACACAACCCCTCCGATAAAAGATAGCAACTCATGATGTAGGACGAAATGGTCTGACCAACAGATTGAATGAAAACTATTATAATTTACCTTGATTAACATTATCAATTTGATTCTTAGATGCACATATATGGAACTGTAAGTGTAATCCGTTGCTAAGATGCACATTCATGCAGGGTTTTAAAAAACGGTCCGTGACCGTGATTTCGGCCGCGATATAGCGGTTTCGCCTCCGTCCGAGTTACCCGCGACGGCCGCAATCATGGTAAATCCGAAATAACCATAAACGCGACCGCGATTTGAAACCCTGCATTCACCCCTCCCCCCAGCAAGGTTGAATATTGAGCTTATCCCTACTATTGGTTGAATATGCAGTATGATCGTTCAATGACTCCAACAAAGAACATTGGACTTCCAGATTCCTTGCTTTCTCGTTTTGATTTACTCTTTATTGTATTGGATCAAATGGATGCTGATATCGATCGTCAAATCTATGAGCATGTCTTGAGAATGCACCGTTTTCGCTCTGCTATTGATGGAGGTAGGAAAAGAATTTCCTTACATGCTTAAAGACTGGAGGCACGTGTAGACCTACTAAGGTTATTGATTAAAAGTGCAGGGGAGGCAGCTCTTGATGGAAGTACAAGATGTGGAAGAGAAGATGAAGCTGATGTCGACTCATCTGTTTTTGTCAAGAATAACCGCGTGCTACATGGGAGAAAAACACAAAGAGGTCGGAAGTGTGATACTCTTACCATAAATTTCCTCAAAAAGTATATTCATTGTGCAAAACACAGGATTCAGCCTGATCTGACTGATGAGGTTGGGCCAATTCTTTTCTTTTACTAATATATTTATTTTCCAGTGATTCATTTATGTTATCCTTCCATTTCAATTGATTCCTTCTACTTTTGTTCTGTTTTAATCAATATGAATATTGTGCATGGTTATTCTGCAATATCTTTTCTAGAAGAAACCTTGATTGCCTCTTAACTTTTCTCCCCAGCAATCCTTAATTTACTTCCGGAGCTTATTTTAAAGTATTCTCATCTGCATGCTTCGGAACAGATTGCAACGGCTTATGCAGAGCTCAGAACTGCCAGTTCAAATGCAAAGGTTTGCTTTTGTAATCAGCCAAGGAATAACTTGGCATGCTTACCTCAATTTGTAATTCTAAATTTCTAATACTCTGATACTTGTAGACTGGTGGAATCCTTCCGATCACGGCTAGAACCTTGGAAACCATAACTCGTCTGTCAACGGCTCATGCAAAGCTGAAGTTAAGAAAAAAGGTAATCATTTCTTAACAGGAAAGAAGCAATTTTCTGTAGTGATAGTAGTTGGAATTCCTGATGCTGTTTATTTTCCTTTTTTTCCCTTAAAAAAAAGGCTTTGCTCTTAAAATTCAATCTTGTTCTTTGGGATTACCTTAACAAAAATTATTATAGTGATTTCATGTTTATGTCGTTGAATTTCTTTTTTAGTCCTTGCTTATAGCTGCTTTACTATATGTCCCTTTACATGTATTTTGGTTTATGCATTTAATTCATAGCTGTATTTCATGGTGGTTTATCATGGCAGGTTACAGAAGTTGATGTTAAAGCTGCTCTAGAAGTCCTAAATTTTGCTATTTATCATAAAGAATTGACCGAGATGGACAATCGTGAACAAAAACGACAAAAAGAAGAAGCAAGAAAACACAGAGCTGATCATCAAGGGTAAGCATGCGATATGTCTTTAATGAGCATGCGTTGCTTACTGCCGAGCATCTTTATCATGTAGATACTTTCTTTTGTATAAATTTTATCTAAAAATCGCTAAATGATTGAATTTATCCTGATGTGTTGACCTTCTCTATTGCTGCAATTAGCCCAACCACAAGTGATATGGAAGTAGATGATCCTCCAACAGCTGAGCAGCCTACTGCCACCGGCTCGCTTGAAAGGTCTGAGTCCTAACTAAACACTTCAATTATGCGTTAACCCATCTTTTCTTCATCAAACTCAGCTGCACTCTATTGTTTCACATGTTAACTTTTAAACTCATTTTCCCCCTACATTCTTGATTGATTTCAGAATAGAAGCATTTAAAGCTAAATTTGGTCAGCATATGCGGACGAACCACAAGGATACCATATCTATATCGGAAGTACAGGATGTTGTCAACAGCGGAGCTGATGACCATTACTCAAGGGCGGAGATCGTTACTATATTGGAGTTGATATATGGGCTGATGGGATGGGAATATCAATACGAAGTTTCTATATTCTTAATGATGAATGACCCTTCTTTTTCTCTGTTCTTGGTATAACATTTTGAACCTCATAAACTGATGGTCACTTTTTTTTTTTTATTGCAATTTTCAGAAACTGCAAGACGATAATATCTTGATGATAGCCGCCGAAACGGTGCATATGGTAGTGTGAGATCTCTCTCTCTCTCTCTCTCTCTCTATATATATATATATATATATATATACAAGGGAAGACCTGGTTTGAATCTAACTAAGCAAGTATGCAAATCACATTTGCATGGAAATCTTGGTTTGCCCAACTCATGTTTTATTAAGATTGTCTTAAAAATAATGACTTGGCTTAGTAGTAGCTTAAATGTGAACTGGGGATGGAGCCCCTGTTTGCTTCTGCACGTGACTTGTAAGCTATTGTTTTATGGACCTTTGGAGTTTATGATTTCAATGGTTTTGTATTGAGGATCTAATTCTAAGCATCTATTGGTAGTAAGAAAGAGGGTAAACAAGCACCAAAGATACAATAAAAATCAAAGACTTAAGTTTTATATTTACTAGAAAAGAACAATAAAATTGAGTCTACACCATACACAATACCAGTTGCTTGGAATGATGATAAACTCAAGCAAAACCAAACACCAGAAAATGAATCAAATGTAAAAAAACCAATATTCACCAAGGAACTAGAAGAGAAATAAACACAAAGGAATGAACTTCAAAAGAAGCATGCAGCCATAGAAGCCAAGGCAACTAGTGCAACAGGAACACCCAGAGCCATGCCCACACTTTCCATCGGTGATGATGCGACCGCACCTTGATCTTCCCTCAAAGCAGTGCTCCACTGGCAAATACAACAACAACCATAATGCCGACAATGACCATTTTGCTTCCTTCATTTTTCTCGTCTAACTCAGACTAAAGATGAAGCACTCTTGAGAATTACAAAAGTGAGAGAAGATGTTGTGTCTTTTGGATTGCAGAGATTTCAAGTGTTCTTATAGGGGGAAGAGATATGATACTGACCAAATATTTGCAAGCTTTACTTTGTTGGTTTTAAAATGAGCAAAATCATTTCAAGGCATGCATATTTATGTGTTGTCAGTTATTCTTTGTAATATACCAGCCTGTGTTGGGAAATAAACCGAGAACGAGTAATTTCCCTATAACCAGATTAGTGAGAATGCGAAATAAAAGCGAAAAATAATACCCGAAAAATTGATAACAGAGCTCAGCCAATTGTGCCTACGTCTCCGGGCTGCTGCAAATCTTTTACTAAGAGAGAAAATTTACAGGTGTTTACAAAACACTCGCTACTCACAAGAAATTCTCTAGTATTGGGAGAAATAAATGATTTGAGATTTTGGGATGATTTTGAAGCTAAATGGGATAGGGTATTTATAGTTGAAGCTTAGGGACTAATCTTTGAAAATACCCTAAAGTTCAATGACTCAATTTTGTAATTATCCCTATTACTAAATAATAAAATATTTAGCAGCCCATGTTTTTAATTCTAAGCCACCATTTATTCAAAGCAGCCGGTGGCTTTGAATTTCAACAATCTCCCACTTGAAGACTGATTTTAATCTGTCTTCACACCTCAATCAATGTAGCAAAATTTCTGGTCTTATTACTCTAGCATTCCAACTGAAGTTGAACACAACTTCAGTTTGTCCGTAGTCACCGTCTTTGTCAACATGTCTGCCGGATTTTGAGCTCCACTAATCTTTTCAAGTTTCAAAATCTCATCTTCCAGAAGAGACCAGATAAAATGATATCTCAATTGTATATGTTTCATCCTGGAATGAAAAGACTGATTCTTTACTATATGGATAGCACTTTGACTGTCGCAGTACAAGACATTGTTTCCTTGTTTCTTGCCTAACTCTTCCAAGAAACTTTGGAGCCAAACCATCTCCTTGCTGGCTTCCGTAACAGCGACATATTCTGCTTCAGTTGTGGAGAGAGCAACTATCTTCTGTAGTTGAGAAACCCAACTCACTGCAGTTCCTCCTAGGGTATAGGCATACCCTGTAGTACTTCTTCTAATATCAATATTTTCGACTAAGTCAGCATCTACATAGCCTGTCAGTATCGTATCTCCACCTTTGAAACAAAGTGCTTTGTTTGTGGTACCCAGCAACTATCTGATGATCCATTTGACTGCTTCCAGTGTACCTTGCCTGGATTATTCATGTACCTGCTAACAGATCCCACTGCATGAGCAATATCTGGTCTGGTACAAACCATGGCATACATCAGACTTCCAATTGCTGAGGCATACGACACTTTCACCATATGTGCACGTTCTTCCTCCTTCTTTGGTGACTATTTTTGGAGAGTCTAAAATGAACACCTAAAGGTGTACTCACTGGTTTAGCATCTTACATGTTGAACCTGGAGAGTACTTTGTTGAGGTCTCAGCCTGTGATAACATCAAAGTCCCCGACTTTGTGTCTCTCTTAATACTCATCCCAAGAATCTGCTTTGCAGTGCCCAGATCTTTCATAGCAAACTGCTTCGACAATTTTTGCTTCAATTTTATAATCTCTTGCATGTCTGAGCCTGCAACGAGCATTTCATCAACAAACAACAATAAAATAATGAAGTTGTTATCGAACCTCTTGATGTAGCAACAATGATCTGCTTGGCATCTAGTAAAACCACTGTTATTCATGAAACTATCGAACTTTTTGTACCACTATCTAGGAGCTTGTTTTAAACCATACAAACTCTTCTTCAACCTGCATACCAGATTTTTCTTGCCTGCCTCTATGAAGCCTTCTGGCTGCCTCATATAGATTTCTTCCTCAAATCACCATGAAGGAAAGTTGTCTTTACATCTAATTGCTCAAGATGTAAATTTTCTGCAGCTATAATTTTCAACACCAGTCTGATTGTAGATAGTTTCACGACTGGAGAGAAAATTTCATTGTAGTCAATACCTTCTTTTTGCTGAAAGCCTTTGACAACCAATCTTGCTTTGTAGCGTTTGCTCCCATCGTGCTCTTCTTTGATCTTGTAAATCCACTTGTTATGGAGCACTTTCTTGCCTGGTGGTAATTCAGCTAATTCCCACGTCTGATTTGACATAAGCGAGTCCATCTCATCTTTCATGGAAGACTCCCACTTGACTGAATCCTCCACCTGCATTGCTTCATCATAACACTCTGGTTCACCATTGTCAGCCAGTAACAAGTAGTGCAAAGAAGACGATTAACGCTGGGTTGGTTTAGGAATTCTGGAGGAACGTCTCAGTGCTGGTGTGCCTAGTTCTTCTTGAACTGCTTCAGGACTGATTTGAACATCATTTCCAGAAATCTCCTCGAACTCAGCAAATTCATTTGTTTCAGCTTTGGTATTGGAGCTACTTGATTCTATGGTTTCCCTGTCTTTGTACATTACATTCTCATTGAAAATAACATATCTGCTTCTGATGATCTTCCGATTTTCATAGTCCCAAAATCGGCAACTGAACTCATTACCACCATAACCAACAAAGACACATTTGTTGGATTTGGCATCAAGTTTACTTCTTTCAGCAGAATCTATGTGTACATAAGAAATACAACCAAACACTCTTAAGTGTGAAAGGTTTATTTCTTTCTTGCTCCAAACTTCCTCTGGTATTCTGCCATCCAAAGGAACTGAGGGCCCATGGCTGATCAGGTAAGATGCAGTGTTGATAGCTTCAGCCCATAGAAATTTAGGTAATCCGGCATGTATCCTCATGCTTCTTGCACGTTCATTCAGAGTTCTGTTTATGCGCTCTGCTACGACATTCTACTGCAGTGTCAAGGGAACTGTTATCTCCATCTTGATCCCATTGTTTGCGCAGAAATCTCTGAATCTACGATTTATGTACTCTCCTCCATTATCAGACCTCAACCGCTTGGCTTTCAGACCAGTCTCATTTTCCACCATGACCTTCCATTTTCTGAAGTTATCAAAGACTTCTGATTTCTTCTTCAGAAAATAAACCCACACACTCCTTGATGAATCATCGATGAAGGTGACATAATATAGTGAGTCTGCAAGGATGGAACTGGAGATGGTTCCCATACATCAGTATGAACCAACTTTAACTTTTATGCCTTGGGTGTCTTGCCAATCTTTGCAAAACTGACTTTCTTTTGTTTGCCAAAGATGCAATCCTCACATAGTTCGACATCTACATTCTTTAGATCTAGCAGCTTCTCTTCTGACAAAAGCGTCTTCATCCTTTTCTCGCTCATATGGCCAAGCCTTTGGTGCCATAGGTTTGATTTTTCATCAGCATCTGCGGCTGTAATGATATTCTCTAAATTTGAGGTTACATAGAGAGTATCAATCTTCTTACCACGACCAATGACGAGTGCTCTTTTGGTAATCTTCCATTCACAGCCTGAAAAGGTTGTGCTATATCCTTCTCTATCAAGATGTCCTACATAAATCAAATTTCTTTTGAGGCCAAAAATATGTCTCACTCCTTTCAGCGTCTAGGTGGTCTGGTTTGACAACTTTAATCGGATGTCTTCTTTTCCGACGATCTTCAAGGTTTCATCATCAGCTAGATGACCTTCCCAAAATCACCATTGACATAGTTCTTCATGATTTCTCGGCATGGGGTGGAGTGGAAAGATGCCCTGAATCCAAGATTCATGATTTAATCAGACTGTTGACGCTTAGAATCATGGCATCACATGTCTCCTCTGTCACGTTGGCAGATTCCTGTGCATCGGTATCTTTCTTCAGTGCTCGACAATCTCTTTTAAAGTGACCATTCTTGCCACAATTATAACAGGTAAAATCTTTCTTTCAAGTTCTTGATTTGCCCCTTCTGGATTTCGATCTGCCACGATTTGAATTCTTTCTGAAGTTCTCCCTCTGGACTCCTTGTGCAAGGCTAGGAGGTTGATGCTTCACCCGATTCTCTCCGTCAAATTTCTTCGCTCAATACCAGATCCGAACATCGTCGAATTTTAATTTGTTGTTTCCTAATGAACTGCTGACTGTTGTAACAGTAGCATTCCAACTGTCTGATAGAGATGATAGGAGAATTAAAGCTCAAACTTCATCATCGAATTCAATTTCCACTGAACTCAACTGGGTTATGATTGTGTTGAGTTCATTTAGATGTTGTGCCATTGATGCCCCTTCCGCCATCCACAAATTGAATAATCGCCTCATCAAGTGCACTTTGTTTGAGGCTGATGGCTTCTCATACATGCTGGAGAGAGCCGCCATAAGACCTGCCGTGATCTTTTCCTTTGCTATGTTGAAAGCAACATTGCGGGATAATGTCAGTCGGATAACTCCGAGGGCTTGTCTGTCGAGAAGGGCCCAGTCTTCATTCTTCATGCCCTCTGGTTGCTTTCCTGAGAGAGGTTGATATAGATTTTTCTGGTACAGAAAATCCTCAATCTGTATCTTCCAAAAGCCAAAGTCCGCACCATCGAACTTCTCAATTTTCACATTCCCTTCGTCTGCAGCCATCGCTCCCACTCGAATCTGGCTTCTTTGGATCGTTTCTGACAATTTCCGCGAACCGTCTTGTATTAGAACACCTCCGTCGACAAATTCATATCGCCGATA
The DNA here is from genome assembly GCF_006381635.1 of Hibiscus syriacus. Taxonomy (NCBI): domain Eukaryota; kingdom Viridiplantae; phylum Streptophyta; class Magnoliopsida; order Malvales; family Malvaceae; genus Hibiscus; species Hibiscus syriacus. The sequence goes on from NW_024063213.1 coordinate 879,248, forward strand.
AAAATTTTATTATTAAAGAATTCACTATTCACGTGAATAGTAATGAATAGTAATCTCAGAAAAAAATTGACAAAATTCACAACCAAAAGCTCTGATACCAGTTGTTGGGAAATAAACCGAGAACGAGTAATTTCCCTATAACCAGATTAGTAAGAATGCGAAATAAAAGCGAAAAAATAATACTTGAAAAATTGATAACGGAGTTCAGCCAATTGTGTCTACGTCTCCGGGCTGCTGCAAATCTTTTACTAAAAGAGAAAATTTACAGGTGTTCATAAAACACTCACTACTCACAAGAAACTCTCTATTATTGGGATAAAGAAATGATTTGAGAATTTGGGATGATTTTGAAGCTAAATGGGATAAGGTATTTATAGTTGAAGCTTATGGACTAATCTTTAAAAATACCCTAAAGTTCAATGACTCAATTTTGTAATTATCCTATTACTAAATAATAAAATATTTAGTAGTCCATGTTTTTAATTCTAAGTCACCATTTATTCAAAGCAGTGGGTGGCTTTGAATTTCAAAGCCTGGACGAACCATATTTGTTACACAAATCCTAATAAAAATAATCAAAATCAATCATTGTGATACACAATTAACTAAATCTAGACGTTTATACATGATAAAACTAAAATTAAAATAAATTAAAAAGAACTCAAAGTTAATTTGTTTGAATATTTGGGCCAGAAAAGTTTGTTAATATAAGGCGAGGCAGAAATTATTTTCTAAATTTTGATTTTTATAATAATATTCGATGAAATTTGTCTGGATTACATTGATTTTAAAAAATCGTCAGGATTACGTGATAATTTTCTCATACAGGTTATGCAGAGAAACATGGTTTTAGGTAGAAATCGTTGTATATTTCTAACGACTTTCAGAAATCGTTGTATTCTAACAACTTCCATCGATTACTTTAACAAAGTTTTAATTCAGAAAATAATTTCTATTGCACCAATTATTTTTTTCACTCCATGACTCAAATATAATTTCTTGAACTCACATATAATATATTAAAGTTTCTAAAACTTCAATCTTATCATTAAACTTAAATTCATTAGTATTTAAATAATTAGGTTTCGATCCAATAATTCATAAAAAAAAATTATCTTTATAAACTGTGACCATTATATATATATATATATATATATATATATATATATATATATATATATATATATATATATATATATATATACATCCTATTCTTACCAATTCGTAAAATAAATAAAATCCAAATTTCCAACGCGACATAGAATTCATTTAAAGAAGTTTTAAATAATAATAGTAAACTGGAAAATAGGAAGATAAGAATTTAATTCTGTCTTTTTAATTTATAATGCTAAAGTTAAATTACAAATAACATAAATTTTATTATATATATATTATCTAAGGTGCTTTCAAGGTGTTTGGGCCACCATCTAGAACAGCCATCCATCATTTTATAGAGATGAGTCCAGCATATGCATAATCTTAATTAGGACCCTCAAAAGTTTTGAAATTATCATCAAGTCATAATGTTTTTTGAATATTTTTAAATAAACCCTTCAAAAGTTTTGAAAATTCTCATCAAAGTTTTTAATTAGACCCCAATTTAGTTTTGAAAATTCTCATTAAATATCTTAAGGTTTTTGAATATTTTCTTTATAATTTGTATGTTGATCGGTTAAGTGGATATTTATATATATATATATATATATATATATAAAGATATACTAGAATGGGTAAAGTAACACCAAAGATATGATATAGATCAAGATTTTATTAACTATTTAATTACTTGAAAAGAACAATAAAATTTCCAGTCTCCACCATCCAGAACACCAGTTGCTTGGAATTTCAAGCAATCAACCAACAGAAAACGCAAGGAAATAAATCAGAAAAAGAAGGGAGGGTTTCGACAATATTCACCAATGAATTAAAAGATAAATAAATACAAAGAAATGAAGTTCAAAAGAACCATGCAGCCATTGAAGCCAAGGCAGCTAATGCAGCCGGAACACCCAGTGCCACGCCCGCGCTTTCCATCGGAGATGGTGCAACGGCACCTTGATCTTCCCTCAAAGCAGTGGCTCCAACAATAATTTTCAACAAAACATCCCAACAATAAATCAGTTAATACAGAGTAAATTATAAAAGGCAAATATACCTCATTGATGGCGAGGACTTGATCGTTGCTCTTCTTAACCTTCTTCAGCTTCCTCAGGAAGTACCTGATGAATATATTCAACAACACCCAAAAGTCAGAAAACTTCAAAGCTTCATTCAAGCGGGATACCAAATTAAAAAAAAACACAAATGACCATGAAAATAATCACTAACCAGAACTTGGATTTGGCTCGAACATCATTGGTGGCCCAAAGCTTCATCCTGTAAATCTTGGGATGTCCATCGCTCTCCGTTGGGTGAGCCCTTCCAACAACTTGATACTGGTGAAACTGCAACCATAAGCAAAACCAAAAAAGAGTATCAAATAATTCCATTTTCTTCATATTGATCCAAATACAGCTAATAACTTCCGAGCCAAATGAAATAAAATTTCGAATAGATAGAAACCCAAGCATAACAGAACAAAACCACAGTCAAATTGTAAGAACAAAGTCTGAAATATTAATAACAATAGAACACTGAAGCTAAAAGATGGAAATCGAGGAGGCGTTGGCCACTTACCCTGAAAGTAACCATTTTTTTAGAAAAAGATGATATCTGAAGAAGTGGCGGCCCTCTCTCTCATTTAGGGTTTTCTCATATCAAAAGGTCTATATTTTACTTGATTCGGTTATCGGGTCAGGTTTTGTATTTATATTAGTTTACTGTTATTAAATGGGTTGGGTGAAATTTTAAATCTTGAAGGCCTTGTATTATTGGGTTTTTTGGCCCAATAGGGAAGAGAGGGAAAAAATTAGGGAAATAGGACACCTTCATTTTTCATTAGAGATCTACGGCATTTGTTACATATTTAAGGAATTCGTCATGTTGAGATGATGAGTTGTCCAAATAATATTTTTTATTCGAACTCGTCACTCAAAGTGACAAGTTCCAATAAAATATATATTTTTTATTATTTTTTTCTCACATCGGAGTTAAAAGTTTGAAATTTTGTTGAAACTCACCACTTTGAGGTGACAAGTTTCCATACACGGTAGCAAATGCTGTAGATTTCAAATTACAAGTGAAGGTGCTCTATTTCCCTAATTTTTTTTCTGGCCTGCCGTATTGGGCCAAAAAGCCTATATTATTTTCTTTCGGGCCAAAGTGAAGCATAAATACAATAATTAATTGTAATTTTTCTTAAAAAATTACAATTATAGTTGTAAATATGTTTTATTGAACACTCACGCCGTTAATGAATATATATTCACATTTTTTAAGGTTTAAATTTTAGATATTTAGATTTTAACATTTAGATTTTAAAATTTTAAGGTCCAAATAAATAAAATTATGTGAATTTAATTTACATAACATGTGTATCAACAAATATTCTTTATACAGTAGTAAAAGAATAAAATGAAAAACAAAATTAAAAAAACGTATAAATTAGACTAAAAAGATCACCCTTATTAATAAACCTCTACATTAGGTGTGTTCACTGTTCGGTTAAAATCAAATTAACCGATTAAACTGAATTTTCAGTCGATTAATTTTGGGTTCGTTCGGTTAACGGTTAATGTTTTTTTTTCAAATTTCGGTTTCGGTTAATTCTGTTCAAAATTAGTTAATTAACCGAATTAATTGAAATTATATATATATATATATTATTTAGTTTTAGAGGTGTTTGAACTCGATTTTTACCGAATTAACAAAAAAAAATTTAATATTTAATATATATTATTTAAATATTATTTATAAATTTCGGTTAATTAGTTAACTGATCAATTAATCGAACTTAGTTCGATTTGGTTAAATTTTTTAGAAAAAATTTGGTTTGATTAACGGGGGGAAAATTCGGTTAATGAATTTTTTGTAATGCAGTTCATACGATTAACCGAATTACCCATTTGAACACCCCTACTCTACATTAACTAATAAGAATCATGTGTCAAACTTTAGAAAAATTGATAATAATTTTTTTGGGCGGAGACAAACGATAGGTTTCAATTTAAAAAAAAAATTGTTCTTGATATTTTTATATAAAATTTATAAATTTTTTTACAAATATATATATTAAGTGTCAACTTTAAAAAGATAGCTCCGATTATTATATTCTATTCGAATTAATTGAGTTAGAACACAAATAATTATACCAGAAAGTAAAGAAAAAAAACGCGTTAAGCTATTGTGTATAAAATAGAAATCCCACGTGTTACTATATCAAGTGACACCAAAATTAATCAAATATCTTATAATATTATATAGATAAAGGACCACAAATAATTATAATCTAATCAAATATTACAAAATACAATTAGATAAATATATATATATATTCGAACAGAAATCACATAAAGGGAGTGATGAATATATATATATATCAAATATTACAAAATACAATTAGATAAATATATATATATAATCAAAGCTATTATGCGGATTTAAGGCCAATGTAAGCAGCAAATAAAGCCAGCACACAGGAAACAACATAAGCACCAGCGACAATAGTGGTCTCTTTGTGCCCACATAATTCCATATGAAGATGCAAACGTACCGTTTTAAACAACCGACGTCCACTTCCCTCATTGTGCTTTGTGTATTTAAAGTTTAGCCCCTGAGAAAACAGTGTCAGTTACCATCGACATTCATCGCTAGCTGCAGCCGGCAACGACGTGTTATGCAAAGTCAGAAAGTCGAACCGATATGCATATTGTATACCTGCATAATGACAGATGATACTTCCAAAACGAAGAAGCCGGATGCAATGAATAGGGGAAAGAACATTCCCGTACAAGCGGCCATTGCAGCTAATGCGCCACCAAGGGCCGAAGACCCGGTGTCGCCCATGCTTACAGCAACTTTGTACTGGATGTGCAAAAGAAAACCAATGCATGCCCCGGCCATTGCTGCCCCGAATATACTAAGTTCTGATCGAGATTGAAAAATAACAATCATGTGTTGAAGACGTTTACATAACATGGCAGAGCAAGGTAATGCTCGCAAAAGAAGAGTCAGCTAATATGATAAAATGGAAACGAAACAAAGTGGAGTCGATGAGAAATGTAACGACAAGGCCTGTTCGAAGTAATCTATACTAACTCGGGCATATCAGACCCTCAAGACCATCTGCTAAGTTAACCCCCTTTCCCATGGAAAGGGAACAAAGTGGAGTCAACAATAGGTATAATTTTCCCAAGAACAGAAGGCCCAACGGTAGAGGAACCAGCATTTTCCTGCAATATAAGTGAAAACCAAAAGAATCATTCCAGAATAGAAAATATGAAATATGGTCTTCGAAGGATAGCCTAAAACATGAACTGAAGCAATGGTGGTTTATTTATTCAATCATCATTCATTTAAGACCCTTTATTCTGATAAGATAGAGCGTAATCTGTAATTTTTATACTGTTTTCCAGAATGAAAAAAATAATTCAATAAACAAAAAGAAAAAGAAATTGAGCTGACACACACATTAAGTGCCATAATTCCCCTTGAAAGCTCTTGTATGATAACCCTCTCTCACAAGAATGACTATCTCAACTTTCATACTTGTATTCAATTAGTTCAGCCCCCTTTTTTCAAATGAGAAGTTGAGGAAACTTGTTATTTATTCACAAATTTTCTGGCACAAGAATAGATGTTAGTTACCAGATAAATGTGAATCAAAATAGTTAACAAGAAGATATAAATGCCATAGGGTGTCGACAAATTCGTAGTATCCAACCAATATGAAAACCAAACCCCAACAGCCGCCTGCATTGTCAAACAATTCAAGATCAGTGCAATGATGATAAACGAACTCCAAAGGCGACAGGGACTGCGCATATTTGACTAAAGATAGAAGGAAGGAAGAAAATGGATACCTCCAAAAGTAGTCTTAACCGTGGATCCATACCACACTTTCTCTTGGTGAAACTTAAGGCGTCATCGAGTAGTCCAATTGCAGCAAATGCAAAGGTTGCAGCTGCAGTAGCAGCGACTTCAACAGAATAAACACCGGTTGCAAATCTTGCAACAGCTATACCTACTGGTACAAAAAATAGTCCACCCATTGTTGGGGTCCTTTTCTTTCTCATATATTAGGAGGCCCTATTTTCCTAACTACTTAATGGAACTTAAAGATTCTAAGCAACGGGACACCGACGTAGCCTGCACATGAAGCTAAGATCAAAGATATAAAAAATGGGGAGGTCAAGTAGAGTGGAGCCAAAGGTAGCCTGACAATTTTCCATCTACACCAAACCACAACTAAAAGAACCACTGTCACGAAGACTATAAGAGTCAAGTTCATTATCAACCCAGGGTATATCCTGCAATTAATTTGGGCAATCCATCAACAAATGCCTAAAAGAGTATTCATGTATGCACAGAGTACGACTAATATGAAGAAAAGGTCCAATCGTATAAAATGTCCCTTTACTACATGTTGATGGTCTATGTAGAAAGGTGATAGTCTTTGACGGTTCATTCTCCTTGGATTGGGCGGAGAACCGCTATCTGTGATGATCTAGAGAAAGTAGAGAAAAACATTGAAGAAGACGATGAACAGTGAGTGTGAAGTTCAAGATTCTACTTAGACCATCACCTTCCTAATCAAACCATCAACGCTATGGACTTGGTCATTGGACTATAGTTTGATCATTTCTAAATGAGTATTTTCATGCGAACATTGTTTCTTTAATTTGTAAAATAATATAATCACTCTATAAAATAGAAAGACCTATTAATTGGTTGAGTGGTTAAGGATGTTCCCATTCTCTATCTTATATAGGTTTGAATCTAGACATTTACCTTAGAAAGTAATACTTTTACATTTAACAAAAAAAAATTGCATATTACAATTTACAATAGCTCCTATAGAATTTTATCATCAGAAACTTGGTAAAAGAGCTTGCCTGTGTCTTTTGATGCCTTTTCCTCGCAAAGCAAGCCGATGGGAAGCCTTGGCTATAGCTTCTTGGAGAGGCAAATCCTCATCAGACAAAAAATTTAATGTCAAATCCCCATCGCTATATTCCCCATCAGATGAAAGCATATAACCCACCATCGTATCGTCAATGGCCCAGTCATCAAACGGATCCTAAAACAATAACACAAAAAAAAAATCATAACAGTAACAAATTCATTTCATAAACAGTCCCTGTACACTTTGAAAATTCAAAATTTAATCTTTCTGCTTTTAATTTCAATAATTTAATCCCCCTGCCTGCTTATCTAATTTTAAAATTAAAACCCAATCCATAAAGTTAAAATTAAAATTTTAAAATCGAATGTATTTCGAATTTAACCAAAACAATTGGGGGGCTTAAATTCCTAGTAATAAAAGGCAGTACTAAATTTAAAAGGTATGAATAGTGTAGTGATTGATACAGAATTAAACCTTCCACAAACCATATTGCAGAATGAAGAAAAAATAGATTTAGAAACGAAGGTAATGTTTATTTACTTACATCACCGGCGGCGTTAGCTCTAACGACGTCGTACCCTGATCGTCGCCTTCGCTTCTGGAGTTTCTGGACCGTTTTAACTGTAACCTGATCGGACAGTAGAAGCTCGAAGCAGCGGCGACGCGAACCCGGGGAGATGAAACGGCGACGGATGCGTGTCGTTTTGAGGATCGAGCGAGTCCCGTAGAAGAAGAGAAACGGTGTAAATTTAAAGACGATGGATGAGATCGTGTGACGACTGAAAGTTCCATTTGATGGAGAGATCAGAGGCCTTTCGAGAAAATTAACTGCAAAATGGTGGTTGAAAATAATATATATGAAAAAAAACTTCGTAAACACAGGTAACGTGAAGAGACTGGGTTTCAAGAGTGGCGCGCAATTCGCGAGGGGGCATTCGAATCTATGGACCTTCACCTTGTCCGAGCATTGGATAAATGGGCTGCTTACGTGTGACTTGTGAGCCCAATTATTATTAATTGTATTTTTCCTTTTTTACGTTGAAATGTTATTTAAGATTTTTTTCGAAACATGATATTAAAAAACATTAAAAGTAATCCTAAAATATATTTATATAATTATTTTAACATATAATTTTTTAAAATATTTTAATTTTAATTAAAATATATTATTTATTAATTAACGATGATGCCTTTTATTAATATGTAATTTTAACAAATGATTAATAAATGATATGACTTATTACGCCATCATCTTAAGTGATATGTCATATACATTATTTTGAATGATATGTCACATATCATTTTAATACTTTAGATGGTGTAATATATATAATGTCATCACTTTATGATATGACATATGATATATTAACAATTAAATACATGTAAAAATAACATTTTAATAATATGTATTTATTGTTAGTCAACTTTCATTCAATATGAATGATTTTGACAAAAAAATAAAATGTTTAAAATAGAATATTTTAATAGATAATTGTTAAAGTGACTCTGGTTAGTTTTATTATTACGACTTTTATTTAGTAGACAAAAAATAAATTAAAAAATAACAATAGAGTAAGGATGACAAGAAATAATCAAAGATTTTTTTTATATTTGATAAATTTTTGGATATTATTTTTTATTTGGTATAAAAACTTCATTGAGTGATATCGGTAATAACAAGAAATCTTGTTTTAGAAGAATTATTCTCAAGTAATTGTGTTCACATGATGTGTATTATTATAGGCTAATAATTTTTGTATTAGTATATGTTTGAAAGACTCTCGACCATTTGGCAATGAATGTTTATATACTACTATAGACATCGGGCTCGAATCTAAGACCTTAAATAATAATAATAATTTTGTAATCATTAAAATTATAAAATTAAGAAATTTTTAGATAATATATTGTAAAAAAATTCCACTGATGGAGTCTATGAACTATTGGGCATTCTCTAGTTTCAAAGGCCCAGATGTCCTCATGCTTTTAGTGAATGCCATTAAATTGCCCACAGTCCGGCCCAATAAACAGAAAAACAATAGCCTTTCAGGTATTTTGCCGAGCTTCTCTCGATCGAAGTAGAGACGAGAAAAACAAGGCACCTGCAGCAGCAGCAAAAATCCAGAAAAACACTGAGTTCCTCCTCCACAGCTCTTCGAGAACTACAGCGGGACATCGAGAACAAAGCTAAAGATCTCAGCAAACTCCAGAAAGGCAAGCCATATCAAACTCATACTCCCATATTCTTATTTATCCATTATTTTGCTTTCAAAAGTTTTGATTGATTAATATATTTGTTAGTTTTGCCCACCAGATATAGCTAAGAACCGAAATACACTATTCAATTAGGAGAAAACGAGCTAGTCCTCAAGGTGTATTATGGGTTTTCGTTATTTTTCATATATAAAATGGTTGCTTATTTTAATTAGTCTTTAAATGACTTTCCGATAATTATTTTTGTTTTTTTTTTGTAAATGTTATTAGGAATTGGATTTATTAAAGGGGGATGCAAATGTGTATAAGTTGATCGGTCCGGTGCTTGTGAATCAAGATTTAGCCGAGGCCAATGCGAATGCTCTCTCTGCTGAATTGTGCGCTTCCTTTTACCTTTACTTTTTTTTTGTTGCTAATAAGATTATGGATAATTTGTCTTGTATCGGTTTTGATCAGTCTAGTCTAGAACCATTGATAGTGTCAGAACCGTCTTTCGGTTGAATTTGAAATTGGACTTCGACTTGAATTGATTGAGTTAGGAGTCGCCACATATCATTTATTTTAAAGCAAATGGGTTGATCGTATAACTTATTTCTTACCTGATCTGCGTCTTACTAAAGATATGTCGGATTCGGGAGTCAGTTACAGTCAAGGAATGATTAGCACCTTTGAACTGCCCTTTGGGTACTACACAATTTCCAGTTGTCTTTAATTGAAAAAATTGTAACTTAAATTAAAAGGTAAATAACAATCCAAAATTACTTACCTCGATCGATTTGAAAGTATACTCTTAAAAAGTCAAGAAATGTATTAGAGGAAAAAGAAACGAAAATAAATAAAAGAAAAAAGCAAGAAAAAAAAAAAAAATGAGATAAAAAAAAGTAATAAAATGAATGAAAAAATAAAAGAAATAGAAGTAAAAATAAACAAAGAAAATAAATAAAATACAAAACATAATGATAATATAATAAATAAATAAATAAATAAAAAGAAAATAAAAAGAAAGAAAAAGTATAAAGGAGATAAAAATAAGTATAGATAAAGAGAAAAAAATTAAAATTTATTAAATAAAAATAAAAATAATGATAATAAATAGTAAAACAAAAAAGACAATCACATTGAAAAAGGAAAAAAAAGAAAGTCAAGATTTGGTGAAGTATAAATGACGGGAAGAAAAAAATATGAGAGGTAGACCCTAGCTAATAAATGAGTGTAATGTATACCTATAATATAGTAAAAATAAATAAACATAAACATTATGATACAATATATATAATAACTATAATAATGGAAAAAATGAAAAACAATTTAATAAAGTAAAATACTAATAATAATAATAATAATATAATAATAATATAAATGTAAAGCAAAAATAAATAAGTATAGAAAATAAATATAAAAATATAATTATATATATATATACGTTAATAGTATTAAAAGTAAAAAGTAAAAGTAAAAATAAAATAAAATAAATAAAACAGAATATATATATAATGATAATAATAGTAACAAAAGAGAAAAAATAAAAATATATTTATATACGTTAATAGTAAAATAATAATAATAATAGTTATAAAAATAAATATATAATAACTTATAAACAAGGTGTAAAAAACATAATAAGTATTAAAATAAAAAATAATAAAAAGGATTAAATCGAAAGAATATAAAATTAGGGGCTAAATTTAATAGGAAATTTGACTTTTCAATTGATTTAAGGGTCCGAAATGCATAGTTCAAAAGCTAGGGGGATCGAAGTGGATATTTTCCCACTTTTATTAGAAAACATGCGAGTCTGAGGGTTAAGGCGGGTCGGGTCACGGTCCAAACGGGTCAGCTATAAAGGCCACATTTTTTCTCTAAACTCTCATTTCTCTCATTTTCAGAACAAAGCCCCCCTGTTTCGAGTCTCTCATCTGTTCATCAATAAGATAAACACCACCGTGGGTTGCAACGAACCCAGAAAATCGGCTACCGTAGCCACCTCGCCATCCGTCGTTCATCGACGGCAAACCTAAAAAAATTTCGATTTTTTAAAAGTTCTTTTCACCCACAATCTAAAAATCCAAACGTTTTTTCAAAAATAGCCTCGTGGGGATGTAGATCTAGAAAAGAGATCGAACACCACCATTTCCGGTCATCGACATAACCCACTTTTGGGCTATTCGGGGTCAAAAGCAAAACGAGAATCGAAAAAGCATGCAACAATAGCAACCGAACAATGGTAAAAGGCAATACATTTCTCTTTATTTCTCTTTCAAAAGTTCTACAAAGACTCGTACTTCCTTGTCTATTTCGTGGTATTTTTTGTGCTTGATCTCATGTAATATTCTTGTAAACTCTCTGTGTACTCGTTTTTTCTTCCCCCTTTTGTGTGTTGTTACATTTACTATTTATAATAATGAAAAAAACTAATTTTAGCCTACAAGAATCCTAATAGGACTGAACTTGTTGTTGCTTGTTGATTTTGTGGGTTGTTGCCGAGGAAATCGCCCGGTTGCGTGGAGCGAAATGTGCGACACGAGACTCGGCGTGGAGGAGTCTTCGGGGGCTTGCTATGACCCTGGTGAGGCTTGGAGAGATTAGGGTTTCCAAACATACCCTAACTTACAATGGGTCGTGTATGTTGGTCTTGGGTTACCTGCGTGTGGGCTTGTTGTACTGGGCCAGTTGAGTTGTAAATGGGTTGGGTGTATTTCTATTTGTGACGTACCTGTATACAAACATAAAAGGATAAAATATAAGTATGTATATTATATAATATAGTTAGTAAATATTATATAATATAACGACATTATTTAAAACGAATGAAATTTAGTGTCTTCAGCTGCCCCTCTTTGCTCATTATCGTGTAACGACAATAGAGCAAAAATTAAAAGACATAAATTTCGGCCATATTAGATATCTCTGTCGTAGAGTTGAAATCCGATATTAAGAGTAGTTTATCAATTTAAATCACGAAATGACTCCCTCGTCGTGAGGTTGAGTCAAAACTGAAAAATTTCTGAGCACGAAATCCTTCGTCGTGAAGTTGAAATCATACTCAAAGGTTTCGAAAGTAGCTCCTGGATCATCTTCTAGCTCAAGATACTTCGTCATGAAGCTGGAACTTGACTTGAAGACTTCAGTGTTGTTGTGTTATAGATGATTCATTCGCCGTGAAGTTGGTCGATATGTTGGGGTACGATACCCTTTATTGTGAAGTTGGAATCGTATATGGCCCCTTCGTCGTGAAGTTAAGCCTTGGAATTGGATATTCTTCGTCGTGAAGTTGAAATCCAATGTAAAATGTGTTGTTTCGAGGCCAATATCATTCACTGTGAAGTTTAAATTGCCTCTGAAACTGAAAAGTTTATTGACAGACACTCATTCTTTGAGTTGGATATCCTTCGTCGTAAAGTTGAAATCCAATCTAGAGATGGATACTGCTTGTGTGCACGATTCTCTTCGTCGTGAAGTTAAAACCGTGGTTGGCCACTTCGTCGTGAAGTTGAGCCTTGAACTGATATCCTTCGTCGTGAAGTTGAAATCCATGCATTGTAAGTTGTATTGTTTCGAGTCCAATATCCTTCGCCGTGAAGGTTAAATTGGTTCTGAATGAAACTGGAAGCCCCTTCGTCGTAAAGTTGAGCTTTGATTTGGATATCATTCGTCTTGAAGTTGAAATCCAATCTTGTGTAGATAGGCACGATATCCTTCGCTTTGAAGTTGAAATCGTGGATTTGTGGGCATGATATCCTCCGTCGTGGAGTTAAAATCGTGGATGGCCCCTTCGTCGTGAAGTTGAGCCTTGACTTGAATATCCTTCGTCGTGAAGTTGAAATCCAAGCTTGTATGTTGCTTTGAGTTGGATATCCTTCGTCGTGAAGTTGAAATCCAATCTCGAGAAAGTTGTTTTGAGTTGGATATCCTCCATCGTAGAGTTGAAATCCAATTTCAAACAAATTGTGTCGCTTCGAGTTCAATATCATTCGCTGTGAAGTTGAAATTGACTCTGAACGAGACTCAGAAAGTTTTTTTTTTCGTCAGATAGTCACCCCTTCGATGTGAGGTCGATCAACTTTTGAATGTGCTTTTGAATCGAGTATATTTCGTCTTGAAGTTGAAACTTGACTCAAAAAGCTGCAAAAAATTATGTATGCTAAAAATGATAAATGCGATGCTCTTAGGTATGTCTAAGATGTATGCAACATGAATTAATTTTGTTTTATCTCTTGGATGGAGCTCATTTTTTTCTGCTGGTCTTATCCTTGGAATCGACCATGCCCCATTTTCTTCTCAGGTTGTTGATATTGTCACAAGTGTCATCTGGTCTCTTGGACTGATTGTTTTCAGAAATGAGAAATGCTCGAAATTTGGCATTGTTCGTTCTTTCTTCAATAGAAGCAAAATGAGCCTTAACAGCTTCCAGGATTTTTCACATTTGAGACTGTCCTGTTTGAAAATGTTTTTCTCCATTCTCTTATTTTATTAGGAAAAAAATGTAAAAATTATGTAAAACATTGCCCCTTAATCTAGGCTCGCAATCGAATCAAATCATAAACATGAGTTCAAAGAACATCAAAGGAATCAATAGCTCTTTTAATGCTTTCAGAGTTATAGCCCTTTCACAAATGATCAAATGGATAAGTTGACTTTAGGTTTCAGCCATAAAAAGGTCATTTTTTCGGTCATTGCAACATATTTTTTTCTTTGGTTTGACATTTTAATTGGATGTGGACAAAATGACGCAAATATCATGATCAATTACTAGACCTTCTATTTCGGTTCTCTAAAATCTTCCATTTGTTCAGGTTTTGTAATTTCCTCTAACAAAGATAGTGCAGAAATATCGGTCTAAAAATGAAATTCCTGAGTGCTCGTGTGAAGTTGACTATAACAGGTGTTTCTTAACTCCCTTAGTCCATTTTTACCGAAACTCCTTATTTAATTCGCCATTGTCTGGCTAGCTGAATCCATAAAGCCGGGGCGTTTAACCAATTACTCTAGAGGGACAGATCAATATGTAGACACCTTTATCAGGTTAGCTGAATCTTATCCATAAAGCCGGGGCGTTTAACCAATTGCTTAGAGGGACAACTCAAGCTTTATTGTATAGTATAATCACCTCTATCAGGCTAGTTGGACCTTATCCATAAAGCCGGGGCGTTTAACCAATTCCTTTAGAGGGACAACTCAAGCTTTATTGTAAATATATAATATTATAATATGGGTATACGCATCCAATTTCTTAAGTTTGTCAAGAAGAACCTGTTATAGTCTATGTGTTTTTTAAAGTCAATGAATCTCATCTTTAGAGTTCAATTTCCAAGCAACTAACCTAAACTAGATTCACCTACTTGACTATTCCATCTGTGAAGATCATGATTGTAACACCCCAACCCGTATCCGACCCGAATCCGAGTCCGAAGTGTCCCATTGACTTTTCAAAAACCTTTACTTGTATAAAATAGTGAGTAATTTAAAATTTATTATTATATATAACTTATTCAAAACCTTTATCGAACTATTCAGAGCTTATACAATATATTATCTTGAATACATGCCAACTAGAACTTTATGTATTAAAATACATATTATTCACCTTTCTTCTGATCTGACCTTTGGTAAGGAAAACTGACATGTCTTGCTCCACATTGCTCTTTACTCTTCTCACTTCGATAACATACGTGTCAAACAATCACACGCTAAGCCGATGACTTAGTGAGGCATTAAACACATTAAAGTAACTCTAACTACTTAATCATGCATGAACATATCATATCATGCTATCTGATCAAAACAATATAACATTTCATGTAATCAAATGTCCACACATACACATCATCATATCAATCATATAATACAATTCATATCACAAAAGCATATACTTTACATGTAATATATATGTTTATTATTATCTCTTTGTTAGCCCATGTATATCTGTGAGAACTGTAGATATATGAGTCTATTGAGGTTGTGCACTATGCTGTCACCACATCTCGTATAAATGCACCGAAGTGCCACATAGAATTGCACCGTAGTGCCGCGTAGAAATGCACCGAAGTGCCATATAAGGTTGTCCCTAAGGACCACATATCATTCCTTAAGAATCATATACATATGCCAAGGATCAAGTATGTGTCTCAAAAGACCTCACACATGCTCCAAAGAATACATATATGTCCCGAAGGACCACGTAGACCCTCGACTCTTGGCATACCAACTATACCCTAGCTCTCATGACACATAACATGGGCATCATCATTTATGTCATTTCACATTTTCACATAAACAAGTAGTTCACTTTCACATAGCACGTAGATTATGTCACATAAGTTGAATCACATATACGTATAAACACGTAAATCACTTTCACATATCACGTAGCTCATATCCATTTTTCATACTATTTCAATTTTCTTGTCACATTGCTTATATCTTATTTTTATATCTTATCCTATATATATATAGATAGTCACATGTTCATATAATCCATCATTTCCTCATCTAAATGAGTATTCAGATAATTCATCTTCCTATATGTATATATATATCATTTTTCCTATACTTGTATTCACATCATTTATATTCTTCTTCTCATAATCTCATATGTCCTGATTAATAGCTTATATCATATATGTATAAAATAACTTATCTCATATCATATAGCTTATACCTCATTCTATGATATTCACCTAGATCATATCACATCTGTCATACTCATAAACATATGTCACTTCTATTATTTTATTTATATACTAATCTAATCTATTTACCTAGTTCAATTCATATAGTACCTATAACTTTCTAATACGACTACATAGATTTCCAT
The DNA here is from genome assembly GCF_006381635.1 of Hibiscus syriacus. NCBI lineage: Eukaryota > Viridiplantae > Streptophyta > Magnoliopsida > Malvales > Malvaceae > Hibiscus > Hibiscus syriacus. The sequence continues at coordinate 895,279 of NW_024063213.1, forward strand.
CATACAACCCATATATCATAATTTTATTTAAGCATATGTATCTTTCCCATCTGACTCATCTTATATGTTCCTATTATCACTTATGTTCGAGTCTCATATCATCATATAGGTCAATATTATCTATCTTGTTTCAATTCTCATTCAATGATATAATTCTATTTTACTATTTCACATAAATGTTCATACCACTATTCACTTACCCAATTCACATTCTTATTGTTTATATAACCTTTACACTTGAGTACTTCATTCCCATCATTTCTTCTAAACTCGCTTTTTACCATATTCCCATATTATTACTTAATTTATCTCCTATCATGTATTCGCTTAATCTTATATTCCATTTCTATATATCTCAACGATCTTATCACATAACTTCTCTTTTATATTCATATAATTTCTTATCATATCATCATAACATAGCATATATTCACTTCAACCATGAAATACATATATAATAAAATGTCAACACATACCATAACATATAACTTAGACACTCATAACAAACACATGTTCATGTTCATGCGTCATGCACAATACTATAGAAATTAGACTTGTCGCAAGTCTTATTTCCCATTAAACATCATATATAAAATAATACACTCACCTTGGCCTCACTAAGTTCCAATCCATTTTTATAATTTCCTTTCTTGCGATCGAATCATAACTTGATAATCGTTCCGGGACTTGTTCGTGCTCGATATCTATATAAGTATACATTGATACATATTAGTATCCAATTGATATACTCCAATCTATCATTTCTTAGACCAAAAGAAAGATATAATTCTATTTCCCTTGAAGTGCATCGATGCATTCTACAGTGTATCGATGCATCCTTTAACATGTGCATCGATGCACTCCTTATGCATCGATGCGTTAATTGCATTCGATGTTTTCATTTTTAATGGGTGCATCGATGCACTTCCTGTGCATCGATACACAATGAACAATTTCTGGAAATTTACCCTTGATGCATCGGTGCACCCTGAATGTGCATCGATGCACATAGCCCAGAAATCCAATTTACGCCCGAAAATCCCCTCTTTTCAACTTAATTACTTCATATATCATTCCATTTCGTATTCTTAACTTACTTACTCCTATTCAAACTCATTTATATTCATTTATCTCATCTTGAACCTTAATATCCTCTCCTCTTTATTAACTTCAAGAATTATACCAGATTTTCAACATGTTTTAAAACTCATTTTATCACTTCATATCTCTTAATTTAACCCTTGACAAGTCAAATTTATCTTCCAATTTGAGTAATGAACTCTATTTCCAAGATTTCATTTGTAAACTCTAAATATTTAATCTCTCATAACTCCACCATCCTTTGCTTTTAAGATGATTTAAGCTTTCTTTAAGATGATTTAAGCTTTCTTTAAGCTTAATTATCATCTAATAATCAAACTCAAATCTTAAATTTAACCAAGAACTCAATAATCAGAAAACTCACCTTTGGCTCTTGGCTTTCACGCGTGAAGGAAGAAGAAAGATAAAGAGAATTCTGAAAACCACTTTGTTTCCTCTTCCCTTCCACGTGTTTAATATATAACCATATTTAAATATTTTCCTTGCAAATGACCCTTTTGCCCTTCAATTCACCTTATAATTACTAACATCTTTCAAGTAATATTTCAAAATAAATCATCGAACTATTTCATTCTTCTACTTTAGTCACCAAATTCTGAAACTTTACAATCTGATCACTAACCCGATATTGAGGATGTTAAAATCTCCCCTCCTTTACAGAAAATTCATCCTCGAATTTTCGCTGAACAAATCAATAAGAACACATCTTATATTGTTCTCATATTAGCTCATTTCTTAATCTTTTCTTTCTTTATTTCTTTAACAACATTTTTCCTCTATATATTTATCTACTGCCACTGATCATATAAACAATAACTAGTAACTTTAATCCCTTTTTGTCTTTTCTCTCCTTCCATTATGCATATTCCTTTGACCATTTCTGTGACTTCATATAATATCACTAATCATGTAGACAGTAACATCCATTTTCACCACTCAACATCATAAATTCATCTCCAACTGCCTTACAATAATAACCAAATTCGTTTTCCATCATTATTTAACCAAAAACACGACCTTAAATCTTCTTTAAATATGATTCAACATACACTTTAAAGAATCTTTTTACATCACCTTGCACACTTTTCTTACTTTTATATCAAAATTATCATCTACACTTCCATATAACCCTTATCATATCTGATCCTTTAACTAAATTCCTTTCATTTCTTTACTCCATTACTCATTTATTTATTCCTTATACCCCAAATCATATATTTCCTTTCATGTTCACACACTCTTGTCTTATCACTTGTACTCATCTCTACGTATCAATCTTTATGGCATCCTCAACTTTGATAACCCATTTACTTATACAAAACTTCATTCTTTATCATTTCTTATACTTGTATTTTCCTTCCTTAAGGTTCCATGCAAAACTTATCTTCTTTTCTACATCATAACTATCTGATCAGAATACACAACTTCATTCATTTCACATCATAATTGATTAACTCAACTTTACCTTTTCTTCAAATCTTATAACTTTTACTCTGACAATTAATCAATAACATTTGTCCAATCGATGGCACAAACCCTAGTCAACCAATCACATACATCATTTCCAATCGAAATTATCTCAAAATTCGTTTACTTAACTTGTCAATTTCACCTCCATTCTCATACATCCTGAAATTTTCGTTATTCAAACTCAACATCATAACTTCCTTTGTCTTATAAACTGATCATCGATATATACATTCTCAAACTCTTCTTATCAATCCTCAGCTTTACTCAAATATACAAATCCTTATTTCATTTACTATATCACCTTACTATGGTCAAATATACAACTGTATCTAGATCCATTTTATATTTGGTTGTCTTATCGTGACATCTCAAAATATTAAATTCTATACCTTTTCCATCACATAATCTGGTTAGCCAACGCTAACTCTGTCCATCCAAAATGTAAACCCTTAATCTATCCATATTCTTGCTTATACACGGTACTATTCCTTTATTTCAAACTCATCAACTCTGGCTGTATATATCTTATACGCTTGTCACTGATGCACTTATTCTCGAATTTTCCACAAATTCTAATCACATCTTTAGATCTTTTAACGTCCTTATGGTGACACTTGCTCACCATATTCTATCTTATTTACTTTATAACAAAACTTCTCCATATCACTTTTTCGATTATCACTATTCAAATATGAATTCCTGCGAAATGCACCTTTAATCTTATAATACACTTTATGAGGTTTCTGCTCTTCATCCTGCCTGGCCAGGGCAGGTGAATTACTATCACCATCAGATTTGTCAGTTATCGATTCACTTCGATAGTTTCTATAATCAATTTCTACTATATTATACAAAACTTATTCTATTGGCAAGACAACATACTCCTTACCCTATCAGATCAGAAAATTTCAACATGTGTTAGAATTTACACATTTTATGACACTTTGGACTTTAGTTTATGCCGAGAATCGGCTAAACCGTAGCTCTGATACCATTAAATGTAACACCCCAACCCGTGTCCGACCCGAATTCGAGTCCGAAGTGTCATATTGACTTTTCAAAAACCTTTACTTGTATAAAATAGTGAGTAATTTAAAATTTATTATTACATATAACTTATTCAAAACCTTTATCGAACTATTTAGAGCTTATACAATATATTATCTTGAATACATGCCAACTAGAACTTTATGTATTAAAATACATATTATTCACCTTTCTTCTGATCTGACCTTTGGTAAGAAAAACTGATCTGTCTTGCTCCACATTGCTCTTTACTCTTCTCACTTCGGTAACCTACGTGTGAAACAATCACACGCTAAGTCGATGACTTAGTGAGGCATTAAACATATTAAAGTAACTCTAACTACTTAATCATGCATGAACATATCATATCATGCTATCTGATCAAAACAATATAACATTTCATGTAATCAAATGTACACATATACACATCATCATATCAATCATATAATACAATTCATATCACAAAAGCATATATTTTACATGTAATATATATGTTTATTATTATCTCTTTGTTAGCCCATGTACATCTGTGAGAACTGTAGATATGTGAGTCTATTGAGGTTGTGCACTATGCTGTCACCACAACTCGTATAAATGCACGAAGTACCACGTAGAATTGCACCGTAGTGCCATATAAGGTTGTCCCTAAGGACCACATATCATTCCTTAAGAATCATATACATATGCCAAGGATCAAGTATGTGTCTCAAAAGACCTCACACATGTTCCAAAGAATACATATATGTCCCGAAGGACCGCGTAGACCCTCGACTCTTGGCATGCCAACTATACCCTAGCTCTCATGACACATAACATGGGCATCATCATTTATGTCATTTCACATTTTCACATAAACATGTAGTTCACTTTCACATAGCATGTAGATTATGTCACATAAGTTGAATCACATATACGTATAAACACGTAAATCACTTTCACATATCACGTAGCTCATATCTATTTTTCATACTATTTCACATTTCTTATCACATTGTTTATATCTTATTTTTTATATCTTATCCTATATATAAATAATAGTCACATGTTCATATAATCCATCATTTCCTCATCTAAATGTGTATTCAGATAATTCATCTTCATATATATATCATTTTTCCTATACTTGTATTCACATAATTTATATTCTTCTTCTCATAATCTCATATGTCCTGATTAATAACTTATATCATATATGTATAAAATAACTTATCTCATATCATATAGCTTATACATCATTCTATGATATTCACCTAGATCATATCACATCTGTTATACTCATAAACGTATATCACTTCTATTATTTCATTTATATACTAATCTAATCTATTTACCTAGTTCAATTCATATAGTACCTATAACTTTCTAATATGGCTACGTAGATTTCCATCATACAACCCGTATATCATAATTTTATTTAAGCATATGTATCTTTCCCATCTAACTCATCTTATATGTTCCTATTATCACTTATGTTCAAGTCTTATATCATCATATAGGTCAATATTATCTATCTTGTTTCAATTCTCATTCAATGATATAATTCTATTTTACTATTTCACATAAATGTTCATACCACTATTCACTTACCCAATTCACATTCTTATTGTTTATATAACCTTTACACTTGAGTACTTCATTCCCATCATTTCTTCTAAACTTGCTTTTTACCATATTCCCATATTATTACTTAATTTATCTCCTATCATGTATTTGCTTAATCTTATATTCCATTTCTATATATCTCAACGATCTTATCACATAACTTCTCTTTTATTTCATATAATTTCTTATGATATCATCATAACATAGCATATATTCACTTCAACCATGAAATACATATATAATAACATGTCAACACATACCATAACATATAGCTCAGACACTCATAACAAACACATGTTCATGCGTCATGCACAATACTATAGAAATTAGACTTGTCGCAAGTCTTATTTCCCATTAAACATCATATATAAAATAATACGCACTCACCTTGGCCTCACTAAGTTCCAATCCATTTTTATAATTTCCTCTCTTGCGATCGAATCATAACTTGATAATCGTTCCGGGACTTGTTCGTGCTCGATATATATATAATCATACATTGATACATATTAGTATCCAATTGATATACTCCAATCTATCATTTCTTATACCAAAAGAAAGATATAATTCTATTTCCCTTGAAGTGCATCGATGCATTCTACAGTGTATCGATGCATCCTTTAACATGTGCATCGATGCACTCCTTATGTATCGATGCATTAATTGCATTCGATATTTCCATTTTTAATGGGTGCATCGATGCACTTCCTGTGCATCGATACACAATGAACAATTTCTGGAAATTTACCCTTGATGCATCGGTGCACCCTGAATGTGCATCGATGCACATAGCCCAGAAATCCAATTTATGCCCGAAAATCCCCTCTTTTCAACTTAATTACTTCATATATCATTCCATTTCGTATTCTTAACTTACTTACTCCTATTCAAACTCATTTATATTCATTTATCTTGTCTTGAACCTTAATATCCTCTCATCTTTATTAACTTCAAGAATTATACTAGATTTTCAACATATTTTAAAACTCATTTTATCACTTCATATCTCTTAATTTAACCCTTGACAAGTCAAATTTATCTTTCAATTTGAGTAATGAACTCTATTCCAAGATTTCATTTGTAAACTCTAAATCTTTAATCTCTCTTAACTCCACCATCCTTTGCTTTTAAGATGATTTAAGCTTTCTTTAAGCTTAATTATCATCTAATAATCAAAACTCAAATCTTAAATTTAACCAAGAACTCAATAATCAGAAAACTCACCTTTGGCTCTTGGCTTTCACGCGTGAAGGAAGAAGAAAGATAAAGAGAATTCTGGAAACCACTTTGTTTCCTCTTCCCTTCCACGTTCTTAATATATAACCATATTTAAATATTTTCCTTACAAATGACCCTTTTGCCCTTCAATTCACATTATAATTACTAACATCTTTCAAGTAATATTTCAAAATAAATCATTAAACTATTTCATTCTTCTACTTTAGTCACCAAATTCTGAAACTTTACAATCTGATCACTAACCCGATATTGAGGATGTTACAATGATCATCACTGAACGTCTTAAAAAGTATAATAATGCCATATGCAAAAGGATGCATCATGTTGTCCGCACCTACGCACATCTAAATACCGAGCCTCTTTTTTATTCTCTCATGAGAGGAAAATGCTATATTGTTATTTGCATGAAAATGGTATGGTGTTCGAGTGTGCCTTTGGGGTAAAATCAAATGTCATTATTTTTTAGTCATGTCATAATGTCAAAGATTTGTAACTAGGATCATTTATAGAGTTTTCGAATCCAGTTGATATTCAAAGAATTCCCTGTTGTAAATTTAATTATCCTCATAAAAAGAAAGTTCAAAAGCAAGTAAAAAGAAATATGAGAAAAAACAAATTCAAATAGAATGCCATCAAATGGAATAAGGCCTCATTTGGGTGCCCCACTAGTTGGATTAGGGCTTTCATCTACCCAGGCTCCCCATTCCTCATTTGTTTCATTGGTCGGGGCTCCTTTTGATGTACCCTCAGACGCATCAATTTCTGCTCCCTTCGGAGCAGCTTTTTGGGAAGATCTCACTTCTTGCGATTTATCAGTATTTCCTTTCATGGTTGTTGGAAATTGGGCCCAAATTTAGATCCAAAACGATTTTCCTCGGTGGTGTTAGTTTTGGTCAGATCTTGAATGCATATTGCAGCAGTGATTGGCGTATTATTCGTCAAGTTTCCTGAGCTGCCAAGAATCCCTCATGCCTTCAGGAAATCTGATATAGGTGTTTGAGGTGTCTTCGAAGCTGTGTCTGCCCCACTAATTCTTAAACCTATGGGCCAGTCTCGGACGACATCCATTGAAGCTCTTTTACTCGAATTTCCTTTTCGATCCTCTTGCGCCTTAGGTTTTTCGCATGAATCTTCTGTTGAAGTAGTTTGTAGTGTCTTCTTGGCTACATCTGCCCCATCCATTCTCAAACCCACGGGCTAGTCTCGGATTACATTCACGGAGGCCCTTCTGCTTGGATTTCCTTTTTCATCCTTTTCTACCTTATGTTCTTCGCAGGCATTCTCCGTTGAATTGACGACTTCCAAGTTTTGGACACCTTCATCCATTTCTCTTCTACCTTGCACTCTTGGATTACTTGTTCTAAAGGATCCTCAGGGTTGCCAGGAACCTTAGCTGAACGAACTGGGGTTTCATCCTGGTTTACCTAAGGAATCTCTGTGTAAGTCTATTTTTCATTTGGGGGCCACTGTGGCTGGATATATCTCGGTGTAATCAATCCGACTGTGAGCATTTCTAAACGTATTTTTTCAAGAAAAAAGTGAAAGGGAGGGAACTGAAAACACTACACTTTGTTTTTCTTCTCATTTAGTCCCTATGACGAGAGACTACTTGGCAATGACTTCATAGATAGAACTTGAGGGTTCTGTCTTGATGATTGAAAAGGGGTAGAACCTCTAATCATGAGAGGTTGATCCTTCTTGTCTTTCTTGGTCAACATTTGGTCATATTCTATGACCCTCTTCTTTGAGTGAAGTTTATTTCTCACAAGGGAAAGCTCATCCTCCATGGTTGGCCCAGTGGAAACTTCTATATTTGGTTTTTGGGGCGGACCTGAAATATCTGTGTTGAGTTAATCGAATGACGAAATTGGCCAAGAGGGGTGAATTGGCAATAAAAAATTTTGTGGAAGCTTTTGCAGAAAATTGAAAGTAATTGCACAACGATTTACAGTGGTTCGACTTTCTCAAACAAAGTCTACGTCCACTACCTTAGCTATCCACACTAAGGATTTTCCAACAAATTCACTAATTTGTTCTTTCTTTTGAGGTCAAAGAGATAACCTTACAATTCCCTCAAGAGTATACCCCAACTCTTGAGAACACTCTTTTCTCAAAGAAAAGATTACAAATTTGCAAACTTACAAGAAAACCTCACAAGGTAAGATGTTTGCACAATTCTAAAACAAAGAAAAGAACACTCAAAGATGAATACAATTGAGCACAAAAAGTGTTCTTGAAAGCAAAATGAATATTGAATGAAAATAGGCTTGAAATGCTCAAACTTGAGGTTTGATGCTTTCTCTTTGATTCTCTCTTGATTCTAGTTGTTTTTGATCAATGGCTTCTAAGCTTGCTTAAATACACATTGGATCACTTCTGAACGTTGGGGATGATTAGAGAAGATATTATAGCCGTTTTAGTGTGAAAACATTTAATAAAACAGCTTGGAGTGTGGGGGGAATCGGTTCCCCCTTGAAGGGAATCGGTTCCTAAGTGTAAAATTCAAATATTTCGACCGTTGTACAAGGGGGGAATCGGTACCCCCTTGGGGGGGATCGGTTCCCTCCGAGCATACTGGAATTCTCGGAACAAAACTGTTTAGGGGGGGAATCGGTTCCTCCTATGGGGGGAATCGGTTCCCTCCGAGCATTCTGGAAATCTCGGGGCCAAAACCATTTAGGGGGGAATCGGTTCCTCCTATGGGGGGGAATCGGTTCCCTCTGAGCAATCTGTAATTTTTGGCTTTGAATTGGTTCGAAATACTTTGTAAGATTATTTTGAAATTGTTTTATGATTAAAACTTAATTTTACACTTAAGTAAGGATTAAAAATGATTTTTGAAATATTTGGAGTAATGTTTTGATATTCGAATAGTTATATCGAATATACTTAGAAAATCATTTGGAAAATCTTAAAATCCATTTAACTTAATTTGTTATATCGAAATATTAAAATGTTTCAACAATCTCCCCCTTTTTGATATAACAAAACATTTTAGTAATTTTAAGATTTTTGAAATCAAGTTTTGAAATTACTCCCCCTTACTTTAACACTTCTTCAATTTATCATGTAAAACATTTAACACCTATTATTCTCCCCCTTTTTGTTAAATCAAAAAGACATTGTAAAACAAGGTTTTGAAATCATTTAGCCAATTGATTTATTAATTATAAGCTTAAGCTGCTAAGATCACAATCAAAAGAGAGGTTAGCCATTAGTTTCATAAATCAATATTCATAAATAATGTGATATGAAAAAATTGGTCATATTGCTAATGATGATGTAAATGATGCAAAAATGAATAAAACACCAAACATATAAGTTCACACCATTCATAAATCCAAAATCCAACAATCCACAAAATCAAACAATCCAAAATATCCAAAATGTTGAAACAATATTCTTTTTGTTCAAAGTTTTAAAACTAAACACATAATCAAACATCCGGATCGGTAGGAGGAAAACGGGCTCGCATAGCGGCCATCTCGTGTGTGAGTTCATTGATACGAGCGTTGGTTGATTCATTGTTTGCACGCATCTCCCGAAGAATCTCTAATTGTTGAGCTCCCATTGTGGATAAATGAGACTCTATAGAGGAAAAGCGCGAATCCATTGTCGCATAACGGAAATCAAATGTCTCCATAAAGGATTGAAAATATGGAGGCATTTGAGTCGATTGTTGTGCGTGCTCCTCAGGTTGTTCAGGTTCTTCTTCAGCTTCATCGATATCCCTCATTAATTGTTCAAACTCGGGATCTTCGTCAGCTTCGGGTGGAGCTTGTGAAGAACTAGCTCCCGGAGTAGAAGATCGAACCCATGCACCGGTTCCTTATTTTTGACCCATCCCGCTCTTGTTAAAGAAAGAAGATTGATTTGTTTCTTAAGAGGAAATGAGGAATCTAGACCAACTCGGAGTTCGGCTTTAGAAAAGAGATTACTAAGGATACAACCGTAAACTAGTGAAGAACAGAGTTTCTTATTTGGCACTAAGTTAACGGTTTCAACGATCTCAGCAAAGATAATCTCGGAAAGGTTTATTTTTATATTGTTTTCAAAACAATGCAACCACCAAAGGTCTAAAGCTCTAAGAGTAGAATAACGACCCCCGGATGGTCGAAACCACCAAGTGATCATAAGATGAAGAAAACGCTCATGGAGATCTAAAACACTTGCACTATCATTCCGTTTATATCGTGAGCCTAAACTTGTTTTTCGTTTGATAAACCTTCATTGTCCAAGCCTAAGGCATTGGCTATGTAATCCGGATCAAGATGGAAATATTGACCTAGGAGGTAGGAACGCACTCCTATGGTTTTGGTTTTGTCACGATTTTTGATACAAACGGCATTACAGTAGAAGATACGAACAAGTTGATGATAGACAATGGGTTCAAGTTCGAAAAGTTTATCAAATTTCCATTCGTGCAAGATAGGGAGATATTTAAAGTTAATATCAACCATAGTTTGAAGAGATGGGATACGTTCTTCCCTAATCTTATACGAGTCAAAATATTGGTAAAACCAATAACGATAATCTTTAGGACCCGGTTGATTGAAACAAGAATTTTGGATAGTCAAGTTAGGATCAAGATTTGGAATAGGATTTTGAGGAATAGGAGGAGGATTTGGTTGACGACTAGAACGACTAGATGAAGACCTAGGACGTTTAGGATTTGACATGGTGAAGGAAATCGGAATAGATAGAATAACCTGCAATTTTAAAACAAATGTATGCAATTCAATTAATCCCAAAACTCAAATGAGTCCTCAATATTTCAAGATTCTCTAAATCAATCCTAATGGGCAAAGTTTTTGAAAAACTTTTTGAAAAATATGGTTTTGAGAAACAATATATGTATAGTTTTTCATAACAACAACATAATTTAATCAAAACACAATAATTTGAAAAATAACATTTTTTTATTTCGAAAATTTAAAAAAATTTTGAAAAATTCTTGTGTTTTTGATGAAATTAGTTGTAACATCTAGTTTCTAATCACTAAATAATCAATGCCCGATCACTATTTCAACCTAGAACTAATTGAAACTAATCCTATGTTCAAAAATAATGAAATAAAGAGTTTAGAAAAATTTACCTTGAAAGATGAAGATTGAGGGGATTTAGATGTTGTTTGCACGATTTTAATGATTCCAACAGTTTTAGAAGATGATATTTGAAGCGAATTCCGATTAATATCGATGATTTGAGGCAAGAAAGGAGATTTGAGTGTTTGAGGAGGGTGAGAAACGATTTGAGAAAATATAAGGGTTTTGGGAATTTTGGGGTGTTCTGCCCGATTTTAACAGAACCCCAGGGGGGTATCGATTCCCCTGTGGGGGGAATCGGTTCCCCTTCAAAGGGGGAATCGGTTCCCTCATGGGGGGATCGATTCCCTCTGCACAAAAATGCTAAAATCCGATTTTAAACATCCAAAATGCTAAATTAATCTTCTTTAGTGGTATTGGCAACCCATATATTGAAAAATAATTATGTTCAAACAATTAAATTAATCTTTAATCGATTTTTGAACATAAAATTAATTTTCACTAAGAATTATAAACTCCCCCTAACTAATAGCAAGAATGCAATCAAAAATTATTATTATAAGCATTTTTCAAGATTTATTAAAAATGCTAAAATTATTTTAAACACTAAGTGAAGATAGGTCAGTTAAACCTAATTCTCTCCTAAGTGTCCAAAATCTTTCCTTATCTAAGGGTTTTGTAAAGATATCCGCTAATTGGTGCAAAGTATCAACAAATTCTAGAACTACATCTTCCTTAGTGACATGGTCTCTAATGAAGTGATGTCTTATTTCAATGTGTTTAGTTCTAGAGTGTTGGATGGGAATTTTAGTGAGACAAATAGCACTAGTATTGTCACACTTGATAGGAATAGTACCTACTTCAATTCCATAATCAAAAAGTTGTTGTTTCATCCATAAAACTTGTGCACAACAACTACTAGCTGAAATGTATTCGGCTTCAGTGGTAGATAATGCAACACAATTTTGTTTCTTTGAAAACCAAGAAATCAGCATATTTCCAAGGAATTGGCAAGTACCGGAGGTGCTTTTCCTATCTAATTTGCATCCTCCATAATTCGCATCAGAAAAAGAATGCAAGCTAAAGCTAGAGTCTCTAGGATACCAAAGTCCTAATCTAGGAGTGTCCTTAAGGTATCTAAAGGTTCTCTTAACAGCTAGTAAATGTGATTCTTTAGGACATGATTGAAACCTAGCACACAAGCAAACACTAAACATAATATCCGGTCTACTTGCGGTTAGATAAAGCAAAGAGCCAATCATTGACCTATATAATTTAACATCTACACATTTACCTCCTTCATCCAAGTCAAGCTTTGTTGAAGAGCTCATTGGAGTGTTATGAGGTTTCCCATTTTCCAGTCCAAACTTCTTGAGCATATCTTTGACGTACTTAGCTTGATTAATGAAGATGCCATCTTTTCTTTGCTTGATTTGGAGTCCCAAGAAAAATGAGAGCTCCCCCATCATGCTCATCTCAAACTCACTTTGCATTAGCTTAGAAAATTCTTGACAAAGAACATCATTAGTAGAACCAAATATTATATCATCAACATAAATTTGAACTACTAATAAATCTTTACCTTTTCTCTTTAAAAACAATGTAGTGTCAACCTTTCCTTTTAAAAAACCTTTTTCAATTAAAAAATTTGACAATCTTTCATACCAAGCTCTAGGAGCTTGTTTTAAACCATAAAGAGCTTTTGTCAATTTTAAAACATGATCCGGAAAATTTGAATCTTCAAAACCTGGAAGTTGTTCCACGTACACTTCTTCTTTTATAAAACCATTTAAAAATGCACTTTTAACATCCATTTGATATAATTTAAATTCATTGAAACATGCAAATGCTAATAACATTCTAATTGCTTCCATCCTAGCTACGGGAGTGTATGTTTCATCATAGTCTATGCCTTCTTCTTGAGTATAGCCTTGAGCAACAAGTCTAGCCTTGTTCCTCACTATATTACCACTTTCATCAAGTTTATTTCTAAAAACCCATCTAGTACCTACAGTAGATTTATTACTAGGCCTTTCAACTAATGTCCATACTTTACTTCTCTCAAATTGATTTAATTCTTCTTGCATAGCCATAATCCAATGTTCATCATTTAATGCTTCTTTAATATTCTTAGGCTCTATGCATAAAATAAATGCAACATAATCACAAATATTTCTAAGAGAAGATCGAGTTGTTACCCCTTTGGATGGATCACCTATAATCTCACCACCCTTGACATAGTTGTACTCTCTTGGATAAGATACTTTCCTTTCTTCAATGGTTGGATTCTCAAGAGGATCATGAGTTTCCTCATTTTTCGTTTCTTCCTTTGATGATGGTTCTCCAACTTTATGTCTAGCGTCATTTGAATTTATAACACCTACATCATCATTCACACAAGAATCCTTCCTCGGAAGGGGATTATCATCGAAAACAACATGTATAGACTATTCTACAACTAAAGTTCTTTTATTAAATACTCGATAAGCTTTAGAATTTAAGGAATAACCCAGAAAAATTTCTTCATCACTTTTAGCATCAAATTTACCAAGATTTTCTTTACCGTTGTTTAAAACAAAACATTTACATCCAAAAGGATGAAAATAGCTAATGTTAGGCTTTTTATTTTTGAGAATTTCATATGGAGTTTTCTTTAAAATTGTCCTAATCATTACTCGATTTACAACATAACAAGCGGTATTTGTGGCTTCCGCCCAAAAAATATTTTGGCAAATTATTTTCACAAAGCATGGTTCTAGCCATTTCTTCTAAAGTTCGATTTTTCCTCTCAACAACTCCATTTTGTTGAGGGGTTCTAGGTGCTGAAAAATTGTGGCTAATACCATTAGAATTACAAAACTCAATAAATCCAAGATTTTCAAATTCAGTTCCATGATCACTTCTAACACTAGTGATAGAGTAACCTTTTTCATTTTGGATTATTTTTTGAAAATGTGATGAAATTTTCTAATGCTTCATCTTTAGTACTTAAGAATAGAACCCAAGTGTATCTAGAATAGTCATCTACCAAGACAAATGCATATTGTTTTCCTCCCAAGCTAGTAGTTCTAGTTGGCCCAAAAAGATCTAAATGGATCAATTGTAATACTCTACTAGTTGATACATCATTAATAGATTTAAAAGAAACTCGTTTTTGTTTTCCTTTAGCACAAGCATCACAGATTTTATCATTATCAAATTTAAGCTTAGGCAACCCTCTTACTAAGTCTCCTTGAATTAACCGTTGCAAAACACTCATACTAGCATGACATAGTCTCCTATGCCATAACCAACTATCATGCTCATCCTTAGCAACTAGGCATAAATTAGTCATATCAATAGAATCTAAATGCACCATGTAAATGTTTCCTATTCTATGACCAACAAGCATAATCCGATTAGATGCAATGTCAATGACTTTACAACCATTAATTTCAAATAAGACATTGAATCATTTATCGCATAATTGACTAATACTCAATAGATTATGCTTTAATCCATTCACATATAAAACATTTTTAATTTGTATGGAAGAGGTATTACCTATTGTACCAATACCTTCAATGTGACCTTTTGAATTATCACCAAAAGTCACTTCTCCTCCATTTTTGACGTTAAGCTCTATGAACCGGCTTTTGTCTCCGGTCATGTGTCTTGAGCATCCACTATCAAGGAACCATGAATTTGAATTTGTTTCCCGTGCCTTGTAGCAATGCTCCTTTCCCTACAAACATAGATTAATTTTTGATTTTTGGTACCCAAATTCTTTTGGGTCCATATTCATTAGTTTCCAAAATCCTAGTTCCCTTAGGTATCCATTTGTGTAGGATATCTTTATCTTTAGTAGTAATGAGTCCTTTAGGAACCCATATACTTCTAAAGATTTTACCATTTAAGGTTCGTTGAGGATTTCTATGATTGTAGTTTCTAAAATCTTTTCTAACAAAGTTGGATTTTGAATTTTCTCCCTTTTCAAAACGTTTTGTTCCAACTTTATCAAAAGAAGTTTTAAGATCATCAATTTTCTTTTGATGATCATCATTGACCTTTGAAAGTAAATTTTGCAAATCTAAATTTTTCTTTTCAAACTCTTCTAGTTTGATTTGCAAATCTTTGATTTTACTTTCAAGATCATTGTTGGTTTTGGATATGAGTTTATTTTCATTTTTCAACTTTGAAACATCATTTTTATATTTAAAAATAATTTCTCATAATCCGAAGCCAACCCATTATATTCCTCTAATAGCTCATCATAAGATAAATCATCAAAATCAGATGAGTTAGAGGTTACCTTAGAATCTTCCCCAAATGCCATCAAGCACAAGTTTGCTACTTCTTGTTCCTCTTCATCGGAACCTTCTTCATCGCTCCATGTAGCCACATGAGCCTTGTGCTTATTCTTTGATTGACCCTTCTTCTTCAATTGTGGGCAATCATATTTGACATGCCCTGGCTTTTTGCATTCATAGCAAATGATCGGGTCCTTCTCTTTTGGTTCATCTTTGAGGCCTTCATTTCGTTTGAATTTTCTTCCTCGGTAAGGTCTCATCATTTTTCTGAACCGTTTGGCAAACAATGCCATTTCCTCGTCATCATCATCATCATTAGAATCACTCTCATCTTTTGTGGATTTGAGAGCAACTCCAATGTTTTTCTTCTTCTCCTTCTCCTTTGGTGTCTCTTTAACTTTATCAAGGTCCACCTCATCTTCAAGCATCATCTCATGAGTGAGGAGTGAACCGATAAGTTCTTCAAGAGTTAAGGACGATAGGTCCTTAGACTCGATGATTGCCGTCTTCTTTGATTGCCATGATTTTGGGAGGGAGTAAACTAACTTCCTCACAAGCTTTTCATTTGAGATGATCTCTCCATATGATTTGAGACCATTGACAATCGTTGAAAATCTATCCGTCATAGCTTTGATGTCTTCATTTGGTTTCATCCTGAAATTTTCATAGCTATGCGTTAGAATACTAATTTTTGATTTCTTTACCTCATCGGTACCTTCATATGTGACTTGAAGCTTGTCCCATATTTCTTTGGCGGTTGTACACGATGAAACTCTTCCGTATTCATCTGGTCCAAGAGCACAAAAGATAATATGGATGGCTTTGGAGTTGAGCTGGAACATTTTTGTATCTCCTTCACTCCACAACCTTGGATGAGTGATAGGCTTAATGTATCCTTCTTCTACGGCATTCCATGCTCCCATGTCACTTGCTTGAATGAAGTACATCATTCTATTCTTCCAATAGGCGTAGTTAGCTCCATTGAAGAAAAGAGGCTTGTTGACGGGCATCGAATCGAGATCGGAGTCGTAATTTGAAGTGGAGGCCATTGATGACTTGGTAATCGATGTAACTCTTCCCGGATCGACTCAAGAGGCGATTAAACCTTCAAATGAGTTAGGCTCTGATACCAATTGTTGAGTTAATCGAATGACGAAATTGGCCAAGAGGGGGGTGAATTGGCAATAAAAAATTTTGTGGAAGCTTTTGCAGAAAATTGAAAGTAATTGCACAGCGATTTACAGTGGTTCGACTTTCTCAAACAAAGTCTACGTTCACTACCTTAGCTATCCACACTAAGGATTTTCCAACAAATTCACTAATTTGTTATTTCTTTTGAGGCCAAAGAGATAACCTTACAATTCCCTCAAGAGTATACCCCAACTCTTGAGAACACTCTTTTCTCAAAGAGAAGATTACAAATTTGCAAACTTACAAGAAAACCTCACAAGGTAAGATGTTTGTACAATTTTAGAACAAAGAAAAGAACACTCAAAGATGAATACAATTGAGCACAAAAAGTGTTCTTGAAAGCAAAATGAATATTGAATGAAAATAGGCTTGAAATGCTCAAACTTGAGGTTTGATGCTTTCTCTTTGATTCTCTCTTGATTCTAGTTGCTTGATGTTTCTTGTTTTTGATCAATGGCTTCTAAGCTTGCTTAAATACACCTTGGATCACTTCTGAACGTTGGGGATGATTAGAGAAGATATTATAGCCGTTTTAGTGTGAAAACATTTAATAAACAGCTTGGAGTGTGGGGGAATCGGTTCCCCTTGAAGGGAATCGGTTCTAATGTAAAATTTAAATATTTCGACCGTTGTACAAGGGGGGAATCGGTACCCCCTTGGGGGGGATCGGTTCCCTCCGAGCATACTGGAATTCTCGGAACAAAACTGTTTAGGGGGAATCGGTTCCTCCTATGGGGGGAATCGGTTCCCTCCGAGCATTCTGGAAATCTCGGGGCCAAAACCATTTAGGGGGGAATCGGTTCCTCCTATGGGGGGAATCGGTTCCCTCTGAGCAATCTGTAATTTTTGGCTTTGAATTGGTTCGAAATACTTTGTAAGATTATTTTGAAATTGTTTTATGATTAAAACTTAATTTTACACTTAAGTAATGATTAAAAATGATTTTTGAAATATTTGGAGTAATGTTTTGATATTCGAATAGTTATATCAAATATACTTAGAAAATCATTTGAAAATCTTAAAATCCATTTAACTTAATTTGTTATATCGAAATATTAAAATGTTTCAACAATCTGGCTCCTTAACAGGTCATCTAGTCATTATCCTTTCAGTTTCAAAACCAGTATTCATAGTCCCATCCAAAATGGGATCCACTAGTGGCTTCTCTCCATGGATCACTACATTTATCATATCCATTAACTTGGTCATCTGTTCTATGGATTCATCATGAAATCTTCTTGTTTGATCAATCATCTCTCGTTGGGTTTTCAGGAGTTGCTCTTGAATTTTCTCGATCTTACTAACACGCGCTAGTATCTCATTCATCGCTGTCGATCTTCAGACACGCTTCAGGTAATCTTCAATTTGCTTTCAAAGCTTGTTTGTTCCTTTTACGTGAGACATCTCTTGTTAGTTAATGTGGATGAAATGAAAAATCGGAAAAGAAAATAAAAATAATACAGAATATGCAAGAATGCATAATGCATGAAATGTTTGAGGCATTGATCCAAAAAATGTGCCTGTTATTATAAATAGTCCTTATTAGGGACAAAAGTATTACATCTTTAAGAGAAAAAAACATTTTGACGTATAGATCCTGAACAGCTTCGGACTGGTTGATTCATCTACAACCTTTTTCTATCACTGGTCGAATGCCTTGTCGAACTGTTCCAGCTCCTCAGGATAAGTTGTGCAAGTGGTGAGCTGCTTGCCCCAAAAAGTCTCAAATGACTACATCACCGGGTTTCAACCTCTGCTAAGCATGTTCCTTAATGGAAATGCCATTAGAGCCCTTCACCGTGAAGTTCGTTTGCTTGTTTCTTGTCTAGGGTTTCACCATCTTGTTCTCATAGTCATCGAAATGACTCTCCAGGTCGGTAACCTTTTTCTTGTCTTGCCCTTGCAACTTTTGCCATCTCGTTTTGGAAAAATTGACTTTTGATGTGCTTGGTGTAAACCCGGTCCATTCCGAGTCTTTTTTGACCATAACTAGACTTTTGAGCTTTTTATCTCTTGTATTATAACTCATTTGTCAATTAATGCAGATTATTTACGTTTAACGAGCACGTTTTCGGTGGATCATCGCCTATTTTTAATGATGCAAATGATAGAAAAAAAGTTAGTAAAAATAATAAAAGAAATATAAATGATGAAATAAAGGAAGAAAAGTAGAAAGACAAACAAATAACATGGTTAGGGTAAAAATATCCTAAGGTTTGAAATATGGTTTCGGGGTAGGCTCTAATTCTCCATTGTCTCCCGGTTTAGGTTCTAAAAAATAGTACCCGAGTTCTCCTTACTGGTGCCCCATTGGGCTTGCCAGACCCTTAATCCTGAACCCATTACAGGCTCGTGTGGACTAAGTTAAACTCGAGAGGAAACATTCCCTTATGCCCGCAGGGTGAATAAATTCACATGAAGACATAAGGTATATGAATCCCAAAGGCTACTTGCTAGGCCTGCACGGTGAATAAATTCACACGAAGGCGTCGCTTTCACCCCCACTTAAAACGAGTTTGGAGCTCGGGTTTAGAGCCTTAGATGAAAAGTCTTTAAAGGCTGAAATCACTAGAAAACGATTAGTACAACTATTTACTCGAAAATATAATCAAAAGCAAGCAATAAGGATCGAAATGTTACCTTAAAATTTAAACTTACCATTTTCGTTAAAAAGACAACTGAAAATTATCTTAGCTTGACTCACTTACCTGTCCCCAGCGGAGTCGCCAAGCTGTCAGAACCGTCTTTCGGTTGGGCTCGGAATTGAGCTTCGACTTGAATTGATTGGGTTAGGAGTCGCCACCGATCATTTATTTTAAAGAAAATGGGTTGATCAGATACCTTATTTCTTACATGATCTACGTCTTACCAAAGATGTGTCAAATTCGGGAGTCGGTTACAATCAAGGAAGGGTTAGCACCCTTGAACTACCCTTTCGGTACTACGTAATTTCCAGTTGTCTCTAATTAAGAAAATTACAACTTAAATTAAAAGGTAAAATAACAATCCAAAATTACTTACCTTCGATCGATTTGAAAGTGTACCCTTAAAAAGTCAAGAAACGCGTTAGAGGAAAAAAGAAATGAAAGTAAATAAAAGAAAATAGAAGCAAAAAATAAAAAAAATGAGATAAAAAATAAAAAAGTAATAAAATGAATGAAAAAAATAAAAGAAATATAAGTAAAAATAAACAAAGAAAATAAATAAAATACAGAACATAATGATAATATAATAAATAAACAAACAAAAATAAAATACAAATAAAAATAAAGAAAATAAAGAAAAAGTATAAAGGAGACAGAAAATAAGTATAGATAAAGAAGAAAAATATAAAACTACAGAAAAAAAGAAAATAAATAAATAAAAAATAATGATGAAAAACTAAAAACTAAAATAAAAACATATAATTATTAAGTAAAAATAATAATAATGATAATAAATAGTAAAACAAAAAAGACAATCACACCGAAAAGGAAAAAAAAAAGAAAGTCAAGATTTGGTGAAGTATAAATGACGGGAAGAAAAAAATGATGAGGGGTGGGGTCCTAGCTAATAAATTAGTGTGATGTATACTTATAATATAGTAAAAATAAATAAACATAAACATTATGATAAAATATATATAATAACTATAATAATGGAAAAAAATGAAAAATAATTTAATAAAGTAAAACCTTAATAATAAAGTATAATATAAATAAATGGAAACCAAAAATAAAGAAGTATAGAAAATAAATATAAAAATATAATTAAATATATATATATATGTTAATAGTAAAAAAAGAAAAAAAAGAATATACATATAATGATAATAATAGTAACAAAAGAGAAAAATAAAAATATATTTATATACATTAATAGTAAAATAATAATAATTATAATAATAATAATAATAGTTAGAATATATATATATATATATATAATAACTTATAAACAAGGTGTAAAAAAATAATAAGTGTTAAAATAAAATAATAATAATAATAATAAAATAAAAAGGATTAAATCGAAAGAATATAAAATTAGGGGCTAAATTTAATAGGAAATTGGACTTTTGAATTGATTTAAGGGTCTGAAATGCACAGTTCAAAAGCCAGGGGGACCGAAGTGGATATTTCCCCACTTTTATTTGAAAACACGCGGGTCTGAGGGTTAAGGCGGGTCGGGTCACGGTCCAAATGGGTCAGCTATAAAGGCCACATTTTTTCACTAAACTCTCATTTCTCTCATTTTCAGAACAAAGGCCCCCTGTTTCGATTCTCTCATATGTTCATCAATAAGATGAACACCATCGTGGGTTGCAACAAACCCAGAAAACCGACCACCGTAACCACCTCGTCGGCCGCCGTTCATCGGCGGAAAACCTAAAAAAAATTCGATTTTTTAAAAGCTCTTTTCACCCACAATCTAAAAATCCAAACATTTTTTCAAAACTAGCCTCGTGAGGGTGTAGATCTAGAAAAGAAGATCCGAACACCACCCTTTCCGGTCATCAGTGCAACCCATTTTTGGGCTATTCGGGGTCAAAAGAAAAACGAGAATCGAAAAAGCATGCAACAATAGCAACCAAACAATGGTAAAAGGCAATACCTTTCTCTTTATTTCTCTTTCGAAAGCTTTACAAAGACTCGTATTTCCTTGTCTATTTCGTGGTATTTTTTGTGCTTGATCTCGTGTAATATTCGTGTAAACTCTCTGTGTACTTGTTTTTTCTTCCCCCTTTTGTGTGTTGTTACATCCACTATTTATAATAATGAAAAAAAAACTAATTTTAACCTACAAGAATCCTAATAGGACTGAACTTGTTGTTGCTTGTTGATTTTATGGGTTGTTACCGAGGAAATCGGCCGGTTGCGTGGAGCGACACATGCGGCGTGAGACTCGACGTGGAGGAGTCTTCGGGGGCTTTCTACGGCCCTGGTGAGGCTTGGAGAGATTAGGGTTTCCAAACATACCCTAACTTACAACGGGTCGTGTATGTTGGTCTTGGGTTACCTGCGTGCGGGCTTGCTGTACTGGGCCACTTGAGTTGTAAATGGGTTGGGTGTATTTCTATTTATGACGGGCCTGTATACAAACATAAAAGGATAAAATATAAGTATTTATATTATATAATATAGTTAGTAAATATTTTATAATATAACGACATTATTTAAAATGGATGAAATTTGATGTCTTCAGATAGTATATGTGTTCGACATTGTGGTTTGAGTGCTGTTGGGATTTTTAGTTTTCAATGTGAAGAATGGGTTAAAAATATGCCAATGAGGCCTTGGTTCATATGTGTGGGTTCTCGTCCCGCCGCATTGTGTGCCTTATTGTTCGATTATTCTGGCTCGGGTCATGGATTATAATTGTGCATGGACGTGTATCCACCTCAAAAGGGAAAAAAAGGTTGCAAATATGGCTTCTTGGGTAAAATATCTAATGTCATGTGTAAACTTCCCGTTTGTAATGATGTTACCTAGTTCATCAATATTAAAGGTCAATTTCTGATTCAGTTGAAAGAAGTAGAGGGTGATTTTGACTCCTATCTTTACAAAGTTCTAATCGAATGCACCGCTTATGTTACTCTTTTTAACATGCTTGGGCAAATAGCCTTGTATCCATTGTTTTTAATTCTTACAATGTCTTATATGACATTGTAATTATAATTCCCTATCATTGAAGTTTGTTATTGCATGTATAATTTTAGAACTTTATTTCTTCGTCAGCAGGAAGCGGCTTGATTCATCTCTTCAAGATTTGGAAGAGAAACAACACAACAAGCGAGAAGTAGTGGGTGTTCTTCCTTTTTACGTGCCCTAATCGTGCTCTTTGGTGCTATATAAGTTGTTTCCGACATTCTATATGATGTTAAGCAACAATAGTGCTGAATGTTTCCGGCATTGCAAGTTAATGCTGAAGAATTCGGTGAGGTGGCAAGAGGAAGATGATAGCCACTTAGTCTGTATTGGAAACATAACAAAAGGCGACTTTTTGTCAGGCATGGATGAGGAACAGAGAAACATAGGGGAGGAAATAATATTGGGTCAAAGGGTTAATGCTCTTGGTTCTGGGGAAATTCAAAAGCAATGCGCACTGGTGGAGGTACACGAGGGGGAGGTGGCACAAGACGACAACAAGATACTAATTCAGGCGGTGGGAGCAAAAGATGGAAGAAATGATATTTTAAAGGAATTTCCTCTATGGGAAGGGAGCTTAGGATCAAAGGCGGTGGAAGATACGGATTTTATGGGGAAATTCAAAAGCAATGCGCACTGGTGGAGGTACACGAGGGGGAGGTGGCACAAGACGACAACAAGATACTAATTCAGGCGGTGGGAGCAAAAGATGGAAGAAATGATATTTTAAAGGAATTTCCTCTATGGGAAGGGAGCTTAGGATCAAAGGCGGTGGAAGATACGGATTTTATGGGCCTTACAAACAGCTTACCTAAAAACGGATCCAATGGTTTAGAGAACCAATTGGAAGGGAGCTTGGTAGAACCGAATGAAAGCAAGCCCATTTTGGGGCGAGAGGGGAAAGAACGGGATCAGGGGCTCTGTATACTTACAAAGTCGAATGATGATTTATTAATGTCCAGTCTAGATCGTTAGAGTTAATGAGGGGAACAAAAAGAAATATAGTTCCCTTCAAAAAAATTCAAGAAAAATACGGTGTTACTCAGAGAAAAAAAAGAAATTGTCGCGTGAAGAAAAACCATAAGAAGGTGCAAATAGAGGAAGAATTGACTGAACTTGAAAGAAGGTCCCTGTCTGATTCAGATCTTCAAGAACGATGGCAGAGACAAAGGCTGGAAGCGAAGAAAACGTTACATATTGGCGGAGAGCTGGGTATTCAGTTTATAGGTTCAGAGGAGGTTTTAATTAGGGAAATTTTAGCTGCGGATGATCTTGATGGAGAGTCCCAATCCATTGAGTTCTAGTTGTAATCAGAGGGGAGGAGCCCAGATGCGGATTTTGTCTTGGAATACTAGAGGTGGTGGCATATTCCAGGATTCAACTTGCAGACAGTAGATGAAGTTTTTGAGTTTCTGTTATAAGTTTAGATGGTCAGAATCTATAGCTTTGGTTTGGTTTGTTAGCTTTGCAGCGGCGTTATGGAGTCTATGGTTGGCCAGGAACGATCTTGTTTTCAGGAGCAAAGGCGTTAAAATGAAAGACCTGCTTGTTTTTGTGAAGATGAGAGCCTATGCTTGGTGAAAGGCGTTGAAGGTATTCAGTGCTTTAGATGAGAATTTCTGGTGGGACTGGCCTAGGGAGTCAGCTGACTCAATAGCACATCAATGTCCCAAGTCCGCCTGGCAGCCACCTGCTTCGGGTCAATTGAAGTTTAATGTGGATGGTTCAGCAACGAATAAGATGGCAGGTTGTGGGGGAGTATTGAGGACATCAGACGGATATGTTGTTGCAATGTTCTTTGGGCCGGGTACAGAGGTAAATTCTGATTATGCGGAGCTCCTTGCAATTAAAATTGCATTAGACGTGTACATTGATTCCTGCTGGTGTTGTAAGGCTGCATTGATTGTTGAATCTGATTCTAAAGTGCTGAATTGAATTCAAAATGCCTATTCTCGACCATGGAGGTGGGGAGTAATTTTTCAGGAAATTGATGTTAATGCACTAAAGATAAGCGAGATTAGGTTTGTGTTCTCACCTAGGACTACCAATAATATGGCAGATTACTTGGCAAAGATGGGATCGACGAGAAAAGTCTTGTTCAAGGCAAGCTGGTGATATGATAGCAAGGAACTTATCTTAGCAGTGTTATTTGCTTACTTGGTTCGGGTGTTTTTTTATTGGTACGGAGGTTATTAGAGATGTACTCCTTATAGATGGTTCTATGATGGTCTATTGTGGAGTCTGCTTTCTTTCTTTTGTTAGGGAGGGGTTGGTATCGGTATAAGGGTGAGCATGCTCTAGCATTTGGTGAATTGTTGTCGATTCTGTGGGTACCTGAGCGATCACTAGTTGTCCCTTGGCCGGTTAAGCTAAGCTGGCGCGATTTGCACCATATTTTAGTGGTTCGAATTATCTTGACTCCCAGGTCCTTAGAGCTTTTCATATTGTTCGTAATGATTAGATATTAGCCACAAATTAGGCTTGATCTTTGTTCGGATATGTTGTGTTTTTATCGATTGGGTTTGTTGTGGAGGGGCCAGTGCCGCTTTGATGTTTTCGTTTTGTTAACGTATGTGGTCTTGTACTGCATACCTTGTTAAGAGTACTCTTTTCCTCCATCTAAATTTAGGGAGGTTTTTAACGAGACTCTTAATTAGGTTTGTTTTATTAATAAAATTTATATTGCCGAGAAAAAAAAATGCTCTCATTTCTCATTAAACAATCGAATAACTTTTAGATAATCATTAGGAATATTGCTCTATTTATGACACACAAATCGGTTTTTAAAATCGAACTAAGTTAGAAAAGATTGGAGTCGTCATCGACTTTAGGCCGAATACCCAGAAAACGTCTTAAAAACAAATTTTAGAAAAATCATTTAAAGATGAAAACTGGTATACGTTTAATCAGAGATTCATTTTTAAGGATTCGGGAATCGGTTACGCGTGAAGAAGGGTAAGCACTCCCACAACGTCCAAGATTGGTACCTCTCTATTATATGTTGTCGGAAAAAATGAAATTTTACAAATTTGAACTCTAAATTTAAATTACGATCCTTTTCATTTTTAGACTGAGTGAATTCATTTTAAAATATTTGACTCGATGAAAGATTTAATTCACTCTATTTTATTTAAAAAGGATGTCCTCTTACTACGTGAATTAATTAAAATTGAAATTCAGTCATGTTTGACTTAATTTTGTTAACCCACGATGCGAGATAATATTGACTTTAATCGTTTTAGAAAACAAGAAATCTTATACATGACCCATGAATACAATAATATATGACATATACAAGGTGGATGAAATAAAACATTAACAAAATAAAATAATAAAACTAAACAAGGATGAACAAATTATTATACAATAACAAATAAACAGAAACCTAAAATAAGTGAAAAGGAAACATTTATACTTGATAAGGTAATTATGTAAAATAACACATATAATATATCTACCAATTATTAAAAAAATTAAAATGAATAGAAATATATAAATAATAACATTAAAAACATTTTAATTGAATAGCCCTCGAAAGGGCACCCCAAGTGTTTGGGGGTCTTCCATAGATTAGTCGAATAATTAACAAACTTTAAAGCTATTAAAGCATTAAACAAACATTTATATTTAAAAATACATAAATAATAAAATAAATGTTATCTTTAATAATATATATATGATGATCATCATAAAAACCAAATTTGGTGGTATACAAGTGCATGTGTAGATAAAAAGGCATCATTAACAAAAATATAATTTTATGTAAGATTATATATTATATATTTACATAGAGATATGAGATAAATATGTATATAATAATAATAGTATAAAAATGAACAAATAACATATACAATGGCCAACTAGGTGATTATACATTTTAGTTTCGGGCTAATTTGAAAGAAATTAAAGTTACAAGGTCTAAACATGCAAATAGTTGATAAAATTATAAAAGGGGACTAAAATGTGACATGCATAAAACTTGGAGGCTAGGAAAGTAAATAACCCCTAACAAATCATATTAATTGGATCAGTGACGGAAATATAAGCATGACAACATCAAAGGACTAAAAAAACATAACCCATATGTTTCATGACCAAAACAATAAATTACGAACGAAAAAGGACTGAAAGAGTAGTTACCCCAAAAATCCAAAATGCATGATTCCTAGAGGGCAAAACGACTATTTAAAACGAGTATAAATGTCCCATTTTAGCCCTTCTTTTACATTCTTCTCTCATTCTTTTTTTAGAGAGAGAAGCTCTATATTCTCTTTAAATTGTGGTCGTCTTCCGGTTGTCTCGATCACTGCCGGCCGCAGCGCCACTGTTGTCTCTGGTGGTCACGGATCTGAGATTTGTTTTCACACAAAACGGCCTCCAACGCCATGAAATAAGCCGTAAAATTTTCAGATTCAACCTCGTCGATCTGTCTTCTCTACTGTTGGATCAGGCCGAGGTTGGAGTATGTGACTCCTCGGGGCACGATGAACCTCCTCATTGTTCCTCTTTTTCTGTTTTTTTTTCGTGACCCCCTTTTTTCGAATGTCCACTTGTTATATAAAATGGTGACTTGGTCTGATGGATTTGATAGGGTTGCTAGCAGGGTGGGTGAGGATTGTAGGAGGGTTCGGTTGGTAGTTTGGTTGGGTAGGTTTGATTTGTTAGATTTGATTTTAATTTTTTTTATGATTGATTGATTTCTTTTTCTTTTATTTTTTGGTAAAACAGGAGGTTCAGTCAAGTTGAGGTGACTGGCGGCGTGGCTTCTCGACTCTGTGACAACGTTGGCAGGAAAGGGGCTTAAGGTTAGGGTTAGCTAGGTTAAGTTTTAGATTGGACATGTAATTTAGTTTGGACACGGGGATGTGATCCTGCCGACCACCAAGTTCAAACAAAAATGCTCACAACTTTGAAGTTCTTCCAAGATGATTCTAAGGGTGTTCTTCCTTATTTTATTACTTATTTACTCATTTATTCTTTATATTTGTTATAAGCATGCTTTGACATTCTAAACTATGCTTGAATATTCATATATTGTCCTATGTTTGCACCCTATATGATATTCATGCATGTCTCATCTTTAATTAGCTTATTTCATGCATATGTTACACATTCCTTACTTATGTTATTATATCAATTGCATTATTATATTGGCCATGGAATCATGTGTTACATTATAATGTTACTTATTACTTATTCATTACCTTGAGCATTGTAACTTATATACATTTTGTATTTAGTGCAAGGTACATTCAAGGCAATCCACTGTCAGTCAGATTGATCGCCACTTTTGAACATGTTACAAGCATCTTTGGGTGATGAAGTCTTCTTAACATTTAATCCCCTATATCTTAGCTTTCCAACGCACTTTGAACCGTATCAATCCGATATTGGGAGCTCAAGATATGCCCAGATTACTGAAGACAGTGCAGGCTGGAAATAAATACGGGATTTGCAACCATTCATCTCCTTCAAAGGATTTATGCATGAGAGGCATTAATGGAGACATGCATGGACGAGAAAATAATATTAAAATGAATCAGAACATTTTTGAGAAGGTGCAAGGTTTCATTCAAAGGCTTTTAAGTTCATCCATTCATACATATTCATGCAAGAAGCCAAATAGTCATGTTCACACAAAGGGGGGAAGAATTTCAGCCAAGATACACTCATGAACATTCATCCATAGAAGACAAATCAACATGTTCACACATGGGAGGAAGGATTCAGCCATGAAGATACATTAATGAAGATTTATTCATTTAATTCATCATACATTCACCATTGACCGTACATTGTATTTCCCTAAGGGATGAACATTCATCAATGAATGTTCAATCATTAACTTCTATGTGCATCCTAGACATACTTAGGCCTATAAATAGTTAGCTTTCATTTTGTAATGAAGCAACTTTGTTTAATCAAAACTTGTGAGATTTTCTCTCTTTCTCGTTCTTTAAGAACTATATCAACTTATCAAGTGCTCTTGTGCTTGTGGCGTCGCCTATCTTCTATCCACTCTGCTACTTTTGGTTCTTTTGGTTTAATATACCTAAAAGGGTCAAAGTCCTTAAACACCATCCCTCAAGTTTCTATAAGGTCTAGGGTTAAGCTTTAATATAGCTTAGTTTGATTCCTTTGTTTCTTGAGACACTATCTTCATTCTTCACTACCATTTTCATACTTCTTTCTTCCATCACCATAACATTGTTCCATATACAAATACTTCTTTAAATCCTTTCAAACATATCATCATCTTCATCTATTCTGTTGTCATTTCTATCTTACCATCTTACTCATTCATATTTAACCGTTTTCTTTAAAGCCTTCTTATTTCAGGAACACTTGTTGTCTTCCTATCACCAAGTGGAGTAGGGCGTGCTTGTATCACACGGGTTATTGGGTTGTTTGTAAATGAGGTTTGTATTGTGCTTGGGGTATTTGGCCGGTTCTAGTTTTGGATTTGTAATAATAATAATAATAATATATAACACAAAAAAATGGTGATTACAACAATTGACTCTGATCATTTGTTTTGCATCCTCTAGATATTAAAGGTGCAGCAGAGGATTCAATCTCATCAAGCTGGAAAAGCCAAGACTTAGCTCCTCTTCATATATTTCTCCGAATGACCGGTATCATTCGAGTCGAATATCATTTAATGCTGCATTCTGCAGTTGTACATCATAATCGGAGCTTTAATCCGGTGTTCTCGATCCATGGCGTTGTAAAAGCTACAGTCTGTGCTAGCCTCTTTAACCATGATAGTTAACGATACGACATGGTAAGTTTTTCGAAGCACTCTCAGCTTTTTCTTTTCTACTGCCCTTTTTCGGTGAGACTGATGATTGATTGCTACTTAAATACTGGAGTTTGATTGCTTTTGAAGTCTTTTATGATTCATGTCATTGCATATGAGAATGGTTTGGTTAATAATGTTCCTTCTTTCTTTTCCAGCACCAAATTTTGTGATATGGTTAATAGTACTAAGAACCTAAAAATAATCCAGCAGGAACTTATGGGCCTTATGAAGTAAGAAACCCATTTTCTTTCTTTTCCAGTACCAAATTTTGTGATATGGTTAATAGTACTAAGGATCTAAAAATAATCCAGCAGGAACTTATGGACCTTTTGAAGTAAGAAACCCATTTTTAGTACAAAATATTAAGCCTTATTAACTTGAAAGCCCGAGATGTGTGTTTTTCTTAAATCATCCTCTATGTCCCATTGCCAAAAATAGAGTCTAGAAAATAATGTTTTTTTTTATTAAGCTGTGATTAAAACTCAATTGAACTTAGAAAATAAAATGGTTTTTAAGGGTAAATTATGCGTTTAATAACTAAACTATCAGTTTTGACTCGTTTTAGTATCTAAACTTTCAATTTTTTTAAAATATATTTAACTTTTATTTCTTGTTTCATTTTAGTATCTCGCTGTTAAAAACTTAAAGGGTGATTGGTGTGTGGCTCCTTTTAATAGGTAAATTGCATCATTCATCCCTCAACTATTTTTTTACTCCTATTTGGGTTACTAAAGTTTAATTTTTTAATTTAATTACTTAAATTTCAAATTACTCATAATTTAATCACTCTAAATTTAATTTTTTTTATTTTAATTTTAATTATATATTAAAAAATAATAAAACTGTCATGTCATAAAAAACATTAATAAAATAAATTAGAGTGATTAAAATAGAAATAATTTGAAAGTTGAGTAGTTAGATTGAAATTTTTTAACCTTTAGTACCAAAATAAGAGTGAGAAGATAGTTGAATGATGTAATTTACCTATAAAAAAATGCAGCGTCGTTAAGTTTTTAACGACAAGGCGAGGTACTAAAATGAAATAAAAACTAAACGTTAGATATGATTTTGAAAAAAATTAAAAGTTTAGATACTCAGCGCATAACTTACCCCTTTTTTTAATTTTGAGTCACTTGAATCCATTTAAATTTTTTGTTCAGATGTTGAGCTTTAATCAAGTTTCAAATTTGAATGTTCAAATGAAAAAAAACTTCAAAAATTAAAACTGTCATTTTTGGTCTTTCAACTTTAGTTGAATAGTTTGATTGTTTTGTAATTCAGTCTCTTATGTCTTCAATTTCTATTACAATTTAGGTCTATTTCAATCAAATTGAATCATGTGCTCTTCAACAATGTATAACTTTAATTTATTTAGACGAACTGTAGCTTTCTGTGTGATGTGGCTATCTGCTTGGTGAAGGCAACAAACGGATTCGGCCCTCCATCGGGTCCATTGAACCGTCAATCCCATGATGTTAACATCAAATGTTTTGGAACGCATTATTTTTTATGCACCCCACATGTTTGATAAATTGTCACACTGAAGTTTCGTAAGATTTGGAATCCTATATGGGCGTAAACGTTTAAAGGCATACGGGTGGAAATCGGGTGGGAAAAAACCGAAAACCATGGTGATCCGAACTGACGGGATGGAGAATAACCGAAATTTTCACCCAAGAGAATGGGGATAAGGGGAGTTTTATTCCCGAAGTTCAAATGTGGATGAGGATAAGGATTGCTATATCCGAATTGTGAGGATAACCGAATCATACTCGTGTGAATAACCATGAGATTCCCGAAAAATAACCGTAAGAATCCTCGATATTTTACAAAAATAACCGTGGGAATCCCCAAAAATATATATGAGATTACGTGTTATCACTGTTATATCTCAAAGGAATTAAAATTGAAGTTTAGATCTTTTCTCATTTAATATATATTGATTTGTTGAGATCGAAATGGTTAAGATTGTACATATACATTAGGTGTTAGATGAATATTGACGTTTGAAACTTTCATATTATAGATAGAGACCAATTTAAGATAATATAATATATTTTATATGTTTTAAGTGTTGCGTTAATTTCAAAAATGTTTAGTTTATTTGTTGGGATGGAGATTAACCGAAACTCACATAGATCCGTAAGTGATGGGTATGTGGAGAAAAAATCTCCGAAACATATAATGAAGATTTCTCAAAATCGTACCCGCAAGTGTTGTAGACAGAATAAATAATGCAAAACTCTCCCCGTCCCGCCAAGTTGTCACCCCTATAAAGGCAGGTAAAAAGTTCGAAAGATACCGAATTCTATCTGGTCTCCAATCGTACATGTGGCACTCTACACGAATGAAAATGATTCACTTGGACATACACAGCAGCCACAAAAATCAAACAGAATAATGAAAATGAAAAGTAATCCACCATAGACAGCATTAGGTAAAACAAGCTTTCAGGGCTTAACATTAAGCGCATTGGTTCCAAGCAATTGAGGTTCAGGAATTCTATCTGGTCTCCAATCGTACATGTGGCACTCTACACGAATGAAAATGATTCACTTGGACATACACAGCAGCCACAAAAATCAAACAGAATAATGAAAATGAAAAGTAATCCACCATAGACAGCATTAGGTAAACAAGCTTTCAGGGCTTAACATTAAGCGCATTGGTTCCAAGCAATTGAGGTTCAGCCATGGATGGATATGATATTAGCCTAAGAGTCCTTTGACATCAGCCTCCTCCATTGTTGGGGCTAACAAGCACTTATATCACAAGTGATCCTTGATATTTTTATGACCCAGTTTCTTATTCTATATGGCAATTGATGCACATCACAAATCACCTTTATAATTTTTCAAGGGAATTGCTGCCACTCAAGTTTAATTGAAGGGACACCATCATGCCCCATTCACCCACAATAGAAATTTTCATTAACTCTTCATTTTAGAACCTTGGTATTTAAACTTTAATATTCTATTTCATTTCTCAAACTATTGATCTTATATTAATCTAGCTAGCTCTTTTGTTAGTCTAACCATCAATTGGAACATATTATTCACAAGTAGATTATTTTTAGTTATATCACCTATTTTATTAGCATGTCATATTCAAGGTGATTTTGTCGATATAATCAGAATTGTGTAACGAATAGCTTACCAGATAATTTGGTTCGCTCACAACTCCTTTATCACTTTGTAAAGTGTCTTGTTTGACAGAAATAAGGACTTTTTACGAAGGTTATCGGTTCGTTTGATGTTGATTATCATTCTTAAGAGAATGCTCTGTTTTTCTTCATATCTTCGGGTTTAGTATTTTTAATTTTTATGTTTATGTAAGTATTTTTGGTGATAATTGTTCCTATTTTTCTCTCTACACTTGGTTGCATTATATTTTCGATCCGTCTATCATTTGTATTGATGAAATTCAAACAAAGAAAAGAAAAATTAGATCCCCGATTATAAATATACTTCAAAAAAGATCCAAACTAATATTTAATGTACAAGCTGTCGGTTAGACATAGAAACTTTCACAAGTGAAGGAATGCTTGACTGGTGAAAAAGGGTAGTAATATCAATACCTATTAATTGGAAAGACTTTGCGTTAGTATTTTAATTCAAAAGGAATGAGTGAATTCTTTCACTAATATTATTAATATTATTATTATTTAATTGGATTAATATAATCCATAGATTGAATGCATATTAATCTAAATTTAGGTGATTGAAGTAGGGATTGGCATGAGATCCGAACCTGACCCAAACCCGACTCATGTCCATCCCTAGATCGAAGGGAGACAATCATGAAAATAATGAAACGAGGTTGAAGAAGCAAAGGGGAAACATTTAATTCAAGCTGCCTGCCTCAATCATATTTCCATGACCAAGAAAAAGCGAACATAGTCATCGCAATTGTCTTAATTTCTCTCTCTACTCTTATTTACTAAGCAAACATAGTGTCATTGCAATCATGAAACTTGGGGTCGGACTGTTTGGAGTCAGGTTTAAATGAAATGTATTCGTATGTTTATATATTTATAAAATATATTCATTTTAATTAAAAAACTTTTAAATCAGGATAAATTGCGTCGAATCAAATTGAATTGTGCTTTTATTATATTAGATTAAGATTATTTTACATTAAATTATATTTAAATTAAATTAAATCGATTCGATAAAATTTTTAAATTTTGAATCGAAATCAAAGTCTCAAAAATTGACTTGACTACCATGTTGTCATCCCTATCACGGTTCAACCAACTCTTTAGATAAAACTTTAATTTTAGTCATAATTTTTCAACTACACTCATAGTTTTTGGAAATCTTGTTTGTCCCCGCTTTTCTCTCGAAATGGCTCAACCACGGAAGTCATTATGTGAGTGGTTTGTTCCTCAAATAACATATTAAAATTATTTGTATCTTTTAAGTTAAAAGAGGTGGATAATTTGTTTTATTTAAGTGAAATTATGTGTAGTTTTTCAAAACTAAATAATTGTTTAATAATCGGGTAAAGAAAACGAAAAAACACAAGAATTTTAACGAGGTTCAGCAATGTACTTACGTCCTCGGTGCCCTAGGTGGCGCTAGAATTTTTATTCTATATCTCATAGGTTTTGGTTACATTTCCTTTTATAATAAATAAACTATGGTACATATTTACAAAAATAACCTTGTACCGTACGCAACCCCCGCACCCCCAACCTACATAATCGTAACCCCCACTACGAGACTTTCTTTGTAAGGACAGATGACATCCGCTCGACATTAGTTAAATCATTGTTTAAAATGATACCACTTTTTTTTAAGGATTAAGATGATATCACTTTATCTTAATTACAAGAGATTTATTATAGTAAAAAATGAAATGACCATCCAGCTCAGTTGGTAGAGCACAAGGTTCTTAACCTTGAGGTCGTGGGATCGAGTCCCACGGAGGGCATTTCATAATTCGGAGGTCTCTTACGGAAGCTGCTCTCAACCTGGTGTTGGGGGTAGCCTACTATCTTACCTGCCCCTTATCCCATACATATGGGAAAAAGGGACAGCCATTATTATAGTAAAAAACTAAATTTAGGAGGAGCCAAACCTTAAATTTAATATTTTCAAAACTTTTAGTTGCTTAGAATACAATTAAATCACAAAAACTGAGATGAACAATTTCGCTTTTCGCCCCCACGTGGTTCTGCCACCGGATCCACGGATCTCCGGAGGAAACAACTATACCCAAACCCCGTGGTCCGTCTATATTCTTCGAACTTTTAAAATCAAATTTAACGATACGAAACATCATAAATGATACGGCTAATTAAATTAGGGAAATAAGAGCTGAAAATGAAGCTTCAAGGTAGCTCTGCATGCACTGGTTGGCACGTGAAGAAGGGCGCAACAATTAAATAGTTTCAACTGTGAAATTATTGTGTATAATAATATTAATAGGTTACGTTTATCCGGTGTGTTTCTTTTTCAAACTGTTGGATCCAATTGTAGAGCATGATTGCTGGAAAAATGGACCACCCCGGAGCAATATATGTTTGGCGTTTTCATGGGGAAAAAGACTTCTAAACTTTTTTGAATCCTTCATGCGGAAAAAGAAGATTCATGCAATCAAGATTTGCAGATATTCACTCACATGGATTATCTAGGGTTTTAGCACAATATCTCCTTCTCTTTGACAATAATAGGAAAAAGAAATTATGATACAAAGGAAAGAGAAAAAAAATGGGTTAGTTGCACCTAGACATCTTTCAACTATATATTTTAAATTTAGTTGAATTCATAATCTAAAATCAATCAAAACTAGTACCCAATAAGTGGTTTTAATAACTAATAAAAGAGAATATTGTTCTCCCTAAAAAATCTTGGACTCAAGAAGCTGCACTTACGATGCGTGTTGTCAATAGATGAATAGAATTCTAAAGCATATACTATCTTATAATCATCCAAGATTATTAAAACAATATATCCATCATGACTAAAACGATGTAACTTATCAATATACCATATGCTAGACTCACATCTAGTATGATTTCTTGAAGTAAGAAAAGAAGACTTTGGTTTATCATATCATTTCATTATTGATCCCAAAATACCATTTATTCCACCAATTATTTAATTAATTAATTATACGTGAATGAGTGACAAGGGGGTGTTGAAAAATAAAAGCCAATAGTTTAGGCGGCAAGGTGCACTTGGAAATTGGAAATTGGAATGGCATGATATATAGGGTCGTTTATACAGTGATACATGCATCACAAGGCTCACATCAATGGAAACAGTAATAACTCTTCCAAATAACCCACTCGTCCAAGCCTTGGAAAACAAGACCATAACAGCAGCAGACTTGTGATAACTTTTTGAATGAGATACTGATCTTATTTGGTTAATATGTCTTCTGGAGATACGATTGGATGTATCTAATCTTTCTAGTGGTTCTTGAATAGCATCAATCCGGTATCAAGAACTCAAGATATGGTCATTTTAGTAATGCAGAAAATCCTACACGAGATTAATACGAGATTTTGTAAATATTACGAATTTTCAATATTTTTATTGATTATTTGTAATATAATTTAATATAGGATGATACATTATCTTTCAGGATTAGATTTATTATTTTATTAGGAATTAATGTTGGTTAAACATTATTCTTAGTTTATTATTATTTTATTAGGAATTAGAGTTAAGACATGTTTAGTTTGTTATTGTTGAGTTAATCGATAGATAGAATAAGCCAAGAGGGGGTGAATTGGCAATAAAATTTTGGTGGAAGCTTTTGCAGAAAATTGAAAATATTTGCACAACGATTTAGAGTGGTTCGACTTTCTCAACCAAAGTCTACGTCCACTACCTTAGCTATCCACACTAAGGATTTTCCACAAATTCACTAATTTGTCTTTCTTTTGAGGACAAAGAGTAACCTTACAAATCACTCAAGAATTATACCCCAAATTCTTGAGAACACTCTCTCCCAAAGAGAACAATACAAATTTTGCAAACTTACAAGAAAATCCTCACAAGGCAAGATGTTTGCACAATTCTAGAACAAAGAAAGAACACTCAAGAATAATACAATTAAGCACAATAAGTGTTCTTGAAAGAAAATATAAATATTGTATCGAATAGGCTTGAAAATGCTCAAACTTGAGGTTTGATGCTTTCTCTTTGATTCTATCTTGATTCTTGATAAAAAATTATTGATCAATGGCTCCTAAGCTTGTTTAGATACACCTTAGATCACTTCTAAATGTTGGGGATCATTGGTGGAGTCAATAGAGTTGTTATTGCGTGAATGCAATTAATAAAATCAGTTGGGAGCGTGTGTGCATCGATGCATAGTCAAGGTGAATCGGTGCATTAAGTGTAAAATTCAAATATTTCGACCGTTGGCTATCCAAGTGCATCGGTGCACTAGGGTGTGCATCGGTGCACAAATCTCCTTCGATGTTTCAAAATAACCAGGGTGCATTGATGCATGTCTTGTGCATCGGTGCACTGAATGCATCGATGTTTCAAAATATTCAGTGGTGCATCGATGCATGGCTGGTGCATCGGTGCACTAATGCATTCGAAATTCAATTTAATTAAGAGTGCATCGATGCATGAACTAGTGCATCGATTCATCCCTTTGAAAATTGGACTTTTGGCTCGTTTTTGGTTCGAAATACTTTTTGAAAATTGTTTCAAAAATATTTTAAGATTAAAACACAATTTTACACTTTAGTAAGGATTAAATTTGGACTTTGAAAAACTTGGAGTAATATTTTGATATTCGGATAATTGTATCGAATATACTTAGAAAATCATTTGTAAAATCTTAAAATTCATTTATCTAATTTTTATATCGAAACATCAAAATGTTTTCAACAATCTCCCCCTTTTTGATATAACAAAATATTTGAGTAATTTTAAGATTTTCTATGAAAATAATTTTTTAAATCAATTTTGAAATTACTCCCCCTTACTATAATATATCTTCTCCCCCTTTTTGTTAAATCAAAAAGATTCTAAAACGGTTTTAAACAAGGTATTTGAAAAACATAGCCATTTGATACTTAGAATTTTAAAGTTCAAGCTGCTAAGATCAAATATCAAAAGAAATGTTAGCCATTAGTTTCATAATTCAATATCCATATTGTGAAATGACAAAATTGGTCATAATGCAACTAATATGTAAATGATGCAAAAATAATAAACATTAAGCTCAAATTGAAAATTCAAACCAAACCAAATATATAATAAGTTCAAACATCCAATCATCCAAAAAACATAAATCCAAAAGCATCAAAAAGTTTTAACAATTCAAGGCAAGGCAATCCAAAATATTTATCCAAAGTTTAATTCAGGCAAACTAAAGCAAGATAAGTCTAGTCATCCATAGGAGGATCGAGAGGAGGAGGATAATGTGCTCGCACTTCAAGTGTGAGAGCATCCATACGTTCACGCATCTCCCATTGAAACTCAGTCAGCTGAGACTCCATGGAAGCAAACCTTAGATCAAATGACTCCATAAATGTTCGAAAATATGGAGGCATTTGTTCCTCTTGCTGTGCGGGTGCCAGCTCATCGTCTGGTACGTGATCGTCTATATGTTGAAAACGTTCTTGAAGTTCAGGATCATTGTCTGCTGCTGGTGCCGGAGGAGGTGGAGCTCGTGAAGAGCTAGCTCTCAGAGTTTGCTCAGTGGTTCTATATTCCCATTGACCCATTTCCTTATCCTTTTTCCATCCCGATTTCTTTAAGGAAGTGATATTAATTTGGTTTTGGAGAGGTATGGGAATGTCAATCGAGACCTTAAGCCCTAATTTGATAAAAATATTAGAAAGAAGACAACCGTAAACTAAAGTTTCTATATTTTTGGACGGGAGAACGTTTACGTTATCAACAAGCTCACAAAAAATAATATGTGGCAAATTAATTTTCTTATTATGTTGGATACAATGTATCCACCATAAATTGATGACTCTAAGAGTGGAGTACCTACCTCCGGATGGTCTAAACCACCAAGAGATCATTAAATGAAGAAATTAGTCATGATGTGTTTGTAAGGTACTAACACTATCGTTAGACTTATATTGTGTGGCCACAAGGTCTCTTTCATTATCTATAATGGCATCGTCTAAACCAAAAGCATTAGCGATAGTTTCCGAATTGATGAAAATGACTTCTCATAAGAGATAGGATCGTATGCCTATGGTTTTAGTTTGAAGAGCATTTTGAACACAGACCGCAATGGAGTAGAAAATACAGACTAATTGTTGATAGACAATGGGCTTAATTTGGCACAATTTATCAAATTTCTAGGAACGAAGAACAGGAAGATATTTGAAGTTAATATCCTCCATCGTTTGAATTGAAGGAATACATTCCTCTCGGAATTTGTAGGATTGAAAATAACTAACGAACCTATCATATAATTCATCTCTACGACGACCAGTTTGGTTGAAGCAAGAATTAAGAATGGTTAATTTGGGTTCGTTTGGGTTTAGATTTTGTGGTGGAGGAGGGATAGGAGGTCGATTTTGATTTGAGTGACTAGACGATGTCATAGGTCGTTTGGTATTAGACATGGTTTAAGAATCGGAATAGAATCAATAACCTACAAATTTAAGAACATGTATGCAATATAATCAATCCTAAAACTCAATTGAGCCTGTAATATTTCAAGGTTTGCTAAACTGAATACTAATGGGCAAAGTTTGGACAAACTATATGAAAAATTATGTTTGAAGATCATAATATGAATAGTTTTCATAAAAATAACATAATTGAATCAAAAAAATTAATGAAACCATTAATTATTGATTTTTTTATTTCGAAATTCAAAAATATTTTTGAAAAATTGAATGTTTTTTTATGAAATTGGTTGTAAAATTTAGTTTCTAAACACTAAACAATCAATGCCCAATGTAATGTTCATCCTAGAACTAATCAAAACTAGTCTTAAGTTCAAAAATTAATAAAACAGGGGTTTTAGAAAAAAATACCTTGAAATTTTAGATTGAGAGGAATGTGATGTTGTGTTGCACGATTTAATGATTGTAGCAAGATTTGGAGTTGAAATGCAAGATGATTCAGACTTAAAATAGTTGTTTTGAGGCAAATTTGAGAGTAGGGTGAGAGAAAGATGCGATGATGTGAGAGAGTTCTAGGTTTAGGGTTTTAAAATAATGAGAAAATAGACATTTAAACCCAAAAACCCGACGGGTTTATCGATGCACAACAGAGTGCATCGATGCACTATGTAGTGTATCGATGCATTAAGCACAGAAATGTCAAAAATCCATTTTAAACACTTGTAAATGTAAATTAATTAGCTCTAGTGGTATTGGTAACTCACATATTGAAAATTAACTATGTTCAATCAATAAAATTCTTAAACTACATTTGAACATATAATTAATTATCACTAAGAATCATAAACTCCCCCTAACTAATAGCAAAGAATGCAATAAAAAATGTTATTTTTATAAGCATTTTCCAAAACTAATTAAAAGAGATAAAATTATTTTAAACACCAAGTCAAGGTAGGTTGGTTAAACCTAATTCTCTTCTAAGTGTTCAAAATCTTTCTTTATATAAAGGTTTTGTAAAAATATCCACTAATTGGTGCAAAATATCAACATATTCTAGAACTATATCTTCTTTAATGACATGATCTCTAATGAAAGTCTACTTTCAATATGCTTAGTTCTAGAGTGTTGGATGGGATTTTTAGTGAGACAAATAGCACTAGTATTGTCAAACTTGATAGGTATGGTACCTACTTCAATTTCATAATCAAAAAGTTGTTGTTTATTCCATAAAACTTTTTGATAGGCTGAAATGTATTCTGCTTCAGTGGTAGATAATGCAACACAATTTTGTTTCTTTGAAAACCAAGAAATCAGCATATTTCCTAGGAATTGGCAAGTACCGGAGGTTCTTTTCCTATCTATTTTGCATCCTCCATAATCTGCATCAGAGAAAGCATGCAAGCTAAAGCTAGAGTCTCTAGGATACCAAAGTCCTAAACTAGGAGTGTCCTTAAGGTATCTAAAAATCCTCTTAACAGCTAGTAAATGTGATTCCTTAGGGCATGATTGAAATCTAGCACATAAGCAAACACTAAACATAATGTCCGGTCTACTTGCGGTTAGATAAAGCAAAGAGCCAATCATTGACCTATACAATTTAACATCCACACATTTACCTTCTTCATCTTTGTCAAGTTTTGTTGATGAGCTCATTGGAGTGGCATGAGGTTTCCCATTTTCAAGTCCAAACTTCTTGAGCATATCCTTGACGTACTTAGCTTGATTGATGAAGATGCCATATTTTCTTTGCTTGATTTGGAGTCCCAAGAAAAATGAGAGCTCCCCCATCATGCTCATCTCAAATTCACTTTGCATTAGCTTAGAAAATTCTTGGCAAAGAACATCATTAGTAGAACCAAATATTATATCATCAACATAAATTTGAACTACTAATAAATTTTTACCTTTATGCTTTAAAAACAATGTAGTGTCAACCTTCCCTTTTGAAAAGCCTTTTTCAATTAAAAAATTTGACAATCTTTCATACCAAGCTCTAGGAGCTTGTTTTAAACCATAAAGCTCTTTTGTCAATTTAAAAACATGATCTGGAAATTTTGAATCTTCAAAACCAGGAGGTTGTTCCACATACACTTCTTCTTTTATAAAACTATTTAAAAATGCACTTTTAACATCCATTTGATACAATTTAAATTCATTGAAACATGCAAATGCTAATAACATTCTAATTAATTACATCCTAGCTACAGGGGCATATGTTTCATCATAATCTATGCATTCTTCTTGAGTATACCCTTGAGTCTAGCCTTGTTTCTCACTATATTACAACATGTATAGACTCTTATACAACTAAAGTTCTTTTATTAAATACTCGATAAGCTTTAGAATTTAAGGAATAACCCAGAGAAATTCCTTCATCACTTTTAGCATCAAATTTGCCAAGATTTTCTTTATCGTTGTTTAAAACAAAACATTTACATCCAAAAGGATGAAAATAACTAATGTTAGGCTTTTTATTTTTGAAAAGTTCATATGGAGTTTTCTTCAAAATAGATCTAATCATTACTCGATTTACAACATAACAAGCGGTATTTTGGCTTCTGCCAAAAATATTTTGGAAAATTATTTTCACAAAGCATGGTTCTAGCCATTTATTCTAAAGTTCGATTTTTCCTCTCAACAACTCCATTTTGTTAAGGGGTTCTAGGTACTGAAAAATTATGGCTAATACCATTAGAATTACAAAACTCAGTAAATCCAAGATTTTCAAATTCAGTTCCATGATCACTCCTAACACTAGTTATAGAATAACCTTTTTCATTTTGGATTACTTTTGAAAATGTGATGAATTTTTCTAATGCTTCATCTTTAGTACTTAAGAATAGAACCCAAGTATAACTAGAATATTCATCTACCAAGACAAATGCATATTGTTTTCCACCCAAGCTAGTTATTCTAGATGGCCTAAAAAGATCTAAATGAATCAATTGCAATACTCTACTAGTGGATACGCCATTAATGGATTTAAAAGAAACTCACTTTTGTTTTCCTTTAGCACATGCATCACAGATTCTATCATTATCAAATTTTAGTTCAGGCAACCCTCGAACTAAATCTCCTTGAATTAACCGTTGCAAAACACTCATACTAGCATGTCCTAGTCTCCTATGCCATAACCAACTATCATGCTCATCCTTAGCAAATATACATAAATTAGTCATATATATAGAATCTAAATGCACCATGTATATGTTTCATATTCTATGACCAACAAGAATAATCCGATTAGATGCAATATCAATGACTTTACAACCATTAGTTTAAAACATGACATTGAATCCCTTGTCTCAAAATTGACTAA
Source organism: Hibiscus syriacus (assembly GCF_006381635.1). Taxonomy (NCBI): domain Eukaryota; kingdom Viridiplantae; phylum Streptophyta; class Magnoliopsida; order Malvales; family Malvaceae; genus Hibiscus; species Hibiscus syriacus. Next base: position 937,552 of record NW_024063213.1, read on the forward strand.
TACTTAATAGATTATGCTTTAACCCATTCACATATAAAACATTTTGAATTTGTATGGAAGAGGTATTACATATAGTGCCTATTCCTTCAATGTGACCTTTTGAATTATCACCAAAAGTCACTTCTCCTCCATTTTTGGCGTTAAGCTCTATGAACCGATTCTTGTCTCCGGTCATGTGTCTTGAGCATCCACTATCAAGGTACCATGAATTTGAATTTGTTTCCCCTGCCTTGTAGTAATGCTCATTTTCCTACAAACATAGATTAATTTTTTATTTTTACCCAATTTCTTTTGGGTCCATATTCATTAGTTTCCAAAATTCAAGTCTCTTTAGGTATCCATTTATGTAGGATATCCTTATCTTTAGTAGTAATGAGTTCTTTAGGAACCCATATATTTCTAACGATTTTTCCATTAGAGGTTCTTCGGGGATCTCTATGATTGTAGTTTTTAAAACTTTTTCTAACAAAGTTGGATTTTGAATTTTCTCCATTTTCAAAACTTTTTGTTCCAACTTTATTAAATGAAGTTTTAAGATCATCAATTTTCTTTTGATGATCATCATGTACTCTTGAAAGTAAGTTATGCAAATCAATATTTTTCTTTTCAAATTCATCTAATTTGATTTGCAATTCTTTGATCTTACTTTCAAGATCATTGTTGGTTTTGGACATAAGACTATTTTCATTTTTCTATTTTGAAATATCATTTTTATATTTTGAAAATAAAGTCTTATAATCCGAAGCCAACCCATTGTAATCCTCTAATAACTCATCATAAGATAAATCATCTAAATCAAATGAGTTAGAGGTTACCTGAGAGTTTTCCCCGATGGCCATCAAGCACAAGTTTGCAACTTCTTATTCCTCTTCATCGGAACCTTCTTCATCGCTCCATATAGCTATATAAGCCTTGTGCTTTTTCTTTGATTGACCATTTTTCTTCAATTATGGGCAATCATATTTGACATGCCCCGGCTTTTTGCATTCATAGCAAATGATAGGGTATTTCTCCTTCGGTTCATTTTTGAAGCCTTCATTGCGTTTGAATTTTCTTCCTCAGTTGGGACTCATCAATTTTCTGAACCGTTTGGAAAATAATGCCATCTCCCCGTCATCGTCATCTTCATCCGAATCACTCTCATATTTTATGGATTTGAGAGAAACTCCCACGTTCTTCTTTTTCCTCGTCTCTTTCTTTATCTCGTCTGAATTTTCGAGGTCTACCTCATCTTGAAGCATCATTTATGAGTGAGGAGAGAACCAATTAGCTCATCGAGAGTTAAGGATTTTAAATTCTTAGCCTCGATGATCGCCGTCTTCTTTGATTGCCAATATTTTGGAAGAGAGTAAACTAAATTTCTCACAAGCTTCTCATTTGGAATGATTTCTCCAAATGATTTGAGACCATTGACAATCATGGAAAATCTATCCGTCATAGCTTTGATATCTTCATCCAGTTTTATCCTGAAATTTTCATAGCTATGAGTTAGAAGACTAATTTTGGATTCTTTTACCTCGTTTGTACCTTCATGAGTGACTTGTAGTTTATCCCATATTTCCTTGGAGGTTGTAAAATATGATACTCTCTCGTTTTCATCCGGTCCAAGAGCACAAAAGATAATATAGATAGCTTTGGAGTTGAGCTGGAATATTCTTGTCTCTCATTCAATCCACAATATTGGATGAGTGGAGGGTTTGATATATCCATCTTCTATAATATTTCATGCTCTCATGTCACTTTCTTGAATGAAATACATCATTCTATTCTTCCAATAAGCATAATTAGCTCCATTGAAGAAATGAGGCTTGTTGACGGGAAATGAATCAAGATCAAAGTCGTGGTTTGAAGTAGAGGCCATTGATGACTTGATTATCATGTAACTCTTCCCGAATTGACTCAAGAGGTGATTAAACCTTCAAATGAGTGAGGCTCTGATACCAATTGTTGAGTTAATCGATAGATAGAATAAGCCAATAGGGGGTGAATTGGCATTAAAAATTTCAGTGGAAGCTTTTGCAGAAAATTGAAAATATTTGCATAGCGATTTAGAGTGGTTCAACTTTCTCAACCAAAGTCTACATCCACTACCTTAGCTATCCACACTAAGGATTTTCCATAAATTCACTAATTTGTCTTTCTTTTGAGGACAAAGAGTAACTTTACAAATCCCTCAAAATTATTGATAACTCCGTAAAAGGCCACATTTTGAGATCTTTTTACTTAAGTTATTGGATGTCTAAAGGCTCATTTAGGACTATGTAGACGCATTTAGTTGCATGTGGTGGATTTCGGTTTACCGTGGCATTTTATTTTTACCACGGTGCTGCTTTACGGGAAAGGTACTTGTCTGATGATGTGCAGGTATTGATAGCAAGAAGAAGAGGAAAAAATGTCGTGACATAAGGATATTGCTGAGCAAAATGAATTTGCCAAGTTCAACTAGCATTTCGAAAGTGATGTAAGTGTGAGAAGATATTTTTGCAGCTAGCTGTATCCGACTCTTAGAGAGCTCCGCCTGAGAAACCCACCTCGAAGATCCGCCTGGAGGGATCAGTGCTCTGTCCGCCATTTCTGTTGATGACGCCACCTGACCCTACAGATTCTGCCTGTCCTTATGAACCTACAGCAGGATTTTGCTGGTCCATCAGCCAGCTACCCAGGCTGCAACATAGACTGCCCTGCTCGGCTCCTAAGTAGCTCAACTATGGTTTTGGGGTTTCCTAGGATAATTAACATCAAGTCCTATGATTTGTTTCCCCTATAAATAGAGGATGAAGCCACATTAAAGAGGACTTTAGTTACACACTGGTTTAAGCTTAAAAAGTTAGAGTGAGAAGGTCTCACTTCTCTCATCAATCTGTCTTACCGTGGCATTTCTCTTTGACTAGCAGAAGGGAGTGGCGTTCTGAACATCCGAGAGGAGCCAGTCTGCTGGGAGCAGTTCTTGGTGGCCGAGAGGAGCATTGGGCATGGCACGTCGAAGGCTTTCTCTCATCCCCTTAATTCTTTTCTTTTATATTTTGTCATTGGGTTGTAAGGAATGAATGGAACTTGTCTTGAACTTGTTTATTTCGAACCCCACCATGAACTAATCCTATTTGGTGGGAGTTCGCTTGGATGTCTAAGTTTTATTTTCAATGAATGGTTGTTTTGTTATATTTTAATCTGTTTTGTTTATGAAACTTAATGCTTTGAGGTTGTAGGAGCTACGAGAGTAGTCTTTCCTTAGAAGGTATTTAGGGTTCGAGAGAATACCTAGGCAAAATATCTTTAGTCTTTGAGAGAAGCTAGGGAGGAACTACATAAACAAAGGGGTTCTATATAGTAACTAGGCCTAATCCATCTTAGAGATAAGAATAGGATTTCATTCGACTAAAAGGAGTAGAGCGTAACCAATAGGTTAGATGTTAATGCTGCCGCAAAAAGTATTGCCGAGACATATCATGTTATCTGAATCAATAGGATCACTGCAGGGGTTTACGCCAATCGGATTTGCCAGGGCATCTTTAATCTGTCGAGTCCCTTCCTAGAGATAGCTGAGGGAACTTTAGTAGACTCTGTCGGGCAGGTTAAGCATAGAGGAAATACCATTCGAAGAAATAGACTTAGGTTTTCCTAGTGACTCCCATCGTTCATTCCCATTGCTGCTAGTTGTGTGAGAAAGCTAAAGTCCTACAAATTAAATCCAGTATTTATATTTTTATTTTGCCTTGACATTTCTATTTTTCTTGCACATATTATAATTTCATTTGCCATGACATATCCAATTACTACCACACCACCATCATTCCATTTCCACATCAGTCATTCCATTTTGCCACAACATTATCATTATTTATACCATCACTAACTTTACTTAGGTGACAAAGTAAAGTTCCTTGAAAACATATTTCATTTCCCTAATTCCCTATGGAGATGATACTCGACTTATCACTTTATTACTTGTTCGATTGTGTATACTTGCACACATATCCGCACCCATATTTAGTACTCACAAAGAGCGGACAAGTTTTTGACGTCGTTGTCGGGGAGTTGGCAACTGGAAGTTAAATTGATTTGTCATAGCATTCTTTTTTTGCTTGTTCATATTTTCTTTTTAGTTAGCTTAATATTTTTTTTTACTTTTCTTAATTTTTCTTAATTTATTTTTCTTGGTACATAACCCGAAGTAATCCTGAAGAGCCATTAGAACCTATTGATCCTGAAATCGAGAGGATTTTTAGACACAGAAGACGTGCTCAACGTGTAAACATGTACCAACTCAGAAATCAAGGCATTGGCCATAAGGAGGATCAGAATACCGGGGCAAATTTAAATGTTGGGAATGCAGCCAGAGCTCGTGCCATTCGTGACCACTTAAATCCGATCCTAGAAGATTTAAATCTGGGAATTGTCGCCCTAGATATTCAGGCAGCCCATTTCGAGCTTAAACCCATCATGTTCAATATGTTAAACTCTATAGGACAGTTTGGGGGCATGCCAAATGAAGATTCCATGCAAAATATTCATAACTTCTTGGAGGTGTGTGATTCGTTCGCCAACAAGGGGTGCACGAAGATGTTCTGAAATTAAAGTTGTTTCCTTATTCCCTACGTGACCGAGCAAGGGCGTGGTTGAGTGGCGTTCCATCGGGTTCAATGGAATCGTGGACAGATCTGTGCAAAAAAATTTGCTGCGGTATAATCCTCCGAATATTAACACTTAATTGAGGAACGACATTGCTTCCTTCCGTCAAGCTTATGACGAGTCGATGTATGAATGTTGGGATCGATACAAGGCATTGCTTTGCAAGTGCTCAAATCATGGTTTTCAAGATTGGACCCAAGTGCTGATGTTCTATAATGGATTAAATGCACCCATGAGGATGATGCTTGATGCCTCGAAAAATGGGATGCTTCTTGACAAATCACCAGCAGAGGCATTTGACATTCTGGATAAGATTTCCACTAATGATTATCTATTTCCATCCACACGGCTAGGAGCTAGGCGCAAGTCACATGGAGCTTTCGATCTAGATTCTAAAGATAACGTGTCCGCCCAACTTGTTGTTATCACCAACATGTTGAAGAATTTGCAAAGACCAAGTGAGGTGAGAGAAGTGAAGGTAGCTCATTCAACATGTTTATTATGCCACGGCAATCACAATGAGAGTGATTGCCCAACCAATCAAGAATCCATCAACTTTGTAGGCAATTTTAATCGAGGCAACAACAACCCTTATTCCAACACATATAATCCTGGATGGCGTCAACATCCGAACTTTTAATGGGGAAATCAAGGATCCAACAATACCCATCAACCAGCTCGGCAGCAGAATTACAATGACTCTCAGGGTTATCAATCGAATATGCCATGGCATAATTATAACAAAAGATGACCATCTTCATCAAACACAAGTTCTCTAGAAGCCACAATGCAAGAATTTATTGCAACAACAAAAACAATGCTGCAAGACCATGCGACCTCCATCAAAAATCAAGGAGCGCTGCTCCAGAGTCATAGTTCGTTGCTGAGGGCTCTGGAAAGTCAAGTTGGTCAAATTGCTGCGGTATTACAAGAATGCAAACCAGGACAATTACCGAATGACACTGAAGTCACTAAACCTCATGGCAAAGAGAGTTGCAGTGTGCTAACTCTCCGAAGTGGTACACAAATTAATGCTGAAGATAAGTTTGGGGGAAGACTGAAGGATGAGTCACCCCCTGTGACCGAGCAAGCTAATAATGAAGTGCAAGAAGAAGAACCAGTGGAAGAGGAAATGGCTGAGGAGTCATCAAGTAAAGAAACTAATGGGGAAACTAAAGATGCCAAGGCAACTTCTGTTCGCACCCCGTCAGGACAGGAAGCCAGACCCCCACCACCTTTTCCGCAAAGACTGAAGAAGCACAACGAAGATATTCAGTTTAAAAAGTTCGTTGACATTCTGAGTCAACTGCAAATCAATGCTCCTTTTTTAGAGGCTATGGAACAAATGCCCACCTATGCCAAATTTTTAAAGGAAATCGTTACTAAGAAGAGAAAGGTTGAGCAGTATGAAATAATTGCCACGGCAAAAGAATTTTGCTATTCCTTAAGTAAGTTGCCACCAAAGAGACATGATCCGGGAAGCTTCATCATCCCATGTTCAATAGGAGATAAATTTGTTGGGAAGGCATTATGTGACCTTGGCTTAAGTGTGAACTTGATGCCTAAGTCAATATTCGTCCAGCTTGGGATAGGAAATGCGAGACCCACCTCAGTCATCTTATAATTAGCTGATCGTTCGCACGTTCGTCCAGAGGGGCGAATTGAAGATGTCATCATACGGGTTGACAAGTTTGTCTTTTCTGTTGATTTTCTGATTCTGGACAACACCCATAATCTTGGGGAGACCCTTCTTAACTACCAGTCGTATTCTGATCGATTGTGAGATGGGAGAGCTAACGATGCGAGTGGCCGATCAATATGTCACCGTAAATTTTTTCGATCACTTAAGTACATGGATGATTCTGAAGAATGCCAGAGCATTTTAGAAGTTGATACAGTAATTGCAAAAGAAGCAGATAAATTTTGCCATGACAATTTCATTCAGCTAGGTGATAATGCGGGACTGCTGGAAGACTTAAAGGCCGAAGAGCCTAACGATTTTCATCCGAGGAACAGTAGGCTAGCTTTCTCAAGGCTAGCCCAGGTACGCATTTTGAACCTTTAAACTTTGAAGAGTTTGTTCAACCCAAGCCCTCATTACAGCATGCTCCTACCTTAGAACTTAAGAATTTGTCACAGCATCTTAAATATGCTTATCTGGGTAGTGATTATTTCCTCTGCTCTTACTCTTAACCAAGAAACTAGTTTGTTGAGTGTTTTGTCACAGCATAAGAAAGCGTTGGGGTGGACGATGGCAGATCTGAAGGGAATAAGTCCAACAATTTGCATGCACAAAATCCTGTTGGAAGAATGATATGACAAATCCATAGAGCCACAGCGAAGATTGAACCCAATCATGAAGCAAGTTGTGATGAAGGAGATTCTCAAATGGCTGGACGCTGGAGTAATTTACCCTATTTCGGATAGTTCATGGGTAAGTCCGTTCAATGCATGCCCAAGAAAGGGGGCATGACCTTAGTGACGAGTGAAGATAATGAATTGATACCTACTCGCACGGTCACTGGGTGGCGAATTTGTATGGACTACCATAAGCTTAACAAGGCCACCAAGAATGACCACTTCCCTTTGCCATTCATCGATCAAATGCTAGATTGACTTGCTGGCAAGGCATTTTATTGTTTTTTAGACGGTTACTCGGGGAACAACCAGATTGCCATCGCACCAGAGGACCAAGAGAAGACCCCTTTCACGTGCCCCTATGGCACTTATGCTTTCCGAAGGATGCCTTATGGACTCTGTAATGTCCCGGCAACTTTTCAGCGCTGCATGCAAGCCATATTCTCTGACATGGTTGAGGATTATCTTGAAATTTTTATGGATGATTTTTCTATCTCTGGTGACGACTTTCAAAAATGCCTCGGCAATTTGACAAAGGTGCTGAAGCGGTGCGAAGAGGCCGACTTGGTACTGAATTGGGAAAAATGTCACTTCATGGTAACAGAAGGCATTGTTCTGGGTCACAAGATTTATGCAAAAGGTATTGAAGTTGATAAGGCCAAGATCGAGGTAATCGAGAAACTTCCTCCACCAAACTCTGTCAAGGGCATTCAGAGTTTCCTTGGACATGCTGGATTTTATCGAAGATTCATCAAGGACTTCTCCGTAATATCCAAGCCCTTGTGCACCCTGCTGCAACAGAATCAACCATTTATGTTCGATCAAAAATGCCATGGCGCATTCAAAGAGTTGAAGCAAAGACTTATCTCTGCGCCGATCGTAGTTCCCCCATATTGGATGGCACCGTTCGAATTAATGTGCGATGCAAGTGATTTTGCCGTAGGAGCTGTGCTCGGATAATGTAGAGGTAAAATTTTTCATGTGATTTATTATGCTAGTTGTACCTTAAATTATTCACAATTGAATTACACTACTACTGAAAAAGAATTACTTGCCTTGGTATTTGTATTTGACAAGTTTAGGCCATACTTGATAGGCACAATGGTCATAGTTCACACCGATCATTCCGCTATAAAATATTTAGTGAAAAGAAAGATGCCAAGCCTAGACTGATAAGATGGATATTACTATTGCAAGAATTTGATTTAGAGGTAGTTGATAGGAAAGGTACTGAAAACCAGGTTGCAGACCACCTATCTAGGCTAGAGAACGTTTCAGAATGCCATGACATTTTAGATATTAAAGAAGAATTCCCTGACGAGAAAATTTTATAGCCACGGCAATTCTGTGGTACGCTGACCTTGTTAATTTTCTTGTTAGCGGTGTTTTTCCTTATGAACTAAATAGCCAGGGCAAGAAGAAGTTTTTGCATGATGCCAAGTTATACTTTTAGGATGAGTCATACTTGTTAAAGCAATATGCCGATCAAATGATTAGGTGGTGTGTCCCCGAAGAGGAGCAACATAATGTCTTATACCATTGCCACACAGCAACCTGTGGAGGGCATTTTGAAGGTTCGAGGATTGCTGCAAAGGTCCTCCAATCGGGCTTCTATTGGCCATTGTTATTTAAAGATGCCCACGAATTTTGCAAAGCGTGCGACAGATGCCAGCGCACTAGAAACCTTTCCAGACGACATAAAATGCCACTGTAAAATATTCTGGAGATAGAACTTTTCGATGTTTGGGGCATTGATTTTATGGGACCATTCCCGTCTTCTTTTGGGGATTTATACATTTTCTTACGGTGGATTATGTCTCGAAGTGGGTTGAAGCAATTGCTACGCCGAGGAACGACTAGAAGACGGTGCTCAAGTTCCTTCACAAGTATATATTCACTCGATTTGGAGTACCGAGAGCCATCATCAGTGATGAAGGCACCCACTTCGACAACATATTAATTGCCAAGGCATTACAGAAATATGGAGTACGACATAAGATTGCCACAGCATACCACCCTCAGACAAATGGGCAAGCTGAGGTGTCTAATCGTGAAGTCAAACAAATCCTTGAGAAGGTGGTAAACCCTCGAAAGAAATATTGGTCCCCCAAGCTCGATGAGGCATTATGGGCCTATAGGACGGCATTCAAAACACCTATGGGAATGTCGCCTTTTAAGATGGTATATGGAAAAGCCTGCCACCTCCCGGTTGAATTGGAACACAAGGCATATTGGGCAATCAAGAAGCTAAACTTCGACGCACAACTTGCTGGGGAGAAACGATTGCTCGACTTGAATGAAATGGAGTAGTTTCGAGCGCAAGCATATGAAAATGCCAAGCTCTACAAGGAAAAGACTAAGAAGTGGCATGACAAAAATATTTTCCCACGGCATTTTCATAAGGGCTAGAAAGTGCTGCTCTTCAACTCAAGGCTCAAACTCTTCCATGGAAAACTAAAATCATGCTGGTCGGGACCGTTTGAAGTTCACCATGTCTACCCATATGGCGCTGTTGATATCAAGAACTTGGACGATGGATCCATTTTTAAAGTCAATGGCCAGCGCCTGAAGGCTTACCAAGGAATCCCACCTGCGCGTGACAAGTTGACACTACTCTTACATGATGTCGACATGGGTCCGACATCTTAAGGATGCCATGACATTTTAAATTTACTGTTGTGCATAAATAATTTTTACTCTACCATTATTTTAGTCTTTCTCATTTTTAATTAATTATGTTTATTTTATTTTTGTGCAAGATACTTCCCATATGACCATCACGTGAAGAGTATGGAGGAAGCTTGTGAAAGTTGGGCGGCAAAAGTGATTCATAAAAGGAGGGAACTTTTTCACTTTTACCTAGGATTAAAAATTTTTAACTTTCAATTTTTATCTTCTTCTCGCCTAGACCCCACCATTTCTCCTTTTATCCCCCACGTAATCTCATTTCTTGTTTTATCTTCATTTCCTTTTCATTTTTCCTTGACTCGTTCTATCTTATCTTCCTCTTCTCTCTTTGACCAAAACTGTCATAACCGTCTAAAACCCCTAAGTTTTTTTCTCCCTTATCTGATTAACAATGGTCTGTTCCCGTCCCCCTGCGCCACCTTCGCCACCACGGTTTGTCGATGATTCTGTCCGTGAATAGTTCCAAACAATCAAGAACCGGTGAGTCTTTTTCGAGTTGGGGTTTATCTTCTCTGAGAATGAGGATGATACCTTCGGGAGTGAGGTTCTCGACATGGTCACCAAGCATAAGTGGCAAACACTTGCCAAGCATCCCGTTGCCGTCAACGCTACTTTAGTGAAGGAGTTTTATTCCAGTATATCCGAGCCAAACCATTATGTCGTAACGGTTCACAACATCTCTATTCGTTTTACTTCTTCCGCCATTAACTGTTACTTTAAACTGCAGGATATTACAGATCATCATACATCTTTTGCGCAAGAAGCTGACAATGAAACTTACCAAGGCATCTTGGAAGACCTTTGTCTTCCGAATATGCAATGGAATGGGTAGCAAATAATTCACAAAACCGTGGACTGGGAGAGCCTACTCCCACAGGTGAAGTTGTGGAATCATTTCATGAAGCACAAACTTTTACCCATATCCCACAATACAACCGTGTCATGACAGTAAATGCTCTTGCTGCATTCAATCATTTTCGGGCGAACCATCGACGTGGGGAAAATTATAGTGGAACATGCTCATCTGTGTCTGAAGCGACCTGCCAGTGCCCTGGTATTTGCAAACCTCATCACCGCCTTATGCCGAAAGAAGAAGGTTCCTGAAGAAATGTTTGATGAGATTTTACCGAAATTACTGGAATTACCAGAGAAAAAGTTCCTTTGTTGTTGGGACTGAAGGAAGTAAAAGGGAAGTAAAAGAGGCTTCCACATCTCGTGTTTCATCATCGCAACATGCCAAGGCAAATTTTGATGCCCTAGAGCAGGCAGTCCAGCGCACTCACGAGCATGTCGGCAGCTGTCTGAAAAACTGATGACATATTTCGCCTATGCCAAACGCCGAGATGAATTTCTCACCAGTGCCTTGATGGAATTCCTCCCACACACTAACTTCACCATTCCTGTCTTCCCTGACATACTCGTGCCACCGAATGATGATGCCGAGGCATCTGCATAAGCACCTCATCCTACCAATACTGATGCCCCTCAGTCGCACGGTGCAGAGAGTCCCCAGCCCGCTGAACCTGAAGAGTCTGCTGACGCTGAAGAGACTGATAAACCTGATCTCGTCCATGTTGTATCACCTAACACAGATCAAGAAGCCAACCTCCTACTCGCTAATATCCCGAAACCAGCGCAACTTATTGAACCCTTGGCAGCAGAACACCCTGATTTACCGTAACATACTGCACCGATAGAAGAAGAGCAACATGAAGTACCACATCCCACTGAGTCCACCGAGGAGTCACAATCAGAGATGCCACGGTAAGTTCCTTTGCGTAGGAGCCGACGTCGTCTGCGGAAGGCATCTCAGTATCAGGAGCCCCCACTCCCAACTATTCCAAAAGGACCTAGCACTCCTCCAGCCGAACCTGTGTCTGACTCAGATTACTCTAGCCGATCCAAGCTACGAAAGCGCACTCGCCGCGCAACCGCTGCACCACCACCCATTTAAAGACAAGGTACCTTGTATTTGCATTGTATTCATAGCATGTAGTTTTATTTTCCCTAGTTTTAGTAAGCATTGGGGACAATGCTTCTCTCAAGTTTGGGGGAAGTAGGGTTCTCGCATAACTGCATGATAGTAGTAGTAAAATAAATATGCCATGACATTAGTAATTGTCTGAATAGTTTTCTGGAAATAGTTAAGGATGCCCGATGATGATGAATTTGATGGCTAGGATAGAATGTACATGACTGGTTGACGATGATAGAACCAACCCTAGGACTTGCTTCTTTGAAATCCTTAAATACATGACAGTATGTTTTCCATGCTTGAGAAACTTAGAAATTTTTTATAAGAGAATTCTTAAAATGTTGTGGCATAAAATTTTGAATGATGAAAAACCCACTAAAAAAATTGAAAAAATGAAATGAATAAAGTTATGAACAAATACCTCGGCATATCTGTAGAGGGACACTCCACTATGCCATGGCATAAGAGTGAATAAAAGTAGTCACGGGATGACTCTACCTGACTAGCTCGGGGGTGGAAGGTATGCTCCCTTTCACCTAGAGTGTGGGATGGTAAAGTGATGAGCTGACTCCCTCGTAGCAGAATTAAAGAAAAGAAAGCAAGGTGGGAGTAAATTTTGTGAATGCCATAGCAAATTAAGAAAGCTTGCTTAAATTTTTTTTAAATTTATTAAGCATGGACTGGATACAACACGCACACACCCACATAAAGAATCTTGCCCTAGAGGACAAAACTAGATTTCTTGACCTAGTCTAGCATGTTGAAGCCATTTGTGTTGAGGGCTGAAATTTTATTCCATGAAACTAGTTGTCTTCTGAACTTGTCATGGTATTTTTATTTTTCTTTTTACTATCCATTGCTTGAGGACAAGCAATAACTTAAGTTTGGGGGTGTGATAACTTCGTAAAAGGCCACATTTTGAGATCTTTTTACTTAAGTTATTATATGTTTAAAGGCTCATTTAGGACCATGTAGATGCATTTAGAAGCATTTAGTTGCATGTAGTGGTTTTAGGTTTATCGTGGCATTTTATTTTTACTATGGTGCTGCTTTACGGGAAAGGTTCTTGTCTGATGATGTGCAGGTATTGATAGCAAGAAGAAGAGGAAAGAAAATGTCGTGACATAAGGATATTACTTAGTAAAATGAATTTGCCAAGTTCAAGTGTTGTAAGTGCGAGAAGATATTTTTGCAGCCAGCTGTATCCGACTCCTCAAGAGCTCTGCCCGATAAATCCACCTCGAAGATCCGCCTGGAGGGATCGACGCTCTGCCCGCCATTTCTGCTGATGACGCCACCTGACCCTGCAGATCCTGCCTGTCCTTAGGCGCTGCAGCTGGATTTTGCTGGTCCATCAGCCAGCTACCCAAGCTGCATTATAGACTACCCTGCTCGGTTCCCAAGTAGATCAATTATGGTTTTGGGGTTTCCTAGGATAGTTAACATCAAGTCCTAGGATTTGTTTCCCCTATAAATAGAGGATGAAGCCACATTAAAGAGGACTTTAGTTACACACTGGTTTAAGCTTAAAAAGTTAGAGTGAGAAAGTCTCACATCTCTCAGTCAATCCGTCTTGTTGTGGCATTTCTCCTTGACTAGGAGAAGGGAGTGGTGTTCTGAGCATCCGAGAGGAGCCAGTCCGCTGGGAGCAGTTCTTGGTTGCCGAGAGGAGCATTGGGCAGTGCACGTCGAAGGATTTATCTCCTCCCCTTAATTCTTTGCTTTCATATTTTGTCGTTGGGTTGTAAGGAACGAATGGAACTTGTCTTAAACTTGTTTATTTCGAACCCACCATGAACTAATCCTATTTGGTGGAAGTTCGCTTGGATGTCTAAGTTTTATTTTCAATGAATGGTTGTTTTGTTATGTTTTAATCTGTTTTATTTATGAAACTTAATGCTTTGAGGTTGTAGGAGCTACGAGAGTAGCTTTTCCTTAGAAGGTGTTTAGGGTTCGAGAGAATACCTAGGCAAAATATCTTTAGTCTTCGAGAGAAGCTAGGGATGAACTACATAAACAAAGGGGTTCTAGATAGTAACTAGGCCTAATCCATCTTAGAGATAATATTAGGATTTCATTCGACTAAAAGGAGTAGAGCATAACCAATAGGTTAGATGTTAATGTTGCCGCAAAAAGGTATTGCCGAGACATATCCTATTATCTAAATCAATAGGATCACTGCAGGGGTTTACGCCAATCGGATTTGCCAGGGCATCTTTAATCTGTCGAGTCCCTTCCTAGAGATAGCTGAGGGAACTTTAGTAGACTCTGTCGGGCAGGTTAAACATAGAGGAAATACCATTCGGAGAAATAGACTTAGGTTTTCCTAGTGACTCCCATCGTTCATTCCCATTGCTGCTAGTTGTGTGAGAAAGCTAAAGTCCTACAAATTAAATCCAGTATTTATATTTTTATTTTGGCTTGACATTTCCATTTTACTTGCACGTATTATAATTTCATTTACCACGCCATATCCAATTACTACACACCACCATCATTCCATTTCCACATCAGTCATTCCATTTTGCCACAACATTATCATTTATTTATACCATCACTAACTTTACTTAGGTGACAAAGTAAAGTGCGTTGACAAACCTATTTGATTTCTCTAATTCCTTGTGGAGATGATACTCAACTTATCACTTTATTACTTGTTCGATTGTGTATACTTGCAAACATATCCACACCCATATTTAATACTCATAAAGAGCATACATACCCCAAATTCTTGAGAACAGTCTCTCCCAAAGAGAACAATACAAATTTTGCAAACTTAAAAGAAAATCTTCACAAGGAAAGTTGTTTGCAAAATTCTATAACAAAGAAAGAACACTCGAGAATAATACAATTGAGCACAATAAGTGTTCTCGAAAGTAGAAATGAATATTGAATGAAATAGGCTTGAAAATTCTCAAACTTGAGGTTTGATGCTTTCTCTTTAATTCTCTCTTGATTCTTGATAAAAAATTATTGATCAATGGCTCATAAGCTTGTTTAAATACACCTTGGATCACTTATGAACGTAAGGGATCATTGGTGGAGTCAATAACGCCATTATTTTGTGAAAACAATTAATAAAATCAGTTGGGATCATGTGTGTATTGATGCATAGTCAAGGCGCATCGGTGCATCGGTGCATCAAGTGTAAAATTCAAATATTTTGACAGTTGGTTGTCCAAGTGCATCGGTGCACTAGAGTGTGCATCGGTGCACAAATCTGCTTCGATGTTTCAAAATAACCAGGGTGCATCAGTTCACTAAATGCATTCGATGTTTCAAAATATTCAGGAGTGCATCGATGCATGGCTTATGCATCGGTGCACTAAATGCATTCGAAATTTAATTTAATTAAGAGTGCATCGATGCATGAACTAGTGCATCAATTCATCCCTTTTAAAATTGAACTTTTGGCTCGTTTTTTGTTTGAAATACTTTGTAAAAATTGTTTCAAAAATATTTAAGATTAAAACACAATTTTACACTTTAGTAAGGATTAATTTTGGACTTTGAAAAACTTAGAGTAATATTTTTATATTTGGATAATTGTATCGAATATACTTAGAAAATCATTTGTAAAATCTTAAAATTCATTTATCTTAATTTGTTATATCGAAACATCAAAACGTTTTCAACATTTATTATTTTATTCATTAGTTTATTTAGGACCTTTAGAACTCATCCCCTATATAAAGGAGGCTTCATTCAACTTCGTAAGACATATTTCTTTAATTAATAATACAACGAGAGTTCGTTTTTGCAAGTGTTGATTGTCTTGTGCCTTCGAAGCTTCTTCTCCTAGAGTTCTTTCAAGTTATTGTGAGGGAGATTAATCTTCACACTCTAATTTGCCTTTTCATCACGGTTAGGAGGGTTCGATAGGACATTTATTAATCTATTTTCCATAAATTCATCTACACCATCGATCATCTTTAACGTTCACCTTCATTAGGGAAATCTTTTGATTTCTTCATTATCTTACTTTATTTTCGATTTATTTATTTATTGTTTATCTTGTTCTAATCTTGTTGCTTTGATTCTAACACCTAAAATAGACCCTAAAGAATCCTAGCTGCTACCACCACCTTCCTCTGTTCATTCCTCTTTGTTCTTCATCGAGTCTAGAGTTTTCTAGGTTTGATTCTTCAACAAGAGCAACGTTTATTAATATGCCACTACTTCCCTATCGATTGGTATCATATTTGGGTCGATTCTTGGAAAGAATCAAGCAATCTTGCTTGTTCTTGCACAGAAAACCGCCAAGGTACCCGAACGGAGCTAGTTCACAAAAGATTCACCATTTCAGGTTTTTTTTAATTTTAGATTAAAATCCTTATTGTTAGTTTTCTATTTTTTATCAAAAAATAAAATAAAAAAAGCATAAAAATCGAGAAAAATAAAAAAAAAAATTCAAAAAAATTTAAAAAATTATAAACAAATGAATTTAGGGCTGATTTTTCTCCAGATATTATATTCATCATAAGAGTAATCTCCAGTCCAAAATTCACCCCAATCAGAGTTCATTAGATCCTTAAAATACATCATTCAAATTTCATTGGCAAATTCAATCTAAATCTTGTCGAATTTCTTGAAAATTCTATAGGAGGAATTTCGTGATGAAAATTTCTAGATTGAAACTACATATATTGAAGATCATTAAAAATCAGAATTGTTTAGATCAATAACACCTTCGAACAAAGCAATCAAGAAAAAAAAAGACTTTTTGAGGACTCGCCGTTAAACAGAGTCTACTGGATACTACTGAAGGTATTTGGTTCTAACAATTTACAGGTGATTTCTACATACATAGAACGACATTTAAGAAGTTTTCCAGAATTTTTGGACACCAGTAACCCCCCTCAAAATCGTTTCTCAAGTTGACCCAATGTTTTCTAGGTTTCTGGTTTGGTTTTTTTTCTTTGACTCTTAGTGCTTTAGGTTCTTTTGTTTTCCCTTTTATTGTTATTTTACATTATCTAACACATTATCTTCCTTTTGTTAGTAGGACTAAAGAGTTTGCATACTTTTTCCTTCTTTACATTCTCATTCTCTTGGAGTCTAACCCTTGTTTGGCCTCTAAGAGCTTTTAGGTTTTCTTACCGCCTTTGCTAGTAATCAAACTCCGATACGAACTACGGAGGAATACTTGGTAAAGTGAGTTTTAAAGAGTGCAAGATCGACTTACTTGCCTATCGTTGTGTTACTTTCTTGGAGTGACTTGTAAGGTTTCTTGCTTTGTTGAATTTTCTTTCTTTTATTTTTATTTTACTTTAAATGTTTCGTTGAGTGTTGTGCTTTTTAGGATGTTTGAATCAGGACAATTTTTCAGACCTAATTGTATAGTTATACGTCGGTATTTAAGCACTGAAGGTATAAAAGAAGCTAATATTCAAAGAAAAAACTTATTACATTCCTGATGTTTGATACAAGGTAAACCTTACTCTATAATCATTGATAATGGAAGTTGAGCAAACATGGTGAGTAGCTACTTGGTAGAGGCACTCAACCTACCTTGTCAACAACATCCAAAACCATATTGTCCGCAATGGATTAATAAAGTGTCCAAGATGAAAGTCACCAAACAATGCCTAGTCAAACTATAGATGGGAAAGTATTGTGACAAAATTTGGTGTGACGTAATTCCAATGCAAGCTTCTCACATCTTTCTGGAAGACCATGGCAATACGACAATGATATTACCTACTACGGTAAGGCAAACAAATAAACTTTGAACCTAGACGGTAAGCCTTACACTCTCAGACCAATGCTACCAAAAGAAATCTTGAAAGATCAAATGAGAATTTGTGAGGAGGTAGGGAAAGCAAAAAACGAAAAAGCTGAGAAAGAGCCAAAAGTAAAAGAGGTCACTAGTTACAAAATCCAAAATAATAATGACCTATGGGAGGTGAGTGAACCTAATTGTAAGAAGAAAAGAGTGACTCAAAATCTATGTGTGAGTACAAAAGAATTGAGAGAGAACCATATTTACAAACAACCTTGCATCATTGGTCGCTTTAGGGAATAAGTTGTTTCGATTTCTAACATTAACAAGGATTTGCCTAGTGTGTTTTCATATATTTTACAAGATTTTTTAGAAGTGTTAGGTGATCCACTTGACGGATTACCACCAAAAAGAGGACAACAACACCAAACCAATCTAATTCAAGGTTTCATCATACCTCGTCAAGCATAAAATCTCGAAGAAACCAAAGGGTTAGATTTGTTACAAAAAGGCTACATCCAAGAAAGCCTTAGTTGTGACGCCATCTTAATGACGAAACATGATTTGAACAAGTCCACAGGTAAGTATGTTATTATCTATCTTGATGATATTCTTATCTACTCTTCTTCTCTTAAATCTCATATCATTCACATTCGCTCGGCTCTTGAAGTTCTCCACCGAGAAAACTTATATGCTAACATGGATAAGTGCGTGTTTTATAGTGATAAGCTTATATTTGTAGGCTTTATAGTCCGTACAAAGGAAATCCATATAAAAGATGAAAAAGTGAAAGCAACACGGGACTGGCCCACACTATCTTCCATCACCAAGAGCTGTCGAATGGTGCTAGATGACCATCGAGACGAGTTACCACCTGAAAGCCCTAATCACTATACCATATCAATGAAGAATCACAATTTACAAAAGAACAAAGGTAAGTATTTTATTACTCATTTTAATGATATTGTAACGTACTTCTTCTCCATTTTACAAGGTAAAACTCTTGAAGTTGTCATCCATACTAAACTCAACTCCTTTAAGTGCGTAAAAGACCGAGGTAAATAAAACATAGTATACAATGCACTACCACGAAGGTATACTCTTACCAATCAAAAGAATACTACTATTCCGAGAATTGAACATATCAAAGATGTATATCATGATAACTCGGATATTTCTTATATTTATACCCATACTTTTAAAAGTACTTTTAATGATATTTAACTTTTATATGGGTTTCCTTGCCAACTAAACAGGTTCTGCATTCCACAAATCTCCTCCTGAGAATTTTTAATTCATTAACACTTAGGATGCTTAAGGGATTACTTTAACAAACCAATTGACATGGTTTTTAAACACTCATTCTTTCCACATATGAATAAAACCATGGAAAAATTATCTGAAGCAATCATACAGAAAGCCAACAGTGGTCGGCGCCATGTTGAATTTCAACCTAAACATAATATTACAAGACTTGTATGCAAAAGAGGATTTCAAGACTACAAGAAATCAGTTCCTACAAAAAAGAAACCTCGACTAAAACGCATAAAGACACATCACATTGATCTTGGTAAATGTTTCACATGTTTTCCTTTCAATACGTCTAATTCTCTTTCTCTTGGATTTTCATATTCGAGGACGAATCCTTTTGAGAAAAGGGGGAATGATACATGCACCAGAGTCCATAATGATAATAAATGATTCTTTGACTAATGTTTCTACTCGAACCTATTAGAAGAACAAAGTCTCAAAGATTCAAAGCATATCTATTTGGTAAGCATAATGTGAATAAATCAATAAACGATTCTAATGTTTATCCTTTTAATGTTTCAGATTCGAGGTCGAATATTTTTGAAGAAAGGGAGGAGGATACATGCATCACAAGTCTCACATCAAAGGAAGAAGTAATAACTCTTCCAAATGGCCCACTCGTCCAAGCCTTAGAAAAGAAGACCAGAACAGCAGTAGACTTACGATGACTTTTTAATGGGATACTGATCTTATTTGGTCAACATGTCTTCTGTATATACGACCAGTTGTCTCTTAGCTTTCAAACGGTTCTTTAATTACATCAATCCGATAACGGAAACTCAAGATATGATCATGTTAGTGAAGCAATTGCATGCAGAAAATCCTATACGGGATTAATACGAGATTTTGTAAATATTACGAATTTTCAATATTTGTATTGATTATTTGTAATATAATTTAATATAATATGATGCATTATCTTTTAGGATTATTTATTATTTTATCAGGAATTAAGGTTGGATTAAAACATTATTCTTAGTTCATTATTTTTTTACGAATTAGATTTAAGACATGTTTAGTTTGTTATTATTTTATTCATTAGTTTATTTAGGACCTTTAGAACTCATCCCCCATATAAAGGAGGCTTTATTCAACTTTGTAAGACATATTTCTTTGATTAATAATACAACAAGAGTTCATTTTTGCAAGTGTTGATTGCCTTGTGCCTTCAAAGCTTCTTCTCCTAAAGTTCTTTCAAGTTATTATGAGGGAGATTAATCTGCACACTCCAATTTGCCTTTTCATTGTGACTATGAGGGTTGGTTAGAGTCATATTATCGAGTTTGTCTTTTCATTGCGACTGTGAGGCTTCGATATGACACTTATCCATCTATTTTCCACAAATCCATCCGCATCACCAATCATCTTTATCGTTCACCTTCATAGGGGAGATCTTTTGATTTCTTTATTATCTTACTTTATTTTCAATTTCTTTATCTTTCGTTTATCTTGTTCTAATCTTGTTGCCTTGATTCCAACACCTAAAAGAAACCCTAAAGAATCCTAACTGTTGCCGCCACCTTCTCCTATTCATTCCCCTTTGTTCTTCATCGAGTCTAAAACTTTCTAGGTTTGATTCTTCAACAAGAGCAATGTTCATCAATCCGCCACCGCTTCCCTATCAGACAGCTAATGAGAGCATGACATGTTTGGACAATAAATGCAAGTGCCAACCACTAAAGAGGTTGAGGACCATGGAAAATGTTTCTCATCACATGAGATGATTGAACAAAAGGAAGACTAAAATGGCACACATAGACACGTGCAACTAAGCCACCAAAGCTATGGTCTCTTTGCAATGGCAATTGCACCGACATGCATTCTAGCAGAAGCATCAGCTTTTTCTTTTTGGACAATGGTCATAAATATGATTGTTTTGGTTGAATTGAATTTATTCTTCATTGGAGTTATTGGTCTTAGCTAGCCAATAATTTTTCGACGAAGTATCTTTCCGAATATTTTCATATCTAAAAAAAGATTTAAATCTAATTAGACCGACTCGAGTTTGTTAAGTTTATCTCCTTTCAAAAAAGAAGTTTATTAAATTTATGGTGAAAGAATCTAGGAGATAAACACAACCAATAATATCTAAAATAATAATAATCTAAATTAATATAAAATTAAAGAGTTTTATGTAATATAATTAAATTCTATCATTATATGCAAGATGGTCTGAAGTGGAATGGGTGGAGGTGTTATCTCTGAAAACTTAAAATTATCATATATTATAATTTTTTATATATTTTTATTAAAAATTTATTTTCGTCTTCCAAAATTTATAAGTTTAAGTTCGTCCTTTTAAAATTTTATAAATCTAAATTCATCTTCTAATATAAAATTTTATGTCCATGTATAAGTTTGATGGAGGGGAGGGTGTGGTGTTGGTTAAGTGGGTGGAAATGGGCCTGCAAAATTTTAGTTGGTACGACAGACAATTTGGGTGAAATCTTAATTTACATGATATTACGAGGATTGTCGAAACGATTTTTTTATAAAAATAAATTTTGTTTTTAATTTTTAAGTGTTTTAAAAATCTCATCTTAATTAATTTAGAGTTTCATTTTAAAAATTAAAATAAAACATGGTTTGAAGAGTCACCCCAATATTTGATTAGAGTGTGATTGGGCACTCAAAAACATATTTTTCATTTTAATAAAAATATTAATTTTAATTAAAACAAGATATTTACAGTCCGTGTTACCAAAAAATTGAGTTCGGGAGTCGGTTACGCGTGAGGAAGGATTAACACCCCACATCGCCCTAAATCGGTACCTAGTCGATCAATTAGTTGTTTTTACCATGAAATTTACGATTTCAAGTTTAATTTAATTCAAGATCCCATAAAAATAATATTCTTTGAATTTTAGAACGAAAAGCGATATTATTTAATTATTTTCTATCGACAAGAATTGACCTCTCATGCTTTAAAGCAGTCAATTCCTACTCCAATCGAAATAAAAAATATTACAATTTCATTATAAAGTTCATTATTAATTCCAAATTCAAATACATAAATAACAATAAAATAAAATAAAACAAATTAAATTAAATTAAATTAAAGATTACCAATCTTTTTAAAGAGAAGAAGTATATTCGATTATTTAAAGACGTCGAGATCGGACCTTTTATAAGTTCTAACGATCTTTTCTCGAAGAATTTAAATGACAAACATTTTTTCTCTCGTTCCCAAAATTTAGGAGTAATCAAATTTTAGGGTTTTATTTGACGGGATACAATTTCATTTTAAAATCATCGAAAGTAACCTTCTTATACGTTAAGACAATCACTTTACAATAATTATAAAATGAAATTGTATTACTCGTAATCCAATTATTTGAATGAATCTAGTGATGCTTATGAGCATATCATACAATTTAATAAGGGATGCCACATGCTTAAATTTATATGCATAAGCAATTACAATCACATATATGATTCATGAATTAATATGTTAGAAGTTAACAATATTTGAATTTGGCTAAGAAAAATGTATATCCTAAAGATTTTAAAATAAAAGATACTAAATACCATTAATACTAAGTTATGTGATAATTAAAAAAGTACTTAATTTATCATAAAAAGTATAAAAAAAACTAAAATAGAAGCTAAAACCTACTTGAAATAAATATACACACATGCGCACATATCATGATAATTTGGGCATGAAAACGTAATTAACATACATCCATATTGCTCATTTACATATAAACAAAATAACCATATTCTTTATAAGATTCTTATAT
Organism: Hibiscus syriacus; assembly: GCF_006381635.1. Taxonomy (NCBI): domain Eukaryota; kingdom Viridiplantae; phylum Streptophyta; class Magnoliopsida; order Malvales; family Malvaceae; genus Hibiscus; species Hibiscus syriacus. The sequence goes on from NW_024063213.1 coordinate 959,978, forward strand.
ATACATACACACATATACACACATGCATATTACAGTGGGCTACGATCCAAGCAAAGAAATTTTGGGAGACCAAAAGCAAGCACAAACATAAGGATTAAACAAATTTATCGAATACGTAACCCAAAATAAATAAAAAGGACGGCAAACACAAGGGCCTAATCAGCAACTTAAACAAACAAAGATCTAAAGTGTAAAGATCGTATATTCCAAGTGCCAAAATCCTAATAAACCCCAAAGATAAATAAGGACTAAAATAAAAATCAGAAAAATCTCATACCAAATGTATAATCACGCATACATTGAAAAAAAACTGAGACTAAGAACTAAAATAGAACAGGCGCAAAATTTAAAGACAAAATTTAAAGTCACGAAATAGGACTAAAATGAAACATGAAGAAAATAAAGAGTTCGAAGTCAAATAGAGTAAGTTGCATTTAGTAACTAAATGAAGAGGTTACAAACATTGGATGGCCCGTTGTGCGATTATCACATGCGCCGAAATCAGAAATCATCTCCCTCAAAACTACGTCATTTTGGATAAGCTATATAACCCCCTTTCCTTTTTCTTTTTGCTTTCATTTTCATTTTCCCTTTTATTTTTTATTTAGAGAGAGAAACTCTCCCCTCTCTCTACAGAATCCGACGATAATTCTCACCGGCTGTCGTAACGGCCACCTCTGGTCACCGTGCGTCGCCTTCCTCCGATGACTTTTCGAGCCCAAATTTCACCAGATGCTTTGTCTCGACGTCCCGAACATGGATCTGGGGTTCAAATGGCCTAGAAACGCCTCTAACACCATAGATCTACAAAGAAACCTTCAGCCCTTTTTAATTTCTAGCAACTATTCCTCTTTCCGGTGAGCTTTAAACCCGAAAAGATTTTCTTCATTTCCTTTTTTTTATTCTCTTCTTCTCTCTCTCGTCTTCCCCCTTTTTTTGAACTCCTATCGATTTCTTCTATTTTTTCTTTTTGTCCCCTTTTTGTTCGAGCTGATCTATCCTTTTTTTGGTTCCCTTCTTCCCTATTTTCTTTTCAGCTTCCCCTCTTCGCTCTCCTATTTTTTTCGTTCCACCTCCGAATAGTCCTCCTTTTTTTCTCCTACGAATTCCCCCCTTTTAAGCTGGTATTCTCTTTTTTTATGGTTGTTGGCTTTTTCTTTATAGTGGTTGGAGTTTGGGGAAGATAGAGGAGGCATGATGGCTGAGGCTAGGGTTGGTCGGTAGAGGAATAGGGATCCCAAATTTTTTAGGATCGATTGCTTTTTTTAATTATTATTATATATATTTTTTTACTTTTTTACTGATTTTGTGAGATTTGGTTGGATTTTCTTACAAGAGCTGCTTGGGAATCATCAACGACGACGGAAGTGACTATGACGGCGGTGCGGGTGAGAATCCTACTGTGACAATGTTGTTGGTGGCTAACCTTAATTTTAGGGTTAACCAAAGTTTGTGTAATGTTGGGCTTGGGGTTTGTAATTGGGCTATTGGGTTGGGGCTTACTGTAATTTGGGCATGTTTGTGTTGGGCTTGTTGCAATAGGCTTGTAATAAATAATAATAATAATAATAATAATAATAATAATAATAATAAAAGGGGAACAAAACGGGTGTCTACAACTGCCTCTCGTTGCTCATGCTTGTGTTAACAAGAATAGGGCAAAGATAAAAAAGACAATGCGTTTTTTCCGGTTCCATCCTGATGTTATCTCAAGTGAGACTGTCAGATGACACGAAGGATTTACTCATCATGCTCGAAAGACTTACTGATGGCTCGAATGACTTACCAATTTTGGAAATAGTTTACTAGGTAAGAAACTTTGGAAATCGCTTTCTTACTTTTCAAAAATTTCATTTTCTCAAAATACTAAATGAGAAACTTTGAAAATCGCTTTCTCATTTTTCAAATTATATGAAAGCATCTTGCGCAAATGTCTTATAGATGGCTCGAATCACTTATCATCTTGCTCGAAAGACTGACAGATAACCTGAAGGATTTACTCATCATTCTCGAAAGACTTATTGACGGCTCAAATGACTTACCAATTTTGGAAATAGTTTACTAGGTAAAAAACTTTGGAAATCACTTTCTTACTTTTCAAATATTTCATTTTCTGAAAATACTAAATGAGAAACTTTGAAAATTGCTTTCTCGTCTTTCAAATTATATGAAAGCATCTTGCCCGAAGTCTTATAGATGGCTCAGAGGACTTATCATCTTGCTCGAAAAACTGACAGATGACCTGAAGGATTTAATCATCATTCTTGAAAGATTTACTGATGGCCCGAAGGACTTACCAATTTTGGTAATAGTTTACTAGGTAAGAAACTTTGGAAATTGCTTTCTTACTTTTCAAAAATTTCATTTTCTGAAAATGCTAAATGAGAAACTTTGAAAATCATTTTCTCATTTTTTAAATTATCATAAAAGCATCTTGCCCGATGATCTTGTAAATGGCCCGAAGGTCTTATCATCTTGCTCGAAAGACTTACATATGACCCCAAAGAATTTAATCATCGTGCTCGAAAGACTTACTGATGGCCCGAAAGACTTAAGAATTTGGAAATAGTTTACAAGGTAAGAAACTTTGGAAATCGCTTTCTTACTTTTCAAACATTTCATTTTCTGAAAATGCTAAATTAGAAACTTTGAAAATTGCTTTCTCATTTTTCAATTTATCATATGAAAGTATCTTACATGAAGGTTTTATAGATGGCCCGAATGACTTATCATTCTGCTCGAAAGACTGACAGATGACCCGAAGGATTTAATCATCATGCTCGAAAGACTTACTGATGGCCCTAAGGACTTAACAATTATAGAAATAGTTTACTATATAAGAAACTTTGGAAATCACTTTCTTACTTTTCAAAAATTTAATTTTCTAAAAATACTAAATGAGAAACTTTGAAAATCGCTTTCTCATTTTTTAAATTATATAAAAATAACTTAATGGTCAGGTAACATGCCCCACTTCAAAGTAATACTTCTTTTGTGGATTGGGCCCCTCTTTTCTTCAAGTTCTTCCTCTCCAAACATGATTCCATGCATTTGAGATTTGAATTCTAGCTTTCAGTTGTTGAGATTTTGACATCATGAATCTTCTTTTTTTATTGGAAGATCTGTAAAAACCATGTGTTTATGTGTGAAACGTGAATGCAATTAAATATATTGATGTAATACATTTTGTTTTATACAAACGATGTTCTCATGAATGCATAAATGTTGATTCAATTTTCCTTTGACTCCAAAGTGGAGAACTCGGTCTTCTTCCACTTGGTCACTTTTCTCTAGGGTTTACTCAGATACCAGTGTAGCAACTTATAATTTCACGCTTGCGTTTTTAAAGAGCCATCTGATCATCTTATGTCTTTTTATATTCTTTGCCTCTTATCTGCATTAAAGTCTTAGAAGAAATGTTTCATTTCTTGAATTCTTGTTGCGGTAAAAAATATGACCTTGATGCCCCTTTTTGTCTTTGACTCAATTGCGCTATCAAAGTTGCTTTTCTAGGACTCTACAGTTAATTGATGCTCGACCGATTTGCTCTACAATGTAAGCTCTTCTAAAATTCATGTTCTGCCCCTAAGACTCCAAGTTGTGAGGCTTATTCTCAATGTCTTTTCGATCTGAACCTTGTTATCTCAACATGATATGGGTTTTTGGTCATGCCCTAATGTGGTTATTTTCACGACTCATCCCTATTTGGGTGCCAAATTTTCATCCTTGACTGGTCTCACTCTTGCATCATTTATCAAAAATCACAAGCCCTTATTATTAAGGTGATTGACTGCTTTATGATCTATTATGTTGATGATGTCACAACAAAGTATGAGAAGTTTTGTTCTTGAGTCTTTTGATCTTTCAAACTTCATTGCTTCGAAAGAAAATGAAGAATGTCTTCATTTCTCTTATGTCACTTATTCTTTTGCTTTGGTTCTTATTCTTTCATCTCACTTATTCATTTGAGGCAAAACAAGTCTCATCATCTTCAAGGACCCCCTTCATTCTCGAGAGATTGTCCTGTTTGAAAATGTCTTCCTATTTTCTTTCATTTTTTCAAAATGTGAAAATGTTTTATGAGGAATTTTTGAAAATTGGCTCCCTATGCAATTGACTCGTAATTGAAACAAATTATAAAACAAGAGTTCATTGAGTATCAAAAAAATCAATTACTCTTTTGATTCTTTAAGAATTATAGCCCTTTTACAAGTGTCAATATTAATGACAAATTTGAGGTATAGGTTGATTCTAGAAAGGTAATGTCTCTCAGGTTAGCCTTTTTATTATAACATATATAGTTCTTTGATGTTCACGACTTGAGGAAGTGGTTGTTATGTTCATATTCTAGAGATACTCACCGGTTCCAAACTCCCAGAAGCACATTTGGGATGTGGGGTGTTTCATCAAGAGATTTGTAAGACCACCTCTTATTTCATAGTTGCTCAATTTAATATTCGATTTGCCCTTTCAGGTTTTCAACTCGAATCCTCCTTTAGCTTCAAGACGTCTTTCAAAATTTTACGTCTTGAACCTCATTTATCATTTTTCCTATCATGTATTAAATATTTTAGAAAACCTTTTGCAAATAAAAAATTAATCCTGAGATGCATAATGAAATCTGAAGATAGTATCTTCTGTTTAGAACTTCATGTATGATTAGAAGGGACTTTTAGGCACGTAATGTAGGTTACGGTTCACGGTTACAAAAGAAAGGGATAATAGGCCCAAACAAGTGTTTAAAGGTGATTGAACCAAGGATCAATTCATTTTGATGCCTTTAATCTCGTCTTATTAGATTTGAACGTGCTTGCCACTTGTCTTTTATTTTCATTCTTTTTCTGGATCCCTCTAGACTACCCATTTTGGGTTTTCACCCTAGAGTTCATCTCCATTTTCCTATATCTTTGACATTTCTCGCTCTTCTTGTTTAATCTGGATATTTGAACCATTTGTACTTGATCAATCTTGTGGCTTGAGGCTCAATGAGTCAATCATCTTGAAGTACTTGATATGTTATATTTCTTCTTCTTCTTCTTCTTCTTCTTCTTCTTTTCTTTTCCTTTTTTCTTCTTCTCTTTTTATTCTCTTTTTCTTTTTCTATCTTGAATATGAATTTATTGGATGAGTTTGTGCACCTTCTTGTCCTCTTTATTTCTTGCATTTGGAACTTCTTTCAATGTTCTCGATTGGATTTGATCTTTACACTTTGCATTTGATCTACCTTGTGGTTCCTTGTTACTTCTCACTTGACATGAATTGATGGTCTTCACTCATGCGAGCATATTTCTTTCACTTTTGCCCTCTAGTGTGAGGGTGATCATTGGTTAGGGTTGAATATAAATAAAAGTAATTCTATCTCAAATAGGGACAACAAGGGATATATCTTTTTCTCTTTTTGTGAATTAATATTGAAATAAAATTGTTCATCATTTCATACACAGAAGTCCTTGCAAAAGAGGTATTCTCAAGAGGATGAATATTCATGATTAACTTTTATTCACATGAAAACAATATAATTAATACATGATAGAATCATTTCAATCATTCCCTTTATTTCTTCTTCTTCTTCTTGTTTCAAGCATGCACCAATTATTTGAGCTTCTCTTCAAAAACTTGATATAGGATGCCCCATCTCATCTCTTCTTGCAAAATATTGACGGACAAATGAAAATTTTGCACTTAAGGCCTTCAGGTTTTATTGGCATAAAAATGAGGATTTTGTGTCTGAAAAGACGAGGGTGTGACTTTTAAGTCGTATCTATGGATAAAGGTAGTGTTTTAAAAGATCGTCTCTACCCGAGAAGGTAAAAATATGAATTTGGTGTCTATAAAAAGGTAAGGGTTTGACTTTGGAGTCTCAAATAGAGGTAATTGTATGACTTTGGTGACTTAGATAGATGTAGTGTCAAAATTTGGTTTGGTTGTGACCATGAATTATTTAAGGTAAAAAATCGATTAATTGTGTTTTTTGCTTTGGACGGGATATGAAAAGGTCTAATTTTACCACTTGCCAAATATCTATAATTCTTGAAAAAATAAAAGAATTTTTAATTCATTTAATACTCAAAGAACTAACTGGTTAAAAATTTGATTTATTGCTCATAACCTTAAAAAGTAGCATAAGTTCAATCACCAAACATTTTTATAAAAAAAGAAAAAAAACAAGTTCAAACAAAATAATGCAAATGAAACAAAGTTTCATGGTAGATGGAATGATTTCTTATTGATTAGCATCATAATGCCTCACTACTCATCGAAGGTCCATGCCCCTGAATCGATCAAATTTTGTAACTTGCTCTTCGGTGCCACACAGTTCTTAGTGGCATGCCCCAACCTTCATATTCATGGCTCTCAAATCTTTTCTAGGTACGAACAGGGTGTTTCAAATTACCTTTAATATTTTCATCACAGAGTCCTCCACAAATTACCCCATACTCCAGGATTGATGCATGTGAAAATGCTTAAATTAATGTTGATCGAATGTAAATGTATATGCAAAATGAAAATGCAAAAGATGTTAATTCCATAAGTGATCGTCATAGAACAAACTTCATTTAGACAACAAGGTTTCATTACTAAATAGTCAAAATAAAATTGTTTTTCTTCATTTCTTCATTTCCTTGAGTCGTACTCTTTATGGGATCTAACATTGAACCCAAAGTTATTGGTGTACTTTATCACATTTGATTACACCTGATGTCCTTAAATTATTTATGGTTGAATCGTGAGATATCCACTTTTACTCCCGATGTGAAGTGGTCTTCATGTATTCGTGAAGGTTTTTCTCGTCCTTGGTATAACTGCATCTATCTCTTGAGGAAAAATCTTGGCATTTGCGCCTTCAAAGGAAGCTTCAATCAGCTTCAAATTTATTCATTAATCGGATGTCTTTCTTCATGGATCATTAGATCATCTTTGGATCTCCTGATTTTGACTACATGGCTAAGAATTTCTTGTCTCATTATGAATAGTTTTCTTATTTAGTCAACCACTTGCGAATTAACACCTTTGGATGACATAAAGATGCAAATACAAGAAAATAAAACCAAAATAAAATAAACACAAAACAAAAATGGGTTAGTACACATAAGATAAACAACAAGATAATAAGTACTATAAGCATCAAATAAAACCTACCCTCACAGGTTGACTACCCATACATGGTATAATAAATCCTACCCAAACATGCTTTCTACCCACATGCTTTGTTATTCATAAAATATCCAAACCGCATGATATCTAATTTTCATACTTGTTTAAAAAAAATAAACCTAACCACATGATCTCTAGTTCTCAAACATTTGTTCAAAACATCAAATTATTCTACCAAATACTCATAAAAGCTTTTCCTTGTGTACACTCCATACGAGATTTCTAAGGGTAGGTCAAGCTCTATAGTTTTGGGCTCATGATATGCTTGGTTCATCTCTAGGGCAAAAGGTACTCGAATTGTCCTTGTCAGTGCCCCCTTGGGCTGTCAGACCATTAATCCTTGCCCATCACAGGTTTATTTGGATCGAGTTTAATTCGAAAGGGTACGTTTCCTTATGTCCGTACGGAGGCGATTACCATCACAAGGACCATAAGGCGTTTGCCCAATGAGCGATTAACTATCCCATGTGATGGTGAACACCACACGAGGGAGTAGTTTCTCACTCTTACTTAAATTGGACGGAGAGAGGTTTAAGCTCATGTTATGCAAATGCAGTTGTACAGTGTGTGAGGAAAAGCGAAAACAATACAAACCACACAAAACATAGTTCTTAAATCCTTGAACATTTATTTAATCTAAAAATATTAGCAAACAGATCAGTACAAGATATTTAGTGTATAATTATAAACATAACATAAAATTTATTTAAACCAAACAAGATATCAAAAACTAAATTAGAAATAACTTGTAATTTTCATTGCAAAGATTAATTGACTAACGACCTAACTCTCTAAAAAAATTCCCCCGTGGAGTCACCAAGTTGTTGAAAAAAAATTTTTACAAAAAAAACAAATTTTGGTTTTAGTTTTTAAGTCTTCTAAAAAATCTCATCTCAATTAATTTGGGGTCTCCATTTAAAAATCAAAATAAAACATGGTTCGAGGAGTCGCCACCAATATTTGATTAAGGTGTGATTGGGCACCCAAAAACATATTTGTCATTTTAATAAAAATATTAATTTTAATTAAAACAACAAATTTGCAGTCTGTGTTACCAAAAATTTGAGTTCGGAAGTCGGTTACGTGTGGGGAAGGATTAGCACCCCACAGCGCCTTAAATTGGTACCTAGTCGATCAATTAGTTATCTTTTCCATGAAATTGACAAATTCAAATTTAATTTAATTCAAGATCTTTTACAAATAATATTCTTTGAATTTTAGAATGAAAAACAGTAATATTTAATTATTTCCTATCGAGAAGAATGAACCTCTCATGTCTTAAAGCAGTCAATTCCTACTCCAATTGAAATAAAGAAATATTATAATTTCATCCTAAAGTTCATTATTAATTCCAAATTCAAATGCATAAATAATAATAAAATAAAATAAAACAAAATAAATTTAAGATTACCAATCTTTTTAGAGAGAAGAAGTATATTCGATTATTTAAAGACGTCCAGATCGGACTTTTTATAATTTCTAACGATTTTTTCTCGACAAATTTAAATAGACGAACATTTCTTTTTCTCATTCTCAAATTTTAGGAGTAATCAAATTTTAGGGTTTCACTTGACATGATACAATTTCATATTAATCATGGAAATAACATTCTTATACGTTAAGACAGTCACTTCACAATAATTATAAAATAAAATGGTATTACCCTTAATCCAATTATTTAAATGAATTGAGTGATGCTTATGAGAATATCATACAATTTAATAAGGGATGCCACATGCTTAAATTTATATGCATAAACAATTACAATCACATATACGATTCATGAATATGTTAAAAGTTAACAATATTTGAATTTGGCTAAGAAAATGTGTATCCTAAAGATTTTAGAATAACAGATACTAAATACCATTAATACTAAGTTATGTGATAATCAAAAGAAAATACTTAATTTATCATAAAAAATATAAGAAAATTAAAATAGAAGCAAAAACCTACTTGAAATAAATATATGCACATGCGCACATATCACGATAATGAGGGCATGAAAACGTAATTAACATACACCCATATTGCTCATTTACATATAAACAAAATAACCATATTCTTTATAAGATTCTTATATATACATACATATATGTGTGTGTATATATATATATATACATGCATATTGCAGTGGGCTACGATCCAAGCAAAGAAATTATGGGAGACCAAAAGCAAGCACAAACATAAGGATTAAATGAATTTATCGAATACGTAACCCAAAATAAATAAAAAGGACAACAAACACAAGGGCCTAATCAGCAACTTAAATAAAGAAAGATCCTGAAGTGTAAAGATCGTATATACCAAGTGCCAAAATCCTAATAAACCCCAAAGATAAATAAGGACTAAAATAAAAATAAAAAAAATTATGCCAAATGTATAATCACGCATAAACTGGAAAAAAACTGAGCCTAAGGACTAAAAGAACACGCGCAAAATTTAAAGACAAAATCATAAAATTCAGAAGTCACGAAATATGACTAAAATGAAACATGAAGAAAATAAGAAGTTCGAAGTCAAATAGAGTAAGTTGCATTTAGTGACTAAAATGAAGACGTTACAAACATTGGATGGCCCGTTGTGCGATTATAACATTTGCCGAAATCAAAAATCCTCTCCCTCAAAACTACGTCATTTTGGGGAAGCTATATAACCCCTTTCCTTTTTTTATTTAGAGAGAGAGAAGCTATCCCCTCTTTCTACAGAATCCGACGAGGATTCTCACTGGCCGCCGTGACAACCACCTCCGACCACCGTACGCCGCCATCCGACGATGACTTTTCGAGCCTTAATTTCATGGGCTGCTTACTCTCGTCGTCCCGAACATGGATCCAAGGTTCGAATGGACTAGAATCGCCTCCAACACCATAGATCTACAAAGAAACCTTTGACCCTTTTTAATTTTCGACAACCCTTCATCTTTCCGGTGAGCTTTAAACCCGATAAGATTTTTTCCCTTTCCCCTTTTTTCGATTCTCTTCTTCTCTCTCTCATCTTCCCCCTTTTTTTGAACTCCTATCTTTTCTTTTCGGCCTTTTTTTGTTCAACTGGTCTCTCCTTTTTTTGGTTCACTTCTTCCCTCTTTTCTTTTCGGCTTCCCCTCATCGGTCTCTTTTTTTTCGTTCCCCCTCTGAATGATCCTCCTTCTTTTTTGTCCTAGGAAAGTACGAATGGTCCCCCATTTTAATCTGGTCTTCTCTTTTTTATGGTTGCTTCCTTTTCCTTCATGGTAGTTGGAGTTTGGTGAAGACAGAGAATGCATGATGGTTGAGGCTAGGGTTGATCGATAGATGAATGGGAATCCATATTTCCTAGGATCAATTGCTTATTATTATTATTATTATTATTATTATTATTATTATTGTTTTTACTGATTTTGTGAGATTTGGTTGGATTTGCTTACAAGAGCTACTTGGGAATCATCGGCAGCGACGAAAGTGGCTCTGACGACGACGTGACGTGACACGACGCGGGTGAGAATTATGCTGGTGATAGTGTGTTTGTGTAATGTTGGGCCTAGGGTTTATAATTGGGTCATTAGGTTGGGGCTTATTGTAATTTGGGCCTACTTGTGTTGGGCTTGTTGTAATAGACATGTAATATAAAAATAAAAATAATTAATAATAATAATAATCCGGAGAAAATCGGTTTCTATAAGGATTGTTGATATTTCCATGAGTTTACTCACCAAAATGGGTCAAGTTTAGAATATATATAATGCGTGTGAAGAAAAACAATATCACACAAGTGAATAGCTCTTCGGAAAAAGCAAAAGCCATTTTTCATGCACATATATTTCTTAGATCCTTCTAAACGAATACCCAAAAGAAATGCATGAAAACACACCACAATATGGTACCAAAAAGAAAATACAAAAATATAATATAAATTAGTTTTTTATGTGATTTTCTTTACAGAATTAGTATCGCTTCACCCGTGATATCAAATTTAGTAAAAATATTTATATTAAAGAAATGAAATTTATATAATATAAATTATTAACTTATTAAATTATATTGAATAATAAAAAATGTACGAAGGTTAAATTACAAATTTATCCTTAAACTATTTTAGATTTACAAAAAAATCTTTTATATGAATTTCAGTGGTTAAAATAAAATTTTACCCTTTCATTAAGCCTTTTTTATATTTTCAATTTTGTAAAAAAATATATATATAAATTTTATGAATTTAATTTTTTAAAAGAAAAAATATAAATATTTTCCAACTTGTTAAAAAAACAAATATATAATAAGGACAATTTGGTCAAATATACATTCTAATAATCTTTTATTCATTTAACTAAACATGATAATCTTACATTCCTATTAAACCAACCAAACACAAAATACAACATTCCCAGTAATCATATTCCCTGGTAATCTTGCATTCCCACTGGTAATCTTACATTCCATGAACCAAACGCACCCTTAGAGGAATTGATTTACTTTATAATAAAAGAATATAAGTTTATTAAATATTTAAATTTAAAAAGAACAAAAAAATATTTAACAAATAGTTAAATTAAGAAATCTAAAATACTATTATACCAACAAAATTTAAGAGGGATAACAACTCCTCTCGCCTTTTAAATTGTTTCATCCCTAATTAGGTATGGTAATTTAACTAGAAATCGCTGTGAAGTTGAAATTAACTCTGAAATTAGGAAATTGTTTGTTGACAACCAGCCGTCCCTTCGTTGTGAAGTTGAACTTGTGTTGTCCCGAGTCTAACATCATTCGATGTGAAGTTGAAATTGGCTCTGAAATTGGGAAATTGTTTGTTGACAACCAGCCGTCCCTTCATTGTGAAGTTGAACTTGTGTTGTCTTGAGTCCAATATCCTTTACTGTGAAGTTGAAATTAACTCTAGCTAAAATCTGTCTGGAATCTTGACTCTGGAATCTTGAAGTTTCGACCCCTGGTCTTGAATTCTTCAAATATTCAAATCTGATGTTTTTTATTCTTGATCTGAGAAATACTTCTCGACCAACACAAGTATGTGCATGAGCCTTGATCGGCTTCCGAGTACCTGTACTTTTCAATGAATCTTTGTATAGTAATATACGAATATCTTTTGCATAAGTAAATAAATCATTAAGCTTCAGCTCAATCCAAGATGCTCAAAAGGAATTGGTCTAGAGAAGAAGATTGTCTTTTATTCATGGGAAAAAAGAACAAATAATACATGACAAACATTCTGGAAGGTGAAGATATGACGAGGTGTAAATGAATGTCTTAGATTTCAATAATGTGGGCACTTCCTAGCTAGAAAGCCGTTAGGTGACCTTGAATACAGCCTTTGCCAAAGGATCTTTGAAAATGCGACAACATTCAGGAGAGTGCAACCTTTCTCCGACTTGTTGAGTCTGTGGGAAATTCAGATGCCCGGGAGTTTTAACCGTCTGGATTCCTTGAATTATCCAAATCGTCCTTTTGGGTTTTCAATTTGGACCCATCCTTGGTTGCAATACGCCCTTTGCGGGTTTTCATCTTGAACCCACCTTTTTGTTCTTTCTCTTTTTTTTTGTTCTTTTTTCTCTTTTTCATTTTTTTCAATTTAGGGCGCCCTTTCGGGTTTTCACCCTAAACGTTTTTCCTTTTTTTCCGACTTAGGATGCCCTTTCAGTTTTCATCCTAAGCAAAGTATTTCTTGAGTGCATCTGAATTGATAGGATGTGGCAGGTCAGGTCCGTCCATTTCAGCCAGGACAAGTGCCCCCCGGGAAAAGCCTTTTTCACGACGTAAGGTCCTTCCCAATTTGGCGTCCATTTTCCTCGGAAATCTTTCTGAACTGGCAAAATTCTCTTTAGCACCAGATCTCCTTCACGGAATATTCTCGGGCGTACCTTCTTGTCATGTGCTCAAATCATTCGTTTCTGATAGATTTCACCATGGTGAATGGCTTTCAGTCTCTTTTCATCTATCAGATTAAGCTGATCGTATCTGGATTACACCCATTCTGCGTCATCCAATTTAACTTCTGTTAAGACCCGTAATGACGAAATTTCTACTTCAATGGGCAGCACTGCTTTCATTCCATAAGCTAGTGAAAATGGAGTTGCCCCAGTCGAGGTTCGTACTAAGGTTTGGTAAGCGAACAAAGCGAAAGGCAACTTCTCATGCCAGTCCTTGTAGGTTTTGGTCGTTTTTTCCACTATCTTTTTGATGTTTTTGTTTACTGCTTCTACTGCACCGTTTATCTTTGGTCTGTAGGTAGTAGAATTGTGATGCTTTATGTTGAATTGCTCACAAGCAGCCTTCATCATTCTATTGTTCAAGTTTGTAGCATTATCGGTAATGATCCTTTCAGGTAAACCATACTGACATATGATCTCTTTTTTCAAAAACTTGCAAATAACGGATTGAGTGACACTGACATATGAAGCAGCCTCTACCCACTTAGTGAAATAATCGATAGCTACAAGGATGAAACGATGACCATTCTAAGCCTTTGGATGGATTTGCCCAATTACATCCATGCCCCCATAGAGAAAGGCCATGGTGACGTCATGACATGAAGCAGATGAGGCGGGACATTTATTTTATCACCGTAAATCTGACATTTATGACATTTTCTAGCATAGTTGATGCAATCACTTTCCAGTGTGGACCAGAAATATTCGCATCTCATTATCTGTCTCGACATCATATGTCCATTTGCATGTGCTCCACAAACTCCGTCATGTACTTCTTTCACTATCAATTTTTCCTCTTCAGCATCGACGCACCTTAACAGAACTTGATTATGGATTTTCTTGTACAAGACCTCTCCGTCAAGGACGTATCCAGCTGCCATCCTTCTAATGGTTCTTTTATCGGTTTCAGTGGCCTCCTCTGGATAGCTTCGATGCTTGATATACTGCAAAATATCGTAGTACCAAGGCTTAGTGTTTTTTACTTCTTCAATCTGGTAGCAATGAGCCGGGTACTCATACGATTGCATGTCAATTGGCATTATTTCAGACTCCCCGCCAACTTTGAATGCGGCTGCCAAGGTAGCTAAAGCATCAGCCATTTGATTCTCTTCCCTTGGCACATAGTGGAAAGTGACTCCATCGAATTCTTCGAGCAGATCCAGTATTAGCTTTCGATATTCCATCAGTTTTGTATATTTGGTTTCCCATTCTCCACGGAGCTGATAGATTACTAATGTTGAATCTCCGTATATCCGCAAGGTCTTTACATTTTGCCTCAGTGCAACTCGAATTCCCAAAACACAGGCCTCATACTCTGCCACGTTATTGGTACAATTGAAGTTCAGTCTGTTGGTAAATGGGTAGTGACTCCCTTATGGAGAGATCAATATTGCCCCGATGCCATGTCCTAATGCATTGGATGCCCCATCGAATTACATTTTCCAGGAACTGTCTGTTGAAGTACCTGTTTCTTCTAAGGATAAAGCCATCAAGTTTTCGTCTGGGAAATCAAAGTCTAATGGCTCATAATTCTCATCGGTTTTTCTTGCTAAGAAATCTATTAGGGCACTTCCTTTTATGGCTTTCTGGCTCACGTACTCAATGTCGAATTCAGACAACAACATCTGCCATCGGGCTAACCTTCCAGATAGAGCAGGTACAATCATCATGTATTTTAAAGGATCTAACTTGGAAATCAACCACGTGGTGTGATACACATGTATTGTCTAAGTCTTTTTGTAGCCCAGACTAGAGCACAACAAACCTTCTCGATAGGAGGATATCTGACCTCGCAATCGATGAACTTCTTGCTCAGATAGTAGATGGCTCTTTCCTTTCTTCCTGATTCGTCATGTTGGCCCAAGAAACACCCCATTGAGTTCTCGAATATGGATAGATACAAGAACTGAGGTTTTCCTGAGATGGGGGACATTAAGATAGGAGTATTAGATAAGTACTCTTTCACCTTCTCGAATGCAATCTGACAGTTTTCATCCCATGCTCCAGGGTTGTTCTTTCAGAGGAGGTGAAAAATTGGATCACACTTATCGGTTAATTGAGATAAGAACCGAGCTATGTAATTCAATCTGCCCAGAAAACCGCGGACCTCTTTTTGTGTTCGAGGTGGAGGTAGATTATGGATAGCCTTAACTTTGTCAGGATCAACCTCAATGTCTTTTCTGCTGACCACGAAGCCTAATAGTTTCCCAGATGTCACCCAAAAGTACACTTTCTAGGGTTCAGTCAAAGCTGGAACTTTCTCAATCTCTGTAAGAGATTTCTCAAATGCTCGACGTGTTGATTCTCGGTCTGTGCCTTAACAATCATGTCGTCGACATAAACCTCGATTTCTTTATGCATCATGTCATGAAACAGGGTCACCATAGCTCTCTGATATGTTGCCCCAGTATTTTTTAATCCGAAAGGCATCACTTTGTAACAGAAAGTTCCCCACATTGTGACAAAAATGGTCTTCTCCATGTCTTCAGGATACATCTTGATCTGATTGTACCCCGAAAATCCATCCATGAATGAGAAGTAGTTGTTCCCGGTTGTATTGTCCACCAGAGTGTCTATGTGTGGCAGAGGAAAATTATCCTTGGGACTTGCCTTGTTAAGGTCCCGGTAATCGACACACATGCGTACTTTCCCATCCTTCTTTGGCACAGGCACTATGTTGGCTACCCACTCCGGTATTTGGCCACTTGAAGAAAACCGACATCAAATTGTTTCTTGACTTCTTCCTTGATCTTAAGGAGCATTTTTGGTCGCATTCTTCTCAGTTTCTGCTGCACTGTTTGCATTCTGGTTTGATAAGCAGATTGTGGACTACCATATCTGTGTCTAACCCCGGTATGTCTTGATATGACCAGGCGAACACCTCTCTGTATTCCCGAAGTAAATCTATCAGGCTTCGTCTTGCTTCAGTCGAAAGAGTTGTGCCGATTTTAACCTTTTTTCGATCCTCCTTGGTGCCCAGATTCAAGATTTCGATTGTTTCTTTATGGGGCAATATTTTTTTATCTTCTCGTTCTACCATTCTCAACAATTCGGTAGGCAAGTTACATTCCTCTTCAGTGTCGCGTTCATCAAATTCCTCGAGACAAATAGATGATTCAAAATCCACCTCCAGATCAGGGTCATTAGTGCCTACATTATCGTTATCTGGGGATCTGGAAGAAGGGAAAATGTGCATGTGTGAGAGAAAAATATCCCACACGGAATAATCAAGAATTAAATTCGAGGGAAACTGGAAATGAAGTATCAAAATGAAGAAAATAGACAATGAATTCAAAAAGAAATAAAGAAAAATTTGTTTACCATGGGAAAAGAAAAATGCATATTTTATTGAACTTAAACATAATGTTTATTAACCCTTACAAAAGATCACCTATTGCCCCGGGTATAGACAAATAGGGATAGTTGAATATTACTCTAAAAGACTCTTGTAAACCACAGGTAATTCTTCGACCGACCAACGGCTAGGCACGAACCCAGGTGGCAGAGGGCATATCCCAGATCTAACGACGTCGTCAGTATTTCCAGTTATTACAACATCGATGCTCAGATCTTCCAAATCTGCTTCTAAATCTGACAAGGTGGTCTCAAATACATAACCACCTAACTTGAATGTGTGACAAAGAGGTGGGAATGTCATGGGCTCCCATTGAAGTTCATTTCCAGTCAGCCTTGCTAATTTCCTCTCCTGGTTCTTCTGAACTTCTTTTCTCTTCTGAAGGTAATTGGGCTAAAGCCAAGCCCAAACTGGTCTGGCTTTGAAATAGGAAAGACCGGATCAATCCTCCTTGCAGAAACTTCCCAAACCCTTTTCCAGTCTTGGCACCTCGTCCCAATGTTTGCATGATCTCCATTCTGGTACACTTGGAAATACGGGGTCCAGAAATCGTTCTTCCTTCGGCTACAAAGGTGGAATTCACAAATTCTAAGGAGCGGAATGAACACTCCAACACTTCCTCATCCACCTCGATGTATGGGGCCTCCGTGGTCACACTTGCCACAATATCTTCCTCAGCATTGATAATTACTAAGACCCCGTTCGTTAATGGCACCTCAATTTGCACCTAAATAGAAGATGATGCTTTTCCTTTGACAGTAGAAGAATTTTCTTGTGGTCTGGGTAGAATTTCGGGTGAAATAACCACCTATGGGGTTGGTGATGTGGTTTCCCCCTCGGAGAGACTTCCCCCTACTGCATTAGCTTGCTGCAAACACGATAACTTGGCCACGATTTGGTCGACCAAGGACTCCTGGTTTTTCTTGATGGACTCTAGGGTGCTCTGACTGTTTTGAGCCATTTTATCTTCTAGTTTTTTTTTTTTGCAGTCTTGTCATGTTCTCCTCGAGTTTTTTCATTCTGGCCTCCATTTCTCTTCTTTGCTCGAGTATTGTGCGGGTGATGCGTATTTAATGCTTGCGGTGGTAAACTTGGCGTTTGCTATTTCTCTTGTAAAAACATGAAAAATATGAAAATAAAAATGCAAAGTATGCAATACGTGATGTATGTAATTTATAGGCATTGATCCAGAAAAGTGTCCATTATTATAAATAATCCTTATTCAGACAAAAATGTTTTATCTTGTAAGAGACATAAAAACAATCAAAGGTATGTTCGGACTAAATCTTCTAAACATCCATCCGAGATACTTTCTTCCATGACTCGGCTGCTTCTTTGATCATCTTCTTATAACTGTCACCGTGATACATAAAATCTGATGTAGATAATCCATATATTGCTGGGACAAACTGACGTGCCCCATACTGTTTAAGTGCCAACAACGGAGCATACCCAACTGCACCCCAAAGTCCAAATAGGGTCATAGTGTCAGAATTCCCACACTTGAAAAGAACATCACTGAGGAACAACCAGGGGGCTCTAGGTAATATCCCGGTCCTGAAGATGCGTGAAGACCTTCATCAATTTTTTCCTTTGTAGCACCTTCATGCCATTTCATAGTGATGAACTCTCCCAAATGTGAATAGGTGGTGCTAAATAGGCGGTAAGCAACCCCGTTAGTTTCCAGAAGTGGTTGTGAATCCAGACTTGAAGGAGCTGAACACACCCAATGAACCTACCTCCACCAGTTCTTCTGCAATGATTAAGAGAACGAAAGGTCTCGGCTAAGATGGTTGGTGCTGGGTTGACTCACCTTGGAAGTTGTTCAAATAGTTCCACCATGGTGCATCGATGCACCCCAAGGTCTTCGGAAAGATAATCAAACCGTACAGACCTAATGCAAAAAATCTATAGTCTTCCATTCATCAGGGTGGTTCTTCATTAGTTGTTTTATATGGATACATTTGATTCCTTCCCCGCTACCTTTGTGTCGGAATCGATCAGTCACCCACTTTTCATCAACTCCTGCAATCTTGGCCAGTCCGTTCTTGAAAGACTGACTCTTGATGTGTTTGATATATGCCCTCTCTAGTCTGATGCTTTCGCAGTGCAGTAATGTAGTATACTCTTCGATGGTGGGCACCATGTCCTCCCGGTTAAAGGTGAAGCAACTGTATCCCGGGTTCCAGAATTGAACCAATGCTCTGATTAAGGGCTCATCGGTCTTAACATGAAGCAAAAGTGCAATGTCACCATACCGCTGACTGAACTTCTATTTCGATCATTCTTCCAACTGTCCCAAATGTCTCGAAGTTCTTGCACATTGTTTTGTTTTAGGTTGATAGAGGCGTAGTTAACCAGCTCTGACACATAGTTTCCTTGAAGATTGTCTCCCTTTTCCTTCTGAGTCTTCTCGGACCATAATCGTACCTCAGGGTTCTTAATCTCTTGTATTACAACACTTTTGTCCATTAATTCATATTATTTTGTGTGTAATAAACACATTTTAAGGATCAATAGCCTCTTGTTATGATGCAAATGCTAAAAAACAAACACAAATGTAAAAAAGTTAGTAAAATAAAAATAAATAAATAAATAAAAATGACGAAAGAAAAAAAAACAAAAAGATATGAAAAAATATTCTAAGTTTCGGAATGTGGTTTCGGGGTAGGCTCTAATTCTCCATAGTCTTCCGATTTAGGTTATAAAAAACGGTACCATAGTTCTCCTTGCTGGTGCCCCCTTGGGCTTGCCAGACCCTTAGTTCTAAATCCATCACAGGTTTGTGTGGACTAAGTTAAACTCGAGAGGACACATTCCCTTATGTCTATGCGGAGAATAAATTCACACGAAGACACAAGGTATATGAATCCCGAAGGCTACTTGCTAGGCATATGCAGTGAATAAATTCACACGAATGCGTCGCTTTCACCCCCACTTAAAACGGGTTCGGAGCTCGGGTATAGAGCCTTTAGATGGAAAAAAAATTCTGGAAGCTGTAATCATTAGAAAACGGTCAGTCAACTATTTACTCAGAAAAATATAACCAAAAGTAAGCAATAAGGATCGAAATGATACCTTAAAATTTAAACTTACCCTTTTCATTAAAAAGACAACTGGGAATTACCTTAGCCTGACTCGCTTATTTGTCCCCAGCAAGTCGCCAAGCTGTCGCAATTGTCTTTCGGTTGGGCCCCGAATTGGGCTTCGACTTAGGAAAATATGGATTGGAGTCGCCACCGACCACTTTAACACGAATTTAGGTGGGTCAACATCATTTTACCTGATCTGCGTTGTACCAGAAACGTGTCGAGTTCGGGAGTCGGTTACGGTCAAAGAAGGATTAACACCCTTGAACCGCCCTTTCAGTACCACATAATTTTCAGTTGTCTTAAATTAAGAAAATTGTAATTTTAAATAAAATGATAAAATTTGATACTGATTACTTACCTTAGATTGATTTGAAAATATCCTAAAAAATCGAGAAATGTGTTAGATAAACAAGGTAAAGAAAATAAAAAAGATAAAGAGAATAAAATAAAAGGAAAAAAAATAAAATAAATAAATAAGATAAGGAAAAAAATAGTAAAGTAATAATTATATATATAATATATATATAATAATAAATAATATATATATATATATATATATATACATCAAAGTATTAATAAAATAAATAAGTATATATATACAACAAATATTTAAAAATAGAAAAGCTACCCTCTCACTTCACCGAAAGTGGGGGCTTTAGTCAGAAATAAGACAAAAAGAGGAAAGTGGGAGAGACTTTAGTTAGAAATAAAACAAAAAATAGGCCCTCTAAGTTAGTAGTATATAATATAATATTTAATAATAATAATGATAAAGACACAAGATTTTTAAAAAAATCATATAATAATGAATAAAAAATGAAAATAATAAAATAATATATATATATATATATATATATATATATAAAGTTATAAGATATATTACGTAAATAAAGAAATAATCAAATAAAAATAATTAAGAATATATATATATTAATAATAGGTATATAAATAAACTATTAAAAGTATAAAATATATATATATATATAACTAGATAAAGATAATTAAAATATATATAGTAATAATAGACTTATAAGTAAAATATTAAAGAAATATATATATATATAATAAAAAATATAGTAAAAAATCAAATGAAAATAATTTAAATATATATATATATATATATATATATACGTATAATAATAACATGAATAATAAAAATAAATGAATAAAATATCCATATAATAAATAAAGGGACTAATATAGATTTTTAAAAAGCTCTTCCCCTCCTTTAACCGAAAATCAAACCAGTTTTTAAAATAAGCCTCGGGGAAGCGTAGATCTAAGAGAAAAGATCTCGGTTCCCTTGTGTTCATCAGCCCTTTCAAAGTAAAAACGGAAAAGAAGAAGTGAAACAAGCCACATGCAAGCGAGAATCGAAGCAATATAGGTAAAAATACCTCTTTTATTTCTCTGTTGAAAATTACAAGCGAATCTTTGGGACTTATTGCATATTTGCTTTGGGTATTTTTGTGTGTGCGTAATCCCATATGATAATCGTGTCCCCTGGTGTGGTAATTACAAGGCTTATTTATAGTACTAAAAACCCTATTTTAGACTAGTATTTGAGTCCTAATCCAACTCTTCTTTTTTGGTTACATGAAGACTCCTCGGTTGGCAGGACAAAATCTGGTGTCTTCAAATGGGTTGTTTCATTCCACCGTCTTCTTCTGCTTCTTCAACTGTCAAACTTTTCCTTGTGTTTTTTGATTTCTGCTGATGAGAAGAAAAGAGAATGAGACAAATGAATTTGGTAATTAGGATTAGAGGGGAAATTAGGGTTTTATATCAAATAAATTATTCTTAAAATACCAACAAGGATCCTACTTGGATTAAATGCCTTTAATGAAATCATCTATGTCATCACCGTCACGACCCATCCATGCCATGTCAGCGTCCCATTAACGGATTAACGGTGGGTTGGCTTAATTGGAGTAAAACACAAACGTCAATGCTAAAATTGGCAAAATTGAAACGACAGTAACATCTTCGTGCCTGAGCTTGAAGGTCAGTGGTATTTGAAGTAGTTTACCATTTTTTTATAATTCTAATGTTAAAGATTACTTGATAATTATGTTTATTTAATAAAACAATTATATATTTTAAACAATAATTTTTATGGATTAAAAATTTTCGGTGATCAAGTATTTGATTTTATAAATAGAGATTAATTCTTAACATTTAGGGTTGTGTTTTAAAGAGATGTAATCCTTTTTAGGATCTTTGTAATTTTTGGAGTTTATGTTGCAGAGATAATTTTGTACATATATTAGAGGAATATTTTGGGATATGCCATATTTTTTTGGTATCTATATCAAGTTTTGGGATACATGTGATATCGGGCGTTTTTCCCAAAAAAATCACTGGTGACTGGTATATTTACTGATCTAACACCGGTCAGACTATATTTCCCGATCTAACACCCTTTGCAGTAAGGCGCGCCCCCTACAGCGCGCTATACGCTGATTTGGCGCCACGTGGGGTAAGGTGCGCCCCCTGCGACGTGCCTTATGCTGACATGGATACACGTGTGTATGGCGCGGGGCAGGTTGGTAATTAAGGTATAGCGCGGCGCAGGGGCTGCGCCTTACCTGTGATTCTGACACACGTCAGAAAGGCGCGACCCCTGCGGCGCGCTATACCCCTAATTACCAAATTACCCCACCCGTTCACACCCACCATCCCCCTATAAATACCTCATTCTCAATCACTTTCATCACATCAAATCCTCTCAAATACTCTTATATTCTCTTATTAAGGTATATTTTATTATATTTAGTATTTTTTTAGTAATTTATTTAATTATTTTAATTGTTTAATAATTTATTTAATTAATTTTTTTTGCAGATATAAAATGGAAGGCGGTCTACTTTGGTTGGATGGAAACCATATATCTCGACACTTTGCTGATACGGTAACATTTTAACGTTTTAATTTAATTAATTAATTAATTTAATGCATGATTATTAGTTTAAAAATTAATTTGTGTAATTATTTATATTTTAGGAGAGAGATCGTATATTAGATCATTTTATTATGAACCTTAAGTTAGTTATACCTACTCGTGTAATTTCGTATTTAGTAAAGGTTGGATTCGGTCACCTAGGTCAATATCAGGGTCACTTTAAGATAAAATCAGACCTTATTTCTGCCTTAGTAGAGCGGTGGAGGCCGGAGACCCACACATTCCATCTTCCGTGCGGAGAGTGCACGATCACGCTTGAGGATGTTTCTATGCACCCGGGGCTTCCGATGGATTGAGGTGTGATATCAGGGATAGCTTCCGGTTCTTGACTACTTTGTGTCGGGTTAGTTTAGGACGTGTCCCGAAAAATTTTAACGGTGGACGTATACCGTTAAATTTGTTAGATACCAATTTTCAGGAGTTGAGCGAGGACGCGTCTGACGATGAAGTTAAACAATATACAAGGGCATGCATACTGCAGCTGATAGGAGGGTTGCTAATGCCGGACAAATCGTGCAACCAAGTTCATTGTATGTGGTTGCAACATCTTGGCAACTTTCATCTGCCCGATCACTCAGTTGGGGCTCGGCAGTTTTGGCTTGCTTGTACAGGGAGATGTGTCGAGCCATTGACTACAGGCGTAATGCTATCGGCGGATATCTCTGCTGCTGCAGTCTTGGGCATGGTATCGATTGCCCTTTTTATGTCC
The DNA here is from genome assembly GCF_006381635.1 of Hibiscus syriacus. NCBI lineage: Eukaryota > Viridiplantae > Streptophyta > Magnoliopsida > Malvales > Malvaceae > Hibiscus > Hibiscus syriacus. The sequence continues at coordinate 983,171 of NW_024063213.1, forward strand.
CGTTGTCAAGAACCCATTCGTATTTCCACTACTACTGAGGTAATTATAAAATTGATTTTGTATATTAATAATTTTAAACAGTGAATAAGAAATTATTTTTCTTGAATAGGTGGTCTATTGATAGGAAAAATCATCAGGAGATATCTGATGATTTAGAAAAAATTAGGGTATTAATCGATCAGAAGGATGGCACACATGTATTAATTTTAATGTTTAAAAATCGATTTTAGATTATAGTTATATAATTAAATTATTATGTTGATAAAAATTATATATATTTGTTTTAGTTTGAATGAGTGTCATATTCTACTGATGATGTGAGGGCGGTGATCCCACCTGAGTTGAGGGGCCCATCATATGTTTGGATGGTGACGGTCCCCTTGATTTGTTATGCGACCGTCGAGTGCACTCCATTGATCGCGTGCTCCGACAATTTGGTTGTTTTCAACCAATTCTAGAAACACCTCGCAATATGGACAAGTTGCATAGCATAGATAGACGCGGCAAGACAGATATAGATTGGCTGGTGAGGCATCATGTGTGGGTCGTGTTGTGAGAGGATCGACATCGGCGCCTTCCCCGTAGAGAGCCCATTTTACTTAACCTCTTGATGGTTGCTGACGGTTATTACGAGTGGTTCAACAGTAACGGGAAACCGTTTCTCCTTCCCAAGGATGCACGAGGGCAGACCTTTCCGCGACGTCGACAGAGACGTTCACCGACACATCACCATCGTCCCCTGACTCGTGGACGAAGATAAGGTGCTTCCGGTTTATCCTCAACTGCCCCAGCAGGACCTTCACAGCAGCCACTGTATCCAACGACTTACATATTGCAGCCATATGTGATGCCGCCACCGCCTTTCCATTACCAGATGATGTCGCCGCCTTCACCTACTTTTATGACCCCACCGCTGCCACCGTCACAGATGACCTCTCTTGGAGGCTATTATGGGTCTGTGTTTGCAGATCCGATTTGGGGTTCATATGCTGGATATTTGGCGGGTTCAGCCTCATCACCCATGGCCGCAGCATAGACACCTCCTATACAGTTTTCATACTCAACGATGTCTGGGTTTTATGAGTTTTCCCAGTTTTCACAGACCGGTGGAATAGTCAATCATACACCTCCAAGGTCATTATTCTATGGAGGTGCTTCATCGTCATCAGCTCCTCATCAACCTAATGTACCTACTTAGGACGACGACGACGACGATAACGATGACAATGATAATGGTGATGATGATGACAGCGAGGAGTCACGACCAGTGACACGAAGAAATCCTCCTCGAGACCGACAGCCACCGCCCTGCGGAACACATTCGCATCGCAGGCATCAATAGATTTTGTTTTTTATTATATTTGTATTTAGTTTATTGGACTTTTTAATTGTAATTTTTTATTATTTCTCATTTAATACTTACTTTATTTTGTTAAATTTGTTTGAATTTTTAATTTATTTATCACAATCATAATAAACAATAGCTGAAAGTCGCGTCATTCTTTAAGTTTAAAAGTGCGACAATATTATATCTGCAAAACAACTTAAACAATGTTGATTAAATAAATAATATATGAACGAAAATATAACAGAATAAATTTTTTACACATAAACGTAAATAATTTAAATAATATAATTTTATATTATTACTTGTACCGCAAAATTATTTCTACGTATATTCCTGCTTTCTAATTTTACAAACACAGAAATTAATTGACAACAATTAGTATAATATTTTTTCAAATAATCATAATAAACAATAAATATAATAAAAAAAATTATCACAAAATTACCTTATAACGAAAAATCGCACAAACTTCTGAATAAAATATGAGAAAATTGTCAGAATTATTGACTCGTTGACGGAATTGTTGTATTAATTTATAAGTTGAGAGGAGAGATGTGAGGAGATGTGAGGAACTTAACCCGGGGGAGAATGGTATTTATAGCCGAGAAAAGTTTTAACAATTATACAAGACGCGGTACCTGCCCCGCGCTATATATAATTATGAAGGTCAGGCACGGCCCCTGTCTCGCGCTATATATAATTATAAAGGTCAGGCGCGGCCCCTGACCCGCGCTATACCCTACATGGCGTAAGGCACACCCAAATGGCTGCGTTATACACACGTGTATCCATGTCAGCATAAGACGCGTCTCAGGAGGCGCGTCTTACCCACGTGACGCCAAATCAGCGTATAGCGCGCTGCAGAGGGCACGCCTTACTGCAAAGGGTGTTAGATCGGGAAATATAGTCTGACCGGTGTTAGATCGGTAAATATACCGGTCACCGGTGATTTTTTGAGAAAAACGCCGTGATATCGTGTATTTTTAATCTTTATATTCTCTACATTTATAGTGGATTATTGTTCATCTCACCTATGAAGATAGACAAAGCCGAACCATGTTAAATCTCAATCTCTAAACAACTAATCAACATCGTTTAAATAATGCTATAGTTTCAACTATGACATGTTTCCATAATTGTTTGGAGCCAAATTTACAAGAAAACATAAAATTAATTCGGATAATAAAATTTCGACGTTCAAATTAAAGGACCAAAGGGTGATTGAAATATATATTCACCTATTATTGGTGATGGCCACATTTTCTTTAGCCAAGTAGGGAATTTTTTTTCTTCTAAAAATATAATTTTTATACTTGCTTTCTTCTAACATTTTCGTCAAATAATGGTCCACGTGTTACGACAAATATTAGAAGATTTGGGTAATTTAATACTTGAACCTTTATTTTATAGGAGCACTTGCCTATATATTTGGTATTTTTAATTAGATTTGATCATTTGTATATTTGTGTTATATCATTAGACCCATATTCTAATTAAAAATTTTAATTGAGATTTCAGTTTGATTTTATCGGTTATAGATCATTATTTCCTGGACGATTTTTATCTAATGTTCATGTTTTCATCCACAAATTCTTAACAATAACAGGTTTTTTGTCATTATAAATTAATATATTATATATTTTGATATATAAGTAATTTGTATTATACATTGTTATGTTCTTGGATTTAGATTATATTTATATATTTTTTATTTTAATTCTAAAATATGGTTATGTATAGGGTAATTATTATGTTTATTGTTATTGAAATAAAAAATCATAAACGAATTTAATATCATTATATGTTAATTTTATTTTTTTTAAATATATTATAAGATATAACAATATCTTAGACTCACTAGTAGAGTCAAATCTTGCTCCTCAATTATTAAATAATAATAATAATAGCAATAATAATTACACTTTGATGCCTTTGAGATTTCAACCATAAATGACAACCAATCAGTAAGAACAAATGCTAATAAGGTTAATTTGCAAATTTTATGGCACAAATTAAGGTATAATGTTTGATTTTTAATTCTTTGATTCTCCCTCAAACCTCCAACACTAGACGGCTGCTTAATCGTCCATGTCATCTAAGCTCCTAGAACGTGGGATTTTCTCACAAGGCTCATGGGGTTGACCTACCACATAAAATTCTGGGTAGCAAATAGCCTAAACCAAAAGCAGAGGAGGAGGCTCCAAAACAGCTAAGAAGAAAGAAAGAAACAGTTCAACTAACAACAAATATCCCACTGCTTTGATAAAACACCAACCTACCTCAAACTCAGGTGGCAAAAGCAAAAACTACTTTATTTATATATTCGACTTCATCCCATTGCTTTTCATATTACTATTTATTAGTATTAAAATAAGACCTTATCCGCCATGTGTCAAGTCATCCACGGCTGAAGTTGCACTATAATCAAATATTATCCATTTTAGGGGTTGTTAGATAAGGTAATATTGTTCTAAAGATTTTAAATCATTTGACAATGAATGCGTTCAAACACCTTTGTTTGTAAATGTTAGTGCTCAAATCTAAGACTTCTAGAGACAACAACTATCCATTTAATTACCGAGATAGTTTAATTTATACTAAGAGTTCTTAATTTTAAAGCATCGTAAACAAGTGAAATAAGATACCAAGAGACGGAGAGAATAGCAACTGATGATAATTAAGGTGTGAGGAGTAAAGGAATGGCGTGTAGAGATCAAGATTGAAAAAGAGTGGCAGATGATAGAATTGCATAGAATATTAGAGTTTTTGAAAATGCCAAAAGTCAGGAAATTGAGTTAGAAAGGCTTTCTTTTATAGATCTAAAGAGAAAGGAGGTGCACATCTTAATAACCAAGCTAAGTTGTTTAGAACATCTAGTAGTCAAATTGATAAAAAGATCATTACTCACTAGTGTTGTCAAAATCGAACCAACCAATTAATTCGGCTAAATCGAACAATAAATATACCGATCAGAAAAACATTTAGCCTATTTTAAGATATGTTTTGGGTTTTTGTTTTAGTTTATTGTGTTTTTTTACTCATAATATTTATTGCTCAAGTTCTATGATTCATTTTTCTTTTCTTTTTCTGAACTGTTATATTCATTTTTATGATTTTTTACCATTATTGAATCTACAATTCCACCTACTAAAATAAAATTTATATTCTGCTCGATACGACTACCAATCCGATTCTTATGATATAATAGAACTTTTAAAAGTAATTTTTTTGTGGAGATCCTTTCCATAAGAGCCTTGTTTTAGATATGGTTCCGTGAAAGTGCTGTTATGAACAGTACTACCCTAAAAAAAGAGTTGTGCTCGAGTATTGTATAGTTTCCTAAAAGAACATTTTTAATGATCTTAGAGAGAAAGAGAACATATCAATACCCAAAATCAGTTATCCACGTCTTTCAATTTCCAACATGCAATAATTGGAATTGTTCACATGTTTTTGCGAACTTAGATTATATATATAGGTCAAAGTTCCTTTTCAATGCATATTTTATGAATTTAATTTCTCTATAATAATTTCTCTGTATTAATTCAATTAATTAATTTGATGTGATTTAGTGACAAAGAACTGAACTAAAAACATCAAATTATAGTAGAGGTAATATAGGGACTTTCTACAGAATTTCAACAATGGTAACACATGCAAGAGGAGGATGAGTACCACTAACCTCCATACCGAAACCGCAAGAAGAGGAAGGGGTCGGATCCTCTCAAAGCCTCTGCAAATGGGCTGTAACTGGATAGTTGAACCTGTCAGTTGATTAGCTATTAATTCACAGAATCTTCCAGGGATATACGGACCCCTGTGGGCTGTGGGTCCCAAACTTCCTTAACATCTCAATGTAAAATAAATGTTTAACTTTTTCAAGTTTTATAGTATAATAAAATATATTGTATACTATCCAAAGACAATCAGTACTCAACTTCCTTAGTATACAGATACATTCTTAACGAATTTGTCTTGTACTGATCTTTCTTTCCCTCTTTTCGGCTCTGCTTTTTTATAAAGCTAATTAAATTATGACACTTCATCGGTATTAACATAAACAAGATGCAAATTATCATAAACTCATCAGATACACACCAGAAACAAAACAAATAGGTCGGCAAAGCAGAAGAGGATAATGATAAAGCGTCGGCTGATCATGTAGAAAAAAAGGATCAAAGCATATATATGAGAGAGAAGGGGAGGGGCGTGGGAGGTGGCAATTGGTGGTGGTGGGGCGGGGGGCAAATGGATTATATGGCGGAAATGCATTCACACACCTACGGTGTTAATTGCGTGGCAAAAACAATCAACTTAAGCTCTTACTAGGAAGGTGAAGAGGGGAAGGGGGATTGTATTGAAAACGAATATTTTGCAAAAACGAAAGATGTCATGTACCTGTAACGCACGACGTGATTGGACCACATGGCATCCATAAAATCAAAAAACATCTTCCCCCATTCTGTTACGGCTGTCTGGTCCACTGCTGGATTCTGAAATGAAAACACCGAAACAATATTTGTCCATGGCAACAAGGGCTTGTCTATATATCATACTCATCTTCACATGCTTTGATGATGGAGCTCTCACAACCACCAGCTGCACCATTCACCACCCTAAGCATCATTACTGCTGCCATTACCTTCATTCAATATTCAAACCTCTCTCTATTTCTTCTCCTTTCCTCTGTCTCTCTTAAAGATTTCATTGCTGCGACTGACAACCGCATTGCTGATCACCCATGTCTGCCACTTTCAGTGCTTGCCGTTTTCATGGTCTTTCTCCTTCCTCTTGACATGTTTTTCTTGCTCCATCAATTTTGTAGAAACAAGATCGCTAATTTGACTCACTTGTCCAACTTTAGCTTCCTCCCTTAGTGACGTTTTAGCTGATCAAGCTTGCATGCCCTTGTTAAATATTTCAGGAGCAAATTGATATAAAGGTGTTAGAAAGGAAAACTAAACCCCTGTTCCTCTTCACATGCTTGCTATATATAAACCATTCCTTTGAGACTTAACCTTGTCAGAAGTTTCATAACCTCCTATTGTAAGTCTAGCTGTAGCCAAAAGGATTCAAACAACTAAATGTCGTTTTCCTGTACCAAAAACTTCTTCCAACGGTTCTGTAATGATGAATTTCAAATGGCCAATGATATTCGTGGCAGTTTCTTCTCAAGCGATCTCCTTCCATCACTTGGGGCCAGAATTAACCAGACAACAAAGCTACGTCGATACATCATTTCCCCTTTCAATCCTCACTATAGGTGATCACCATAGCCATGGTTTACTCAAATATTTCTTTCAATGCATCAAAGCTGTTCCTTATGTCCTACTCATTATTACAGGGCCTGGGAGATGTGGCTGGTTGTTCTAGTCGTTTACTCTTCCTGGATCTGTCCATTCGAGTTTGCATTCTTAACTTATAAGAAAGATGCACTTTTCATTGTTGACAACATTGTCAATGGCTTCTTTGCGGTTGACATCATTCTTACCTTCTTTGTTGCATACCTCGATAGCCAATCTTACCTCCTTGTTGATGATCCCAAGAAGATTGCTATAAGGTAAATGAGATTTTGCAGCATTGATCATAAAGCCGTTTTCAACTAAGAAAATCAATGTTTATCTAATCTTCAAGCAAATAATGGGTTTATATAATCCATCCAACATCTAGGTACCTATCTACCTGGTTTGCCTTCGATGTATGTTCCACCGCTCCATTTCAGTCTCTCAGCCTTATGTTCACAGATCATGGTAGTGAACTGGGGCTCAGGCTACTCAACATGCTCAGACTCTGGCGTTTGCGACGAGTCAGTTCCCTGTTTGCGAGGTTATAACCAGATTCAACCTATGCCTATTCTTTTATTCAAAACTATTAAACTGTTACAAAAGGGGAAAATTACTATATTTACTTACTGGTTTGCTTTACTTACAGACTTGAGAAGGACATCCGCTTCAACTACTTCTGGACTCGGTGCACCAAGCTCATTTCTGTAAGCCACTGGAACTTCCTCTTCTCTCACCTCCATCAGAAATATTGCCTCAGTCATCTGAATATGGGTTATTTTCCCCTTCCGGTTGATTTCAGGTGACCCTGTTTACAGTACATTGTGCTGGATGCTTTAATTATTTGATTGCAGAGAGATACCCTGATCCTTCGAAAACCTGGATTGGTGCAGTATACCCTAATTTCAAAGAGCAGAGTCTCTGGGACAGATATATAACTTCAATTTACTGGTCCATCACAACGCTTACTACAACTGGTTATGGGGATTTGCATGCTGAGAATCCAAGAGAGATGTTATTTGATATATTTTACATGCTGTTTAATTTGGGATTAACAGCTTATCTCATCGGGAACATGACAAACCTCGTAGTTCACTGGACAAGCCGGACCCGTAATTTTGTAAGTACCCTTACACCTTTCAAACTATTTGAAATCATCATTACCCTGCCAGGAGAACTAAACATATTGAATAAGTTTACAGTCGCAGTTGACAGTACTTGCACAACCACACCATTTGTTGTAGGAGAAAAAGTTAGTTTTTGTAAGACAAACATTGCATCTACAGAACATTGTATGACATCAAAAATCAAGTAGGAATACATTGTATGACGTCAAAAATCAAGTAGGAATGCTCAGTATCTTTTAGCTATTTGAGCATTACAAACTTCCAGTCCTAGATTCAACAGCCTTTTCTGTTTGAAGAGGAAGTCATATCTAGCCTGGCAGTGCTAATGACGAAACATTTACCTTTTGTTGTGTTGCAGAGGGATACAATTAGAGCTGCTTCAGAGTTTGCAACACGCAATCAATTACCCTCCCACATACAAGATCAAATGTTGTCACACATATGCTTAAGATTCAAAACAGAAGGATTGAAACAGCAAGAGACCTTGAATAGTTTGCCAAAAGCCATTCGCTCTAGCATTGCACAGTATCTCTTCTTCCACATTGTGCAGAAAGTTTACCTCTTCCGAGGAGTTTCTCATGACTTCCTGTTTCAGTTGGTAATACTTCTCATGCTACCTATATTTCTCCATATTATTCTCGTTTTAGGATAAAATAGTATATTAAATAACAAGGCCAGGGCAATGGAAAGATCCATAAATTTTGGTGTATTTTGAGTCAATGGTACACATACACCAGTTTGACTTTGAATTTCATTTTCACAAGATGCTAATGCAATTTACTACTCTGTCAAAGGTGACAGAAATGGATGCCGAGTATTTCCCACCCAAAGAAGATGTCATTCTGCAGTATGAAGCCCCAACAGATCTCTATATACTTGTCTCAGGAGCAGTTGTAAGTAGCCTTGTCCTGATCTGTGCATAAATATAAACTAAACAACGCCAATCTCTTACATTAATTTGGTGACTGGTTGATTCCTGATTGCAGAACTTAATCTCCCATGCTGATGAGCAAGATCAGGTGAGATATTATTTTAACATGTACAATATTCTTCTTTACGGTAAATCAACAACACTACAAAAAGTTTACCATGTCCAAACATGGTTTACAGATTATCGGAAAGTTAGCAGCAGGGGATATGTTTGGAGAGATTGGAGTTCTATGTTATAGGCCACAGCCATACACAGTAAGGACCACAGAGCTTTGTCAGATACTACGACTGAATGGAACTTCACTAATGAGCAGCATACAAGTAAATATGGAAGCTGGGAATGCCATTATGCGTAATCTTTACATGGTAAATATTCCTCATATAACTTCTAGAGTAATGAACCATTATGATTGTTATGAACAGTCGGAAGTGATGGTTTGTTCTCACAGAAATTAAATGGTCTAGAGAGCAGCAGCTTTGACCAGCTCAATGTAGGAGCAGTAAGAGGAAGTTGTTCGGACACTGGATTTAAAGAGCAACCACAGAGATATGGATCAAACAAAGAAGCAATAGACATAGATTTCTTGGGATCAAATGCTACAGAGAAGAATCAAACAAGTAGATATTCAGATAATGGAATTTCAACAGCAAAGAATGGCCAAACAGCTCTCCATGATGCTGTTCGCAAGGGGCACATTGAAATGGTTAAGATTTTGCTTGAAGGAGGAGCAAGTGTAAATAAACTAGATGCAAGAGGAAGGACACCAAAAGCATTGGCAGAGCAGCAAGAAAACAAGAGCATATATGATCTCTTACTGAGTTATGAAAACAAAAGAAAGAAAGATGAACATATGATAGAGATTATAGGGCCAGAAACAGCCGATGGCCCTAAGAATAGTCAAAGAAAACATAGAAGTGAGACTCAAAATTTCTTCAAACCGCACAATTATAAAGAGTAACAATAGTGACCAAGAAAAGAGTTACTATTCACATGCAGTTCCAGAGAAGTAGTACGTCAAGCAGACAACTTGGAAAGTTGATACTCCTACCGGATTCAATACAAGAGCTGCTCAGAGTGGCTGGTAAGTCTGGCAGAAAAGAGCACTTGAAAAAACCTGAAATGATTAAAAAAAATGTTAAGTCAACTTCATATGTGACTAGAATCCAAATAGGTTAAAGAAAATAAATAATTAAAGGGAACTTTTTAAACCGTTAACAGGAAGCATAAAACCACCTTTGTTTATTTGCCTGCTGTTGCTTTATTTATTTCTCATTCCATAACCTTGTGAAACTGCAGGCGAAAAGTTTGGATGCTACACATTTAAGAAAGTTGTTAATGCTGAGAATGCCGAAATAGTTGATATAGATGTCATTCGGGATGGTGACCATCTGTTTCTCCTTCAAAATGAAGGTGAAAATGTACGTTCAGTGTGACCTGATGATAATAAATGGCCACTCATTCGTTATAGATGCATAGCTTGTAACCTTGAGGCAGTACCAATGACAATAAAATACCAAAAAAAAACATAACAGGATCAGTTGATTTGGGACCTACGATCACAACTATGCTGTTAAATCAGAGAAGTCAATTACATCTGGCCAATTCCCCATCCTCGCATAACCTCAAAAATTGTCTATCAGAACGAACACAAGTTTCAATTCTGTCATGACTAGGTGGATTGGGTAAATGCCAACAAAACTTTTCTTTGTGGTCGACTAAATGGAGACCAACTCAATGATGCGTTAAACACATGTAAAAGTTGAGCCACTGCCTTGTTAATCTAGGTCCTAGGCAAGTAGCATGGAATACCTTCATAACAAGGCAAAGTAAGGTAAAATTGGGTACTTGTAAGTAGGCACAGGTGAAATCCAACTTTACATTTTGTTCTCTCGCTTTCCATATTCCTTAACATTACTTGTTTAGTTTTCCAGTAATATTAACCCAACTTTTCATTTGGCTATAATCAAGGAGGAAGCCCCGGCTACTCTCCTCCAAAGCATTTTATACCTGATGCAACACCGATTACTTATATTCTTCATTAGTCCTAACATGAAGTCTTTTTGTGTGAGTCAACATTAGAAGTGCTACGCCAAAGTCCCTCTAAAAAAACTTTATTGCACTTAAACTTGTGCATAAGCACCTCCAGTACTAGTAAGGCGTAATCACCTGGACTAGAACATGGTCCACATTAAAATGTTTAGCATAAAAATAAGACTTCTAAATAATGCAGACTATTTATTTTAGCCATTTTTTCACAACAAACACTTAAGTGATACAGAAGATAGATTCTCAGTGGTCAATACCTACAAAGAGTAACTATTTTTATGCTCCAAGCATCAAACAAAAAGCAGATCTCATACATCAAGCAATTAACTAGTGATTTGGGGGGGAAAATAGATGCTCCAATCAGATCTCTGAACTTTCTCAGCCTTTGGGTTAAGAACGTGTGCCGCCAGCTTCATGGTCCATACCATGAAGTTCAGGGCCATATAACCAAAAGGTTAGATCTTAAAGCTCCACAAGCTATATTTAGTATCAAGCTTAACAGAACTTAAACCAGACTCTAAGATTTCTCCAAACGATTAGGAATTTCTTTGTTCTAATCTCCTCACTAATGCTTTTCTATTTCAACACTTTCACACTGATCGCTTTCGCCATCACATTAAAACTACATGAAGATAGAGATCCTCAAATCCTCTAAAGCAGTTTCAACTCGAAAGGAACAAATTCCAGGCAATTTCAACTTGAAAGGAACAAATTCCATTACATCTATATAAAAATGGCAAATCAGGTAAACCAAATAAAGGAGAAAAAAAAAAGAGGGAGACGTAATACCTAGAAGAAAGATTTGTGGGGGGAACTTAGCGTTATAGTACCGAACATCTTTTATCGAACAAGCAAGCGATGTCGACATCCTCGAAATCTCTGATCTATTTATTCCTTTTCAAAATTTACCAGTTCGGGTAGGGATTTCCCCTAGTTTGATCGGAAAAGAAAATGCAAGAAAGCGAGGGAAATTTTATTTTTGGGCGGGAAAAACCGTTCGCGTTACCGGAGAAGGCGGTTGCGGGTTTTTTATTTAAGGCAACAACGAGACGAGGAGGGACAGAAAAAGATGAATTTAAAAAAAATTGCAATATTGATGCAAATTGAAATGAAATTTGTTTTTATTTAATGTATAATTTTTATAACATACTTTAAATTTAAAGTAGTAAAAAATACCAATTATTTTTAATACTCGAATTCGAAATATCAATGAAAAACAATAGTTTTTGACTATGAGGTTACTCGATTTGTGTGTGAAATTAACTGTATGATAATATTATATAATGATATATTGGAGATTTCATTAGAACTACTATTTTAGAATTTAAACACTAATCCGATTATATATAATGTAATTAACCCAAAGAACTTTTACTAAATCTAAAAAAGAATGATTGTATTCTTTTTCTCTTTTTATATTTTTTATAAGGTAAAGACAAATAATCTTCAATTATCGGGTGTTATTTTCCTAAGTACTATTATTATTAAAAGTTTTAAAATAGTTTCCAACTATAGGACGATGTTTTGTTTAGTCATTCGACTATTAAAAGTTATAAAATATTCACATGATTATTCATATGTTTTAAACTCATTATTGTTCTTTAAAAAATTGGTGATTGTATGAATTGGATGTTAACATGTTAACTATGAATATGAGAAAATTTGATCCAATAACCATTTGAGTTGTATTTTATGGATTGACTCTCCGTTTATATTATGTCGTTAAGTTAGTACTTGAAACATTATGTCGTCGAGTCGGTGTTTGAAAATATCGAAGGTGTTAGTAGACATCATTAAAATATGATTTTATTAAACCTCAATCAACGTATTAATATTCAACTTATACTATCGTCAATTTTTTAACAAAAAAATGATGAATTTGGAATAGAGAAAATCGCCTCAGTGACCAAAAATGCCTTATAATATACGATTTTAACCAACTTTTTTCGGATTTGCCAAAATGACCAACAAAATCGCAATGCGATCGCTAATTCGCAACGCGATCTCCATTATCGCAAATTCGCGTTGCATTTCGCGTTGCGATAGTTGGAAATCGCGTTGCGATAGTCTACAGTGTCGTTGCGATTTTCCCAATTCGCAATGCGAATAAGTAAATCGCAACGCGAATTGGGAAAATCGCAATGCGATACTGACTATCGCAATGCGATACTGACTATCGCAATGCGATAATACAAAATCGCAACGAGATACTGACTTTCGCAACGCGATTTACATAGCGCCATTCGTATTAACGCGTATTTTTTTTTCAAATTCCAAACACGAATTTTTTCTTAATAAATCGGAAACTGAACCGTCCACAGTAATCGCAACTCATAACCTCAAACCCAAAATCACAACACTCAGTCCCATCTCCATCTCTCACTCTCTACGGCGAAATCCGTCCCCATCTCCGAAGATTTCCGTCCCCATCGCCGGGGAAATCCCTCACAACCATTCACAGTCAAAAATCTCTCACAATCATTCAGAAATGGAAAATCAACCTCCGAGGGTTAGTTTTTTTATTTTTATTTTGAAATTTTTGCATTATTTTAGGTTTTTCATATTGATATTGATGATAAGTTTACTGGTAATTTCAATAATAGATTAACAATTTCACTTAGATTTCTTATTAAATTCATTCGATTGCTGCCAATACTGCTAAACTGTTTAGCCTGTGAAGTTAGTATTTGTCTTTGTTTTGTCTTTTGGTTGAAGTAATGCAGAAGAAGAATAGTTTCGAGAATGAAAATCGCAACGCGGAAATAACTATCGCAACGAGAGAATCGCAACGCGAAATAAAAGGCAACGCGAAACCAAAATCGCATTGCGATTTTCATTTCGCGTTGCGATTTTCATTTCGCGTTGCGATTTTTATTTCGCGTTGCGATTCTCTCGTCGCGATAGTCATTTCGCGTTGCGATTCTCTCGTTGCGATAGTCATTTCCGCGTTGCGATTCTCATTATCTCGTTGCGATTTTCATTTCAACCAAAAGACAAAACAGTGTTGCAAATTTTAGTTTCAAGAATAAACTACTATTTATGTTTATTGTTTTTGGTATATCTTAACAGTGTAGTTTTTGGTATATCTAACTTGGTATGTTTATTGTTTTTGTAGAAATTTTTTTCGGCTTCATTGACATTAAGGAATAAAGTTAGCCTAGCCACTACAATTGCTTCGAAGCTTTCACCTGCACAAAGAAAATTGTTTGAAGAAACCTGCTTCGGGCCATGGCTGAGAGTACAGCATCCGGGTGGAGATGCTAATTTGACCCATTTGTGGCTTCAGACCATGACTAGCGATCTACCCGACAATATACAACGTGGTGAGGAAGAGATATGGTTTCATTTTCCACCGGCGTATACTTGTTTTGGGCAGAAGGAGTTCTGCTTAATCACTGGTCTACGATTCGGACACGATGATGTAGGCTGGTACACTCGTCATATCACCCGCCCATCATGGTTATCCAGGGTTTTTCCTGATGAGTCAATAGAGAAGCCGAACTTACACGTCGACGATATGAAGAAATTGTTTAATAAGAAAGATGGTTTTACTCGGATGAATGACGTCGATGTTGTCCGAGTATGCCTTCTACTACTTTTGTATGCCGGCTTTTTAGGCAGAGAGGCCAGACAACCTATTCCTCAGGAGCTAATATTATTGGTAGGGGACCTAAATGCATGGAATCTGATTCCGTGGGGTTCGTATATATAGAAAGCTACATGGACTAAGTTGTCATCTGCCTTTAATGACCGCAAAAGTTTGCGGGGCGATGGGTCGAAATACACTTTGTCAGGCTTTGTTTGGGCCTTTAAGGTAAGAATTTCTATATAATGTTTTCAAAATTATAATTAATTATTTAACAATTACTAATGTTTGTTATTATATTGTTTGTAGATTTGGATATTCGAAAGCCTTTCCCGCCATGAAGACATATGCAATAAAAACTTCAAATGATATTCCCAGGGCTATTTCCTAGAAGAGGAAACGTCTGTTGGATTGGGAAGACTTAATACCATATGCGACAATAAATAATGTAAGTTAACACAAATACTATCATATATAAACAAGTTATTAATAGTAGACGTTTAACTTTATTTGAGTTTTTATATTTTTAGGAGGCCAACATTCCATTAATTAGACTGACACCCACGGAGGCTGAGCTTGCCACTGATTGGTGGCAAGCTAGTCAGCGTTTTCTTGATGGCACGAATGATGAGCAGCCTCCACTTCCTCCACTTCGAGAGCCATCACCTCACCCAGAGCCATCACCTGATCGACCCGACTATACACCTCTACAACGAGAGCTATCACCTATCCCGTCACATCATCGAGCCTCTTCTCCACCATCACCTCATGATAGGCGACCGGTAAAGATGCCACGACTTCTATCTCCCTGTTCTCCACCTCCACGGGATGAGTCAAGGGAGTTACGTGATGAGGTCAATGCCTTGCGTGAGGAGATCGGTACTCTACTCGATAACGATGGTGCATGGCGTGTGGAGGTGTCTACTTTACGTGGTGAGGTTGCCGCTCTACGTGAGATGGTAGTATCGTTGCAGAATGAGGTTCATACTCTACGCAACGAGGTAAGTTTAAGATTTTCCATATTTAACTTGATGATAAATTTACTCGTAATTTCACTTAAATTAACCATTTCACTTAGATTGCTTAGTAAATTTATTCGGTTGCTGCCAAAACTGCTAAACTGTTTATTAACACTGTGAAGTTAGTATTTGTCTTTTTGTTTTGTCTTTTGGTTGAAGTAAATTTATTCGGTTGCTGCCAATTCTGCTAAACTGTGTATTCTTTAACACTGTGAAGTTAGTATTTGTCTTTGTTTTGTCTTTTGGTTGAAAGTTTGAAATATATTTGTCTTTGTTTTCACTGTTTAAATATCATGTATGTTTATTTACTGATATTTGTATTTAATTATTTAGCGGACCGATAAGGTGGATGCTTTACGTCGGGTTTTTCTTGCACGACAAAGTTCACGCATCAGACGGCGTGCACGTGCTATTAAGTCTCCGTATACCCCAATAGTGCGAAGACACCGCAAGAAGAAGCCCGACTCGCCTGTCATCCCTCAAGAGTCCACTCCTATTGTTGAAAAGGCCCCTATCATTCCTCGAGAGTCCCCTCCCACCGTTCAAGAGGCCATTGTCATCGTTGAAGAGGTCCATCCCACCATTCAAGAGCCCGATTCACATGGCGTCATATGTAGGATTCTTGAGAAACCCTCTGACGTGCCGGACATGATGGATTCAAGTTGGCTCTCGTATGAGTTACCGGCCAGTACCATACCGGTATCTGAAGTGGAGAGGAAACAACTACCGGACACAATTCTGGATAACACCCTTTGGGCTAAGACCGCAGTTGATTTTTATCTACATGAGCGAAGCCAGGGGTGTTTAACTGACATATGCAAGCTCAATGATGATATCTATTTGTTGCTTGATCGGTCTTGGTGGGGCGTATTATTAGGGGTCGAAGACAATGGCTATTTCGATGGAGGGGTAAGTCTTATATTTTTCTTATATTTTAATTTAATTATTTTTTTGTAAATTTATGTAAGTTACTAATGTATGTCTTTTTTGTAAAACAGCATATCGATGCGTGGGTGTCACGTCTTCTAATAATTAGGAAACTTAAGGAAAATAAAAGAAATACACGATATACAATTATGCCGACGTCTTTTAACGCCGTTCACTTGAAGAATCAACGAGATGAATCATTTGCGTTGGGCAATGGACAAGCTAAACTTTATCCTGCATGGTGGGAGGTCAATAAGGTTAGTGTTTATTTTAGATTGAGTTTAAAGGTATTCATAAATAAGTGCGCAAATGAATGAATTATTACTTATGATTGCAGGTGTTTATCCCTGTTTTGGAACGTAACCATTGGCTTCTCGTCGAGCTTCAGATCCCATCCCTTAAGGCAATAGTATATGACAGCATGATAAATTACATATCATTGGCTGATTTAAGAGATATTATTAAGGGATGGAGCTATTATTTGGCTAAATTCTTGGATGCGATAAATTATTGGACTCGTTCTGGAAACAAGAAGCCAAAGAAGCTCAATATTACAGTTAGCAGAGACGAGACCGCACCACAACAAACGAAAGGACCCAGAGGGGATTGTGGTCCTCTCGTATGCTTGGCGTTGGACCGTTTGATCACAGGAAGTATAAAGTATCTACCTCCCACCGATATAGATAGAGCTGCAGTAGGCTTGTGGTTTCGACATTATATGGCTAGATCGATATATACGAGACGCTGCCTACCTGCATCCGCGTTATAAAAATGTCCATAAACAATTGGTATGTTTATAGGCTTGTGGTTTGAAAATGTTTGGTTAAGTACCTAGAATTCAATAATTTGCTGTTTGTAGGTTTTAGATGTGTAGAAAGTGTTGTTTGAGCAAATGTTTGGATTATGCAGGTTAATCTCAGAAGTGAGCTGCGTGAAAATGATGTATGGCTGCAAAAGTTGATTCAATAGTAGAAGTGTTATTTTCTCTAATAATTATTGCTTATTTTTTGATTGTTTAATTGATTTGTAAAAGTTGATTTGTTTAATTGATGTTAACATAATTCTTATTTGTGCTTGTTTAATTGATTGAAATGTAATGGTTGATTTTGTTGATTTCAATCTGCATTATGTTGAAGGCAAAAAGTACTATCGCAATGCGAAATGAAAATCGCAATGAGAGAATCGCAACGCGATGAAAATCGCAACGCGAAATTAAATTCGCGTTGCGATTTTCATTTCGCATTGCGATTCCCTCGTTGCGATTTTCATTTTGCATTGCGAAATTAGCGTTGCGATTTTCATTTCGCATTGCGATTCTCTCGTTGCGATTTTCATTTCGCATTGCGATAGTAATTTCCGCGTTGCGATAGACATTAAGATGATTGCCTATTAAGTGATAACAACTGAACAGATCATAGCAATTTTCAAACTCAAGTTACTAATACATGCCTAACTGAAAATGTTAAAAGTTCACACATAAAATCTACATAATACAACGTTTGCATTTAAAAATCACCTAAGTTAACAGTCCAAAAGGTGAAGCCAGTTGTGATTGGGATTTTAAAGATGATTGCGATTTTGATTGCCTTTTTCTTGACACCATATGAGCTTTGGATTTTGATGATGATCCATATTTTGGTAGAGGAAAAGATGATTGTGATGGCACTGGTGATCCACATGTCAACCTTGTATGACCACTTTCCTTGCACCGACTACATGTGGATCTCTTCTTCTCTTCACCCTTAGACGATATACGATCGTGACTTTTTGATCGGCCAGGTAGCCTTCTGTCCATGGCTGGTGGCAAAATTGTTTGTAAGTCATCTGGTATGTCCCACTCAGAAGGATGTGGAATAGGGTAGACAATCTCGGTATAAGTCTGTCGATATACTTCTGTAGTGTAGCAATCCATAGCGTATGTGCTTGAATCATCTTGGTTTAGATGAAGAGCAACTTTTATAACATGGCCACACGGATAACCAGATGTTTGTCATTTCATACAACTACACGTCCTTGCATTTAGATCGACAAGCCCATTTAAGTTATTATCCAGTACTTAAAACAAAGTGTTTGAACATGGTTCAACTCTCCATGACGTTGACTTCACAACACGTTTCGTTATCTTTTTTTCAGTCCATGGTGTAACACGATGTTCCAATGTTCCTGTAAATTTAAATAAATAATACTTAGTAAAATATATGATAAGTTACGAATTCAAAGAAATAATACTGTATGGTTTCTTTTCTTGTAGTACCACTATTGAATATAGGCTCGAAAAAACTCCATTAACATAGTAATGGGTAATTTCCGGGAATGACGACTTAGAGCGTTGATTGATTCTGCACTATTAGACGGCATGAAACCATATCTTGCTCCAAGTTAATGTACTCTTGACCATCTTTCAAACCCGACATATTCTAGTGTTTGAGCTCACTGAGGCAAAACACGTCTTAAACAGTTTATATGCTTATTGAAATCCACTTCCCGATAAGCCTTTACAACCTTCCAGTATATCCATTTGTGCTTTTTTATACCAACAGACCTTGATTTTAGATTTCTATACAAATGAACACCACAAAGTCCATGAAAAGCATCTGGGAAACACCTTCTAACAGCGTTGTCAATTGAGTTTGCCTTATCGGATATGATTGTCAGATTGCTAATAGGACCTATACAATCCCTAAGATGCCCCATAAACCATGTCCATGAATTAGAGGTTTCAGATTTGCCAACCCCGTAAGCTATTGGCAATATCCCATTGTTAGCATCCATGGCTACTGCTAATAAGTTTACTCCAAGGTATCGACCTTTCAAATGTGCTCCGTCAACTATAATAACTGGGCGCATGCAAGTAATAAACGAACGAATCTACAAAATAATATACACAAGAAATATAATCATTTAAATGTGAAATGCATGTAACTAACAGAAATGAGTCAACAGAATTATATTGATTTACTAACCGTAGCACCAATGGCGATAAACAGCAACTCAAAGCGTCCATCTCTATCTGTTTTGATATGAGTTACCGACCCAGGATTTTTCAGCTTTAAATTGTGACAATAAGCCGGCAGTTAGGCAAACGATGCTTCTGGCGACCCCCTCAACAATTCCAAGGCATAACATTTGGCTCTCCAAGCTTGAGAATATGATATACTAATATTGAACCGAGCATTCATGTCAGTCATAATTTCATGTCCCCGATATACCCTGCCATTCAAAAACATTAACTCAGCCAGAAAACCACCCAACACCTTTTTGTTTGCCTGTCTATGGTTAGGAAAAACTTGGGTTCTTGAACATGTATGTTTATCAATAAAAGTCCTAACTTGAAACATTTCGCAATCTTTTATCCTCTTTGCAATCATACGCCACGTACAGTTTTTGTCAATCATACACCTTGTTTCGAAACGATCTTTGCTTGATTTGTTAACTTTTAGTTGATAGCCATCTTCCACACATTTCGTATACAAAGCTATCTTCAAGTCTTCCTTTGTATCAAAACAATCATCTTTCTTGATACGAATAACTTTTGTTTAACAATCAACTGCTTTCTTTGCCAACTCTTCTTCCGGTAGCTGAAGTAATTCTGGCATATTCCAGTTATACTCCCGTGGCATTTTATTTTCTTCGGGGACTTTTTTCTTCTTTTTCTTCTTCAGGATTATATGAATTACAGAATGGATGTTCAACATGTTCATTCACAGTCGTAACTTCCTCCTCATTATCATCAACAACATCTTCCTCGGCAACGGGTGTTTCATCATCAAAATTCAGGTATTGACCAATATCAAAATCATTACACGCAGGGTCTGTTTCTTCTTCTGAAACATCATCAAAATCTGAGTATTGACCAATATCAAAATCCGGGTATTGACCAAGATCAAATTTTGAATACTGACTAGTACTCACAATTTTGTCTCTTGGCTCATCATCGTATAATTGGTCAATACGAAAACCGGAATTTGGTGCTGAAAGTTGATTTGGATTTGGATTAGAGAAAGGTTGTGGGTTTTGAGACCCACTTAGTTGATTACTACCCGCTACTGACCCAACAATACTACTTCTAGGTTCAACAACATACAATGTAACATCATCACTTGAAACATTAATGTAAGCAATGAATCGTTCAACATCTTCATTGTCGGTTAACAAATAAACTTTACCATTTCTCTGATAAGATAGCCTAAATCCACTTAGGGGCTCTAAATTCAATTTCTTTGAAACACGTAACATTAGAGTTTCATAAGTTAACTTCTTTATGACAGTTTTAGTTGAAGATTCATGGGTAAAGGCATATATTGTAAAACACCATGAACATTCTCCCATGACCCTCCAAAACACAAATCTATCCAAACATGATCAACATTAGATGATTTCATGGTTGTAAATTAATTTACTAAACAAACGAGATGCGAAACTAAGACTTGTTGCCGGATGGGGAAGGATGTCGTAGGATATAGGAACGGATGTCGCCGGAGAGAGTGATAGATAGAGATGGAATGAGTTGCGATTTAGGGATTTAGGTTATGAGTTGTTGCTGCTGCGTAAATATATACACAAAAAATTTGGCTTGCGAAACTAAAACCTGTTGCGAACTTTGAAACTCGCATTGCGATTCTGTATTATCTCGTTGCAAAAGTCAGAATCGCGTTGCGAAAGTCAGAATCGCGTTGCGAAAGGCAATCATTTGACCATCGTAATGCGAAATGCAAATCGCAACGACAGAATCGCAATACGAAATGAAAAAGGAGTATATATGTTAACAAAACTTGCATTATGTGTATTTTATGTGTGCACTTTTAACATTTTCAGTTAGGCATGTATTAGTAACTTGAGTTTGAACATTGCTATGATCTGTTCAGTTGTTATCACTTATTAGACATTCATTTGACTATCGCAACGCGAAAATGGCTATCGCAACGCGAAATGGCTATCGCAACGACAAAATCGCAATGCGAAATGAAAATCGCATTGCGATTTTCTCGTTGCGATTTTCATTTCGCATTGCGATTTTCATTTCGCATTGCGATTCTCTCGTTGCGATAGTCAGTTTTGTGTTGCGATAGTCTGTTTTGCCTTCAACATAATACAGATTGAAAATCAACAAATCAACTATTACATTTCAACACAAATAAGAATTATGTGCACATCAATTAAACAAATCAACATTTACAAATCATCTTTTACAAATCAATTAAACAATCAAATAATAATAATAATTCTTATTTCTTCATCAATTATTGAATCAATGAATCAACAACTTTGTGACCCCGTACATCCATTTCACGCAGCTCACTTAAGGATTAACCTGCAGAAACCAAACATTTGCTCAAACAAGACTTCCTACACATCTAAAACCTACAAACAGCAAATTATTGAATTCTAGGTACTTAACCAAACATTTTCAAACCAAAAGGAGTATATATGTTAACAAAACTTGCATTTGACTTACCAATTAACAATGGACACTTTCATAACGCGGATGCAGGTAGGCAGCGTCTCGAATATATTGCTCTAGCCATATAATGCCAAAACCACAAGCCTACTGCAGCTCTATCTCTATCGGTGGGAGGTAAAAACTCTGTGCTTCCCGTCGTCAAACGCGCCAAGCAAAGGCATACGAGAGGACCACAATCCCCTCTGGCTCCCGGCGATTGCTGTGGCGCGGTCTCGTCTCTGACAACTGTGACATTGAACTTCTTTGGCTTCTTGTGTCCAGAATGAGTCCAATAATTAATCCCATCCAAGAATTTAGCCAAATGAGAGCTCAATCCCTTGAAAATATCTCTCAAATCAGACAGTGATATGTAATTGATCATGCTGTCATACACTATTATCTTCAGGGATGAGAGCTGAAGTTGGACGAGAAGCTAGTGACGACGTTCCAAAACATGGATAAACACCTGCAATCATAAGTAATAATTCATTTATTTGCGCACTTATTTATGAACACCTTTAAAAAATTTAAAAAATAAACACTAACCTTATCAACCTCCCACCATGCAGGATAAAGTTTAGCTTGTCCATTGCCCAACGAAAATGATTCATCTCGTTGATTCTTTAAGTGAACTGAGTGAAAAGCCGCCGGCATTATTGTATATAGCGAATTTTTTTTATTTTTCCTAAGCTTCCTTATTATTAGTAGACGTGACACCCACGCATCGATATGCTGTTTTACAAAAAAAATACATATATTAGTGAATTACATTAATTTTTAAACAAATTAATCAAAATCATATATAAGACAAATATAAGACTTACCTCCCCATCCAAATAGCCACTGTCTTCAACCCCTAATAGCACACCCCACCAAGACCGATCAAGCAACAAAAACATTTCATCGTTGAGTTTGCTGATGTCAGTGTAACACCCTTGGCTCCGCTCATGTAGATAAAAATCAACTGCGGTCTTAGCCCAAAGGGTATTATCCACAATTGTTTCCGGTAGTTGTCTCCTCTCCACTTCAGATACCGGAAGGGTACTACCCGGTAACTCATACGAGAGCCAACTCTCATCCATCATGTCCGGAACCGGTGGGGGTTTCTCAATACTTCGATATATTACCCCATGTGAATCGGGCTCTGGAATGGTGGGAGGAACCTCTTCAACGATGACAGTGGCCTCTTGAACGTGGGGGGAATCTTGAGGGAGGATAGGGGCCTCTTGAACGATTGGAGGGGACTCTTGAGGGATGACCGGTGAGTCGGGCTTCTTCTTGCGGAGTCTTCGCACCATTGGGGTAAACGGAGACGTAATAGCACGTCCACGCCGTCTGATGCGTGAACTCCGTCGTGCAAGGAAAACCCGACGTAAAGCATCCACCTTATCGGGCCGCTAAAAAAATTAATACATAAATCAGTAAATAAACAGACATGATATTAAACAAAGACAAATATGTTTCAAACTAGCATTGTATTCACCCAAGTCATTATTCTATCATAGTTCACAAAATGCTCAGATAACATTCCAGAAGTAAGCACTTATATAAACATTTAAAAGGACAACATATATAAATATTCCAGAAGAAGAATAGTTTACTTTCGCAACACGAAACTTAAAATCGCAACGCGAAAATGACTATCGCAATGCAGAAATGGCTATCGCAATGCGAAATGAAAATCGCAACGATAAAATCGCAATGCGAAATGAGATCGCAACGACAAAATCGCAACGCGAAACACAAATCGCATTGCGATTTTCATTTCGCGTTGCGATTTTGTCGTTGCGATTTCATTTTGCATTGCGATTTTGTCGTTGCGATCTTCATTTCGCATTGCGATAGCCATTTCCGCGTTGCGATAGTCATTTTCGTGTTGCGAAAGTAAACTATTCTTCTTATGCAAATTGAAACTTGAATGGATTGCATTACTTCAACCAAAAGACAAAAACAAAACCAAAAACAAATACTAACAAAAACAGTTTAGCAGTATTAGTAGCAACCGAATGAATTACGAGTATGAAAAATCTTAAACTTACCTCGTTGCGTAGAGTATGAACCTTATTCTGCAACGATGCTACCATCTCACGTAGAGTGGCTACCTCACCGCGTAATGTAGACACCTCAACATGCCATGCACCATCGTCTTTGCGTAAAGTACCGACCTCCTCACGCAAGGCATTGACCTCATCACGTAACTCCCCTAACTCATCCCGTTGAGGTGGAGGTGGAGAACAGTGAGATAAACGTCGTGGCATCTTTGCCGGTCGCCTATCTTGCGGTGATGGTGGAGAAGAGGCTCGATGATGTGACAGAATAGGTGATGGCTGTCGTTGTGGAGGTGTATAGCCGGGTCGATCAGATGATGGCTCTGGGTGAGGTGATAGCTCTGGGCGAGGTGATGGCTCCCGAAGTGGAGGCTGCTCATCAACCGTTCCATCAAAAAAACGCTTACTAGCTTACCACCAATCAGTGGCAAGCTCAGCTTCCGTGGGTGTCAGCCTCTGTAGAGGAGTGTTGGCCTCCTAACAATATAAAAGCTCAAACAAAGTTAAACGTGTACTAGTAATAACTTGTTTATAAACATATGGTAGTATTTATGTTAACTTACATTATTTATTGTCATATACCGTAGTAAATCTTCCCATTGCAAGGTCCGTTTCCTCTTCCAGGAAATAGCCCTGGGAATATTATTTGAAGTTTTTATTGCATATGTCTTCATGGCGGGAAAGGCCTCAAATATCCAAATCTACAAACAATATAATAACAAACATTAGTAATTGTTAAATAATTACTTATAATTTTGGAAACATTATATAAAAATTCTTACCTTAAAGGCCCAAATAAAGCATGTCAAAGTGTATTTGGAACCATCGCCATGCAAACTTTTTCGATCATCCAAGGCAGACGATAACTTATTCCATGTAGCTTTCCATAAATACGAGCCCCACGGAAACATGTTCCATGCATTTAGGTCTTCTACCAATTTGATTAGATCATTTGGAATAGGTTGTCTGGCCTCTCTGCCTAAAAAGCCGGTATACAAAAGAATTAGAAGGCATACTCGGACAACGTCGACGTCATCCATCCGAGTAAAACCATCTTTCTTATTCAATAATATCGTCAGGTCTTCCACGTGTAGATTCGGCCTCTCCAGCTCAGGAAAAACCCGGGATAACCATGATGGGCGGGTAATGTGTCTAGTGTACCGACCTACATCATCGTGTCCGAAGCGTAGACCGGTGATTAAGCAAAACTCCTCCCGCCCAAAACACGTATACGCCGGGTGGAAAATCAAACCATATCTCTTCATCACGACGTTGTATAGTATCTGGTAGATCCCTAGTCATGGTTTGAAGAAATAGGTGTGTCAACATCGCATCTCCACCGGGATGTTGTACTTTCAGCCATGGCCCGAAGCAAGTATCCTCAAACATTTTTCTTTGTGCAGGTGAAAGCTTCGACGCAATTGTTTTGGCCAGGCTGACTTTATTTCTTAAGGTTAATTGAGCCAAATAAAAGTTCTACAAAAACAATAAACATACTAAGTTAGATATACCAAAAACTACACTGTGAAGATATACCAAAAACAATAATAAACATAAAGAGTGTAGTTTATTCTTCAAACTTAAATTTGCAACATTGTGAATTTCTTATTTGTCTTTGTTTTTTGGTTGAAGTAATGCAATTCATTCAAGTTTCAATTTGCAGAAGAAGAATAGTTTCTAAAAATGAAAATCGCAACACGAAAATGACTATCGCAACGCGAATTTGACTATCGCAACGAGAGAATCGCAACGCGAAACTAAAATCGCGTTGCGATTTTCATTTCGCGTTGCGATTCTCGTTGATTTAATAAGCAATCTAAGTGAAATGGTTAATCTATTATTGAAATTACCAGTAAACTTATCATCAATTTCAATATGAAAAACCTAATAATAATGCAAAAATTTCAAAAAGAAAATAATTAAAAAAACTAACCCTCGTTGGTTGATTTGGTTGATTTTCCATTTCTGATTGTGAGGGTGGCTCTGAGAGATGAAGATAGACGGATTTCGCCGGAGATGGGGACGGATTTCGTCGGAGATGGGTGAGAGAGTGAGAGATGGAGATGGGACTGAGTTGTGATTTTAGGTTATGAGTTGCGATTACGGGATATACTGTGGACGGTTCAGTGTTCCAATATATTAATATTCGTGTTTGGAATTTAAAAATAAAATACTTGGCCAGGATACTAATGGCGCTTTGAAAATCGCATTGCGATTATGTATTATCGCGTTGCGAAAGTCAGAATCGCGTTGCGAAAGTCGGTATCTCGTTGCGATTTTGTATTATCGCATTGCGATAGTAAGTATCGCATTGCGATAGTCAGTATCGCATTGCGATTTTCCCAATTCGCGTTGCGATTTACTTATTCGCATTGCGAATTGGGAAAATCGCAACGACACTGTAGACCATCGCAATGCGATTTCCAACTATCGCAACGCGAATTTGCGATAATGGAGATCGCGTTGCGAATTAGCGATCGCATTGCGATTTTGTTGGTCATTTTGGCAAATCCGGAAAAAGTTGGTTAAAATCGTATATTATAAGGCATTTTTGGTCACTGAGGCGATTTTCTATTTGGAATATATGAATAATTAGATGACAATTTTTCTAACGTTTAATTGTTGAGGGGTCAATAAAATAGTACTATATAATTTAGGGATCATTTTATAACTTTTAATAGTCACGACACTTTACAAAGCAACACCCTATAACCATTTATATACTTTACCCCTTTTTATATTACTTTAATAACTGATTGACATCTTCTGTACTACATTCTCTTCCAATCGGTTCAATACTTAAATCTAATTTAAGAGACAAAAGAATTTACAATCAACTATGGGATTCACCCCACATGGTCAAAAGATAGTTCTGGCACCTGCTGTTATGCAAAAGGAAGTGTCCATGGCCTGCCCTTTTGGGTCCAACGCCCTCCCCAGTTGAACCAGCCGTAGTTTCCCCAAATTGTTTAAGGTTGTGCCTGTATTCCACAACAATCTTCTCGAACACTTCCACTTAAAACATGTCCAGTTTCAGCTTAGGTTCATCTTGTCTTTCACGAAAGCAAAACCCGGTTGATCCCTCGGGTCAAAACCTTCTAATTCGTTGAACAAAAGGTAGGAGAAAAGGTTGCTTCTCGGTCCATGTTTTCTCAATATCAATGCACATCTATTGCAATATCTCGCTAGATCGTATATAGTGAAGATCGAAAAGGCTATACAGAGAACAATAGAAAGCCCAAAAAACTGAATGTCCGGTAAAATTGGCCCGATAGGCCATGGGGTAAAAAATTAACCTATTAGACCATCTCCAAAATTAATTTATGATATACGGTAAACGCTACAGTGAGGACAAACTCGTCACACCCATATGACGAGTTTACTCAAATAATATTTTTTATTCAAACGTGTAACATTGGCTTGATGAGTTCTGATAAAATATAATTTTTATTAGATTTTGTCATGTTGAGGTCACAAGTTCGAATAAAAAATATATTTTATTGAAACTCATCATGTCGACGTAAAGAATTTTGAGTCACTGTAACAAATGTCGTAGGTCTCAAAATAAAATATCTAGTACCATATTGGGCTAAATTAATAACCCGCCTATGATATTGGGTCAAAATTGCCGAAGTGTCATCCATGGCAGAGTCTTGTATTGGTTTGTCCTTGTTGTGATCCCTGGATCCTTCTCTTCCTCTAAAGGCCCAACCGGCCCATTTATTGTTTCCATCTTTCAAGACAACTCTGAAGGCAAATTTAACCTAATATTGATTGCGCCAAAAAGATTGAGGAAAATGGGGTTGTAGGGAAATAATTTGGGATCAACTGTCATTGCTACAATCTAGTCGGAATTCGTTATGTTTATTTGATGAATTTTATTAAATCATTTTTTATTAGGATTTCAATTAAAATTTCTTTAATGGACATAACGAGTTTCATGGTTTTTATTCTTTTAATTTAATACAATTTGTCATTTCATCTTTACGAGCTATATATTTTTATTGCTACATAGAATAATTTATGAATTAAATTATAATTATATGTGTATCTGTCCTTAAATAACTTGGATTTGATAAGTTGAAAAACAGATAGTATCAATAAAAGTTAGTAGGGATATTTTTTTCAATACACAGAATCCAAATTATCCATGAGTATAAGGTTAGTAAATTTGTATAGGGCCAAGATAAAATTATAAAATTTTGGACCGGTCAAACCTAAAGATTTTATTTAAAAAGCGTTAGATTAAATAAATAATTTTTGAAGGACTAAAAACGAGAATTTTCTACTTTGTTAAAGGGCTAAAAAACTTAAATTGAATAATCCAAATTTTAGAGGGACTGAAAGTGAAATTTCCCCATTTAACCAATGGGCAAACGCCCTCGCCTGCATCTTTCCTGTCCCTAATGCAATAGTGAACATTTGTTTTTTTTTTTATAAAGAAGTGGATAACCCATTAGCTATATCCAAATCATCCTATCAACAGAACGTTCATGAGGTAAACATGTTAATATTGTTTAATTATGTTTTGAGTTCGAATCTTTAAAAATGTAAAAAATTTCTGTCGAAAAACTCATCCCCAAAATCCAATAACATAGGTTAATCCAGAATCAAACCGAGAGGGCAACCAAAAAAAATCCAAATCATCATTGCCCACAAGCTTCCGCCTGCAGCAAAGGAATTAAGCTAACCGGAGGCTCGTTACAATAGACTACTCCATTGCCTAATATCCATTGCAAGACTGGTCGTATGGTCCATAAACTTTACCTTCAAGTAAAATGTGTCCAATCAAGAGATCTATTAACGAGTCAAGTGATCAAGAATATTTATATTGTCTTATTTTGTGTAAATTTGAATCTTGGTATTTATTTTGAAAATTTATTAATTAACCTCCCTGAATCAGTCAAAGATTTATGTTTATAGGTCCATTTTCGTTTCTATCAACTTTCTAATTCATATGAATGAACATATCAGAGCAGAGCAGACTAGACCTTATCTCTTTCTCCCACTCTCATTGCCTTATCTTTCTTGGCTGCCCCCACCCCTTCCAATTTATACAGAGCGCCGTGCACCTGCAAAACAGTCCTTGTTAACCCACGCGTCGACTGCCGACACCGGACACCTTGTGAGGAAGAAAACCACGTGTGGGTCGGTCCAACCCGGTCCATACGTGAAGGTCTCCATGCCACCACTTTTTGTGAAGCTAATTGAAAACAACGTCAACAATATTTTTAAAAGAATCGTTCGTACCTACCAAAGTCACGGCGTTTAGACGTCGAGTGTAAAATACTCTCCCGTACGTCCACGTGTTAAGTGTACAAGCAACTTGAGGGAGTGTGGAATGAAATAAGAGCTTATACTGTTGTGCCACGTGGGCAGTTTTTAAGTAGAAGAAAATTTTAACGGCTTTGTTGAGGAGATAGGGACCCGGAAATGGAATATATTAAGAAAGGGGCTGGCTGGCCAACTTGAGGGACAAATTAATATTACCTTTTTATATATATATTTTAGTATTTTGTTATAAAGAAACTGAAAAATGGCAGTGGAATGTCATATCACTGAACTGTGTAATTCGTTGTGTTCATATATTGTCAGTTGGTTCACTAAGTGATATGTTCATTGTATCTTAACCAAAGAAAGGGTAAGAAAGTATATAGTACATGGCAGATTCAAAATAATTTTTAGAATGATATATATATATATTAATAATATAAATTTTTTTAAATAAGATGAACATCATTAATAAAATAAATAAATATTAAAAGAAAATTCAAGTTTTAAGATGTGCACAAATAAAATTTCAGAATGAACGTTATTAATAAAAATAATTAATTAATCAAAAATAAATAAATTTTATGAAGAATATGTGTCCACTCTTAACCATTAAAAGATCAGCCACTCCGTATAGTATTTCTTTTATATGATTAATGTTATTGTTATAAAATATTTTTTGAGAAAATAAATAGGGTGAATTACATATTTAGTCATCTATTTATTTATGTAGTTTCATTTTGATTATTTTTATTTATTTTTAAAACATGTATAACATTATATTTTTGTTATATTTGGTCATTAATTGTTAAAAAATAAATATAATAATTAATATAATATTTTTATTTTTTTAATAATGATATTGTATTATCTTATGATGACACATTATATTATTATTAATTTTTAAACAATGACTGATCGAAAAAATAAAAAATGTGACATTAACATGATTTTAAAAAATAATTAAGTGATCAAAATGAAATAATAAAAATATGTGGGAATAAGTGATTAAAACGTAATTTACCAAAAACAAATGGAGGGAAGTTAGCATGAGAAACCAGACGATTTTACCGAAATATGACCATGACAGGAAATGATTATTTTCAGGCACCTTTTCGCCTAATTTTACCGATCTAGCATCCTTTCTAACAAGGCGCAGATCGTCATCGGTGCCTTTCTTGAGTTTCGTCCGAGCTGACGCCATGTTATGAAAGGTTCGTATGATCATCCGTGCCTTATTCGAGCTGGCACCATGTAATGACAGGCGCAGATCTTCATTTGTGCCTTTCTGGGGCATCTGACACATGTACATATCCGTGCCTTACATGACGTGACGCTAACTCGGACGAAACCCCGAAAATGCGAAAAGGTGCCTGACAGATAATATTTCGATAAAAAATCCATTATTTTCGGGTGGTGGACGCGGATAGAGTTGATGATTTTGGTTTGAGATTTTAGGGTAATTTTTTATATTTTAGTAGAATTAAGATTTTTTAAATAAAAATATATTTAAATATTTTAAAAATAAAAAATATATAAATACAACACACATCATTTAATAACTTTTTTAACAACCATTACAACATAAATACATAAAAATATAACCTATTTTTATATTAAACCTACATTATATTATAACTTATTGAATTACATTTACTTAAAATAATCATTAAATTTATTAATTGTTATATTTATAAAAAATAATTATTAATTTATAAATTTTTATATATTTATAATAATATTATAATGGCTATTTATAATAATTTTATGAATATTGTTTTATAATTTTTAAAATTTTAATAATTAAAATAATTATTTAAATGAAATTCAACAATTTATGATATGTTTAATGTATTTTATATTTCTGTCATTTTCCTCATGGCACACTAGCAAATACTTAAGCACACGTGGTCATTCCCTATTGGTTCAGAATATTGGAGGGTGTCTTATACTCGACGTGGCAGTGAAAGCTACACAATTTTAAAAAAAATGAAATCGGACCTAAGGTAGCGTTTGGTTGATGAAATCTCTTGGAATTGGTAGGAATTAGAATCCAATTCCACCACTTTCCCATTTTTGGTTCAAGTTTTTCAAGGGAATTGGAATACTTGATGGAATTCAATTCCATCAAATGAGGGAAAGTGAATTCCATCAAAAAATGGATGGAATTCAGTTCCTTGTTGGAGGGAATTGAAATTTGACCATACTACCCTCATCAATCATTTAGTAACTTATCATATATTGAATAAAAATATTTTTTTATTATTTCGGGTCGGGTCGGGTCGGGTTTTTAATTCATATATTCGGGTTGGGTCGGGTCGGGTGAAACTTTATTTTGGTAAGGTCGGATCGAGTTTTTTTAAGTGTGATATTCGGGTCGGGTCGGGTTCGGGTTTAGGGTGAAAAAAACCGGACCGACCCGAAAATATATATAATTCAGGTCGGGTTGGATTAAGTCACTGTTTTCATTAAATAAAAATAATTTTTTATTATTTCGGGTCGGGTCGGTTGGATTTCTAATTCATATATTCGGGTTGGGTTTTTTAAGTGTGATATCCGGGTCGAGTCGGGTCGGGTTTTTTTAAGTGTGATATTCGGGTCGGGTCGGGTTCGAGTTTAGGATGAAAAAAACCAGACTGACCCGAAAATATATATAATTCGGGTCGGGTCTGATTAAGTCATTATTTTTATTAAATAAAAATAATTTTTTATTATTTCGGGTCGGGTCGGATTTCTAATTCATATATTCGGGTCGGGTCGGATAAAACTTTATTTTGTTCGGGTCGGGTTTTTTAAGTGTGATATTCGGGTCGAGTCGGGTCGGGTTTTTTTAAGTGTGATATTCGTGTCAGGTCGGGTCGGGTCGGGTTCGGGTTTAGGGTGAAAAAAACCGGACCGACACGAAAAAATATATAATTTTACCTTATATATTTAGGAATAATTACAATAATACCCCTCTATATATAATTTTTTTCAATTAAGTCAATGTTTTTATTGAATAAAAATAATTTTTTTATTATTTTGAGTCGTGTCGGGTCGAGTTTCTAATTCATATATTGAATAAAAATAGTTTTTGGTATATTTTTTTGTAACTAATTAACATACTCTGATTGGAATGTATCGAAATATTACTCTATCTTTTGGTAACTTATTAACATATTTTAATTGCGATGATTTTAACTTATAATGTTTATTAGCATGATTTTTATAATTTATTGAAATGAATAATCAATCAATAAAATGAAAATTTAATATTTAATATTTTTTATTTTTTATAATATATTACTACATGTAAGTTGCAAAATAAACTAAAATAAAGCAAAAAAAAAGAAGGGCAATCCTGTCATTTTATATTACTGAAATCAAATTCATCTTACATATATGTGAACCAAACATACTATGGAAATAGATTCCAAATCAATTTCCTGCCAACTAAATAAAATATGAAATTGGATTCTAATTCCTACATATTCCAATTCCTTCACAGATTCTAATTTCCTTATAAAAATTTCAGCGAACCCTAAGAGTAAAATTAAATTCCATTAATTATGTAGGAGTTGAGGAGTTGTGGTGTATTCTGAGAAAAGTATAAATGCTCTATTCATAAGGAAGGTCGATATGATTTTACGCAAAGGAAGTTAAGAGAAGGGGAAAACAACTGGTTGAGATCCGGCGAAGCTCGTTGGATGTCACCCATTTTTCGAAAAGAAATCACTCTCAATCTGAGTTTTGATCGCTGAAATAGAAAGGAACCGGGAAAAATGAAGGGATCTGGCCCTCTTGCTGTGTTTGTGCTCGCTGCTTCCATAATGGCTCTCTCTTCATCTTCATCCCCCGATGTCCAACATGTTTCTTTTTTGCCTATGTCCTCCAACCAGGTTTTCCCCCTTCCTTCAATCAGAGCATTTTCTCACTCAAATTAAAAACATTTGGCCTAAATGCTTCATCTCTTTTGAAATTTAAAGTGAATGGTTGGGCTTTGATTCATTGTTTTGATGATTACAGTTTTCAATGTCTAATGAGTGCCTTTTCTCTTCTTTCATTTACTTTACTACAGACTTGGTTGCTTAGATATGTTAACTTCAATATCTTGCTTATGCAAAAATTAATAAAAAGTTAATATAATAAAATTTAATAAAATAATAAATTATTAATTTATTATAATACAATAAAATATTTTACTTTTTTAATAGAATTTGAGCTTTCCGAGAATTTGAGCGGGTTTGAGCTTTGAGAGGATTTGGATGTTTGTGTTTGGTGTGTGTTTGAATGAATAAGGGAGGAGTATTTATAGGGAGAGGGGAGGGGGTTTAGCCAGAGGGGTATTAATGGAAGGAGCGTGTCAGAAACCTCAGAAAGGCACAGAAGATGATACGCGCCTGTCCTTACGTGGCGCCAGCTCGGAAGGCGTGGATAATCTTGGTGCCAGCTCGGACGACCGCAAAGGCTCGGATTGTCAAAAAGGGTGCTAGATCAGTAAAATTTAAAGAAATGATATCTAACAGTTAATTATTATCTGTCATGATGATATTTCGGTAAAAAATCCGAGAAACCATGGTTGAGAATGTTTATATATGTTCAATGAAGCAGAAGAGTAGTCAATTTATTTCAGGCAATAATGGAATTGAATTGTAGTGTTGGAGTACAGTTTCCATTTACATGGAAAGGTGGTGTGGGGGACACAATCCCCACTGCACCTAGGGATGGCAAACGTGTACAATTTCCTATCGTATTCAGAAATTCTTTTCATATTTAAAATAACGTTAAAATTCATATAACAATATAATATGAAATGATACATTTGCACACACATTTCCTATGAGTAACTCTCAAAGAACGTGACTCGAGCGGATTTGATGAACATGAAACACCAGATCTAATTGACTATCGATCAAGGGAAATAGGAGTACCTTCAAAAAATTATATACTCGAATCAATATCATAATCAAATCTCAAATAAATCAACAAAAATACTAAAAATACTAAGCATTTTCGGATTAACGGATCGATTCAAGGCTTTCGGGTCAGAATTTGGCAAAACGAATCTCAAAATCGGACTTAGGACGTTGAAAAACATCAAGATAAAGGTATTCAAAAAAAATTCACCTGTGGTCAACGGTCAACGACCGGTCAATGGTTAACAGTCAACTAGTTTGATTCGGGTTAGACTGTGTAACATCCCAATCGTCGGGCCAGTGACCAAACTGTAAGAATTTTTAAACTCAGTGGTTGAATTAGAATAATTTGATAATTCAAGGATTTATTGTGTTTTTTATATAGGGCTTGATGGAAAATTTGTTATATTGGAGAGGGCAATATGGTCTTTGTATATTAAAGGATATGTATCTCCTTTATTAAGTGTTTGGCACGCGGCTTTTAGGAATATCTGGAAACTCCTTCCTTGCTCTTTCTTCTTCTTCTATGTGAGCTCTATCCCTAAAGGTAAGATTTTGAAATCTATGGTTTTCCTTTGATTTTTGATTTGGTTATGAAAGTTTGGGTATTATATAAGCTTAAAGAGAGCTTATATATGATTAAATCAACAAGATGAGTGAAATTGAAAGGATTTTGTAAAATGAGTTTCGAAATGAAATTTGGATATGAAGTAGTTTTTGAAGTTTTGTTGAGATATTTGATTAGTCAATGATCTAACTTAAGAGTTAGGAGTGTTAGAATTGATTAAGAACACATATGAAATCTTGGTATGATTTTTAGATATAAGTGCTTTAGTGAGAATTTGGTATGTTTAAAAGTAGTAATTGATGACAAATTGGTTTGAATGAAAGAGGGTTAGTTTAAAGGCTTAAGGAATGATGTTATAATAGATTTGAGAGGATTTTGAGTGATTTTCGAAGTAGAAATGGCATTTCTGGCCTCGAGTATCGGTACCGCTAGAACAATATCGATACTTCAAGGGAAAAATCTATGAAATTATTAAGGGTATTATCGATACCTGTTGAAGAGTAATCGATACTGTTAGGGTAGTATCGACACACGAAGGATGATATTGATACCATCTTTAAGATGCAAACATTGAATGCCATTTTGGTATCGGTACCTTGAGGAGGTATTGATACCCTTGAAAAGGAGTATTTGTACTAGAGGGATAGTACCGATACTTCTAGGCATGAAATGGATAGTAAGAGTTTCTTGCATCCAAGTTAGTCTGATTCGATATAATTGAGTTGAATAACGATATTGATTTTCAATTGTTTTGTGTAGTGATTGAACGTAATCGAATTTTGGTCAGCTCGACATAAAGATTTGGATTAGATTTCAGTGAGGCAAAAGTGAGTGCAACTTCTCGGTTTTGTAACAGATTTGAGGAAGGCTTGCTATAAGCCAACCTCAATGTTTTCGATCGAAAACTTTATAATTTTTTTTATATTGCAATGTTATATTCGATTTATATTATACAATCTATGTTTTATGATTATATGATTATGGAAATGTGAACTTTCAACAAGTGAATGTGAAAAGACTTTATGAGAGAGATACTATGTGAATAAGAAACACTTCGAATAATGATTGAACATAATTATGTGATTAATAGCCCAAAGTATATATATGAGGATTAGAGGTATATTTTTCATGCCAAGAGTTGAGGGTTTAATGTGGTCCTTCGAGACAATTATGTTTTCATTCGAGACAAATATGTGGCATTTCGGTGCAAACCGGTGCAAACCTATGTGGTCATTTGGGATAATTATGTGGCACTTCGGTGCAAATTACGAGCTGTGGTGACAACATTAGTGCTAAGGATGTCAAAAGGGCGGGTCGGATGAGGATACCCCTCCCCCATCCCCATACCCACCTAATATTTTCCAATCCACCACCCACCCACCACCCATGATGGGTAAAAATTTTCAAATCCACATCCGCCCATGCGGGTACATTCTCAAATCCATCCCCACACCCACTACCCAACTGGAGACGTACCCGCTAGACCCGTATGACAGTTAGGGGTATGCAAAAAACTCTGATCCGACCGATCCGATCCGTTGACCTGTTATCCGATCCAAAATTTGGATATCTGAACCGTTTTTTAATTTTCAAATAGTTTGGATCGGATATCCAAAATTTTTTATGAATTATCGGATCTGATACGAATCGATAAAAAACCATGTTTATATTATTCGAAAACCCAAAAAAATTTGGGCTATATTCGAAGACCAGAGGAGGTTTTTGCATAAGGCGTGGGCAAGGCTTATTCATCTTGAGCTATCACAGAAGAAGTCTGCAATTAAGGCGTGAGCACGCCTTACTAGTCTGTACAATCCTAAATTGAGACTTGTTGTATACGACGCCATCGTGTATAAACTTCAAAACCTCCGTTGTTTTTGTGGATTTCATGTCTCTCACCTCTCTGTTTATAGACCACAAACCACACTACCATATTAAGCTAAACCATCTACCAATAGTCATTATTTGTCCTAATCATCTTCCTATATACGCCTAAAACTGCAACAAACCATCAGCTATAAGAATTACAAATGTTGGATAGACACCTAAAAAAATCCATTCTTTGAGTTGTAAAAATATTATTGACACGACTTTCTCTGAGTTATTTAATCAGTTGTAAAAATATCATTGACATAACTTTCTCCGAGTTATTTAATCAGTCTCTTTGTTTGTTGTTGCACCTGTTTCTAATTATAATAAAGTTTCACCTACCCAAAATTAAAACATGATTTCATCTCTTTCCCCACACCAGTAACTAAAACAGCTTATACAAATCTAAGCAAATGATCTAGTATGCGTAAAATATAGCTCGGTGTTTGGATCTTTACCTTTGCATTATCCCAATCCAGAAAAAGAAGATCAAATCTAAGTTGTATTGGTTTTGAGTTTTTTTTCCAAAATGTTTTTGTTTTTCAATGCATGATTATACAAATTATAATGCATAAATTATTCATAATTTTCAAAATCAGCAGAATGTGTTAATGCACTTAAATTCAGAAGAATACCAAAATTGATAATTCAATATACGTACATATAATGTGTTTCTTAAAAATCAAAATCAATATACGAATGCTCTTAGATTTAGCAGAATATCAAAATCAAAATAATGGAGTATTGACTATTGGCCTTGTATATTGAATAGAACTAAGAGGATTAGATCTGAAAACCGTAGTATTCACCTTACGACAAATTAAAACGGCCACAAACAACTTTGATGCAACAAACAAGATTGGGGAATGTGGTTTTGGATATGTGTATAAGGTGGCATACAACTCTACTACCCGCAGAGGAGACCAGAGTAAAGAAGAGGAAGAATGCGTACCTGAATGAGCTGGAGACCATAGTTTGAAACTTAGAGAAGAAGAACTACCAAAATATCGGCGTAGTAACTAGAAAACAAAGCACGAGAGCTTTGAAAGAAAAAAATTGATTCATAAACTTATCCCTAATATTTGGTTAATTTATAAGTTATATCTTATACAATATTAAGATTTATAAATTAGTCTCTAAAATTATACCTAAATTCATAATGGTCAAAAACTTAATGGATATTTAGTGGGCAGGCGGACGTGGGGCGGGCGGATGCGGGGCGGGTAAGGTCTCAAACCCATTACCCGCCCACTACCCGCGACGGGTACCACTTTCTAAATCCACACCCGCCCACTACCCACTAAAGTTATACCCATCCCCGACCTAATTGGAGCGGGTATGGTGCGGAATCCACATTAAAATTCATATAACAATATAATATGAAATGGTACATTTGCACACACATTTTCTATGAGTAACTCTCAAAGAACGCGGATCGAGCAGATCTGATGAATGGGAAGCACCAGATCTAATTGACTATCGATCAAGGGAAATAGGACTACCTTCATAACAATATATACTGGAATCAAATCTATAATCAAATTTCAAATAAATAAACAAAAATACTAAAAATCCTAAGCATTTTTGGATTAACGGATCAATTCGAGGCTTCCGGGTCAGAATTTGGCAAAACGGATCTCAAAATTGGACTTATGACGTTGAAAAACATCAAGATAAAGGTATTCAGAAAAAGTTAACTATGGTCAACAGCCAATCAATAGTCTACGATCAAAGGTCAGTCAACGATCAACAGCCGATCAATGGTCAACAGTCAACCAGTTTGATTCGGATTAGATTGTGTAACATCCCAATCGTCGGGCCAGTGAACAAACTGTAAGAACTTTTAAACTCATTGGTTGAATTAGAATAATTTGATAATTCAAGGATTTATGGTGGATTTTCTATATAGGGCTTGATGGAAAATTTGTTATATTAGAGAGGGCAATATGGTCTTTGCATATTAAAGGATAAGTATCTCCTTTATTAAGTGTTTGGCATGTGGCTTTTTAGGAGTATTTGGAAACTCTTTCCTTGCTCTTTCTTCTTCTTCTATGTGAGCTCCATCCCTAAAGGTAATATTATGAAATCTATGGTTTTTCTTTAATTTTTGGTTTGATTATGAAAGTTTGGGTATTATATAAGCTTAAAGAGAGCGTATATAGGATTAAATCAACAAGATGAGTGAAATTGAAAGGATTTTATAAAATGAGTTTCGAAATGAAATTTGGATATGAAGTAGTTTTTGAAGTTTTGTTGAGATATTTGACTTGTCAATGATCTAACTTAAGAGTTAGGAGTGTTAGAATTGATTAAGAACAGGTTTGAAATCTGGGGTATGATTTTTAGAGATAAGTGTTTTAGTTAGACTTTGGTATGTTTAAAAGTAGTAATTGATGACAAATTGGTTTGAATGAAAGAGGGTTAGTTTAAAGGCTTAAGGAATAATGTTATAATAGATTTGAGAGGATTTTTGAGTGATTTTCGAATTAAAAATGGAAATTCTGGCCTCGAGTATCGGTACTGCTAGAATAATATCGATACTTCAAGGGAAAAATCTATGAAATTATTAAGGGTAATATCGATACCTGTTGAAGAGGTATCGATACCTATTGAAGAGGTATCGATACTGTAAGGGTAGTATCGATACCATCTTTAAGATGCAAACATCAAATGCCATTTTGGTATCGGTTCCTTGAGGAGGTATTGATACCCTTGAAGAGGAGTATCTGTACTGGAGGGATAGTACCGATACTTCTAGGCATGAAATGGATAGTAAGAGTTTCTTGCATCCCAAGTTAGTCTGATTCGATATAATTGAGTTGAATAACGATGTTGATTTTCAATTATTTTGTGTAGTGATTGAATGTAATCGAATTCCGGTTAGCTCGGCATAAAGATTTGGATTAGATTTCAGTGAGGCAAATGTGAGTGCAACTTCTCGGTTTTGTAATAGATTTGAGGAAGGCTTGCGATAAGCCAACCTCAGTTTTTTCGATCGAAAACTTTATAATTTATTTATTTTTATATTGCAATGTTATATTCGATTTATATTATACAATCTATGTTTTATGATTATATGATTATGGAAATGTGAACTTTCAACAAATGAATGTGAAAAGACTTTATGAGAGAGATACCATGTGAATAAGAAACACTTCGAATAATGATTGAACATAATTATGTGATTAATAGCCTAAAGTATATATATGAAGATTAGATGTATATTTGTCATGCCAAGAGTTGAGGGTTTAATGTGGTCTTTCGGGATAATTATGTGGTCATTCGGGACAAATATATGGTACTTCGGTGCAAACCTATTTGGCACTTCGGTGCAAACCTATGTGGTCATTCGGGGCAATTATGTGGCACTTCGGTGCAGATTACGAGCTGTGGTAAGAACATTAGTAGTGGACAACCTCAATGTACTCAAATACCTAGCGTTCTCAGTAGTATACCTTGGGCATTTGAAACAAAGAAAAATAAAGTGAAACTATTCAACAATATACTTTTGATATGGAAACAATAAAATTTATTAATAAAACATTTTGAATAAAACAAATAAGATGTTGTTTATTAAGTTAGCACTCTTAGTATTGCCTCACTAAGTCATCGACTTAGCATGTGATTTTCTTATGCGTAGGTTTGAAGAGATCGGTCAATTATGTTGGGGAAGATATCATATCAACAGAAGGTCAGATCAGATCATATCAGCATATATTAAATGTTTAATTTGCAAATGCTCTGATCGATTTTGTAAACTCCTACATTTTGGTATTTATGTAAATTAATAAGATTTTTATGTAAAAATGTATGTTCAATGGCTATTTTATTAAAGAGGTTTATGTTGTTTTATTTTGTACAAAATTTTAGTATTATTATTAATTATGAATTATATATGTTTGAAAAGTCAAATGCTACACCTCAGATTCGTATTCGGGTCAGATACGGGTCAGCAGTGTTACATTTAATGGTATCATATCTATGATTTAAGTAGTTGTAAGTTCGAATTGAAGTTGATTTTGGTTTTAAAAAGAGTACATGCCAATTTTTAATAAAGTCTTTCTGATATGAGAATGGATCAATATGGTATATTTGCTAATACCTTAAGTAAATTGATCTTAATAGATGTCGAACTTTGAAGGTTCCCGAAGTGATGCGGAAGATAAAACGAAAGAAAGTAGTAACTCACCTGCTTCGAGCTGGTAAGGTGACGAACAGGCACAGTAGGGAGTGCCTGCGCAAGATCAGGGGACTTTTTTTCAGACGTTGGACGCGATGCTGGCATGTTTCCAACCGTCTGTCTCCTCAGCCCCTAAGATGAATGTCCCTAAAGAGCTTATAAGCGCCTGAATTTAGGGGAGAAACTGAAGATGGTCAGGTGGCGGCCGATATGTGGCTCAATGACTTGAAGGTTATGCTTGAGAATCTCAATTGTTCTGAAATAGAGAAATTGAATGGTGCAGTTTTGTTATTAAGAGGTCAAGCCATAATTTGGTGGTCGAATGTGACGATGAGAACTTCAAGAGATAAAGTGATTTGGCCCTTTTTCCTGGAGGAGTTTAAGAACAAATACATAGGGGATCAGTTTATCAGGCAGATGAAGCAAGAATTTATGAATCTAAAGCAAGGGAATCGTAAGGTCTATGAATTTGAGTGTGAATTCAACAAATTAAGTCGATTTGTTGCCGAGTTAGTTCCTACAGAGAAAGACTCATGTGACTGGTTTGTGGAAGGGTTACGACCCCAATTGAAAGAGTTATTATTGGCACTGAATCTCTTTTCATTCCAAGAGGTAGTGAACCGAGCTAAAGCTTTGGAGCGAGCTCGGAATGAAAGATTTGTGGAGCAAAGGATGCAATGGAATAAGAGATCGGGTGCTTCGTCCGGTTCTTCTCAATCAAAGAAGAGTAGAGGTTCGAGTTCTCAACCTCAAACTAGAACATAATCTGTAGCATCCTTAGGTAGAGGATCAAATCCGAGAAGAGTAAGACAAAATATTTTGATGGAATCAGGAGTGGACAAATCGAAGCAATGTCAGCACTGTAGGAAGAACCAAATTGGAGTTTGCAGAAAGGTCTCCGGAGCTTGCTTTAAATATGGAGAGGCAGGGCATTTTATTCGAGATTGCCCAATGATGACGGGAGAACCTACCTAAACAGAGAGATCCACGGCTGCACCAATGAGAGAAAGAGGTCAAGGAAGAGGAATAAATCAATCTGAGTCGACTGCTCAACCTAAAGTGCACTCTACTGCTCAGGTGTACAACCTGAAGACCAGTGAAGATTGTGATGATCCGGAAATCATTGCAGGTACTTTTCTGATAACTGTAAAT
This sequence comes from Hibiscus syriacus, assembly GCF_006381635.1. Classification (NCBI taxonomy): domain Eukaryota; kingdom Viridiplantae; phylum Streptophyta; class Magnoliopsida; order Malvales; family Malvaceae; genus Hibiscus; species Hibiscus syriacus. Next base: position 1,024,860 of record NW_024063213.1, read on the forward strand.
CTGTTTTAGTTTTGATTGATTCGGGATCGAATTATTCCTATGTCAGTAGTAAATTGGTTAAAGATATAAGCCTTCCTTTAAAGTCTATTCATAGTGAAATGATTGTGACAAATCCATTAGGATGTCAAGCATATATTGATAATATAGTTGATAAAATAGTCCAAGAAAAGAAGATTGAAGATATTCCGACAGTCAGAGAGTTTCCAGAAGTATTTCCGGATGAGTTACCTGGTTTACCTCAAAATAGGGAGGTTAAATTTCATATTGAAGTGACATATGAATCAGCACTGATTTTAATGGCTCCTTACAGGATGGCCTCGGAGGAATTGAAAGAGTTAAAGGCTTAGTTGTAGGAGCTTAGATAAAGGATTCATTAGACCTAGTGTGTCACCTTGGGGTGCTCCAGTGTTATTTGTTAAAAAGAAAGATGGTTTGATGTGCCTTTGTATAGATTATCGTCAGCTTAATAAGGTGACCATAAAGAACAAGTATCCTCTTCCAAGGATCGATGATTTGTTTGATCAACTCAATGGAGCAATAGTGTTTTCAAAGATCGATTTATATTTAGGGTATCATCAGTTGAAAATCCAAGAAAAAGATGTTCCTAAAATGGCGTTTAGGACTCGGTATGGTCATTATGAGTTTGTTGTTATGCCATTCGGGTTAACTAATACACCTGCAACATTTATGGACTTGATGAATAGAATTTTTCAACCGTATCTTGATCAGTTTGTGGTTGTATTTACTGATGACATCTTGGTGTATTCAATGTCTAAGGAGGAGCATGATGTCCATCTTCGTGTGGTTCTTTAAACGAGCTTTATGCAAAGTTCTCTAAGTATGAGTTTTGGTTTGTTGAAGTGGCATTTTTTGGACATGTGGTTTTTGCAGAGGACATTTGGGTAGATCCTCAAAAATTTAAAGCTGTGCTAGAATGAGAGATTCCGAAGAATGTGTCGAAAGTTTGAAGTTTCTTGGGTCTCGCAGGTTATTATCAGAGGTTTGTCTAAAACTTTTCGATGATATCTTTGCCGTTAACCAAATTATTAAGAAAGGATGTACATTTTGAATGGACTCATGATTTCCAGAATAGCTTTGAAACATTGAAGAAAGTTATGAACGAAGCTCCGGTGTTAGTGCAACCTAAATCAAGCAAGGATTTCACGATTTTCAATGACGTTTCCCATAATGGTTTGGGATGTATCTTAATGCAAGATAGAAACTTAAGCCTCAAGAAAAGAATTATCTGACGCATGATCTAGAATTAGCAGTTGTGGTCTTTGTATTGAAAATTTGGCGACATTATTTGTATGGTGATCGTTGCTACATATTCACCGATCATAAGAGTTTGAAGTACTTTTTGACGCAAAAAGAGTTAAATTTGAGGCAAAGAATGTGGGTGGAATTGCTGAAAGATTATAATGAAATCATTGATTACTATCCCGGGAAAGCCAATGTGGTAGCAGATGCTCTTAGTCGAAAGATATTTATTGTTTTGCGTAGTTTGGATGCTCGAGTTGTGCTAAAGAAAAATGGTGCATTAATGGCTGAATTAAGGTTACAACCATTATTGTTAGAGCATATTAAGAAATTACAAGGGAAGGACGATAAGTGTTTAGCTTGGTTTGATTGAGTAGAGAAAGGTGGACTTAAGGACTTCGAGGCTAAGTCTAATGGGTCTTTATATTTAAAAAATCGAGTGTGTGTTCCTAATGGTTGTGATATGAAACGAGATATTTTGTATGAAGAACATTATAGTCCCTTAATGATGCACCCAGGAGGAAACAAGATGTATCAAGATTTGAAAGAGCGTTTTTGGTGGCCAGACATGAAGAGAGATATTACGGAATTTGTAGCAAAGTGCTTAAATTGTCAACAAGTGAAAGCTGAGCATCAAGTGCCTTCGGGTTTATTGCAACCCATCTCAATTCCTTAGTGGAAATGGGAAAACATTACGATGGATTTTGTAACAGGGTTGCCTTTATCTCTGGGGAAAAAGGATTCGATTTGGGTAATTGTAGATCGCCTTACAAAGACTGCGCATTTCATCCATGTGCGAACAAATTTCTCTATGGAGAAACATGCAGAATTGTATATTAAAGAGATAGTACGATTGCATGGTGTTCCAATCTCGATAGTTTCTGATATAGATCCCATATTTACTTCGAGATTTTGGAAGTTTTTGCAAGGAGCTTTGGGTACCCGATTGAATTTTAGCACTGTTTTTCATCCTTAGACTGATTATCAATCAGAGCGAACAATTCAAATTTTGGAAGATATGTTGAGAGTGTGTGTGATTGCTTTTGTTGGATCGTGGGAAAGGTATTTACCGCTTGTTGAATTTGCTTATGATAACAGTTACCAATCCAGCATCAAAATGGCACCGTATGAAGCATTATATGGAAAGAAGTGCAGAATATCACTCAATTGGTATGAATTAAGATATCGATAAGTGCATGGTCTAGATTTGATTAAAGAAGTGGAAGAAAAGGTTCAAGTGATTCAACACAATTTGAAAGTTACCTTGAACAGAAAAAAGTCATACACTGATTTGAAAAGAAAAGAAATTGAATTTTAAGAAGGTGATAAGGTGTTTTTGAAAGTATCACCTTGGAAGAAAGTACTTTGTTTTGGGTGTAAAGAAAAACTGAGTCCTAAGTTTATTGGACCTTATGAAGTTTTGAAGAAGGTTGGACCTGTGGCATATCAGTTAGTGTTGTCACCAGAGATGGAAAATATCCACAATGTCTTCCATGTGTCCATACTGTGGATGTATCGATCTGATCCTACACACATCATAATTCCAGATGAAATAGAAGTTCAATCTGATTTTTATATGAGGAAGAACCAGTTCGGATTCTAGCTTTTGAGAACAAATAATTGCGGAATAAGACGAGTCCATTAGTTAAGGTTATGTGGAGAAAATATAAAGTAGAGGAAGCTACATGGGAGCGTGAAGAAGATATGAGGAAGCAATATCCCCACCTTTTTGTGCAATGAAAATTCGAGGATGGAATTTCTTAAGGGGGAAGATTTATAACATCCCAATTGTCGGGCCAATGACCAAACTGTAAGAACTTTTAAACTAAGTGGTTGAATTAGAATAATTTAATAATTTAAGGATTTATGGTGGATTTTCTATATAGGGCTTGATGGAAAATTTGTTATATAGGATAGGGCAATATGGTCTTTGCATATTAAAGGATAAGTATCTACTTTATTAAGTGTTTGGCACGTGGGTTTTAGGAGTATATGGAAACACTTTCCTTGCTCTTTCTTCTTCTTCTTCTATATGAGCTTCATCCCTAAAGGTAATATTCTAAAATCTATGGTTTTCCTTTAATTTTTGGTTTGGTTATGAAAGTTTTGGTATTATATAAGCTTAAAGAGAGCTTATATAGGATTAAATCAACAAGATGAGTGAAATTGAAAGATTTTGTAAAATGAGTTTTGAAATGAAATTTGGATATGGAGAAGTTTTTGAAGTTTTGTTGAGATATTTGACTTGTCAATGATCTAACTTAAGAGTTAGGAGTGTTAGAATTGATTAAGAACATGTTTGAAATCTTGGTATGATTTTTAGAGATAAGTGTTTTAGTGAGAATTTGGTATATTTAAAAGTAGTAATTAATGATAAATTGGTTTGAATGAAAGAGGGTTAGTTTAAAGGCTTAAGGAAGGATGTTATAATATATTTGAGAGGGTTTTTGAGTGATTTTTGAAGTGAAAATGGCAATTCTGGCCTCAAGTATCGGTACCATTAGAACAATATCGATACTTCAATGGAAAAATCTATAAAATTATTAAGGGTAGTATCGATACTTGTTGAAGAAGTATCGATACTGTAAGGGTAGTATCGATACCTAAAGGATGGTATCGATATCATCTTTAAGATACAAACATCGAAATCCATTTTGGTACCGATACCTTGAGGAGGTATCGATACCCTTGAATATGAGTATCTGTACTGGAGGGATAATACTGATACTTCTAGGCATGAAATAGATAGTAAGTGTTTCTTGCATCCCAAGTTAGTCTGATTCGATATAATTGAGTTGAGGAACGATATTGATTTTCAGTTGTTTTGTGTAGTGATTGAACGTAATCGAATTTTGGTCAGCTCGATATAAAGATTTGGATTAGATTTTAGTGAGGCAAAGGTGAGTACAACTCCTCGGTTTTGTAACAGATTTAAGGAAGGCTTGTGATAAGCTAACCTCAATGTTTTCGATCGAAAACTTTATAATTTCTTTATTTTTATATTGCAATGTTATATTTGATTTATATTATACAATCTATGTTTTATGATTATGTGATTATGGAAATGTGAACTTTGAACAAGTGAATGTGAAAAGACTTTATGAGAGAGATACTATGTGAAGAAAAAACACTTCGAATAATGATTGAACATAATTATGTGATTAATAGCCCAAAGTATATATATGAGGATTATAGGTATAGGTGACATGCCAAGAGTCGAGGGTTTTATGTGGTCATTCGGGATAATTATGTAGTCATTCGGGACAAATATTTAGCACTTTGGTGCAAACCTATGTGGTCCTTCGGGACAATTATGTGGCACTTCGGTGGAAATTACGAGCTGTGGTGACAAAATTAGTGCACAACCTTAATATACTCAAATACCTAGCATTCTGAGTAGTATACATTGGGCATTTGAAACAATGAAAAATAAAGTGAAACTATTCATAATTATACTTTTTATATGGAAATAATAAGAGTTCTTGGTAAAACATTTTGAATAAAACAAATAAGATGTTGTTTATTAAGTTAGCACTCTTAGTATTACTTCACTAAGTCATCAACTTAGCGTGTGATTTTCTCACGCGTAGGTTTAAAGAGATCAGACGATTGAGTTGGGGAAGATAACATATCAATAGAAGATCAGACCAGGACAGATTAAATGTAGGTTTCTGTGTTAATTTTGTACACTGTTAGCATGTATTAAACGTTTAATTTGCAAATGCTCTGATCGATTTTGTAAACTCCTACATTTTAGTATTTATGTAAATTATTAAGTTTTTTATGTAAAAATGTATGTTCAATGGTTATCTTATTAAAGAGGTGTATGTTGTTTTATTTTGATACCAAACTTTAGTATTATTATTAATTATGAATTGTATATGTTTTGAAAAGTAAAATGTGATACCTCGGATTCGTATTTGGGTCAGATACGGGTCAGAGGTGTTACAGACTGGGTCAGGTCAGATTAGGTTGGATAAGCAGGTCGGATCAGGAAGGTGGGTTGGGCCGGGTCACTTCTAGAAGAACATCAGGCGGTGGACATTCAATGGCGGCACTTAGGGGCACGTGCAGGGCCTTCGGGGGTCATAAAAATTACAAAAAAAATCCTATATATGTTTTAAGGGGTTTAGAGACACTTAACAAGCTCGGTTAACAGCGGTGAACGATGGAGAGCTTGATTTCACGACGGAGAGTTCTTGATCTTCCTCATTCCCTCACTCACCGAAGGTAATGCAGACAAGATGAACATCAATGGACTCGGGACGACGCGAGGAACATGATGGTGTGGGAAGTGTAGAAAATGGAACAACGGTTAGCGACGAAACGTTGATTAAAGAGTTCCTTCTAAAAGAATAAAGGTTGAAGAGAGAGAATGAGGTTTCCAAATGAGGAAACTTTTCAGAATTGGGGGTTATATATTCATTAAAAGAAAAAAGGTAAAATTATGCAATAGGTCTTTTAGTTTTTAATATTTTTCTGAATTTGGATCCAAATTTAATCAAAATTTCACATTTGTCCCCAAATTTAGTTAAAATTTTAATTTATTCCTTGAAATAAATTTTAAGAAAATTTTAGGCCCTAATTTGGGGTGTGACAACTCTCCTCGTTAAAAGAAATTTGATCCTCGAAATTACATGGTGGAAATAGATGTGGAAACAGAGCATCCATCGACTTCAATCTCTCCCAAGTAGTTTATGAGGGGTCACGGTTACTCCATTGAATTTTAACCATTGGGAATACGCCTATTCTGAAGAACTCTCTCATCCTGATCTAAAATTTGAATGGGCTCCTCCTCATAGGACAAATCAGGTCTCAACTCTACCTCCTCAATCTAAATGATGTGACCAAGATCTGGACGATATCGCCTCAACATGGATACATGAAAATCATAATGAATGTGACTGAGCTAGGGAGGGAACTCAAGCTGATAGGAAACTGGTTCGTCTCTCTTCAGAATACGATACGACCCAATAAATCTTGGATTCAACTTCTCTATCTACTGGCAATCCATGCAACTTTTTAAGAGAAACATCGGGAAAATCCTTAACGGCCCGAATGCCTTTAATATCAGATCATGAACTCCTAGTATCCATAATATAAGAAATAAACACTTCAGAACCCTTTCTGATCATCCTCTAAGCTACCAAAGTAGATACAACATTCGTCAGGAATCTACGATGTTCCCCAATCATAATAATCTTTCGGTTATCACGAGTCTTCATAAGCTGTTGAAGCTCGGGATCATCTTCAGCAGTCGGTGCCGGAGGAGGAGGATGAGGACGTGAAGAACTGGCTCCCGTAGTTTGCTTATTGGGTCGATAAACCCATTGTCCAGTTTCCTCATCCTGTTTCCAGTCAGTTTTCTTTAAGGAAGTGAGATTCATTTGGTTTTGAAGAGGAATGGGATTGTCGAAAGAAACTCTAAGACTAGATTGATAAAAAGATTACTAAGTAGACACCCATAAACTAAAGTTTCTACATGTTTGGATGAGACTACATTTATGTTATCTACTAGTTCACTAAAAATGATTTATGGCAAATTTATCTTTCTATTATGCTGGATACAATGTATCCACCATAAATCTCTGACACGATGAGTGGAATACCTACCTCTGGATGGTCTAAACCACCAGAAGGAATCAATCGTGATGAGACCGTAAAGTACTAACCCTAGCATTGAGAAGATAGGGATATGCCACAGTTTCTTTCTCATTATATAAACCATTGTCATCTAGCCCAAAATGAGTAACAATCGTTTCAGAATCAATATAAATGTATTGTCATAAAAGATATGATCTAATTCCTATGGTACCACTTTGACGCGCATTTTGAACACAAACCGCATTAGAGTAGAAAATGTGGACTAATGATAGACAAAAGGTTTAAGGTAAAAACGTTTATCAAATTTCCAAGACTTAAGAGTTGGTAGGTATTCAAAGTTGATATCTACCATGGCTTGAACAGAGGGAATACGTTCTTCCCGGATTTTGTATGTTCGGAAGGAATCCTTGTACCTATGGTAGAGTTCTTCTCTATGACGACCAGACATATTAAAACATGAGTTTAGAATGGTCATATTGGGATCGTTTGGATTTGGAGTTTGAGGATGAATAGGATTAGGAGGTCGGTTAGAACGACTCGAAGAGGACCTAGGTCGTTTTGGATTAGACATGGTTTAAGGAATGTAATGGAATAGGTATCCTGTAATTTGAAAAAACATGTATGCAATATAATCAATCCCAAAACTGAATTGAGTCCGCAATAATTCAAGGTTCTCTAAATCGAATCCTAATGGGCAAGATTTTGAAAAACTATTTGAAAATAATATCATAATACGTATAGTTTTCATGAAAACAACACAATTAAATAAAAAACATCAATATTTTTTGAAACTAATAATTAATTTTTTTAATTTCAAAATTTACAGAAAATTTTTGAAAAAAATTATTTGTTTTTGTTGACTAAATTGATTGTAAAATATAGTTTATAATCATAATATAATCAATGCCCGATAAAATGTTCATCCTAGAACTAATCTAAATTAGTTCTAAAATCAAAATTTGATAAAATAGGGGTTTTTCGAAAAATACCTTGAAAAATCTCGGATTGAGAGGAATATGATGATGTTTTGCATGATTTAATGATGTTAGCAGGATTTGGAGATGTAATGCACGAAGAATATGACTTGAAACAGTTATTTTTTTTAGTCAAATTTGAGAGTAGAGAGAGAAAGGGACAAACAGTGGTTTGAGAGGTGTTTTAGGGGTTTGAGAAAAATGAAGGAAAACAAGCATTTTATCCCCAAAACCCGACGGATGTATCGATGCACATTCAAGGAGTGCATCGGTGCATCTTCATGATGTATCGATGCACATTCAAAGGGATACATCGACGCAGCTTCATAGTGTATCGATGAATTATGCACTCAAATGTCAAAAATCCGTTTTAAACACTTAAAATGCTAAATAATTTAGCTCTAGTGATATTGGCAACTCATATATTGAAAATTAATCATGTTCAATCAATCAATTTTACTTTAAACTACATTTGAACATAAAATTAATTTTCACTAAGAATCATAAACTCCCCCTAAGTAATAGAAAAGAATGCAATTAAACAATATTATAAGTATTTTCAAATCTAATTTAAAAGTGCTAAACTTATTTTAAACACTAAGTGAAGATAGGTCGGTTAAACCTAATTCTCTCCTAAGTGTCCAAAATCTTTCTTTGTCTAAAGGTTTTGTAAAGATATCCACTAATTGGTGCAAAGTATCAACAAATTTTAGAACTACTTCTTCCTTAGCGACATGGTCTCTAATGAAGTGATGTCTAATTTCAATGTGCTTAGTTCTAGAGTGTTGGATAGGATTTTTAGTGAGACAAATAGCACTAGTATTGTCATACTTGATAGAAATGGTACCTACTTCAATTCCATAATCAAAAAGTTATTGTTTCATCCATAAAACTTGTCCACAACAACTATCGGCTGAAATGTATTCCGCTTCAGTGGTAGATAATGCAACAAAATTTTGTTTCTTTGAAAACCAAGAAATCAGCATATTTCCAAGGAATTGGAAAGTACTAGAGGTGCTTTTCCTATCTAATTTGTATCCTCCGTAATCTGCATTAGAGAAGGCATGCAAGCTAAAACTAGAGTCTCTAGGATACCAAAGTCCTAAACTCGGAGTGTCTTTAAGGTATCTAAAGATTCTCTTGACAGCTAGTAAATGTGATTCCTTAGGACATGATTGAAATCTATCACATAAGTAAACACTAAACATAATGTTCAGTCTACTTTCTGTTAGATAAAGCAAAGAGCCAATCATTGACCTATACAATTTAACATCCACACATTTACCTCCTTTTCATCTTTGTCAAGCTTTGTTGATGAGCTCATTGGAGTGGCTTGAGGCTTCCCGTTTTCCAGTCCAAACTTCTTGAGCATATCTTTGACATAATTAGCTTGATTGATGAAGATGTCATCTTTTCTTTGCTTGATTTGGAGTCCCAAGAAAAATGAGAGCTCCCCCATCATGTTCATCTAGAATTCACTTTGCATTAGCTTAGAAAATTCTTGGAAAAGAACATCAATAGTAGAACCAAAAATTATATCATCAACATAAATTTGAACTACTAATAAATCTCTACCTTTATACTTTAAAAACAATATAGTGACAACCTTCCCTTTTGAAAAAATTTTTTCAATTAAAAAGTTTGACAATCTTTCATACCAAACTCTAGGAACTTGTTTTAAACCATAAAGCGCTTTTGTCAATTTAAGAACATGATTTGGAAATTTTGAATCTTCAAAACCAAGAGGTTGTTCCACATACACTTCTTCTTTTATAAAACCATTTAAAAATGCACTTTTAACATCCATTTGATATAATTTAAATTTATTGAAACATGTAAATGCTAATAACATTCTAATTGCTTCCATCTTAGCTACGGGAGTGTATGTTTCATCATAGTCTATGCCCTCTTCTTGAGTATACCCTTGAGCAACAAGTCTAGCCTTGTTTCTCACTATATTACCACTTTCATCAAGCTTATTCCTAAATACCCATCTAGTACCTACAATAGATTTTTACTAGGCCTTTCAACTAATGTCCATACTTTACTTCTCTCAAATTGATTTAACTCTTCTTGCATAGCCATAATCCAATGTTCATCATTTAATGCTTCTTTAATATTCTTAGGCTCTATGCATGAGATAAATGCAATAAAACTACAAATATTTCTAAGATAAGATCGAGTTATTGCCCCTTTGGATGGATCACCTATTATTTCACCATCCTTGACATAGTTGTATTCCCTTGGGTAAGAGACTTCCCTTTCTTCAATGGTTGGATTCTCGAGAGGATCTTGAGTTTCCTCATCTTTTGTTTCTTCCCTTGATGATGGTTCTCCAACGTCATTTATGTTTATAATACCTACATCATCATTCACACAAGAATCATTCCTCGGAAGGGGATTATCATCGAAAACAACATGTATAGACTCTTCTACAACTAAAGTTCTTTTATTAAATACTCGATAAGCTTTAGAATTTAAGGAATAACCCAGAAAAATTTTCTTCATCGCTTTTAGCATCAAATTTTCCAAGATTGTCTTTACCGTTGTTTAAAACAAAACATTTACATCCAAAAGGATGAAAATAGCTAATGTTAGACTTTTTATTTTTAAAACGTTCATATTGAGTTTTCTTCAAAATAGGCATAATCATTACTCGATTAATAATATAACAAGCGGTATTTGTGGCTTTCGCCCAAAAATATTTTGGCAAATTATTTTCACAAAGCATGGTTCTAGCCATCTCTTCTAAAGTTCGATTTTTCCTCTCAACAACTCCATTTTGTTGAGGGGCTCTAAATGCTGAAAAATTATGGCTAATACCATTAGAATCACAAAATTTAGTAAATCCAAGATTTTCAAATTCAGTTCCATGATCACTCCTAACACTAGTTATAGAGTAACCTTTTTCGTTTTGGATTACTTTTGAAAACGTGATGAATTTTTCTAATGCTTCATCTTTAGTACTTAAGAATAGAACCCAAGTATATCTAGAATAGTTATTTACCAATACAAATGCATATTGTTTTCCACCCAAGCTAGTAGTTCTAGATGGCCCAAAATGATCTAAATGGATCAATTGTAATACTCTACTAGTGGATATGTCATTAATGGATTTAAAAGAAACTCGCTTTTGTTTTCTTTTTAGCACAAGCATCATAGATTTTATCATAATCAAATTTTAGCTTTGGCAACCCTCTAAATAAGTCTCCTTGAATTAGTCGTTGCAAAACACTCATACTAGCATGTCCTAGTCTCCTATGCCATAACCAACTATCATGCTCATCTTTAGCAACTAGGCATAAATTAGTCATATCTATAGAATCTAAATGCACCATGTAAATGTTTCCTATTCTATGACCAACAAGCATAATCCGATTAGATGCAATGTCAATGACTTTACAACCATTAATATCAAACATGATATTTAATCTTATCGCATAATTGACTAATACTCAATAGATTATGCTTTAATCCATTCAAAACATTCTTAATTTGTATGGAGTAGGTATTACCTATAGTGACTATACCTTCAATGTGACCTTTTGAGCTATCACCAAAAGTCACCTCTCCTCCATTTTTGGAATCGAACTCTATGAACCAGTTTTTATCTCCGGTCATGTGTCTTGAACATCCACTATCAAGGTACCATGAGTTTGAATTTGTTTTTCGTGCCTTGTAGCAATGCTTATTTTCCTACAAACATAGATTAATTTTTTATTTTTGGTACCCAAATTCTTTTGGGTCCATATTCATTAGTTTCCAAAATCCTAGTCCCCTTAGGTATCCATTTGTGTAGGATATACTTATCTTTAGTAGTAATGAGTTCTTTAGGAACCCATATAGTTCTAACGATTTTTCCATTAGAGGTTCTTTAGGGACCTCTATGATTGTAGTTTTTAAAACTTTTTCTAACAAAGTTGGATTTTGAATTTTCTCCATTTTCAAAACGTTTTGTTCCAACTTTATCAAAAGAAGCTTTAAGATCATCAATTTTCTTTTGATGATCATCATTGACCTTTGAAAGTAAATTTTACAAATAAAAATTTTCCTTTTCAAACTCTTCTTGTTTGATTTGAAAATTTTTTATTTTACTTTCAAGATCATTGATGGTTTTGGACATAAGACTATTTTCACTCTTTAATTTTGAAATATCATTTTTTTATTTTGAAAATAAAGTCTTATAATATGAAGCCAACCCATTATAATCCTCTAATAACTCATCATAAGATAATTCATCCGAATCGAATGAGTTAGAGGTTACCTTAGAAGCTTCCCTGAATGCCATCAAGTACAAGTTTGCTACTTCTTGTTCCTCTTCATTGGAGCCTTCTTCATCGCTCCATGTAGCCACATGAGCCTTGTGTATCTTCTTGGATTGACCCTTTTTCTTCAATTGAGGGCAATCGTATTTGACATGCCCCGACTTCTTGCATTCATAGCAAATGATCGGGTCTTTCTCATTTGGTTCAGTTTTGAAGCCTTCATTTCATTTGAATTTTCTTCCTTGGTTGGGCCTCATTAATTTTCTAAACCGTTTGGCAAATAATGTCATTTCCTCGTCATCGTCATCTTCATCCGAATTGCTCTCATATTTTGTGGATTTGAGAGCAACTCCAACGTTCTTCTTCTTCTCCTTTTTCTTTGGTGCCTCATCAATCTTATCGAGGTCTACCTCATCTTGAAGCATTATTTCATGAGTGAGGAGTGAACCGATTAGTTCTTCAAGGGTTAAAGACTTTAAGTTCTTAGCCTTGATGATTGTCGTATTCTTTGATTGCCACGATTTTGTAAGTGAGTAAACCAACTTCCTCACAAGCTTTTCATTTGGAATGATCTCTCCATATGATTTGAGACCATTGACAATCGTGGAAAATCTATCCGTCATAGCTTTGATGTCTCCATCCGGTTTCATCCTGAAATTTTCATAGCTATGAGTTAAAAGACTAATTTTAAATTCTTTTACCTAATCGGTGCCTTCATGAGTGACTTGTAGTTTGTCCCATATCTCCTTGGCGGTTGTACAAGATGAAACTCTCCCGTATTCATCCGGTCCAAGAGCACAAAAGATAATATGGATGGCTTTGGAGTTGAGCTGGAACATTCTTGTTTCTCATTCACTCCACAATCTTGGATGAGTGGAAGGTTTGATGTATCTGTCTTCTATAATATTTCATGCTCCTATGTCACTTGCTTGAATGAAATACATCATCCTATTCTTCCAATAAGCATAGTTAGCTCCATTGAAGAAAGGAGGCTTGTTAACGGGCAATGAATCAAGACCGAAGTCGGAGTTTGAAGTGGAGGCCATTGATGACTTGATTATCGATGTAACTCTTCCCAGATCTACTCAAGAGGCGATTAAACCTTCAAATGAGTCAATCTCTGATTCTAATTGTTGAGTTAATCGATTGACGGAATAGACCAAGAGATGGTGAATTGGCAATAAAAATTTTGGTGGAAGCTTTTGCAGAAAATTGAAAATATTTGCACAGCGATTTAGAGTTGTTCGACTTTCTCAACCAAAGTCTGCATCCACTACCTTAGCTATCCACACTAAGGATTTTCCATAAATTCACTAATTTGTCTTTCTTTTGAGGACAAAGAGTAACCTTACAAATCCCTCAAGAATTATACCTCAAATTCTTGAGAACACTCTCTCCCAAAGAGAACAATAAAAATTTTACAAACTTACAAGAAAATTCTCGCAAGGCAAGATGTTTGCACAATTCTAGAATAAAGAAAGAACACTCAAGAATAATACAATTGAGCACAATAAGTGTTCTTGAAAGAAAAGATGAATATTGAATGAAATAGGCTTGAATATGCTCAAACTTGAGGTTTGATGCTTTCTCTTTGATTCTCTCTTGATTCTTGTTGATTGTTGTTTCTAGTTCTTGATCAATGGCTTCTAAGCTTGTTTAAATACTCCTTCAATTGATTCTGAATGTTGGGGATGATTAGTGGAGTCAATAGAGCCGTTTAAGTGTGAAAACAATTAAGAAAATCAGCTGGGAGCGTGTGTGCATCGATGAATAGTCAAGGTGCATCAATACATCAAGTATAAAATTAAAATATTTCGACCGTTGGCTGACAAAGTGTATCGGTACACTGGGGTGTGCATAGGTGCACTGGGGTGTGCATCGGTGCATAAATCTACTTCGATATTTTGAAATAGCTGGGGTGCATCGATGCATGGCTTGTGCATCGGTGCATAAAATCAATTCGATATTTTAATAATACATGGAGTGCATCGATGCATGGTATGTGCATCGGTACACAAAATCTATTCGATGTTCAATTAAAACAAGGGTGCATCGATGCATTGATTTATGCATCGGTACACTTACCTAAAAAAATTGATTTTATACTTGTTTTTGGTTCGAAATACTTTGTGAAAATTGTTTCAAAAATATTTTAAGTATAAAACACAACTTTAAACTTTAGTAATGATTGAAATTGAACTTTGAAAGACTTGGAGTAATATTTTGATATTCGAATAATTACATCAAATATACTTGAAAAATATTTTGTAAAATCTTAAAATTTATTTGTATTTAGTTTGTTATATCGAAACATCAAAATGTTTTCAACACACTTCTTCCGATATTCTATTGGGGTGTCCCTTCCTGTGTAATGCACACACAAAGATTGACGTAAGAAGCGGGATTTTAACCATGAAGTTTGATGGTGAGATCGTTAAATTTGATGTGTATAAGGAAATGAAGCACCCAGACAAAGTGGGGAGCGTAAATTATGTTGATATTATTGATTATTTGGAAAATGTGTTTGTAGAAACTAATGTATCTTTTGATCTATGCAAGGATTTAGAAGACTACAATGAGAAAATCAGGGTGTTGGAAAACATATTTTCAGTTTATGTCGATTTAAAATTGATTTCTTCTAAGTCTAAACTTCTGCCTTTTGTTTTACAGACACATGAGATAGAACTGAAACAAATACCAAAAAACTTAAATAATGTCTTTTTATGAGAAAATGATACTTCACTGGTTATTATTTCGGATAAGTTTACAAAGAAAAAAGATCTGAAGAAAAATATGTGACAATGTCAAATTCTACAATGAGAAAATAAAAGAATTATACGATCATAGAATTTCTCATAAGGAAGTTCTTAGTTGAAAAATGCGCATGAAGTAGATGAAGTATTTCTCTTAGAACATGTAGTCTGAACCAGGTCGTCGAGCTAATGACGTTAAACAAAAGCGCTTCGTGAAAGGCAACCAATTGTTTTTAATTATGTTTCATTTTTATTCTATTTTATTTTATTTCAGTTAAGCAAATCTAATTTAATTATTTCTTTTATTTTCAGGAACCAAATGTTTTCAATCAAGCTTACACGAGAAAAATATTCAAAATTTTCATTCGAACAGTGATAAATTCAGCCCCAGAAGCGCAGTGCTTCGTGTAGATTAATGGAAAAATCTATTTCAGTGTCGTATGCACGGTTTCATTAAAAACGGTGCATGTTAGCATTTCTCGTTTGGCAGACCGGTGCATTATAGCCAAACCCTTAAAAACATTATGTCACATTTTATGTAACATATCTGTCACCACCCTTGCACACCTCTCAGTTTTTTCTTCCTTTGACCGCGGGCCCTACCTCTATCCTTATCACTCCCTTTTTAAATTTTAAATACCAATTTCACCTAAATTAAAATACCCCCATGTGCCCTATTCAATAAAAAAATCCAAACTCCCAACTCCATCTTCCCCAAACAATACCCGTCGCCCTTTCTTCTACTTATCGCCTGACTTGTCATCACTTCTCATTACGCCATCTGAATACACCTCTACGCTATTACCCGGCTGCTTCTCTCCATAATGGTCTGCATGAAATGGCACCGTTACCAACCATTCTCTGTGGGCGTCGTCGGCTTAATGCGTCGTCGGCTTAATGCATCGACCTTTGTTGAGGCGCCCAACGATTTCGAGCTGTAACCACCGCAACCTGCACCTTGCCCGGCGCAAAGTCGAGGTAACGCACCCAACTCTCCGCCTGCGCCGTATTATTCGGCATTCGCACCCACCGTCTCTCTCTTCCCTGAACCAAACACTATTTATCATCCATCTCTTCCGCGTGCTCTATCACCATCATTCCAGTCTATGCCAACCGTGGCCACTTCTTCCTCTCGTTTACGCTCGTCGAATTTTTCGTCATGTTCAATGCATTTGGCAGCCTCTGACCATACTCCCGAGGTAAATTTTGAACCTATTTTCATTCAACCATTACTAATGTACCAACTGATTTATGGTTTTACAGAGGATTTTGATGTTGTTTTTCCATCTACTGCACCACCTGATGATGTTTCCAGTTCACGGCATCACCGTGGGCAGCCCACTTCACCGTCCCACTTCTCTAGCCCGAATGATTATCCTTCTCCTGGAAGTCCATCGCCTGCTCATGAGAATCTCAAACATAAATGACGTGGACGATCGTATGTTGTCCCAACTAAGGAGACTCTGCAAGGTATTTACAATTCACAAATGACGAATTGGTGCGTTTTGAGTTGGTAAGGCATCATCCTTTTCGTGTAGGTAAATATGTTCCGACCCGAACCTTGGAAACTTTACGTTTATGTGAGTCTGCCCATACTCACTTTGCTGCCACTGGTTGGACATTATATCTGATGATTAATTATGGCACGTTTTATAAACTTGCCTTTGAATTTTATGCCACTTTGATTTTTACACAACGTCGTCTTATTAATGTTACCTCTCATGATGTTGTTACCTTTCGATTATGCGGAAATCATTTATCCATGTCCATTTTTTAGTTTAATATTACTATGGGGTTCATGATAGATATCACGAATCATGCATATCTGACTGCTCTTGTAATACCCCAAATATCATATTAGTGACCTTATTGAAAATATTTAAAATTTGAAGACTTATTTGTATGAATGATAAAAAGATAGGAAATGATTAGAATAGTGTTTGAGACCAAGTTGTATAAATGAATGAATATAGAGGGTATTTTGGTCCTTTAAGGAGAAATGAATTTAAAATTCATTCATTATTAGGGATTTTAGGAAGAAAAAGAGGAAAATAAAACAAAGAGAGTTATCCCTTTCCTTCTTCTTCCCGTGCAAGGACCATCCTCCATAGTCTAAGGTAAGATTTAATTTAACCAGCTCTTCCTCTTGTTTTTGGGTTGTTATTGGAACATTGAATATTATGGAAGCTCAATGAAGGGTTAAGTAAGATTAAAATTAGGAGATGGTTGAAATATTTGCGATTTGAGAAAATGGGTTTTTAAATGATATGTTAGAATATTAGTTTTTACTGATGTTTATTAGTATATTTGATTTGTCAAAGAAGTAAATAAGAGATTAGAAGCATGGGATATGATTAAAAACATGCTATAAAAAGTGATATGATTCTTGAGTTAAGATGTTCTATGGAGATTTTAGATGTTATAAAAAGTTAAATGAAGGAAAGTTGAATGGGTTAAGTAAATAAAAGTTTAATAATGTTGTTGGAGGTAAAAGTATGAGATTAGAGGGGAAATTTTAGTAAAAATCGGGCTGAAAAATGGTAAATATGGGTAAGGGTATCGGTACTGATAGAACAGTACCGATACTATAGGAGTAAATAGGTATAAATGTGAAGAACAGTATCGGTACCGATGCAAGTAGTATTGATACTGATGGGGTATCGATATTAAAAGGGGAAGTATCAATACCATGGATAACATAATGATAAAATGGTATCGATACCGAAAGGGAGTATCGATACCATAGTGTATTAATATTAATACTGAGAGAAAGGTATCGGTACCACAATATAGAAGTATCGATACCATGGTAGGGGTACCGATACTATTGAGCTTAGAATTTAAAGATAAGTTGAAATTGTTATAGAAATCTAAAAAATAGTACCGGTGAGTATTATTAAAATATAAATGTTAAATGCTAGAGAATATACCAACATTTGATAGGGTTGTGTCTTTAATGTATGTTTGAATAAATCGTAACCAAACTCCTGAGTCAAGCAAGAACAAGGGAAAATATAAAGTTCCCAAGTAGTTGGACATCCTTAAAGCATACAACTGAGGCATACCAGGTGAGTACATTGATTATGTACATTAATAGTTATAAATGTATGTTGTGAAAGGTATATGTTGTAATTGTATATTAGTACTCTGTGTACTATAGACACTATGTGTGCAACCCACGGAATTCATCATAAGTTGATGAACAACCGTTCATGCACTAAGTGTGCAACCCACAGAATTCATCATAAGTTGATGAAAAATTGTTCAGGCACTAGGTGTGCAACCCACAAAATTCATCATAAATTAATGAACAACCGTTCAGGCACTAAGTGTGCAACCCACAGAATTCATCATAAGTTGATGAACAACCGTTCAGGCTCTAAGTGTGCAACCTACTAAATTCATCATAAGTTGATGAACAACCGTTCAGGCACTAAGTGTGCTGCCCATAGAATTCATCATAAGTTGATAAACAACCGTTCAGGCACTAAGTGTGCAACCCACAGAATTCATCATGTGTTGATGAACAACCGTATAGGCACTCTGTGTGCGAACCAAGAAATTCATAATAAGTTTATGAATTTCCGCATGGACACTATGTGTACAAAAACTAAGAAATTCATAATAAGTTTATGAATTTCCGTATGGGCACTATGTGTACAAACTATAGAGTTTATAATGAATTGAAAGAGTTAATTGATATTTTGAATAATTATTATAGTAGAAACTGTTCTAAAATAAAAGAATAAATGTGCAACGGTGCATTAAATACATGAAAGGATGCCATAAATGAAATTCATAACAGTTCATTAAAGGCATGAAAGGATGCCCTAAATGAAAATAATGAATAATTACTAAAGAATAATGGGAAAATATACAAAAAGAAAATTATGTTGGAAATACCAAGAATGTTTACGATGATAGTATGAAAGAAATTTGATTTAAATAATAGGGACTTATCTAATCCTTATGGATAATACGAATTAGTTCAAAACCAAATAACCAAAAATATACTTATGCATACGTTAATGTTCTTTACAATATTATGCCTCACTAAGTATATACTTAATGTGTTTTGATTTCACGCGTAGGTAACAACAAAGACTAGTTGGGTGCTGGGAGCAGTAGCAGCTATCATCATTTTAAGGTTGACTCTCATCAGTAACAGTAGGACAATCAGGTTTATTTGAAAAATTTCTGGAATGTAATCAAAATTAATAAAAAAAAATCTCTAGAATGTATTTAAAGTGATAACTCTAGTAATATGTTTCAACGACTATTTATTGTTGTATTAAAACGTTTTTGGTTTTAAATGTCAAACAAAATTTTATGGGTTTTACAAATGGGTGAATGTTTTTAAAAAGTCATGTGACACCTATGACTTGTGTACGGAAATGTATACGGGAAATCGGTGTTACAACTCTACTTGAGATTCTACATGATTTTGATGTCGATATGGCTTACGAGGAACTCACTATCTTGGTTGGCCATACATTCAACGCTCGCTCGTCTCGAGCTCATCATATACACGACCCAACCTTACGCTACATACACCACTTCCTCGACTACAATTACTCCGGATGAAATGTATCGTCTTCTTCCTTAAGCTGAGTTGAACTTTTTTGTAGTATATGTCAGATGGCCAGCGGGTGAACTTAGGTTTTTGGTTTGCTCAAGCTTTTGAGATCGTTATTTGGTCCAATCACCAGCTTATCATTGGCTCTTATATTACTCATTTAGCTTCTCACATCGCTAATTTTGATGTTAACATGTTTACTTATGCTTTCTCTACAGATGCCTTATATGAGCGATGCTTGGACTCGAAGAGCTTACTTGCTGGAACCTCGAGCACACCGTACTTTGTTCCACCTGGTGTTCTTACTCCTCGCAACAAGCAAGTTTTTATTCATCGTAATGCGCCACAACTACCACTTGCAGCACCTCGTCCGAACATGTAAACAAAAATAGATGAAGTCTATAATCTCCTCAACACCATTGAGATAAACATTACTGCAATCCTTTCATATCTTCGTCCCAACGCCTCCCACTGCGGCCGTGGCTGTGGTCGTGGTCAACAATAAATCCAGGGAGTTATCTATTTCTTCTCTCGTACTTTAATTTTACGTTTTGGGACAAAACGCTTTAAGTGAGAGGGAGTAAAGTCTATGTTGAATTTCCTTTTGCTTATCTCTATGTTTTGATGCTAGTATGTGTTGGCTGGATTTGCAGAAAGTTACATTGAATTTCTTTGTCTTGTTGAATATTTTTTGGTATGCATGCTTGTTTGGGAACACATAATTGTTTAGGTTAAGATATTCTTGATAGCATATAGCATGAATTGTGATAAAGTTAGATTTCTTGTGATATTCCATGATTTTGTTGGTTGAAATGTGCTTAGATCAATGCATGAAAATAATTTGTTGATATTTGAGCCTTACGAGCATATAATTTTGCTCTCATTTTGTTGGATTGAGTGAGTCGAATTTGACATTGTATTCTAGAACCTACATTTTAAATATTGTCGAGATTACACACGAATATGATGGTTAAAAATGATTTGGGCAACTTAGGATTAACCACTTCGTTTTCCCCACTAAATTGCCTACTCATGCATTTTCCCCTAGTTAACCACTCTTGAGTCTATTCCCATTCTTTGTTTTAATCACATTTATAAACCTGTACCTTTTTTATTTTATCCCTCTTTCTACCTTTTTTCAGGACAAATGAACAATTTATCCAGTGTATGATCATGCTCCAAGAACAGAAGAATTTTTGTTATAAAAAATAGCAGTCTAAAAAACAGCAGAAAAAGAAAAGAAAACAGAAATGAGAAAAAGTGGAAAAACAAAATAGCAATAAAAGTACGAAAAAGTCCAATTCATTCCAAAGGAAAGATTGTTGGTTGACAATTTTATGAGTGTTCTAAATTGATAATATTTTCTAGTTAAACATTCGATCTTATGGATTTATTGCTGTTGATTTGGTTGTATTATGCTTATTTTCATGCATGATCTTACTTTCCAGAATTAGCAATAAAAAGGTGCATTATGCATTTTTGTTATTATTTGGTCACAACTGGAGACATGGGTATGACTCTAGGCATGAATGACAGTTTCTAGAAGGTCCAGTCAGTAGCAGTTTTCTAAAAGATCTAGTCAACACCTTCTTGAAGGTAGACGAGCATAGATATCTTAGGAGATTTATTTTTAATTTTAAAGTTTGAATTTGGAAAAAATTCAAATTATATTTAGGATTATTTTTCTTTTAGTTTATATGTTTATCTATAGGATTTTAGAGGCTATAAATACACTCTTGGGGTAAGCCTAAACACACAACTCAGATGTCACTCTTCTTCTTATTTCTAGTTTTATAAAGTTCTTTCTTTTCTTTTCTTTTCAAGTTTTCATTTTTATTTTATTTTAATTTTTATTTTTAAACATGCTACGTATGACTTTTGTCATGCTTAGCTAATTTTATCATAAGATGAGGGCTAAAGCGATGACTCAATTCCAACGTGAGAATTGAAAAGCACTTGAATAACTTCGAATATCTCTCTCAATCTTTGCGCTTATTTTCAAAATCAAAATAGTTTTCAAAATCAAATATTAACTTTAGTCAAGATGTTGTTGCGATTAAATGTATGGGAGGAAGGATCGGCTTATTGGAAGCACATTTGAGTTCCTGTGAACACACTTGGCAAGATTGACTTGCTAAGAGGGAATTGAGATCAGAATTAATAGTTATTGAAAAACAATCTGAGTCGGTATTCACGAACTTTAACGGTTATTGATATACGACAATTGATGTTGTTCATATCAATTTCTGAAGCCGGAATCAAAGATTTCCTTGGGTATTCGGTATATAAAGTAGAGTCATGAGGATTGCCCTTGTAGACAAAGTAACCGACGTGAATCCCGAAGGAAAAATCTAATTCGGTGATCCGAAGAAATTGAGTCAAAGCGAGGCCTGAGGTTGTTTTTACCATATTTATTTTCAACTTTACATTATATATTTTCTTTATTTTTATTTTAAATCGCTTTTTATTATTTAATTCTTTTTACCAAACCCCCATTTTTATCTCCTGCATATCGACTGGTCTAGGTAATTCAAACCAAAATTTGGGAATTTTCTAAGTCTCTATGGATCGACCCTTACTTCTCTTTACTATGTATTTCTTTATTTATTAATTAAGAAAAATAATTTATTTTAACATCAAAACGACAGTTGTCAAAAACTCCTTGTCAAATGAGCTTGGGTGATATGAGTCCAGGCGTTACGAGCCGTATGGTTGTCTCGAAGAACATTGATGATAGTTTTCTTGCTATTGTCGTACACAGAACAATCAGAGTCCATCGTCAAACTACGGCGCGTTCGTTCCATGTTAATCATCAAACAGTTATAGAGGAGGAGCCAAAAGAAACTAAAATATGTTGGGATCCATCAAAATTTTAGGCTAAGTTCTAGAGACTGTTATTCTCATCCCAATTGTTCTGGTGCAACGTATTGTAAGCGGATTTAACGGTACAGACACCAGAAGGCTCCCACCGCCATATGGGATGGTCTGGGCTGTCTACGTTCCGGGGAGGCGTGACATCAATGACCTCACGAAAAAGGTTATCCTCAAGATTTTTAAGAGAATAACACTCTTTATTTTTAAGAGAATAACGCACATCCTACAAACATGTTGTTCGAACTCGAGATTTTATAGAGAATAACACTATTTATTTTTACCACTGATATCACTTAATGAGTTTAGATTTAAATCAAATATAAATTAAAAGTTTATAAATAAAATTTTTACATAATGAAATTTAAATCAGAAACATCAAAGCACTCATTAACTCAATCTCACCGTTTAATCAATACCTCGTGGACTAAATTAGCTTAGTTTTAATTTCTTGATTTTGCTGGTAACAACTTATTAAAACCTATCTATTTGCAACATAGTATTTCCTTGTTCTACTTTGTGGGTGGACCAAGCGAAAATCTTTGTCGAGAAAACTTATTGATGTATGGGTTTTATTGGTAATTTTGACAAATTGATTTTGTTTTTATTGAAGTTGAATTTTCCATACCATTTGCCTCGAAGTTTGTTTCTTAGGAAGGTCAGTCTTTGGTGGTGTTTGTTTTTACAGAGGTAAAAGGTTTGCAGTCTGCGGACCACATCTACAGATATCTGCAGCAGAAGAGGTAGACCAAAAGTCTACAATCTGCAAGAAGAAGACTGTTTGTTTTTTAACATCTGTAGACTGCTAAAATAAATTGAAATATAAATAAACTGATTTTTTAAACTTAAAAGAGTTTTGCAATACTGAGATTTAAATAATTTTAGTTTTACAATACTGAAATTTAAATAATCATACAACTACAATAATAAATCTTTTAGAAAAACAAACACCACCTTATTAATTCTATTTAAGTCTAACATAATCACATGTATTATTAGTTTTATAGAATAAAATTTATAAATGATCATTAAATTATATGATTTTTTAAAATATGCAATTATGTAATACTTTTAATTTTTTAAATATATATTCATAATTTATTTTTATAATTATATGATATTTTTAGAAAATATTTTTTAATTTATCAAATTATTTTATGATTATTTTTTATTTAATTGTAATTATATTTTAAAATTTTAAAAACATAATTTATATTTTTTTATATTTTAAAATCTTAATTATTAAACAATGAAATCATTTTTTATTAAGCAATGTGGTTTAAATACTTACATTTTGTATAAAAAGTTTAAATATAATTTAAAAATAACAAATCCAAAAAAGTATTATATTTAAACTTAAATCAAAATAATTAAAATAAATATAAAATTTTAATAATATATAAAATAATTTATATGATATAAAATTAAATATCTATAATATAATATTAAAATTTAATATTTAATTTATTTAAAAAATCAATATTAAAATTAATTTTTATAATATAATATTAAAAAATAATATTTAATTTATTTAAAAAATTAATATTAAAATTAAAATCAAATATAATATAAAATTAAATATAAAACCTCTTTGAAGAGGTTAAAAGACGTCTGCAGACATAAGATGTCTGCGCCGCGCAGAGAAGAGCTTCTGTCTTTTAAAAAAAACGGTCTGCGAAGTCCAATGTCTACGCGTGGTTTGCGCGGCGTAGACATAAAACTTTGCAGACCTTACACAGTAAAAACAAACACTACCTTAATGTCTTATAATTTAGTTACTAAAGGCCATTATCTTTTTTGATTTACTAACGATTCCAAGAGAATACTGTTTTATTTGTTTGATTTTATGTTTTTTCTAAGCTGATTGGTACGACTAAATATTTTACATTTTCGAATGAACCGAAACAAATCTTAGTAAAAATCATCTTCGAATGTCAAACTTCTATGTTACTAATTTTAATTCAACTCGTTATCACATGTTCACATTGGTTTAGCCAAAGCTCCCACAAAATAAATAAATAATAATAAAATTCAAAAATCTATTCAACTCATTGAATTTTCGATTATATTATGGTTTAAAATAGTTTATATATTAGCATATGATGTTTTTTACTTTAAAAAAGCATTAATGTTACTTCGTATTATTTTTTCTCTTAATGTTACCTTCAAACTCAGAAAATAAACTCAATATGACCCTTTGACCAATGTTTTTTTGTTGTTGACCATTACGATATTGATGTGGCAATTCACAGTATTGACATGACAATACTTAGTTACAAATTAACGTAGCGGATGACATGACATATTAGTTAAATTAGTAAATCAAACATGACAGATAGGCTACCATATTAGTATTGTGGACCGTCACTTCAACACAATGAACTGACATGTAACTGCTAGCATTGTAACGATTAACGATGAAAAAATTGATCAAAAAACCACATAAAGTTTTTATTTTTTAAGTTGAAAAACTATATTGAAAGAAAATATAATATGAGAACCATATTAATTTTTATTTTTCAAAATTACATGAACCATTTTTTTTTTGCCTATATTCTTTTACTCAATTGTTTAATTAATTGGACCGTTAACTTTTGCTTCAAACCATTTAACCAAACGATCTGAAGCGTTCGATTCAATTCCGAACACCACGAAAATGGAGGCCAACTTTTGACTGTTGAAAGCATTATAATTAACACTTATTGAAGCTTCGCAATCGAATATAGATTATTGCGAATTGAACACTAATAATTAGTTGTTAAATTTTTGGAATGAATAATACTTCTTAATGAATAAATGTATCAAGTCAATACAAATATATATACAAAATCAGCCTAACTAACTAACTGCTAATTAGTTACAACTTAAAACAAAACTAACAAACTTTCTACTTCTAACACTCCCCCTCAAGTTGGTGGGTAGAAGACATCTTTTACTCCCAACTTGGATACAAGATATTCATGTTGTTGTACTCCTAATGCCTTAGTAAACAAATCAGCCAATTGCTCTAAAGAAGGCACAAATTCTGTTTTGATGAGTCCCTCTTGTATCTTTTCTCTCACAAAGTGGCAATCAATTTCTATGTGCTTTGTGCGTTCATGATACACTGGATTTGCTGCAATCTGAAGAGCAGCCTTGTTATCACAATACAATTTGATTGGACATTTCTTTTCCAATCCAAGCTCATTAGCTAAGCCATTCAACCAAGTTAGTTTTGCTGCAGTAGTTGCCATGCTTCTGTATTCTGCTTCAGCAGAAGATCTGGCCACTGTATTTTGCTTCTTGGATTTCCATGAAATCAATGAATTCCAAGCTTGATGCAGAAACCAGAAACAGACTTCCTTGAATTAAGACATGCTGCCCAGTCTGAATCATAAAATGCCTTAAGTTCACATCTGCTACTTGAATCCATCAAAATCCCTTGACCATTCCTTTTGATATACCTCACTATCCTCAATGCCGATTGCAAATGAGATTCTTTTGGTTGTTGCATGAACTGACTTAAGTGATGTACAGCAAAACATATATCTGGTCTGGTATGTGTGAGGTAAATCAGCCTTCCAATGAGCCTTTGAAAAACACTCTTGTCTACTAGCAACTTGTCATCAACTCCATCACTCCCTTTGGTGCATAACTCATCATATTCTGTTGTAGTGAGCCTTGCATTTTGCTCAAGAGGTGTCTTTGCTGGTTTTGAACCGCTTACACCTGTTTCTTCAATCAATTCAAGGGCATACTTGCGCTGATTGATTAAAATTCCTTCTCTTGATCTCATAACCTCGAGACCCAAAAAATACTTTAACTCACCGAGGTCCTTCATCTTAAATTTCTTGTTCAAAAGAGCTTTTAAGTCATCAATCAAACAATTATCATCTCCAGTGATCAACAAATCATCAACATAGATCAACAAAACTACAATCTTGTCATCCTTCTTCATTGTGAACAAAGAA
Source organism: Hibiscus syriacus (assembly GCF_006381635.1). NCBI lineage: Eukaryota > Viridiplantae > Streptophyta > Magnoliopsida > Malvales > Malvaceae > Hibiscus > Hibiscus syriacus. Next base: position 1,051,113 of record NW_024063213.1, read on the forward strand.
TAATCAAACTTACTTTGTTCATAACTAGCCCCTAAAAGAGCCTTAGTTAACTTCAAATTCCATTTTCTAGATGCTTGTTTCAACCCATAAAGGGATTTTTGCAGTCTACACACCTTATTCTCCCCCTGACTGCAAAAACCAGGTGGAAGGTCCATATATACCTCCTAAAACAAATCACCTTGCAAGAAGGCATTATACACATCAAGTTGAAACAAAGGCCAATCATAAACAGAAGCTATGGCAAGAAGAAATCGAACAGTAACCAATTTAACCACTGGTGAGAAGGTATCCACATAATCAACACCCTCTCTTTGACTATAACCCTTGGCCACCAATCAAGCTTTAAATCTCTCTATAGCACCAGCAGCATTGTACTTAATTCTATAAACCCATTTGCATCCAATAGGAACTTTTCCCTTGGGTAAAGAAACCACTGACCAAGTTTTATTTGTTTCAAGGGCAAAAATTTCATCCTTCATAGCTTTTACCCATTCAGGATGATGAATGGCCTCATGATAGGAGTGGGGCTCAACAGGATGTGAAATGGAGGAAATGAAGGATTTTGTAGCAGCAGGAAGATGAACATAAGAAACAAAATTCGAAATAGGATAGGTAGAAGTTGAAACAGAATTGCAAACAAAATCATTCAACCATTGGGGTTGTTTAGAAACCCTAGTAGACTTCCTAACTAAAACTGGAGCTACTGAATCTATGGAAGGAGCTGACTGTTGTGATGATTGCCCAGTGTCAGTAGAAGAAGCAGCAGATTCAGATGGGAGAGTATGAGTAGTTTGTTGACCAAAAGAAAGAACCAAAAACTCAAATCAGGAATGAAAGGAGTGGAAGGAAAAAAAAGACTCTGTTTGAGTGGGAAAATGAAATGGAAATATATGCTCATAAAAAATAACATCTCGATTAACAAAGAACTTTTCAGAAGTGAGATCGAACAAGAGATACCTTTTTGAGTATTAAAGTATCCCATTAGAACAGAAGGTAAGGCTCTAGGTGCAAATTTATCATTTGGTTTGACATTAGTGGCATAACACAGGCAACCAAAAACTCTAAGAATGGACAAATCAGGGGGTTTGTGATAAACATTTCATAAGGAGTTTTCCATTGTAAAACAGAAGAAGGAAGTCTGTTTATGATAAAACAGGCTGTTAAAACACATTCACCCCAAAATTTAATTGGCACTTTTGATTGAAAACGTAAAGCTCTAGCTACTTCTAAAAGATGCCTATGATTTCTTTATGCAATTCCATTTTGCTATGGAGTTTGAACCATGAACTTTGATGTAAAATACCAAAGTTGAGAAAAAAAGAGTACAATGAGAGTTGAAAAATTTGTACCATTGCCACTTCTAACAATCTTAGTGATAGAAGAAAACTGAGTAGAAGCAAAGGAGATAAATTGTTTAAGGAACAAAACAGCATCATTCTTAACTCTCAAGAGGTAAACCCAAGTCATTCTGGTGCAATCATCAACAATAGTCAGAAAGTATCTATGACCACTATGAGTGAAATCCTATAAGGACCCCATAAGTCTATGTGAATTAATTCAAAAGGTTTTGAGGATCTAGTAAGACTAATAGGAAATGGTAGCCTGGTTTGTTTAGCTAAAGGACAAATATCATAAGAATGGATAGTATTTAAATCAAGTTTATCAAAACATAAGGAGATAATTTGCGCATAGATGAAACAGAAGCATGCCTAAATCTAGCATGCCAAATATCAATTTTATTAGAAATGGAAACAATTGGAACAGAACAAGAAGAAGCAACATGCCCAGAACGAACTAAAGAATCAGGAAACAAACCAGTAGCTCCTTTAGACTAAAAAATATAAAGGCCATTAAATCTTCTACCAATCCCCTTGATCATGCCAGTGCAAAGATCCTGCAAGATGCAAATGTCAGGATAGAAAGAAACAATACAAGCATGATCTTTAGCAAGCCGAGAGACAGAGATCAAATTGTGAGAGAAGCTAGGAACAAACAAGACACTAGAAAGAATTAAATCAGAGGTTAACCTATGAGAACCTATATGTGATACTAGTTCAATTTGGCCATTTGGTAGATGAACATAACGAGGAGAATAGCATGAAACAGAAATTGTAAACCCTTGAAAACAGATAAAATATGGTCAATGGCACCAGTATCAATAATCCACGAATGTACAAGCCATTAGAAGCAGGTAAACCACAATTAACAGTACCTGCAAGATTCACACTGGAATCTGGAGTTGGACTCTTACTTAACAAACTGAGAATTTGATTGTATTGCTCAGTAGTAAACACAGGAACAGTCGAAATAGAAGGAGAAACCACCGATTCAGTTGCAGTCTCTCCATCAGCAGTGTGCACCGAAGTAACTGTCATGGCAGTTTGAGGAGTCTTCTTTCGACTGAACTTGAAATCCGGCGGAAAACCAATAAGGCGATAACAGCGATCACGACTATGGCCTTTGACCTTGCAATATTCACAGGTGCCAGTAAATCGCCTTCTATCACTCCCTTTAGAAATAGCCAAGAACATCACAGAGGATTCGATGGGTGCACTATTCAACTGAATCCGGTGAGACTCCTCCTGAATGATCATTGAATACGCCTGATTAACAGTCTGAAGTGGCTTTATAATGAGAATTTGGCTCCGAATGGCAGAGTAAGTCTCATTAAGACCCATCATAAACTGAAAAAGTCGTTGTTGTGCCACATGATCAGAATTATGTTGTGTAGCCTCACACTCACAGAAAGAATAAGGGACAAGAGCAGTGTACTCGTCCCACAAGAGCTTGAGACGAGTAAAATACACCGAGACTGAAGAGTCACCTTGAATAAGTGTAGCAATCGAACGATGCAGAAAAAAAAACTCTAGAACCGTCAACTTTATCAAACCTCTCTTTGAGATCTCTCCAAACATCCGCTACATTCGAGGCAAAGACGATACCAGCTGACAAATCTTGACTTACAGAGTTCAAGATCCACGAAAGCACAAGAGCATTGCATCGTTCCCACTGAGGTTGCAACGGTTCGTCATAATCCTCTCTTCGACAGGTTCCATCCACGAAACCAAGCTTGTTCTTGGCGAGGAGCGCAAATCGCATTGATCTACTCCAGATAACGTAGTTTTCGTAGCCCGTGAGTTGATGCGAGAGCAATTGGATGCCAGGCGTATCTGAAGGATGCAAAAATAGAGGGTGATTGGATTCGATAGGGAAAGCCATGAACCCTAGCAAGCGATGGGCAAAAAAAGGGCGAATCTGATTTGGGAGAAAGCAATGGAAGCAAAAACGGGCCTCAGTGCTCAACGAAAAATGGGCCACACAGAAGACCCAAAAAACCTGTAAACTGATACCATGTTAAATTTTTGGAATGAATAATACTTCTTAATGAATAAATGTATCAAGTCAATACAAATATATATACAAAATCAGCCTAACTAACTAACTGCTAATTAGTTACAACTTAAAACAGAAACTAACAAACTTTCTACTTCTAACATTAGTGGTACGGGCTGTTTTGATATCGGCTTCTTTCCCTTTAGGGAAAGCGTTTCTTGGGTTCGTTTTGTTTTGATCTTTCTAAAATTATATAATTATATTTCGTCTTCTAAGGTTGTTAAATACGATTGAATCTTAATATTATAAAATTAGAAATCAACACAATGCTAAATTGTATTTTAATTCTTATAAGAAATATAATTCAAGTTCGACACCAATAAGGACTACATTATTCATCATTGAACTTTATTATCTCTTTTACTTTACTCATTATATTTTTAATTTATTTCTTGAACTTTTGAATTGTTCATGTTTTGGTCACTTTGAAGTATTTTATTACTATTTTAATATGACATGATAGTTTTTTATTTAATATAAAAATAATTTAAAATATAGAATTAAACTTAGACGGTGGTCGATGATGAAGAGAAAACACAATGATTATTTTAAATCATTTAAATTTAATAATGATAAAATATTATTTTATTATTTATTTTAAATTATTTTTATATTTGATAATATATAAAATTATCATGTCATAGAATAATAATAATAAAAAATAATTTGTAATGACTAAAACAAGAGCAATTAGAAAGTTCAATGAGTAAATTAAAAAATTAAAAGTACAATGAGTAAAATAAGAGATAGAGAATAAAATTTAGTGATAAATAATGTATTTGACCCACCAAAAAAATAACTTCGCCCCTAATACTATATGGTTATTGTTGTAAAATTCAAACGATAATTGAATCAATCAAATAACTAACTTTTGATTTCATATTAAATAGATTAACTTAATTAAAGTCTCTATTAAATAATAAATAAATAAAATTTCAAAAAAAATAATAAAAATTAAATTGATTAACTTAATAATAATGTACTATTTAATTAATAAATAAACAGAGTTAAAAGAATTATCAAATAATGTTTGTGAGGGTAAAGATGAAGATATCAATAATGGTGAATATGGTGTGTGTTGAAGTTGAAAGTGGTGAAGTTGACGATGGAGCAACGAAGATGGTGGTTTTCTCGAATGAGATTGATGATCATTTGAGTAAAACAAAAGAAAAAAAATTATTAAATGGTCTAAATAATTAAAAGAAGTGTTGTTCCCCCTACCCAAGCAATTATTTCTACATGGTGTATATAATTATTGGTTATTTTTTTAATAGATACTATCTTATAATCATCGAATAATATTAGAAAAAGAAAATAGAAGATTTCACCCTAAGATCATAATTAATTTAGTAATTAAACATATTAGATTTTTTATTTAATATTTTCAATCAATATTACGTGTTAATTTTTGTACTAAGATAAAAAAAATGATAGATGCGCATATTGGATGAATTTATTTTTATTCCAAAATTCAACCACATAACATCAACAACACGTTAACAATACATATAAACCCTACTATACAAAACATGTATGAATAGGGATGGACTGAGGAAGGACATGTAAGATTAGTCGCTCTTTAAAAATTTGAAATTATCATATATTTTAAATTTAATTTTATGTATTCTTATTAAAAATATATTTTTATGTCTAGAATTTTATAAGATCAATTTTAACTCTTAAAATTTTAAAAATTCAAATTTACCTTCTAACATAAAATATATGCGAACACTCATCGACCACTAAATAACTAGCTAGCCCCCTCCCTATACAAAAGGCACTATTAATTAGCACTCTAGAATTAACCTTCAAACTGTTAAATCTCAGTTGAAACGCCTTCTTGATTTGATCAACTAAGCTACCCTCGAAAGAAGCAACCCCCTCAAATGTCTACGATTACTTTTTTCCCGAACAAACACAATATAACAATTTCATACCAATCTGTTGGGATTTGAGGCTTTATTAAATCAATCGAAAAAGTAGTTAAGAGTGGATAAATTGAATTTCTGAAAAATTGGAAATTAAGAAGAAATGATAGGAAAATTGAGGGGTGAATTGACTTTTTGAAAAATTAGAAATTAAGGAGAAATGACAGAAAAATTTATACAATGATTTATAGTAGTTTAACTTCCTTAATGAAATTTTCATCTATTACCTTAGTTTCTGACTAAGGATTTCTAAAAAGTTCTTTAATTTATTCTTTCTTTTTCTAGGCTCAAGAGTAATTTTTACAAATTTCATATATTTTCAATTGCTAAGATAGAACCACCCCTTTTACAAACGATAAAAAATTATGCGAACATGAAAACTTATACAAGGTATGTGTTTACAATTTAAGCTCACTAAAACACTCTATTTACAAGAGAAAATGAAAAATAAGATTGAAAGAGCTTTTCTTTTGATGTGAATTGCTTGGATGGGTGTTGTAGAATTCTTCAAGTGTCATCAACTTGTTTTTATATGTTGAGTTTGTAGCCGTTTCTAGTCGTTGATGATGTTTTGAAACTGTTAGATTCATTAATTTTGAGCATTTCATGCTCACATGTACATTTGGTATAGAGACAGACCATTCCAACGGTAAAAATATAGCCGTTGAATGCTTAGTATCAATACTATTTAAATGAGTATCGATACTCACCTATCAGTATCGATACCAAATTGCACATTGGAATATTATATCGAGACTGATATATTGGTATCGAGACTGATAATGGTTTTTGACAAATTTCAAGTGCTTTGAGTTTTAAAAAATATTTATAAAATATAAAACCATTCAATAACACTTATGATTATTTTTTATACTTAAAACGTTTTAAAAAATAATTTGTGACAAATTATTTATATAAAATTAAAATTTTAACAGCTTTAAAACATTTAAATAATTATGTTATATCAAAATCAAATGTCATAGTCCAAGCAAAACAGATAACAAAGATATTCCTTTTTTAACTTTTGACATGTCAAGAGAAACTCATTGCCCCAACCAAAGACTCTGAAGTGATGACATAATCTCATAACACCAACTCAAAAGAGATGATATATTTTAGGTATATATTATAGTTAAAAATATTTGAAGCGTCAAAAATGAAAAATATAACCTATTTTAAATACATAAACAAATTTTAATTACTTATTATTACTTTTAAACATCCAAACATAACTATTGAAATTCGAATAAATTAACTTATCTATTGGATATCTAAATGCAGTAAAACTATGTATAAAAGAGTCTAAAATTAAATTAAAAAGTAAAAATAAAGTTGACGTGAATGGAAGTATTCGAATTAAATCTATTATACGCATAAATAGAAAATATGTAAATTTATCGTTTATAAACATATAACAGATCAAATGAAAAATATCTAAATATTAATTCCACAATCAACTACCGTCTAATTAATGCATGTTTTTTAGAAATGAAAAGTCATGGTTTCGATTTCCATTTCTTTTATTAGAAAAAATAAAAGGAAATTGCATTATGATTTCTTTTCCTCGAAAGCATAAATTGCCAAGGATACAACACAATGCTAAATGTCTCCACTCTATATAGTCAGTAACGGCACTCCCATTTTTTCGCATTTAAGAACCTTCACTTTCCTCCTACAACCCCTCCATTCTCATCTCTCTCTGCTTTTCTTTCTATATTTTCCTCTGTTTTCTCTCCAAGCAAACACCATGGTCGTTCACTCGCAATCCACATCATTAGACCATTGTTCTCTGATCAAAACATGCAAGCCGACCACCAGTGTTTTCAATGGAATCCCAGTGGTAAACCTGCGAGACCCCGAAGCGAAGACACTCATAGTCAAAGCTTGCGAGGAATACGGTTTCTTCAAGCTGGTCAATCATGGCGTCCCGATGGAATTCATCACCAGATTGGAAACCGAAGCTCTCAGGTTCTTTAATTTACCCCAGTCCGACAAAGACAGAGCCGGCCCTCCCGACCCTTTCGGCTATGGCTGCAAAATGATCGGCTCCAATGGCGATATGGGATGGATTGAATATCTCCTCCTCAACACCAACCCTCAAATCACTTCCCACAAAACGCACACCGTTTTCCGAGAAAACCCCGAAATTTTCCGGTAATCTAACGCTAAATACCAGTTTTGAAGATTGTTCAATCTGCAGATACACTAAAATTTTGACCTTGTCTTTCTTTTTTGATGAAGCAGCTCAGCCGTGGATGACTATATCGAGGCGGTGAAGAGAATGACATTCGAAGTGGTGGAATTAATGGCGGATGGTTTGAAGATAGAGCCAAGGGATGCGTTGAGTAGGCCGTTGAGAGATGAGAAGAGTGACTCGTGTTTCAGGCTGAACCATTATCCGCCATGCCCGGAGCTTCAAGCATTGAGTGGTAGGAATTTGATAGGGTTCGGGGAGCATACAGACCCGCAGATTATATCTGTACTGAGATCCAACAACACATCAGGTCTGCAAATCTGCCTGAAAGATAAGACTTGGGTTTCAGTCCCACCCGATCACACCTCTTTTTTCATCAATGTTGGCGATGCCTTGCAGGTATACACTATATGTATATATATATAGCCGTGTTAAAAATTATCTTGTAACTTAATATGGTAAGTTCACATGCTGCTTGCATGCATGTTACCTGGCTGTGATACATATATAACTTTATATTAATAACATAAATATTTCATAAATGGTGAACACAAATAAAATTTTAAAGTAGATATCATAAAATAGACAACTAACATGTCCACATTAAGCAACACCTCAGTTTATTACCATATAATGCCAACCATATATGGGTGTGGACTGATTTTTGGGAGTGTTGCAGGTGATGACAAATGGGAAGCTTAGAAGTGTGAGGCATAGGGTATTGGCAGACTCCATGAACTCAAGGCTTTCAATGATCTATTTCGGAGGACCACCTTTGAATGAAAAGATAGTGCCTTTAGCCTCAGTAATGGCAGATGGAGAAGAGAGCTTATACAAGGAGTTCACTTGGTGGGAATACAAGACATCTGCCTACAAATCAAGGTTGGGTGATTATAGGCTTGGCCTGCTTGAGAAAGGATCTTCAGGCCTATGATTTTCTAGCTTTATGGTGGTCTACTATCAAAATTCACCCCTTTTTTCAGCTAAAAAGTGTAGGGCTTCTGCCATAGGTGGAAATGACATAGGTTGTTCCTTTCCCTTTTCATGACCTTTTCCCATTGTGCTGGATTTTCAATATAAACAATAATCCCTCTTCCCATTATGATGTTACTCCAAAAATAGATTTATCTATCCTGCTATGGGTGCAGATTTAATCTAGCCTCTTTAATTTACTCCAAAAGAAATTATCAATTTTAATCTCTTTTACTACTTAAACTTTTAATTTTTTCAAAATCATACATAAAATTTAGTTTTTGTTTCTTTTAGTGCAACCGTTTAAAATTTGACGTTAAGTTTTGAAAAAGTTAAAAATTTAAGTACTAAAATGGACCAAAATTGATAGTTTAGGTATTAAACGTGTTAAGTTTTTAACGACGAGATATTAAAATGAAACAAAAACTAAATGTTAGGCATAATTTTGAAAAAATCGTAATATCATATTACTAATTCGAAGTACTGTTTTAATACAAATAAATAATCTAATTCCGAAATATATAATTATAATTACAAATTAAGAAATTCTATCGACCAAATAATTATATTTTATAAAGTAAACTCTCTTTAAATTTTATTTAAAAATCATTAAATGATTTTAGCAATAAAAGAGATTATTATTCTTTTAAAAAATTCTGAGTTCAAGTAGTTGTATATATATATATATATATATATATAGTGTATGATGTGTTGTTAATAACAAAACTCTAATAACTAAAAACTACACATCATTGTTGTAGGATCAAATATGGGTTCAACCGCTAAAAACGCACCAATAAAAGAACGAAACGCAGTAGAGTTCCATTAAAGCTGTGGGGTAGCAAATCCGACCGTAAAAAAAATAATTTCAAAGGATCGGGGGGACCGAACGAGATTCAAAGCAGATACCCAAAATAAATGAAAATAAAAGATAGAAGAATAATAGGTGCTGTGGTCCTTTAGAACAGTCTTTTTCCGTTTGGTAAGGAAACAATAAGCTGGCCCTTCATAGTTGAGTAGGATGTTCACAAGTGTCGCAGTTGCACTGAGTCCCAATTCCTATGAACATGGCTGTAAACTTCACATAAGATCTTTGAATATTTCAATGACCAATATAGTTGAAAAATGACCTTGAATTGTTGATATTTGTTATTTTCTTCAATAAAAGTCGACGTTTTTAAGTTAAAAAAGAACTAAATAAGTTACGATGATAATCATTTATTAATATAAAATTATCAAATAATTATAAGTCAGGCTAGGTTATATGAAGAAGCTTTTGAGCATGCATGTGTGTTTTTATTAGAGGCAATGGCTTTGATTTTATCCACCTGAACCTTCTATTGGTTACAAGATGAATCCCAACAAAACATTTGAGGATCATCAAAGAACATATAAGTGGCAAGAAACATCATCTTTTGGTTTTTGGTGACTCATACTGTTCAACAACAGGGACTACATCTTGGGGGATCAATGCAGCCAACTCTAAACCAAATGCAACCAGCCATTCCAAGATTGATAGGTACATCTCTAAACCAACAGTGTCAGAGGAATCCTTAGGTGCTGCAGAACTGAGTTTACAAATAGAATCAGCATCAGAATTGATCATGTGTTTGAATATCAAGCAATGTATTTTAATATAAAAAAGGGTAAACAATACCATTGACCGCTCAACTATTTAGTCATTTTACTTTTACCACCGATCTTTCAGTTTTGTCAATCAGACCACTAAACTATTTAATTGTTCTCAATTAAGCCACTTACCGTTAACCGATAAGGTGACGTGGCGGTTAAATATTTTGGTATAGTCACACATTTGATCCCTGTTATTTGCATATTCTCTCAATTTAGTCCTATTTTTAGTAATTAAAATAAATTTAATCTTCCAATTGAATGATGCCACGTGTCATTGGTGCCATGTATCATGCCACATGTCACTGGTGCCATGTATCATGCCATGTGTCACCATTCGATTGGAGGACTAACTTTATTTTAATTTATTAAAAGTAGGACTAAATTGATAGAATATGTAAATAACAAGAATCAAATATGTGATTATACTAAAATATTTAACCGCCACATCACCTAATCGATTAACTGTTAACGGCAAGTGACTTGATTGAGAATAATTAAATATTTTAGTGGTCTGATTGACAAAATTAAAAGATCAATGGTAACGACAAGTGACTTGTTTTTCCTTGTGGAATTTTACCCGGAAAAATCAATTTACTGAACAAAAAAATCTATTTACTAAAAACAAATGTGAATCGTTTCTTATTCCTTCATTTCTTTCTGTGTATTTCATCATTTTTATCCATGTAATTTGAACTTTTGGTCTCTATAAATGTAACTTTTTTTGTCTTTGTAGTCGATTTTCCCTCGAGTTAAATAATTTCCTCCCTTTAGTTAACTTTTTTTTTGGTTAAATTCAACTCTTGGTTATTTTCTCCGCAAATGATCCTGTTATTTATGATTATTTGGCACCCATATCTACCTCCTATCATTAATCAAATTTTTTTTATATTTGGTGATGTGATTTTGTATAGGAAATATTTGCATGATAAAAGAAGAGAAGCACTCCTAATTGAGATTACAGATTAAGATTTGAGGTTAATTTTCAATCTCTATAGTATTTGTTACCTACTTGTTTAAATGCTTGTTTTGATGCTATATGCATCACATCATTGTATTGTCATTTGTCTCTAATATGTACACCAAATTACATTTTCTTGTCTCATGTAGAACTAACGATATTACATTATGTGTTGTTTGATATGTATTATTATAAGTAATAATGGATTGGAATGTTATCCGAGCACAATGATTATTGGAAATGTTAGTGTTTTTGCTTCAAAATTTTTAAGAGGAAATTTTTAATTATGTTATATACTACTTATATGGCACCAAGGAAAAAAAAGAACAATGAAGAAAGTGAAAGCGGGGGGAAAGATGTAAGTAGGGCTAGTTGGTCAAAAGAAAATATACACATATTTTGTGATTTGTGTATTCAATATGCTGAAAGAAGTAAGGGAAAAAGTGGTGTTACGATCTCACAAAGAGTGCCATGGAAGATGATAGAGTTGCAATTTCAAAAAAGAGAAGGCTAAGCTTAAGAACAAGTGGAATTGGATAAAGAATAGATAGTCTTTGGAAAGCCTTGAAAGGAAAGGAAACGGGATTAGGTTGGGGTCCTGAAAATGGAACAATAAGCGCTAGTGAGGAGTGGTGGACGAAGAAAATTGAGGTTAGTATATTTATCTACACTTGTTTAAATTCTTAGAATTGATTTTATTTATTTTGCTTTATAGGAAAACACACATTTTAAAGCATTTCAAGATGAAGGGATTGAATCCGAACTGAAAAATAAGATAGAACAAATGTTCGGGGTTTCAGTTGCACAAGGGGTTCTTAAGTTTACTCCTGCTGAGCATGAAAAGAAAATAGAAAATATATGTCACTTCTCCTTTAAATTATAACATTGATAGTGTTGTTTCTGATTATGATGACGTGTGGAGTGAAAGTAATGTCGTAAATCATACTCAAGTTAATATGAAATGACAAGAAATTTGTAGTGATTCTAGCTCAATTCCTTCATCTTTTCCCAATTTTAATGAACAAGAAGTTGAAAGAAGAGGAAGCAGATGAGCCTCTGAAAATGATGTTTTTGGAAGTATTAGAGTCCTAAGGTTGAATCTTCTAGGAGAATTGGAGGATCAACACTATTAATGGAGAAACTCGATTCTATGATTCAAGTTGTTACTGAAAGGAGCATAAAGATATGAAGTTAATGAATGTTGAAGCACGTTCAGCAAGAAGTTGAGCGTATGAGTACTAAATAAATGACAAAAGTACGTGATGACATCACTATGAGTTTAATGACTGTTAGACAATTATATCATGTTTCTTAAATATTCCTATTTGTTTGTAATTATTTGGATATGACCTCTGATAGGAAAGTATGGAAACTTAAGACCAGGGTAGTGGAGTAGTGCGGTTCACAGCCATAGGGTGTAACATCTCTGTCTTCTTTTTAATGTCTTTGTAGTACTTTCCATGACTTCTACTGTATACATGTTTCTGTCATTGAAATGTATGAAGGCTTAGAACTAGGGTATCGGAGTAGTGTTACCTTAGTTTAAGAATTAACTCATTTGAATTTATTCCTTCTCGTAGCTTGCTATTATTGACTTCTGTGTATCATTTCTATTCATGTTTCCTCTTTTTAAATTTAGCTGGGTCTTACATTTTCAGTCTATATGCAGAGATTTCTATGTAGGGAATTATTTGCAGGGAATTATTTACAATGATTACTCCCCATTATAGACGCACATATCAAGACTGCATATGAAGACTGTTCATCTATGTATTTATTTATTTATTTATACACGTATTTGCATCTTATCTTTATTTTTAATTTTCTGACTGCAGGAGTCTTCCACGGAAGCTGCTCTCAACTTGGCGTTGGGGTCAGCCTACTACCCTACCTCCCCCTTATCCCATTGCATATGAAATCAGGGTTTTGTTGTTGTTGTTGTTGTATTTGGATATGTATCTCTTTCTTGAATATTTATATAGTCTAAATTTATTTTCAATGAACTTGTGTAAAATGAATTTTATGCAACGCCTAATGATGCATTAGTGATTTTTTTATTATTCTATTTTTAGTTGTAGATTCACAAATATATTTTAGTTAAAAAAATATAGCAAAATATGAAAGTAAAAAAATGTAATGTTGATATTTTATACAAGGTTAATAATATGTATCAATCTCACAATGTTAATATTTGTAAATATTAAGTTTAAAAATATATTCAAAATGTTAAAAAATATTCACTAATTTTCTTAAGGAATTTTTAATTCCTTGTCAAAATCATTTTATCCGAATAATTTCACCCAAATAAAGACTAAAGTATTATAAAACATATATGTACTTAACAACTAAATATATATATCCTTATTTATTATTTTACCATATCAACTATTAGTTAAATTTTATCAAACACTTCTATATAAACAATTAATCAAATCAATTTATCAAATTAACTAACCAAATCAGTTGATCAAATCAACTACTGAAATCAGTATCAACTATTTAATATCAATTGTTTGCCAAACACCCTCGTAATTTACTCTAACAAAATGAAAAGATAATAACACCCTTAAAATAATATCTGTTACACTTTATAAATAAGAATATTTTTGTAAATTTCTAACAGAACGGGTTAAAACTTTCTATATTAATACAAATTATTATAGAGGCTTTTGGTAGTATGTTCGAATTGCTAAAAAAACTAGTAGCTTTATTTAGTATATAAAATATATATATACATTATTTTATTATTTTTCTATGCAATTCTATCAACTTTACTATAATCTTGTGGTCGTGGGATCAAGTCTCACGATAGACAATTCATAATTTTGAGTGTTGGAGATCTTTCACGGAAACTACTCTCAATCTGGCGTTGGGGGCAGTCTACTATCCTGCTCCCCTCACCTAATTACATATGTGAATAGGATTAGCTAATTATTATTAATTTAGTATTAATAATTACACGAGCCTCTAAAAATTAACAAGTAAAATTATTATTTTTAAATAACAACTAGGCCTGTAAATGAACTGAACGTTCAGCGAACCGTTCGTGAACCGTGCGGCGGGAAGTTCGTTTATGTGCGTTTATTTATTAAATGAACGAACATGAACAATATTTTTTGTTCGTTTAATTAAATGAACGAACATGAACATAGGTCTCGTTCGTTCATTTACGTTCGTGAACGTTCGATTATGTTCGTTCGGTTATGTTTGTTTATGTTCGTTCGATTATGTTCGTTTATGTTCATTCATTTATGTTTAACTCAATCTTCTTAAATCAATTTTGGTGACCAATTTGTAAGTATCTTAAAAATATTAATTAATCTGATATTCTGATGACCAACTCCATAATTAACCCAATTTTATTTGGAGATTAAATCCAATATGTTAACCTGTGAGGCACATCGCACCTATATTCATTTCCCCCTTTTTCCCCAAACCCTAGTATTTACTAGAGAGTGGAGACGATCGCTGAAAGCTTCAAAACAAGTTATATTATAGTGCAATATGAAGTTTTACAGGTATGTTTTCATCTCTTTCTCTGTTTTATTTGGCTTAATAGTTGATATGTAAAGTTATTGCAGGTATCTTCACATTTAAAACTCAAGAAAACATCATACTTCTTTCTATAAATAGATGGGAAGATAAAGGTAACAATCGGAAGTATATGAACATCAATAAAGAGAAAAATATATAGAATTTGCCAGAAAACAAAACAAAGGTTTCTATGCAATTTCTGAAAAGAGTGTAATAGCGAAAAATGATTGTTCATATGTAATCATGGACCACTAAGATAAATGTTATAGCGTTAAATTAAAGTTGTGTGAATCATTTAATATCTTTAAAAGATCGATTAAAATATTTAATATCTTCAAACATTTCATCACTGCTAATAAACTCTTACGCTATTTATCACTGTAGATTTGGTTATTTGCATTGTCGACTATTTTTCATGAAAGAACAATGGAAGGTAGGGTCTCCAACGTTTATGTTCGTTTATGTTCGTGTTCATTTATGTTCGTGTTCGTTTATGTTCGTGTTCGTTTATGTTCGTTTATTTATTAAATGAACGAACATGAACATATTATATTCCTTAATAAACGAACATGAACAAAAAAAAATTTTGTTCGTTTATGTTCGTGTCCGTTTATGTTCGTCTATTTATTAAATGAACGAACATGAACATACCTCCGTTCATGTGCGTTCGATTCGTTTACAGGCCTAATAACAACCTACCAATTTTTCTCTTATAATAAAATTTAGTCCAAAATGAGAAACATGACAGCTAATGTATAATATAAGTTCCCCAAATATATAATTATTGAACTTGTTTTAAAAGCACGCGCTCTGTGCAGCCTGTTCTTCTGCACTCCACGCTGCACACTCTTTAGTAGTTTATCAACTCAAGAGAAAAAAAGATCTGAGGAAATTTTCTCGCAAATCTCTCATTTTCTCTCCAAAGGAAAACACCTTCATTTTAAGTCAAACAATGGCCGACGAATCTTCTCTCTCTCGCTGGTCCTTTCTGGTACTCGCTCTCTCCCTTTGGTTTTTCTCTTTTGTTCGCCCGATACTGTTAGCAAAGAAAGCTAAAAGACTTCCAAAATTCGTTGTGTTTGTGCGTGTGTGTGTGTTTTTGTCATTTCGTTTCGCTAAACTGACCTACATGAAGTTTACTTGACTTACTTCGATTGACTTTAAAATTTAAGCTCATTTATTTATCTTAAACTGCATTGGATTTAATGATTTGTTGTTCTTTCGTTTTGTTTATGCTCTTTGGATTTGTGAACTGTGATCTATCTGTATGAAGCGATGTTAAGAAGAGAAAGGGAAAAATGTTTAACACTGATTATGGAGACATAATATGATTTATTTATTGGATTTTGAAATGTTTTATGATGCGTAGTTTGGGTGGAGGAGATTAACTGAGCCACAGGACGATCAAGCTGCTGATGCGACCGTCTCCAATGTCACTGTGACCTCAAATGGAAATCATTCTGCTAAGAACTCGTCTGATATGGCTATTTACGAGCAGTACCAAAAGCAGGTATATTTTTTAGCCTTTCAAATCCTTTTTTAACAATTTTTTTGTATTTCTTGATTGTAATGATTTATTATTGTTGTTGTTTCGTCTTCAGAATACGAACCAGGTGCTTTCCAATGGTGTGGTGTCAAACGGATTTGATTCAAGACTGTATGTTCATTACTCATTCTGATTTGCTACTCAATAGATTTGTTTATTTCAACTTGCTTTTATATATATAATTCTCAACATTGATTACTCGGATTAATGTTCTTGTGTTTGAAGTTGAATCCTAATGGTTACGGAGAAAGAATATTGAATTCTCCAGTTCTTTATAAAATGATGATTTTGATGTTTCCTTTTCCTTTATATGTATAGGCAAAGGCCTCTTCTTCCTGATTTTGAAACTGCAGAAATGCGTGCCTTAGGGGAGAGTTTGAGCAGATAACCAGTATCTTCACTGGCGATAGAAACGAAGTTTTAGCTATCGGTCTATTGTTTAACATTATAGCTTGAAGTTTTCTCTAGTACATATCATCTTACATAATCCTCTTTTAGGGACATTGTTCGTGGGAGTCCTGATGTGAAGTGGGAAAACATCAAGGGATTAGAGAACGCCAAACGATTGCTTAAGAAGCAGTTGTTATGCCAATAAAATATCCCAAGTAAGTATTTCTGTGCCCAGATCATGGATTCTGTGCACAGTCTGCGACCAGTCTTTTTACTTGAAAATGATTGTGGGGTGTACACATTTTTTTCACTTGACTGCTAGCTTATGTTTCTGAATCTACAATAATCTGGCATTTCTTGAAATTTTTGTCAGTGTTGTAATGGAACTGACTCTTGTGCAGTTTTCCCTAAAACTAAAGTTTCATTTTATCGTATGAAGTGAATAAAGTGGGCCATGTGTTTACTTGACCGAGTATAGATTTTTCATGTGAAAATTAGAAAGTAGAGATGGTATGTATATATGTCCTGCATACCAATTCCAGGATCCTACATTTGGCACTGAACTTTATAGAACTAGAAAGGGAAGCAACTTCAGTTCTCTACAATGTTATCAAGCTGATAAGATTCCAAAGCAACTACTCTCAACAGTGCATGGGATATGTTTGTCAAACACTCTTTTATTTTCCTATCTTGGTTGAAAAGAAAAGCAGATTTGTGATTTGTGGGAGCTTAAATCTTCTATAAGTTAGTTCTTTTAAAAGTGGACGGAGTATATTACAAAGAGATTCGAACGTTCCTTCAAAATGATATAGATGTTTATAATATCTGTTCATCTGCTGCTTCCCTCTCCCATACTTAAAAGTTGAGATCAATGGAAATATTGTGTAAAGCACCATGGGGGGCTTATGTTTTGCGAATTTGGTTTTGTAAATGTCGGTGAAGCATTCAATAATATGTTATGGACTTTGAAGCTTTCATTTCAAAACTGATATGATTCGCTGTAGGTACTTTACGGGTCTTCTTTAACCATGGAAGGGTATTCTCCTTTTTGGCCCCCCGGGGACGGGAAAGGTCTGTATTTTCCTCAATTGTTTCCATCAAATAGATGTTTTATACAAGCCATCTTCATAATGCAGTAGATATGCAAGATATTTGGTTAATATGAAATAAAAAACCGTATCTTTCATGATCATTTTGTAAACTTAGATTGACAGTGGGTCACAATTTCTTCAGCATTGAAAAAGAATTATGCTTCTGCGTATATTGTTCGCTATATCGTAGTAGTGTGTATTGATGCTAGCTTCTATTGGAACACCATTTTGGTTGCAGACAATGCTAGCAAAGGCTGTTGCAACAGAATGCAAGACGACATTTTTCAATATTTCAGCATCATCTGTAGTCAGCAAATGGCGTGGTATGTTAAGCATGTGATTTCCAAGATCTTATTGGTCCTAGGCATGAAACTTATGAAGTCTCTAAAATGGAGAACGGCAAGATATTATTCTAATCAATAGTAATTTCATCTTTGACTGGGATCATTTTATATTCTGTTCCGTTCGCATCTCTTACTTAGCAGCAGAAGAAAAAACATCACTGATAAAATTCTTTGATAAGCTTATTTAAGATAACGGCATCAATCCTCTATGAAAAAGAGATCTTGATGTCAATATGAATCAAAGGACCTGTCTGAACACCACCATAGAGGTTCTTAGAAATATCACTCGGTTATCTAACAACGGGGTTTATAACATTTCAGGTGATTCTGAGAAGTTAATAAAATACTATTCGACCTTGCTAGGCACCATGCCCCGTCTACAATATTTCTTGACGAGATTGATGCCATCATAAGTCAGCGTGGCGGCGAAGGGAACAGTGAGCATGAAGCAAGTAGGCGATTGAAGACTGAGCTACTTATACAGGTGATATTTGTTTCTCAAGATGCGTCCTATCACGTGACAATTTATAGTTCATGCATATTATTTAGATACATTCTTCACTGATTTATTAGTTAAATATCTTACACTCTAGAATCAGATGATATAACCCATCAGGAGAATAAACTACAAGCATTTTATATATCAACTGTACTTTCTCCAAAAATTGATATGTATATTAAATCACAGATGGATGGTTTGACGCGGTCAGATGAACTCGTGTTTGTTTTGGCAGCAACAAACCTGCCTTGGGAATTGGATGCAGCCATGCTCCGTCGTCTGGAGAAGCGTGTATCCATCGACTGTCTATGAACCGGTTAGGCTTTTCTACGTGTTATTTCTCTCGCTTGATATTAAGATTGCTAGCATCATTTACCCAAATAACCCAAAAATCATTACGAACTGCAAGCAATGTCATCCTTTAACCACGTTGAAAAAATATCCTTGTTCCCCTCCCAGAACCAGAAGCGAGAATGTTTGAAACACCTCTACCTGGAGACAATGGTGAGGAGGGTCTTCCTTATGATACGTTAGTGGAAAGATCAGATGGTTATCCGGGTTCAGATATTCGATTAGTCTGCAAAGAAGCTGCCATGCAACCATTGAGATGTTTAATGAGAGATCTTGAGAATAGCTCAGAAGCAGTGTCCGACCATGGTATGCATCTTATACCGAACTACAATTCTCTATAAACAAAGATGGATCGAAGAAACAAAGAGATCTTTGATTTCATTTATAATGAACAACTCAACAGCTAGTTTTCGATTTGCAGAGCTGCCAAAGGATGGGTCAATTACCCCCGATGATATAGAGGCTGCTTTGAAGAACACGAGACCATCTGCTCGTTTATATGTTCATCGTTATGAGAAGTTCAATGCAGACTATGGCAGTCAAATACTCGAATGATGACAGCTATGCAGACCATGGCAATCAAATAATTTAATGATGGCTTCTAGCCACCATGGATGTCACTCTAATTGTTAGTTGCAATTTTCCAGATTTTCTAATCAAGTTCCTCAGGTTTCTTATCGATGCCTAGTTAGAGTGAGTTTTGTTTATGGAACCTAGAATATTTTCACAAATAAAACGTCAAGAAACACTAGTTTAAACATGGAGAAAGTATCAACTATTTCCAAATTTCAATGATTCTTCACACCAAGATAAAAAAAATATCCAGAAACAAGTTTCCTGCAACTTCAAGATGACAAGATACCACAAAAAGTATGGAAAAGACCATTGTGCTAAAAACCACCCCAAAAATACCCATTTCCATACGGAATTCAACGAAAACCCTTCAAAGAATCACCAGTCCTGCCAGATCTTGCATCAGTTCATGCTTTGGCAATTGTTCTTTTCATATCCTCATCCCCTTCCTCGTACATATTCTGCAATTTACACAAACCGGCAGTAATTTAGACATTGGAAATTTGTCAATAAAACACATGCCATGAATAAATCATGGAATAAACTTTACCTTCATTAAATCCATGATTCCGGCCATGGGATCTCGCTTGTTATCCAAATTTGGCTTCAGCTGTGTGAAAAAGAAAAATATTATTAGTGTAGTTTAGTGGCAAAAAAACATGGAAAGTAATCTTACGATAATCTAGGAAATTACCTTGTCCTCCTTGTAGTGTAGATCAGACTAGTTGCCTTTAGAAGCTTTGAACAATGTGATGATGACTCTTGTGGGCTTAACTATCACCTTGCACTTCTCTAGTTCGATTTCCTTGTTCAATTTTGGGATAGCACACCTATAGGATTTGCCTTTAACGTTAACATCAAAAGACGTCGGCTTGAAATCTGCCTGGATTTTCTCCTGTTCGACTCCTTCCAAAGAGACATATATCTGTTGTACAAACACAGGATCAGCAAAAAAAGAAAAAGAAAAAAACAAAAAGGCTGAGAATGCAATGATAATACAAAATAATTACTGCAATCACAATTTTGAAGAGAAATCTAAGAAGCTGCTAAGGGTGTTAATTGTTATCAATACGAGCTCAAGAGAATCAAAGCTCAATGTAGTTTCAGTTTTAAACTTCAAATTTGTTTTAAAATAACAATTCCATTCACTTAGGATGTATTACATCTTTTTATGGTGTCAAGAATTTAATAAGTTGATATCTCTACTTGAATTTGTCTGAATTTGACCTTTGTACTGTATTAAAACTGAAAACCGAGAAGTTAATTTCATTTCTTGCTAAACACATGATCTAGAACTACCGATTTTTACTAATTAGTTGCATATAAATTGTTAAACTATCGAGTTTAGCTAATCCGTGCAGATAAATTACTGAACTACTACTAATCTTCATATTATATTAACTTCTCAGTTTTCATAAACTAGGATGACCAAATTCCAACAAATTAAATCAAAGTGACAAACTTCTCAAATTTCGTAAAATAGAAGATGAAATTAATAACCAGACCAAGGTTTTGGGTTCAATAAGTCAAATGGATAATTTGTCTTTTCAGGTTGCAACGTTGGGGATTTGATATTTTACACTGCCGATGAAAATGTTCTAAATCTTTAAGAACATCGAAATTTCTTACCTTGACTTTATCGTTATCTTGATCCCAACTGAACGAGGCGAGTGTAACGTAACTCAGTACTGGGTTAACTGTGGAGCCTTTGCTGAGGTTGCAACGGGATTTGGAATTTGTGGATCAGCAGCAGGAGAAGCTCCATTTGCATCCTCTTTCAATGTCTGCAACAGAAGAACTCAATAAACAGCCAAGGAAAAAAAAATGCCAAACACCATTGAATACGAAATCTTCTACACTGCGAAAGCGATCCCCCATGAAGTGCCTCTAAGAAAAACCCAGAAACTAGAAATGATCAGAATATCTAAACTAGATTCAATATGAAGAATCGAATCAAAATAACACGACCACATAATATTCAAAACATCTCAATATCCAAGAAGAAGAAGGGGCCCCCCTTCTTCAAGTTGGGAATCTCAGAGGAAATAAAAGATAAAATACGTGGCCTCTTAGCGATGCATTGAAGTTGCTTAAGCTCCTCCAAATCTTGCGCCAATTCTTCTGCCATTCTTTTTCCAAATCACTTGCTATTTGCTTTTCGGGTTTTAAACTCTTTTTATCGGAAGGATTTAGAGCAGTATGCGGGGGTGCCTTTTTGAAACGAAATATAAGGTACTGGAACCTTCCAGTTAAGTTTAGGAATTTGTTAATGGTTAAACTACACATATAGTCACTGGAATTTGTGTAAATATATTTTAACCTCTGTAAATATTTATAAAAAGAAAATTTTCGTAGTGGGTGCCTGTACACCACGTTATCTGACGTAGGAAGGAGAAAACCATCAATCCTCATCAACATTAACTAAGTTTACACTGTGATAAGTATGGATTGAGGGGAAGGCAGAGAAAACCATCAATCCTCATCAACATGAAATAAGAAATAGGTTAGAAATAATAATATTTTTATTAATAAAATAGGTTATGTTTAAGAATGTCATGATTTATTTAAAAATATATTATGATCTGAAATGTTAATATTTTTATTAATAAAATAATTGTGCTTAAAATGTTATCAAATTTTAAGCTAATGAAGCTTTAGATTTTCCTACGATAAAAAATAAGTTTAAAAACTAAAAATGTTATGAATATATATAAGAAATAAGATTGCACCTAAGAATGTCATTGTTCACTAATAAATAGGTTGCGATCTGGAATATTAATAATTTTATTAATAAAACAGTTACACCCAAAAATGTCTTGGTTCACTAAAAAAATATGTTGTGATCCATTATGTAATGTTAATCTTTTTTTAATAAAATAGGTTGCGTCCAAGAATATTTTGATTCATTATGAAATAGGTTGTGATATACTATGTTAATATTTTTATTAAAAAATAGGTTTCATTAAAAAAATAAAAAATTTAAATATCGATACTTAATTTTTTTTGGATAAAGACTAGGCGATTTTCTCGATATATCACTGTTGAACAATATATTTCCTGATCAGGCACCGTTTAGACTATATTTCCCGATCTAACACCCTTTGCAGAAAGGCGCGGCCTCTGCAACGCGCTTTACGCTGATTTGGTGCCACGTGGGGTAAGGCACGCCTTATGCTGACATGGTATATACGTGTGTACAGGGGGTATAGCGCGGTGCAGGGGGCGCGCCTTACCCCAGAATCTGCCACACGTCAGTAAGTCGCGCCCCCTGCGATGCGCCTTGGGTATAATTGTTGGGACCTTCGGCCCCATAGTGCAGCGGAAACAAAACTCGACGGTCTCACCAGCGATCCAAGTACGAAAAACTGAAATCGGGAGGAAGAGATGTGAATACTTACAGTGGGTTCCTTGAAAAATAGCAAGGACAACAGTGAATACTGGTTGTGTAGATCGGTTCAAATCTTAAGCCACCACGAAATCACGTCTAAACCTCTACTCAGTTCACCCGATTTAGAGTAATCTTTGTTTTCCCCAAAACTCTTTTAAGAGAAAACGGCTTAAGGTTTTGAGTGTGTGTTATACAATGACTGCTAGACCTAACACACCCTTTTATAGCCAAGTTACCTTAATCATATTAGGGTTTTATTATTTCAAATTAATTAAATCTATATTTAATTAATTGGAATTTAATATCCTCTTATATCCAAGTTACCCTAATCATATTAGGGATTTTATTATTTCAAATTAATTAAATCTATATTTAATTAATTGAAATTAAATATTCAGGATTATTAAAACATATATTTAATTAACTCTAGATATATATTTTAGTATCGTACAACAATTGTACATCTTTGCTCGTTTCAATCCTAGGGTGTGACCTTGTAGGTTCTTGTAACGTTAGCAGTAATTATTAGAACAATTCTAATATTACATACAATGAGTGATATCTAGCAATATATCATTGTCACATAAGTTACAAGAAAATATAATTCGACATATCATCTTGGTGATTACTCTTTTATATATTACATCCATATGTCCTTTATATCTAGAATAGGCACACGTCTTGGAATAGTCACACTTGTATAGTCCATCTATTGTTTCTTGATATCTAGAGTAGACTTTAATTAACGAATAGTTTATGATATCTCATATCAACTTATTCGAGCATGGCCATACGTTTCTAGTCTTACTCAATCAAGTTGCCTATGATATATTTCCTATTATGTAGGAAGGACAAATCCTATCTTAATCATAGACACCCACTACATATATTGAGATATATTCAATAACAGTCTTTATAGAGCAACTAGTTACGGAGCTTGTTTAGCTGCATCAAAACATATAACAAGATATGTTGGGATAGTATTGATCTCAAGTCTGAGGATCATACATATAGTCATCACCATGAGCAATGTTATGACTGTCACATAATAATCCAAGACATATGCTCATGGTCGGTCAATCCAATACATTGTTCTCTAACAATATAATCATGTATCAATTCTGACATCTCTATGTCAATAACAAGTCATTGTCATCAATCAATAACATGTTAGTCTTAAGCGTATTATTATTGTCCATGCTCATAATAATACTTGACTATGGATCTTTTAATAATAACAATTATGTCATTATATGGACTTTATTATCTTTCAGTTTATGTTAAACACATATATATAAATGAAAATAATAGCGGCAATGCCTTTATTCAATAAAATCGGTAAATAAAAGTATTATTACAATCATCATATGATTGTTATTTGGGCATACTCTAACAATCTCCCACTAGCACTAAGACCAATCACTCTCATATCTAATACCGAGTGACTCAGTGTGACGATCATGCCTCTGCTATGTAAGAGGCTTTGTCAAGGGATCAGCAATGTTTTCATCCGTGTGTACTCTACATATTTCCACATCTCCTCGATCAATGATCTCTCGAATGATATGAAAGCGCCTAAGAATATGTTTGGTTCGTTGATGAGATCTTGGTTCTTTTGCTTGTGCAATGGCTCCATTATTGTCACAACGGAGTTCTACAACATCTGATAAGCTGGGAACAACCCCTAATTCCGATATGAACTTCTTGATCTAAACAACCTCTTTTACTACTTCACTGGCTACAATGTATTCAGCCTCTGTTGTAGAATCAACTACTGTGTCTTGCTTCGAACTTTTCCAGCTCACAACACCTCCATTAAGACAAAACACAAAACCTGATTGTGATCGTGAGTCATCCTTGTCAGTTTGGAAGCTGGCATCAGTATAAACTTTTATACTAAGCTCTTCCTCCCCTCCATAGACAAGAAATTTATCCTTAGTTCTTCTTAAGTACTTAAGGATATTTTTAACCGCAACCCAGTGATTTTCACCAGAGTTTGCTTGATACCGACTCGTCATGCTTAGAGCATACGATACATCTGGTCGAGTACATATCATGGCATACATTATAGAACCAATAGCCGAAGCATATGGAATCTTATTCATCCGTTCTCTTTCTAGTGGAGTTGAAGAAAACATTTCCTTAGAAAGAGAAATGCCATGTCTCATAGGCAAAAATCCTTTCTTGGATTCTTTCATACTGAACCTTTTCAGCACTTTGTCTATATATGTACTTTGACTCAGACCTAGAAGTCGTCTTGATCTATCTCTATAGATCTTAACCCCTAAGATATACGCTGCCTCACCCAAATCTTTCATAGAAAAATAACTACTTAACCAAGTCTTAACATACTGTAAAGTAGGTATATCATTTCCTATGATGAGTATGTCGTCTACATACAAGATTAGGAAAGAATTAATGCTCCCACTAGCCTTCTTATAAACACAAGGCTCATCTTCATTTCTGATAAAACCAAACTCTTTGATTGCATCATTGAAACGAAGATTCCAGCTTTGAGAAGCTTTCTTTAGTCCATAAATAGACCTCTGTAGCTTATAAACCTTTCCAGTATTTCCTGGAAAGACAAAACCTTCTGGTTCTGTCATATACACATCCTCTTCAAGTTTTCCATTAAGGAAGGCGATTTTGACGTCCATTTGCCAGATTTCATAATCATGGAATACAACTATTGCGAGCAGGATCCGGATGGACTTAAACATAGCTACAGGGGAGAATGTTTCGTCATAGTCTACACCATGAACTTGTCAAAAACCTTTAGCGACTAATCGCCCCTTGTATGTTTGTACATTACCATCTATGTCGGTTTTCTTCTTGAAAACCCATTTACACCCTATATGTTTGACCCCTTCAGGTGGTTCAACCAAATTCCATACTTGGTTTACTGACATGGAATCCATCTCAGATCTCATTGCTTCAAGCCATTTCTTAGAGTCTGGGCTAGACACTGCCTCTTGATAAGCACTGGGCTCATCTTGATCCATAAGAAGAACATCTCCATATGTCGTAACGAGAAATCCAAATCTCTCAGGTGCACGATGTTCTCTTGTGGATCTACGCAGTGATTGTGTTTCTAAATCTGTTGAATGCTCCTCAACAACTTGTGAAACATGCTTAACTTCAGGTTCATTTATTTGTTGTTCTTGAACTTCTCCAAGTTCAATATTTTTACCATTCCATTTCTTTGAGAGAAATTCTCTTTCGAGAAAAACTCATGTTCGAGCAACAAACACTTTGTTCTCGTTAGGGTTGAATAAATAGTATCCCTTAGTTTCTTTAGGATATCCAACAAATATACACTTATAAGATTTAGGTTCGAGCTTTGTAGACATCTGATGTTTTATATAAGCTTTACAACCCCAAATCTTTATAAAAGACATACTGGGACGTTTCCCAGTCCATATCTCGTATGGTGTCTTTTGAACCGATTTAGATGGAACACAATTTAGTGTGAAAGTGGCTGTTTCAAATGCATGTCCCTAAAAAGAAGTTGGAAGATCACTATGACTCATCATCGATCGAACCATGTCTAACAGTGTTTGATTCCTTCTTTCAGAAACTCTATTCCATTATGGTGTACCAGGTGGTATAAGATGTGAGACAATCCCACATTCTTTTAGGAGTTCATCAAACTCTATGCTTAAGTATTCTCCACCTCGATATGATCGAAGTGCCTTAATACTATTTCCTAGTTGATTTTGTAATTCATTTTTAAATTCCTTAAACTTTTCAAGGGCTTCAGATTTATGGCGTTTAAAATAAATATACCCATACCGACTGAAGTCATCGGTAAAAGTAATGAAGTAATGGAACCCACCTATGGCTTGTGTATTCATTGGTCCATATACATCACTATGTATTAACCCCAATAAATCACTTGCTCGCTCACCTTTACTATTAAAAGGAGCTTTAGTCATTTTTCCCAACAAGCAAGATTCGCATACATCATATTGTTCGAAAACAAATGAATCTAAGAATCCATCTTTATGGAGTTTTGATATGTGTTTCTCACTTATATGGCCTAAACGACAATGCCAAAGATAAGTTTGATTCTAGTCATTTGTTTTTGATCTCTTAGTATTTATGCTATAAATAGTGTTATCTTGATCCAAAAATATAGAGACCATTAACCAACTGTGCCAAACCATAAAAAACACTATCGAGATAAAAAGAACAACAATTATTCTTAATAATAATCTCAAAGCCAATCTTGTCCAAACAAGAAATAGAAATATTGTTCTTAGTCAAACTATGCACATAATAACAATCCTCTAAATTTAAATCAAGTCCACTAGGCAAAGATAAAACATATGTCCCTATAGATAATGCAGTAACTCTTGCTCCATTTCCTACTCGTTGGTCCACGTCTCCTTTAGCCAAATTCCTTCTCTTTTGCAGTCCCTGTACAGAAGTACAAATATGAGAACCACAACCGGTATCTAATACCCAAAAAGTAGATGTTGACAAATTAACATCAATAATATAAATACATAAAACAAACGTTCCGTTTGCTTTTGCCTTCTTGACCTATTCAAGGTAAACATGGCAATTTCTCTTCCAGTGTCCGGTCTTATCGCAATGAAAACATTTTCCTTCTTTGCTAACTCCCCCTTTGGGTTTCAATGCATTTTTCCCTTTTGGTTTGGTCTTACCATTTCCCTTAGACTTTGCCACTACTTTTTTCTTTCCCTTTCTTTTGTCCTTGTGGACCATCAGAATGGGCTTAGGTCCAACCTTTTTCATGTTACTTTCAGCAGTTCGTAACTGTGGCAAAGTTTTGTTAATTTCATTCATGTTGAAATTAAGGACAAATTGGCTAAAGCTATCTGGCAATGATTGCAGGATAACATCGGTAGCCAATTCATCTTTGAGAGAAAATCCCAACTTTTCCAACGTTTGGATGTAGCCCATCATCTTGATGACATGAGCTCCTACAGGAGTTCCCTCTATCATTTTGCATTGAAATAGAGCTTTAGAGGTTTCAAATCTCTCTTGACGTGCTTGCCCTTCATATATTTCTTTGAGATTTTGAATCATCTCATATGCAACCATGTTCTCATGTTGCTTTTGAAGCTCAGGAGTCATGGTGGCAAGCATTAGACATCCAACATCTAACATATCATCCATATGTTTCTTGAATTTATCTTTGTCAATTTTTGAAGCATTAGCTGTCGGTTCATCAGGAACAGGCTCCTCAATGACATATTCCTTCCTTTCCTATTTGAGAACAATTCTCAAATTACGAAACCAGTCAAGGAAGTTTATGCTATTAAGTTTATCCTTCTCAAGGAGTGATCGCAGTGATAAAGTGTTGTTTGCCATTAAATCTACAACAATGGAAATATTAAAGTAAGTAAATTTACCGAATTTAAAATTTATAAATAGGACTTTATTTACAAATTACTCCCAATGTTTTATTCAAAATTAAAAACCCTCTTTGTTTTAATTTCGGAAAAATTCAACGAAAATTTTTCTAGTGGGTAAGGATCCATAATACATCAATTTCCTAAATCAGCTTTGGCTTTTCTTTTAGGATAGTGATTATTTAGGTAAGTAACACTTGACTAGTTACATCTAATGTAACTCCTCATTTTTGGTGAACAACTTTTGTTCAAGTCATCTCATGACTTATCCAAATATTTAACTTCTAGGTTTCTAATCCTATTAGAATAACCTAACTAAGTTATTACCAATATTTCAACCGGTGAATACCACTTGCTTATTCTTCGCGTTTAACTAAGATAAATTTATGTGCCAATGCTTTGGCAAAGCCCACACAATATCGATCAAAGCCTTAACGAGTGTAAATATTGGACGGTTAAGTTAACTTAGATTATAAAGAGGGATTTGCGTAATTATCTCATCATTGTTCATTTTAATATTAGGCCCTTATTGATCTCATCAATATTTATTCTTATTATATCATTTGATGCATTGCATACATAATAAATATAGCAATAAATAAGATGCAATGGTTATAGCCCAAACCAATGACTAAGGTGGCCCATCCCAAGCCAATGGGAGAACCAAGAACCCTAAAGCCTAAGACTGCTCTCTAGGCATCTTCTCGCCATTCTTCTGCTCCTTGTGAATCTTCATAGATTTACAATTTTAAAAGAAACTCATTTTACATACGAGGGAGTAAGATGAGAAGAGAAATACAACAGAGATATAGAAAGGCACGGCTCGCAGACCGTATTTCAAAATAAACCATTGTGAATTGAACAAGGGCTATAACCATGCATATCAAACACCGTGCAAAACAAACATATCATATATATATACACGTTGTTACGCCTTTGTTAAAAATATTAATATGGGCCTTCAATTTGTACTGTTGATAAGGGGGCTGGTAGGATTTTTTTTGAAAAACAGTACTCCTGTTTCCATGGAAAAACTTCACGATTTGATAACAATTATCAACAGAATCGTTCTTTTGGGATTTTTAATTCCGAAGGTTTTCTGCATCGGAACAACCATTGTTCCACTGCTGAACGCGATCTTCTATCGCACTCCCATAGATAATCCAGCAACAAATCGATTAAAAAACATATTAACAAATTAACATATTAATCGTTGTGGGTATCGATTCGAACAATGATATCAACATATTTACCGAAATCGATAAAACTAGAACATGCATCTCATACATATCGCATCAACAAAAAATTTAACCCAAAATCAGATCGTACAAGTGGCTCTGATGCCACTGTTGGGACCTTCGGCACACCCCATGGTGCAGCAGAAACAAAACTCGACGGTTTCACCAGCGATCCAAGTACGAAAAATTGAAATCGGGAGAAAGAGATGTGAATACTTACAGTGGGTTCCTTGAAAAACAGCAAGGACAACAGTCACCGTCTACAGTGACTTACATATCGCAACCATATGTTATGCTGGCACCACCATTCCCTTACCCGATGCCGCCGCCGCCACCATCACCTGGTTTTATAACCCCGTCGCCGCCACCTTCATAGAGTTATATGACCCCTCCTGGAGGCTATTATGGGTCTATGTTTGTAGATCCGAATTGGGGTTCATATGCTGGATATTTGGTGGGTGTATAGTTTTCACACTCAGCGATGTATGGATTTTATGAGTTTTCCCAGTTTTCGCAGGCCGGTGGGATAGTCAGTCATACACCTCTAGGGTCCTTATTCTATGGAGGTGCTTCATCGTCATCAGCTCCTCATAAATAAAATTTAGCTGCTCAGGACGACGACGACGACGATGTTGACATTGAGGAGTCACAACCAATGATACGAAGAAATCCTCCTCGAGACCGACAGCCACCGTCCTGCGGAACACATTCGCATCGCAGAC
Organism: Hibiscus syriacus; assembly: GCF_006381635.1. NCBI lineage: Eukaryota > Viridiplantae > Streptophyta > Magnoliopsida > Malvales > Malvaceae > Hibiscus > Hibiscus syriacus. Next base: position 1,081,247 of record NW_024063213.1, read on the forward strand.
ATCGATAGATTTTGTTTTTTTTTATTATATTTGTATTTAGTACTTTTTATTGTAGTTGTTTATTGGACTTTTTTATTGTAATTTTTTATTTATCATTTAATACTTACTTTAATTCGTTAATATGGTTGGATTTATTTTAATTTATTTTGATAAATTTGTTAGACTTTTTGTTAATTTATTTTGCTTAATTTTGTTTATTACCTTTTAATATTAGTTATTGTAATTTGGTTATCATTTATCATTTAATACTTATTGTATCGTTAATATCAGTTATTTGTTAATATAACGTCAACGTCCAATCTCATATAATTGTATCGTTTTTTTAATCTTCATCAGCGGTTATCGAATAACATTAACTTGAAGTAAATGCAAATTAAAGTACAATAATTATTAATTGATAAACAACTACATCATTTCCTCATCAATTGTTACTTGATGACAACAGAAGTTGACATGTTTTTCTAGTGTGTCCTGGGTTTCTACAATGCCCACATCTTCTGTCTTGTCTAGATCTTTCTCGAATATCCATATCGTAATGAATTCGATTGGATTTTGGACGACAACGCTCCCTCAATAAACTCAGATTTGGTACAATAGGAAGCCAATCTTGAAGCTTATCAGGGTCTTTGTCATTACCTATGGGGGAACTCAAATTCGTATACCTTAAAAACTTCATATAGTATGTATACGTGATCCACAAAATGGTTATAGTCTTGACGTGTATGCGAGCAAGATGTTATCACATGAGAGCATGGATATTTCAGAGCTTGAAAAAACTCGCAGTCACACGTTCTATCCCTTAGATTTACTCTTAACGACACAGCTCCAATCCCTCGAAGAGGTCGTGACAACTCTGTGACATGAAACATTTCATGCCTTCTAGAGAAACTTGTTACAAACATCCTATTTGATGTAGTAATTTTTTTATGTAGATCTACAACTAATCTAGGGTGATACACATGACCGCCTTGCATCCAGGTTAGAGCTTGTCCCCCGAGCTTAGCAAAAAGAGCCCCCAAATGAAAATATATAGTCTTTACTAAAGCCACTACAAGTAAGTGACGTGCACCCTTTAAGGTTGAATTGATTGCCTCTGCCAAGTTGGTCGTCATGTGTCCATATCGATATCCACCATCATATGCGTTCGTACATATTTCTTTATCGATGAGGCTGATGTAATTGTATCATTCCTCGTTCTTCGCCCGCAAATCTTGAAAAATTTATTCAAAGATTCGAGGAAGTAGTTTGTAACCTGATCAAAAAATGTATAACTTACTAACATGATCAAAAGGATCGAAAGAAAACAAACTACATCAGTTTCACTTACCCATGCTTACAAGTAATTGACACTCATCATTCTTCTTGTATCTTCCATGGTAGTTCGCAGCAATGTGTCGAAGACAATACTTATGTTGGACAAAGGGTGGTTGCCACATTGTACCCAAAGAATCCATTGCTGCTTTGATCCCAGCTCCGTGATCTGAAATGACACATATTTTTTCCCTCGTGATAGCATGTACACATAAATTTTAGAGGAAAAAAGCCCAAGAATATGTATCTTCTCCTTCGACAAGAGCAAAAGCAACTGGAAGAATGTTGCAATTGTCATCTTAGATAACTACCAATAATAAAACTTGCTTGTATTTTCCATACAAGAAAGTCCCGTCAATCTGGACCACAGGCTTGCAGTATTTGACAGCATTAACACACTGTGGGTAAGTCCAAAAAACCCGGTAGAATTAGCATCGATCGCGGAGAACTCGATCATTATGGTATGCATAGGAGGTTTCGAAGGCCACAATTATCCCAGGATTTAACCCCCGCACCAGCCTAAACCAGCCTAGAAGTTCGTTGTAAGATGCATCCCATTCACCATGAAGTTTGACAACGACATTTTGTTTTGCCAACCAAGCTTTTTTATAGGAGACAGTGTACCCATACTGCGATTGTATAGCTGAAATCAACACAACAATAGCTATATGAGAGCTTGCTTTTACCATGGGCATGATGGCTTGGCATATCACTTTAGAGTCCAAGTTGGGATGATCTTGGTTGACCCCTCCAGTACAACATGTGTGAGTACCGTTTTATACTGTTAGTTCCAATCTGTTGTTTTTTCTCTTCCTCTTCGATACACGAACCATCCAATTGCATCCGTTTTCGCGTCGGGCACAATAACATACATATTTTTCTATCGTGGAGCGGTCGACTCTCGATTGAACATAATTACAAATATTCTAATTTTTTATAGCCATCCTCTCTTTTTCTTTGCTTGAAAACTCCATGCCTAAATATAACTCACCATCATTTATTGATGAGTAATATCCATAGTCACCGAGATGAGGCATATCCACAAATTCTGGCCCATACATTGCACCATAATCAGCTTCATACATGTGTGCTGGAGGGTCAGTTTGTGCCACATTTGCTGGAACTTCATCCACATCATCATCATCATCGGAGTTGAATTACGGTGATTCTGGGTGAATGAATAGTCCAGTCTCAGCACCATCTGCACCAGGCTCATGAAGCGGTTCTTCTGGTGGAGATGATTGTTCCTCCATGCTCTCCACATTTAGGTCGAAGAACCTACTACTTGCACGCCTTCCCCTTGAATTGGAAGGCATATCGACATTCAGATCAAAAAAGCTCGCAATCGAATGCCTCCCCCTGGAGCTTGAAGCCATCGTGTCAAATGGAAAATGTACATATTGTTACGTCAATGGCATCTCCATATTAAGGTCAAAGGGATTTGCAGATGAATGTCTTCCCCTTGAACTGGACGTGATGTTGTCGTACGGATTGTTCGTCGACCCACCTCGGTACATATCGTAAGGATTTACAGATGAATGTCTCCCCATTATGTCATTAAAATAATTACATATTACTGTCGTCGGGCTGTCAACTTGATCAACTTGTTCAACCAGCCCATAGTGGGAGCTTAATGATTGACCCCGAATAACACACACTTGAATAAAATTTGCATACATCTCAATATCGGCGTCTGAATAATTACTTTGAGCTTCAACCATCATTTCAACATCATCATTGTTCAAAAGTTCAAACGTTGTATAAGTTAATGACAACAATGATGTTGGAAATCTGAACTGCAATGACGACATTCTTCTACTATTTCCAACATGAATCTTCCTCGAAATCTTTGTTATCAACTCCTCAAGAGTTATGTTTCTCTTCAATGATATTTTAACACGCTCATTTGATACGAAAATAACGCCGGTTTCATCTTCTCGAATTTCTCTATCATAATAAACAATAGCTGAAAGTCGCGCTATTCTTAGAGTTTAAAAGTGCGGCAATATTATATCTGCAAAAAAAACAACTGAAACAATACTGATTAAATAAATAATATATGAACGAAAATATAACACAATAAAATTTTTACACATAAATGTAAATAATTTAAATAATATAATTTTATATTATTACCTGTACCGCAAAACTATTTCGACGTATATTCCCGCTTTCTAATTTTACAAACACAGAAATTAATTGACAACAATTAGTATAATATTTTTCAAATAATCATAATAAACAATAAATATAATAAAAAATTATCACAAAATTACCTTATAACGAAAACTCGCACGAACTTCTGAATTAAATATGAGAAGATTGTTGGATTGTTGTATTAATTTTTTTTAATCGAGAGGAGATGTGAGGAAGAGATGTGAGGAGTTACCCCGGGGAAAGGGTATTTATAGCTAGGAAAAACTACAAGACGCGGTACCTGCACCATGCCTTACATAATTATATCAGATAAAGCTAAGGTGTGACCCCTGTTCCACGCCTAATAATTGTGTTAAAGGTAAGGCGCGGCCCCTGCCCTGCGCTATACTCCTAGGTTGCCTAAGGCGCGTCCCCGGGGCCGCGCTTTACACACATGTATACCAAGTCAGCATAAGACACGCTTCAAGGGGCGCGTATTACCCCACGTGGCACCAAATTAGCGTAAAGCGCGTTACAGGGGCCGCGCCTTCCTGTAAAGGGTGTTAGATTGGGAAATATAGTCTAAACGGTGCCTGATCGGGAAATATACTGTTCAACGGTGATATATCGGGAAAATCGCCTAAATACTACACTTTATATATACAAAAGAGCACAACCCATACAACCAATCAACCTAAATAATCAAAATAAAAAAATAAACTCAGCCCCAAACTATAATCAACAACCCTTAAACCCTATACGCAACCCCAAGTCGTACTGAGCTGCAAATGTCGTTCACCTTGCAATCTCACCAATTTTAAACAAACCATTTCCTTAAAAGTATCGATACTTTGTGGTCTTCTTATTTTTCATTTTTTTATTCAAAAATATTGATACTTGTGAAAAACTATCCATACTTTTGAAGTTTAAAGAAAAATGATATTTTAACTTTCGAATTTAAAAGTATTGATACTTTTAGAAAAAAATATCCATACTTTGCAGCCTTCTCATTTTCCATATATTTTTTAATTCAAAAGTATTGGTACTGTGGAAAAATATTCATACTTTCGATTTTTTTATAATAAAAATATTAACATTTCAGATCACAACTTACTTTCTTAGTGAACCATAATATTTTTGGGCGCAACCCATTTGATTAATAAAAATATTAATATTCCAAATCGCAACATATTTCTTAGTGAATTATGACATTCTTGGGTGCAACCGTATTTCTTATATATAATTATAACATTTTAAGCTTTAACTTATTTTCTTATCGTGGGAAAATCCAAGGCATTGTCGGCTTAAACTCTGATAATATTTTAGGCACAACTCATTTTATTAATAAAAATATTAATATTTCATATCTCAATCTATTTCTGAGTGAACTATAACATTCTTGGACACAACCCATTTTATTAATAAAAATATTAACATTCCAGATCGCAACATATTTCTTAGTGAACCATGATAATTTTCGACGCAATCGTATTTCTTAATTAATAACAGTTTCTGCTTTTAAACTTATTTTCTTATCGTGGAAAAATCTAAGGCTCCAAAAGCTTAAATTTTGATAACATTTTAGGCGCAACCCATTTTATTAATGAGAATATTAACATTCCATATCACAATATATCTTTGAGTGAACCATGACATTCTTGGGCGTAACATATTTTATTAATAAAATATTAACATTCTATATCACGACCTATATTTTGAGTGAACCGTGTGTAACCCCCTCAGACCAATACGGGTGACCCGATCCGATCCGAGGAGTCACATTAGGGCCACCAGACCGACCCACCATAAAAATCCCATAAAATTTAAAATTTATGTTAAAACGCATAAAATCATAAAACAAATTATAATTACAGAAGTAAAATTTATCAATATTCAGAAATAAAACATAATTCAGACTCGTATATAAAATACAATACAACCTACATACCCCCTAATCACATGCACGATACTCTGCAAGCAACCCCAACAGAACTCCTTTACTGACGTTGATAGTTTCATTGCTTCAATCCTTTTAACCTGAAAAAGGTGAGTAACAGAGTGAGCTTTGGGAAACTTAGTAATACAGAACTACCAAGTGATGCAGAAGGACATGCAGATAACATATAAGCGTATGTTTCCTTATTGATTCCGACATCTACAGATTTTTATCCTGAGCTGAGGTCCCACTGATATCTCATATAGTAAAAGACAGTAAGCTTTCAGTTCACAGGAAATGTTTCGGATGATTGGGTTTAAGAGATCAGAATAGGGTGTCTAGTGTGTTCCAACAAAACCAGTGAAAATATTCAGATCTTTTTAAAATAGTAGCATTTTAAAACTTATTTTTAAAAACAATAGTAAAACCCTTAAACCGAACGCCAATATACATTTCCCCAGAACTGCATCCATAAGGACTTACCCTAGGCCTAAAAGGGCGTAGGAGCCAACCTAAGGGAGCACCTTCGGTCCATAAGGTCTTACCCTAGCCGAAACGTAGGTGCCCACCTGAGGGGAGTGCCCTCAGGTCCATAAAGTCTTACCCAAAAGCACATAACAGTGGTTCCTTCCCTAAGGGAGTGCCTTAGGTTCCATAAGGTCTTACCACTAGGCCAATTAGACCTAGGAGCCCACCCAATAGTCGCCTTAGGTCCATAAGGAATTACCGGCCTGTTCTGAACCTATACAAGGAATTACCAACAGTGACTGAACCTGCTAGTGTCTTCAGTCATACAAGAGTCCCAAAGTATCCCGTATAAAAATAATTTCAATCATTTCCTTTAGTCAGGTCATTCTATTTACTAAAAGTTGTCTGAGCAATGCAAACATAAATAATACTTCCGATGTTTTAGCCTTTAGGTATTTACTGATAAAACGATAATTCTAGGTATTGTACCTTCTCGGATGTAAAATATGATTATCAACGACTTTCCGAACATATCAGGAATTTAACAGGTGAATCAGCAGTTTATCGGATTAAATATGAATTCTCGGGGTACTTTTATTGTGAGGGTTACTCCGTACCATTTTTACCCCTTAGGGGCAATTTCATAATTTTATAATAAGGTGATTATGGTATTAAGCATTTTAGCGAAAATAATTAGAATTTAATAAATCTAAGGTCATTTGCTCTTCATATTAATCACTATACTAGAAATCATTTCTTATCAGTATTCCAGTTCCTTTATGTAATTTAATAGAGCCTTAACCAATTTATCACTTAAACCGTATTTGGTTCGAGTCCATTCATAATCAAACATGCATAATAGACCAATCATATACATCCATGCAGTTATCAATTATCAATATGTTATATAAAGCATGCAAAGAGGTAGTAAAGTATTACATCGATTTCTATGCCACACCGATCGAACATTTAAACTCCATTCGATCACCCTCAATCTTTAATTCAATGTCCAATAATTCCTCAGATACACAACAACATAAATTTCATCAAAAACAGAGCTTAATTGCGAAAAACATATCGAATCAGGTTGTTAATCAGTGAAAAACAACTTATCGGGTTCGAATTTGGTGAAACATACCTAAAACGGATTCAGGACGTCGAAAAACATCAAAATATGTGTAAAATAAATCAACGGTTGGTCAACATTCAACGCCTGGTCAACAGTCAACGGCTTACCCAGGCGGCTAGGCTCGACGGCTCGGCTTGGTTCGGCTCAGTCCACTCCCCAGGCTGGAAGACGATGCCCATGCGCAGGGACAGCGCGTGCGGCGGTTCTGGTTGTCATTTTGGCACAAAATTTTCCAGATTGCTAGATCGGGATTCTCGTGCAAGTGTTATTTTTCAATTAAACATAACGGATTACAGAATTTTAAAACGTACGAACCTCTCCAACGGTAGCTAGCGAGTGACGATGATGGAGCAACAACGGCGCAACGATTTCAATCGGGTTTTGAGCGCCCGATGACGGACCAATAGTGTAGGCGGTGTGGTGAACGACTGACTAGATCAACAAAAATCGCAGAAAATCCAACCGTTGGGGTGTATTTTCCGGAGATGCTTCGAACGTTGATTCGTGCTGATTGACGACAAATCACGCTTTGATATTCCTTGGGTTTTGCTTGGAATCACGCAAGAATGACGATGTCGGGGGTGGTGTGGTGAGCGAGTTATCAGATCGACTAGAATCGAAGGAAATCCGGTGCGATGGGGGTTATTTTGTTGCACACTTTAGAGCTAAAATTAAGATGAACGACGGTGTTTCACGATGCGATAATGCTCGGGCTTTGGTCATCGGTCGACGACAAACACGATGATGGCGGCGACTTGTCGAAACGATGGTTGGATGGTGGAGAATCGAGGCGATAAAAAGGGGCCGACGGGGTTGGGAATTTGGGTTTTTTTAATTGGGGAAAAATCATATTGGTGGGGGAAGTTAAATTTTTCAATGGGTAATAAAAATGGGTAAATTCAGGTTCAAGTCCCTAAATTTTCTACAACTTCCTAAAATGGTCTACCAGCTTCGCGATTTTATAATTTAGTCCTCAATTTCTCCCTTGATACAACTTTAATTCTATACTTAAATTTATTAAAAAATTTAGCCCCTAAATCAGAGTGTGACACCGTGACATTCTTGAGCGCAACCCATTTTATAAATAAAGATATTAATATTTCATATCGCTACCTTTTTCTTAGTAAACCATGATATTTTTAGGTGCAACCTTATTTCTTATATATAATTATATCATTTTCAGCTTTTAAACTTATTTTCTTATCGTGAGAAAATATAAAAATCCGTCAACTTAAACTCTAGTAATATTTTAGGCACAACCTAAAATGTTAATAATGTTAATAGTATTCATAATATTTGCGGTTTATAACTCATTTTCTTATATATTGTATAATATTTTAGTGCAACCTGTTATGTACTATATTGATCACTTTTTCTGTTTTGTTTTATAACATTTTGTATTCGCCTTTTAACTTATAAGATAAGTTTTTCGGTTACACCATTTTAAGTTATTTTAAAATACTTACAACATAATATATTATATCTAAACCTATTTTATTAATTTTTTTCAAATTTATAATTATGCAATTTTTAGTCACATTAGCGTGTGGTTCCTTTTAATTCTCCGGATAAAGAAGACCCTGGAAAAAGCTCCTTTCCGCGGAAAAGGATGGTATATTGTGATCAATAGTGACAAAGGGAATAAAGCGGCTCATTTCGGGGATTGAAAATTAAACAACCAAACGAGCTGTAAACTTTTTCATTATCCCTTTTGGTTTTTTAATAATATTTTCTCATAAAGATATAGGGGGAAAGCAAAGAGAGTTGTCCATTATGGATTCCACGTCCAAAAGTGTATAAAGAAAGTCTTCTTTTAAGCCAAATAGTAAACTCGTTTCATCGTGTTTGAATCATTGAATCATTCAGTTCGATATTTATAATAACTGATTAATAATATATATTTTTTACATTATTTGAGATACAATAAAAAGAAATACAAATAGTTTTGCTAAAAAAATACATCTTTTTCCTCAACATAATCAACACAATTCACAAAAGGGTATGTTTTGGAATTATACCCAATGGTGAATTCAACCCATTTGTTGAACTTTGTTTATGTTGAAAAAAAAAGATGCTCATCATGAGACAATCATGTAGGTCAACTTGTGAAGGATTTTGATGTCTTTCATCTTGATCAAGTGGTCTTGTGGAAGGATAAGATGATCCAATTTTTCTTTTCTTACCAAAGGGTAGTATTTACATGCATTGTCCATTTTGCTTTAATGTTGTCTTGGTAAAACTTGGAGAGCCAGCAAATACACAAACATCCAACAGACTAAGCTTTGATATCCCAATTTCGCTGCCTGTTTCACAAAATAAATGGCATTTGAACAGAGATGTAAACGGTGAAAGAACCTAAAACAAGAAGGCAAAAGCAATGATTTTACCTTATTATCTGAAGAAGACGTAAGGAAAAAAGAAGATGATGACGAAGAGGATGATGTTGAAGTTGACGTTGATGAAGTTGTGGACAAGGCAGAGAGTCCCACATTGTAAGCAATGGTTCCATCGGGTTCGAAAAGACCGTAGTTTCGCTCCGATGTCGGTCCGGGCTTCATATCCTCATTGAACAGAGCAAACAAGTACACTTCAAGCCTCGTATTTGTCCTCAAGGGTGTCCCCTCATTCCTCATTTGCCTCCTCACCAAATTCCTGTTGTAAGCGGCTGCATTCATCGGGGTCGCTCCGAATTCATCACGGTCCCCTTTCGACGGCCAACCCGTCTCCGCCACCCGCACCTCGATCCCTCCATAACCCAACCTAGACATCGCGTAAACGACAGCATCTACCTGTGCGTACAACATGTTATCGTAGTGTAGCTTGGTGTAAGGATCTACCATGCCCGGATTTTTGTTGAACAAAACATAGTCCAAGTTAACGTTGTCCGGGGCACCTTTGTAAGCGAAATAAGGGTATGCATTGATCCAAAACGGGGAGCCAGTGCTCGCCAGAAACTGAAGATACTCCGACATGATCCCCGAGACTTCGCTCTTGAAACACCCGGCCGACGGTGGGAAAGATTCTTGAAGAATGGATAATGAGTTGGGTGTGGAAACTCGAATGTACTTGTCTAGTCCTAATTGAACTAAAGCATCATGGATGCTGACCATGGCCGGAACAAGATATCCGACAAGGGACTTGTCGACGTCGGTGAACACCTCGTTCCCGACCGATATCTCGGTGATCTTCGTGGCCGGGAAATAAGGCTGGACGTGGGTGCTGACCCATTGAAGTGCTTGTTGGGGATCCATTACCACGGACAGCATTTGGTTTTCAACTGTAGCGATGAGCTCAACGTCGGAGTTGGCGAATGTTGTCAGAATTTGAGGATTGGTGTCGTAGATTTTTGCTTTTGTGATCTTAAGAGAATTTAACAGTTCAAGAACCTTGTCGGGTGGTGGCAAATTGCTGCCAACTTGACCATAGTTGATGCCTAATGAAGCGACTCGTAATATACCATAATCTGTAAATATACAGACAAAGAATTATTAGTATATCGTCAGTATATTTTTAGTTATTGACAATACATATTTTATAGATATAATGGTTTAAATTCAGATTTAATATAAAAAAATATTTATTTTTAACATAGAGATTACTTGATGAGTTTTTATTTTACTCGTATTTAAATATAATTATCCTTAACAAAAATAATAAAAACATACCTGAGGAACATAGAGAAAAGAGGAAGAATACATGGAATATCATGGAAATCGTTGTTGCAATGGAAGAAAGAGATACAAGGAGGAATTCTTTGCTTGTTTGAGGTTTGATTTTGAGAGATTTTAGTTGCCTTTGTTTATTTTTCTTACCACCTTAAACGGTGTTTTATACGACTTGGTTCTTTAGGCATGTCTTTTTCTTTGGGTTTTGGACCAGCTTGTCTCTTTCCAACGCACGCCAAACTTCTTACGGGGTTTTATCATTATTACACAATTGCCACATCCACTTGCTTCACGCGAAATGAAAACTAAAATCACACTATTGGATGAGATATTAAATCTATTAAATAAAATTAAAAAGCTTAAATCTTAATATTTGTAAATAAAAAATTTAAATTAGGAGATTGCTTTTATAATAGATTTATACAAAGCTTGATCTAAAATAGTTAATTAGTAGATTGAATACAAGTGGTTAAACAAAAAAAAAATATGTACTACTTTTTACGGTGTTCTTTAAGGTAAATTACACTGATAGTCAATTGACTCTTAAGATACTTTTAATTTGGTCATTAAACCTTTAAAATTTGTATTACAATCATTAAACTTTTAATTCTTTTATTATGATCACCGTCGTTACGAAATACTAACGTGATATGTTAAAGTTTTCTTCCCCAAAATCCCTTAATTTTTCAAATTGACAATCCTCGTAAAGGTTGATTTTTCTATTAACAGAGCGATTGTCAGTCAATCTCAATGATGAGAAAACTCACTTTGGTTATAAGGGACATAGTTTGATTTCAGGTTGATCCAACATTTAATAGAGGATGATAAAAATATTAGTTTTTAGTTTTTATTGAATTGTCACATCCTTTCTATTGTCATTCAATAGTTTATTCGATAAGAAAAATCACTAAATTATTTTTTTCTTTAAGTTCAAACACGTCGAAAAATATTCTAATCTCCTCAAATCTCAATTGAGACTAAAAACTAATTTTTTTAATATGATGGTGTTAATTGTTCGATCAACTTAAAATCGAATTATATTAATCAATTAAAACTAATAATCATCAATTGAATGAAATTATAATAAGCATGTTATAGTTTATTCTAGCCAATACCCATAGATTATGAACAAATTATACTTTAAATATATGTAATCAATTATATTTTTGTATTCATCCATCAAAAAGTGTTACTTCGGATATAGCCATCAATCTTTCCGTCATTTGATCAATGCATATGTGTTCATATTATATAATATATAATGTTGACATTGGATAATTTGTTAGGGTATTATCATTCACTAATGCACCATGGGCCTCACAAATTAGAATGATGGAATCTACAACTACATATATATTTTTTTAAAAATTGCAAACAATATATAGCAGATTACATATTATAAGAATTAATCATTGTTTAACACGAAGATAAATATCATCATAATTAATTATTATAGAATATGATTTAATTTAGAGTTAGAACATACCCAGAATATAAAATGTTATATTAAGGATATAAATTCTAAAAACTATATTAAAAATTTAAAACATACAAAATTATAAAATCTCATAATATAAAATTATATCATAAAAAATATCTGCTAAAAGTTTCAAAACCCCTCAGTCAATCCCTTCGTAATGGCCCCACTAAATTCATTACATCTCATTCTTTACACATAACTGCATGAAGATTTGGATCAAATTCCACTTGTATTATAAAGCAAGGTTTGGTGAGTGGATAAGGAAGGGTACACGTAATACGTTGAATTTCATTACAAAGATGAGTGTGCTTATCTTAAGTTAGGGTTCTTTTCAATCTTTTGTGATCTTAAAGTAGACATGATTAAAAAGACAGAAAAATCCTTGTTAGATTTTCCCAACAAACAGGTCTGGTTTTCCATTTCATTTACACGCAGGCAGGGAAATCTGTTAACAGTCAAAAGAAGAGACTTTCCCAATTTCTATTACAGCACATGCCTAAATTAGTTTCCATCTTTTGGCAGCCATATCCGGTTGGCAGAGAAGACTCTTCATCAATGCCCCGTCAATTCTTGTCATCTTCCATTTAAGTTTCCTCTATCTTATTTGTAAAGTTTAAAAGTTTTATCGGTCTCGAATAATAATCTTATTATATATTACGACCAAAGACAGATGCACTAAACTCCTTAAGAAAATTAGTGCATATCCATCATTTTTAAAAGTATTAAATTTGATTTAATGTATTAAATGAAGTAAAAAAATTGCATATATATATATATACAAATATAAATTTAGTAATATTTTAGACATTTTAAATGTTTGGATCCGTTAAAGAAGGAATTTGACGTGTATGAAATTAATAAAATATTTACCTTTGTTATTTTTTTTAATTGGAAAAGAGGCCTAAAAGATTACATTAAATTAAACTCTTAAATACGAGTGGCAAGATTACATTATGTTTACCTTTGTTATTAATTTCCTTTTGACATGTTGAGTTCAAATGTAAGTGGTGGCTATGTTGACTTTTGTACAAGTAAGCCATGCATGCAAATGAGCTGGAACTTGGTTCCTTTTTTTTATTACATGCAAGTTGGACTGTCGTGAATTTGATCAACGTAGGCGGCTAGCTATGGCCTAACAGTTAAGTCTTAAAATTTTCCCAACATTATTGATTATTGAATAGATCTGGTAGCGTTATAAATGAAGTCAATGAATATGATCTTCAATGAACTACTCTGCATCGTTTATATATTTTACACGAATATTTACCGAAGTTAATTAATTCCATTCAGTGAAGGTTTGATCGTTTTAGATGGTTGGAAACTTATGGGAATAGGGTTTAGGGTTTAGGTTCATTGGCAGACCACTTTGTGAAACTAAGTGGCATAACCCCCGACCTTGCATGTGATCCGACTGTTGAAAGATATCATCAAGGGGAAAAAAAGGAAAAGATTCATCTTGCAAGACAAGTCGTCAGTTTTATCAATTATATGTTTGATGTTTTGATACAATATATATTAGGGTAAACTATGCGTTTAGTACTTAAATTTTTAGATTTTTTTTCAAAATCATATCTAACGTTTAATTTTTGTTTCATTTTAGTATCCCGCCCTTCAAAACTTAGCGGACCTATTACGAGTAAATTACATCATTCATCACTCAACTAATTTAATTACTTAACTTTCAAATTACTCCTAATTTAATCACTCTAACTTTCAAATTTATTTTTACTTTAAGTATATATTAATAAAATAAAATAAAAATATTATGTAGCAAAATATTATTAATAAAATAAATTAGAGTGATTAAAAAACTGAGTAATTTTGAAAGTTTAGTTAAATTGAATTTTTTTAAACTTTAATGATTAAAATGGGAGTGAGAAGATAATTAAGTGATTAATGATGTAATTTACCCATAAAAAGGTCACCGTGAAAATATTTGTTAAGTTTTTAACCATATGGTATTAAGATGAAATAAAAACTAAACACTAAATATACTTTTAAAATAAATAAAAGCTTAAATATTAAAACAGAAGAAAATCAGTAGTTTAGGTACTAATTATACGTAGTACCCTATATTTTTCTCATTTTCGGTGCATTTTAATAGACAAAAAAAGTAGAGGCCCCAGCAAGAGGGTTTCAAATTTCAACATTTATATATTTTTCTTCTTATTTCCTGGTTTTTTTTAAATGCCATGAATTCTTTAGCATGGTTATCAAAATCGAACCGGATCGGACCGGCCGGTTCAACCAGTTGAACCGTGAACCGGTGGCCTATCCGGTCTGGTTACCTCACAAAACGTCTGACAATGAACCGATTGAAAACCGGTAGAATCGGGTGAATCGGCTGAAACCGACAAAACCGGTTTAAACCGCCATTTCACTTTTTTCTTTAAAAAAAAATTAAACCAAACGACGTCGTTTGTTCAACGAGCCAAGTAAAATTTGAGTATTGCTAACTCGAACTCGAAAACTTTAAAAGTAAGCTCAACTCAACTCAAAAACTCACGAGCTAAAAATTATCAAGTTCAACTCGAACTCAAAATATAGTATTAAAATTTGAACTCGAAAAGGCTAAACTCAAAAAAAATTTAGAAGTTCAATTGAAGCCTAAAATTTGAGCTCAATTGAAGCGAAAGAATAGTTCGCTCTGTGCTCAACAAAAGGCTCCATGATTTTGAATGTCAAATTACCTCTATTATTTATAGAAGTAAGTTGGGATGCTCTTCTATGTTTCTTAGCCATGTGGGATTGTTTTGTTCTCATATTTTGACTCTTTAAACTTTTGGGACGCTCTTCTATGTTTCTTAGCCATGAGATTGTTTTTAAAAAAAAAAATTAAACCAAATGACATCATTTATTATGATTTTTTAAGCCTCAATTTTATTTTTTTGATTATAATTATATAATTATATTTATTATTTAATATGTTTTACCTTAAATATTATGTTGTAGTTGATTTGAATCATTTTGTTTCACTTGATTTTATGGTTTTTAATTTATATATGTTATGACTTGTGATATTTTTATACATTTTAATATTGTAAACTTAAAAAAAATGTTACATATATATTAATATTGCTTTGAATATTATGTAAAATTAAAAAAAAAATATTATTTTATATAAAATCCGATTCAACCGCGGTTGAACCAGATTGAACCAGTGAACCAGTACCTTCACCGGTTCAATGTCCGGTCCGGTTTTAAAAACAATATTCTTTAGCTTACTTAGCTCATCGATGTAAGGGTGGATTAAAAAGTTTAGATTAAACTGTTAGAATTTAGAAAATTGATGTCAAAATTATTTTAAATTGGTGTTTATAATATTTTATATAAATTTATAATAAAAAAATATGTAAATCTTCCAATTATGTGATAAGTGATGTTAACTCAAGTGGTACTATACTTCCTACTTCAAGTGTAATCTTTTCAATTTCTTTGGTACTTGGTAATCTGGACTCTGCTAAATTATTATTGACTGTCGATAAAATTAGAGAAATAAAACTCAAATAAAAGTAATCAAAGTTCATGTTTTTGACTTTGTCAATCCTCCAACACTTTAGAATATGTTGTTTGAAGAATCATTTACACAAGTATATTTCAGTCATTTTAGCTCTACTTTGGTTTGAGAAATATTATATGAAATTAGGGGTTTTACATCGAAAAAATCAATGCAAATGTTTATTCAAATTTATCTAGATGATGGGTTGCATACAAAAGTTATCATGCTAAGATAAGCTGATTGGAAGAAATGAAAAGCAACAATGGTTATTGGCTACGGAGTTTGATTGAAAATGAAGATATTGGAATACTATTCCTTGCTCATCAAATTCAAATGATTGTGATATATTATGCATGCACTAAGCTGCTTCAGCATGCCTTGATTTTCAAGTTCTAGAGCACGACAAAAAGTGGGAAAAGAGATATAGATAATAGTGATGTGCAAAAAGATTAGATTCTTTAATCCGATCTAAAAATTCAAATATTTAATTTTTTTTAGATAATTTGGATTGGATATCCGAAAAATGGATAATTGGATTGAATGCATATCAAATAAATTTCAATTTCAGATAATCTGAAAATCTGAAAAAATTGGGCTTTTAAATTTTAAATACTATTTAGCCCAAAAAATTTAGGATATTTAATTATTTATTGTATGAGAGTAATTAAATATATATAATATAGTAGAATCATTGAATAAGTTACACTAAACAAACAATATAAAATTATTTTTTTGTCAAACTAAATTTTATATTAGGATTCAGATATCCAGATATCCGATCCGAAAATTCAGATACCCAAAAATTTGGATATATGATTTTCTCGAAACAAACATGAATCACTATTTTAGGCATCCGAAAATTTTAGATTGAATCGGTTTTGATATCCGAATTTACACCCCTCTAATAAATAGAGAAGAGGCCATGACAAATAAAACCTTACAATTTGTAAGGTTAGAAAAAAATGTTGAAATTAAGGATCTTGCCTCTCAACTTATAGATCTTGTAACACGAGTGTGAATTTATACAAGGTTGAAGAAGCTTGGAACATGATTAACGGAGGGAAGGGGAATTGATAGACTGCATAGGGTGGATGGGAACGGTCGTTTTTAATTTTTTATATAATTTAAATATTTTTATGGATAATTTTTTTGTGTGGAAAAAATTAATTAATTAGAAAAATCATATGTAGGAGCCTTGAAAACCTCCCTAAAACCTAATTAAGGGAAAAGGGTACTCCTATCAAGGTGAAAGTACAACACTTGCAAGGTTTCATAACAAGAAATACAAAATAACAGTTCTAAATCCCACCCGAGCTTAAATAAAAACATACAGACCCACTTTCAATGATTAATATAACCTTGCCATTGAACTAAAGCCAAACAATGACTTACTTCCCCAATAGATACCAACTAAAAGGAACCACACGAATGCCAAAGTAGGAACTGAAAAACGACAGAACAAGCCAACAAGACAACTATTTAGATCATTTGACTTGATAAAATTTGCTCAAGCCTTCCTTAATATTAACTACCAACAGAACGCAACTCTGGCCTTAATATTACACCTACAAAATATCGAGAGCACAATAAAAAGGGAAAAGCTACCAGAATAGACCCTCCTTAAACAAGCAAGAGAAATGGACCCCAACCAAAAACAAACTTCCATTGGTTTTAACCTCTCCTAAGCAGATTCGAGATCCTGCAACACCAATCCAGAAAGCAGACCCTCTAGAAACTAAAAAAAAAACCATACCCTCCTTTCATTGCAGAAAAGAAAGGCAGCTGATAACCTCCCCCAAGCCTTAAACACCTTGTATCTGACCAAACCAAAATACCATCCAATCTGCCAAAAAACAACAAGGAGGCACAGCAAACCTAAAGCAAACTGAACCAAATAACTTTTACAAAAATCACCCAAAATCGCCCCAAATTTTTTTTTGGGGGGGGGGTACAACATTCAAAGAACTCACTCCCACGGTTGACGCTTCCGTAACCACAATCAAAGCTAGCTTGAAAGCTATTCCAACCGAATCGCCAACACTACAAACTGTAGAAGGACCCAAGGATATATTCCTAAATAACTCTTCTAAGACCAATCTGTTCAAAAATTCCCTCTTCAAAGAACCACTTCTCATCCGCCAGAAAACGAACTAACCTGCTTGTCGATGTAGTTGTTCTTGATCTAGATCTGAACAAAAATTAAAGATAAAAATTGGTGGAGATTGAAAGATTATAAAACTAAAATAAAATTAAATCTAAAGAAAATAAAATAAAGAAAGTAATTATGTAATATCCAAAATTTTGGACCAATGACTAAAAATGAAAAATTCAAAAATATAGGGACCAAAGTATAAAGTTATAAAAGTTTAGAGATTAAAAGTATATTTTTTTAAAAGTTACGTTTTGGGTCTGTAAATGAGAATTTCAGCCCAAGAATAATATTTTAGTTGATTTTAGATTTTTGATCTGGAGTTTGTATAAAAGTTTATTAAAGGATAAAGATCGCAATAATATTTGGATATCTTGATCAAATCAGAAGCTAACAAAAATTTAAAGGAAGATAGTTTTGAGTTAGAAAAATTTTAATGATAATTTTAATCACTGGAATTTGATGTGGATTAGTAAAATTTTATCACATCCCAATGTTAATTTTAAAATAAAATTAATTTAGTTAAGGGACCAAAATAGACACTTTAAAAAAAATATTGGGTTAATTTCAAAAATATGGGACGTTTGGGGATTTAACCCTGAATTATCTTTTTTTAATAAGCTAAAAAATAAAATAATTGGTGGTTAGGGAGGTTTGAACCCTTAACATCATGAATAACTATCCATGCTCCTACTAATTAGGTTAGGCCTATATTTCTAATAGGAATTAATAAAATTTGATTTTATATTTTATAACTGGGTATTAACCCATTTTTTTTGAAGCCCCCTATGTTTGTGAAACCCAAAAATCCCATGATCTTCAAGTTTCCTTGACGATTCACCCTGTTATGGCCGTCATCGATATGCGTCGTCACTGCCAACAACATCGAAAACATCCTTTTACCATATTTTAACCCTCGATTTACCCAGAGCGACTGTCGTTTATCACGATGAAGTGAGGAAGTAGTTCAAATTGCACCACCACCGATTATGTTCGTTGATCACCGATTTTCGTCGCCGTCGACCTCATTCAAAGTGTTATTGTCGTCTGACCACCCTTATGCTAATCAGTACTAGCTGTAGTCGTAGGGGAGCTCAACAAAGTCCGCAGAAACCCCCACCCTGTCGCTCAATTATTCTTGATTCCGGTCGTCTCTCTTATCGTCTCAACGCCACCTCTGTTGGCTTCTCTGGCGACGTGCATTCTAAACCAAATCGGTGGGTTGCTCCATTATCATCGTTTCTTTCGTCTTCGATGTTAGTAAACTCCGATTTGTTTTTCCATTTGATTGCTTCATGTTTGGCTGGATTTTGGTGTTGATTTGGGTTGATTGTAGTGTGTAGAAGCTTTTGGAGTGATCAGTCACCCGAAACTTCCCTCGTTAGTGTCGCACGCGCTGATATTGCACGTGGGGGCTTTCCCTCCAGTCGTGGCTCCTTTTAGAATGGTCCAAGTGGATCGAACTGGCCTGAACTAATTTGAACCGGTCTAAGTCAACTCGAACCTAACTGAGTCAAACTAAACCGATCTAACCTGTTGACCTTGACATGAACCGTTGACTTCGACTAGATAGTTGACTAGACCCTTTGACTTTGACCAGTTTGACTGTTGACTTTGACCAAAAAAATTCAAAAAAGTCATATTTTATGTTTTTCGATGTACTGAGTTCGAATCCGAAGTCCTCTTTGCAAAATTCGAACCCGGTAAGTTGTTTTTCAGTATATCATCTTGTGATTCGATATATTTTTCTCGATTAAGATTTGTTTTGATGTAATTTATTTTGTCATGAATCCGAGACATTATGGGACTTGGAGTTAAAGTTCGATGGCGATCAAATAGAGTTTAATTGGTTAAGAGATGTGGCTCGTAAATTAAGGTAATACTATACTAAACTATGCATGCTTTCTGGTACATGTGGGTGATTTGTTTATGTGTGATTGGAGTTATTGGTCAATTACACAGAGTTAATTATTGATAGACTCGAATGGAATACGATATAAAGACAATAAACCTAATAAGAATCAATTGACTCGTGTAAGGAACTAGAAGATCAATAAGAGATAAATCTAAGTTCAATGATTTAATCAGTATGTTAATTAATTTTAGGACTCATAAATTTTGATTAATCTCGTTAAAGTTAAATGTCGGAAATACTTGGATAAGAAACTAAGAAAATACCCGTGTGATGTAAAAGACAAATGTTGTCCTTGAAAGTGAAATTAACCCTGTTAATCGATCATAACCTTTGAGATGGTAAAAGACTTAGAATTTTTAATTCTTAAGCGAACACTCAGGGGCTAAATTACTGAAAGTACTTTACATATGAATTACTCGAAATGACTATATTGTATGGAAAGTTGAATTGATTGAATTACTCTGGAAACTCCGAAATGATCGGATAAACATGAATACTAAATGACTTGAAATTAAGTGGATGGCTTGAATAAGTCTGGAAACGATGATGAACTTATATATTGTATCATTTATAAGGGTTAAGAACCACAAATCAAGCACGTTGGCATTTCTTGATACCGTTGCAATATAAAAATGGAATAAATACCATTGAAATACCTGTTCATCTCCCTAAGATCCATTCAATGATGATTTTGATGGTGATCAGTTCAACTAGAGAAATTAGTATTAAGAAGTGAATAATGGTGAAGTACATCTGTCTGAATGATTGGCAAGTATCACAGTGTTGGGATTGGTTAGTTTAATTTGACCCAAAATCCTAATAATTAGATATAAATCTTAAATACTATAAATTGTTATTTTACTCTCATTGGGTTAAATCACTAATAATTCTTCAAGAAATCAAAATGTCTAAAATGCCTCTGATTGCCTGAATAATGGAATCACTCTTGTCACATCTAAAATCTCATGTAACTTTATTGTAAAAGATTCTGAATACCTTTCTGATTACTTAGTGGCTCCGAAAAATATCTTAATACTATATGATCTTGATAAATCACTTCCCGAATGACTAATGAATCCGTTAGCTATCAAACATTTTTTTTATAGGGATCTCATTTTAGAAATTCAACCAGTTTACAGAAATTTGTGTTTCCCCCACTTGATAATTGTTAAGTACCTCCGAAAATAATTAGATCCTCTAGTGTGTTCCTTATGTGCCATGTAATTGTTTTACCTATTTTAAAATGTGATTTTCCAAAATTATGGATTTACTGAAGTATTGATTTACTGTTTATGAACTATGGCTACATGATATGTGTTATCTGGAACTATTTTTCTGTTAAATAAATACGTCTAAATTCTGATTTTTTGCTACCACTGGTTACTGTCTGAAAAATGTTTTTCTTCGGGGTACTCTGGGATATGGTATGAAGTCTCTACAGGTTCAGTTCTAATCAAGCTGATAATTCCTTATATAGGTTCAACACCGATCAGTTGGCGATTCCTTATTACAGGTTCAAATATGATCAATTTGGTAATTCCTTATGTAGGTTCAACACCGATCAGCTGGTAATTCCTTATAGACCTAAGGCGACCCTTGGGTGGGCTCCTGGGCCCAATGAGCCTAGTGGTAAGACCTTATTGACCCTAAGGTACTCCCTTAGGGTGGCACCTCTGTTGTGTGTATTGGGTAAGTCCTTATCGGCATGAGGGCACACCCTCAGGTGGGCTCATACACTTCGGCTAGGGCAAGACCTTATGGACCCAAGGTGCTTTCTTAGGTTGGTATATACGCCCAATGGGCCTAGAGTAAGTCCTTATGGATGCAGTTATAGAGAATTACATATCGATGTTCGGTTGGAGGGCATTACTGTGGTTTAAAATATGCTTTAAACTATTAATTTTTTTAAAGGATATGTACTCATTTATCTGTTTTATTAGAATACACTAGACTCCCCAATTTAATATTTTAAATCTGTCTCTCTCTAAATACTTCCTTCAGACCATAAATTCCTGTTTGTAACCAAAGACTTAGCTAATGGAATCTGAATTCACTGCTAGAATCTGATGATGACTGTCCTGTTAAGGAAATTATGTACTTTACCCTATACCCGATGTCCTATTGATGAATCTTCTATAAAAGCTAACATGTCCAAGAAAACTCCTTATTCCCTTGACAGAGGTTGGTGGCGGCAATTTTTTAATCACTTCAATTTTTTCTTTATCCACCTCAATGCCCTTGTGATATATCGTGTGCTCTAATACAATGACTTCAGTCACCATGAAGTGTCATTTCTCCCAATTTAAATCTAAATCAGCCTCTTCGCATCTTTTGTGAACTTTTGCCAAATTGTCGAGGCATCACTCAAAATTGTCTCCAAAAATAGAGAAGTCATCCATGAATATCTCAAGAAAGTCCTCAACCATATCAGAAAAAATAGCTTGCATACAACGCTGAAAGGTTGCCGGGGAATTACAGAGTTCAAAAGGCATCTTCCTAAAAGAAAAAAGTGCCATAGGGGCAAGTGAATGTAGTTTTCTCCTAGTCTTCTGGTGTGATGGCATTTTATTGTACCCAGAATACCCATATAAAATGTAACACCCGTAACCCATATAATTATACCTATACAAATTACAGATGTCACCCGTATTTTTTTTAAAACCATTCCATAATTTGAGAGCGATTAAAAATTTATTTTCTTAAAATGGTAAATGATATTATAAAATTATCATATCATAAAAATTACGTTTCGTTGTAACCAATTTAATTCAAAATATTTTTATTTATGAATAGTGAATAGTACCCGAACAGTGAACAGTGGGGGAATCGATTCCCTGTAGCAGGGGAATCGGTACCCCTTTAACAATCTGGAAAAATTTTGTTAAAACCGTGGTTATTGTTCATGCTACAGTAACTTCCGAAAATTTACATATAAATTCATAAAAATTCACCTTTCATCACTATAAAAATTTCCAAAATTAATTAAACAAATAAATTGAACATTTTCAAATTACATGCCACTATCTAAAATCAAATTTCACAATAGGATGTCTTACTGATATTGAAATATACCTCTCAATGCTTGATGTCATTCTGAACTCTTTATTCTTATTCTTTGCTTTTTACCTACGCGTGAAAATCATCACACGCTAAGTATAAACTTAGTGAGGCAATTAAAACATTTAACAGTGCAATACAATTCATGCATGATTTTCAATGAGAAAAATTGAGTTTCCATAAAATCATTTTTACCATGATCAAAATAATATAAAATCCCTTACCATTTATTCCATAAGCTCGTAAGCTTATTTTATCAAAAATACTTACCATTTAAATTCCATAAGCTCGTAAGCTTATTTTACCCATATACTTGCCATTATTCCAAAAGCTCGTAAGCTTATTTGTATGCTTACCTTTTATTAAGCAATAAACCATAAACCATAGCCTATAGCCCAATATTCAACCCTGAGGACCCTGGGTACACGAGTCAAATATAAGCACCGTAAAGCTATCCCGAATATGACACATAAGGTCGTGTCCACCATCTGTACTAGGTATCCTTAACTACAGTCCCGAATATGACACATAAGGTCGTGCCCACCATATACACTAGGTATCCTTTAGTGTATTCCCGAATATGCAGCTTGCTGCTGGACTCTATGGCATGCCAACTATACCCTGTCCCTCAATAACTGACTTGGGCATACAGTCTATTTTATTTGATTCATCCATGACAAAGTATATTATCAATATTTAACAATGGGGCAGTTCATACCCAAAATAACATTCATGGTAAAATCATATTTTCCAAAACCAATGCATTATAATTTCATACTCTGACATATCAAAGTCATGTCAGTTTCTAAAAATATGATATAATATCATGCTGATAAAACAAGGTCGACTTATCGCAAGTCTTCCTGATGATATATAAAACATCCATGTATAATTTCATGCATTTATTGCACTCACCTTGAACTTTATGTCTTTCAAAATATATGAGCCTCACTATTGTCCACAATAAGCCCTTTTATATTTGATTTGCTTCGATTACAAATCAATCACAATCTGTATAAATCACAAATTCATAATACATATGTTAGTATTTTACTAACATAAATACATTCCATCATATCTCCATACTATATTTGAAATTCATCATCTATCAAAATATTTAACTCTTAATAATTCCTTATAACATTGGAACCAACTTTTCCCATTTACTCAAAATGGTCTTCACCATTTTACCACTTAAATTCTTAATACCAATAATTCCAACATTGAAATTATTTCCATTCAAATGCTTTTACAAAAGCATAAATACATTTAAGTACCCCAACTATGCAATTGTTGTACTTAAATCACCAATCATTTCAATATTCCCAAAATAATGAATTTCACATCTAACACTCTTTTCAATTCTCAAACAACAATTCCAGCATAGTACATCAATTATACAACACTTATACAATAACCCATCAATTTTCCAGAATTCAGACAACTCGTACTACCCTTAAAGAATCATTATTCTGTATTGATATAAACACTGGAATTCAATTCCGTTTCTTCCGTTAAAAACTAGACTCGAATATAAATCTATCCATATAAATAACTCCTAATTCATTCTGTACAATTTATGGTGAATTTTCAAAGTTCACCAACAGAATCTGTTTTGTACAGAATTCTGCTGTCCGACTTTTCTGACCTTTCCTCAGTTAAAAATTCATATATATTTGTATACAACTTGAAATTGATCCCCATTTGTTTTAAACAAAACTAGATCCATATATGAACACAATATATAAAATTCACCTCCAAATTATTTTTATATATTTTCTGGTGAATTTTCGAACCTACTGTAATTCTATCAAAATCTAAACTGTTTTTCTTTAACCTTATCCTTATGTTCTTCATCAATTCACACCTCAAAATCATCAATAATCATCATCAATTTCAAAAACCATAGTATAAACCCAAAATTTCAGATTTGGGGATATTTGAATCAAGCAAGATTATCATGCAATATTGGTACCAAATGATAGCGTTTTCCGCAAATAATCATTTTCTATTTTCATCATACTCATAATCCTAAAGAAATGACTTGAAAATAGAATTGAAGCTTTGCTCTTACCTTTGAAGAAGCCCACGTTGGCTGGAGAAGAAGATAGCAAATTTAGATGAAATTTTGAGTGCATTTCATCTTTGTTTGAATTATATTCCACTATAGTAAAATAAAATATTCATTCACTTGAGAAAAGACCAAATCACCCTTAATGAATATTCTTATTCACCATAAAACCAAGCCATCTGATATTACAAAGTCAAATATAATTTATTTTGTCTTTGACTTCCGAAATTCACCTTGAATTTTCAAATCTTGCGTTTTAGTCACTAAATCTCACAGTTTCGGTTTAATCTGAAAAAATTGCACAATTCCAAACCAAATTTCTCTGATCCAAAATATTACAATAATATTTCCAACCATTTTATAACATCCTTCAAATTTTTGTAAAATTCTGATTCGATCAGAATTTACCGATTCCTTACCGGCTTTAACTCTTTCTTTACTAAATTCCAAATCCAACAATATGATTTCCATAAAACTCTAATCTCAAGAGTAAACCATATATTTATGGAATAAAAAATCTTTTTAGGAAATTTATCACTCAATTCCCTAAACTTTTCCCAAGTTTTATACTTTGACCATCAAACTTTTAAAATTTTCATTTTAGTCATTGTCTAAATTTTTGGGGTATTACATAAAAAGCAGTAGAATTCTTTTCTTGCTAATCTATCTAACATTTGTTCAATGAATGGTAGAGGAAAATGGTCATTCTTTGTAGTTTTGTTGAGTTTATGATAGTCCATACATATCCTCCATCCAGTGATAGTACGAGTGGGTAATAACTTATTATCCTCATTTGTAACCACATTCGTGCCACCTTTCTTTGGTACACATTGGACAGGGTTCACCCATGAGCTATTTGATATACGGTAAATCACTCCAGCATCAAGCCATTTCAAAATTTCTTTCATTACCACTTTCTTCATAACATGGTTGAGTCTTCATTGTGGTTCTATCGAATTGTTGTGGCATTCATATAGCAGGATCTTGTGCATACAAATTGTGAGACTAATTCCCTTCAAATTAACCATAGTCTAACCAAATGCTTTCTTATGCTGCATCAAAACACTTAATTAAATTTGCTCTTGGTTAGTAGTAAGGTTAGACGAAATAATCATAGGTAAAGTGCTTTCGCTACCCAAATAAACATATTTAAGATGCCCTGGAAAGGGTTTAAGCTCTAGGGTAGGTGCATGCAATAACAATGACTTAGGAGAAATAAATTCATCAAAATTGAGGGGTTCAAAGTTCATACCGATCTAGCTAGTAGTAAACTAGATTTTCCACCCCAATTGGCAATTGTCATAGTCGTTTAAGCTTTCATCATTAATAGAATATTCATTGTCTGCTAACCGAATGAAATTGTTTGGAAAATATGTTTAGTTTCTTATTCAATTAATGAGTTCAATTCATACATGCCTTGGCATTCTTCATGGTCATTAGCATCCTTCAGAGTACGAAGCACATTGACAGTCACACACTGATCAACCACTCTCATGGTGAGTTCACATTTTTCACAATCTATCAAAATACGAACAGTGGCTAGGAAAGGTCTACCCAGAATGATGGGTGCCTTGGCATCAATTTCAAATTCAAGAATAAGAAAGTCAACTGGAAACACAAGTTTATCCACCCTTACTATGACATCTTCGCTCTCCTTTCAGGTCTAATGTGGGATCGGTCAGCAAGTTGTAAAATCACCGAGGTGGGTCTCATATCTCCTATGCCAAGCTTCAAGAATATGGATTTCAGCATTAAGTTCACACTTGAACCAAGATCACATAGCGCATTTCTAACAAAATTAGCTTTATAGAACAAGGAATAATGAAGTTGCCTTGATCATTTTGCTTTGGTGGCTACTTACTTAATGAAGAATAAAATTCTGTTATCGTGTCAACTATCTCATACTTCTCCACTTTTCTTTCCTTGGTGCAAATTTCCTTAAGAAATTTGGCATATGTCAGCATCTGTTTAATAGCTTCCAAGAAAGGTACATTGATATGGAGCTGATCAAGAATGTCCACAAACTTCTTGAACTGAACTTCATCATTATGCTTCGTCAATCTTTTTGGGAAGGGTGGTGGGGGTCTAGCTTCCTTAACTGCAGGAGTAGGAATTGCTTTTGCAGTGGCATCATAATTTTGTACCTCTACAGGCTTATTAATAGAACCATCCTCCTTGTCTTTATCGACAATGATATCATCGTGTAATTTAGCTTCATCCTCTTCATTAGTGGGGGTAGAATCGTCATGTTGTGTTCCCCAACCTTGACTTATTGGTTAATTTTTATTCCACTTCTAAGAGTTAACACATGCAATGATCTTTTCCATGAGTTTTAATGCCTTCAGTGTCTCTTGGCAAATGTCCTTGCTTACGCTCTTTCAATGACGCAACAATCTGACTAACTTGACCTTCCAAAGCTCTTAAAGATAAACTACGACTTTGAAGTAAAGCACATTGACTATTAAGTAAATATCCTTGATTCTTAATTGAAGTAGAATGTTCTTGCAACTTTATCTTCATGGCAGATATGAAATCTTGAATTGTAGCTTCCAAAGAACTAATGCTCGCTGAAGATGAGGCTCATTTGTTGGTATTATTCCATGGCACAACATTTTGGTAACCTTGAGATTTAGTGTGATTCTACT
This sequence comes from Hibiscus syriacus, assembly GCF_006381635.1. NCBI lineage: Eukaryota > Viridiplantae > Streptophyta > Magnoliopsida > Malvales > Malvaceae > Hibiscus > Hibiscus syriacus. Next base: position 1,108,708 of record NW_024063213.1, read on the forward strand.
GATGAGTGGATTGACTGGCATTATGGCCTCATTGATTTCCCTATGAAAAATTTGGGTGCTAACGCCATCCTGCATTATTAGTGTTAAAATAATGATTATTATTGCCTCAATTGAAATTACCTATAAAGTTGGCGGGCTCATAGTTGGTTGGGCATTCACTCTCGTGATGATTGTCTTGGCATAATAGACATGCCAAGCTAGTTGCTTTTACTTCCTTTACCTCAGTGGAACGTTGTAAATTTTTTAGCATATTAATAATATCTGAGAATTGAGCGGACACCGAGTCCTTGGTATCTAGCTCGAATTTTCCAGGTGCTTTCCTCCCACTCCCAAGCCTTGAGGAAGGTAATTGATAGTCATTATTGGCAATTCTATCCAAAAATAACAAACGCCTCAGTAGGTGATTTATCCAACAATGTCCCATTTGCCAATGCATCAAGCATGATCTTCGTGGGTGCGTTGACTCCATTATAAAACATAATTACCTGATTCCAATCATGAAAACCATGATTTGATCACTTTCGAAGCGAACTCTTGTAACGATTCCAACACTCATACATAGATTCATCGTTTCCTTGACAAAAGGACGCTATGTCATTCCTTAGCTGAGTGTTCATGTTAGGTGGGTTATATTGAAATAAGAAACTCTTACAAAGATCAGCCCATGATTCCATCGAACCGGATGGAACACCACTCAACCAAGCCCTTGCTCGGTCATGCAAAGAATATGGAAACAACTTTAATTTCAGCACATTCTCGTGCACCCCTTCTTGGCAGAAAGAATCACAAACCTCCAGAAAATTGCGAATATGTTGCTTGGCATCTTTAGTTGGCATGCCCCCAAACTGCCCTATGGAATTCAACATATTAAACATGATTGGTTTAAGCTCAAAATGTACAGCTTGAATTTTGGGTACCACAATTTCATGATTCAGTTCATCTGCCATCAAATTTAAATGATCACGAATAGTGTGATGCCTATTAGCATGCCCAACATTTTGTAATGCCTCGACATTCTGATTTCTGTCATCTTGACCAATGCCCTGATTTCCAATTCGATACATATTTTCTCGAGCACATTGAGCACGTCTCCTTTGTCTAAAGAGTCTTTTAATCTTAGGTTCAATTGGTTCCAATGGCTCGTCAGAACATCTTATAGGAATACACCAAATAAGCCAAAAAAGAAGAAAGAAAAAAATATAAATAAACTATAAAAAAATAAAGAAGCAAAAAAAATGCTCTGGCAAAACTAATTAACTTCACGTTGCCAATCCCCGATAATAACGCCAAAAACTTGTTGTGTGTTGTGAGTACTATAAAATTTTTCACAAATAATGTGCAAGTATACACAATCGTTCAAGTAATAAAGTGATGAGTGAGTATCGTCTCTATAGAGATTGGTGGAAATTACAAAGTTTAACCAAATCAAAGTACTACTCTATATAAGCATAGTTAGTGATGATATGTACAAATGGAGAATGCCACATCAATGAAAAATATCTGTTAGTGGATATGGATGGATAATATGATATGGTCATAGATGAAAATGTATTGGCAAAGAGAAAATTATAATGTTGAAAATGAAAGAAATGTTAAGACAATGAAAAACAGTAAATAAATGATAGTTTGATAATCCTCACACAACAAGCTGCTTACGGGAATAAATGGTAGTGATTGATTTAAGGATGATAAAACTTATCTCTCAAATAGATTTAATCTATCTAAGCTTCACTTGCTCGACAAAGTTTCCTAAAAATGTTCCCGCTATCTCTAGTCAAAGGAACCTAATAGAATAGAATGCCACGACATCTTCTCTAAGTCTCAACTATGGAAGCCTACGCTATTGATAAAAACTACCTATCTTAGTCATTGAAATTCTATCTTAGTCTCTTTAAAACAATAAGGGATTAGGATATAATACTACTATACCGGTTTAAGGTTAAGAAAAATACTACATCCCATTGCTTATGCAGATCTTACTTGTGTTTCTCTTGAATACTACAAGCATTAATGACTAAGTTTCTCTCGAACACCAAGCCTTCATCTAAGTAATGGACACTCTCATGCCTCCTATAAACTTAGAAGATGAAGCATCAAAACAAGTAAATGAAGATAAATTTAAATATACCATTAAAACAAAATCAAACATCTATAAAATCAACCCCACCAAATAAGGTTAGTTCATGGTGGGGTTCGAATCATCCATGAAATAAAATATGAAAATAATTCGTTCCAACAACTCAATATCAAATAAAAAATAACAGCAAATAGGAAGGGAAAAGAAGCCTTTGATGCGCACAGTTGGAGCTATCCTCAACTACCACGACTGCCTTAGCTTGCTAGCTCATCTCGGACGCCTAGCTCGTCACTCCTTGGAGCTCGCTAATGGAGGAACACCACTAAGAGAATGGAAGGAAGGAAATGGTGAGAAGGTGAAGAAAATCTAGTTGAAGATGGTGAGTGCGTAACTTCCTCTTTCTCTCTCATGTGAGGTGCATTAAATAATAAAAAAATATCCAAGGGTATTAATGGGCTTTAACACTCCAAATACCCATCATACCCCTAGAGTCACTTCTTGGACGTGAGTTTTATCCTCCCAGGTGGCAGTGGTCCCTAACGGGTGATTATAACCATTAGACGCGTGCCATGCCAACTGCCTTTTTATAAAAATATTTGTTTGTCTTTTTCTGTGCAAGAAATGCCAAGGCATTTCTATCTGCTTCAACAACGTGTTATGTCATTGCATTCCTTCCCAGTCAACCTTTTTCTTGTTATTTCCTGAACAACATAAACAACCACACCTTTCCCTCATACAACACCTTTATAAGATAAAATAGCACAACCACCACTAATGCAACTATATGCATCTAAAATGACCTAAATGATCTTTTAAACAAACAATAACTTAAGTGACAAATGCCTTAGAGTAGCATTTTTAGGGAGTTATCATAGCCTTAAGGATTTTTTTACATATTTCCCCCTAATTCATTCACCATGGCTGAATATAAAAGTCACATATGGCTTGATTTCCAACTTGATTCAAACATGAATTTAACTTCCAAATATCATTTCTAATCATCTACAATCAATTCCATATCAATGTCAATTCAAACAACAATTCTCCGTAAAACCCTAAGTTGGTCGACTTTAATTTCCAAGTAGTTTCAATCATCACACAAGCATGAAAATGATTCTCCAATATCAACTAAACCTTAATCAATCCTTAGTTCATCAAAACCTAGCATCCCCTTCATCCATTAATTTCAAGAATCCAATGGTCTATGCATGGAAAGCATGAAATAATGGTACCAAATAATAGAGAATTTCAAGTAGAACAATTTTCTATTTCATATCTTCATCCAAATTTCTAATAATTTGGCTTGAAAAATCAAAATAAATTTTTTTCTTACCTTGGCAAGGCTCACGGAAAAGCTTGGAGAAGATGAAGAAATTCTCTTGAAAATTCTTCATCTTTCTTTATTAAATAATGAATTAAAAAGTCATTAAATGTTAAATTACCAATTTACCCTTAAAATTGAAATATCTTTACTAATTTACCCTTAATGAAACTTGGTATTTATCTTAATACAATCCACATAAACCTTATCATCGTCCAAATTCAAAGTTGGACAAAATATTTTGCCCTTTACAACTTTGCCCTTGCCATTTTCCAAAAATTTCAATCTTTCTTTTTTTCATCTAACGGGCCAAATTGAACATAAAATAAATTCTCAAATCCAATGCTCCATATTATTTTCCTCCATTTTTAAAAGTGGAAATAATATTTCTAAGATCAATTTATCATCCTTTAAAATTTCTTGAAAATTCGATTCGATCCAATTATCCGAATTTTTTCTGAACTTTATTGCTTTATAACTTTTAATTCAAAATCTGTACGAAAAATCTGATTCTCACAGAAACTTCATTCTTGAGGGTGAACTATTCATTTACAGAACCGGACTGCATGACTTTTTAAAATTACACTTTGGTCCCTAATTTTTTTAAAGTTTATACTTTGCTACTAAACTTTAAAAATTAACATTTTAGTCACTAGACAAATTTTGGGGTATTACAATTATCCCCTTAAGAAAATTCATCCTTGAATTTTCAACATGTACCTAATGCAAAAAGATGAGAATACTACTTTTTCATATCTCATTTACATATCCACATAATTTCCTTGACTTCAAAATTCCTCCAAAGAACCTTAACATAACAAATGAAATAGTTTAATTATTTTGTTATTTAGCTCCATGTTCTAGTATCTTAATCGGTTGTTTTATCAATTAAATTTAGTTGAATCTCAATTTCTTCTGAAAAATAACATGTGAAGAATTTCAAACTATACCTTCAAAGTATTGATACATGAAACACACTAAGATCTTATCTATTTCTAGAGGTAACCATAATTGATAATTCACCAGGCCATTTATTTTCATTATTTCATATAAACTGATGACTCGCATATTTAGCTTTCCTTTTTCCCCAAAATCGTAGAATCCTTTTCTAATGCGACATCTTGAGTAACACCTTATCAATGACATGATTTTTAATTCATTTATCTTTGTATCCAAATAAAGATTCTATCATTCAACTGAAACTTTAATATTGTCTCATATAATCTTCATTTTGTCTTTTACTTTCCTAATCAGATCAGAGCCAATTATTTTTCAATCCTCGAATCCATCTCATTTTAAAAAAATATATGACTCTTTCTTCCATATAAATCCTCATAAGGATCATTTGATTCTTGACTGATAACTATTATTACAAACAACCTCAGCAAAACATAAGTACTTTTTCCATGACCCTTTAATTCCAATTATGCCTATCCTTAACATATCTTTCAGAAATTGAATAGTTCACTCTGATTATCCATCTATATGAGGATGAAAAATAGTGCTAAAGTTAAATCAAGTCCCGAAGGCCGTATGCAAGAACTTCAAAAAAATCTTGAAGTAAACCTTAGATCTCTATCAGATAATATTGAGATAAGTATTCCATATAAGCAGACAATTTCCTTAACATATATTTCAACATACTTATCCATAGAATAATCAAATCGAATTGGAATAAACTGTGTTGACTAAATCAATCTCCTCACAACCATCCATATTGAATTCTTTTTGTTAAGTGTTAAAGGTAAACCTGTTACAAAACCCATAGTAACTCTTTCTATTTCCATTAAGGAATAGAAATAAGTTACAACAATTCAAGTAATACTTGACATTTTATTTTTTTTCTTCTTCCTGTTTTAGCATATCAAGTATTAAGAAAAAATCTTAGCTATACTCTTTTTATGTTTGATCATTACTATTAACTTTTCAAGTCATGGTATATCTTGTTTCCTCTAGAATATCATGTTAAATTACTACAACATGCCTCAAAGAGAAATTCTTTCTTCAACTCCTCATTGGTTGGAATATAATCATTTCCTTGACAGTACAAACATCCATTGGACTTAACTTAAAAAATCTTTGATTTCACTTTTTTTCTACTTGTTCGATACTTGACCTATACCTTTTATTCATTCTTTGAAGATTCTTTATTTGTTCCAAATTTAGCTCATTTTGAGTTAACATAACTTAAAATTTTATGAACGATATACATATAACATCTTTCACCATATAGATAATGATGCCATATCTTCAAGGAAAATACTATTACCACAAATTCTATGTCATGCGTAGAATAATTCCTTTTGTGTGTCTTAAATTACCTCAAAGCATAATTCGTAATTTTTCCTTGTATTTATATGCATTCCAAACCATTATGAGATGTACCACTATACACCACATAATCATTTACGGATTCTGGTTGTACCAACACTGGAACTTCTATCTAAATTTTCTTTAATGTCTCAAAACTTTCTTGGCACTTATCAGTCCAAATAATCAGTACATCATTCCTTAAAAGCTTGGTAAGGGGAGAAGCGATCATCGAAAAGTTCTTCATGAACCTTTGATAATAACTAGTGAGTCCCAAGAAACTTCAAACTTTTGAAATGTTCTTTGGAGTTCTCCACTCAACAATAACTTGAACTTTCTTGGGATCTACTATTATTCCTTCTATTGAGATAACATGGCCAAGAAAAGCAACTTATGACAACCAGAATTCACACTTTGAAAACTTGTCATAAAGCTTTTTATACCGAAGTGTGTGAAGAACAATACAAAGATGGGCATCATGATCTTCTCTTATCCTAAAGTAAACCAAAATATTGTCAATGAATACGACTACAAACTGATCCAATATGGCTTAAACATTTGATTAATAAAATCCATGAATACTGCAGGGGCATTAGTTAATCCAAACGGCATCACCAAAAAACTCGTAATGGTCGTACCACATCCTGAAAGTCATTTTAGGAATATCTTCATCTTTAATATTTAACTGATGATAACCCGATTGATCTTAGAAAACACCAATGCACCTTTTAACTTATCAAAAGGGTCGTTGATCCTTAGAAGAGGATACTTGTTCTTTACTGTTACCTTATTCAATTGATGACAATCTATACATAATCTTATAGAACCGTCCTTCTTTTTCACAAACAATACATGTGCACTCCATGGTGACACACTCGACCTTATAAAACCCAGATCTAACAATTATTGCAATTGAGCCTTTAATTTCTTAAATTAAATAGAAACCATTATTTTCAAGGTTTGAGAACCTACTACATTAACTAGGAAGGCTTGACAACCTTGTAATAACAATTTCTTAGCAAATAACGCTAAAATCACATTTGATAGTGGATTTTATTCTTTCACCAACAACTAATGGTTTCAACACCCTCCAAGTCTTTCAGAATTAACCTCTTTAATTAACAGTTAACCACATCATGATAGGGGAAAGCCAATCCATGCCTAGAATTATCTCAAATTCATCAAAGGTAATTCCATCAGATTCGATGGAAACTTAATTCCTTGAATCATTAAGGGGCAATTTCTACATATACAATTTACTGAGCTCTATGGCTTAAAGGATTAGTCGCCACTATATTATTAGAGATAGGCTATAACTGAATCCCTTTTTCTCTAATTAACTTAGTGCTTATGTTTGAATGCGCAGAACCAAGATCAATTAAAACAAACACAAGTTTGCCATAAAAATAAAATATACCTACAATAATCTATGAATTATCTTTATATTCTACAATCTTTGAATCATCTTCATCTTATTGAGACATAAAAATTGACTTATTTACAATTATTTTCTTCATTTTTTTCATGAGTAAGTTGTGCCCAGTGCCCACATCACAACTTCTTTCTCGTTATAAGGTGGAGCATTCCTCCCACAGAATGGAGGAAAATCTCTTATAGAACTAACCTTTCTAAGACGAATTACTAAAATCTTCCCTGGTCGATTTGTGTCACCTGAAATCTCAATCTTCTTATAATCATTTTTAACTTCCTTGCATTTTCTCTTATCTCCAAACATCTAAGTAAACACATATTTAAATCATATTAGTAAGGAGCAACATAAATCAAATCACAATCACCATATCAATAACGATGACATCCTAGTGGCATGTATACACTTTTCAATTCAAAACAGACTCCGTTTAGACGTAGAATTGGCTAAACCTACAGCACTGATACCAATAAATGTAACACCATAACCTGTAAACATCTAAGAATACGAGTCATAGATGTCACATCAAATTGACTATTGTTCACTAATTACATTTGCTTAAAATTTAATTTCTTTTAAAATATTCATATTTTCAACTTTTAAATCTATTTATATCTACTTGAACTTTCATACCATTTTTAAAAATTAATTTATGCATATAAAATACTTATAAATGAAACTAGTCAAATTAAACATTCCTAATTTAATATTACCTACCATTTAGTCAAGACTGATAAAACAGACTGATAACATAAATATACATACCACTACTAGTTAAAAGAAACGTCAACGATGTCTTACTGATACTGGTATTATAGATGATCTACATATAATGCTTGGGTGGCTCCTCACAAAACGTCTGTATCTCAATCAGACACTACGCTTGAAAATCATCACGCGCTAAATATGACTTAGTAAGACAATAATATTGAAGGTGAGAACAAAGAAATAAAATATTGAAATAAACGAAATTATTTAAAATAAAATAGATAGAACTTTCAGAATATTCAAATCATATATCTCAAGCTGTTCATTTATCAGAAACCTGAAATGAATCATATGATGATTTCACAAAATCATAATAAATTAGATCAGATAGAATAATCAGTCAACATTCCTTTATAGTTAGACTCTTTTAAGAACTTTCATATTTCAATTTTATAGCCCAAAGTATATTTTAAGAGAATATAAGGTACGTGAGTCAGACGAGTGTGTGCAATATATATATCAGTGCCATTATTAGAATCAGAACAGATAAGCACACACAGTGCTATCACATCAAAAATAACAATATGCACACAAAGAACATTCAAATCAGAATATATATACTAGAATTCACTCCGGTACATCACAATATTTCAGAATCAGAACATATAATTACTTCACCTCATGGCATGCTAATTGTACCTTTGACTCTCCATATAACATAAGTGTGTGTTCAGTTCATTACATAATCATTTGATAAAAATCATGTCAGAATTAGAAATATATTTCAAATATATTCGTAAAACATGACATGGCTAGTTCATATCCAAAATAATTCATAAAACTTATTAAAAATATTATAGATATAATTCATAATCAAAACATAATAAATATCTTTCAAATAAACAACACAAGTCGTCCTCAATCAAAATAATTAAATAAATAAACTGCACTCACCTGGTAATGCCTCACTAGAAATCTTATTTAGCGTTCTAGCTTTAATCTTTAACTTTTTCTTTACCTTTAAGCTTTCTTTGATCTCGATCTTCATGTTCGTCATTTATACATCATATACATTTCAAAGCGTATATTAGTATTTTACTAACATGGGCACAATCTAGTAGTAAAATTGATAAAAATTATATTGATACTTATTAGATATTAAACCCTTTTCAACATGACAATGCTAATCATAATACTTAAAATATAACTTCAATCCTCTTAACATTCATGTCAACTCATAACTCAGTAGATTCTTTCAAATTCCACCATCTAACCATAAAATGATTTTTTTATAATTCTTCTCAACATTTCTAATTTATTCAAAATGGTCTCTTGCCATTTAACTTTAATTAAAAGCATCCTAATTGGTCCAAACAACTTTCCAAAGCCTACAAAATCATTCATTCATCATTTCTAGCCTTAAGGAAATTTTTACATATTTTCTTAATTCATTCACCATGGCCGAATATAAAAGGTCACCTAAGGCTTGATTTCCAACTTGATTCAAACATGAATTTAACTTCCAAACATCATTCAAATCATCTACAATCAATTCCATATCAATTTCAATTTAAACAACAATTCTCCATAAAACCCTAAGTTGTTCGAATTTAGTACTTTAATTTCCAAGTAGTTTCATTCATCACACAAGCATGAAAAGATTCTCCAACATAAACTACACCTTAATCAATCCTTAGTTAATCAAAACATAACATCCTCTTCATCCATCAATTTCAATAATTCAATGGTATAAGCATGGAAAGCATGAAATAATGGTACCAAATGATAGAGAATTTCAAGTAGAACAATTTTCTATTTAATGTCTTCATCCAAATTCCTAATAAATTGGGTTGAAAAATCAAAAGAATTTTTTTCTTCTTACCTAAGCAAGGCTCACAACAAATCTTGGAGAAGATGAATAAATTCTCTTGAAAATTATTCATCTTTCTTTATTAAATAATGAATTAAAAATTCATTAAATGCTAAATTACCAATTTACCCTTAAAATTGAAATATCTTTACTAATTTACCCTTAATGAAACTTGATATTACCTTGATACCAAGCCATATAAACCTTATCATCTTCCAAATTCAAAGATGGATAAAATATTTTTTCCTTGCCATTTTCCAAAAAATTCAATCTTGCCATTTTTCATCCAATGATCCAAATTGAACATAGAATAAATTCTCAAATCCAATGCTCCATATGATTTTCCACCATTTTAAAATATGCAAATAATATTTCTAATATTAATTTATCATCCTTCACAATTTTCTGAAAATTCAATTTGATCCAATTATTTGAATTTTTCCCGAACTTTATCGCTTTATAACTTTTAGTACAAAATCCGTACAAAAAATCTAATTCCCACAAAAACTTCATTCTTAGGGGTAAACTATTCATTAACGGGACCATATTGCAAAACTTTTTAAAATTACAATTTGGTCCCTAAACTTTTTCAAAGTTTATACTTTGATCACTAAACTTTCAAAATTTACATTTTGGTTACTAGACAAAATTCGGAGTATTACAAGACTCAATTGACTAGTGTAAGGAACTAAAAGATCAGTAAGAGATAAATCTAAGTTTAGTGATTTAATTAGTACCTCAATTAATCTCAGGACTCATAAATTCTGATTAATCTCGTTAAAGGTTAAATTTCAGAAATGCTTGGATAAGAAACTACGAAAATACCCGTGTGATGAAAAGACAATGATTGTCCCTAAAAGTGAAATTAACCCTGTTAATCAATCATAACCTTTGAGATGGTAAAAGACTTAGAATTTCTAATTCCTGAGCGAACACCCGGAGGCTAAATTATCGAAAGTACTTTACATGTATGAATTACTTGAAATGACTATATTGCGTGGTATGTTGAACTAAATGGAATGTACTGTACGTATCTGAATTGTTGAAATGATCGAATTACTCTGGAAACTCCGAAATGATAGGATAAACTTGAATACTCAATGACCTAGAATGAAGTGGATGACTTGGATAAGTTTGGAAACATTGATGAACTTATATGTTGTATCGTCCATAAGAGTTAGGAACCACGAATCAAGCATGTCAACATTTCTTGATACCGTTGCAATATAGAAATGAAATAAATACCATTGGAATACATTTTGTCTCTTTAAGATCATTCAATGATGATTCTGAAGGTGATCAGTTCAACTAGAGCAATCAATAGTAAAAAGTGAATAATGGTGAAGTATCTCAGTCTGAATGATTGGAAAGTATCGCATGTTGGGATTGGTTAGTTTAATTTGACCCAAAATCCTAATAATTTTATATAAATCCTATATACTATAAAATGTTGTTTTACTCTTATTGGGTTAAATCACTAAGAATCTTCAAGAAATCAAAATATCTAAAATGCCTCTGATTGCATGAATAATGAAATCACTCTTTTCATATATGAAATCTCAAGTAACTATGATGTAAAAGATTCAGAATATCTTCTTGGTTACTTAGTGCTTCTGAAAACATTTGAATACTATATGATCTTGATAAATCACTTCCTGAATGACTGATGAGTCTGTTACTTATCAATCCCCTTTTTATGGGTATCTCTATTTAGAAATTCAATCAATTGAAAAAAGTTTCGTGTTTCCCTTGCTTGATAATTACTAAGTACCTCCGGAAAATAATTGGATCCTCTAGTGTGTTCCTTATGTTCCATATAATTATTTTACATGTTTTAAAATGTGATTTTATGAAATTACAGATTTATTGAAGTATTGATTTACTATTTATGAACTATGGCTACATGATATATGTTCTCTAGTTACTATTTTTACTGATAAATAAATATGTCTAAAATTTGATTTGCTACTACCATTGGTTACTGTCTGAAAAATGTTTTTCTTCGAGGTACTCTGGGATATGGTATGAAGTCTCTTTAGGTTCAGTTCTGATCAAGCTTGTAATTCCTTATATAGGTTCAACACCAATCAACTTGTAATTCCTTATTGCAGGTTTAGTTCTGACCAAGCTGTTAATTCTTTATATAGGTTCAACATCGATCAACTGGTAATTCCTTATGGACTTATGGCGACCCTTGGGTGGGCTCCAGGGCCCAATGGACCTAGTGGTAAGACCTTATGGACCTTAAGGTACTCCCTTGGGGTTATAATCTATTGTGTGCATTGGGTAAGTCCTTATGGGCCTGAGGGCACACCCATCAGGTTGTCACCTACACTTCGGCTATGGTAAGACCTTATGGACCCAAGGTGCTCCCTTAGGTTGGCACCTACCCCAATAGCATAGGGTAAGTCCTTATGGATGTAGTTATGGGGAACTACATATCGGTGTTCAGTTGGAGGGTATTACTATGATTTTAAACTACTAATGTTTTTAAAGGATCTATACTATTTATCTGTTTTGTTGGAACACACTAGACTCTCCAATTCAATCTTTTGAATATGTCTATATTTGAATACTTCATTCAGACTGTAAATTCCTATTTGTAACTAAAGACTTAGCTAATAGAATATGAATTCAGTGCTAGTATCTAATGATGACTATCCCGCTAAGGAATTTATGTGCTTTACCCTATTCCCGATGGACTAATTCATTCATCTAGTAGTTCTGTATTACTGAGCTTCCCAAAGATCACTTTTTACTCACCATTTCAGGTTAAATGAATTGATCCAGTGCATCTATCAACCTCAATATTGGGAGTTCCATTTGACTTTGCTTGTAGAATACAGTACCAAGTTGTAAGTATTCAATCATGTATGGGATTTATGAGAAATGTTAATTTTTGGTTGTTTTTTATATGAAAATGGTTAGAAATAATTGAGAATTAATGAAATTGAGTTGTAGGTGATGAAATTGAGCTTGAAACAAAGTTGGAGACCATTATGAGAAATGCTTGAAAGATTATGCCTAGGTGGAAATAATTAGGAAAAATTTTATTAAAAATTTCTTTAAGGGTTAGAATGGATGTAGGAATGATTTCATGTGATTGGAATTAAGTTTTGGATCGAATTTGTAGTAATGTTAAGCTGAAAGGACCTTTTTGTAGGTGTTTTTTTTAAAGTTATTGGGTAATTATTGGGAATTTGAAGTACTATGTTGGAAATTAGTGCTAAGATAGTGAATTAGACTGTTTTGGAAGATGGTGAATAATGAAGAATTAAGTTGGAAGTTTAGGAAAAGATGTTGATGCAATAGAAAAAAATGCTAGATTGAAGTGTTTGATTTGAAAATATTATTTGAAGTTGAAAATGGTGACTAACATGGAATAAAAGTGATGGATATGTATTAATGGTGAAATGTTCGAATTATAGGGATTAAATTTAAAGAAATGTGTAGTTGTGGGTTAGTTGTGAAATTATGGGAAGTTAAGTGAATTTTAGTTATGGAATACTAATTTCAAGAACTAAGAAAGGCAAGTTGCAAACGTTGGATTAGAAATTTGTTAAGTTAGAGAAAATAGTATCAAATATACATTTATAGTGTTTTTGACATTTTATTCGAATATATGTTCATGGAAATTTTTAGAATTTTACTTGAATCCGAGTTTATTATATTATTTGCAAAAGTACTAATTAGTGTTTAAATTGGATTTGTTGGGGAAAATGATGATGTTTAACTTGCGATCGAAATAAAGCAACGAGTGAGTTAAAGAAAGAGAGGATAAAATCCAAGAGTGAAGTGATCGTAGTGGTAAAGCTAGTAAGCAACATGTGAGTGCAATTAACTTTTTATTTATAATAGTAAGAGGAAGACTTGCAATAAGTCAACATCGATCGGTCTAATAAGAAAATATTTTTAAATCGTAGTTGAATGTATGCATTTTATTATTGTTTTATTTTCTATATATCATGTGAATATATTTGGGTATGAACTGCTTATAATCCTACTTATTGAGAATTGGTTTTTATATGATTTTGGGATGATTTTATATGTAAAATTAGTACTTGATTTGAAATTAAGCCCATTGTATGAGAATGAGGGTTAGTGGTACAATGACATGTCATGAGGTGGAGTGATATTGATTACTGATATGATTTGGTACATTCGTGTACATCTGTCTAGCACTAAATGAGAATTATGATATTTATGATGTTTTGACGTCATGAATTATCATATATGTTTCTGATTTAGTATAGCGATATTGTGTTCTACGGTACCTATACTTATGTTTAACACTAAAAGTGCTATCTGTTATTGGCAGTAGGTCTGCGAATAGTGTGCACACTTGTTATTTGACTCATGTATCATATATTCTCATGAAAATACAGTGAGTGACAATTTGATTTGAATGGAAAAGTATAAATCTGATATGACACAATGTAGTTGACTGATGGAATTTTTATAGTGTTGTTCTTATTATGAGCATATGTTTTGATAATAATATGTATTTTATTTAATAATTCTTTTATATGATATCATTTATTTTATCTATTAAATATTTTATTTATATTATTTATTACCTCATTAAGTAAAAAATTTAGCGTGTGATTGTTTTACACGTAGGTAAAGCGAGGTCGATAGAGGAGTAAGTAGCCTAGCCAAACATCTATATTTTGTGATTCGGTTCAAACATCTAGAATCAATATGAAATCTTTATAATTTTTTTATATTTCTTAGTTGGAATGTATATATTTATATTTTGATGTTTTGATTCGATATGACTGAACTGCTTTTCGATTTAAATTATATATGCTATTTTTATAATTGAATATTATTAAATTATGAATATTATTTTATTTTAGTTTAAATAAGTATTAAATTGATTATTTATTTTATTATTTTATTTATATTGGTTAACTTTAAAAGAAACACATTTTTTTATTTTCGAATATTAAATGTCTTATGTGATTAGTGTGACATCTTTGACTCGTGTAAAGAGAAGTGTATGAGTTAGGGTGTTAGATTTATTGGTATTAGAGCTACAAGTTTAGCCGATCCTGGGCATAAAACGAAGTTATTAGTTGTTTAAAGTTTGTACATGCCACTAGGATGTCAATTTTTTTTATTGATATGGTGTTTTTATATATTGGATGTCACTCCTTACTAATCTAAGTTTTTTGTATGTGTAGTAATGTCTCAATAGAAACCTCGAGGAGAAAGACTGAGCAACAAGAGGTTGTAGAAGGGACCACTAGCTATAAAGTGAATACTGAACCTTCTGCTCAGTCTGAACCGTAGGGAGCACATGCACCTCAGGGAGTGTCTGCGCCAGATCACGGGACGTTTCTACAAGTACCAGAGACTATCTTGCAGCGTTATATGCTTGCTCCTCCACCACTTCCCACCTGCTCATCCAGCTCCTCCGATGTCTGTTGCAAATGAACTGAAAAGTCTAGGAGCCCCTGAATTCAAGGGGAAGCTATGAAGGTCCAGTGATAGTAGATATTTGGTTGCATGGCGTAAAAATGATGCTGACAGATTACACTTTTTGGATCGAAAGAGATTAGATGTGGCAATATCTTTACTTTGAGGTCCAACTAAAATATAGTGGAAAAACACCATGATGCGTGTTTCTCCAAATCCAACGGCTTGACAATTTTTCATCGGCAAACAATTTAGCAGAGAAATGAAGCAAATTTCTAAATCTGAAGCAAGGTAACCGTAATGTGTATGAGTTCGAGTGTGAATTCAACAAGCTGAATTGGTTTGCCTCAGATCTGGTCCCAACAGAAAAAGACATATTTGAGTGGTTTATTGAGGGTTTACACCCAGGACTGAAAGAGTTCATGTTGGCATTGGAGTTGCATACTTTTCAAGAAACGATGAACTAAGCCAAAGCCCTGGAGAGAGCACATAACTAGAAATTTACAGGCAGAGGTTTCAGCCAGCAAAAAGACCAGGGTCATCTTCAACTGTAACCTTGTCCAAGAAGGTTGAGGTTTCACTTATATACCTTAAAGTAGATCTAAGAGTACTTCTCCTAATCCTAAGGGATCTAGTGCTATTAAAGGTATACATTCTCAGTCAGCTGCTTCTTGTGCCAATCGACCAACTTAGAGAGAATTCCAATATTGTGAGGTATGTGGTAGATCTTATTCAGGAGTGTGCCGATGGGCTACTGGGGTATGTTTCCATTGCGATGATACTGATCATTTTATAAAGGATTGTCCGGTAACGACCAGAGAACCGGCCTAGATAGAGCGATATGTTACGGTTTCACAGAGAGGTAGAGGTAAGGCCAAGCCGAAGGACCATCAAGATCTACTCCACAGTCAGAGACAAGCACTGTAGCTAGAGTTTACAATATCAAGACCATTGAGGACAGAGATGATCCAGAGATTATAACAAGTACTTTTTGTCTTTATGGTGCACCTATTTTTTTTATAGACCCTGGTTCTACACATTCCTACATTATTACAAAGTTAATTAGAGAACAAGAGATTCCTTTAGAACCTATATATAGTGATATAGTGACAAAAAATCCATTGGGTCAGAGTGCACAAGTTAGTCGATTTTGTAGAAATTACCCGATAAAAATGCAAGGAATTGAATTCCCAAAAAATCTAATGGAGTTGCTTTTCGAGGAGTTTAAGGTTATTTTGGGGATGAATTTGTTATCATCTTATCACGCAATGGTAGATTGTCATTTAAAGCGACTGATACTAAGAGACTTGGAAGGTACAAAGGTGATAGTGGTTGGAGAGAAGGTGAATCCATTATCCAATGAGATATAAGCTATTTCTGCTAAGAAACTGTTGCATCAAGGGTGTCAGGCATTCTTAGTTAATGTGGTGGACACTCGAACTTTTAAAGTGAGGTTGGAGGATATTCCAACTAATAGAGAGTACCCTGATATTTTTTCAAATGAGCTACCAAGATTACCTCAAGATAGAGAGGTAAAGTTTAGAATTGAAGTATTTCCAAGAAAGACACCGATATCGATGACTCTATATCAGATGGCTCCAACAGAACTTAGAGAATTAAAAGACCAATTACAAGATTTTCTAAATCGAGGATTTATCAGACCAAACATTTCGCCTTGGGGTGTGCCAGTATTGTTTATGAAAAAGAAAGATAGATCTATGAGATTATGCATAGATCACCACCAAAGTGACAGTGAAGAACAAATATCCTCTTACGAGGATTGTTGATCTGTTTGATCACTTAAAAGGTGCAATATTATTTTCCAAGACTGATCTTCGAACCGAGTATCATCAGTTGAATATTAAAGAAGAGGATATTCCAAAGATAATATTTCAGACTTGGTATTGACACTACGAGTTTATAGTGATATTGTTTGGCTTAACAAATGCTCCGGCGGTATTTATGGATCTTATGAACCGAATATTTCAGCCATACTTGGATCATTTTTTGGTTGTATTTATTGATGACATTTTGGTTTACTGGAAGACAGAGAAGATCATGGTGCTCATATGTGCATTGTTCTACAAACATTTCGAGATAAAAGGTTCTATGCTAAGTTATCGAAGTATGAATTCTGGATATCGGAGGTTGCATTCCTTGGACATGTGTCTATAAAGGGGATTCGAGTGGATCCTCAGAAGGTGAAAGCTATATTGGAATGGAAAGTTCCAAAGAATATTTCAGTGGTTCGAAGTTTCTTAGGATTGACTGGATACTATCGAAGATTCGTAAAGGATTTCTCGATGATCGCCTTTTCACTAACAAAGCTATTAAGGAAATATGTGCCATTTGTTTGGACAAAAAGTCTTAGGAGAGTTTTGAAACTTTAAAAAAGGTTTTGAAAGATGCTCTAGTACTTGTACAACAAGAATCGGGTAAGGACTTTGTAGTATATAGCAACGTGTCTCAAAATGGTTTAAGATGCGTTCAAATGCAATATAAAAAGGTAGTAGCATATGCTTCGTGGCAACTTAAGCCACATGAAAGAAATTATCCTACGCATGATATTGAGTTGGCAGTTGTGGTGTTTGCCCTAAAAATATTACGCCACTACTTATATGGTGAACGGTGTTACATTAACACATATCACAAAAGTTTAAAACATCTTCTAAGTCAAAATGAGTTGAACTTGAGGCAAAGAAGGTGGATAGAGCTTATGAAAAACTATGATGCGATCATAGATTATCACCTAGGGAAGGCTAATGTAGTTGTTGATGCACTTAGTCGAAAGACTTTTCAGTTTTACGTGTGTCAGATGCCCTATTATCTATAAAGGAAGATGATTCTTTGGTAGCTGAATTAAAGTTAAACCCATAACCCCTATACGCGAATCAATACAAGTTACAAATGTCACTTTAGAAATTCAAAACATTTCTTTAATTGAATTGAGTAAAATTTTGGTTTCATTCGAACATCACCAGTTTCATAACTTGAACAATTATTATAAAATAATTATTCAGAGAAAAATCATAATATAATATTTTTGGTTACCAATTCAAAACTAGTTTCAGGCAGTGATAGACAATTCTTTTCTGTTTTATATAATAAATAAGATTGTCTAACACGTTTGATTTAAAACCCAAGTTAATGTTTTAAGCATAGTTTAATATGATAATATTTATTCATACTATTAATTATATTTAATACTAACTATATTTAGAAATTGCAGACATTTCATTCTCGTATACATGCCAGCTAGAACTTTTAGAACACAATAGGATGTCATTATTGTTACTTGTAAATATCTTTGGGGATTCATGCCAAGCTCAGCTCCTTACTCCTTTTTTCTTATTTTTCCTACGCATGAAAATCATCACACACTAAGTATACAATTAGTGAGACAATAATATGAATATTTAAAGCGATTCAACAAATAAATTTAAATGAATAACCATATTAAATGCAATATGATCACTTACGTATATTCCAACCATGTTACCATATATTAACATGAAATAATCAAATATCAAGTTTCATACCAATATACTTGTCATTCATTCCACAAGCTCGTAAGCTTATTTTTCAATTTACCATTTATTAACCAATAAACCATAACCCAAGTTAGACCCTAGGTATTCGAGTCAAATATATGCATCGTATTGCTAATTTTGCACTAAGCATACACTCTAGTGCTAATATGGATATGAAACATAAGGTCGTGCCCACCACCTATACTAGGTTTACACTCTAGTGCTAATTCAGATATGACACATAAGGTTGTGCCCCCCACCTGCACTTAGTGTCCTTACAATCTAATGCTAATATAAACCTATAACTTCTATACTCTATGGAATGCCAACTATACCCTGTCCCTCAATGACATACTTGGGCATATAGACTATTTTTTATTCCATCCATGGCAATGTATATTAATATAATTTAAACATTGGGCAGTTCATACCCGAAGTAACATTCATAATAAACATTATATATATTCATGATAAAAATCATATATATAATAACCATGATCAATGCATTCTATTTTCAACCTTTGACATATTTTGAATATGTCAAATATATGATGAATGACATAAATATCATGCCAACATAATTAAGGTAAACTCATCGTAAGTCCTACCCGATGATGTATAGAACATCCATGTATAATGTTATGCATGAATTGCACTCATTTTGATCTTATATAAGAGTCAAAATATAAGCCTCACTAAGATTTAACTTGATCATTTGCTTCTAATTTGGTTAAATCCAAAAATTTGTCATAATTTCATATCCTGGCAGTTTGCACTACCTTTAAAGAAATATTATTATATATTAATATACACATTTAAAAATTATTCTGTTTATACAAATGCAAACTAGACTCAAATACGAATCTATCCATATAAAGAAATCCTTCTAGTTCAATTTGTACAATTTATGGTGATTTTTAAAGTTGACTGACATAATCTATTTTGAGCAGAATCTGCTGCCCCGTTTTCTTACCTATCTCAATTAAAAATTTATATCTTTTTGTTTATACTTACAAGTCAGTTTTGTTTGTTCTAAACAAAACTAGATTGATATAAGAATCTAAATATATTCAAATCATATTCTATAATTTCTTTTTATAATTTATGGTGATTTTCTAAACTTAATGTCCTGAAAATTCTAAGTAGATTTCACCAATTTGCATCTTCAACTTGTTCACTAATTCTATTAGCTCACCAAATGCACAATGTCTGTATGAATCACAAATCAAATAACATTTTAAGAGTCACTCATTGCCAGTAACTCCGTCACTAGCTCATCGCAAGATAATGTTACACCCCGAATTTAAATTAGAAAATAAATAATTTATTTAATTTAATGACAAAAATAATTTTTTTGGAAATTTCTAGGTTAATTTTTGAATATGTAGAGGGTTTAGGGTATATCCCCATAATTTACCCATAACCTTTCTGTCATCAAAAATAAAATAAGGGGTAGTTGGAGGGGTTAGAATCGCTAGCCCCAACCCAATTTTCATCAAACAAACCCTTGTCCTCAAGCCTTTGATCACCGATTCGCCTACCCCTGGCATCCGTTGCAGTGTTCTGCCACCACTAGACTAATCAAAAACCTCTTGCGACCCGTTTTCGACCCTGGATTTACCAAATTGATCATTGATTACTACGAAGAATGGAGAAAACATCGTTGAGTAACCAATCTCGGACCTTGATAGTCATTGATCGATAACTATCACCGCCCATCCCAAACGTCTCGCCTCGCCAGCCCGACCAAAACCCTTAAGGTCGTATGGTGCTAGCTACCGTCGTTCACCGTAGGGGGAGCTCGCCATAGTTCATCAAATCCTTAGCGTCACCATTACTTTTTCCCTGATTCTAGCCAGTCTAGACACTAGTTTGGCTACCGCCATTATTGTACTCCCCACCTCCGTCCGTTCAAAACCCAACCGGTGGGTCGGGTCAACGTCACCAGTTTCGTCCGGTCGTCGATGTGGGTAAACTCTCTGAATTAATTCCGATCATTTTATGTTGGGTTGCTGAATTTTTTTTATATGTTTTGGGTTTAGTTTGGCAAATGATTGAATGAGGAGTGATCGACTGTCGTCCCTGACCCCCGTTGCTACCGCATGCTCGCCACACACCGACAATGCACATGGGGCTCATTTCCCAGCTCTGGTTTCTTCTAGAATCGGTCCAGCTAGTCTAGGATGACCGAGTAGCGTGAACCGATCTGAACGGGTCTGTTTGATCTGACTGAGACAACTGACCGAGTCAACTCACACTGAACTGAGTCAACTCAAACAGAGTCAATCCGTTGACTTTAACCTGACCCTTGACCTACTCGTTGACTTTGACTTTGATCATTGACCATTGACTTTGACCCAAAAAGTTAAATTTTTTGAAAAGTCATAGTTTATGTTTTTCGACGTCCTGAGTCTGAATTCGAAGTCTGTTTCGCAAAATTCAAATTTGGTAAGTTGTTTTCAGCATTTTACCATTCGATTCGATCCATTTTTCGTAATTAAGCCCCATTTTTTATGTGATTTCTGTTATATGTATCCGATATATTATTAGAGTTGGATTCAATTTCGAGAGTGATTTATTTAAGGGGAGGAGAATTGTCACACCCCTACACAATTTATTTAATTTAATCGAATGACCAAAATAAAAATTTCTAATAAATTTCTAGGTTAATTTTTGAATATGTAGAGAGTCCAGGGTTTAGCCCTATAATTTACCCGTAACCTCTATCATCAAAAATAAAATAAAGGGTAGTTAGAGGGGTTAGAACCCTTATCCCATAGAGTGGGCCACCGTGCCCCTACCAGCCAGGCTAGGCAACTTTTTCTAACTTTAGGTATTAAAATTTTATTTTTATATTAATTATATTGGGTTTTAACCCATTTTCTAGAACCTCCAGTTCTCGTGAAATCCCTATTTCTAAACCTAATTTTCATCAAACAAACCCCTATCCTCAAGCCTTCAATCATCGATTCGCCCGACCTCGACTGCCATTGTGGTGTTCTGACAGCACCAGACAAACCAAAAGCCTATTGCGACCCTTTCCCTACCTTGGATTTACCGAATCGATTGTCGATTAATATGAGGAATGGAGAAAATATCGTCGACCAACCCATCTCGGACCCCGACCTTCGCTGATCAGTGGCTGTCACCACCCATCTCAAATGTCTCACCTCGCTAGACTGACTAAAACCCCTAAGGTCGTTCAGTGCTAGCTGCCACCGTTGATTATGGGGGAGCTCGCCATAGTTCATCAAATCCCTAGCGTCACAGCTACTTATCCCCCGTTTCTATCTAGTCTATACACCAGTTTGGCACACGACCGCCATCATTGCACTCCCCACCTATGTCCACTCAAAATTGACTGGCGGGTCGGGTCAACGTCATCGGTTTCGTCAGGTCGTCGACGTGGGTATACTCTACGAACTAATTCCGATCATTTTACGTTGTTTTGACTGAATTTTTTATATGTTTTGGGTTTAGTTTGGCAAATAATTGAACAATGAGTGCTCAGCTGCCTTTCTCGACCCCTGTCACCATTTCACGTACTACCACGTATCGATAGTGTGTGTGGGGCTTGTTCCCTAGCTCTGCTTTTTTCTAGAACCGATCCAGCCGGTCTAGACCGACCCGAATCACTCGAACTAATCTGAATCATGCTTGTTTGATACGACTGAGTCAAGTCAGATTGAACTGAATCAACTCACTGAGTTAACTTGATTGAGTCAACTCGAACAGTCAACCCATTGACTTTTATCTGCAAGTTGACCTGCCTGTTGACTTTGACCCAAAAAGTTAAATTTTTTGAAAAGTCATATTTTATGTTTTTGACGTCTTGAGTTTGAATCCGAAGTTTGTTTCGCCAAATTCAAATCTGATAAGTTGTTTTCAGCATTTTACCTTTCGATTTGATTTTTTTTTGCAATTAAGGCCTATATTTTATGTAATTTTTATTTATAAGTATCCAAGATATCACTGGACGTTGGATTCAAGTTCAAGAGTGATCGAATGGAGTTTAAATGTTTGATCAGTGGAGCACAAAAATAGAGGTAATACTCTACTACCTTTTGTATGTTTTTCGGAACGTATTGATAAATGGTAAATGCATGAATGAAAATGATTGGTCCATTAGGTGTATTTAGTTATCATTGGACTGAAACTGAATTTGGAATAAAGACATAACATTGTATAAGACTCAGACTCCAACTGAAATTGGTAGACCGATAGGAAATAAATCTAAGTTCATTGATTTAATCAGTAAATCAATAAATCTCAAGACTCGTAAATTTGATTAATCTCGTTAAAGGTTAAATGTCAAAAATACTTGGATAAGAAACAACAAAAATATCAGTATGATGTAATATAAGGTTTTCCCTAAAAGTGAAAATAATCATGTTAATGCTCATGATCTTGAGATGGTAAAGGACTTAAAATTTCTATTCTTGAGCGAACACTCGGAGGCTAAATTACTGAAAGTACCTTACACGTCTAAATTACTCGAAATGACAAAGTTGAACTGAATAGATGTACAACGTGCCTGAATTGTTAAAACAATAGAATTACTCTGGAAACTCTTAAGTGATTGGGATAAACTTGAATAATAATTGACCTAAGTCCCTCAATGACCTAGAATTAAGCGAATAACTTGGATAAGTCTGGAAACGCTGATGATCATATTTGTTGTACATCTATAAGGGTTTTAAACCACGAATCAAGCACGTCGACATTTCTTGATATCGTTGCAATATAAATAAAATAAATATCATTGGAATACTTGTTCTTCTCCTAAAATCCATTCAGTGATGATTATGAAGATGATCAGTTCAACAAGAGTTGTCAGTATTAAAGTGTTGATACCCTTGAAGTGCTTTGATTTGACCAGGTGATAGGTATCATAGTGCTGAGATTTGTTCAGTTCAAGTTAACTCGATATCATGATAAATCGACATGAATCTTGAATACCATAAATCATCGTTTCTCCCTTATTAATCAAATTACTAAGAATTCTCCAAAAATCTAATGTCCAAAATGCCCAGATTTCATGAGTAATGGAATCAATCCTATCATATCTGAAAATCACAAGTAACTCTAATGCAAATGATTCTGAATACCTTTTTGATTATATAGTGCCTCCGAAAAATATCTAAATACTAAATGTTCTTGATTAACCATGTCTCGAATAACTGATAATTCTGTTAGATATCAAACTCTTTTATAGGGATATCTTTTAAGAATTTAATTAGTTTACTGAAGTTTTATGGCTTCCTACCCGATAAATACCAAGTACTTTCAGAAAATAACTGGATTCTCTAGTGTGTTACATATATGTTATATTATTGATTTTATCTATTCTTAACTATGTTTTACCGATATTTTTGAGTTATTGAAGTTTTAAGCCTGCCTGTCTTATTCATGATCTTTGAATATTATTATACTGAATTGATATGTTTGAAAAATGTTTTTATTTGGGGTACTCTGGGATCTGGTATGAAGTCTCTGCTGTTTCAACTCGATTAAACTAGTAATTCTTATATAGTTTCAGACCAATCGAACTGGTAATTCATTACGACAGGTTCAACTCGATCAAACTGGTAATTCCTTATATAGGTTCCGATCGATCGAATTGGTAATTCCTTGACCCTTGGGTTGGCTCCTAGGCCTAATAGGTCTAGTGGTAAGACCTTATGGACCCTAATGAACTCCCTTAGGGTGACACATCTGCTATGTGCTTTGGATAAGACCTTATGGACCTCAGGGCACTCCCCTAAAGTGGGTACCTACGCTTCGGGTAGGGTAAGACCTTATGGAACCATGGTGTTCCCTTATATTAACACCTATGCCTAATGGACCTAGGGTAAGTCCTTATGGATGCTGTTCTAGGGAACAACATATTGGCGTTCAATTGGAGGGTTTTATTACGGTATTAAAAATATGTTTTGAACTGTTACTGTTTTAAAAAGATATGTACCTTTTCACTGGTTTTGTGGGAACACACTAGACTCTTTATTTTGATCTCCTAAACCTAGTTCTCCAAAAGTTTCCTCTGAACTGTAAGCTTCCTATCTTTTGCTACCTGAAATATCAGTGACCTCAACTCATCACAAAAATCTATAGATGTCTGAATCAATAAGGAATATTATGATTGCCTATTATTTGCATGTCCTTCAGTATCATTTGGTAGTTCTGTATTACTGAGATTTCTAAAGTTTACTCTGTTACTCACTAATTCAGTTTAAATTTATCCATTACAGATATTGACATCAGTATTGGAGTTCCAACGACGTTACTTGTAGAATACGATGCATGTGATTAGGGGGTATATATGTTGTATTCTATTTTTATAACGAGTCTGAAATGTGTACGATTTTAATTCTGATCGTAGCTATGAATGATTTTTGAACTTGTATTTCAGTTATAATTTTTTTTATGATTTTGCATGTTTTAATAGTAATTTTAAATTTTTCTGGGATTTTTATTGTGGGTCGCTCCAGTGGTCCTAATGTGACACCAAAGATCAGATAGGGTCACTCGCATCGGTCTGTAGGTGTTACATTTAGTGGTACCAGAGCTTAGGTTGAGTCAAGTTTTCTTGGTAGACCAGCCGATCGAATGTCATAGGATGTCTGGTCTGTACATACCCCTAAACTATAACTGTATTTCTCTAAGCCAGAACTCGAAGGTCGAGTCCATCTCTGTAACTAGCTAACCTAAGTTTTCTATCCTTTAAGGCTCGACATATGCATAAAGGAATATCATTAACATTTTTGCAAATTCTGTAAGGTGCCTCATGATTAGTGTGAGAGTTAATTATTCAAGAAATTCTGACCCGACTCTATAAATGAAATTGGGATATATTACCGCTCTATGAACCTAACCTCGTATTTAAGGTCAAATTGATTCCACAAGGATAATTCTGTTCAAATTCTTTTATTGGGATGAGGGAGAGTTTTGAGGAGAATGTACATTCAACTAGGTAAGGATTAGTAAATGACCCGTACTTTGATAAAAGCTACCTAAAGATAATGAAGAATTGTTGAACGTTTCACTTATTCATTTCTGTGACTTGAGTGAATTTCGAGGATGAAATTCTTTTAAGGGGAGGAGAATTGTCACACCCCGAAATAATTTATTTAATTTAATTGAATGACCAAAATAGAAAATTTTGGAAATTTCTAGGTAAAATTTTGAATATATAGATAGTTCAGGTTCTAGCCCTGTAATTTACCCATACCCTCCTGTCATCAAAAATAAAATAAGGGGTAGTTGTAGGGGTTTGAACCCCTATCCCATTGAGTGTCGATCATGCCCCTACCAACGGGGCTAGGCCACTGTTACTTACTTAAGGTATTAAAATTTTATTTTTATATTAATTATATTGGGTTTTGACCCATTTTTCAAAACCCCCAGTGCTCGTGAAATCCCTAGCCCCAAACCTGATTTTCATCAAACAAACCCCCATCCTCAAGCCTTTGATCATCGATTTGCCCACCCCCGACTGCCATTAGTCGAGTAACCCATCTCAGACCCCGACCATCGTTGATCAGTGGATGTCACCGTTCATCCCAAACATCTCGCCTTGCTAGTCCGACCAAAACCCCTAAGGTCATACAGTGCTAGCTACTGCTGTTTTCCGTGGGGGTAGTTTGCCATAGTTCATCAAATCCCTAGCGTCACCGCTACTTTTTCCCCATTTTCGGCCAGTTTAGACACCAGTTTGGTTCATGACCGCCATCATTACACTCAACACCTCTTTCCGTTGAAAATCCAACTGGTGGATTGGGTCAACGTCGTTGGTTTCATCCGATCGCCGACGTAGGTAAACTCTACAAACTAATTTCGATCATTTTACATTGATTTGGCTGAATTTTAGATATGTTTTGGGTTTAGTTTTGGAAATGATTGAATGAGGAGTGCTCGACTGTCGCTCTCGACACCCGTCACCGCTGTACGCGCCGCCACGTGCCGGCAATGCTCTTGGGGCTCATTCCCTAGCTCTGGGTTTTCTAGAACCAGTCCTGCTTGTCTGGACTGACCTGAATCGCATAAATAGGTCTGAACCGGGTCTGATTGACCTGACTAAGTCAAGTCAGATAGAACTAAATCAACTCATTAAGTCAACTCGAACAATCAACCTGTTGACTTTGACATGTCTGTTGACCTTTCTGTTAACTTTGACTTTGATCGTTGACTTTGACCCAAAAAGATAAATTTTCTGAAAAGTTATATTTTATGTTTTCGATGTCCAGAGTCTGAATCCGAAGTCTGTTTTTCCAAATTCAAATGCGGTAAGTTGTTTTCAGCATTTTACCTTTCGATTCGATCTGTTTTTGCAATTAAGGCCCGCTTTTATGTAATTTATGTTTATATGTATTCAATATATTATTGGACGTTGGATTCAAGTTTGAGAGTGATTGAATGAAGTTTAAATGTTTGATTGGTGGAGCACAAAAATCGAGGTAAAACTCTACTACCTTTTGTATGTTTTTCGGAATGCATTGATAAATAGTAAATGCATGAATGGAAATAATTGGTCCATTAGGTGTATTTAGTTATCATTGGACTTAAACTGAATTTGGAATAAAGACATAATAGTGTATAAGACTCAAACTGAAATTGGTAGATCGATCAAAAGTAAATCTAAGTTCAGTGATTTAATCAGTAAATCAATAAATCTCAGGACTCATAAGTTCTGATTAATCTTTTTAAAGGTTAAATGTCATAAATATTTGGATAATAAACTACGAAAATATAGTATGATGTAAAAGATAAGGTTTTCCTGAAAGTTAAAATAATCATGTTAATCACTCATGATCCTGAGATAGTAAAGGACTTAAAATTTCTAATTCCTGAGAGAACACTCGAAGGCTAAATTACCGAAAGTACCTTACACATTTGAATTACTCGAAATGACAAAGTTGAACTGATTGGATGTACAGTGCGTATCCGAATTATTAAAACAATAGAATTACTCTGGAAACTCCGAAGTTATTGGGATAAACTTGAATAATAATTAACCTGATTACCCTCAATGACTTAGAATTAAGGGAATAACTTGGATAAGTTTGGAAACGTTAATGATCTTATTTGTTGTACCGTCCATAAGGGTTTTGAACTAAGAATAAAGCACGTCGACATGTCTTGATATCGTTGCAATACAAAATAAAATAAATATCCTTAGAATACATGTTTTCTCCTTAAGATCCATTTGGTGATGATTTGAAGATGATCGGTTCAACAAGAGTTTGTCAATAATTTGTTTAGTATTATAATCCGAACTTAAAATGATAATATAACTCGATATCCTGGTAAATTGACATAGATCTTGAATATCATGAATCATCGTTTCTCCCTTATTAGATCAAATTACTATGAAGTCTCCAAGAACCTAATGTCTAAAATGCCCTGATTTCATGAATAATGGAATCACTCCTATCATATATGAAAATCACAAGTAACTCTGATGCAAAGGATTCTGAATACCTTTCTGATTATATATTGCCTTCAAAAAATATATGAATACTATATGATCTTGATAAACCATGTCTCGAATAACTGATAAATTCGTCAGCTATCAAACCCTTTTATAGGGATATCTTTTCTGAATTTAATCAGTTACAGAAGTTTCATGGCTTTCTACCCGATAAATGCCAAGTACATTCATAAAATAAATGGATTCTAGTGTTTCATATGTTTTATATTATTGATTTTATCTATTCTAAAATGTGTTTTACCGATATTTCTGAGTTATTGAAGTTTTAACTCTGCCTGTCTTATTCATGATATGGATATCGTTATACTGAATTGATATGTCTGAACTATGATTTTCTGCTACCACTGATTACTGTTTGAAAAATGTTTTTCTTCTGGGTACTCTGGGATCTGGTATGAAGTCTCTATTGGTTCAGCTCGATCAAACTGGTAATTCTTATATAGCTTCAGATCGATCGAATTAGTAATTCCTTACGACAGGTTCAGCTCAGTCAAGCTGGTAATTCCTTATATAGGTTCAGATCGATCGAACTGGTAATTCCTTACGGATCTAAGGTGACCCTTGGGTGGCTCCTAGGCCTAATGGGCTGAAGGTAAGACCTTATGGATCCTAAGGAACTCCCTTAGGGTGGCTCGTCTGCTATGTGCTTTGGGTAGGTCCTTATGGACCTGAGGGCACTCTCCTCAGGTGGCCACTTACGCTTTAGCTAGAGTAACACCTTATGGACCCAAGGTGTTCCCTTAGATTGGCACCTATGCCCAATGGGCCTAGGGTAAGTCCTTATGGATACAATTTTGGGGAACTACATATTAGCGTTTGATTGGAGGGTTTTACTATGATTTTAAAAATATGTTTTGAATTGTTACTATTTTAAAAATATATGTACCTTTTCACTGGTTTTGTGGGAACAAACTAGACTCTCTATTTTTATCTCCTTAACTAGGTCTCCAAAAGTTTCCTCTGAACTGTAATCTTCCTCTCTTTTTATACCTAAAATATCAATGAGACCTCAACTCATCACAGAAATCTGTAGATGCTTGAATCAATAAGGAATATTATGTTTGCCTATTATCTGCATGTCCTTCAGCATCACTTAATAGTTCTGTATTACTGAGCTTCCCAAAGCTCACTTGTTACTTAATATTTCAGGTTAAATTGATCTAGTACAGATATCTACGTCAATATTGGAGTTCCAACAGTGTTACTTGTGGAATACGATGTATGTAGGTTGTATTCTATTTTTTATATCTAGTCTGAAATGTGGATGATTTTAATTCGTTTTATATGAATGGTTTCTGAACTTGTATTTCAATTATAATTTGTTTTATGATTTTACATGTTTTAACATAAATTTTAAAATTTTCAGATTTTTACAGTGCGTCGCTTCGGTGGCCTAATTTGACACCTCAAATCGGATCAGTCACCCTCATCGGTCTGT
Organism: Hibiscus syriacus; assembly: GCF_006381635.1. Lineage (NCBI taxonomy): Eukaryota > Viridiplantae > Streptophyta > Magnoliopsida > Malvales > Malvaceae > Hibiscus > Hibiscus syriacus. The sequence continues at coordinate 1,138,299 of NW_024063213.1, forward strand.
GGGTGTTATAATCTATGTTTGTTCGATAACATAAGTACAAATTAAATTTGCACTCACACGGTGTCTTTAACTTGCATCATTCCTTAGAATTTCATATTTCATCCTTAATCTTCTCCTTAGTTTTAATAATATTTGATCTTGATTTCAAACACTCAATCTAAATGAACATCATTACCAAATATATACAAATTCAAACCAAATGTTAGAATCTTACTAACATAGACATACTTTGAAAATAATTTCCTAACAAATTTATCAATGCTTATTCGATACAATTTCCATGTCACAACATAAATGTTGACCTTAATATTTCGAATTGACCATTCAAGTTCCTTTTATCCCAACTTCACATAACATTTTCACTTAAGCTCCCAACCTTTTCATATTTGTGATTTAAACCTCAACTTTTCAAGCTTTCCAAAATAATCCAATTTCACATCCTAACTTCAATTTCAACGCTCAAACATTAATTTCCAGCATAGTACATCAAATATTGAACAATTTCACAACAATCCATAACTTTTCCACAATTATCGATTAGGTCCCCTAACTTTAATAAAATTATATAATGGTCCCTAAATTTTTCTAAGGCTTGTAAAATACTTCCTACATCATTTCCAGACCCTACAAAATTTTTCCATAATTTTTATCATCCTCTATAGTCAAGGTCGAATGCTTTGTATGTTCAAGATTAGGGTTTTCATGATTTTACTCGATTTTGACTCGATTCAAGCATGAAATCAACTTCGATTCAACCTTATAAAATCTCTAAAATCAAATTTGTAACTTAATTTCATCAAAGAACATCTCTCCCCTAAAGCTAGGGTTTGGCCAAAACTTTATATGTTCATACAATCATGTACAAGTGATTTTAATCATCAATCATGTTTGGAAATGATTCTACAATCTCAATAACATCAAAATCTTTCATCAATTCTATAAACCCTAATGTGAATATAAACCCTAAAATTTGGTATCTTTGAACACAAACCAAATTAGCAAACAGTAATGGGACCAAATGATAGCGTTTTTCGAATAAATAATTTTCTATTTCATGACATGATCCAAAAAACCAAAGGAAATTGTTCAAAAATGAAAAATAAATTTGTTCTTACCTTGTTCATTGGTAGCAAGAATTGTTGGCTGAAAATGGCTAAATTTTCATGAAATTTCTAATGAATTTCATGTTAATTTAACCTTTATTTCAGCTTAAATAAATAAAATATTCATTTATTGAGAAATGTCCATTTTACCATTAATGAAAGTTGATATTTTACCATTAATGTCCATTTTACATAAACCTTATCATCTTCCAAAGTCAAATATATACAAAATATTTTTCCCTTTACAACTTTGCTCGTGCCATTTTCCAAAAATTTCAATCTTGTCTTTTTTCAACCAACGATCCAAATTAAACATGGAAATAAATCTTCAAATCCAATGGTCCATATTATTTCCCATCATTTTAACATGTGGAAATAATATTTCTAAGATTAATTTATCATCCTTCAAATTTTCTCAAAATTTCTATTCGATCCAATTTACCGAATTTTTACCTGACTTTAACATTTTCTAGTTTTTAACAAAATTTCCAGATCAAGAATATGATTTCAATAAAACCCTACTATTAAGATTAAAATATCCATTTATGGAATAAAAATCCTTTTTTTGGAAAATTGCCACTTAGATCCTTAAATTTTCCCATTTTTTACTTTGGTCATCAAACTTTCAAAATTTACATTTTGGTCACTAACCAAAATTTTGGGGTATTACATTCAATAGTATCTAATTGAGATAAGAGGTTCACTTCGAGGTTTTAGAAGTCTTTGCATGAAGTCTTAAGTACTCGATTGAATTTTAGCACCGCCTTCCACCCACAGATAGATGGTCAATCCGAACGGACTATTAAGGTTTTGGAAGATATGCTAAGGGCTTGTGTCATTGAGTTCAAAGGATTATGGGAGAAATACTTGTCTTTATATGAATTTACATATAATAATAGCTATCAAGGGAGAATCAAAATGGCTCCGTACGAAGCTTTATATGGAAGAAAATGCAATACACCATTGAATTGGTTTGAGCTAAAAGGCAGAGATATAGTTGGCATATATTTGATCAAAGATGTGAATAAAAAGTGAAGATCATACAATATAATCTTAAGATAGCTTTGGACCGAAAAATGTCTTACTTGATTTAAAGATAAAGGAGATTGAATATCAAATGGGTGATAAGGTGTTTCTTAAAGTATCACATTAGAAAAGGTATTGGGTTTTGGACGAAAAGGAAAGTTAAGTTCACAATTCATTGGACCCTATGAGATCTTAAAAAGAGTTTCTCTTGGCTTATTAGTTGGTATTGGCTCTGAAAATGGACAAAATTCACAATGATTTCCATGTGTCAATGCTTCGGAAGTATCGATCAGACCCTTTTGTAACATCCTAAAATACGGGTTAGTGACCAAAATTGTAAAATTTCAGAATATGGTGATTAAAGTAGAATAGTTTAATAGTTTAATGATTTGTTCGAAATATTTCCTAAAAGTTTATAGTAATTATCCAAAGAATTAAAGGGCAAAATGGTCATTTGACTTGAAAATTATAATTAAATGATATATAGGCATGTGGGATAAGGATGAGGAGATATTTTCTCCACTTCATCTCCTTTGTTCTTCCACACGAGAGAGAGACACATCAAAGGTGAGTTATCTTAAAAGCAAAAGATAAAAGAGTTATGATAGATTAAAAAAATGAGTTTTTATATGAAAACATGGAATAGAGTTGATAAGTTGAATGTTAAGTTGAATTTGACTTGTCATCTATGAGAATAAGAAGATAGAAGTGTTAGAATTGTATTTAGAACATATTGAAATTTTAGTATGATTCTTGAATTTCATATGAAGGATAGGATTTTGAAGTCATAGAGGATTTTCATGGATATAAGTTAGTTTAAGTAATGGTATTTGAGTTTAATGACATGGTAGGGGTTTAAAATAGAAGAATTGAAGGAAATTTGATGATTTTCGAGCTTAAAATACAATTTCTGGGTAGAGGGAACCGATACCCTATGAATAGGAATCGATTCCCCCTCTTGAACGAAAAATTCCAGTATGTTCAAGGGGTATCGATTCCCCTGGGGGGTATCGATTCCCCCCTAAATGAAAATATAGAATTTGATTCATCAAACCGGTTTAAGTTATTAACATCAAGTTTAAAGTTTAGGCTTCTGATAGTTGTTTTGAAATAATATATTTATGTAGATATTGTGCCTAAACAAGTTCCGGAATAATCAAAGGATTATAATCGAATCAAACCTAGGCTAAGGTGAGTGCAATTTAAATTGTACTTATGTGATTGATCAAACATTGGCTTGCGATGAGTCAATGATAAAGTTACTATGGTAAGAAGTAACTTATATAATGTTATGTGATTACTATGTGTGCATTAGTACATAGAAATGGATGTATGTTTATATGTTACATGATTTACATGCTTACGTGAAAAATGCAACATATGATATTAGATATATGTTTACACATACATGTGGTATGTGATAGAAGAGAAGGAACATGTGATTATGAGATCAATGATTACACGTACATGTGATACGTGACTGAAAAGAAAAGATATGTGTTTATAAGAAAAAGAATATGAATAAGTAATGTGAACTGTTATAAATGATAATGCCCATATTATGTGATATGAGAGCTAGGGGTATAGTTGGCATGCCAAGGGTCGAGGGTTTACCTATGTTCTTCGGGACATATGGATTGTTTACCTATGTTCTTCGGGACATATGGACTGTTTACCTATGTTCTTCGGGACATATGGACTGTTTACCTATGTTCTTCGGGACATATGGACTGTTTACCTATGTTCTTCGGGACATATGGACTGATTACCTAGGTTCTTCGGAATCTATAGACTGGTCCTTCGGGACATTGATCGAGCTGTGGTGACAGCATATGTGTGCACAACCTCAATGTACTCACATACCTTAAGTTCTCAAAAGTATACATGGGCTAATACATGGTCTTTACAGAAGTAAATAAATAAATGGATTTGCTACTATTTATGTTTTGTTGTGAAGTAGTATATGTGTTCCATGGTATGTAGAGAAATGTTCAATATATATATATTTATACGATAAAAGGTATTAAAAGTACTTGTATTATCTTATGTTATCATGTATACTGAATTATATGCGACACGATTGAATTCATAGATTGAATGTTTATATTTATGAGAAATGCATTATTATTATTATTATGTTTTTGCTTCACTAAGTCTATGACTTAGCGTGTAAGTGATTTACACGTAGGTACTGAGAAGCAGAAGGATCAAAGCTAAGTTCAAAGTAACAACATATCTCTGCTCAAAGATCAGATCAGAAGTAAATTACACAGTATGTAGTATTATGTGATAAATAGGTTGGCATGTAAATAAAGTAGGTAAATTAGGTATTTATGCTCTGATCGAGTTTTGTAATATTTTAAACATATTTATATAAGTATAAATACAAAGAAATGAACGGTTAAATTTTTACGAGTGTTATGTACAATTTACGAAAATCACTGTAGCAGGTTACTGTAGTACTGTTCATATCATATTTCACCGTTCATAAACACGTTTTTATCTCAAAATTTTATACCAAACACAATTTAAAAATATTTGATTGTATTTTCTTAATATAAATTCAAATGTTCAGTTATTTTACAAGAGTAAAGGTTTTGAAAATGTCAATGTGACATCTCGGACTCGTATCCAGGTCGGGAACGGGTTGGGGTGTTACATTTAATTGTATCAGAGCTACGGTTTAGCCGATTCTCGGCATAAACAAGAGTCTAGGGTGTCTTATAATGTATACATGCCAACAAAATAGTGAAAACTTCTGATCTGGTATAGTAATGAGTATGTTGTTTTGCTAATAGAACGATATGTTTATTCTTAATAGATGTCCGGACATGATAGTTATAGAAGTCAAGAGGGAGATGATCGGCCCGCTGAGAGCAGTAATTCACCTTCCCTGGCCAGGCAAGGTGAAGAACAGACACCTTCTGAGTGTATGTAACTGATCAAGATGTGTTCTTTAGAACATTAGATGCGGTATTGACGCGTTTTCAACCTCCTATTACTTCAAATCAAAGAATGAATGTTGCAAAGGAGTTGAAGGGTTTAGGAGCTACAGAGTTTAAAGGTGAAGCCGAAGAAGGTCCTGTTGCTGCGGACCTTTGGCTTAATTATGTAAAAATTATGTTAGATGGACTCCACTGTTCTAATGTATAGAAGTTAGATGGAGTGGTCTCCTTGCTTCGTGGGCAAGCGAGAATTTGGTGGACAAATGTCACTTTGAGAATGAACAATGATCAAGTGACATGGTCTTTGTTCTTAGAAGAGTTTAAGCATAAGTATATAAGAGACCAATTTATCAGGCAAATGAAGCAAGAATTTTTGAATCTGAAATAGATGAATCGCACAGTGTATGAGTACGAGTGCGAGTTTAATAAGTTAAGTCGTTTTGCGGCTGAGTTGATCCCAACAGAGAAGGATGTGTGTGAGTGGTTTGTAGAGGGCTTGCGCCCAAGGTTGAAAGAAATGTTAATAGTATTGAACTTGTCCTCATTTCAAGAAATAGTAAATCATGCTAAAGCTCTAAAGAGAGCTCAGAATGAAAGGTTTGGGGATCAAAGAACACAATCATCTAAAAGAACCGAGGCTTTATCGAGTTCTGCACCACCCAAGAGGGGTAGAGATTCTGGTACTTAGTCTCAGGCAAGGTCTGGATTGGTAGTATCCTCTGTTAGAGAATCAAATCAGATGAAAGCTAGACAGACCCAATCAGTAGGGTTTGGTGAGGACAGAACCCAACAGAGACATTGTCAGACTTGTGGAAAATATCATGGTGGAATATGTAGGGTAGAATCCGGAGCTTGTTTCCGATGTGGTGAAATGGGACATTTTGTGAGAGATTGCCCATTGGGGAAAGGAGAACCAGTACAGTCGGAACGATCTGCTTCGATACCTTGGAGAGGGAGAGGAAGAGGAAGAGGTAGGAGCCAACCTGAATCCTCTACTCAACAAGAAATACGCTCCACTGCTCGAATGTGTAATATTAATACCAATGAAGATTTTGATGATCCGGAGATAATAGCAGGTATCTTTCGAGTGTGAAATAAATACATTATGATAATGATTGATTTAGGCTTGTTTTTTCATATATTAGTAGTAAATGGGTGAAAGAATTGAGAATTCAATTAGAAATTATTCATAGTAATATGACAGTGACAAATTTATTAGGGTACAGTGTGTGGATAAGTAAGATATATTGAAAGTGTCCCATTATAATTCAGAGAATTTAATTTCTTACTAAATTGATGAATTGTTATTCAATGAATTTGAAGTAAGATTGGAAATAAACCAGTTTTATAATTACCATAAAAATGTTAATTATAATTGAAAAGAGTAGAGTTAAACAGTTTAGATGAATTGGAAATTATAATGTTAGAGGATTTATATCGTTCTGAAATAGAATAGTTTCTTTGTTGTATTGATAAGATAAGGTATAGGGGATGATTCTTATAAGGAGAATATTAAAAGATCAAATGATGCAGAATATTGTTATAGAAAAGTTTAAGAATATGTACATCAGTGATCAGTTTATAAGACAAAGGAAAATGGAATGGTTGAATCTGAACCATAAAAAAATTATATGGTAATTAGAGATTAAAAAAATAAATAAATAAATAATAATAATAAATATAGATGGATTATTGGTATGGAGTGATGAAAATAGAGTTACTGTCTATATAATGAGTTACATTATATGGATTTTAGAAAGGTTAAAGTAAAATGCATTGGAGATGTGTAGACAATATCTTATCTCCTGGTGCAATGAAAATTCGAGGACGAATTTTCTTAATGGGGGAAGATTTGTAACATCCCAAAATACGGGTTAGTGACCAAAATTGTAAAATTTCAGAATATGGTGATTAAAGTAGAATAGTTTAATAGTTTAATGATTTGTTCGGAAATATTTCCTAAAAGTTTATAGTAATTATCCAAAGAATTAAAGGGCAAAATGGTCATTTGACTTGAAAATTATAATTAAATGATATATAGGCATGTGGGATAAGGATGAGGAGATATTTTCTCCACTTCATCTCCTTTGTTCTTCCACACGAGAGAGAGAGACATCAAAGGTGAGTTTGCTATTTTGTTAATTATTTGTTGTTTTAAAAGTTGGGTTATGATCACTAGATGATAATTAAGCTTAAGGAAAGCTTAAGTTATCTTAAAAGCAAAAGATAAAAGAGTTATGATAGATTAAAGAAAATGAGTTTTTATATGAAAACATGGAATAGAGTTGATAAGTTAAATGTTAAGTTGAATTTGACTTGTCATCTATGAGAATAAGAAGATAGAAGTGTTAGAATTGTATTTAGAACATATTGAAATTTTAGTATGATTCTTGAATTTCATATGAAGGATAGGATTTTAAAGTCATAGAGGATTTTCATGGATATAAGTTAGTTTAAGTAATGGTATTTGAGTTTAATGACATGGTAGGGGTTTAAAATAGAAGAATTGAAGGAAATTTGATGATTTTCGAGCTTAAAATACAATTTCTGGGTAGAGGGAACCGATACCCTATGAATAGGAATCGATTCCCCCTCTTGAACGAAAAATTCCAGTATGTTCAAGGGGTATCGATTCCCCTGGGGGGGTATCGATTCCCCCTAAATGAAAATATATAATTTGATTCATCAAACCGGTTTAAGTTATTAACATCAAGTTTAAAGTTTAGGCTTCTGATAGTTGTTTTGAAATAATATATTTATGTAGATATTGTGCCTAAACAAGTTCCGGAATAATCAAAGGATTATAATCGAATCAAAGCTAGGCTAAGGTGAGTGCAATTTAAATTGTACTTATGTGATTGATCAAACATTGGCTTGCGATGAGTCAATGATAAAGTTAATATGGTAAGAAGTAACTTATATAATGTTATGTGATTACTATGTGTGCATTAGTACATAGAAATGGATGTATGTTTATATGTTACATGATTTACATGCTTACGTGAAAAATGCAACATATGATATTAGATATATGTTTACACATACATGTGGTATGTGATAGAAGAGAAGGAACATGTGATTATGAGATCAATGATTACACGTACATGTGATACGTGACTGAAAAGAAAAGATATGTGTTTATAAGAAAAAGAATATGAATAAGTAATGTGAACTGTTATAAATGATAATGCCCATGTTATGTGATATGAGAGCTAGGGGTATATTTGGCATGCCAAGGGTCGAGGGTTTACCTATGTTCTTCGGGACATATGACTGTTTACCTATGTTCTTCGGGACATATGGACTGTTTACCTATGTTCTTCGGGACATATGGACTGTTTACCTATGTTCTTCGGGACATATGGACTGATTACCTAGGTTCTTCGGAATCTATGGACTGGTCCTTCGGGACATTGATCGAGCTATGGTGACAGCATATGTGTGCACAACCTCAATGTACTCACATACCTTAAGTTCTCAAAAGTATACATGGGCTAATGCATGGTCTTTACAGAGAGTAAATAAATAAATGGATTTGCTACTATGTATGTTTTGTTGTGAAGTAGTATATGTGTTCCATGGTATGTAGAGAAATGTTCAATATATATATATTTATACGATAAAAGGTATTAAAAGTACTTGTATTATCTTATGTTATCATGTATACTGAATTATATGCGACACGATTGAATTCATAGATTGAATGTTTATATTTATGAGAAATGCATTATTATTATTATTATGTTTTTGCTTCACTAAGTCTATGACTTAGCGTGTAAGTGATTTACACGTAGGTACTGAGAAGCAGAAGGATCAAAGCTAAGTTCAAAGTAACAACATATCTCTGCTCAAAGATCAGATCAGAAGTAAATTACACAGTATGTAGTATTATGTGATAAATAGGTTGGCATGTAAATAAAGTAGGTAAATTAGGTATTTATGCTCTGATCGAGTTTTGTAATATTTTAAACATATTTATATAAGTATAAATGCAAAGAAATGAACGGTTAAATTTTTACGAGTGTTATGTACAATTTACGAAAATCACTGTAGCAGGTTACTGTAGTACTGTTCATATCGTATTTCACCGTTCATAAACACGTTTTTATCTCAAAATTTTATACCAAACACAATTGAATAATATTTGATTGTATTTTCTTAATATAAATTCAAATGTTCAGTTATTTTACAAGAGTAAAGGTTTTGAAAATGTCAATGTGACATCTCGGACTCGTATCCAGGTCGGGAACGGGTTGGGGTGTTACACTTCTCATGTCATCACACCAAGGGAAATCGAGATTTAGCCAGATTTGACATATGAGGAAGAATTGATGAAAATTTTGGCACATGGAGTGAAAGAACTATGGAACAAGATGATTCCATTTGTTAAAGTACTTTGGCGTAACCATAAAGTGGATGAGGCTACTTGGGAACGAGAAGAATATACGAAAAAGTAATTTCCTTGCTTGTTTGGATTAGTTATGAACTGAAAATTTGAGGAAGAATTTTCTAAAGGGAGAAGAATTTTAATATCCCAAAATTTGGACCAATTATTAAAATGCAAATTTTGAAAATTTAAAGACCAAAGTTTAAATTATAAAAGTTTAGGGACTAAAAATGTAAATTTATAAAAGTTATGTTTTGGCTGAGAATTTTAGCCCAAGAATAATATTTTAGTGGGTTTATATTTTTTATCTGGAATTTGTATAAAAGTTTATTAAAAGATAATGATCAGTATAATATTCGAATATCTGGATCGAATCGAATCTTACAAAAATTTAAAAGAATGTAGTTTTGAGTTAGAAAAATTTTAATGGTAATTTAATTAGTGTAATTTGATGGAATTTGCACTATAAAATAGAATTGTGCAATTTAGTGACTAAATTAAATTTTTGGAAAATTAAAAGGAAAAAGGGAAATTATTCAATGGTATTTTTATATTTAAATAAGAATATTAAAATGAATATAAAATGATGTCATGGAGTTAAATATTAGGATTCATTAATGGCAATTTTGACTTTTAGGCTAAAATGTATTTTATTTCATTTTAAATGGCCTTTTAAGGTAAAGTTAAGAGATATTTTGAAGGAAATCTCTTAAAGTTTATCTTATTCTCTAGTAGCTGAACGAAACTCCATAGAAAAGGTAGAGAAAATTTTGTTTTTCATTTTTGATCCATTTTAGTGAGATTTAGGACTAAGCTGTGAAATAAGAAAATATTATACACTAGTTTCTCTACAAATTGGTATGAGTATTGCATTGTTTCTTGTTGAAATATGAAAATGAGTATTTTTTATGGATGATGGGGAAGTAGAATTTGATTAAAATTAGGTTTGATTTTGATCTTAGAAGTGTTATGGAATTATATACAAGCTTAAAAGTTTTTTAAAAACCACTAAGGGGCCAAGTTGTAAAAGAATTCAATCATGTATGAGTTTTATGAGAAAAGTTATTTTTTGTTGTTTTTATATGAAAATGGTTAGAAATGATTGGGAATGGATGAAATTGAGTTGTAGGTGATGAAGAAACTGAGTTGGAGACCATTAGGAGAAATGCTTGAAAGATTAGGCCTATGTGGAAATAATTTGGAAAAATGTTGTAAAATTTTTTTTAAGGCTTAGAATGGATGTATGAATGATTTCATGTGATTGGAATTAAGTTGTGGATCAATTTGGAGTAATGTTAAGCTTAAGGGACTTTTTGTAGGTTTTGTGAAGTTGAAAGATCATTGGGTAATTATTGGAAATTGAAGTACTATGCTGGAAAATAGTGCTAAGAGAGTGAATTGGACTATTTTGGAAGATGATGAATGATGAACAATTAAGTTGAAAGTTTAGGAAAAGTTGGTGATGAAATAGAAAAAATGCAAGATTGAAGTATTTTATTTGAAAATATTATTTGAAGTTGGAAATGGTGACTAACATGGAATAAAAGTGATGGATAGGGATTAATGATGAGATGTTCATATTATAGGGGTTAAATTTAAAGAAATGTGTAGTTGTGGGTTTGGTGTGAAGGGAAGTTAAGTGAATTTTGGTTATGGAATATTAATTTCAAGAACTAAGAAGTGTATTTTGCAAAAGTTGGGTTATAAATTAATTAAGTTAGAGAAAATAGTATCGAATATATATTTATTGTGTATTTGACATTTTATTTGAATATATGTTCATGAAAAATTTTAGAATTTTACCCGAATTCAAGTTTATTATATTATTTGGAAAAGTAGTAATTAGTGTTTTATATTCTCATGAAAATACAGTGAGGGAAAAATTGATTTGAATGGAAAAGTATAAATCTGATATGGCACAATAAGTTGAGTGATAGAATTTTATAGTGTTGTTCTTATTACGAGCATCTATTTTGAAAATAATATGTATTTTATTTAATAATTCTTTTATATGATATCATTTATTTTATCTATTAAATATTTTATTTATATTATTTGTTACCTCACTAAGTAGAAAGCTTAGCGTGTGATTGTTTCACACGTAAGTAAAGCGAAGTCGATAAAGGAGTAAGTAGCCATGCCAAACATCTATATTTTGAGATCCGGTTCAGACATCCAGAATCAGTATGAAATATCTCTAATGTTTTTTTTATATTTCTTAGTTGGCATGTACATATTTATATTCTAATGTTCTGATTAGATATGTCTAAATTGCTTTTTGATTTAAATTACATATGCTAGTTTTATAATTGAATATTATTAAATATGAATAGTATTTTATTTAAATGTATTTTATTTTAGTTTAAATGAGTATTAAATTGACCAGTTATTTTATTATTTTAATTATATTGGTTGATTTTAAAAGAAATAAAAAAAACTTTGATTTTCGAATAGTAAATGTCTTATGTGATTGGTGTGAAATATTTGACTCGTGTACGGAGACCTGTATGAGTTAGGGTGTTACATTTATTGGAATCAGAGCTGTAGGTTCAGTCGATCCTCGACATAAACTGAAGTTATTAGTTGTTTAAAGTTTGTACATGCCACTAGGATGTCAAAAAAATTACTGATATATTTGTATATATATTGGATGTCACTCCTTACTAATTTAAGTTTTGTGTATGTGTACTAATGTCTAAATCGGAAACGTTGAAGAGAGCAACTGAGGAGCAAGAGGTTCCAAAAGGGACCACTAGCAACAAACTGAATACTGAAACTTCTGCTCAGTCGAAATCGTAGGGAGCACAAGCACCTCAGGGAGTGCATACGCTAGATTAGGGGACATTTATAAAAGAACTAGAGACTATCTTACAGCGTTATCAGTCTTCTCCTCCGCCCCTCCCACCTACTCGTCTAGCTTCTCTGATGTCTGCTGCAAAGGAGCTGAAAAGTCTGGGCACCCTTGAATTCATAGGAGAAAGCATATGAAGGTCCGGTGACAGCAGATCTTTGGTTGCATGACATAGAAGTGATGTTGGATGTATTGCATTGTTTGGATCGAAAGAGATTAGATGTGGTAGTATCTTAACTTCAAGGTCTAGCTAGGATATCGTGGAAAAACACCACGATGCATGTTTCTCGAAATTAAGTGACTTGACAATTTGTTTGGGAGGAATTTAACAACAAATACATCGATAAACAATTTATCAGAGAAATGAAGAGTAATTTCTAAATCTGAAGCAAGGCAACCACAATATGTTTGAGTTTGAGTGTGAATTCAACAAGCTGAGCTAGTTTGCCTCAAAACTGGTCCTGACAGAAAAAGAAAAATGTGAGTGGTTTACTGAGGGCTTGTGTTGAAGACTGAAAGAGTTCCTATTGGCACTAGAGTTGCCTACTTTTCAGGAGACGATGAACCGAGCCAAAGCCTTGGAGAGAGCACAAAATTAGAAATTTAAAAAGTAGAGGTTTTAGCCGGTAAAAAGACCAGGGTCATCTTCAGCTGCAGCCAGTCCAAGAGAGGTCGAGGTTTCACTTATAGACCTCAAAGGAAATCCGACAGTACTTCTTCTAATCTTGAGGGAGCATATGTTTTGATGATTATATGTATTTTATTTAATAATGCTTTTATATGATATCATTTATTTTATCTATTAAATATTTTATTTATAATATTTGTTGCCTCACTAATAGAAAACTTAGTGTATGATTATTTCACACGTAGGTAAAGCGAAGTCGATGGAGGAGTAAAGAGCCAGGTCAAGCATCTATATTTTGAGATCCAGTTCAAACATCCAGAATCATATGACATCTTTCTGATTTTTTTTATATTTCTTAGTTGGCATGTACATATATATATTTTGATGCTTGATTCGATATATTTGAACTACTTTTTGATTTAAAATATATGCTAGTTTTATAATTGAATGTTATTAAATATGAATAGTATTTTATTTAACTATATTTTATTTTAGTTTAAATGATTATTAAAATGACTAGTTATTTTATTATTTTAATTATATTGGTTGATTTTAAAAGAAACAAAAAACAATTGATTTTCGAATAGTAAATGTCTTATATGATTGGTATGACATCTTTGACTTGTGTACGGAGACGCATATGAGTTAGGGTGTTACAAATTACGTTAAAACTTAAGTGGTAAATCAGTCTCAGACTTTTGCTTTGTCTCAAATTCTATCGATTATTGAATAGGGTTTTAGCTTCGGATTCATGCAGGTTATAGTCTACAAGGCCAACCACTATAACTTATTTTTCTCTTAAGTGAACTGATTATCCAAAAACAATCTTTAGATCTCATTCCTTTTATGGACTAATCGTGACAATCATTACTAGCGCCAACTCAATTAAAAGATTTGGAAAAACCCAACTTAGACTATAACGTCACGATGAGATTTGAATTTGATCTCAATTTCCTAAGTTGACTGCTGCTAAATTGTATTCATAGGAAGTTAGATGTGCTACAAGTTGATTATTCCTCCCAACTGTTAATCGAGACCACAATCAATCTAACGTTAACTTTTTTAAAAGAAAACATTTTTTAATTATAAAAGGATGACCTATTGCCAATCCTTGATTCCAAAAAACTAAGAATGTAACCCGAAGGGTATGAGAATTCTCATGATCAGAATTGAGTCATCGCTTCAGCCTTTGGCTATGTAAAACTTAATTAAGCATGGTAGAAACCATACTTAGTGATTTTAAAAATTAATGAAAGTTTTTTTTAAAATAAATAAAATGAAAAGAAAAAAGAAATTTTATAAAACTAAGAAAGAAAGATCAAGTAAATCTGAGATATGAGAGATGATGTTTTTTATCATACTCCGATGAGGTATTTATACTTTCTTAAAACCCTAAAAATGATATTCAAAAAGAAAATTTATTGAATTTGTTCAAAACTAAATCCTAAAGATAATTCCCAAAAGATAAGGGATAATTCTTCAAAAATAAAAAGAAAATTAAAAGATAATTCCAAACGAGAATCCTAATTCCAATTCGCAACTGATTCTCCCATCCTCACAAAAAATGATGACTGGAGCTTCTAGAAGATGTCGACTGGATGCCACGTCAGACGTGTCATGCCCCAAGTCATACCCACTAGTCCAACCTTGACTCTAGGAAAATAAAAACTACATAATTTCCCCTTTCTAGCATTGTTTCTAGAATCCAATCTCCTACACAGAAAGTGAATGAAAATGCCCAAATCAACAACATAATTGATCAATCAAAGAGTAATTAACAACAAAATATTATCTATTCAAATCACTCATTAAATCCCCCTTCACTTATTCAATGTTTTTCCATCTCCAATCTCACAAAATTTCCAAGTTGTCCAAGTAAATAAAAATCAAAGTAAAGGTCGAAATTCAAGACCAATCAAGAAAAGGCACAACGAAAAGAAAATTTAAGTAAATCATGGCATTACAATTATCTTTCAATCTCAAAGAATCAAGGCTTGGTATCTCATAATGGTTCGCTTATTTCGCTCAAATGTTTAAGGTGCAAGAATCGCTCAAAGGTTTCGGGTGCAAGAATCACTCAAGCATAACTAATCAACACATTGCTATAAGCTTATAACTAAATATAGTCTCCACTACTAACTATGACCATGATTCAATAATCAAGTGGTCTTTCAAAAGGGTTATAATCGGGCCAAGGTTCGAGTAGGATAAAGGCAAAAAATCAGGTTAAAAGTCAGGACTAAAATAAGCTCATTCCATGAATTTAATCTAAAGGAAGCAAACTCAAGAAAGGAAGTAATCAATATTTATTCATCTCTTTTTTCCTTATACTGTAGATTCGAGTTTATTTTTTATTTTATTATTTCTTTCTCTTTTTTTTATGCTCATTCGAATCTGTATTGCACTATTTTCCTACACGGTTTGAACCAAACTGCACTATTTTTCTACACTGTTCAAACCAAATCTATTTTTTAACACTCTTCCTATAACACCATAGACCAGTACGACATACAGTAAACCGATTTAAGGTGCTACACGAAACCACAACCACCAAAGTGGCTGACCAAGTTTTTCTTACTTTGTTTAAACATAAAACAACTGTAAAATAAACTGAAGAATAAATAAAATATTTATACTGACAAACTCTGAATTAAAATATTTACACTTTACAAAAATAATACAGACTGCTCTACTAAAACTACTACTCAACTGGACATAAAGATTACAAATATACATGCCCTTTCAAAAATGTTGAGACATACTCTGAACTGGATTTTGCTCTATTTACTTTTCCTCACCTGCTGGATCTACTAACTTGCCCACGGAAACAATCCGAAGGCTGAGCTAACTAACTTAGCGACACAATAATAGCTAAAATATACTAATTGTATATCACTGAATGGCTATCTATCAAGTCTACTAATATGATATGCTTAGTGAATATCCTTGTGATATTCACTATCTACGGTACTATAGACATCATGGTACGACTGAGGGATTACTGCATCTTAGAGCTCACACACCCTCTAGTCTACAGGGATATGGCCCCCAGAATTTGCATCAGACACCATATCCCTAACTAAACCACCCCTTGCGAATGTCAGGCCTCGGCCTTAGTTAGTCGGTTTTAAGGGCCTTGCTCCCTACCTAAGGATACATCCGAACTGCATCTATTCTTTCGACTCCACTAGCTTTTCTAAAGGAACTCTGGTGTCTGAATCATTTCCCTATAATCAAACAAGGCTAGTCTTATTTGACCTTAATTATTTGGTTTCTACATTTTATTTAAACATTAATATTGTTCCATTTGTAGTCTTATTTGAGAGTAATTATAAGCTTTTAGGAAACCTCACTTACTTTTATACTCCTAAACTAAAGACCATTTTCCCTTAGTATCAATACTAGCCTTATCGATACTAGCCTTACAGTATCAATACCCTCTCGTCAGTATTAATACCTACCCAAGGTATCAACAATCCTAAATCTACTTTATTCATTGCATCCTAACTTTAAACACATTCTATAACACTTATTCTAGTGTTTTACGTGTATTCGAACCCACTTTGGTCATACTATGGGTCTAGGGCCTTCTGAACAATGTTTTAGGCAAATTTTGACATTTTGGGGGAGGGTTTGAAATCTCTGAGAGGGTTTCAAAACCTCTGGTAGAATGTCATTATGGACAAAGGGTTTTAAAACAGCCCTGGGGTTTCAAAACTTGTACTACAAAATTCATTTATTCACTCAAGAAAACTCTCTAAAACACTCTAAATTTTTTCTTAAGTTCCCTAAACTACTACCTTGAGGTTACATATTTATTATTAAGTCTTATTTGATCATAAAAGAGCATAAATAAGGCTTTAATACATACTAAAAACATACAACATACAATCTACCATGAAAATCTACTAAGCATGCTTAAACTAACTTTCAAGCTAATCTTTTTCAATTGATTCTACAATTTGTATGGAAAAGTTAATATTTGTTACCTGGATTCTTTGGAAGTTATAACCTCTCATAAACAAGTAGGAATTCACATTTCTTTTACCCTTTGTTTTTGAACTCTCTCCAACCTTTTCACTAACAAGGTATTTGAAATGAGTTATTTACTCAACTAGAGGTTGAATAAAACTTAAATGCATTTCCTATAACTCAAATCCTTTCTTAAAAAATGGCTTGAATCATTTGATTTCTTAAAACCCATTTTTGAAAATCTAGACCAAATCTTAAGACTAAAGGCTTTATTGGAAGCTTAGGAGATGAAGAATAGGTTTCTTACCTTGGTTTCTTCAATCTAGGCTTAAAATATCAAGGGCTCTCACCTTTTGTTTAATTGTGGGAGAGGAAAGGGAAAAGAGAAGAGGAGATATTTTTAGGCTGATTATTTTCGTGAAATTCACTGGAGAATAAGGGGTTAATAATCCTTGAACCAATTATAGGTAAACTACACTTATAGTCATTCTTTCTTTAATTCATCTTTAAAAACACCACTATCCTTAGCCTATTGGGCCAACCTAACTCCAATACCCTTATGAATTGGTCAAATTTAGCTTGGAAAATCTAATAACTCTATTGACGGGTTTCGAGTTGGCCAAAACTACTGACTCAAAAATCGGGGTAATAAAATTCTCCCCTCCTAATAAGAAATTTCTTCCCTAAAATTTTAACAGACATCTACTACTAATCTCAATTACTAAGACATCTAATTATAAGGGTTGAACACTAAGTCAATTATAAAGGTTACTATAATAGGAAATAGGGTAAGGTTACCTAAGATCTCATATATGATATCCTCTGCCCCTATAAAAAGGTTACTATAAAAAGGTTACTAAGTCAATTATACTAGCTCCGGATTAAACTAGAACCTTACCGCCTAACCATATGAACTACCTCATCTCTGATATCCTCTGCCCCTATGAACTATCGGGGTTGACTGATGGGTCGAAATAGGAACTACATTATAGGCCTCTGGGCAATATCTGAGAAAATAATCTAAAGACCAACAGCGGTAACAGGTAGGATGAGAAAACACTCTTGATGATTCTTCAACACTAGCTACTGGTGATAAACAATGGTCTCATGTGCTGACTAGTCCTACTTCCTTATTCGCTAATACTTTGCGTTGGTTGACTATACTGACCTACCAAGACTCTCTAGGCTCTTGAGATTCTCTCGAGCTCTTGGATGGCTGGACTGGTTCTCTTGACTCTATAACTTCTCTACCCTGACCTGAGGTGGTATCTTCTTCTGCTGCTCTCTTGTATACAACTCTTTCTATTTCCTTCGCCTGACAAACTAGCTCAGCAAAGACTCGCGATGGATTGGTAACTAGGTGAGTTAAAATATCTAACTGGAGATCCTCTCTGAACTTCCTATCATCTTGATTCAACTAAACAAACAAATCCCTCATTGCATCCATGTGAGTCTCTTTGATATACTTCTGGCGGGACTCCTATAAAAATTGGTCCCAAGTGGGTCATTTAGCCTCTAATGACATCTCTATCATCTCTCACCAATCTATCGTGTCACCTTTCAGTAGCGAGATAACATACTCTAACATTTCCTTGGAATTAAGATGTAGTTGATAAAGGGTTCTAAGGGTTTCCCTTAACCACTGGTCGGCTACGATAGGATTATCATCCCCTGACCTAAAGAAATTAGTGGTTTGATACCTCTAGAGCCTCTCTATTGAGGTTTCCTGAGGTGCTACAACTGGAGGAAGATGTAGGACTGGTTGGACAAATGGGTTAGTAGGTTCATGAGGAATAACTCTAACAATCCTCTCTAAGGTAGATGTTAGATTGCTAAAGAAGACAACCTCATCAACTCCTACGTCTCCAGGCTCTCTATGCTCAGAGTCTAGGATAAACTCGTCTTCTGAATCATTGACTAAAGGAGCTTGAATCTCATCTCTTACCTCTCTACTATGATATAGGATTCTGTCAATCTCTAAAATACTGAAATTAAGAGAAAACAAAGAATTACAATCACTATTGCAGATACAGAAGTATGACTTAACTCTTTAGGGGCATGTAAACTTATAAACTCTTTACTGACAGTGACTAACTCAGACCAATACTGGCCACCACTGACCCACGAGTCCTAGGAATGTCAATCCTGACACTCTGATACCAATAAATGTAATACCCTAGACTAGTACGACACACAGTTAATTGATTTAAGATGCTACACGAAACCACAAAGTGATCGACCAATTTTTTCTTACTTTCTTTATATATAAAACAACTGTAAAATAAATTGAAGAGTAAATAAAATCTTTACACTGAGGAGCTCCAAATTAAAATATATACACTTTAAAAAATAATACAGACCGCTCTACTGAAACTACAACTCACCTGGACAATAAAGTTTACAAATACGCATGCCCTTTTAAAAATGTTTAGACGTACTCTGAATTTGCACTGGTTTGAATTGGGTTTTAGTCTTTCTACTACTCCTCACATGCTGGATCTACGAACCTACCAACGGAAACAATCTGAAGGCTGAGCTAAGTAGCTCAGGGACACACTAATAGCTAAAACATAGTAATTACATATCACTAAAAGGCTAGCTATCAAGTATACTGATCTGATCTGCTTAGTGAATATCCTTGCGATATTGACTCTCTACGCTACTATAGACATCATGGTATGGTTGAGGTATTACTACATATCAGAGCTCACGCACCCTCTAGTCTACTCGAATATAGCCCCTAGAATCTGCATCAGACATCATATCCCTAACTAACCCACCCATTGTGAGTGTTAGGCCCGGCCTTAGTTAGCTGATTTTAAGGGCATTGTTCCCTACCTAAGGATATATCCAAACTACATCTATAATTTTGACTCCACTAGCTTTTCTAAAGAAACGTAGTCTCTGAATCATTTCCCGGTATAAAACAAGACTAGTCTTATTTGTCCCTAATTATTTAGTTTCTATATTTTTTAAACATTAATATTATTCCACTTATAGTCTTATTTGAGAGTAGTTATAAACTTTTGAGAAACCTCACTTGTTTTTATACTCCTCCAGAATAAAAAACCATTTCTTTTCCTTAGTATCGATACATATCATCAGTATTGATACTCTCTCATCAGTATTGATACCTTACCCAAGGTATCAATAACCCTACATCTACTTCATTCATTACTTCCTAACTTTAAACACCTTCTATAACACTTATTCTAGTGTTTTACGCGTATTCAAACTAACTAATGGTCATACTATGGGTTTATGGCATTTTGAGCAACATTTTGGGTAAATTTTGACATTTTGGGGAAGGGGTTTCGAAACCTCTCAGGCAGAATATCATTCTGGAGAAGGGGTTTTGAAACCAACCTAGGGGTTTCGAAACTTGTACTACATAAATCACTTCTTCACCGAAAACACTTAGAAAACCTTTTTCTAAGTCCCCCAAACTCCTACCTTAAGGTTTCCCATTTATTACTAAGTCTTATGTGATCATGAAGGAGCAAACATACTAAAAACATAAAACATACAATCTACCGTAAAAATCTACTAAGCATGCTCAAATGGACTTTAAAGCTAATCTTTTTCAATTGATTCTACAACTGGTATGGAAAAGCTAATAGTGTGTTACCTGGATTCTTTGGGTGTTATAACCTCTCTCAAATAACTAGGAATCCACCTTTCTTTTACCCATGGCTTTTGAAATCTCTTCAACCTCTTTCACTAACAAGGTATTTGAAATAAGTTATATACTCAAATAGAGGCTGAATAAAACTTAAATACATTCCCTATAACTCAATCATTTCTTAAAATAGCTTGAATCACTAGATTTCTTAAAACTCATACAAATCCATTATTGAAAATCTAAACCAAATCTTAAGATTAAAAGCTCTAATGAAAGCTTAGGAGATAAAGAATAGGTTTCTTACATTGGTTTCTTCAATCTAGGCTTGAAATATCAAGGGCTCCCACCTTTTTATTTAACCGTGGAGAGGAAAGGAAAAAGAGAAGAGGAGATATGTTTAGTTTAATTATTTTCTTGGAATTCTATGGAGAAGAAGAGGTTTATAGCCCATGAAACAACTATAGGTAAATTACATTTCTAGTCTTTCTTCTTTTAACTCACCTTTAAAAAACCATTATCCTTATCCTATTGGGCTAACCTAAGCCTAATACTCTTAAGAATTGATCTAGTTTAGATTGGAAAATCTAATGGGCTCTATTGACGGGTAATAACTCCAAAAAAAGACTTAATTTCTAGTCTTTTCACTTAAGTTATTACTCGTCTAGACAAAGTATGCATTGTATTTTTAGTTGTAGGTTAAATTAGATTATGGTGGATAAGTTTTGCTTAGGAAAGATTTATTTGGTTTGAATGATGCTGCTGTAGAGAAAAGGTTGTTTGGGTTGTGTTTGTGCAGGAATCCTAAGAGGAAGAACATTTCAGTCATTACAATGTAAAAGTGCAGAGGCCAACGAAACAGATGAGAACATGAGGAGCAGATTTATCTCGCTGAGGTAAGATTTATTTGAGAAAGTCTGAAGCAGGTGTGGCTAAACTGCATATGTCACACGCCAGCTGGATGACCTACTTCACGTGCAAGCAAGCCTCAATTATTCTGACAGCCACCAGCCGCCTTTTCTTTTTAAGTCGAGCAATTAATAATGGCTAGTTAAGGAAACTCCAAAAGTAGACAAAGACTTAGGAGGTTTTTCCTTATAAATAACCAACCGTAGCCGCCAAAGAGGAGGCAAGGAAGAAGAGAGAAGAGTTTTACCTAAGACGTGAGAAAGCAATTGCAGTGCTTTCCCACCATCTACCCACCAACCTTCCCTGGTATCCTCCATAGCCCGACGATAGCAGAGAGATGATCAGGCGTCGAGAGAGGGTGATCACCAAGGCAGGCGCGGTGCTGATCATGATTGTCACGACAGAGCCCCTGATTTTGGGATTCGTTATTCCTTATTTTTAACTCTTTATCTATTTGGGGTTGTATTAAACATTGAATCTTGGATGATCTTTGATAGTGCCATGAATGCTTTACTTGGTGTTAAACTTTGTTTTGCCTGAACAATATTTCTATGTTTATGAATGATGAAGTATGTTTCGCTTATGACTGTTTTGTTTATAGTTTAAATATTTTATCTTAGCACTGTAAGAGCATCGAGAGATAGCCTTGGGTTTTGGTAAAACATGTCTTGGAATTGTAAGAGCATCGAGAGATAGTCTTTTGTCTAGATAAGTGATTCTTAAATTTGAGAGAATTAAGATAGATCAACGTGAGCAATGGAATGAATCCGGGATGGTAAAGTTCTAACTTGTATGCCTTAGAGATAAGGAGTAGATTTCAAACGACTAAAAGGGATGGATGCAAGAGTAGGAGAGACTATGTCTATAGTTAACGCCGAGAGGTATTGCCGTAACAACCGTCTAAGAATACCTAGTAATCCTATCAAACAGTTTTAGTGAATCATAATAAGTCATTCTAAACTGAGAATATTTGTTGTCAAGACAACGGCTTTAGCATCAGTGCTCTGTGACACGTCTGAATATATGAGTTTGTTTGCATTATATTTAAATCATTACTTGTTTTATTAGTATGCATATTAATTTTGCCTCAACCAAACTTTTCTGAAATCATTGAATCATTTTCTTAGTTCATTAATATTAGTTCTTAGGATAATACTTAGTAGGACTTAGCTTGTGACATCAGTTCTATTTGTGGTAAAAATATATTTCTAATCCAATCCCTATGGAAACGATACTCACTCACTACTATATTACTTGCATCGATTGTGTATACTTGCACAAATTTGCTTTCCTTAGCATATACATTTACAAGCGATCAAGTTTTTGGCACAGTTGCCGGGGATTGGCAACTGGCGATATTTTTAGTCATAACAAGTTCTCTTTGTCACATTATATTAGTCTAACATAGTTTACTATTTTCTTTTGTAGGTTTTAATTATTGCATGACCTTGAGATCTTTTGGTAAGCCTTTGGAACTATTCAACCCTGAAATTGAGCAATCACCAGACAAAAGTTGCGTGCCTAAAGAACCAGAGAACAATCAAACCAATTTCAAATGCAACACAACATGGGAGATTTAGGAGATCCAGATGCAACAATTAATCTTCAAGTTGTAAGACTAAGAGTGATACGAGATCATTTGAACCCTATTCTCGATGACCTCAATCCAGGCATAGTGGCATCTGAGATCCAAGCCACTCACTTCGAACTCAAACCAGTGATGTTTAACATGTTAAACTCTATCGAACAATTTGGTGGTTCACCCAATGAAGATGCGAGATAGCATGTCGTGCTTTCCTTTAAGTTTGTGACTCGTTTCTGCAACAAGGAGTACATGAGGATGTGCTAAAACTGAAGCTTTTTCCTTACTCCCTACGCGATAGAGCAAGAGCCTGGCTCAGCAAAGTTCCTTCCGGCTCAATGGATTCATGGGCAGACTTATGCATGACGAGTTACTCACCACAAGAACAGTCACGGGATGGCGCATATGCATGGATTACAAGAAGCTCAACAAAGCCACAAAGAAGGATCATTTTCCCCTCTTTTATCGACCAAATATTAGATAGACTAGCGGGAAAAGCATTTTACTGCTTCCTCGATGGATACTCGGGGTATAACCAAATTATCATAGCACCGGAGGACAAAAAAAACAACTTTCACGTGCCCATATGGTACCTATGCATTTAGACGAACGCCGTTTGAACTGTGTAACGCTCCAGCTACATTCCAAATATGTATGATGACAATCTTTTCAGATATAGTGGAAGAGTGCATGGAAATATTTGTGGACGACTTCTCCGTCTCGGGTGATGATTTTGACCGATATCTCGGTAATTTATCAAGGGAGTTGAAACGCTATGAAGAAGCCAACCTATTACTGAACTGGGAAAAATGCCATTTTATGGTGACCGAAGGAATAGTGTTGGGTCACAAAATTTCATGTCATGGCATCGAAGTTGACAAAGCCAAGGAGGATACAATTGCAAATCTTCACCCACCTACTAATGTGCGAGGTGTACACAGTTTCCTGGGATATGCAGGCTTCTACATGCGGTTCATAAGAGACTTTTCACAAATTTATAAACCCTTATGTCTTTTGCTTCAACAAAATCATTCATTTGAATTTACTAATGACTGTTTGAATGCTTTCACAGATTTAAAGAAAAAGCTTTCGGCAGCACCAATTGTTATCCCACCAGACTGGAATGAACCATTTGAGCTCATGTGCGACGCTAGTGACTATGCAGTCGGAGCAGTGCTAGGGCAACGGAAAAGTAAAATTTTTCACGTCATATACTATGCGAGTCGAACTCTTAATAATGCACAAGTGAACTATACCACCACTGAAAAAGAACTCTTAGCAGTAGTATTTGCATTCGATAAGTTTAGGCGATATCTAATAGGAACTAAGGTAATTGTGTACACAGATCACTCTGCCATTAAATATCTGATTAATAAAAAAGACGTAAAGCCTAGACTAATTCGATGGATATTACTACTGCAAGAATTTAATATAAAGATCAAGGTTAGAAAAGGGATAGAAAATGTATAGAAAATCAAATTGGCAGACCATTTGTCTAGGCTAGATAACAAACTTGATTGTCCTGACATCACAGAAATTAAAGAGGATTTTCCAGATGAGAAAATATTATTCGTCATGGTTGCACCGTGGTATGCTGACATTGTTAACTTTCTTGTTAGTGGTATTGTTCCTCCTGATTTATCTAGCCAGGGAAGAAAGAAGTTCCGATATGATGTGCGATATTACTATTGGGATAAACTGTTTCTATTCAAGCAATGCGGAGACCAAATAATTCGAAGATGCATTCCAGAAGAAGAGCAACAAGATATCCTACACTAATGCCATATGTCACTATATGGGGGCATTTTGGTGGAATGAGAACAACAACAAAAGTGCTTCAGTCTGATTTTATTGGCCAACCCTGTTCAAAGATGCACGTGAATTCTACAAGTCATGTGATAGATGTCAACGAACAGGAAACATCTCGAAATGGCATGAGATGCCATGGAAAAATATTCTGGAAATCGAACTTTTCGACATATGGGGAATAGATTTCATGGGAGCTTTCCCATCATCATTCGAAGATTTGTATATTCTCCTGACAGTGGATTATGTATCAAAATGGGTGGAAACCATCGCAACACCTAAACACGATTCTAAGACGGTGCTAAAGTTTTTGCACAAAAACATATTCACCCGCTTTGGAACACCACGAGCTATAATTAGCAAAGAAGGCATACATTTTGACAACAAATTTATTGCCAAGGCACTGAAACGATATGGAGTACAACATAGGATAGCTATGGCGTATCACCCTCAAACGAATGGATAAGCCAAAGTGTCTAACCGGGAGATTAAGCAGATCTTGAAAAAGTGGTCAACCCGAATCGAAAAGACTAGTCGCCAAAGCTAGATGAAACACTATAGGCTTATCACACAACATTCAAGACACCGCTGGGAATGTCCCCGTTCAAGCTGGTCTACGGAAAGAAATGTCATCTACCGATTGAACTTGAACATAAATCCTACTGGGCCATCAAAAAGATAAACATGGATGCTCAACTTGCTGGAGAAAGAAGACTCTTGGAGCTAAACGAGATGGATGAATATAGATCACATGCATACAAGAATGCCCGCCTTTACAAGGAGAAAACAAAACGATGGCATGACAGAAAAATATTGCTGAGGCAATTTTATCCTGGACAACAAGTATTGCTCTACAATTCACGCCTTAAGTTATTCCCAGGCAAGCTGAAATCAAGATGGTCAGGACCGTTTATCGTTCACCAAGTCTATGATAATAGAGCAGTTGAAATTCAAAACCAAAACGATGGTTCCATCTTCAAGGTGAATGGGCAGAGACTCAAGGAGTACAAATGAGCCCTAGTAATGTGCGACAAACTAGCTTTATTGGCACATGATACCCAAGAATCTACTTTACTTAATTGTGCAAATATTTGTTTCCTAGGCAATGAAAATATGAATTCTGTACATAAATAAGTTAAGTTGTTTTTTGCTTTAATCCATTTTATTTTATTATTTTCTTCTTTCTTATTGTAGGCAAGCAAGGAACATGTGGCATCATGGGGAGTTGAAGTATGCATGAAGAAAAAGACCTAGGGTACACAGTTTTAGCGGTAGAATAAATAGGGAAAGAAACCTTTTCTCCCTCTTTACGTCCAATAAAAAATTTCTCATTTAATTAGAAATATTTTCCCCGCCATGAAAGGACTAAATTACCCCGAAACCACCCATCACTTTCCCAAGAAAAACTACCCAACCTCTTCTTCTTCATCGTGTTTCCCTCTCTCTCTACAAACAACAAAATTTTTTCTTTCTCTCAACAATACCTCCCCATCGTCACCACAAAAGTCAGTCAAGTAAAATGGTGAGAACAAGGAAAGACCTAGCCCCAACACAAAGTTTTGAACATTTCCAAACAGCCGAAGCAAAAGCACGCTTCAAGACCTTCCAGAAACGCCAAGTATATTTGAAAGATGGATTCGTTTTTCCAGCCGAGGAAGAAGAGTCGTTTGGACCGAAGGTGATGGACGTGATAAAGAAGCACAACTAGGAGAAGTTTGCTCGTAATCCTAAAGTTGTAGCACCGGAGATGGTAAGGGAATTCCATGTCCATCTCGAGGACCCATCTAGCCAAACAATTTATGTTTGAGGAAAGCTCATACGATTTTCCCCCTCTGCACTCAACTGAAATTTTAAGCTGGGGAAAGTTGAAGAGCAACACAAGAGATTTGTGGCAAAGGCTAATCAAGAAACATATAGTGGCGTACTGCAGGATCTTTGCTCCGGATGGGCCAAGTTTGAAGGGAGTGCCCCAACTAGGAAAATAGTTTATTGCTGAACACTGAAACCGCACGTGAAACTATAGAACCACTTTCTCAAAGGCAAGTTGATGCTAACGTCTCACAACACCACTGTCCTCATGAAGAGATTGATGCTCCTACACTCGATCATTTACGGGAGAAATATTGACGTTAGAGAACTCATTTTTGAGCAGATCCATGACTATGCCAAGAGGAACCGAGGTAACCTTCTGTTTCCCAACTTGATAATCACATTATATAAGAAGAAGAAGGTTCTTAAGGATCACTTCGAATATTACATTAAACCAAAGGAGGGCATCACAAAGAAAAAGGTCCCCGAGTTGATGAGTTTCAATGACGACGACCCAAAGGAAAGTTTGGAGCGAGGAGCAAAATTGATTGTCGCAGCTAGAATGGCTGTTGTGGTCATGCACAGTCGAGAGACACGTGAAAATATCGGTCTCTGAATGACCACATGGAAATTTACTTCGACTATGTCAAGGCTAGGGATATGCAAATCAACGCCTTCTTCAAGGAGTTGCTCTTGAACTCAAACATCAGACTACCGACCTTCCCCGCTGTCATCCTCAAATACAATGCGGGCGGGAGCACATTCCATGCCTCGACATCGCATGCACCTCCATATGTTCCCCCAGAAGTACCCGTTGATGTGTCACCACTAGCAACTCAAGTACCACATTTACCATAGGAAGGCCAAGGCGACACAGAAGAATTTCTTAGCTCCTCCTCCTTTTCAACCTCTGAAAGTAGTGATTATACTCTACCCCACTTCTTCTCTGATGATGATTTTACTCCAGCACCGCCATAACCCAAGCATGATCCTACTCAGTCCCTTGTGCGTCCAACACCGCCAGTCCAGCAGCAGCTACTAGTCCAGCACCAATCCCAACATAATCAACTCCTACGACTAAGCAATCCACTCCAGCATGAGCCTCATCGACCAAGAAGGGTTACAAGAGAACAGCAGGCCGTATACTTCAGTCGTATCCTTCTCAACCAGTAGTAGTAGACTCTGGATCCGAGATTCCATTTCCTCCCAAACGACGCTGAACGAGGGCGTCTAGTCAAGCCACCCTAGCATAGTGAGTCTTTACTTTAGTTTTTTTTTACTTTTTTGCATATCCATTTAGAATCATGTAGTTTAGTTTTCATGCATTGAGGATAATGCATCCTTAAAGTTTGGGGGAGACATTGTATCATATTCTGCCATACTTTGTTAGAAAGCAATTGATGTTAATTGGTTAAGAATTTTGGTTGTCATGACATAAACAGGTTGAGATTATTGTTAGGAATGAATTAGGGATGCCCAATGATGAATGCATAATTTTATTGCCTAGGCCAGAATTATTGTTAAGACTGTCTAAAGAAGAGAACCAACCCCAGGCTTGATTCCTTGAAATTTATAAACATGATTGTAGGTTGTTTTTGCTCTAGGTAATCTATAAAAGTTTTAGGAAATAACTTTCTATTTGCCGAGACTGCAAAAATATTCTAAGGGTAAAGTGGAAACTCTCTAGTGTTTAAAAGCTAGAAAAACTCGAAAATACAAAGAGACACTCCTATAAAGGCATGAACAAGAAAAACTCCAAAAACAATTAAGAGTAGCCAAGGCATATGAGTGAATGAAAGTAGTCACATGATGACTCTGCCCGACTAGCTTGGGGGTGGAAGGTATGCTCCCTTTCACCTAGAGTGTGGAACGGTAGTTGTGATGAGCTGACTCTCCTAGAAAAAAAATGATTAAAGAGAATAAAAGTTGATAAATAACTAGAAGTATAAACTAAGCCTGATGAATAATTTGTTGCCTTGACAAACAGAAGTGCTTACTTTAAGTTTTCAAAATTACCTCTATGCATAGACTGGTTACAATCACGCACACACAATAGCAAGAATCCTGACTAGGGAAGGGACTTGACTGATATGACTGTCAACATGTTGAGGCCAAACAATTTTTGCTGAGGGAAATCTCAAACCAGATGATTTTCTAAATATTTCTTTGCCATGACAATTTTAATTCTCTTCTAGCTAGAATCCATTGCTTGAGGACAAGAAATAGCTTAAGTTTGGGGGTGTGATAACTCCGTAAAAAGACTTAATTCCTAGTCTTTTCACTTAAGTTATTGCTCGTCTAGACAGAGTATGCACTGTATTTTTAGTTGCATATAGGTTAAATTAGATTGTGGTGGATAAGTTTTGCTTAGGAAAGATTTATTTGGTTTGACTGATGTTGTTGAAGTGAAAGGGTTGTTTGGGTTGTGTTTGTGCAGGAATCCTACAGAGGAATAACATTTCAGTCGTGACAATGTAAAAGTACATAGGCCAACGGAACAGATGAGGACGTGAGGAGCAGATTTATCTCGCCAAGGCAAGATTTATTTGAGGAAGTCTGAAGCATATGTGGCTAAACTGCCTATGTCACATGCCAGCTGGATGACCTACTTCACGTGCAAGCAAGCCTCAATTATTCTGACAGCCTCCAGTCGCCTTTCCTTTTTAAGTCCGAGAAATTAATAACGGCTAGTTAAGGAAACTCCAAAAGTAGACAAATACTTAGGAGGTTTTTCCTTATAAAGAACCAGCTGTAGTCACCAAAGAGGAGGCAAGGAAGAAAAGAGAAGAGTTTTACCTAAGACATGAGCAAGCAACTGCAGTGCTTTCCCACCGTCTACCCACCAACCTTCCCTGGTATCCTCCATAGCCTGACGATAGCAGAGAGATGATCAGGCGTTGAGAGAGGGTGATCACCAAGGCAGGCGCGGTGCTGATCAAGATTGTCGCGACAGAGCCCCCGATTTTGGGATTCGTTATTCCTTTATTTTTAACTCTTTATCTATTTGGGGCTGTATTAAACGTTGAATCTTGGATGATCTTTGATAGCACCATGAATGCTTTACTTGGTGTTCAAATTTTTTTGCCTGAACAATATTTCTATGTTTATGAATGATGAAGTATGTTTCGCTTATGACTATTTTGTTCATAGTTTAAATATTTTACCTTAGCACTGTAAGAGCATCGAGAGATAGACTTGGGTTTTGGTAAAACATGTCTTGGCATTGTAAGAGTATCGAGAGATAGTCTTTTGTCTAGATAAGTGATTCTTAAATTTGAGAGAATTAAGATAGATCAACGTGAGCAATGGAATGAATCGGGATGGTAAAGTTCTAACTTGTATGCCTTAGAGATAAGGAGTGGATTTCAAATGACTAAAAGGGATGGATGCTAGAGTATGAGAGACTAAGTCTATAGTTAACGCCGAGAGGTATTACCGTACCAACCGTTTAAGAATACCTAGTAATCCTGTCGGGCAGTTTTAGTGAGTCATAATAAGTCATTCTAAACTGAGAATATTTTTGTCAAGACAACGGTTTAGCATCAGTGCTCTGTGACACGTATGAATATGTGAGGTTATTTGTATTATATTTAAACCATGACTTGTTTCATTAGTCTGCATATTAATTTTGCCTCAACCAAACTTTTCTGAAATCATTGAATCATTTTTCTTTGTTTATTAATATTAGTTCTTAGGATAATACTTAGTATGACTTAGCTTGTGACATCAGTTCTAGTTGTGGTAAAAATATATTTCTAATCCAATCCCTGTGGAGACGATACTTATTCACTACTATATTACTTGCATTGACTGTGTATACTTGTACAGATTTGCTTGTCTTAGCATATACATTTACAAGCGATCAACGGGTTTCAAGTTGACTGAAATTACTGACCCAGAAATCGGGGCATTATAATTCTCCCTCCTAATAGGAAATTCACCCCAAAATTTTAACAGACATTTACTACTAATCTCAATTACTAAACATCTAATTCTAAGGGTTGGACACTAAGTCAACTATAACGGTTACTAGAGTATGAAATAGGGTAAGGTTACCTGATAACTCATGAGCTGCAACATCCTCATCATTCAGAGCATTAATCACATACAAACGGGATACTACTCATGGCTCCCCATTAGCTCCTGACTGAATTGCATCCCTACCGGCCTGATCAGATGAACTACCTCATCTCTGAAATTCTTTACCCCTCTGAACTATCGGGTTGATTGTTGGGTCGAAGTTGTAACTACACTAAGCCTCTGCGAAATCTTTGAGAAAATTATCTAAAGACCCATAGCAATAACAAACCTGAGACCCAAACCGACAAACTCCTAGGTGTCTCATACCACATCTAGAACATGTAGGATGAGAAGTCACTCTTGACGATCCTTCAACACTAACTATTAGTGCAGTAAATAATGGTCTCTTGCACTGACTGGTCATACTCCCTCCTTCACTAGCACTCTGTATTGGTCAGCTAGATTGACCTATCAAGACTCTCATGGGTTCGGGAGATTCTCTCGACCTCTTGGATGGATGGACTGGTTCCACTGACTCTTCCACTTCTGTACTCTGACCTGAGGTGGTATCTTCTTATGCTTCTCTCGTGGCCACAACTCTCTCTATTGCCTTTGCCTAACAAACTAGCTCGGTAGAGACCCTCTCGGAACTTCCTATACCCTTAAGTCAACTAAACAAATTGATCCCTCATCACATCCATGTTGTCCTCTCCGATATACTTATGGAAAAACTCCTCCAAAAATCGGTCCAAGTGGGTCGCTCAAGCTCTAAAGATATCTCTACAATCTCCCACCAATCTATCGTGTCACCTTTCACCAGGGAGATAACACAGTCCAACATTCCCTTGGGAGTAAGATGTAACAGAATAATGGTTCTAAGGTTTTCCCTTAACCACTGGTCAGTTACGATTGGATTATCATCTTTTAAGCTAAAGAATTCAGTGGTCTGGTATCTTCGGAGCCTCTCTATTGGGGTTTTCTATGATGCTACAACTGGAGGAACAAACTGGACTGGTAGGATAGATGGGGTAGCATTTGCATGAGGAATAGCTCTAACAATCCGCTCTAAGGTAGAGGTCAGATTCCTAAAGAAGGCATCCTCATCAACTCCTACGTCTT
The DNA here is from genome assembly GCF_006381635.1 of Hibiscus syriacus. Lineage (NCBI taxonomy): Eukaryota > Viridiplantae > Streptophyta > Magnoliopsida > Malvales > Malvaceae > Hibiscus > Hibiscus syriacus. The sequence goes on from NW_024063213.1 coordinate 1,170,075, forward strand.
TATGCTCTTTATGCTCAGAGTCTGGGATAAACTCATCTCCTGAATCACTGACTAAAGGAGCTCTACTCTCATCTCTTCCATTCTACTATGATATGGGCTTATGTACATCTCTAAAATTATGAAAATAAGAGGAAACAAAGAAATAATATCACCACTGTAGATACATAAGTACGATTTAACTCTTTAGGGGAATGTATACTAATAAACTCTTTACTGAAACTGACTGACTCTGACCAACATTGGCCACCACTAACCCACGGGTCCTAGAAACGTCATTTCTGACAGTCTGATACACTAAATATAACACCCTAGACCAGTACGACATATAATTAACTAATTTAATGTGATACATGGAACCACCGAAGTGGTTGACCAACTTTTTCTTACTTTTTTAAATATAAAACAACTGTAAAATAAACTGAAGAATAAAAAAATATTTACACTGAGGAGCTCCAAATTAAAATATTTACAATTTACAAAAATAATACAACCGCTCTACTGAAACTATGACTCAACTGGACAATAAAGTTTACACGCCTTTCAAAAATGTTGAGAAGTACTTTGAATTTGCACTGGTCTGAATTGAGTTTTGGTCTATCTACTACTCCTCACCTGCTGGATCTACTAACCTACCTACGGAAACGATCCAAAGGCTGATCTAACTAGCTCAGCGACACATTAATAGTTAAAACATACTAATTGCATATCACTGAAATGCTAGCTATCAAGTCTACTGATCTGATCTTCTTAGTAAATATCCTTACGATATTCACTCTATACACTACTATATATATCATGATACGATTGAGGGTTTACTGTATCTCAGAGCTCACGCAACCCTCTTGTCTACTGGGATATGGCCCTTGAAATTCTCATTCAGACACCATATCCCTGACTAACCCACCCCTTGCGAGTGTTATGCCTTATCCTTAGTCAATTTTAAGGGCCTTGCGCCCTACCTAAGGATATATCCGGATTACATCTATAATTTTGACTCCACTAGCTTTTCTAAAGAAACTCAAGTGTTTGAATCGTTTCCGAGTATCAAGCAAGACTAGTCTTATTTGTCCCTAATTATTTGGTTTCTACGGTTGATTTAAACATTAATAGTTCCACTTGTAGTCTTATTTGAGAGTAGTTATAATCTTTTGGGAAACCTCACTTGCTTATATACTTCTCCTGAACTAAAAATCATTTTTTCCCTTAGTATCAATAATGGCTTACAGTATCAATACTCTCTCATCAGTATTGATACCTTACCCAAGGTATCAATAACCCTACATCTATTTCATCCATTGCATTCCAACTTAAAACATCTTCTATAACACTTATTCTAGTGTTTTATGCGTATTCAAACCCATTTATGGTCATATTATGGGTCTAGAGCCTTCCAGACAACATTTTAGGCAAATTTTGACATTTTAGGGCATGGGTTTCAAAACCTCTCTCGCATAATGTCATTCTGATAAGGGGTTTTGAAACCAGGCTAGGGGTTTCGAAACCAGGCTAGGGGTTTTGAAACATGTATTGCAGAATTCACTTCTTTACCCGAGAAAACTCTCTAAAACACACTAAAATCCTTTCCAAAGTCCCCCAAAACTCCTACCTTGAGGTTTTCCATTTATTATTAAGTCTTATGTGATCATAAAGGAGCATAAATAAGGCTTTAATACATACTAAAAATATACAACATACAATATATCATGAAAATCTACTAAGCATGCTCAAACTAACTTTCAAGCTAATCTCTTTCAATTGATTCTACAACTGGTATAGAAAAGCTAATATTTTGTTACATAGATTCTTTGGATGCTATAACCTCTTTCAAAAAACTAGGATTCCACCTTTATGTTACCCTTGGCTTTTGAACTCTCTTCAATCATTTTCACTAACAAGGTATTTGAAATGAGTTATTTAATCAACTAGAGGCTGAAAGGATCTAATGAAAGCTTAGGAGATGAAGAATAAGTTTCTTACCTTGGTTTCTTCAATCTAGGCTTGAAATATCAATGGTTCTCACCTCTGTATTTAACCATATAAGAGGGAAGAAAGAAGAGAATATGAGATATTTATAGGTTGATTATTTTCGTGGAATTCTCTAGAGAAGAATGTGTTTATAGCCCTTGAAACAACTATAGGTAAATTACACTTCTTGTCCTTCTTCCTTTAACTCACCTTTAAAAATACAACTATCCTTAGCCTTTTGGGGAAACCTAATCCTAATACACTTAACAATTGGTCTAGTTTAGCTTAGAAAATCTAATAGGCTCTATTGACGGGTTTCTGGTTTACCGAAACTACTGACCCATAAATCGGGGCATTACACTTTTTTGTTGAAACAAGCTTACCTCTATCCTAAAAAGGGTGACAAAAAAATGGAAAATAAAAATAAAATTAGTTCGAGTTAACAATGTGGTGAACAAAGAAAAGGACATAAGGCTCAAAATTGGCTAAGTGGAAAATAAACAAAGGGTGGGCTATTTTTAGGGAAGAGAAAAGGTTAAATCATAATGTCCCTATCACACTAAAGAATCCTATTCAATTGTGTAGTCTAAAAAAGTATTACGCTACAAGTTCTATGATATAAATATTTAGTCAGTTCACTCAATTTAAACAAAGAGCAAGAATGCAAATTTATGCTCATTTGGCTCAAAACTCACATGAAAGGTTTAATTGTACTAAGTCATGCAATCAATTCAACTAATCAAACTCATGGAATGCCAAGAAAATTTAAGAAAATCAATTAACTATGTCAATTGCTATCATGCCTCTTAAATTCCAACAAAATCAATATCAAAATTTACAAGAAAAAGTAAAAAAAAATAAGGTGAAACAAGAGATAGACAATAAGAAATTTCAAAAAATAGAACCAAGAAACGCTCAATTTCAATCATAATCGAATAAGAAAGGATTAATTTGATCAAAATTCCACCCATTCACTTAAGTCATATTGTCTCAATATAAAAAGTAATTCATAAGAGAGGGAACAGAAATACTACTCAATTTAATGACGGCAACGACCGCGTCAATATGTGCTCAGGCGAAGGTAAGAAAAAATCTCGATGAGATTTGTTTCAATAGAATCAAGCCAATCGTTCACTTGATGGATCTCTTTGTGCACATATGACTATGGATGTTATGTCGGTGTCGCATGTGGTGTCATCCTTTGAAGGAATACACGTGCATTGCATAGAGTAATGATGTCAGGAGGAATGATATATGGCGCAATGGGAGTACCTACAAGAAGGCTCATCGTATCCAAACAACGAGCATCTAAGGGATCCATTGCAAAAGAATAAGTAAATTGAGCAATATCGAAAGTCAATTGAAATAATCGAGATGCAAGGTGAGTAATATAAGGGTTGAGAGTTAATGGGCGATCAGAGCGTACAATACGCTCGAAGGCGTGGACAAACCCAAAGCCCAAATTTACCTTTGTACTGGTGTGCATACACCGCAAGAAAAAAAAGTTTAACCTTACTCAAACAGGACGTGGTTTCATTACATCTGGATTATTTGTATGCTAGGAATCAGTGTATGCAGTGGAGAGAGGGGTCATGAATATGCCACCCTTTGGTGGTTTAAGCATCGAAAGTGGACTCGCCTACTCGGTGAGTTCCTCATAGGTTATGTCCATATCAAAATCCTGCGGAATCTCACATAAATCAATTATAAAGTCATGGTCCGTGACATCCGTCACGAACCCATTGAAAAATTGAAATTTACTAAAGACATAGTAAAATGATGTTCGAGCAACCGAAAAATGATAACACCTTATGAATAATTAGATACAATATGATTTGGTAAGAACACAAATGTAGCATAAAATTCAAAGACTGAATCATAATATATACTACATCTAATTTCATAATATAATCTCCAGCCAATCACATTAAAGTACATCAAAACCGAGTCACGTAAATGTAAAGAATCAAGAGTGTGATCAGGAATGTGTAAACCTAAAATTTGCGGTGTCAGATGCTATCAATGCTATCAAACTTCCAAAATTCCTCGTCGTCAAAGTCTAAATAACCTTGAAGAACCTCCTCAATCAGGACAAAATAAGTGTGTTTGCGTCGATGACGCTTGGAGTAATGTGTAGGGTCGGGTTCGTGGTCATCGTACAAGGGAGATTTCTCTGAGCTCGTGACAAATGACGGTGAAGGAGGGTCTTGGTCATGAGTTTTGCGAGAGGAGAATGTGTGATTGGCAGCTGATTGTGGTGATGTATTGTTCAAAAATCCAGTGGCAAAGTCATCTAAAAAACCAAAAATAGGATGCCACATTAATAAAGGTTCAATGTCAGCGGGTGTGGAGTTTACCTCATCGTTATGTTCAGGTATTGTCGATTGAGCGGAGAATGACGAAGCTTGGTTTGGCATGGATTGGGAAATTTACCCTAATGGTGTGATGTAAAATTTTAATGTTACCAATGAAGAAGGTTGGTTCTGCCACTGTCCAGATGGACCAGCAAAACCATGCTGGCACACTAAGTAGTCAGTGGAGGAGTAGGCAGCAGATGCAGAAAACGTTAGATCATGGATGGACTCGAGAGCAGGTGAACGTGCATGCGGTTGTGGTGTATTTCGACCACCATAGTGAGCAGCAGGGGTAGTAGTGCGAGCGGGTGATGGTTGTTACGACAACAAGTCGGAGCCACTCAGAATGTCGATGATAAGCGGGCAGTGAACCAACGGTTATTGCCACCAAGATTAATCATTGGGCTGGACAAGTTTTCGGATTGGTTTTTTGTTCGCACCATGATCGTGTGGAGAGGAGAGGAAAGATAAAGCAGCGGCGTTGGCGTAAGGGAATCGGCAGCGACAATGTTGGTCGGTGCAAGAAAAGGCTTTTTTTGTCTTGGTTTCTTGAACATGAGAGGAGATGAGAGATGTATGACTAAAAGAAATCAAGAATGTGGTGGAAGAATTTAATTAGGTTATAAATTCTCTAACCGATCAAAGGAATAGAAAAAGAAATGGATGATAAGGTGGGGTCCAAGAAAGTTACGATAGCATGGGATTGGGTAATAGTGGCGACGGAACAAGAGAATGTTGGGAAATGGGAGTATGTTTGAATTCAGTGGGCAATGGGAGGGAAAATGGGGGTATGTTTGAATTCGGGAAGTATTGGGATAAATTTGGGATTTGGGTTGCGCTAACATGCATCAGTCCCATGTGAGAATTGCTAATGTGCACCCGTTAATCAAACGATGTGCACGAGGGGAGAAGAAAAAAATGCCTATTGCCCACACGATTCTGTTGCTTCGGGGGAATGGTTTTTGCCTTGTTGGATCAATTTCCAATTTCTAACTTCATTCAAACTCGATTATGATTAAAGGGGACCTATAAAATTAAATTAAAAATTGAAATAAGTAAAACGTTGACTAAAAATAAAATAAATAAAATTAAAAATGGGTTGCCTCCTTTAAGCACTATTTTTAACATCATCAGCTCGATGGCCTATTGTTTTTAGACCGCATGTTCCTTCAGTTTAATTTCTTCGACTATTCTGACCGGAGCGTTCTCGTTATACAGATTTAATCTTTGGCCATTAATTTTAAATTGAGCTCCATATTCATCTTTAATCTCAATCGCGACATGAGGAAATATTTGAACTACAGTGAATGGTTTGAGCCACTTCGATCAAAGCTTACCTGCAAAAGGTTTAAGTTTAGAATTAAAATAATAAAACTTTTTGTCCGACAGCAAATGATTTAAAAGAAATCTTACGATCATAGAATTCTTTTATTTTTTCTTTAAATATTCGAGCACTGTCGTGAGCATTTCTTTGAATTTCTTCCAATTATTGAATATATAATTTATGTGCTTCTCCAATCGCTTCAATCTCCATGTTGCATTGTTTGACTGCCCAATATGCTTGATGTTCTAGTTCAACCGGTAAGTGGCATGGTTTATTGAAAACAAGATGATAAGGAAACATTATGATGGGGCCTTTGTAAGAGGTTCAGTGTTCCCATAATGCATCGGGTAATTTAATACTCCAATCCGATTTGACAATCTTCTTAAGAATTACCTTGATTTCACGATTCGATAGTTCCACTTGCCCATTTGTTTGCGGATGGTAAGTCGTGGTAATCCTTTGAGTTGCTATGAATTTCTTCATGAGTGCCTTGATGATCCAGTTAATGAAGTGAGTTCATGGATCGTTTATTATTGCCTGCAATGTGTCAAACCTAGAGAAAATAATTTTTTTTAGAAAATTAATAGTCGTTATAGCACCATTATTTCGGGTAGGTTTTGCTTCTATCCATTTAGAAACATAATTAACTGCAAGTATAATATATGTGTTTCCAAAAAAGAAGTAAAATGACCCATATAATCGATTCCCACACATCAAAAATTTAATATATATGAAACAGATTTTAAGGCATTTCGTTTCTTCGGCTTAAATTATCTGCTCATTGACACCTTTCACAAGTTTTACAAAACAATAAGGCATCACGAAAAAATAGTAGGCCCAAAGAAACCACATTCTAAGATCTTTTGAGCAGTTCGCTTCAACTTAAAAAACAGTCGCAAGAGTAAGAATGACAAAAATATAGGATTTAATTTACCTCGTCTTCAGCGATACATTGTCGAATTACCTGATCAGAACAGTGTTTCCAAAGGTAAGGATCATCCCAAATGTAGAATCGGGATTCTATTGTTATTCGATTATATTATGATATATGTTAAATTTAATGGTAATTTACCTATGGCCAAATAATTGACCATATCTGCGAACCAAGAACTCACATTTTGCGCCAACATCGGATTTTCTTCAGGAAAATCTTCTTAGATTGGCAGATCTGATGCGAGAGGGGAATGCGGCTCAAATGATCAACTTCCAAATTCTCGCATCCCTTCTTATCTTTGATCTCCAAATTAAATTCATTGAGAAACAATATCTATCGGATAAGTCTCGATTTTGCCTCTTTTTTACTCGTCAGATATCGTAAAGCTGCATGATCAGAGAAAACAACAATTTTAGTACCCAACAAATTTGATCTAAATTTTTCTAATGAAAAAATTATAACAAATAATTCTTGTTCGATCGTTGAATAATTTTTCTGCATCGAATCCAATATTTGGGATGCATATGCAATAACATGTGGCACTTTGTCGACTTTTTTTTACCGAGAATTGCGCCAACACTCGTGTCTGATATGTCACACATAAGTTTGAAAGGGTAGTTTCAATTTGGCGGTTGTACGATATGAGCTTATATAAGATTTTCTTTCAAAATATTGAATGACTCATTGCATTCCTAATTAAAATCGAAAACTTGATCATTTTATAATAAATTGTATAACGGTTGCGCTATCTTTGAGAAGTCTTTGATGAACATGCGGTAAAATCTTGCATGACTAAAAAAGGAACGTATTTCCCTTACCGTTGTAGGGTAAAAAGGGAGCTTATAATATCGGTCTTTCTTTATCAATCACAATTACATCCGAAGATATAATATGGCCTAGAATTAACCCCTTATCAACCATAAAATGACATTTTTTTAATTTAAAATGGGGTTGAATTCTCGGCATTGTTTAAGCACTTTAGTTAAATTAAATAAGCACTCGTTAAAAAAATTACCATATCTGGTGAAATTATCCATGAAGACTTCTATACATTTCTCAACATAATCCGAAAAGATGCGAAGCATGAATCTTTGGAACGTGGTGGGTGCATTGCAAAGTTCAAAAGGCATTCCTCAGTAAGTAAATGTTCTGAAGGAACATGTGAAAGTTGTTTTTCCTATTCTTTTGGCACTATTGGGATATGGAATAATCCTGAAAATCTATCAAGATAACAGTAGTAGGTTTTACTGGCTAATATTTCTATGATTTAATTTATAAATGGAAGTTGAAAATGGACATTTTGGGCTAACAAGTTCAACTTCCTGTAATCAATGCAAACCCTCCATCCATTTTGCACTCGCGTCAAAACTAACTCACCTTTCAAGTTCTTAGTTACCGTAACTATGGTTTTATTTGGGACCACGTGGACTGGACTTACCCAATTATTATCTAAAATTGGATAAATCATATATGCATCAAGAAGCTTCTTTATTTCCTTTTTCACTACTTCTATCATCGATGGATTTAACAGGCGTTGTCCTTCTCATGACGGTTTTACTCCTTCAATTTTGATCTTGTGCATACAAGTGGTGGGACTAAGACCTTTAATATCAATGATCATCCACCCTATAGCCTCTTTATGTGCGCATAGCATTGTCACAAGGTATTCTTCTTATTCTTTCAAAAATTTGCTCGAGATGATTACCAGTAAAGTTTCATTTTCTCCCAAAAATGCATACTTCAAATGCTCTGATAATTGTTTCAAATTGATTTAGCGAGCCTGCAAAATAGAAAGTCAAAATAGAATTATAAATTTTTCTTAAACTCTTTGGTTTCTTCGTCGAAGACCTCCATTCCCTACATAAATCAACAGCAAAATTAGATTCTATAAATTCGTCAACTGCAGGTTTGATAACATCAACAAAAATCAAACTTGTAAGATTATTTGGATGTTGCATTGCTTTGTACACATCAAATTTTACGATTCACTATTGAATTCCATCGTAAGAATTTCATTTCTTATGTTAATTCTTATGTGCGACGTACTAAAGAAGGGTCACCCAAGGAGAATTTTAGAACAAGTATTTGCCCAATCGTTTTCCATGTCAATAACATAGAAATCTACTAGAAGGATGAGCTCATTTACCTTTACTAAGACATTCTCCATGACTCCTTCAGGATATCTCACCTATATAATTACTCTAGTATATTTCAATGGCTCAACAAAGAATAAATTGCATACAGATAAATGCATAACATTTATAGATGCTCCCAAATTACACATCCCATGTTTTATGCCAATTTTACCAATCTTACATGGGATAACAAACATACCTTGGTCCTTCAACTTTGGTGGAAGCCTTCGTTGAAAAACTACGGAAACATGTTCTCCTATATTAACTTTCTCATGCCAAGTAAACATTCTTTTTGTCGTGAAAAGTTCTATAAAAATCAGGCATACTTTGAAACCTTATGGATTACTTCAAGATGAGGGATGTTGATCTCTACTTTTCGAAAAAATCCTAAATTTCCCTTTCTTCAGCTTGTTTACTAAACTGGAAGGGAACGATGGTGTAACGACATAGGGAAATAGATCGAATCAGATTGCGAGTCTTTTTTCTTCTCTCTAGGATCCTACGCCATCTTCATTTCTTCTAGGAGCCTGCATCAATTATTTCCTCTTCCCTCTGGTATTCTGGTTCTTCATCTTTCTTCTGCGATTTTGTGCCTAACTCCTCTAGGACTGGCTATGCGACAACTATTCCACTTTAGAGACTGATAATGCTTACATTTTCCCACGAGTTTGTCTAAATTTGAAAGGGAAGTTTACCTTATGATTCCAAGCGCCCCATAGCTTGAGCCAATTGACTAATTTGCTTGTATATTTCTTATAAATATGACTCAGTGTGATTCTAGAACTTCTCTTGGAATAGATGTAATTTCTCAAATATTGACTCGAGTGATGATTTATGCGGCTAAAAAGGTTACCGTGGAAGTGGTCTCAGTTGATAGGCTTGATTAGGACTTGGATTCTACGCATAACTGAAGTTCAGGTGATCTCTTCATCCGAGATTATATGTCTTTCCATGAGGGATGTAAGGTCTTTGGGAGGGTCCTGCAAAGTTCCCTACAATATTAAATTGTGCACAAGTTTCTTCTTGTAGCATCGGGTAGTAGTCTGTCGGATGATCCGAAATCGTGTATATCATGCATACTATTGCCGATCCAATTTTTCATGTAACAAAGGCATTAACTATGTCAATTAATTTATCAATTTTATTTTCAAGGGAAATTGTACTTACCTCGTGAACTTGTCGGATGGGTTTACTTGTAGAGACAAACTGTTGAGAGTTGGTTGTTATTGTCAAAATTAATTCCCTTGCTATGTTTAGGGATATGTTAATGAGAGCTCTTTCGCAATAAGTATCAATCATTTCATTTCCATAGGAAGTAACCCTTCGTAGAAATACTAAAGAAGTGTTTGCTCGGTTAATCCATGATGTGGACAACTTGCGCAAAGCTTCTTGAATCTCTCCCAGTAGTCTTAAAGTGACTCTCCATCTTTTTGTTTAATCCAGGATTGTTCTTCTGAATTTGCTTTCCTTTCCAGCTAGGAAAAACCTATCAAGAAAAATCTGATTTAAATCAATCCCTGTATTGATAGAATTTGGAGGTAAGTAGAAAAACCATTAGTTCGCTAAACTAGATAAACAAAAAGGGAAAACTCGTAATTTAATTTGGTCTTTAGATACTTCATGTGGTTTCATACTGGAACAGACCATATGGAACTCTATAAGAAGCTTATGCGGATTCTCATTGAGAAGTCTGTATAAAGTATGAAGAAGATAAATAAGTCGTGTTTTTATTTGAAACGGAGTTTTTCCTTAAGGAAATGCGATATAGAGAAGTTGTTGAATCGTAGGGGTTGCGGCCAACTCACGGATGGTACGATCCCCCATCAGTGTCGGTTGTGTGCTATCGATGTTAGGTGTGGCGCTAGAGCTGGAAGTCAATCCGATGATTGATGGTTCTTGCCTGGAATTCGTTGATTCCCTGAATATTGCGTTAATTAATTCTTCGAGATCTTGTTCTTATCGTCATCTTTTTTCTATCGAAGCGTTTATTTGTGGATTTGTCTAGCTCATGCTTTAATTTTTATATCAAATTCTTCTAATGTGTATGGGTTTTGACTAGTCATAAATAAAAAACAAACTATATTAGTAGCTTTTACCAAATTCCTCAGCAACGACACCAATTTGACACATGTCGTTTCAATGTTAAATAATATTCCTTAATCTCAATAAAAATAAAATAAAGTAGTAATAGTGAGAAAAATGGTTGATCCAAAGAGACTAAGGAAGTTGTTGATGTAGTTGTTCTTGATCTAGATTTGGGTTAAAACTAAAGATAAAAATGGGGGAGATTGAAAGATTATAAAAATAAAATTAAATTAAACATAAAGAAAATAAATAAATAAAGTAATTAAGGTAAAACTTATTTGGTAAAATTAATCTCAAGAATTTGCTTTGTCTCAAATTCTGTCGATCATTGAATATGAGCTTAGCTTCGGATTCATACCGGTTACAGTCTACGGGGCTAAGCCCCTGTAACTTGTTTTTCTCTCAAGTGAATCGATCATCCAAAATCAATCTTTGGATCACAATCTTTTTGTGGACTAATCGCAATAATCGTTACTAGCACTGACTCGATTAAAAGATTTGGAAAACTCGACTCAGACTATAGCATCTCGATGAGAATCAACCCCGATCTCAATTTCTCTTAACAAACCATCGCTAAGTGTGTTCACAAGAAGTTGAATGTGCTACAAGCCAATTCCTCCTCCCAACTGTTAATTGAAACCATAATCAATCTAATGTGCACTTTTTGAAAAGAATTTGTTTTTTATTATAAAAGGATGGTTGATTACCAATCATTGATTCCAAAAAACTAATAATGTAACCCGAAGGGTATGAGTTGTTTTTCATTCTCACGATCAGAATTGAGTATCGCTTCAGCCTTTGGCTATGAAAAACTGAGCTAAGCATGGTAGAAACCATAATTAGAAATTTTATAAATAAATAAAGCTTTAAAGGAAAAATAAAGAAAATGAAAAGAAAATAAAGAACTTTTATAAAACTAAAAAAAAAAGTAAATCTGAGATACGAGAGATGATGTTTTTGAGCTTATCATGATGGTGTATTTATATTCTTCTAAAACCCTAAAAATAACATTCAAAAAGATAAATTGTTGAATTTATTCAAAACTAAATCCTAAAGATAATTCCCAAAAGATAAGGATTAATTCTTAAAAGATAAAAACAAAATAAAAGGATAATTCTAAAAGATGATCCTAATTCCAAATTCCAATTCGCGTCTAAGTCTCTCGTCTTCATGAGAATGTTGACTGAACCTTTTAAAAGATGTTGACTACATCAACACGTCATGCCCCAAGTCATACCCACTAGTCCAGTCTTGACACCAAGAAAATAAAAACTACAAAATTTCCCCCTTTTTAGCATTGTTTTTGGAATCCAATGTCTTGCACAGAAAGAAATGAAAAAGCCCAAATCAGCAACATAATTCGATTAATCAAGGAGTAATTAACAACAAAATATTATCTATTTAAATTACTCATCAATCCCACACATCCACTTGTCATGCTGCAAATTCTCACAAAGAAGAAATCGCTTTAAAACTAACCAAAATCCTGAAACCTCACATCTTAAGACACATAATTCTTCCACATGATAATTTGAACATAAACAATACAAGGAGCGTAAACACATACTGAAGACATACTCAAACCAAAACAACAGCCAATTACCTAAACATAGATGAATCTCTAACTTGAAAGCAATTTTCCAACGTGAATGCCAATTAATCCACACAAACGTGATCTAACCACTGTAACCATAACTTTAAATCCAATAACATCAACCCGCCATAAATTTTAAATAGCCAAAACCCCCCAATGAATCCTACTTAGAGCCCGAAACAACACCACCTCATCTTTGGTAATCAACAAAATTAGCTTTAAAGTTAATGACAAAGCTTTCACTCCTCACCTACGAACAAACCATGGAACAATCTCATTTCCAACAAGGCGTTTCCCTTAAATGCAAAATTAAAACCCCTCTAGTGCAACCAGATCTTTTATAACCTCAGCTTCGTTGTCAATAATTTGAATCTCTAATTTTTTCCCAAACTCAGAGTTAATTTTGCTTCTCTCTTTACTAGCGACCATTTTTCTTTGAGATCGGAATCAAAGAGACACCGACTAGAAAGTTCTAAGGACTCCATCTCTTTTTCCTTCGACTTGTTCTTCAAGGTTTTATCCCTCTTTCTTTTTTCAGCCCTAGAAAATACCTTGTCCTGAAGGTTCAATAGAAAGCTAGATTTCCTAGACTTCTTAATTTTGCCCCAACTTTTGTCGAATTCAAAAAAGGAAAGGAAAGATTCATCCACACACTCACGCTCACTAACACCTAACTTCCCCCTGAATCCACTAGGCTTTCACTATTTAGATCCAATAAAGGTTCAGCTATTAGGCACATCCCTGATAAATCATCAATTATTTTTTTACTATATTATGGAAGCCCATTTTCTGGGATACCGACAACATCCTCTATATCCATTACATTATCCTCCCTCTCTATTATCTCATAATTAAAATATTTTTCCTCATTTGAGCTTAAAGCCTTAACCTCTCCTCCCACAACACCTACTACCTGAACATTTTCATGCTTATCGAGATTTGGAGTTTGAATAATGATTTTTTTCACTTCCTTCTTCAAAACCACAACCAACCTCGATCAACTTCCCAAAATTATCATTACTACAATCTCCTAGGCTTTCTTTAGAGTACGAAACATTAAATGTGCCTCCTCTAGATGTCAAACTCCCCTTTTTACCGTCTGAACTCCTTGATAAGGATGTTTCCGACGAATCTCCGATAAAATTTTCAAATGAAGCTCCATATTTCTCAAGCCCAACTTATACTCCAACCTTCTCATTCCCAATCACTTCATTCTTGAGTTTTTTTAGATTTAGTCAATTTAACTAACGAATGGTCCACCATCCTTAATTCTAATACTCGAACACCAAACTTCAGATTCCCCACCACTACGTCTACTACTTCATTGATCTGATTATCCAACGAAGTGGCTATCAACATAGATACTTTTTCACAATCTATATGATGATTTATATTTTCACCATAAGCTTCAAACCTACCCACAAAATAGCTAACCTTTTTCAATGTGATTTCATTCCAGCTATGCAAAGGTATTCCAGAGAGCTCTATCCGTATAACTCTTTCCTTTTGAAATAGTATTTCAGTCTAAAGGATAATTTCCATGAAAATCTCTTTCAAGTAAGACCACTGGAGATCTTCAAGCATGATAAACAAGTTTTCATCCTCAATGGTAACTAGAAAGGATTTCCCACATAATCTTTGAACTCTAATTTCACATAAACTTCAACTTTGTAATCTGTCAACGATACTCTCAACACTACATACATCAGCCATTACACCCACTAAACATCTCCTCATATTTCTTAAATCATCTTCATCAACTTGACCCAATACTTCCTTTCTAGTTGCTTCCACTTGGTCAGCCATCATACTTTGTGTTCTCTCATTCAAGGTTGAGCTTGCATCATTTGATTTTCATGCCTTCTTAACTGATATATTTTTTCCTTTGGATTCTTCAAATTATATACTTCACCAACTCTACTGAGATACGATTCCTATAAATCATAAGATTGTTTTACCTTTCTCTGACTCTCTCAGCTTTTACCATATTATCAACTTTTATGAATCCAAACTTAGTACCTTCTCGACTCCTCTTCTTTGGAATGTATACACTTTGAACCTCACTATATCATCCCACTACTTGCCATAAACCTTTCCAATGAATATTCTTTGGTAGATTATCCACAAACAAAGTAACAATTGTCAATTAATGATCTATTCCTTGGTCGGGAGCCACAAATATATAATCTATAATATTCTTAAATTTATCTATAATATAAAATCATATCATTTTCTAGAAATGAAAATTTTTCTAAAATAACTAATTTTGTGTCACTTCCATATAACAAGGCATTTTTTGATGACGTGGTTGACAAATTCTTAATAAACTCCTATTCAAAGAAAGATTTATAAAGGAGGTATGAGTATGATGAATGTTGTATCTTTTGTTTTTTTTTCAAAAAATATTAAATATAATGTTAAAATTAATTATAATATTTATTAAAAATGACCATTTTGATTTTCATTATTTTTTTTAAATATTTTAGTCTCAACATCTCATTTTAGGCAAAAAGACTCTTAATATTTGACTGAATAGTCACTTTAATCCTTATTTTTTGAAACATTTTGACCCTTAATATTTCATTTTAGGATAAAAATATATCTATTTTGTACCATTAACTACCTTTTAACTAACGATTTTCATATGCCCAACTATTAATCAACAACCCACCTATAGTTACTGGGCCAACTTAAAAAGACCAATTAATCCGACTACAATAGCCCAGCCAAACATTGACACAAAGCAAAGGGTAATTTTTTTTTTCTGTTATGCTCTGTTATTCTCTGTGAAATCAATCAACCACTCGCTGCCTTGTCGATATCTTCCTGTACTGTAAAAAAAGAAAAATCCAGTGGGCGAAGAAGAAAAGGAAAGGTAAATTAAATAAATAATAGAAGCTGTAAATTGTTACAATGCTTTGTTGATCACTTTCATGTCTCTCCCCCCCACCAAACGCTCTCTCAGCTCCAACGCCGCCGCTTCCACCTCCTCTTCTCACTTTCAGCCACCAATGAAGAAAGCCAAGTCCCAAGCTGTGGCTTGCTCTCTCGACCCGAACAAGAACGGCATTCACAACCACCACCACAACAACCAAGGCGACAACGACGTCGTTTTCGACCCTTCGTCTATTGCCCTCGACTATGATTCCAAGTCCGACGATGCCCGTGCTCCCGCCGCCGCTAATTTGTCTCGCAAAAAGGCTACCCCACCTCAACCCGCCAAAAAACTCGTCATCAAACTCGTTAAAGGTTTGGGTTTCTTTTTAATATATCTCATTTCTTGTATAATTTATTTCCTGGGTGTTTTTTTATATAAGATTTTCTTATTTTCAGTTGATTCGAGAGTATGGTCTTAGCAATTTAGTGGCTTTGGTTGTTGGGTCGATTTTGGAATGAAAATTTTTGGAGATTAGAGGAGGTCAATTTTAGAAAGGGGTTTTGTTCGATTTTAAGATCTTAGGATTGACAAATCTATGTTTATTGCTTTTACTGTTATTCTGAGATAACACTAATTAATTAAAATTGGATTGTGCCATTTGGGCTGTGTAAATTGAAAGCTATTTGTTTGTAAGCATATTTGATGCGTGCTTGCACAAGTATAATTAGTTACTTTATCTTACCAAGCAGCTAAATATGGCTTTTAGTTAGCTGGTATTCTTATTACATATTAATAAGTCTAATTTTCAAGGAACTGTAATGAGGCTTGAAGTATTTTTTTAATTTTGGATTTTTATGCAAATCTGATTTTGTATATAGTTTATATAAATTAATTATAAGAAACTAGAAGAGCATTGCATTTGCTTACGATGAAAATATTTAGAGCATATACTCCTAAGGGTTTCTGATACAACTTTAACTTCTTCTCTTGGTTTTCTGTAGCAAAACCGACATTGCCTACAAATTTTGAGGAGGAAACATGGGCGAAGCTGAAGTCAGCCGTTAATGCTATATTTCTGAAGCAACCAGATCCTTGTGACTTGGAGAAGCTTTACCAGGTAAGTCTCACTTTTTCCCCTTCCTCTTTATTTTTATTATGATAGCCATTTGCAGTGTGAGCGATATTGAGCCTTGATAATTGGGTATTCTCCATTCAGGCTGTCAATGATCTTTGCCTGCACAAGATGGGAGGAAGTCTGTATCAACGAATTGAAAAAGAATGTGAAGAACATATATCTGTGGCATTAAAAACTTTGGTTGGGCAAAGCCCTGACCTGGTGGTTTTCTTATCGCTTGTTGAAAAATATTGGCAAGATCTCTGTGATCAAATGTTGATGATTCGTGGTATAGCCTTGTACCTGGACAGAACATATGTTAAACAAAACCCAAATGTACGTTCTTTGTGGGACATGGGCCTGCAACACTTCCGAAAACATCTTTCTCTAGCTCCAGAAGTTGAGCACAAAACTGTCACCGGTCTTTTAAGAATGATTGAGAGTGAGAGGTAACGCTAATAAAATTCAAGTTGAAATGTGGAAAAAGATTTTCCTATTCTATTTTTGTGGGTTCCAAAGTAACAACCTATGCAAAAAATGCATAATAGTTTTAGATGGATAATGTAAGATTGGGTCTCATTGAGTGTTGCAGAACTTATGGATGAACTATCCTTCTCTGGATGTTGTGGTTGGAAAGGTTTAATAAATTGAAAAAGCTGCCATTGTAACCTTTTATTGTTTTGTCCTATTGGTACATAAAACGTAACATGGTTGGATGAAAGGTCATAGTTGGGATAAACAAATGCTATGGTTTAACTTGTTTTAGATGCCCTTAAACGAAGTCGATATCACACTGAATTTTCTGTGTCAGGCCAATCAATGAATAAATTGTTGTTTCAATGTTACTATTCCTTTGCTTAGTTTACTTCTCTTTCTATGATTTTAGTTGTAGAAGGTGGTTAAATATTTTCTATTGTGGAAAGAAGTTAGTTTACTTCTCTTTCTATCAATTAGGATGCCTAATCAATTTAACTATAACCTGCTTTGTTCTAGCTCATTTGAATCGTCTATGCTTCCATCATTCTCAGGAAAAAACCTAAAAATTGTTGAGGAACTTACTATTTTATTGCTTTCTTTCTTGTAATTCTCATGCATTTAGTTTCCTTCCACATAAATTTTGCCCAATAGTTTCTTGGATGATGTTAGTAATTAATTCTCATCATTCAGGTGTTAATTAAATCTGCATCTTGTAATCCACTGTGTCTGCTTTGATCATGCAGGTTAGGTGAAGCAGTTGACAGGACACTACTTAACCATCTTCTGAAGATGTTTACTGCTTTGGGCATTTACTCGGAAAGTTTTGAGAAGCCATTCCTGGAGTGCACATCTGAGTTTTATGCAGCTGAAGGAATGAAATACATGCAGCAATCAGATGTTCCAGATTACTTGAAGCATGTAGAGGTGCCTCTTCATATTTCACGTTCTCAATTAGCAGTGACTGGTACTCTGTATTTTGAATTGTACATGTTTTATCCTTCTAAAACGAATGTTAAATTTATCATATTATTCCATATATATGGAATTTGAATGTTTATCCCTCTACAATTTTTGTGTAAGTTTATGTTAGTAACAGTTTGTGTGTATTGATGCAGATGAGGTTACGTGAAGAAAATGAAAGATGTTTACTCTACCTGGATGCTATTACAAGAAAGCCACTAATAGCAACAGCAGAAAGGCAGCTCCTTGAACGTCATATACCTTCCATTATTGATAAGGTGTGAATATGTATATTTGGTTTTCCTTTTTGTTTTGAGTACCTGCTTGTATTTTCATCTTATTAATAGTTATTGTTTCTCTGATTCTACAGGGATTTAAGATTCTGATGGATGGACATCGTATAGAGGACCTTCAGAGGATGTACTCACTGTTTTCAAGGGTCAATGCTCTTGAATCACTCAGGCAGGCCCTAAGCTCATATATTCGGAGAACTGGGCAGACCCTTGTCATGGATGAAGAGAAAGACAAGGACATGGTGTCTTCTTTGTTAGAATTCAAGGTCTTACTTGACTCTGTATTGGAAGAAAGCTTTTCCAAGAATGAGGCATTTTGCAACACCATTAAGGATTCATTTGAGCATCTAATTAACCTTCGTCAAGTTAGCATTCTTGTCCTTTGTATTTGGAGATTATTTTTTAAAAAATGCATTCATATTTTTCCTTACATCAGCGAAGTAATAATCATTATTTAGATTGCCATATTTTAAACTTGACTGATGGTTGAACACTGTTGTGTTTAATAGAACCGACCTGCTGAGCTAATTGCAAAGTTTCTGGATGAAAAGCTTCGTGCTGGTAATAAGGGTACTTCTGAAGAGGAATTAGAGGGTACACTGGATAAAGTTTTGGTTTTATTTAGGTTCATCCAGGTAGAGTTGGCTGATAAAAATTATTAAATTTACCTTTTCCCGAAATAACAGTTCTTTTTTGTGCGTTTCTTTCTTTTCTTGCCCTTCGAGCAAATGCTAGAGATGTGAATGATGTTTTTGTTGATAATTAAGGGCAAGGACGTCTTTGAAGCATTCTATAAGAAGGATCTTGCTAAAAGACTGCTATTAGGAAAGAGTGCTTCTATTGATGCAGAGAAATCCATGATTTCTAAGGTCAGTATCTTCATCTTCGAATTAAATGATTCATGCTCTAAACAATAAAGATTGTATTAAATTGTTAATGTTATGTTGTTACGATGCTGCAGCTGAAGACAGAATGTGGCAGCCAGTTTACAAACAAACTTGAAGGAATGTTCAAGGTTTATATCTTTTTTATATAAATTTGTAAAAGAAATCATTCCACATATTTTTCCATTTGAATTTCTAACAATGAATCTGGTAAGCTGCAGCCTTTAGGGATTTTTAAACATGGACAGTCCATATCTTTTATAACCACTAAGGCACTAAGAATATGTCTCATGCTGGTGGTGGTACTGGGCCCCAGGAGTGTTATTCCTCATGCTCATGTATTATATTCATTGTTCCTGAGGATGGATCATAAAGATAAATCTTAAAGTAATAGAATCATGTCAGAAGAGAAGAGTAAAGGATTCAATAAGTTAAATATCTTTTATTTATTGGATACCTACTTGTGTACTGGTTAATGCACGATCCAGCAATCAACAGAATATATGGGGTTTGTGATTAATTCTTATGTATGGAATGGTTACAATACTAACTAGATTTACTTCTAAACTTCTTGTACATCTTTCCTTGAGTATCAGGAAACTAGGAAGGATTAGCACATTGCACACTTGAGTTTCCTTTCCAGTTATACTTTCAGTTCTAGGATGGCTAATGATATGTGATTAATTTGAATCTGATATTAATGCAATTTTTTTCATGGATTAGAACTATGGGTTTATGTTTGTTATTAAATCACCTAATGTTCTGTGGTTGATCTTGCTGTATGTTGTTTTATGGCAAAGTTACACTTTCCCCCAAACTGTCCTTGTATTTGTGTATACATACATGTTTTGTTTGACCCATGAGAACTAGCAATATAGACTTTAATTTTATTGAATGTGGGTTCTTGTTTTTTTTATCCAGGATATTGAACTATCAAAGGAGATAAATGAATCATTCAAGCAATCATCCCAAGCCAGGAAACAACTTCCATCAGGAATTGAGATGAGTGTCCATGTCTTAGCAACTGGGTAAATCACATTTAACCATTATTTGAGTCAAATCATAGCTGCTTAAACAACTGGTCTGTTCTCAAGGTGTTTGATTCTATTTTGGTTGTTGAGCTGGGCAGGTACTGGCCAACTTATCCGCCTATGGCTGTTAGGCTTCCTCATGAGTTGAATGTCTATCAGGTTTGTATCAGGCTTTGTGATGAAATGTTTACTGTTATTGACACCATGAAGTTTTTATCTAAAAGTTATCTGACGCTTTTCTTCTGCCTGGCCTAACAGGACATCTTTAAGGAGTTCTATTTGAGTAAGTACAGTGGGAGGCGTCTAATGTGGCAAAATTCATTGGGTCATTGTGTGTTAAAAGTAGATTTCCCCAAAGGCAAAAAGGAGCTGGCAGTTTCCTTATTTCAGGTATGTTTTGGCGTCTTGTGAGCCATTCTCTTTTTGTAATTTCTCATCAAGAAGACAGGTTTTAATATATTTTCTGGTTTTTCTTTTAACCTCTAGACTGTAGTTCTGATGTTGTTCAACGATGCTGAAAAGCTTAGCTTTCAAGACATTAAGGATTCCACTGGCATTGAGGACAAGGAGTTGAGGAGGACCTTGCAGTCCCTTGCATGTGGGAAAGTAAGAGTCCTGCAAAAGGTATGGCCATTATATTATTGGGATTACCGTAATGTTATCTTTTCCTTTTTATGTTTGAATTTGTGTGCTGCAGTTGCCAAAAGGGAGGGATGTTGAAGATGACGATTCATTCATTTTCAATGAAGTGTTTACTGCTCCTCTCTATCGTCTAAAGGTACATCTATTTGCAAACTTATGGTGGCTAAGAACAATTAAACTACTGTCATTCTCATCTCTATGATATTCCACTAAATTACCATAAAAAGGTTTTGTAATGAATCTGAGTTCAGTGATTACCACTTGCATGAATGATAGATCATCGAGCTGGCTTTTCTTTTTGAAATGCAGGTAAATGCAATCCAGATGAAAGAGACAGTGGAGGAGAATACAAGCACCACTGAAAGAGTATTTCAAGACCGTCAGTATCAGGTTTGGCTCTGCGTCACTCACACATTCTCCTTTTTAGCCGTCTGTTAACTGAAGAGGACGATATCACGAGGAGCTTAGTCTAATATTTTGTATCATCACTTGATTTATTGCAGGTTGATGCTGCTATTGTCCGGATAATGAAGACAAGGAAAGTGCTGAGTCACACTCTTTTGATAACCGAACTCTTCCAACAGGTGATGTATATTTCTGAAAATCATGCATAACAGGTCTCTAAAGGGACACTAAGCTTTTAAGTTGCATTTGGGCATATCCATTTCTGAGAACAAGTTTCTTTCATTGAACACAGCTTAAGTTTCCCATTAAACCAGCTGATTTGAAGAAAAGAATCGAGTCTCTCATCGACAGGGAGTACCTGGAGCGCGACAAGAACAACCCACAAATATACAATTACTTGGCATGATTTTCCATTTTTTTACAACAGATATCACCTTGTAAATGACAAGGGAAACATTGGTCTCCTCCAGTGAGACAGGCTCTGAAATCCCATGTCAGATCCGTGTACAGTAACGTGTAGTGCTTATTTTGTTGCAATCGACGTTGTAATTGTAAAGCATATTTAGCCTCTGTTTTGGCACTTCCCTGCTATGAGATTCACACTTGGATATTGTTAAAACCTAAATACCACTCGTACATCTATAAGTCTTGTTTTGTCTCCAATTTGTTTGGTTTGATTCGGTTAATATTTTTTCTAAAAAAATCTATTCAACTAACTGTTAATGAAAAAAAAGTTTAATTAATTCGGTTAATAGAAATTTGGTTTGGTCGATGATAGAATTAATTCCCTAACTATATATTATATCAGAATATGTAAGTCGAGTTTTCTTTTCTGCATCAAATATGCGTTGTGTAGGTAGAAGTCCGTTGGTGTAAAACGAAGATATTCAAGGCATGAAAAATGGTACGTTTTACCCCTCTTCAGAAAATCACAAAAGCGTGTCTAAGTGGACATTTAAGAAGATATACACTATGGTCTATGCTGTCCACTCATTGAAATAAGAGTAATTAAAAACAAAGGTCAAAACAATGCAATAAAGCTTCTTAGCGGAGGAAAACTCTACAAGAGACGACATTACACGAGTTTTCCTTATTTTCACAGGAAACGACTTTGCCAGGGCTGTTGAGCGATTGATCGAGACAAATTAGAGCAAAACTATCCTTCTACATTTTATTCGAGCCCCATACAATTTTTCGATATTGCTGGGCTTCTTTCTTTCAAATCCAGACTTAGATTCTTTTTTCACCATTAACACGTACAAATTTGGGCCTTTTAAGTACCATATTCACAAAGGGTTTTTTTAAATAGTATAAATGATTACAAAATAGTATTTATTTAGAATTTTTTTTAATTTAGTAATAGTCATACTCTATTGCAGATAGCTAGTTAAACTCAAGAATTTTTTTAGGAAAAACAACATTTCATTTTGACCACTGAGACTACTTGATATTTTTTTTTAAACCATAATATTTATCGTGTTAGTAATATAATTAATTTTTCTTATTTCTGACTATATCTCAAAAGAAATAAATGATCGATCATAAAATGTATTTCATTTTTTTCAATTAAAATCGAATCTTTGATCATATAATTAGACGACACGATGAACAATCATTACACTACATATCACGATTAATCTTTACACATTTTTAACATTTCATCAAATTAATCTACAATATTTTCATTAAAGAGAGAGATAAAGACATACTTAAAGATTTAACATGACATTGTTAAAAAAATATTCAACTTAAGATATTGTAAATTTAATATTAAAGGTGATTAAATCGATTCAAATTTCATTTTAAAATATCAACTATTTTTTCTCTCAACTTATCATATGCATTAAATTTATTCGCGTGAAGAAACTGAAAAAAAGAAATAAACATATTGTCAAGTGCAATGTCACCAAACATGACAGAACATAATGTTTTTTTTCCATGATGTGTAGTTAAAAGACATTATTGACTTTAGTTTTCTTTTTGGTTCTTGTAAGCCATTTACTTAGATAATGACCCCCACATTAAATCTGCAGCTTTGTAGCACTTGTCATGGAATTATGTGAAAAAGTTTTATCATTTCTCGAAAAGACGTAACTTTGGGCACTTGCAATGAACCAAGTACCTTATCAATGGCAGTGCTACATTATTTTTCCCATTCTATCTTCATTTAGTCAAACTCTTCATCTATATGCATTAACATTTCGTGCCATTTTATCCTTTTTGGGTTCTGCCCCCCAATTATTTATTCCATCCATCTTTGAATTTTAAAAATTGAATTTATTTATTATATATAATTACTTTGAGTCTTAAAAATAAAATATTATCAATTTAGATCTAATTTCATATTAAATAGAATTTTATTAAATTCAAATTGAATCAAATGACAGATAAATATAAATAATACTTGAATTGAATTTAGATAGACTAAAATTCAATCGGGGTAATGCTCATCCCTAATTGTCATCATTAGCCAAGGTTGACATTGTTAGGATACATTTCGTGTTTAGTATCAAAACTATTAATTTTGCCAATTTTAGTATCTAAACTTTTATTTTTAAAAAAAAAACAAATCATAATTAAAGTTTAGTTTTTGTTTCATTTTAGAACCTTGCTATCAAAAACTTTAGTTTGTATTTCATTTTAGTACCTCGTTCAAAATTTAACGTTAAGTTTTGAAAAAATTGAAAGTTTAGGTACTAAAATGGACCAAAACTATTAGTTTTGGTACTAAACAACGTTAAGTTTATAACTGCGGATACTAAAATAAAATAAAAACTAAATGTTAAATATGGTTTTGAAAAAATTAAAAATTTAAATACTAAACAAACCAAAATTAATAGTTTAAGTACTAAATACATATTTTGCCCTCTTTTTATGGATTACTTCGTTGAATGAAATTATTATTATTATATTAGAAAAAGTCAATTAAGCTTTGTGGAGAACAAGGTTGAAAGCGAAAGTGATATATGGGATAGAGCTATGTTTTATTTTGTTGAAATATCAAATTATTGGCATGCATGGGTACATGCAACGTGAATACGTGCATACATGATTTAGCATCAATGACAATTCTTCAATAACCTCCATGTTAATAGAATTATTGATGGACTTGGTTGATATTGTGTATCATGTGTTTAAGCATGGATGGATAGAAGGGAGCGAGTGGGCATATCTTTGAAAATTTTAAATTATTATATACTTTAAATATTTTATTTTGATAATAAATTTTCGTTATCTAAAATTTTAGAAATTCTCACATTCTTAAAATTTTAAAAATTGAAGCTCTAACATATATAAAACCGTACGTGTTTAAATATATTCGAAATCGCAATCCTTAAATTATTGTAACAATAACAGTAGCAATCAAATTAAAACCCACTCAACCAACTAATGTGAAATTGCAACGATTTCTTTTAGAAAATAACTCATGCATGTTCTTAACCAAACTATTTAAAAAAAATAGTAAAATCCGCCATTATCCTAATAATTAAGTAATATTGACATCTTATGTAGAATTGCAACTCTATTTTTCTCTTAATTATAAAAAAAACTCTAAAATCTAAAAATAAGAATAAAAATTTTTGATTAATCCATATACCACTTAAACAAAAAAGACATACATAATATATAAGGATGGGCATGTGTTGGGTCAGGTCCAAGGATGGACCTAGATGGGGCGGGTGGGGACGGTCGCCCCCTAAAAATCTAAAATCACCATATATTTTAGATTTTTATGTATTTTCTATTGAAAATATGTTTTTGTCCCCTAAAATTTTATTCGTCTTCCCTGGAATTTTATAAGTTTAAGCTTGCCCCCTAACATAAAAACCTACGTCCGTATCTAGTCGGGTCGGATTTTCGTTCAACTTGAATACACCATCCACCCAACCTGAATCCAACTCGTCCTTTTGAGATAAAACATGATCGGACCTAATCTGATTTGACCTGAAATAATATATCCATAAAAATATTACTTTTATTCATTAAAATATAAATTTAATTGAAAATATATATAAAGGAGACTTATTGTAATTATCCCTAAATGGTAAAATTATATTTTTTGGATCGATTCGGGTTAGATATTTTTCATTCTAAACCCGATCTGATCACCAAAACTCAAATTCGTTTTTTTAATTCAGACCAGATAAAGTTAGGTCGAGACCCGTCGAATTCGAATCATATACTCATCCTGGACATACTCCACTTTTTTTTTACCCAAATTTAATTAGAACTAAAGAAGACCATAAAGCTATGGTTCATGCATGAGGACGATGAAAATCTCTCCTAAGATACTTGACCAAAAAACAAATTCGAAGACACATGGAACACGAAATTTAACAAACTATTTAAGGAAAGCGTGCGAAACTCTGTTGGAAAATATGTCGTGATTCTTTTAAATACATTTCCTTTTACATTAGATTGCACCTTAAATCATGAAGAAATTTAAAGAGTATGGTTCTTTATTAAAGAAAATCAATTTTTTTTGAATTAATATCCTTTTGTCTCACAATGAATATCGAAACCTAACTTTGTCTAATATTTTTTTCTTAAATTACACATTTTACAGACGTAACTACTTATATTTGAGATGACCATAATCTCTTTTATTATTGAAATTGTTTAATAGATTCAAAAGTTATAAATATATGTACTAAATATGATTTCTAGTCTATTATATCAATGTACAACGTGACACTTCATTAATAAAATTAATGATTTTTATATATAATCATTCTTTATGATAATTATTCGAATGTATATTATTTATACCTCCACTTATAGTTATATTAGTAACTTCAAAAATATTTATAAAGACAATTACATATTTATTTTGTAACTATACTCAGTTTCAAAGTTTCCATCAACGTTAATGGCTAACTTTATCTGTATAAATATATATTATCCATAATTAAGTATATAATATTTACTTAAATCGTGTGCCCATAACTTCATTTCATGGTGCAACCCATGCTATAAAACCGTTAATAACGATAATAACTGACTTGTATGCAGAAATCGAGTTGGTAGCGATAACTTCATTTCTACCTATGAGAATATTTCGGGACAGCTCGTAAACTATTCCAAGTCCCTTATCTACTTCAGCTCCAATGTTTCGGATCACACGTCAATGGCAATCAGTTCTATATTCGGGGTTCGACACACTACTAACCCTGAAAAATACTTGCATTTACCTACGATGAGTGGGAGACAAAAAAGAGTAGCTTTTGCAAACCTTAAAGACAAAATGATCAAGAAAACTGGTAACTGAAGTAACATGCGTCTTTCTATAGGCGGAAAAGAAACTTTTGTGAAGTCTGTCTTGCAATCCATTCCGATCTATGCCATGCAATGCTTTCTCTTCCCCAAATCTCTTTGTCGAGACCTCGAATCTATCATGGCAAGTTCTGGTGGCGTAACAGTGGTTTGAAGAAGGGTATACATTTGGCAAGTTGGAACTACCTATGTCTTCCTAAGTAATTTGGAGGTATGGTTTCCGGGATCTCGCCAAGTTCAACATCGCGCTGCTTGCCAAGCAAGGATGGAACCTTCTCGCTAAACCAAACATCTTACTGTCCAAAGTCCTTAAAGCCCGTTATTTTCCCAATTCGAATTTTCGGGAGGCAAATCTTGGTTCAAACCCCTCTTACTCGTGGAAAAGCATCTAGTACGTTCGCGGCCTTGTCAAAAAGGGCATTGGCTGGATGGTTATCGATGGCCATCCTATCAACATTTGGACAGACACATGGATCTAGGGCAAAGGTAATGTTAGGGTAAATTCGACTTTAATAGACAATCGTTTCACCCGCGTCTCGGATCTCATTGAGAGCTCCACTCGTACTTAGAAATCGGATCTCATTCAAACCTTGTTTCCCTCTCATGTGGCAGAACAAATCCTTTGTATGCCTCTACATGCTAATCCTTCACCCGATCTTATCTACTGGAGGGGAGATAATTCAGGCCTCTATTCTGTTCGAAGTGGGTATCGCTGGCTCATCAGTGAAGCTATCTCGCAATCAATTACCTTCTAAATTGAAGATTCACTTTTGGAGGTTTGTCAACAATTATATCCCTACCTAATCAAATCTCATAATGCGGAAAATAGCAGTGGATCCTAAATGCATCTTATGTGATCAGGGTATTAGCTCATGACTGCCAATTTGTCTTCCAAGTTCTGCTCTCCCTCGGCATCAATCTTCTCATGGTCCGTGCAGAACAAAATTTTATTAAGTGTTTTGCAGACATTTTCAGATCTATAAGAAACCCCTAAAGAAAAATTCTCATAACTGCTTTTTGGAAGATTTGGTCAGCCAGAAACAAAATAATCCACGAAGGCACTCACCAAACAACTGATGATATTACGAGAGGTGCTTCCTTGTTTCTGCAAGAAAGGGATGCATCAGGAACCTGTAAGAAAGCATCCTCCCAATCAGTCAACACGTTTGGCAGCCCCTCCCACCGACTCGATCAAAATTAATTTTTATGCAAGTTTTGATTATGCTAATCATAAATCCTTTTCAAGTATCATATTCAGAAATTTTGAAGGTCTTATCATGGCAGCTGCAACTTACCCAAACTATTCTGTTGCAAGCCCTGAAATGGCAGAAGCCACGGCTTGCTTCCAGGACCTTTGTCTTGCTCAGGATCTTGGTTTTCGCCGTTTATTGGTGTAAGGTGATGCTTTAATGGTTATCCTCAAAATCAATTCATCAAGTGAGGATCATTCATATATCTTCCCGATCATATCAAATATCAAAGTGATTAGTGGGTTTTTTGAGCTCCTTATGTAACACCATCATACCAGGGATTTAAATAGCGTTTTCGGTCACGTCGCGTTTATCACGGTTGCGGACATAACGGACGTCATCGTAGTCACTGCGGGTGCCGCGGTCGTGAATTATTTTAAATTTTGCATAACTTATCATAAAACATAATAATTATAATTATAATTATAATGAGTCATTTTTAATGATTTTTAGAATGTTTTTTAAGTTAAAATGACATATATATAATATAGTTTAACTATACAGAAGACTTTAAAACTCTGGTAACAGGATAAAATAATTAATTCATGATAACATTGTGAACACATTATTATTTAAATTACTGAAATTAGGACTAAATTAAACAAAAATTAAATTTTACATTCTAAACTATAGATTAAATTATAAATTTTAAAAATTGAAAGGATAGCAAATTAATATTTCATAAAGATATATTTTATAACTTAATAAAAATAGGTCCAGAATATTTTGTTTTAAGACTAATAAAGCCTAAAATATTTAATCCTAAACTCTATTCTTCCCCCCCACCACGTTCTCTCATTTCTTCCTCATTTCTTTCTACTCTCTTCTCTCAACACTCAAGTATCAAAACCAGATAAAAAAACTCCAAAACCATAACATGTTTTAGCCTAAATCCAAAGCGTGAATGTTTTTCTTTTTTTCTTCAACAATCTTAACCTCCGACGAAGATTTCTTTCTCCGATTATAATGAATTTCACTCCGGCGAGACCCACAAAACAGGTTCGTTCTTCCTTTTTACTTTTCTATTTTCTTTTTCCTTTTAAATCTCAACATGCATGTATAAAAAACGTGAATTTAAAAAGAAAAGAAAAAGGATTGGTGACGATGAACACAAAAAAATCATCTTTTCTTAAGTTTTTTTCAGTAACGGTTGGAATAACGGTGATTGCGTCCCGTTATCGGCGCAATCGTCCGTTTCCCGTTAAATTGCGGGCGCAATCGACCGCGATCGATGTGAATCCGTGACCCACCGCAAAAACCATGAATAGCGATTTCGGACGGTGGCACGACCGCAATATCACGGCCGCTATAGCGTTTTCGGAACGCTATTTGATACCCTGCCTCATACCGTACCGATGTGGGTGACCCAATCTGATTCGAGGTATCACATAAAGGCCACCGGAGCAACCCACAATAAAAATTAGGGAAATTTTAAAATTTTTGTTAAAACTCTTAAAATCATAAAACAATTTATATATACAATAATAAAATTTAACAATATTCAGAAATAAAACAGATTTCAGACTCGAATATAAAAACACAATACAACCTACATGCACCATACTCCGCAAGCAATGCTTGTGGAACTCCTTTACTGATGTCGATAGTTGTACTGGTTTGATTTTTTTAACATGAAATGATGAGTAAAAGAGTAAGCTTTGGGAAGCTCAGTAATTTAGAACTACAAAGTGATGCCAAAGGACAAGCAGATAAAAGGAACATCAAAAGTTTTCCTTATTGACTCAGTCGTCTACATATTTTCGTAATGAGCTGAGGTTTCACTGATATTTCATCGAGTAAAAGTCATAAAGATTTCATTCCATAGGAAACATTCAGAGTACCAAGTTTTCAGGAGATCAGAATAGGATGTCTAATGTGTTCCAACCAAAACCAGTGAAAAGATATAGATATTTTTAAAACAATAACAATTTAAAACATATTTCTAAAACCATTGAAGAACCTCCAGCTGAATATCTTTATGCAGTTTCCCCATAACTGCATCCATAAAGACCTACCCTAAACACATAGTAAATGAGTCACCCTAAGGGAGTACCTTGGGGCCTGAGAGCCTACCCAAGAAAGTTTCTTGAGGCCTCGGAGCCTACCCAAGGGTCATCTTAGGTCTGTAAGGAATTACCAGCTCGATCGGTTTGAACCTATATATGGAATTACTAGTTTGATCGAGCTGAACCAACATACTCTAGCCTACCCATACAGTACCCAGTAGAAATCAGATTGAGTAGTAACTTTAATATAAAAATAATGATCCAGTAGTATATAGTAAAAATGATCATGTAGTTATTTAAATCACATAAATGCCCTCCACCCATACACCATATGCAGTCTCATGATTTACCCAATGGAGTGCCTTGGGGCCTGAGAGCCAATCCAAGAAAGTTTCTCGGGGCCTCGGAGCCTACCTAAGGGTCACCTTAGGTCCGTAAGGAATTACCAGCTCGATCGGTCTGACCTATTTAAGGAATTACCAATTTGACCGAGCTGAACATCCATACTCCAGTATCCTACCCAAATAATGTCCCAATAAAACAGTTCAAGTAGTAACCGATAGATTCCATGATCCATAAATCAAGAACGATTATATTTTCTAGTGAAAACAGGAAACCAGATAGCACATTTCAGGTAACCATAGTTCATAAGCCAGTAAATCAATAAATTAGTAAATCATAAACTTTGGTGAAACATATTTTCAAATAGAAAAAATAGTAATGTACTACATAGGGAACACACTAGAGGATCCAGTTATTTTCTGGAGGTACTTAGCAATTATCCAGTGGGGGAAACAAGAAATTTCTGCAAATTGGTTAAATTTCATAAACGAGACCCCTATAACAATGGGGGTTTGATTGCTAACATATTCATCAGTCATTCGGATATTTTTCAGAGGTCATTGATCATTACCAGGAAGGAAAAACATATAACTTCTATAGATTAGTTGAGATTCATATTTGAGGTCTCTATAGAAAAGGGTTTGTTCATTAGCAGATCTAATCAACATTCAGAAATTGATGTTTCAAGAATCATTTAAGATTCGAGTATATTAAAAAGGTACTCAGGAACCTTTACATCAGAAATTTTTTTGAAGATCTAGATATAACATGAGTGTTCCATTATGCAGGTAAATAGGGTTATTTCAGACATTTTAATTTCTGATGGATTCTTAGTAGCTTAATCCAATAATAGTGAAATGATGATTCATGTTACTTAAGATTCATA
Organism: Hibiscus syriacus; assembly: GCF_006381635.1. Classification (NCBI taxonomy): domain Eukaryota; kingdom Viridiplantae; phylum Streptophyta; class Magnoliopsida; order Malvales; family Malvaceae; genus Hibiscus; species Hibiscus syriacus. Next base: position 1,200,908 of record NW_024063213.1, read on the forward strand.
TCGATTTATTAGTATATCGAGTCATCTCGAACTGAACAAATCCCAACACTATGATATATGTCAATCACCTGGACCGTGATACTTCACTATTATTCACTTCTTATTACTGACTGCACCAGCTGATCTGATCAATATCAGAATCATCTTTGACCAGTTCTTGAGGAGACGAACAGGTATTCCGTTGGTATTTATTTTATTTACGTGTTGTAATAGTATCCCATAATGTCCGACGACTTGGGTCATGCTCCATAACCTTTAGAGGCAGTACATCATTTAGGTTCATCGATGTTCTCATAGTCTATCCAACGATATTCATTTAATCCAAGCCCTAAAGTATTTAGGCCATCTCGTTATTCGGGGTTATTATAATCATTTTGGAGTCTAGGAACATTAGTTATTTCAAAACTTGAGAATAATCCATCATTTAAATACTTTAGTGACGTGTCGCACTTCCAGTAATCTAATCTTCAAATGATCATTCAAAAACAAGGGAATCGTCGTATTAAGAATTTCCAAATGTAGAAGTTTATTTTTGGGGTTTTTCAAATAGATCAGGAATTTAATCGGTGATTCCAAGGTTCAAGCGAATCATAATTTGAGTTCTCAAGTCACCTATATTATTATAGTCATCCATAATCAATTTTACATTTTAAGCATATTAACGTCATTCCAATTCAGCCTATCAGTGGCATTACTTCTGATAAATTAGGCTTCAAAGTATTCTAGTTCCTTTAGAGTTCAGGGTACTTTGGTCATTTGAATATTTGAGTTTATTTCGTAGCTCGAGGACATTTCGGTAATTCTTTTCAATCCAAACAATATGAACTTTTATGATAATTGGTCAAATATGTTCTTTCTAGGTTATTCTTCACCATCAAGGGAAGTATTGGACTTTTACAATACAAGGCATTTTCGTAATTTTACCCCATAGGGCTATTTTTGGTAATTTCATATCCAAATATTCCCGACATTCAATCTTTAAAGAAATTAATCAAAATTTACGGATCTTAAAATCAATTCATTTATTAATGAATCACTGAACTTATATTTATTTCCGATCAATCTTCCAGTTTCTTATGCGAACCATCTGAGTCTTATACAATTTATTGTCTTTTTACCGAAATTATGTTCGAGTCCAAAAAAATAATTAATTTTACCCAAAGGACCAATCATTTCATCGATGCAGTTACCAATTATCAACAATTTTCGGAAAGCATACAAAAGGTAGTAAATTATTACCTTGATTTTTGTGCTCCACCGATCAAACATTTAAACACCATTCAATCACTCTCGAACTTGAATTCAACGTCCAATAATTCTTCGGATACATAGCAACTGAATTTACGTCAGAAACTAAACTTAATTGAGAAACCAAATTGAATCTGAAGGTAAAACACTGAAAATGGCTTACTGAGTGCGAATTTGGAAAAATTAACTTCGGATTCGAACTTAGGACATCGAAAAACATAAAATATAACTTTTCAAAAATTTAACTTTTTGGGTCAAAGTCAACGAGTCAAAGTCAACGGGATGACTCAAACGAGTTGACTTGGTCGATTTAAACAGACCCGGTTTAGATCGGGTTGACCGGTTCGAGCTGGTCTAGACTGACTAGATTGGATATAGAATGTTTCCAAGGCAGGGAGGAAGCTCACGAACACGTAGAGGCGTGTAGCGGCAGCGACGGGCTCGGGGTGGTAGGTCGATTACTCCACTAACAACTACACACCATTTCAGACCAAAAACATCAACCAAACAGGGCTAAATTAACCGAAAACATTTGGGACTTACCCACACCAGCAATGGAGGGAAATCAGCGGCGACAACCTCACCTAGTGGTCGGGTTTTGATCGCACGGAGCTGGGGAGTCTTCCTAGGGTGGCGGTGAGGCGATAGGCGACGGAGACGGCCGGAGAACTCGAAAAAAATCGAAGCGACGAGGGGGTATCCGACACAACTTCAACCTCTCACCCATAACGAACGACGGTCAATCTGGAGCCTTTGACAGTTGGCGTTTTGTCAGGGTAGAACGCCAGTTCGATTGGGACAGACGATGACGTGCACAGCCGGTCAGAGAAGGAAGAATCGGGGAAGAAAGGGCGCGACCGGCTAGGAATTTAGGGAGGAAAATTTGGGAATTAGGGATTTCACCATGGGTATATTTTTCACTAACAAAAAAAGAGTAAAATTTAGGGTTAAGTCCTTAAACTTTACACGTATTCCAAAATTGTGCTGAAAATTTTAAAAATTTACAATTTGATCCTCATCTTTTCCCTTGTTACGACTTTAATTCGATACTTTAAATTAATAAAATCTAGCCCCTAAATTAGGGTGTGACACCTTACCTATGTGCATGTCTTGAGGAAGAAGAATAACCCAGCGCATGTCTTAGCCGAGGTCGGGAAATCTTTCCCAAGCTCAAGGATTGGATTGAAGAGGCACCACAAGCAACGAAGATTAAGACTAACAATAATAAATAATGAGATTTAAAAAAATTAATTTTAACTATGTAATATAATTAGAATGCCACTTTATGAGATGGTACAATTATGCCCCATGTCACGAAGCCAAACTAGTGTCTGCATTGTCACTTCCATAGAGTTGTGAGGATGGTTCATTGGCTCTAGTGAATTGGGTTGTTATTTTTTAAAATCTTATATTTTTATTAATTTGAGGTAATTATAAGATAATGAATGTTTAAAAGATTTTTAATTATTTAACATTCAAATATTCAGGCACACATTGTTCTTTGTTATTTTAAAAGTGGACCGTTAAGGCACAATAATCATTTTATATATAGTAAAGTTATAATACGGTAACAATCTCTAGAGCATATGATTAAAAATTATCAGTCGATATTTTTTCTTTCCTTTAAATTGCGTGTTCAATATTTATTATGAGTAAAATTTTTGTTTTCTTCTCTAAAATAGGAATTTTTCAAAAAAAAATCATAATACGAAACGGATGAGATTAAATTCGTCCTTGCAATAATACTAAAGTAGAAATTTTGGTAAAAAAAAGTTAGTTTCCATTTTCAAACCGCTCTGCTCAAAGCCTGAACCCATTAACACAATTCCGATGATAATGTCTTAACAAGTTTAGTGCAAGTTGGTGGACAATAATTATTCTTTTCGTCAAAGATACGATTTTACACATGAATGGATCAAAGAGGGGTAGACAGGGATAATTTATAATTTAAAATTTAAAATTTAAAATTATCATATATTTTAGATATTAGGTTTGTCCTTAATTATATGATATATTATTATATGATTCATTAACTATATATAAAATGAATTATTGTCTATATACAAAATCTTAATCTTACACATTCATATAAATAAACGAAAAGCATCTTATTAGACGGTTGAACCTAACTTGATTTGTGGTTTTTTGGGTGTCATAGATGGACCGACAACTCAGGACATTAAGATATTTATGTGATTAAAAGAAATTTAGGAGTATATATCTTTCAATAATTTATGAAAGCAATCTTTAGTATTGTCCCATTGAGATCCTCTTTTCACTTTACTTTCTGGCAATCAAATTAAAGAAAATCAATTCATGTGTTTCGACATTGGCTGTTAGATCCCATGTTTCACATTTCCATTAGTTTATATAAAATAGATTTATGAACCCATACCAGGTGAAATAATAAACAATTTATTATTAGATGAATCTACGATTATTTGTGCTTGAGAAAATAGGATTTTTTTTTTAAATTTTGAAATAATATTTTTTTTAAAAATACATATATATACAATGGTGGATCCAGAAATATTTTTTTAGAGTGGACACATATTTGTTAATGATATAATTTTTTTTAATAAAGTAGACATAAATAAAATTTCAGGGTGGTTATCGTCAATAAAATATGTCATAATTGAAGAAATTTTAGATTTCAGGATGGGCATAATAAATTTTCAGGGTGAACATCAAGAAAATAGATGATTAATTGAAGAAAATTCGAATTTGAGCCCTCGATACTCCATGCATCAGCCAGTGTATATATATTATATTTTTTTAAAAGATTTTAATTGATTTTAACTAAAATTAAATTAAGTGAGGGATCTAATGATTAGATTAGATTATATTAGATTATGCAGATCTTAACAGTTATTTTCGCCGCTCTTCATTGAAGTTTAGATGGCTAATTATATCACCAAGTTTTGTTTTCTTCAGGCGCTCCAAATTCTCTCATTTTGTATAACTGTCGGCTTATATACATTCTATAAATATTTCTATGCAAAATAAAATATGAAATATAAAAATTTCCGTTTATAATTTCGTGTGTATATATATATATATATATATAATTTGTTTGAAATAATTTATTTTAATGATCATTATTTTAGTAGTTTATTTTTATAATAAATTAGTAATATTAGACATCACATAATATATATATTAATATATACATTATTTGTACTTTTTTATAATATTATTTAATATATCAAATTTATCAATAATATATTAAATATAAAATTTAGGTGGAGTTCTATGGAAAGAACTCTATGAACTTCCATATTAATACCTTCTAATTTAATATTATTGAAGGTTAATCTTGTTTAAAAACCTATCACAACGATAATTTTTTTCCAATAATTTGGGGTGATTATAATGTCATGTCTATTAATATTTTTTTAATTATGGACAACACACATATTGTAAGTGTAACTGCTCAAATTTGAGATCTCAATGGAGAACAATACTATTGTAAATAGAAGAAAATTTTCCTTGATTTCCTTTTATATTATACTTAAGCAATGATTATATACTAATTAAGCATTCATATTATAAAAGAATTAAGGATTAGAAAGCAAGCTAGGCTGTAATTTGCTGACCGAGGAAACTAAAAACTCCTTAGCCCTTAGTCTCATTTTTAATATGTTTAAGACAGACAAAACCTTCATGTAAGTGATTTGCTATCGGAACATGACAATATGAACAGATGTACAGTAATATAATTAAGGCACCTAACTTCAACACTTGCTCCCCGACATGGGGAAGTTAATTAATTAAATGAAATTCTAGAATGGATTTGTCTATTGATTATAATATATTTTATGTAAATTTAAAGTTTGTGTCTAGGATTGATCGGACTTTACTCGTTTTACTATATTTTTCCCATTTACTTTCAAAGTAGTTCGATATCGCTTACAAGTTATATTTCGATAGAAAGTTGAAGAAAAAGATGTCCATCACACACCATTGTAGATGGCCCCGCGACAGCGTTGGAAATTGATGATAGGCACTAAACTCCATAGGTGTTTACAGTACATATACGCACTGTTACCCAACGCCAGTCGCCATCTTTAACTTTCAACCATAACTGGCGTTAATGCCAATATCTTTCGAGCCTCAATGCAACTATTGTGCCTACTAGAGTTCGGCTTCGTCCCCATAGACGACAGTCGGATTCGGTTTCATCCCCAAAAATTCGATAATGACGGATGATGCTTGTACTATAAGGTTTCTGTCTTTAAGGGTTTGGAAATTATAGGGACGTCGAAAAAGCTAAGTATTTTGGTGTCATCTTTCTTATTTGTAAGTGCCAATGGGATATTTTGGAAACAGTAGAAACAGGCATGCAAGTGCCCAAATTCAGCCTCCATTGTCAATCACAGAAAAATCGAGTGACTCTGAATGAAGCACCTCAAGATTATAAAATTTTAGATTTAATTTATGTTCTGTAGTTTAATTATTTTTAATCTTTATAATTTAGTTATATTATCTTATGTGATTTAGGATAAGGAGACATGTTGAAAGAGTGGGGGGGGGGTAATTGGCACTGGATTTCAATGAACCATAGCTGTTGGAGAGTAGTGGCGAATCCATTAAGGGACTCTGAAATATGAATTTTATTCATAAAATTATTTATTGAGTAAATTATGCATTTAGTACTTAAATTATCAATTTTGGTCTATTTTAGTACCTAAACTTTTAATATTTTTCAAAATCATACCTAATGTTTATTTTTTTTCATTTTAGTACCTCATCATTAAAAACTTACGGGATGGGCTAGGGGCATAGCTCCAGTGGACGGACGACAATCACAACATTAGACAACGAGAGAATGATGAGTCGGCCAACATAGTCTGATTTCAGACCCATCGGACAATTGACAGTAAGGATCAGAGGATGAAAAAGTTGAAGAGTCTATCATCGATCTGGGGAGATTGACGTATTTTCCGATGAAACGGAAGTCGGAATCCTATTCAGGGGGTCAAAAAAGTGCAGGATGGAAATTTGAACTTCATCGGCCAACGGACGTGATGGCCGACGAGCCCATCCGTTAAGTTTTTAACGACAAATTACTAAAATGAAACAAAAACTAAACATTAGGTATTATTTAAAAAAATAAAAATTTAAATACTAAAATGAACCAAAATTAATAGTTTTACTTATATTCACCCTTAAAAAATATTTTGAATCCGCGTTATTGTTAAGAAGTAGAAAGAGAGATTATATTCAGGGACAGAGATAAGTAAGAGTTTGAGTACTGCACCCTCAAAAAAAATTATCATTAAAAAATATAAAATTAATTACTTATTTAGAGCTTTAAAATTAAATTTTAACTCACTTTTATTTTTTATTATTAATTATATTTTACCCTTTATGCTAAAATCCGGGCTTAGTACCTTATGACGTTCATGGATTCATGGGGTTGTATTGTGTATAAATGTAGGAAGCAATAACGACGATCATGTGAAAGAAAATAACAGTTGCCCAAAACTGGAGAAGGTGGGTTTAATAGTGACGTTTGACGTGACGTTTGATATTTTTTTTTTGTGGTGGAAAATGCAAAGGAAGAAGGATTAGAATATAAACAAAATAGAAAGTTGGGTGTTTTATTTTTTGCTTAATACCAAAATAAGTGCCCAAACACTATAATTTTTCCCGAATAGGTACCTAAAATATTTTTTGACTCATCCTGGTGCCTAGCGTTACAAACATTATCATTTTAGGTGTCCGGACTATCAACGGCGTTAATTTCTTCAGTTAAGTGACACGAGTCACAATCTAGTAATTTTAAAATTTATTTTTTAAAAAAATATTAAAATTATTATTATATTTATAAAAAAATAATTTTTCTTAAATTATAAAACCCAAAATCCCCAAATCCTAAACTTAACCTGCTATCATCGCCTTTTCCGGTCATGACCACCATAGTCCCTGCCACCCTCCTAGTCATACACCGATGTAGTTGTCGTCGATTGACCGTCGAAATCATGTGGGACCATAATTTTCATCATACGGTTCGCGGGGTATAAAACGTCGATTCACCGTCGATCGATTGTTGATTGGTCACAATGCCATAGGGGTTTTGGTCTCCGAGAGGAGGTAAGGTCTAGTGAAGCTTCATCGATGGAAAAGAGTGATGGTTGGAATGCGTTTAGGAGTTGAAATAAATGTTTTTAAAGTTTTAGGGTTATTTCAAAATGTTTATGTTTTTTAAAATATATATATTTTAAATTTTAAAATTTTAAATAAAATTTTAAAATTATCAGATTGTGACACGTGTCACATAACGAAAGAAATTAACATCGTTGATGATCTGAGTACTTAAAGTGATAACGTTTATAATATTATGCATCGAGATGATTAAAAAAATAATTTAAATACCTATACGAGAAAAATAATATATTTTGGACAGTTATTTTGATATTAAACCTTTATTTTTCACTTTTTGTCTGCCTTTTTGCAGGATAACTCTGTCTCTCACTCTCACTCTCACTCTCACTCTCACTGGTCCTAGTTTTGGGACCATCTCCCCTCCAAACTTATTCAAACAAACCAAACAAAAAAATCTTTGGAGTTTTCTTTTTTGCTCCACCTGTATAATTAGTATTTGTGTTATTTATAAGTTAGATTATAAGGTGTTATCTATTTAAATATTTAATTATTTGATAATAAACATTTAAATATCTTTTGTATATGTCATGTTTTAACTTGTAATCTCTAAAAATAATAATTATATTTTAATTATTAAAATTATTTGGTTCGTATAAAAAATATATTTTTAAAATGAATGAGAAGTCAAATTGATTCGGGCGCGCACAATTGTAACAAGGATGATTGAATATTCATGATTAAATGATTAAAAATATTTAAAACATATATTTTATAATCAATTTAACTTAATAAATAGGGTAAATTACGTATTTAGTACCTATATTATCAATTTTAGTTTGTTTTAGTACTTGGATTTTCAATTTTTTCAAAACTATACCTAAATATTTATTTTTATTTCATTTCAGTACCCTTCATTAAAAATTTAAAATTAATTTTTGAAAAAATAAAAAAAATTATGTATAAAAACTGATAATTTAAATAATAAACGGTTAAGTTTTGAACGAAGAATACTAAAATAAAACAAAATAAAACGTTAAATATGATTTAAAAAAAATAAAAATTTAAATATTAAAACGAATCAAAATTAATAAATTAGGTAATAAATACGTGGATTACACTAAAAAAAATGAGTGGGTTGAATAAATAGTTTGTTAATTAAAATGAATAAATTGAATATATAATTTGTGTTGGAATATTTTAATGTTTGCAATTGACCATTAGGAAGTCCAAATGAAAAAAATATGAATCCACCACGTGGTCATCTCTTAGGTGCCCGAGGTGGACCTCTTCCCCAACTCTATTTATACCCATTTTCCGTTCCTTTCCTTCCTCCAAAGGCTCCTCTTCACTCTGTCTTTGCCTTATGTTTGCTTTCTTTTTCCTACAAGCAAAGAGCACTCTGGGTCACCATTAAACCACTCTTGATTTCTTTGATTTAAACACGCTCATGGCTTCTTCAACTAATATTTGGGCCAGACCCCATGTTTTTCATCCTCTTTCCTCCTCTGCAAAAGGATATTTGAACTTCACTCCCAGACAAAAATGGCAGCCCAAGAGAAACAAAGGCATTAACATTGCTCACTCAGCTCTCAACTCTCCCTCCGTTATCCATTTCTCCAAACAAACGTACCCGGATTCCAGAGAGGATGTGAAGCCCAAGTGGAATCTTCTGCAAAGAGCGGCGGCCATGGCGCTCGACATGACGGAGAGCGCGTTGCTCTCACGCGAGCTTCAACACCCACTTCCTAAAACCGCCGACCCACGGGTTCAAATCGCCGGGAACTTCGCTCCAGTCCCGGAGAAGCCGGTGAAGCATTCTCTCCCCGTTGATGGCACCATCCCTTCTTGTATAAACGGCGTTTATCTCCGAAACGGTGCGAATCCTTTATTCGAGCCGGTTGCTGGCCACCACTTGTTCGACGGTGATGGCATGGTTCACGCTGTTAGCATCAACAATGGCGACGCCAGTTACGCCTGCCGGTTCACCGAAACGCAAAGGCTTTTACAAGAGAAGGAACTGGGCCGCCCTGTTTTTCCTAAAGCAATCGGAGAACTCCATGGCCATTTGGGGATTGCTAGGCTTATGCTGTTTTACGCTCGAGGACTCTTCGGCCTCGTCGATCATAAACAAGGTACCGGCGTGGCCAACGTCGGACTTGTCTATTTCAACGACCGAGTTCTCGCTATGTCCGAGGATGATCTTCCTTACCACGTGCGCATCACTTCCTCAGGTGATTTGGAAACTGTTGGACGATACGATTTCGATGAACAACTTAAATCGACAATGATTGCTCATCCCAAGATCGACCCCGTTTCCAAGGAACTCTTCGCTTTGAGTTACGATGTTGTCCAAAAGCCGTACTTGAAGTACTTCAGATTTTCACCCGACGGTAAAAAATCACCCGACGTCGAGATTCCCTTGCCGGTTCCGACCATGATGCATGATTTCGCCATCACGAAGAATTTCGTGGTGATCCCAGACCAGCAAGTTGTGTTCAAGCTTCAAGAGATGATCACCGGCGGATCGCCGGTGACTTACGATAAGAACAAGAAGTCCCGGTTCGGGATTCTTTCGAAGAATGCGACCGATACTAACGATATCATATGGGTCGAATCGGAGAATACCTTCTGTTTTCATCTATGGAACGCATGGGAAGTGCCGGAAACCGATGAAGTGGTAGTGATCGGTTCTTGTGTGACACCACCCGACTCTATTTTCAACGAATGTGACGAAAGCTTAAAGAGTGTGCTGTCCGAAATCAGGCTGAATTTAAAGACAGGTGAGTGCACGCGCCGCCCAATAATCTCGGAATCCGACCAAGTCAACCTGGAAGCCGGAATGGTGAACCGGAACCGCCTCGGAAGAAAGACACGGTATGCTTATCTCGCCATCGCCGAACCCTGGCCGAAGGTATCGGGTTTCGCCAAGGTCGATCTTGTTACCGGAGAAGTAAAAAAACACATTTATGGAGATAAAAAATACGGAGGAGAGCCGTATTTTTTACCCCGAGACAACAACTCCGAATCGACGGAAGATGACGGTTACATTCTTTCCTTTGTTCACGATGAACAGACATGGACATCGGAGCTTAGAATTGTAAATGCCATGAATTTACAGCTCGAAGCTTCGATTAAATTACCTTCCAGGGTTCCTTTTGGCTTTCATGGAACGTTTATCGACGCTAAAGCCTTAGTTAATCAAGTTTAATTAGAGGTAAATTAAGTTAAAAGATAGGTTTTCACCGTAAAGTAATTTTTTAGATATAGATTATTTTTTTCCGCTTTGGTTTTGGAGGAACCATCTTGTAGCTTCTCGGCATTGTAGCTATAGAATTTGAGCTCAGCTGGACTCATTCTTTTTCCTATTAATTTTATTTTTATAATTAGATTTTCCACTTCTATTATTCTACGTCGAAGATAGTAAAAATATTACTTTTACATGCATGAGTTGTTTTCTAAATTGAATTAATCTGAGTAGCTGACAGCTTGCATACAATGCAAACACAATCTGAAATCAACATAATAACATATATGCGGACGTGTCAAAGTCTACGTCCAATATATATAAAATAATATAATAATAATAATACAATAAAAATAGTAATGTCATGAATATATATATATATATATATATATATATATAAACATTTTTTTGGTACAAATATAAAAAATAACATTGAAACCACATAAATACACAAATATTTTAAATTTAAAATAAATTTATTATTAATGTGTAAAAAATATATAACTAGAAATCTAAATATCTTTTATAATAAAGTATTTTGTATCATATTATTAGATATTTTTTTTATTTTGAATTTGAATTTAAATCGTATTCCATTATTATTATTTCAGAACTCAAATTAAATTAAAACTTTTAAAATATTAATCTTATGTAATAATATTGAATTAAAACACAGAATTAAAGTTAAGTTAGAATCCATCATATCTTAGTCATATCACGGACATAATACAATTAGGGTAAATTATATGTTTAGTAATTAAACAATTAATTTTGGTTTGTCTTAATATTTAAATTTTTAATTTTTAGAGTCATGCCTAAAGTTTAGTTTTTGTTTCATTTCAGTACTCGCCATTAAAAACTTTAGTTTTTGTTTCATTTTAGATCTCATACAAAATTTAATGTTAAGTTTAAAAAAAATAAAAGTTAAGGTACTTAAAGGACCAAAACTGACAGTTTAAGTACTAAATGTGTTAAGTTTTTAACGACGGAATAATAAAATAAAATGAAAAATAAACGCTAGGTATGATTTAAAAAAATTAAAAGTTTAAATATTAAAACAAATAAAAACTAATAGTTTAGGTACTATATGCTAAATTTACCCATAAAATTTTTACTTTTTCTCATTGATTCGAACAATTGCTTTTTTTAAAAGGAAAATCTTTTTCCATTTTCTTAGTCTCTATTGTGCATGTTATTTCCACACACTCCCCCCACCCCAATGTTAAAGTATTAACATAGCTCAGTAACTAACTCACACAGAAACCATGAATCACTGCTTTCATTCATTTGTAAAACCATAATCTCTACTACAATAGCACAAGGCTATTTATACAACACATGATGAAATGTAAAAAAGGGAGGGAAAGAACGTTAGGACGTTAGAGGAGAGAGAGAGTAGAACGTTAGGACGTTAGAGAAGAGAGAGAGTTTGTTAAGATAACTCTAACCACCTCACGTACATTGCACATGCATGAACCATACTTATAACAAATCCATGCGTACATCACTCATGTTTAAATTTAGAGTGCAAAACAGGATTGGCACAAACTGCAACTGTACTTGAATTGTCACACCATAGAGTAGATTTGCCATGAGATACAATGTGTAGTTCACTTAATAAAGATTCAAGCCATACCATTTCAGCAGCTGTACACGCAACACTTCGATATTCTGCTTCAGTTTTTGATCGAGCCACAACCTGTTGTTTTCGAGAGCTCCATGAAACTAAATTACCCCCAAAGCATATACATAAACCAGAATTGGAACGTCTATCATCCACATCTGCTCCCTAACTTGCATCAACAAACCCTGTCAAGGAAAGTCTAGAAGATTCAAAGAAACGCAGACCAAAGTCAATCGTTCCTTGTAAGTATCTTAAGATACGTTTCACAGCCTGAAAATGAGTGTCAAGAGGAGCTTGCATAAATTGACAGCAAAGGCTATATCTGGACGAGTGATCACAACATACTGTAGGGCTCCAACAATGTTGCGAAATTGAGTAACTTTCTCAACTGGATTTCCATCCTTTGCTGAAAGTTTGCAGTTTGTAACCATGGGTGTAGGAAGACCATTTGCACTTTCAAATCCATTGCGATGTAACAACTCACACAGAAATCATGAATAACTGCTTTCAATCATTTGTAAAACGATAATCTCTACAGCAATAGCACAAGGCTATTTATACAACACATGATGAAATGTAAAAAAGGGAGGGAAAGAACGTTAGGACATTAGAGGAGAGAGAGAGTTTGTTAAGACAACTCTAACCACCTCACGTACATTGCACATGCATGAACCATACGTATAACCAATCCATGCTGTAACGCAGTCAACTCATACTCGACCGGATACGAGTCCCGGATGTCACATTGACTAAACAAAATAATACTCTTAAAAAAACCTATAAAACATTTGAACTTATATTATTAAAATACAATAATATACATATGTTAATACAAGTTTATCAAAATACACAGAGCATACACAACTTAACATTCTATTATATGCCAACATTGATTTACATAACAAAATGACATACTATTAAGTTGCTTCTGATCTGATAGTTGCAGGAGTAATATTGTCCAGCTGCTTAACCTTGATCTTCTATTTTCTCGGATCCTACGTGTGAAACACTCACACGCTAAGTCATCGAATTAGTGAGTCAATATAATAATAATGATAACAAAGAAATGTAATGGAAATGCCATAATTAAATGGAATAAGACGAAATCAAATGCTTAACCATGCAGTTTATATCACTATGTTCTTTACCTGTAAGCATAATTTATTAACATTCGTGAATTCATATTAATAAGATTTTTGGCTCATGATAGCATATTGAGAACCTAAGGTATGTGAGTACTGTGAGGTTGTGCACTATGCTGTCACCACAACTCGTATAAATACACCGAAGTGCCACGTAGAATTACACCGAAGTGCCGCGTAGAATTGCACCGTATTGCCATATAAGCTTGTCCCTAAGGACCACGTAGAAAATTTCCTTAAGAATCATATATATATGACAAGGATCAAGTATATGTCTTAAAAGACCTCACACATGTTCCAAAGAATACATATATGTCCCGAAGGACCGCGTAGACCCTCTACTCTTGGCATGCCAACTATACCTATAGTTCTCATCTACATAACACGGGCTTTCACCATTCCCATAATTTATATTGTATAGACATATAATTCCCATACCTTTATCACATAAACATATCATGTTCCATCATTGTATCACATAGCTTATATAACATTTCCTGTATATTCATGTCACTTAATGCACATAATATGAATTCATGTCATGTATCATAATATGAAATGCGATCATGTATCAAAATATTGAATATAGACTTATCACAAGTCTATAACTGAATAGAATACTATATTCATGCTATGCATATGCACTCACCTATATTTCCTTGCTTTTTCCTCGATCGATCTTACGAGGCAATTATTTTGGAACTTGTTTAGGCCCGGTATCTACAGAGTAATTCATTGATGCTAATCAGTATACTAATTAATGTATTCTAAACTATCATTTTTTGGGCTAAAAGAAAAGCCATTTTCATCTTTTAATGAAGGTATGCATCGATGCACCACACCATGCATCGATGCATAAATCCTATTCGGTGTTTATATTTAAGGGGGTACATCGATGCACTCCTTATGCATCGATGCACTGATGGCATTCGATGTTTTTATTTTAAAAGAGTGCATCGATGCACTTCATGTGCATTGATACACCTTGAACAATTTCTGGGATTTATCCTTGATGCATCGGTGCACATTGAATGTGCATCGATGCACATAGCCCAGAAATATCATTTTAAGCACGAAAATCTCTTTATAATCTTCTCTACTTGCATATACTTACTTAAACTAATTATTATCCATTCGATACCTTTAAAACTTAGAAATCCAATTCTCCATATAAAATTTAAGAATTTCACTCAATTTCCAACATGTTCTAAATCGAATTCTGACACTTCATATCCTTTAATTAACTTGATAACAAGTCAAATCCCACTTCTAATTCTTATTAAGAACTCTAATCCAAGATTTTACTTTTCTACTTCATTTCTTTAATCCTTCATATACTCCTCATCTTATTGTTTTAAGATAATCTAAGCTTTCCTTAAGCTTAGTTATCATCTAATGATTAATAAGCAACCTTAAATTCATCCAGAATTTGATTAACAAGAAAACTCACCTTTAGCTTTGTCTTCACATGGAAGAAGAAGAAAGAAGAAGAAGAGAAATCTGGAAACTTTTGCCTTCTCTACTAACTTCCACGTGGTTTATTAAATAACCTTAAGTAATATTTAATTATTTCTCTTGCTAAAAGACTTATTTGCCCTCTTACTTTCCCTTCTTTGCTTATCCATCCCACATGAAACATTCCCATTAAATTTTCAACTATTGAATTTATCTACTTTGGTCACTAAATTTTAAAATTCCACAATTTGATCACTAACTCGGTATGGAGGATGTTACGAATCTCTCTCCCTTAAGAAAATTCATCCTCGAATTTTCATTGCACGAATAGATGAGGATTTGAAATCGCATATCTTCTTCACGTTCCCACTTAGCTTCATCTACTTTGTGATTCCTCCAAAGAACTTTGACCAACGGAACCGATTTATTTCTCAGTTGTTAAATTCGTGAGCCAAAATTTGTATTGGTTCCTCTTCATAGGTCAAATCAGGTTGAACTTCTACTTGTTCTGGTGCAACAACATGAGAAGGATCGGACTTGTATCTTCGTAACATGGATACATGGAAAACATTATGGATTTTCTCTATTTATGGTGGCAAAGATAACTGATATGCCACGGGTCCTATCCTCTTAACAACTTCATATGACCCAATGAATCTCAGACTTAACTTTCCTTTCCGACCAAATCGTAATACTTTCTTCCAGGGAGATACTTTAAGGAAAACTTTATCTCCAACCTCGAATTCAATCTATTTTCTTTTAAGATCATAATAGGACTTTTGTCAATCAGAGGCTACTTTGAGGTTATGTTGAATTTCTCGAACCTTATTTTCTACATCTTGAATTAAATCCGGACCAAGAACACTTCGATCTTTGAGTTCATACCAATTTAATGGAGTACGACATTTCCTCCCATATAATGCCTCGTATGTGGCCATCTTTATACTGGACTGATAACTATTGTTGTAAGCGAACTCTGCCAGCGGTAAATACTTTTCCCATGATCCTTTGAATTCCATTACTCATGCTCTCAACATATCTTCCAATATCTGAATAGTTCTCTCTGATTGCCTGTCAGTCTGAGGATGAAAAGCCGTACAAAAGTTTAAACGAGTTCCCAAAGCTCCATTCAAAGATTTCCAGAATCTCGAAGTGAATCGAGGGTCTCGATCAGAGACTACAGAAACAGGCACTCCATACAATCTAATAATTTCGCTAATATACAGCTCCACGTACTTTTCCATAGAGAATCTATTCAAACTGGAAGGAAATGCGCTGACTTAGTCAATCGATCAATAATTACCCAGATTGAATCTCTTTTGTTTGGAGTCAGGGGTAACCCCAAAATAAAATCCATCGTTACATTTTCCCACTTCCATTGTGGAATGGAAAGTGGTTGCAATAATCCAGACGGAACTTGATGTTCGACTTTGACTTGTTGACATGTTAAGCACTTGGACACAAACTCAGTAATGCTTCGTTTCATCCCTGACCATCAAAATCGATCCTTCAAATCCATATACATCTTGGTTCCACCCGGGTGCATCGTTAATGGACTGCAATGAGCCTCTGTTAATATTTCTTTCTTCAAATTCTCATTGTCAGGTATCACAATTCTTCCTTTATAATACAAATTTCCATCCGACTTAACCTCAAAGTCTTTAATCTCTTTGCTCTTTACTTGATCAATTCTTTTCAAACACCTTTCATCTTTACTTTACAATTCTCCTATTCATTCCAAGCATGCTGGTTTAAGTTTTAACTTTGCACATAGACCACCGTCTCCAGTTAAAGATATCCTTGCATCCATAGCTCGTAAAGTTGCAAACATCTTTCTACTCAAAGCATCTGCTACCACGTTAGCCTTTCCGGGATGATAGTCAATTATTATATCATAATCTCTCAAAAACTCAACCCATCTCCTTTGCCTCAAATTAAGCTCTTTTTGAGTCATCAGGTATTTCAAGCTCTTATGATCCGTATACAAATAACATCGTTCTCCATACAGATAATGACGCCAAATCTTGAGGGCGAACACCACTGCAGCCATTTCTAAATCATGGGTGGGGTAATTCTTTTCATGTGGTTTCAACTGCCTCGATGCATTCGCTACCACCTTCTCTTCTTGTATTAATACACACCCCAACCCGTTATGGGACGCGTAACTATATACGACAAAATTCTTGCCAGATTTCGGTTGAACCAATACAAGAGTATCTGTCAGAATTCTCTTTAAAGCTTAAAAACTTCATTGACATTCAAAAGTCCAAACAAATGGTACATTCTTTCTCATCAGCTTTGTTAAAGGCAACACTATCATCGAAAAATTCTTAACAAATCTTCGATAATAATCGGTAAGTCCCAGGAAACTCCAAACTTCGGATACATTCTTGGGAACTTCCTAGTCCATTATGGCTTTAACCTTTTGAGGGTCCACTCTAATTCCATCTGCTGAGATCACATGGCCCAAGAAAATTACTTCATTTAGCCAAAATTCACATTTGGACAATTTCGCATAAAGCTTCTTATCCCTGAGAATTTGCAAAACTATCCTCAGATGTGTGCTGTGCTCTTCAATGGATTTCGAATACACCAGTATGTCATCAATAAAGACAACAACAAACTGGTCCAAATAGGGCTAAAAAATCATGTTCATGAGATCTATAAAAGCAGCAGGTGCATTCGTTACTCCGAATGACATTACAATGAATTCATAATGACCATATCTCATTCTGAAAGCAGTCTTCGGAATATCTTTCTCCTGAATCTTCAAAAATACCGAAGCTCCTTTTAGCTGATCAAACAAGTCATCAATGCGCGGGAGAGGATACTTATTCTTGAGGTCACCTTATTAAGTTGTCGATAATTAATGCAGAGATGCATTGATCCATCATTCTTCTTAACAAATAACATCGGAGCTCCCCAAGGTGACACACTCGGTCGAATAAATCCATTTTCTAACAACTCTTGCAATTGATTCTTTAACTATTGCAATTCTTTCGGAGCCATCCGATAAGGTGCCATTGCAATCGGAGCTGTTCCCGGCATTACTTCAATTTGAAATTCTACCTCTCTATCTGGAGGTAATCCTGGCAACTCAGCAGGGAAAACATCAGGGAATTCCCAAACTATTGGAATCTCATCCAATCATTTTTCTTTAGCTCTTGTATCTATCACATTTGCAAGAAAACCCCAACATCCTTGTAACAATATCTTCTTAGCAGACATTACTGATATTACATTTGCTAAAGGATTAAATCTTTCACTGATCACACTTATTTTGTTCCTCCTAGACTCTTCAGGGTTACCTTTTTCGATTTGCAATTAACATCCCCATAGTAACGGAACAACCAATCCATTCCCAGAATCATTTCAAACTCATCAAAGGATAATTCCATTAGATTAGCAGGGAATTCAATTCCCTGAATCTTTATGGGACACCCCTTACAGACTTTGTTCACCTGAGCACTATGGCCTAAAGAATTAGTTACTATAATCTCACTACTCGTAGCTTCTAAGGGAATTCTCAATTCTGTTACTAACTTACTTGTAATGTAAGAATAATTAGAACCCGGATCAATCAGTACCAATACTAATTTATCATACAGCTTAAAATACCTGCTATAATATCAGGGTCATCACGGTCTTCACTTGTCTTTAAATTGTACACCCGTGCGGTTGACTGAACTTCAGGTTGAGCAGAGGATTCAAACTGGTTCCTTCCTCTGCCTCTTCCTCGTCCTCTCTATGAGGCAGAACCAACTCTTTCAGATGGTGCAGGCTCACCAACCATCAATGGATAATCTCGGATAAAATGTATGACATCTCCGCATCGAAACAAGTCCCAGCAGCCATCCGACATGACCCAAAATGGTTCTTCCCACAATGCTTACACTGTCTCGCTTGACTCGGAGTAGATCTCCCAACACCAGATCCCACTGACTGTGTCTGTCTAGGTCTTGCTTGACTTGCTCCCCTAGTAGATGATGCAACTGATTCTGATCTAGCTTGTGATCGAAATCCTGAGTCTCTTCCTCTTTTTGGTGGTGTTGAGCTAGAAGAAGCACCCGTCCTCTTTGATGTCTGAACTCTTGAGTCCCAAAATATCTCATTCTGAGCTCTTTCAAGAGCTTTGGCACGATTGATCACCTCTTGAAACGAGGACAAATTCAATACTATCAGCATCTCTTTCAATCTAGGGCGTAAGCCCTCCACAAACCATTCACATGCCTCTTTTTTAGTAGGCACAAGATTAGATGCAAGCCTACTAAGCTTGTTGAACTCACATTCATACTCATATACAGAGCAGTTCATCTGTTTTAAGTTCATAAACTCTTACTTCATTTGCCGAATAAATTGATCTCCAATGTACTTGTTTTTAAATTCATCTAAGAACAAAGACCAAGTCAATTGGTTACTTGACATCCTCATGGTGACGTTCATCCACCATATCCTCGCTGACCCCTCAGTAAAGAGACATCTCCATCTAGATTCTCCACTTTAAAGTAATGGAGATTATCCAACATGATTTTCAAATCATTTAGCCAAAGATCCGCAGAAACCAAACCTTTCTCGGCTTCTCCTTTAAATTCGGGAGCTCCTAAACCTCTCAACTCTTTTAGTACATTCATTCCTTGAGTTGGTGAGGCAGGAGGTTGAAGACGCGTCAGAATAACGTCCAACGTCCTGAAGAAAGTGTCTTGATCTTGTACAGGCACTCCCTGAGATGCTTGTCCTTCACCTTGCCTGGCCAGGACAGGTGAATTACTGCTTTCAGTAGGCCTATCTTCTCCCGCTTCACTTCGGGAGCTACTATGTCTGAACATCTAATAAAATAAACACATTGTTCTATTAGAAAAACAACATACTCATACTATACCAGATCAGAAGTTCTCACTATATGTTGGCATGTATTCAATTTAAAGACTCTATAGACTCTGGTTTATGCCTAGAATCGGCTAAACCATAGCTCTGATACCATTAAATGTAACACCCTCAACTCATACCTGACTCGGATACGAGTCCCGGATGTCACATTGACTAAACAAACAATACTCTTAAAAAACCGATAAAACATTTGAACTTATATTATTAAAATACAATAATATACATATGTTAATACAAGTTTATCAAAATACGTAGAGCATACACAACTTAACATTCTATTACATGCCAACATTGATTTACATAACAAAATGACATACTATTAAGTTACTTCTGATCTGATAGTTGCATGAGTAATGTTGTCCAGCTGCTTAACCTTGATCTTCTACTTTCTTGGATCCTACGTGTGAAATACTCACATGCTAATTCATCGACTTAGTGAGGCAATATAATAATAATGATAACAAAGAAATGTAATGGAAATGCCATAATTAACTGGAATGAGACGAAATCAAATGCTTAACCATGCAGTTTATATCACATGTTCTTTACCTATAAGAATAATATATTAATATTCGTGAATTCATATTAATAAGATTATTGGCCCATGATACCATACTGAGAACCTAAGGTATGTGAGTACTGTGAGGTTGTGCACTATACTGTCACAACAGCTCATATAAATGCACTGAAGTGCCACGTATAATTGCACCAAAGTGCCGCATAGAAGTGCACCGTAGTGCCATATAAGCTTGTCCCTAAGGACCACCTATAAAATTTCCTTAAGAATCATATACATATGCCAAGGATCAAGTATGTGTCTTAAAAGACCTCACACATGTTCCAAAGAATACATATATGTCCCGAAGGACCGCGTAGACCCTCTACTCTTGGCATGCCAACTATACCTATAGTTCTCATCTACATAACATGTGCTTTCACCATTCCCATAATTTATATTGTATAGAAATATAATTCCCATACCTTTATCACATAAACATATCATGTTCCATCATTGTATCACATAGCTTATATAACCTTTCCTGCATATTCATGTCACTTAATGCATATAATATGAATTCATGTCATGTATCATAATATGAAATGCGATTATGTATCAAAATATTGAATCTAGACTTATCACAAGTCTATAACTGAATAGAATACTATATTCATGCTATGCATATGCACTCACCTATATTTCCTTGCTTTTTCCTCAATCGATCTTACGAGGCAATTGTTCTGGAACTTGTTTAGGCTCGGTATCTACAGAGTAATTCATTGATGCTAATCAGTATACTAATTAATGTGTTCTAAATTATCATTTCTTGGGCTAAAAGCAAAGCCATTTTCATCTTTTAATGAAGGTATGCATCGATACACCACACCATGCATCGATGCATAAATCCTATTCGATGTTTATATTTAAGGGGTGCATCGATGCACTCCTTATGCATCGATGCACTGATGGCATTCGATGTTTGTATTTTAAAAGAGTGCATCGATGCACTTCATGTGCATCGATACACCTTGAACAATTTTTGGGATTTATCCTTGATGTATCGGTGCACATTCATGCACATAGCCCATAAATATCATTTTAAGCACGAAAATCTCTTTATAATCTTCTCTACACTTTATATTTTACCTCCTTTTATATCCCTAACTTGCATATACTTACTTAAACTAATTATTATCCATTCGATACCTTTAAAACTTAGAAATCCAATTCTCCATATAAAATTTAAGAATTTCACTCAATTTCCAACATGTTCTAAATCGAATTCTGACACTTCATATCCTTTAATTAGCTTGATGACAAGTCAAATCCCACTCCTAATTCTTATTATGAACTCTAATCCAAGATTTTACTTTTCTACTTCCTTTCTTTAATCCTTCATATACTCCTCATCTTATTGTTTTAAGATAATCTAAGCTTTCCTTAAGCTTAGTTATCATCTAATGATCAATAAGCAACCTTAAATTCATCCAGAATTTAATTAACAAGAAAACTCACCTTTAGCTTTGTCTTCACGGAGAAGAAAAAGAAAGAAGAAGAAGAGAAATCTGGAAACTTTTGCCTTCTCTACTAACTTCCACATGGTTTATTAAATAACCTTAAGTAATATTTAATTATTTCTCTTGCTAAAAGACTCATTTGCCCTCTTACTTTCCCTTCTTTGCTTATCCATCCTACATGAAACATTCCCATTAAATCTTTCAACTATTCAATTTATCTACTTTAGTCACTAAATTTTAAAATTCCACAATTTGATCACTAACTCGGTATGGAGGATGTTACACATGCATACATCACACATACTATCATCATACATTAACACCCAATTGATTGTCACTCTATCCACATTGAGTATATATATTTATAGGGCCTATGTTTGATGTGAAATATATTCAAGTAAGAAAAAAACTATTTATTAAAAAATATTAGTTTGTATTTAATGATTTGCATACACTATCACTTCATCAATTATCAAGGTTCTAATGAATTTGGGTAATTCATTGAGAGTAAATAAGATTGATGAATGAATTTGGTCCAATTAGAATGCTCTAATTATGACCTTTGTTTGTAATCTGAAAAAGGACCGACCGTCTTTATTACCTTGCACTGTTAATAAAAATATTATCTTTTAATGATAATGACAATTGAAAATTATAAGAACTTTCTTGGTAATAGCTATTAACTAATTAACTCCTTCCCCATGTGGACGCTACTGTCTATATTACCTATCCAATGAAAGTGAAATTATTCTTCGAACTACTCCAATGAAAGGTATATGAATAATAAAATATATTTAAATTAAAAATTAAATTTTATATGAATAGACTTATATTAAAACTCAAATCAAAGAACCGTATGTACATTTCAGGTAAGGTTCAAACCGATATCTCAAATTTCTAAAATCTTCAATCACATTATTAAATCAACTATTCTGACTACTACATCATATATGCTTGCGGTATATATTGTTTGTGCTAAAAGAAGTATTCAGTTAAACTCTTCGAGCAATAATAATTTCGGGACTTCAATTTAATTTTTTAATAATTTATAATGTAACCCCTCATATTGATGCGGGTAATCTGATCCGATCTGGAGTGTCACATTAGAGTCACTGGAGCAATCCACCGTAAAAAAAACGGAAAAATTTAAAATTTTTATTAAAACATGTAAACTCATAAAATCATTTATTAGTATTCAGAAATAAAACAGGTTTTCAGACTCAGATATAAAACAAAATACAATCTACATGCCCCCTAATCACATGTACCATACTCTGCAAGCAACGCCGGAAGAACTCCCTTACTGATGTTGATAAATGCACTGGTACGATTCTTTTAACCTGAAAAGGTGAGTAACAGAGTGAGCTTTGGGAAGCTCAGTAATACAGAACTACCAGATAATGCCGAGGAACATGCAGATAACATATAGGCATAATTTTTCTTATTGGTTCAGACATCTTCAGATCTTTATGTTGAGTAGAGATCCTATTGATATTTCAGGTAGTAATAGACAGTAAGCTTTCAGTTCAAATGGAAATATTTCAGATGACTGAGTTTAGGAGATCATGATGGTTATCTAGTGTGTTTCCGCAAAACATTTAAAACATTTATGTTTTTTTTAAATCAGTACATATCACAGTCATTAAAACATCATAGGAGTTTTTAATTTAAAAACTCTGAATCGTCCTCCAACTGAACGCCATGTGCAGTTCCCAGAACTGCACAACCTAAGGGAGTACCTTGGGGCCTGCGAGCCTACCCAAGAAAAATCTCAGGGCCGCAGAGCCTACCCAAGGGTAGCCTTAGGACCATAAGAATTACCAGTCGGAGCTGAACCTATCCAAGGAATTACCAACAGCAATTGGACCTGCCAGAGTCTTCATACCAGTCCCAGAGTATCCCATAGAAAACATTTTTCAGTCCGTAAAATAAGGAATTACCAGTCGGTGCATAACCTATAAAAGGTATTAACAGCAGCGACTGAACCTGACAGTCAAATAAGTTCAACCATTATATTTCAAATCAGAGAAAACAATCATGTTCACATCAGATTTCAAATAGATATTTAAAACAGTTATTTTGCACATAAGGAACACAGTAGAGTTTCCAGATATGATTCAGAGATACATGATAATCTTATGAGACAGAGAAACACAGATCTTTATTGTACCGATGGAATGCTGGAAGATTAGAATCACTATCGGAAGAGTTCATTAGCTGATGGAATAATCAATTATTCAGAATGTGATTTATCAGGATCAAATATTATTCAGACAATTTTCGGAGACACAAGTATTCAGAAAGTTTTTCATAATCCTTTACATATGAGTTACTTGTTTTTCATATATGACCAGAGTAATTTGAGCTGATAAGGGATAAGGAAGATTCAAGACAATTATCATCTATGTTGATCGATCGGATTATCGAACAACTCGAGCTGAACCACTCTAAAACGGATACTTATCGTCTGATCAGTTCATTACCCTTCTAGGGTATACAATCATTCCCTGGCTTAATGATATTCTTGGGTCATTTGCATTTCAGGGGTATTTTGGTCATTTTACAAATCCAGAATATTTCAATCTTTTCCTTCCGACCGATCTTATTATTTATTTTAAACTTCTAGTATCTTGTACCAGCCATCTTGGGTTTAGAAATTGGTTATCCAGATTTTCTAAGCAAAACTAGCATTTTCTGTGCACATTAGTAGTTTTATCGGATCAATATGTCTTTTTCAGAGTTATTATCCAACTTCCAGGAACAATTCTTGTCTTTTTACAACATAAGAGTATTTTCATAATTTTACAAAACCGAAGCATTCTCATAATTTCTCATCTAAGTACCTTTGGTGTCACACCCCAATTTAGGGGCTAAATTTTAGAAATTATAAAGTATTGAATTTAAGTGGTATTTTGGAATAAAATGAGGATTAAAGTGTAAAATTACAAAGTTAGCAGACCATTTTAGGAAGTGCAGGAAAATTCAGGGACTTGAACCCGAATTTGCCCATTTTGTGTCGGCAGAGATAATATGTGTTTGGTTTCTGGTTTCAAACAAGAGGAAAAAACAACCCCGATTTTCTCTATTTTCTCTCCCCCATTAACCCTCTCTTTAGCTCCGATTTCTTCACCGTCGACCATCGTTTGTCGATCCGAAACCACCAATAGATTCACAATTAAGCGGAGAACAAAACCCGACCTCTATCCCGTCGTGAATCGGCATCGTTCGTCGGAAATTTTAACTGGAAGTTTTATCGGTTTTAACTTGATCGTCGTTGGTTTTTCGTCGATTCAGGTCGATCCGGTCACCCATTTTTGACACCTCCTGCACCATCGTGTTCCTTGCATCATTCCGAGTCCACTGGTGTCCTTATTGTCTCCATCGTCGCCGGCGCGTGAGGGGGTAGGGAAGTTAAAGTTCATTGAGTGGTGGACATCCTGTAATAAGCCGTCCGACCCGACCCGACTCGATATGACCGGGTTCAATGTTGACCGTTGACCGCAGTTGACCGTTGACTTTGACCAAAAAGTCAATTTTTTTGAAAAATCATATTTTATGTTTTTCGACGTCCTGAGTTTGATTCTGAAGTATGTTTCGCCAAATTTGAACCCAATAATCTTTTTTTCACTGATTAATCACCCGATTCAATCCGTTTTTCACAATTAAGCTCCGTTTCTGATGTAATTTTGATTGCTTTGTATCCGAGGAATTATTAGACGTTGAATTAAAGATCGAGGGTGATCGAATGGAGATTTATTGGTCGATCTGATGGCATGGAAATCGAGGTAATTCATTATTACCTTTTAATGCTTTGTAAAACATGTTGGTAGTGGTAAATGCATGAATAAGGAAATGTTTGGTCTCATCTGTGTAGTTTATTAATTCCTACACTCGATCCGAATACGGTAAAAATTCAGTAAATGAATATGACTTAGATGATTAATACAAGAAAGTGGAGGATCGTTAGAATTAAATTACAAGTTCTGTGATTAAGTGATAAAACAATCAACTCCTGGATCTGTAAATTATAATTTATCATATTAAAGGATAAATGCCAAAAGGTATTTGGATGAGAAATTGTGAGAATACTTCAGTTTTGTAAAATTACGAAAATACTCTTATGTTGTAAAAAGACAAGAATTGTCCCTGGAAGTTGGATAATAACTCTGGAAAAGACATATTGATCCGATAAAACTACTGATGTGCATAGAAAATGCTAGTTTTGCTTAGAAAATCTAGATAGTCAATTTCTAAACCCTAGATGGCTGGTACAAGATACTAGATGTTTGAAATAAATAATAAGATCGGTTGGAAAGAAAAGATTGAAATATCTTGGATCTATAAAATGACCAAAATACCCCTGAATGCAAATGACCCAAGAATATCATTAAGCCGAAGAATGATTGAATACCTTGGAAGGGCAATGAGTTGATCAGATGACAAATATCAATTCTAGAAGTGGTTCAGCTCGAGTTGTTTGATAATATGATCGATCAACATAGATGGTAATTGTCCTGAATCTTCCTTCTCCCTTATCAACTCAAATCACTCTGGTCATATATGAAAAAAAGTAACTCATATGCAAAGGATTATGAAAATCTTTCTGAATACTTGTTCCTCCGAAAACTGTCTGAATACTATATGATCCTAATAAATCACATACTGAATAACTGATAATTTCGTCAGCTAATGAACTCTTCGATAGTGATTATAATCTTCCAGCATTCCATCAGTATAATGAAGATCCGTGTTTCTCTACCTGATAAGTGTTGTAACCGGCTTTCACCCGGATATGAAAAAAAATGGTGGTTAAATATATGTTTTTATTGAAATATTTTAGAGTTGCCATCGACCTTTTGGGTTAGGTAAGTCGTATACCTAAAAATCATCTTTTAAAAACATTTTTAAAAGAACATTATTTAAAAGCTAAACTGATCTACGTATAACCAAAAATTCATTCTTTTAGTAAATAAAAAGGATTCGTGGTCGGTTACATTTGGGGAAGGATTAGCACCCCCATAACACCCAAAATTGGTACCCGTTGATTATATATTGTCTGTATTAGTGGAAATCTAAGAATTCGAGTATAAATTTATTTTACGATCATTTTATTCCTTATTCAATTGTATAATTATATTTAAAGAAAATTCTAAGAAAAAATAGAAAATATTCTAATATTTCCAATCGAAGAGAACATATTTCCTAAAATATTTTAGGACGAATATTTCTCTTTCCAACCGAAATAATAAAAATCTAACAATTCTTCCTAAGAAATATTATTAAAATAATTTGATATAATCAAAATAAAATAAATATATTTTTTAGGTTTTTTTATAAGTAATATATTTATTATTTTAAAATATAAAAATAGGATATTTAGTTATTAAAAAATATAAATAAATATTATTCTTTAATTAAATTATGAAACTAGTCAAGTTATACTTATGAATATTTCATATATATATATATATATATATATATATATATATATATATTCATAGGACTAAAATGAAATGAACAAAAAAAAAGTGAAATAGTTAAAACACTAAAATTAATGTATTAAAAATGTAAAGTAAAAAAATTAGAAAATAGAAAATTAAAGTAATGAAATTAAATAAATAAAAAGTAAATGGCATAAATTTCAATATAAAGTAAAGGACTAAAATAAAAGATTAAAATATAATACCCAAAATAAAATAGTTCAGAAGATTAAAATAGAGAATTAATATAACTAAAATATAGTAAAGCAAAGTAAAGAGATCAAAATAAAAGAAAATAAAAATATAGTAACTAATTTCGAAATAATAAAAAATAGAGAAATTAGGGACTAAAGTGTAAATATGCACATAAATTAGAGGGATTATTTCATGATTTTCCCTATTTTAAGTGAATAAAACAATACTCCCAAAAACCAAGGACCTCATGCCTTATTTACCCAAATATTTTATAAACTTAAAACACATATTCCTCTCTTCCTCACACGTAGAACACCCCAAAGCTTCCAAACTCTTCTATTTTCTGTTTTTTATTTATTTAACTTATATTTTTTTCGAAAATATATAAAAATTAAATATATAGCTAAAAAATAAAATCAAATGTAAAAATAACCTTTGTAGTACTTTTTTTCTTTTCAATTTGCTGTGAATTTGCTCTTGATTTCCTCTGTGTATTGCTCTTGGATTTTCTCCGTTCAAAATTACATATTGTTATGGGGTTTTTATAGCCCCATTTTACATGAAGAATCAAAGATGATTTTTTCTTTCTCCTCATATGGGTGGTTGTTATTGATACACGTGGAGGGGCTGCTGAAACGTGGAGGGGTTGCTGAAATCTGCTGTGGTGGAGTTGTTTTGTGTAGAGGGCTACTTTTATGGGTAAAAATGATGATTACAATTGCCCCTCTTTGCTCGTTATTGTGGAACAGGAATGGAGCAAATACATAAAACACCATTTTTAGCTTTGAATTGTTTAAACTTCTAAGCTATAAGTTCTTCTCATTATGAACTTTTCCAGTGAGAATAGCAATCCATCTCCTTTTGTGATGTAATCTAGAAAAATATTGAAGTTCTTCTCATGATGAACTTCTTCTGGAAATGTTGATGTTGTTCTATATCTTCTTTGAAATCCGATGGTTTCCGGCGACAATAGGTTGCCCCTCTTTACTCATTTTTATGTTAATAAGAATAGAGTAAAGATAAAAGATAAAGATTTTTGTCCAGTTGACTTCATGCTTTGATAAGAAATCCGCTTCATTTAAGGGGAATCAAACTGGTGTATGACACTGTTCCTTCGTGATGAGGACAGTTGGTCATGTTTAGAGATAAATTGAGATAACATGGTTCCTTTGTGATAAGGAATTTTGGCTATCAAAGAATGACACGACTCTTTCGTGATGAGGAGTTCAGATTGGTAGATGACATTGTTCCTTCGTGATGAGGATATCTGGACATCTTTAAAGATATTTGAGATAACATAGTTCCTTCGTGATAAGAACGTCTGGTTATTTAAGGCTGACACGACTCCTTCGTGATGAGGAGTTCTGATTGGTAGATGACATTGTTCCTTCATGATGAGGACATTGGCCATCTTTAAAGATATTTGAGATAACATAGTTCATTCGTGATGAGGACGTCTGGTTATCTAAGGATGACACGACTCCTTCGTGATGAAGAGTTCTGATTGGTAGATGACATTGTTCCTTCGTGAAGAGGACATCTGACCATCTTTAAGACATCTGAGATAACATAGTTCCTTCTTGATGAGGACGTTTGGTTATCTAAGGATGACACTACTCCTTCGTGATGAAGAGTTCTGATTGGTAGATGACATTGTTCATTCGTGATGAGGACATCTGGCCATCTTTAAGACATCTGAGATAACATAGTTCCTTCGTGATGAGGACGTTTGGTTATCTAAGGATGACATGACTCCTTCTTGATGAAGAGTTCTGATTGGTAGATGACATTGTTCCTTCGTGATGAGGACATCTGATCATCTTTGAGATAACACGGTTCCTTCGTGATGAGGACGTCTCGTTATTTAAGGATTTTTGTTTCCTAAAATATCAACAAATGATGTATTTATGAATATCATGATCCTATTTATGCCTAAAATATATGCAATGATACAATTTTAATGTATTTTCTTTTTCGAATAAAGACCCTCTCTCATTGGCCATCTCTCATTGGCCATCTTGTGACTCATTTCATTTTTGGGTACAACAAACAAGGCCGATTTTCTTCAACTGAACATCTTGATCTCATGCTCTTTAATCAGATATAGTTTTTTCTTTCTTCTTGAACCTTGCCAATACCAATGATCAACTATTCCATATGTGAAAATATTTTGGATCATCTTCATATGTTTGAAACTTTTTAGGTACTTCAAATTTTATTTTCCATGTATATGTAATTATACAAACTTGAAAGTTGAAATCATTATCAATTTCAGAAAACATGTATTTAAAAAAAATTTGTACAATAATACACTAGGATTTTATGTACTTCAAGTTAAACTATATATTTTAAACTTTCAAAGCAAAATGCTTGCAAAAAGGAGAGTTATCAAGAAAAGTCTCTTTTTATTTATACAAATGTAAAGAGTTTTTAAATAATTACATGGCAAACTTTTACTGAAAAAATGTAAAATAAAAAGAAGTAGGCATCTTCACATATCAATAGCATAAATACTTTTGACCTGGTATGTTGCAAAGTGACTCAAGTATAGCTTCTGTCAAATGGATTTCGAGAATCATAATAATGCGTAAGGATGTAAAGTCTCTTCTTGACTATCAAATCTCCAGATGTTATGCATCATTACCAAAGAATCCAAAATTTTTCCAAACATGAATCCTGAATAACACTCAAGCCACCCTTTACGGGTTTTTAGCTTGATACCTCCTTTGGTTTCAAGATATCCTTTTCGGATTTTCATCTTGAGCCCTCCTTTTTTCAATCAAGCAAAATACCTTTTAACTGCATCTAAATTCACTGGGTGGGGTAATTCTGGCTCGTCCATCTCAATGAGAACCAAAGCTCCTCCAGAAAAAGCTTTCTTTACAATATAAGGTTCTTCCCAATTCGACATCCATTTTCATCGGAAGTCCTTTTGAATAGGTAAGATCCTTCTAAGTACTAGATCTCCTTCGTAAAATTCTTGGAAGTGAACTTTCTTATCATGTGACCGTATCATCCGCTTTTGGTACATCTGACCATGACAAATAGCTTTCAGTCTCTTTTCTTCAATCAAATTTAACTGGTCATATCTGGCTTGTACCCATTCTGCTTTATTTAGTTTTACCTCTGATAAAACTCGAAGTGAAGGAATTTCTACCTCAATAGGTAGGACAACTTCCATTCCATAAACTAACAAAAAACGGAGTTGCCCCAGTCGATGTTCGTACTGAAGTTCTATAAGCCAACAAAGCAAATGGTAGTTTCTCATGCCAATCCTTATAAGTTTTAGTAGTCTTCTCTATAAGCCTCTTGATATTCTTATTAGCTGCCTCAACTACTCCATTCATCTTTGGGCGATAAGTAGTGGAATTATGATACTTTATTTTGAATTGCTCACAAACTGATTTCATCATCTTGTTGTTTAAATTCAAAGCATTGTCAGAAATAATCCTTTCTGGTAGACCATATCGATAAATGATTTCCTTTTTCAAGAATTTACAGACTGTGGACTAAGTGATGTTTGCATAAGAAGCTGCTTCTACCCATTTGGTAAAATAGTCTATTGCTACCAAAATGAAGCGATGACCATTTGAAACTTTTGGAAAAATTTATCCAATAACATCTATGCCCCACATAGATAATGACTATGGAGCTGTCATCACGTGCAATAGATGAGGAGGGGTATGCATTATGTCTCCATAAATTTGACACTTATGACATTTTCAGCATAATTGATACAATCAGTTTCCATAGTTGACCAATAGTACCCAAATCTCATAATTTGTCTAGCCATTGTATGCCATTGGTATGAGTACCACATACTCATTCATGCAATTCTTCAAGAATTATTTTGGCCTCTTTGGTGTCCACTCATCTCAATAAGACTTGATCCAAACTTTTCTTGTATAATATTTCACCATCGAGTACATACCCTGATGCCATTCTTCTGATAGTTCTTTTATCATTCTCGGTTGTCTGTTCAGGATAATTATGATATATGATGTATTGTAAGATATCATAGTACCAGGGTTTCTCATTTTCTTCTTCTTCAACGTTAAAACAATAGGATGGGTACTCATAAGCCTGCATTTCAATAGGCATTATGTACGGATGCTCATCTACCTTGAATACAGCTGCCAAAGTGGCCAAGGCATCTTCCATCTGGTTATCTTCTCTAGGGAGGTAATTGAAGGTTATTTCTTCAAATTCTTCAATAAGTTCCACAATCAATTTATGATATTTTACAAGCTTGGGATCTTTTGCCTCCTATTCCTCCCTGATTTGGTAAATTACTAGGGCTGAATCCCCATATACCTTAAGCATTTTTATCTTCCATTCAATGGCAACTTTAAGACCCAAAACACATGCCTCATATTCAGCCATGTTGTTTGTGCAATCAAAATTGAGTAGGCTAATAAAAGGATAATGTTCTCCATTTGGTGAAACCAAGATTGCCCCAATTACATGCCCTAAAGCATTCGAAGCACCATCAAAATTCAACTTCCAATATTCATTAGTGGATGTGGCTGATTCTTCTACTGAAATTGCCATTAAATATTCATCTGGGAAATCAAACCTTATTGACTCATATTCTTGAGAAGCTCTACTTGCAATAAATTCAACTATGGTACTTCATTTTACTACTTTTTGATTTACATACTGGATATGAAATTCTGTTAACAAGATCTGCCAATGAGCTAACCTTCAAGATAATGAAGGTATATTCATCATATACTTCAAAGGATCAAATTTGGATATGAGCCATGTGGTGTGATATAACATATATTGTATAAACCTTCGAGTGGCCTATACCAAAGCACAACACAATTTTTCAATTGGTGAGTATCTGGTTTCACAATTAGTAAACTTCTTGCTGAGATAGTAAATTGCTCTCTCTTTTTTCTCAGTTTGATCATGTTTTCCTAATACATACCCCATTGAATTTTCCCAAACCGATAAATAGAGAATTAAGGGTTTGCCTGGAATAGGTGGTACTAAGATTGGGGTATTTGACAAATATCTCTTAACTGCTTCAAAAGCTTCTTGAAAATCGTCACTCCATGCCCCAGAATTATTCTTGCGAAGGAGACGAAAAATAGGATCACATTTCTCAGTTAACTGTGAGATGAATCGAGCTATATAATTCAATTTTCCCAAGAATCCTTGAACCTCTTTTTGTGTTTGTGGGGGTGGCAAATCTTGAATAGCTTTGACTTTATCTGGATATATTTCAATTTCTTTCTTGCTCACGACAAAACCCAAGAGCTTTCCAGATGTTACCCCAAATGTACACTTATTTGGGTTAAGCTTCAACTGAAATTTCCTTAATCTTTGGTAAAGCTTTCTCAAATTCTTGATATGTTCATCCTCTGACTTGGCTTTGACAATCATATCATCGAAATAAACTTCTATTTCTTTATGCATCATGTTGTGAAATAATGTTACCATAGCCCTTTGACATGTTGCTCCTGCATTCTTCAGTCCAAATGGCATTACTTTATAGCAAAATATTCCCCATAAGGTGAAAAATGTTGTTTTTCCCTATCATCAGGGTACATTTTAATTTAATTGTAACCAGAGAAACCATCCATGAATGAGAACAAATAATTTTTAGCAGTGTTATCCACCAATATGTCTATGTTCGGCAAAGAAAAATTATCCTTTGGACTAGCTTTATTGAGGTCTCGGTAATCAACACACATATGGACTTTACCATCTTTCTTTGGTACAGGGACAATATTTGCCACCCATTTAGGGTACTTGTTCACTTTAAGAAACCCATCATCGAATTGCTTTTTTACTTCTTCCTTAATTTTTAGCCGCATTTCAGGTTTCATTCTTCTCAGCTTTTGTTGAACAGGCTTATATTTTGGCTTTATTGGTAACTTGTGTACTACCATTTCTGTATCCAAACCTGGCATGTCTTTATATGACCAAGCAAATACATCATTGTATTCCCGAAGCAAATTAATCAAATTCTGTCATGCTTTATCAGATAAAGTAGTGCCAATTTTCACGTTTTATTGTCCTCATCTGATCCCAAATTCAAAATCTCAATATGTTCCTCATGATGCAAAATTTTCTTGTCCTCTTTTTCCACCATTTTTAACAGCTCGGAAGGTAAGTCACATCTCTCATCATTATCACAACCCTCAACTTCCCCTTGACACATGGGATGCTCAAAATCAAATTCTATGTCAGTGTCATCAATATCCATGTCATTGATATGTGAGTTCCTGAAAGGAAAATGAACAAAAGTATATATACATATAATCATAAAAATACATTAAAAATATTTTCCATGTGAAATTAGCTGAAATGCATCTTTTATTGAAAAAGAAAAACACATAGTTTAACCCTTTACACAAAATCAACTATTGCCCTAGGGTATAAGCAATAGAGGAAGTTCTAGTGTATTACTCTGAAAAAGACTTAAAAACTACATGTAATTCCTCCATAGTCCAATTATTCAATTCAAAGTCTGGTGGTGCGGGGTAAATAGCTGATATGACATTGATACTCATCTCTTTCAAAGCATCCTCAACTATTAGCCCTTCGTTTTGTTGATCTTCTCGGAACATATGTCCTCTAGACATAAAAGTAATACTCAACAGTGGAAAAGTCATTGGTTCCCAGCTGAGATCTTTTCCAGCTAACTTTTCCTTCCTCATTTCCTGACTCTTTCTAATAATTCTCTGTTTGTCCCTTACAGCCGACTGATATCCCAAACTGAATCGAACTTTCTTAGTGATGGGAAAAACTGGATTAACTGATCCCTGCAAGTAACGTCCTAACCCTTTTCCAGCTTTTGCTCATTTCCCCATGGTTAATTTAAGCTCCATCTTAGTGCAATTTGAAAGTCTAGACTTGGGCATCTTTTTGCCTTCGACCACGAATGTTGCATTAAAAAACTCCAACGATCTAAAAGAGCATTCAATAGCTTTTTCATCCAATTCGATATATGGAGCAGTGATAGAGACAGAAGCAATGATATCTTCTTCAGCATTAAGACATATCAACTTTCCATCTATCACAAATTTTAATTTTTGGTGAAGTGTAGATGGAACTGCCCCTGCTTGGCGAATCCAAGGCCTCCCCAATAAGCAATTGTAAGTGGGTATAATATCCATCACAAGGAATTCCACTTCATACGTAGCTGGGCAATAGTTAAAGGAATGTCAATCTTTCCTAACACTTCTCTTTTGGTTCTATTAAAAGCTCGAACAATGCTCTGACTATTTCTCATGAGTGTGCTATCAGCTGGTAGTTTCTTCAAAGTCACTAATGGCATTACATTTAAAGCTGAGCCATTATCAACTAACACTCGAGATATAATATGTCCTTTGCACTTAATCATGATATGCAAGGCTTTAGGAATACCATTCATCCCAGAGGGGATTTCATCTTCAGAAAAAGAAATGAAATTATCAGCCTATATGTTTGCGACCAACCTATCCAGCTTATTTACCGACAATTCTTTTGGTACAAAAGTCTGATTTAATACTTTCAGTAAGGCATTCCGATGAGCCTCAAAACTTAATAAAAGTGCCAAAACTGATATTCAAGCAGGCAACTTATGCAACTGTTCAACAATACTGAATTCACTGTGTTTGAGAAATTTTAGAAATTCCACAACTTCATTCTCAATTACTGGCTCGTTGATAACATGTTCATCTTCTCTCAACTGCAAATCAATATGTTTCCCTTTGTCAATGGTAGCTTGCTTCTCAGGCTCTTTGGAATAACATCTTCCACTTCAATTGAAATGTCCAACCTCATCTACTTCATCCTTTTCTTCTACTATCTCATCCATCTTACAACCATATTTCCATGGAACTTGCTTGTCATCCTTATACAGGAACGGAGATGGAGGTATTATAACAACTTTTGGAGTTATTTTCTCTGATACGCGAATCCTTGGTGTAATAATTAGAGGACAATCAGAATTGTAAATCCCTCTAGACGATCTATCAGAGGCGCAAATATCCATTTCTTCTTCTTCTGGTACTTCCTTGAAAAACTCCATTTCTTTTTCATCCATCAACTTTTGTACCAAATCTCGGAAATCTGGACACTGTTGTATAACATGTCCGTCACATTGGTGGTAATGGCATGTATTTTCATTGTTGAATTTTTCAACTGGAAAATTAGACATCAATAGACCAAAATTGATCATTTGACTCCACACCCAATACATGGGCGATTCCACCTCACTGACTTCCATTATAATTTTCTTTCGTTTCTCTTCACTAACAACATCGATTCCCATACTTGCGTGGTTTGGCAATGGATTTTGGACTACATTAGGCTGCTCATTGTCACCAAAATTGATGACATTCCTGTTTCTGAGACTTTGAACAAGTTTCTTAAATAACATGCAGTTCTCAATAGAGTGTCCATGAGCTCCTGCATGATATTCACATTGTAAGCTAGCATCGTACCATTTAGGGTATGGAGGTTGTACAGGTGATATAGGATAAGGTGACACCACATGTTTATCATATAATATATGAAACAAATCCTTGTAGGTCATAGGAATTGGATCAAACTGGGGCTTCTCTCTTTCTTGCCTCTCTCTTATCCATTGTCTGGCAGAGTTTTGTATAGATGATCTTGCATCCTGAGGTCGAGACACCGTAATTTTATTGGATTCGTATTTTCTCACGTCATTTACCTCATTCTATTTCTTTTTCATTGGTGGTTTCTTGCTTTATTCACCGCTATCAAGTTTCCCACTCTTAACTGCCATTTCAATCATCTCACCAGCTGTGACTATGTCAGCAAAGCTCTTGGAGAAATTCCCTATGAGGTGAGTAAAGAGAGGAGTTTTTAAAGTGTTCACAAAGAGCACAATTATCTCATCTTCTTCAATGGGCGGATGTACTTGTACAACTATGTCCCTCCATCTCTGGGCATACTGTCTGAAATTCTCATTGGATTTCTTTTCCATACTCTGCAACATCAATCGATTGGGCCTTATGTCTTTTATATGTTTATATTGTTCCAGAAAAGATTTTGCCAAATCTTTCCAAGATTTAATATGAGCTTTACTTAACTGGTTGTACTATCGAATAATCAAACCTGTTAAGCTTTCTTAGAAATAATGAATCAACAGTTTGTCATCCCCTATATAACCTATCATTTTTTTGCAAAACATTGTGCTATGAGCAGAGGGACATTTCGTACCGTCGAATTTTTCAAAATCAAGAATCTTGAACTTAGGTGGTAACACCAAATCAGGCACCAAACATAATTCTTTGGCCTTAATTCCATACATGCTAGGGTCCTCCTTAATAGTCCTAATTTCCTCTGCTAACTGTTTCCATTTTTCATTATCTTGTTTGGTTTATTCTTTTTTGCGCTCTTCGTCAAGATCAGGAACATCTTCAGTTTGTTGTTGATTTACAGAGGCACTAGGTAAGTTTATATTTACTCTTCCTGACTGAGTAGTCATTCCTTGCTGGGCATTAACATGAGGTGGTGTAAAGGTTAGAGGATATATAGGTTCTTCAATAACTTGAGCTTTTAAATGATCTATTCGTGGTGTAAAACCCGAAGGGTACAAAGGTTCTTTAGTGGTAATACCAACAGCTGGGGTATTTTATTGATCCATAATTCTTCATTGTAACATACTTTTAAATTTCTTCATCATATCATTTTAGGTTTTTATCATTTGTTTATGCATTTCTTCCTGAACTTTCTTGAAGCTTTCTTGTATTTCAAGCTAAGTCATTTCAAGTTGATATATCGTATCATCCATTACTCTTTTCGAGTATGATATGGATGCTTATAGGGGTCCAGTATTCTTCGAAAAAGATTTTTTTTTTGTTAATTTTAAGTTTTGAAAATGAATGCAAAAAAAAATGCTAAATATAATAATGCACAAATAAAATGTAAATGCATGTATGTAGAAAGGTGTTGATTCTGAACTGATTCCTTAGAACAACTTTTATACAGAAATGAAGTTTTATTACAAAGCTTTTACAAATACAACATACTATAAATACATCTTAGCAAATTCCCCTAATTGATGTATATGTTCAAGTAACTCAAAGACCTTATGAGCTTCTTCGGTTCCTGGCTCCAATTCTTCACTCAAAGTGGTAGCTTCATATGCCAAGTCCACTAAATATTGTGCCACTCCCTGAACTTGCTCTAGATACTTTGCAATGAGGTCGTCTCTTTGTTTGACTTTCCATTGAGCACGTTCCCAGTGATAGCGCCATTGCAAAATTCATTCATAAGGGACAATAGGGAGTTGATTCGCCTTTCTTTGAAGATCTTGGAATTTGGCTTCTAGTTCATTCACTTGTTTCCTTAGATTTTTAGCTTCTGAGTTATTTTCTTGACTTCGCAGTGCAGCTTCCAACCTTTCAATCTTGTTTTTAATCTCTGATTTTGAGCTTTATTTTTCACCAGTCTTTACTCTAATGTCTCATTTTCTTTAGCAAACATCTTGGTATGATGTTTGCTTTGTTTGAGTTCATCTTTACCTTCTTCAGTTTTTTTTCAGACTTTTCAACTCTTGTTTGCTTGATCCTTCGGCAATATGAGTCTTTACCTTTCGTTGGTAGGTTGACTGAAGATCATTGAAATCTATCCTGAGCTGTTTTTCAACCTTGTTAACTTGATATGCTCACCCTTTATGGATGTCTATCTCAATTTCTTTGTGGTATACTTTCTCTTCCAGCTTTTGCAGAGTTTTTCTCCATTGATTTCTTTCGATCTCAAAGTCTTGTTTTGCCAGTTTTAATGAGATGTTATAATTCTCAAATGTTCTTTAATGGGTTGGACATTCTCAAAATTAACCATTGGAATGTTGTCGTTGACTCGATTAATTCTCTATTGCTCGTATTCGGGTGAGAGCTTTTGGCTGAAAGTAAATAAATTTCCTCGATGAATCCATTTCCAGGCCTCAGCAACCTTTATGATCTTTTTCTTGTGCTGATCACTTCTGAATGCAAATTCTGATTCGGATAAACTTGATGTCGTAGGAATAAAGTGCCTTGATCTGTATTATCTGGAGACTATCAAAGGTGCATATCCTATAGAACCCCATATGCCAGGAAAGGGAACTCAATCATACTCTCCACACTTATACGTTATGTTTGAAGAAGTATTCCATGAAGCTCACCATAATATGTCATTATCTTCGAAATTTCGAAAGATATTCATCCATTTTCCTTCGTCATAACCTCGGGCCATTTGCGAGAAAGGAAATCTTGTAGAGGTGAGAAGCCTTCTAGAAATACCCGTCCAGGAGCTCTTTCTTCATGTTTAAAATGGTTCAGAATCCATACTAATAATAGGGGTGCACAGCCTATAAAGCGTCCCCCTCCTTCTCGTCTGCAAGAATTCAAGGAACGAAATGTTTCAGCTAATATGACAGGAACTGGATCTACATTCTTGTTTAATCTTTCAAACAGGTCTGCAGTTGATATATCCACATGCCCCATAATCTTCGGGAAAATGATTAATCCATAAATTCATAAAGCCAACATATCAATTTGTTTTCTTTTGTCTTGATGACGATAGATTGCTTCTTTCAAGGCTGTCCAAGTAATGCATTCACTATTACCCTTCTTCTTGATATTTCTTGTAGCCCATTCTTCATTCATCCTTGACAATAAAAACACATTCTTCTTAAATGAAGCAGTATTAGGTGACTTGATATATACTCTATCTTCGTAGATTCTTGGACAACGAATAAGAGCTCGATATTCTTCTATAGTGGGCGTCAAATCTACCTTACCAAAGGTGAAGCAACTGTAGGCAGGGTTCCAAAATTACGATAGAGCTCTGAATAGATGTCAGTCAATAGGAATGTCCAAAAGATAAGCAATGGCACCATATAGTTGATAAAATAGTTGCTTGTCTGCGGCTTTCCATTTCTCCCAAATTTCTTTCAACTTACCCAGATTATTTTGACGAACGTTGATATATCTATATTTGACCAGATCTAACACGTATCCAGGTGATAGACTATTTCCCTTGACAAGTTGAGACTGCTCAGACCATCTTAGAACAACTGCATTGTCTTCTACTTCATGAACTCTTCGTTCCATATTTCTAGCTTTCTATATTGACATCAATCATGAATCAACACCATGATATGAAAAATGTAATGCAAAAAAAAAAAGTAATAGAAAAATCAACTAAGAATAATTAGATAATAATCGTAAAAAAATCCCAGCTTCATACAATATAGTTCCGTACTTTGCTTGAAAGATAAAGTAATACTATATAAAAAAAACTCAATAAACTTTCTTTTGTGTAATAACCTTATGAGACTCTTTCGGGTTAGGCTCTACCTAAACTTAAGTTCTAGGTTTATTATATGTTGGGTTTGGCTCTAAGGTAAAAAAGGTCATCGAATTGTCCTTTGTTGGTACCCCCTTGGGTTACCAAACCCTCAATCCTAGTCCATTATAGACTTTCAGATCGAGTTTAAATCGAAGGAACACACTTCCCTATGTCCATACGGAGGTGAAAACCACACGGAGGTGAAAACCATACGAGGTAGTAGTTTCTCATTCAAATTAAATAGGATAGAGCGGGGTTTTAGCTCATGTCATGATAATGCAGTGCACAGTGTGTGATGAGAAACTCTCAAACATTGACAAACAACTACAAAGATAGAATACTAATATCTGAAAATTAATCAAAAATAAATGTTAGTATGTAAGGATAAAAATAAAATAAAAAATAAAAAAAAGAATTGAAAGAAATCAAAAGAATTATAAATTAAATAAATCTGAATTCTCAATTTCTAACTTATAGAGACAATATATAAACAGTTTAAGGCTTGACCAGAGTTCATAGTGGAGTCGCCAAGCTGTCGTAACCGGATTTTGCCCGGGCACGAAAAAAAAGAAATGGTGGTTAAATAAATGTTTATTTTGAAATATTTTAGAGTCGCCATCGACCTTTTGAGTTAGGTAAGTCGAATACCTAAAAATCATCTTTTAAAATCATTTTTTAAAAGAATATTATTTAAAAGATAAATTGATCTATGTATAACCAAAAATTCATTCTTTTAGTAAATAAAAGGGATTCGTGGTCGGTTACATTTGGGGAATGACTAGCACCCCCATAACGCCCAAAATTGGTACCCGTTAATTATATATTGTCTCTATTAGTGAAAAACTAAGAATTCGAGTATAAATTTATTTTACGATCCTTTTATTCCATATTCAATTGCATAATTATATTTAAAGAAAATTCTAAGAAAAAAAAAAGAAAATATTCTAATATTTCCAATCGAAGAGAAACTATTCCCTAAAATATTTTAGGACGAATATTTCTCTTTACAACCGAAATAATAAAAATCTAACAATTCTTCCTAAGAAATAATATTAAAATAATTTGATATAATCAAAATAAAATTAATATATTTTTTTAGGTTTTTTAAGTAATATATTTATTTTTTTAAAATATCAAAATAGGATATTTAGTTATTAAAATAATATAAATAAATATTATTCTTTAATTAAATTATGAAACTAGTCAAGTTATACTTATGAATATTTCGTATATATATATATATATATTCATAGGACTAAAATGAAATGAACAAAAAAAAAAGTGAAATAGTTAAAAGACTAAAATTAAAGTATTAAAAAATTTAAAGTAAAAATAATTAAAAAAAAGAAAATTAAAGTAATGAAATTAAATAAATAAAAAGTAAATGACATAAATTTAAATATAAAGTAAAGGACTAAAATAAAAGATTAAAATATAATACCCAAATTAAAATAGTTCAGAAGATTAAAATAGAGAATTAATATAACTAAAATATAATAAAGCAAAGTAAAGAGATCAAAATAAAAGAAAATAAAAATATAGTAGCTAATTTCGAAATAATAAAAAATAGAGAAATTAGGACCTAAAGTGTAAATATGCATAAATTAGAGGATTATTTCATGATTTTCCTTATTTTAAGTGAATAAAACAATACTCCCAAAAACCAAGGACCTCATGCCTTATTTACCCAAATATTTTATAAACTTAAAACACATCTTCTTCCTCTCTTCCTCACACGCAGAACACCCCAAAGCTTCCAAACTCTTCTTTTTTCTTTTTTCTGTTTTATTTATTTATTTATTTAACTTATATTTATTTTTTTAAAAAAATAAAAATAAAATATAAAGCTAAAAAAATAAAACCAAATGTAAAAATAACCTTTGTAGTGCTTTTTTTTCTTTTCAATTTGCTGTGAATTTGCTCTTGATTTCCTCTGTGTATTGCTCTTGGATTTTCTCCGTTCAAAATTACATATTATTATGGGGTTTTTATAGCCCCATTTTACGTGAAGAATCAAAGATGATTTTTTCGTTCTCCACATATGGGTGGTTGTTGTTGATGCGCGTGGAGGGGTTGCTGAAATCTGCTATGGTGGAGTGTTTTGTGGAGAGGGCTGCTTTTGGGTAAAAATGGTGATTACAATAAGATTATCATGTATCTCCAAATCATATATGGAAACTCTGTGTGTTCTTTGTGTGCAAAATAACTGTTTTAAATATCTATTTGAAATCTGATGTGCACATGATTGTTTTCTCTGATTTGAAATATAATGGTTGAACTGATTTGATTGTCAGGTTCAGTCGTTGCGGTTAATTCCTTTTATAGGTTCTGCACCGACTGGTAATTCCTTATTTTACGGATTGAAAAATGTTTTCTACGGGATACTCTAGGACCTGGTATGAAGACTCTAGCATGCTCAATTGCTATTGGTAATTCCTTGGATAGGTTCAACACCGACTGATAATTCCTTATA
Source organism: Hibiscus syriacus (assembly GCF_006381635.1). NCBI lineage: Eukaryota > Viridiplantae > Streptophyta > Magnoliopsida > Malvales > Malvaceae > Hibiscus > Hibiscus syriacus. The sequence goes on from NW_024063213.1 coordinate 1,243,083, forward strand.
GACCTAAGGCGACCCTTGGGTAGTTTCTGCAACCCTGATATTTTTCTTGGGTAGGCCTCTGTGGCCCGAGAATTTTCTTGGGTAGGCTCGCAGGCCCCAAGGTACTCCCTTAGATTGTGCAGTTCTAAGGAACTGCACATGGCGTTCGGTTGAAGGACGATTCAGAGTTTTTAAATTAAAAACTCCTATGATGTTTTAATGACTGTGATCTGTACTAATTTAAAAAAACATAAATGTTTTAAATGTTTTGCGGGAACACACTAGATAACCATCATGATCTCCTGAGCTCAGTTATCCGAAATATTTCCATATGAACTGAAAGCTTACTGTCTGTTACTACCTGAAATATCAGTAGGATCTCCGCTCAACATAATGATTTGAAGATGTCAGAACCAATAAGAAAAATTTTGCCTATTTGTTATTTGCATGTTCCTCAGCATTATTTGGTAGTTCTGTATTACTTAGCTTCCCAAAGCTCACTATATTACTCACCTTTTCAGGTTAAAAGAATTGTACCAGTGCATTTATCAACATCATAAAGGGAGTTCTTCTAACGTTGCTTATAGAGTATGGTACACGCGATTAGGGGGCATGTAGATTGTATTTTGTTTTATATCTGAGTCTGAAAACCTGTTTTATTTCTGAATACTGATAAATGATTTTATGAGTTTACATGTTTTAATAAAAGTTTTAAATTTTTCCGCTATTTTTACGATGGTCGCTCCAGTGGCCCTAATATGACACTCCAGATCAGATCGGGTTACCCGCATCGGTCTGAGGGGGTTACAGATTACATAATAACATCAATTAAAAATATTTTTAATTTATTAACAATGCACATATTCTACAAATGTAATTTTTAAACTTAAATTTTTAATAAAAAATAATAAATTTTTACTATTAAAATTATTTAATGAGTTTTAAGTTTAAATTTAATTTAGATATATGAAGAAGACTTAAAAATGTCATGCACGCTCAAGTGGGGGATGTAGGCTTTGTTCAGGATGGATACATGCTCATTCTGAAATTCAAATTTTTTATATTAGTAGTTCTGTTCATTGAGAGTGTTCACTCTGAAATTTGAATTTATTTATGTTAGTAGTTCATTTTACTGAGGGTGTCCATCCTAATTTTTTATTTGTATCCACCCATAAGAAAAATTATGTTATTGATATATATGTTCTCACTCTCAAAATAATTTTAGATACGTCACTTTACATGTTTTTCTCTTGACAATATCAAAAGGATTAAATTATGATGTTAATTATTTTTAAAGTTATATAAATATTTTTTAAAAATATTTTTATTTTAAACAATATAGGATAATTATGAAGTAATGTTTGTTTAGAATTTTTTTAACTTATTAATAACGCATATGCACTATGTAAATGCAACTAAATGAATGTAAAACCTTAAGAATAATAACATTTCTTTTTATCATTTAAATCGTTATTTAGTTTATAAGAATATTCTTTTTAAAATTACATATTTCTAAAGGTGGGATTGCACATACCCTTGGAGACAAAAAAATGCAGTCAAACCAAGTGCAAAAGCAGGAGATAATTTATGTTTCTTCCCATTTTTTTATGAGAGGGGCAAAAGAACGCAGCAGGCACAAGCATAAACCTGCATTAAAAACCCTAAAGGTGCGTTTGGTTCACGGAATAGAAGATTACTAGTGGGAATGTAAGATTATCAGGAAATAGGATTACTGTGAATGTTGTATTTTGTGTTTGGTTGGCTTAGCAGGAATGTAAGATTACCGTGTTTGGTTAAAGGAATAAAAATTATTAGAATGATCAAATATTATATATATATATATATATATATATATATATTTTAACAAGTTGAAAAATATTTATATATTTTCTTTAAAAAATTAAATTCATAAAATTTATATATTTTTTTTACAAAATTGAAAATATAAAAAGGTTTAATGAAAGGGTAAAATTTTATTTTAACCCCTGAACTTCATATAAAATTTTAATTATATATATTTTTTTTTGTAAATCTAAAAATGTTTAATGATAAATTTGTAATTTAACCTTCGTAGAATTTTTATTATTTAATGACAGAAAATTGATATTTAAAAAAATTTAAGGGCATTTTAGTCCAAAACGCCGGGAATCCAACAATACCTAAGGAAAGGGAAGTAATGACATTCCCAGTAATATATCCCAAAAAATCTACTATTGGTAATCTTACATAACCGGGAATGAAATTTCCGAACTAACCGAACGGGGAATGTGGATTACATTCCCATGGGAATCCCACATTCCCCCATCCAAATACTCCTAATGGGCTATGAAACCGCATTGTTTCCACGTGAAATTCACGTGGGAATAACAAAGGGGGTTTGAAAACCCTAAACCCAGAAAACCAGCTAGTAATTAAGGAGATTGAGGTAAGCTGGAGGAGAAAGAGCCAGCGTTACAACCAGGAGATGAAAGGGCAGGCAGCAGCAGTAAATGGTGCAGGGTAAAATGGCCGCCGGTTGAATGGTCGCCATCGGCAAAAGAGGCCAACGCCCCCTTAGCAGCATGCAAGTGTACACTGCTGAGGCTCACACTTGTCATCCCGCAAGACATTTCAACCTAAAATATGCGACGAATTTCATGATGCAAACTTCTGATTAACTTATTCTAAAACTCTTAATTATTTGATAGTAAACATTAAATATTTCATAATTATTAATATTCAAATTTTTATTTTAAAGGATAATAACTACTTATATAATCACTAAGATAGTTTCATTCGCACTTCTATTGCAGCGGTATATTCTATGAAAATATTAGTGTAATTAATTTTAATATTAACGTAACTAAAAACCATAATATTATGATTAATAGGCCAACGTGATCGAACAGCATGTGGCGAAATGAAAAGACCAGCTGGAAGATGTTTAGGTTTCCTATATTACTCATCATGCAGGCGCCCCCTGGATGCCACATACTGTTGGCACCGAAACAGTGTGCTCTCTGATTTTCCCCATTCCAACCATTTTTCTCTCTTTCTTTGTAACTTTTATTTAATTATAGACATTTAATATATTAATCAATTAATTCAAATCAAATATTATAATTTTTAAGAAATAATTACTCCAACATTATTTATTTTATTTATAATATTAGAATTTAAATATCTAATTTTATTTAAAATATTTAAAATATTATTTTATTAAATCAATTGATTATTAATATTTTCTTTAAATAATATTAGAAAAAGGAGTAAAAGAGTAACAATATTTTTTATAATAATTAAAAAGTTATAATTATAAACTGAATAAAATGATATTAGCATATTTATCTTAAGATAGTTTAAAATAACCTTTCAAAAAAATTCAAAATAACTGTTATTAATTCAAAATAAATAACTTTTAATTATTTTAGCAATGAGGCTTTAGGGTTTAGAATTTAAATTTTGGAGTTTTAAGATTCACACGGAACTGTAGAATTTAAATATTTGAGGACAGGTGGTATTAAGTAGAAATATATGGTCGATGAATCATCAACGTTTGAGCATCACCAAATCCAAACCCCCATAACCAACAACAGCGGAAATGATTATTATAAATATTAAAGCTCCAACATTGTAGGGAAATCATGGCACAGTATTTGTGAAGGCGGAACACATATTTGAACCACGTATATATCGTTCTCACAACTCTCCTGGATTTGGGTTGGCCTGACCTTTTCGTTGAAATCTGCCTGACCCTTCAAGCTCCCATCGGCTCACAAACTGACGACACACACACAAATATTTCTTTATTATTTATTGGTTTCTGTGTAAATATATATTTGGTTATAAAACTGTACCTGGTATGTAAAGCATAGATAGTCCGGTTGCAATGTAACCGACATCAAACAATATCTATCTACATGGCCGCCCAATATATGTGCCTGATGGGCGACGGCCCAGGGCAGCATGTAGGGCCGGGGCATCAGTTTCTAATATTGTGACCAGCCCACCTTGTATAGGAATAAATCTTGCATGCTTCTAATATTGTTGTCAATTCCGCGAATGATAGGACATAGCGAAGGAAACCCATAAAGGAACATCGCAGAAGGGAGAGTGGCTAATTTCCTTTTCTATATCTGTTGTCTCCCACAATGGCTTCGATGTTGGAACCTGAAAGCTCAACAACAAACATATATTTACCGGAAGAGTGGTCGGACTGTCGGAGGTTGCTGATTCCATAGCCTATGATTCTGTAACTTCGCCTCCTCCTTTGTCTTTAATCTGTGGTGCCAAAAACTCCGACAAAACTACTTTCTCGTTCTTCTCCAAAACTATCTACATTTTTTAATCAACCAAAAGCAGCTCTAATCAACCATGCAGATGCTAGTTGTTCTCTATCAATTATATTAAACTCATAAAAGGAGACAAAGATCACAGTCAAGGAATCAATGCTTCTATAATTTATTTTCTTCTTAGAAAACACGCGATTTTACCGAAATATCACTATGACATATAATAATTACTTGTCAGAATATCTTTCTCCTAATTTTATAAATCTTTGTATTAACTATAAATATTTGATACTTTCAAATAGATAATATATGAAATAACACTCAAAAGCGAACCTTAATAGTGTTAGAAGACTGCTTCATGACTGAAACATGTCCACACGTTTTTTATGTTTGTTTGTTAAGTTGATTATGTCAAAGTTTGTTCCTATTTTTAGGAAGTAGCTATTTTGTTATTCATGATCTATAAACGTGTAGAAAGTTTAGGATCATATTGATAGTGGTTAATTATTTTGTTTTTGTTTTAAAAAAATTGTAACGTTTCTGATTTTTAGGATGAAGTTCTGTTTTTGTTCTTCTAGCAGACACGTTCTTCTCTTCTTCACATTAAAAAACAACAATTGGTATCAAAGCCCTTTTCTTAAGGGACCTATGAGTGACTTTGACACGCCATGGAAGTTGAAGTAAGTTTTTCTTCAATTTCTCCACCGATGTTTGATCGATAAAACTACCAAATGTGGGCAGTTCGCGTGGAGACGTATTTGGAGGCTTTGAATCTTTGGGAAGCAGTGGAAAAGGACTACATAGTTCCAGCGATTCTAGTCAATCCCACTTTGGCTCAGATAAAAGCACATAAAGAGATGCAAAATCATACTTGTTTGCTACAGTTTCAGCCACCATTTTCACCTGAATTATGTCTCTAAAGTCAGCAAATGAGATATGGGATTATCTCAAGAATGAGTACGAAAGAGATGAGAGAATTCGTTGGATGCAAGTGCTGAATTTAGTTCGTGATTTTGAGATGCAAAAGATAAAGGAAACTGAGACAGTTAAGGAGTATGATGAAAGACTTCTTAGCATAGCAAACCGAGTTCGGTTGTTGGGATCATCTCTGAAAGACTCGAGCAATGTGGAGAAAATCCTTGTAACATTGCCTGAAAAATTTGAGGCTACTGTTACCACATTGGAGAATACCAAGGACTTGTCCAAGATTCCTTTGGCATAACTCTTGAGTGCCTTGCAAACACAAGAGCAGAGGCGTGCAATGAGACAAGAAGGAACTATTAAAGGAGCCCTAGTAGCCAAGCATCACAATAATGGCAAGAATGGGAAGCAGAAATTCAAGTAGCCTTATGTAGAAAGAGAAATCTCAACAAAAGAGAGCAAAACCACAGCTGGAAACAGAAAACCAGGTGTGAAGAAGGAGTATCCTCTGTGTCATCACTGCAACAAAAAGGGTCATCCCCCTTTCAAATGTTAGAGAAGACCTGATGCGAGATGCAACAAATGCAATCAAACCGAGCATGAAGCTGTCATATGCAGAAACAAAAATCAACAACAAAAGGAAGAAGCTAAAGTTGTAGATTAAGAGGAAGAAGATAATTATTTGGCTACATGCTTCGTGGGCTGTGAATCAAATGAAAGCTGGCTGATTGACAGTGGTTGCACCAACCATATGACTCATGAGAAGGAGTTGTTTAGAGATTTGAAGCCAACTAACATCAACGAAGTTAGAATTGGCAATGAGGATTATATCTCTGTCAAAGGAAATGGGACTATTGCGATTGCAAGCTATACATGTACAAAACTTATACAGGATGTTCTTTTTGTTCCTGAAATTGGCCAAAATATATTGAGTGTGGGCCAACTAATTGAAAAAAGCTTTAAAGTTATTTTTGAAGATGGATATTGGTTGATTAAGGATGTAGCTAATCAAGATATCTCAAAGTAAAAATGAAAGGAAAGAGTTTTTCACTCAACCCTTTAGATGAGGAGCAATATGTTTTTTCACTCAAAGAAAATGTCACTCAAATTTGGCACAAGAGAGTTGGACACTATCATCATCAAGGGCTGCTGCAACTAAGAGAAAAGGAGTTGGCACTCGATGTTCCCAAACTTAGTGATGAAATCTCAAGCTGTAAAGCATGTCAATTTGGAAAGCAAAAAAAGGAAGCTGTTCCCGAAGTCAACCTGGAGAACCACTCACAAATTGCAGTTCATCCACACAAATGTTTCAGGCCCTCATAGAACACCTTATTTAAAAGGTAGTCTATATTATATTGCCTTTATTAATGACTTCACCAGAATGTGCTAGATTTTTTTTCTTGAAGTTTAAATCAAAAGTTGCCCAAGTTTTTTGGAAATTAAAAGCAAGAGTTGAGAATGAAAGTGGCTGAAAAATTCAGATTGTAAGGTCTGACAATGGGAAGAAGTATACTTCAGCAAAATTTGACAAGTTTTGTGAAGATTCAGGCATAGAGCATCAACTTACAGCTCCTTACACACCTCAACAAAATGGAGTTAGTGAAAGGAGAAATAGATACAACATGGAAATATCAAGATGCATGCTGCATGAAAAGAATTTGCCAAAGAAATTTTGGCCAGAGGCAGCAAATACTGTTGTGTTTCTTCAAAATAGATTTCCCACAAAGGTAGTGAAGGAACATTTTGATGTTTCGATATAACAAATAAAGTGTTAATGAATTTTAAGATTTTATATTCGATTCAAAATTACATATTCAATTAAATTATTCGAATATTAAAAACATTACTCTAAGTTTTTCAAATGTCAATTTTACTCCTTACTTAAGTGTAAAATTGTGTTTCAATCTTAAAATATTTTTGAAACAATTTTTACAAAGTATTTCGAATCTTAATCAAGCCAAAAACAAGTTTAATATAGAGAGGTACCGATACACTCTTCGAATATACTGATACCCTTGAATTTCAAATGTAATAAGGGTATCGATACATAGCTGAATGTACCGATACACTCCATGTCAAAATTGGCTCCGAGAAACATTGAATGCCATAGGTGTACCGATACCCCTGGGAGGTACCGATACACTTTGTCAAATAACAGTCGAAATATTTGAATTTTACACTGGGTGTACCGATACCCTTTGAAGGTGTACTGATACCCCTACGCTCCCAACAGATTTTTAAGTGGTATCCACAACACAACGGCTCTATTGACTTCAACAATGATCCCCAACGTTCAGAATCAATCCAAGGTGTATTTAAATAAGTTCTGAAGCCTTTGATCATTAAGAAAAGAAATTATTGAGAAAGAATCAAGAGAGAAAGCTTCAAACATCAAGTTTGTGCAATCTAAGCCAAATTCCTTTCAATATTCATTTTGCTTTCAAGAACACACTTTGTGCTCAATTGTTTTCATCTTTGAGTGTTCTTTTCTTGTTCTAGAATTGTGCAAAAAATCTACCTTGTGATATTTTTCTGTAAAGTTTGCGAATTTGTAATATTCTCTTTGGGAGAGAGTGTTCTCAAGAATTTGGGGTATAATTCTTAAGAGAGTTGTAAGGTTACTCTTTGTCCTCAAAAGAAAGACAAATTAGTGAATTTGTTGAAAATCCTTAGTGTGGATAGCTAAGGTAGTGGACGTCAACTTTGTTTGAGAAAGTTGAACCACTCTAAATCGCTGTGCAAATATTTTTCATTTTCTATCAAAGCTTCCACCAAACTTTTTATTGTCAATTCACCCCCTCTTGGCTATTTTGTCGATCGATTAACTTAACAATTGGTATTAGAGCTACACTCATTTGAAGATTTTACCACCTCTTGAGTCAATTCGAGAAGATTTATATCGATATTCAAGTCATCAATGGCCTCTACATCAAACTTCGACTTTGTTCTTGATTATCAGCCCGTCAACAAGCCTCATTTCTTCAATGGAGCTAACTATGCTTATTGGAAGAATAAGATGTGATACTTCATTCAAGTTAGTGACATGGGAGCATGGAAAATCGTGATGAACGAATACTTTGAACCATCCACAGATCCGAATATGTGGAGTGAAGAAGAGAAGAGAATGCTTCAGCTCAACTCAAAGGCTATCCATATTCTTTTCTGTGCACTTGGACCAGATGAATACCTGAGAGTTTCATCTTGTACAACCTCCAAGGAGATATGGGATAAACTACAAGTCACTTACGAAGGCACAAACGAGGAAAAAGAATCTAAAATCAGTCTTCTTACTCATAGCTATGAAAATTTCAGGATGAAACCAGAAGAAGACATCAAAGCTATGACGGATAGATTCTCCGTGATTGTCAATGGCCTTAAAGAGTTTGGAGAAGTAATCCCTAACGAGAAGCTTATGAGGAAGAATTTATTCTCTTCCAAAAGCTTGACAATCAAAGAAGACGGCGATTATCGAAGCTAAAGACTTAAAATCTTTAACTCTCGATGAACTCATTGGTTTTCTCCTCACGCATAAAGTGATGATTCCAGATGAGGTAGACCTCAAGAAGAAAGATGAGACAAAGAAGGAGACAGAGAAAAAGAAGAATGTCGATGTTTCTTTAAAATCCATAAAAGATGAAAGTGATTCTGATGATGATGACGATGACGATGATAAAGAAATGACATTGTTTGCCAAACGGTTCAGAAAATTAATGAAGCCCAATAGAGGAAGCAAATTCAAATGGAATGAAGGCTTCAAAAATTAACCAGAGGAGAAGGACCCAATTATTTGCTATGAGTGCAAAAAGCCTGGGTATATGAAATATGTTGCCCAAATTTGAAGAAGAAGAAACAAAAAGCACACATGGCTACTTGGAGCGATGACGAATCATCCAAATGAAGAAAAACAAGAAGTCGTAAACTTGTGCTTGACGGCCACCGGGGAAGATTCTCAGTTAATCTCTAACTCATTTGATTTAGAAGATTATTCTTTTGATGAGTTATTAGAAGAATATAATGGGTTGGCTTCAGATTATGAGAAATTATTTTCGAAATACAAGAAAGATATTTCAAAATTGAAAAATGAAAATAATCTCATATCCAAGACCAACAATGATCTTGAAAGTAAAATTAATGAATTGCAAATCAAAATCAAAGATTTTGAAAAGAAAAATTCTTATTTGCATAATTTACTTTCAAGAGTCAACGATGATCATCAAAAAGAAATTGATGATCTTAAAACTTCTCTTAATAAAGTTGGACCAAAATGTTTTGAAAAATGAGAAAGTTCAAAATCCAACTATATTAGAAAGAGTTTTAAAAAATACAATCATAGAGGTCCCCAAAGAACCTCTAATAGAAAAATTGTTAGAAGTATATGAGTCCCTAAAGGACTCAAATACTACTAAAGATAAGGATATCCTAAATAAATGGATACCCAAGGGGACTAGAATTTTAGGAACTAATGAATATGGACCCAAAAGAATTTGGGTACCAAAAATTAGAAATTAATCTATGTTTGTAGGAAAAGGAGCATTGCTACAAGGCAAGAAATACAAGTTCAAACTCATGGTTCCTTAATAGTGGATGCTCAAGACAAATGACCGGAGATAAGAGCCGATTTATAGAGCTTAACAACAAAAATGGAGGAGTGGTAACCTTTGGTGATAACTCAAAAGGTTACATTGAAGGTATAGGTACTATAGGTTAAATACAAAAAGTATTATATGTGAATGGGTTAAAGCATAATCTATTGAGTATTAGTCAATTATGCGATAAATGATACAATGTCTTATTTGAATCAAATGGTTGTAAAGTCATTGACATTGCATCTAATCGGATTATGCTTATTGTTCATAGAATAGGAAACATGAATGTTTCCAATGATGAACATGATAATTGGTTATGGCATTGGAGACTAGGACAAACTAGCATGAGTGTTTTACAAAGACTAATTCAAGGAAATTTAGCAAGAGGATTGCCAAAGCTAAAATTTGATAAAGATAAAATCTGTGATGCATGTGCTAAAGGAAAACATAAAAGAACTTCCTTTAAATCCATTAATGATGTATCAACTAGTAGAATATTACAATTGATCCATATAGATCTTTTTGGGCCAATTAGGACTATTAGTTTGGGTGAAAAACAATATGCATTTGTAGATGACTATTCTAGATATACTTGGGTTCTATTTTTAAATACTAAAGATGAAACATTAGAACATTTTATCACTTTTTTTAAAAGTAATCCAAAACGAAAAAGGTTACTCCATAACTAGTGTTAGGAGTGATCATGGTACTGAATTTGAAAATCTTGAATTTACTTATTTTTGTAATTCAAATGGGATTAGCCATAATTTTTCAACACCTAGAACCCCTTAACAAAATGGAGTTGTTGAGAGGAAAAATTGAACTTTAGAAGAAATGTCTAGAATCATGCTTTGTGAAAACAATTTGCCAAAATATTTTTGGGCGGAAGCCACAAATACCGCTTGTTATGTTGTTAACCGTGTAATGATTAGGCCAATTTTTAAAGAAAACTCCATATGAAATTTTCAAAAATAAAAAAGGCTAACATTAGTTATTTTCATCCTTTTGGATGTAAATGTTTTGTTTTAAACAACGAAAAAGATAACATTGGCAAATTTGATGCTAAAAGTGATGAAGAAATTGTTTTTGGGTTATTCCTTAAATTCTAAAGCTTATCGGGTATTTAACAAAAGAACTTTAGTGGTAGAAGAGTATATTCATGCTGTTTTCGATGATAATATCCTTCCTAGGTAGGATTCTTGTGTTGATGATGACATAGATATTATAAATACACATGACATTAGAAATGACGTTGGAGAACTATCATCAAAGAAAGAAGCAAAAGATGAAGAAACTCAAGATGCCTTCAAGAATCTAATCATTGAAGAAAGGGAAGTCACTTACCCAAGAGAATACAACTATGTCAAGGATGATGAGATTATAGGTGATCCATCAAAAGGGGTAACTACTCGATCTTCTCTTAGAAATATATGTAATTATGTTGCATTTATCTCATGCATAGAGCCTAGGAATATCCAAGAAGCATTAGATGATGAAAATTAGATTATGGCTATGCAAGAAGAGTTAAATCAATTTAAGAGAAGTAAAGTATGAACATTAGTTGAAAGGCCTAGTAATAAATCTACTGTAGTACTAAATGAGTATCTAGGAATAAGCTTGATGAAAGTGGTAATATAGTGAAGAACAAGGCTAGATTTTTTGCTCAAGGCTATACTCAAGAAGAAGGTATAGATTTTGATGAAACATATGCTCCCGTAGCTAGAATGGAAGCAATTAGAATGTTATTAGCATTTGCATGTTTCAATGAATTTAAATTATATCAAATGGATGTTAAAAGTACATTTTTAAATGTTTTTTTAAAGAAGAAGTGTATGTGGAACAACATCTGGTTTTGAAAATTCAAAATTTTCAAATCATGTTTTTAAATTGACAAAAGCTTTATATGGTTTAAAACAAGTTCCTAGAGCTAGGTATGAAAGATTATCAAACTTTTTAATTGAAAAAGGTTTTTCAAAAGGGAAGATTGACACTACATTGTTTTTAAAGTGAAAAGGTAAAGATTTATTAGTAGTTCAAATTTATGTTGATGATATAATATTTGGTTCTACTAATGATGCTCGTTGCCAAGAATTTTCTACGCTAATGCAAGGTGAATTCGACATGAGCATAATGGGAGAGCTTTCATTCTTCTTGGGGCTCCAAATCAAGAAAATAAAAGATGATATCTTCATCAATCAAGAAAATTATGTTAAGGATATGCTCAAGAAGTTTGGATTGGAGAATGTCAAACCCCAAGCCACTCCAATGAGCTCATCTACAAAACTTGACAAAGATGAAGGAGATAAATATGTAGATGTTAAACTTTATAGGTCTATGATTGGCTCTTTGCTTTATCTAACCGCAAGTAGACCTGACATTATGTTTAATGTTTGCTTATGTGCTACATTTCAATCATGCCCTAAGGAATCTCATCTACATGCCATTAAGAGAATCTTTAGATACCTTAAGGACACTACTAATTTAGGACTTTGATATCTTAGAGACTCTAGCTTTAGCTTGTATGCCTTCTCTGGTGCGGATTATGGAGGATGCAAAATAGATATGAAAAGCACCTCCGATACTTGTCAATTCCTAGGAAATATGTTGATTTCTTGGTTTTCAAAGAAACAAAATAGTGTTGCATTATCTACCACTGAAGCGGAATACATTTCAGTGGGTAGTTGTTGAGCACAAGTTTTATAGATGAAACAACAACTTTTAGACTATGGAATTGAAGTTGGTATCATTCCTATCAAGTGTGAAAAATACTAGTGCTATTTGTCTCACTAAAAATCCCATCCAACACTCTAGAACTAAGCACATTGAAATTAGGCATCATTTCATTAGAGATCATGTCACAAAAGGAGATATAGTTCTAGAATTTATTGATACTTTGCATCAATTAGTAGATATTTTTACAAAACATTTGGATAAAGAAAGATTTTGGACACTTAGGAGAGAATTAGGTTTAACCAACCTACCTTGACTTAGTGGTTAAAACAATTTTAGCAAATAAAAAATGCTTATAAAAAATAACATTTTTGAATGCATTCTATGCTAATAGTTAGGGGGAGTTTATGATCTTTAGTGAAAACTAATAATATGTTCAAATAAAATTTAAGGGTAGATTTTATTTATTGAACATAGTTAATTTTCGAAATATGAGTTGTCAATACCACTATAGTTGATTAATTTAGCATTTTAAGTGTTTAAAAACAGATTTTGACATTTTTGCACAATGTATTGATACCCAGGTATCGATACCCGTTGCTATGTATCAATATACCTTAAATGTATACCGATACATTCCTTGAATGTGTCGATACCCCTCAAGGAGTACCGATACCCCTGTCGGGTTTAGGCTTTAAATCCCTAAAATTTCATTTTGCCAAACCCTCCCCAAAACAAAAAACTCCCACCGTTTGCCTTCTCTCAACCCCTACTCTCCATTTTGTTCATTTTCAATGAAATCAAGTGGGATTACACTCATTTTTCAACTCCTAATCCTTCTACATTCATCAAAATCATGCCAACAACAACAAATCTCACTCAATCTTCAAATTTTCAAGGTAATTTTTCTAAACCACTGTTTTTTTTTTTAACATAGGACTAGATTTAGTTAGTTCTAGTTCAAAATAGATAACGGGAATTTGTTAGATTTTAGTTTAGAACTAGAATCTACAACTAATTTTACCAAAAACACAAAATTTCTTCAAATTTTTTTAATTTTCGAAATAAAAAAAATGTTTTGATTTTAAATTGTTGTTTTTGAAAACTATATATTTTCAAACTTTGTTTTTCAAATGGTTTTCAAAATTGTCCATTAGGTTATTTTTTAGAGAACATTGAAATATTGAGGACTCATATTGAGTTTTGGGATTGATATTGTTGCATACTTGTGTTTTCAAATTGCATGTATCCTTATCCCTTTCCGATTTAAAATCATGTCTAAACGCCCTAGGTCATTGTCTAGTCGGTCAAACCAACCTCCAAACCGACCTCCTATTCCATCTCCAAATCCAAACCCAAATGATCCCGAAATGACTATCCAAAATTCTTGTTTTAATGACCCTGGTCGTCGGGAAAATCTCTACACTAGGTTTGTTAACCTATTCTAGTCTTGGAAATTTAGATATCTTCCTACCCTTCAATCTTGGAAATTTGATAAACTATTTCAACTAGAACATGCCGTTTATCACCAACTCGTCCGCATTTTATATTCCAATGTGGTTTGTGTCCAACACGAGCCTCAAACTACCACAATTAGTATTTGATCTTATCTCCTAGGCCAATACATTCATATTGACTCTGACTCAATCACTAAAGTCTTTGGTCTAGATAACGATGGTTTAGATAATGAAAGAGAAATTGTGGCTACTCCTTATAAAGCCAAGGCTAGTGCGAGTACGTTGTCAAATCACCACGATCGTTTTGTTCAGTTAATCATCTCTTGGTGGTTTAGACCATCCGAAGGTAGATACTATACTCTTAGAGCACTTGACCTTTGGTGTATATATTGTATCCAGAATAAAAAGAGAATAAACATGCCACAAATCATTTTTGCTGAACTAGTTGAAACCGTAAACAACGTTCGCTCCAAACATGTAGAAACCTTTGTTTATAGTTGTCTTCTTAGTAATTTGTTTATCAAAGCCAAGCTTAGGGTTCAGCTTGATGTAGCCATCCCTCTTAAAAGCCAAATAAATCTTAAAACTTTGCATAAATCGAGATGGTCTGGGGATAAAGATCAATGGGTTCGTTTAACACCAAAAACACCGGGTGCTGGCTCTTTAATAGCTGCTCCGGCACCGGCACGGGCTGCTGATGATCCAAAGTTTGAAGATCTTCTTCGATATGTCGATGATCTCGTTAACGTAGTCGATGATGAGCCGTTCCAGCAAGAAAGTCAGATGCCTCCATATTTTTCGATCGTTCATGGAGACATTTGACATGAGATTTGCATCCATAGAGTCACACTTAACCGCTATGGAGGCTCAACAATTAGAGAATCAACGGGAGATGCGAGCTAACAACGAAGCAATGAATCATCAACTAATTGCTATGGACGAAAGACTCAATGCACTCACACTCGATATGGCTGCTCTACGAGCACATTTTCCTCCTCCCGACCCACCAATGGATGACTAAATTTTTTTCTTGCTTGTTTTCTTGGATGAATGTTAAACTTAAAAATTATTAAAACATTTTGATGTGTTGGGATAATTAAACTTGAATATATATGATGGTTATTTGGATTTAATTGTTTGATTTTGGTTTGTTTGATTTGGTTGAATGATATTTAGTTATTTGAACTTAAATTAAATTTTCATGTTAGTATATGCATCATTTACATTTTAGACAAATTATGACCAATTACCATTACACATTTTTTACTATTATTTATGGACTAATTGCTAACAAATTCTCTTGATTATGATCTTAGCAGCTAAATCACTATATCTATATAAATCAATTGGCTATTTCCTTAAAAACTTGTTTAAAACGTTTTTCATATAGTCTTTTTTATTTAACAAAAATGGGGAGAATAATATAGTAAGAGGGAGTAATTAATGTACTAAGCGGGAGTAATTTTTCAAAATTGATTTCAAAAATGATTTTTCAAAAAGAAAATCTTAAAATTATTAAAATGTTTTGTCATATCAAAAAGGGGGAGATTGTTGAAAACATTTTGATGTTTCGATAACACAAATAAAGTGTTAATGAATTTTAAAATTTTATATTCGATTCAAAATTATATATTCAATTAAATTATTCGAATATTAAAAACATTACTCCAAGTTTTCAAATATCAAATTTACTCCTTACTTAAGTGTAAAATTGTGTTTCAATCTTAAAATATTTTTGAAACAATTTTTACAAAGTATTTCGAACGTTAATCAAGCCAAAAACAAGTTTAATATATATAGGTACCGATACACTCTTCGAATGTATCGATACCCCTAAATTTCGAATGTAATAAGGGTACTGATACATAACCGAATGTACGATACACTCCATGTCAAAATTGGCTTAGAGAAACATCAAATGCCATAGGTGTACCGATACCCCTGGTAGGTACCGATACACTTGGTCAAATAACAGTCGAAATATTTGAATTTTACACTAGGTGTACCGATACCCTTTGAAGGTGTACCGATACCTCTACGCTCCCAACAGATATTTTAAGTGGTATTCACACCAGAACGATTCTATTGACTTCACCAATGATCCTCAACCTTCAGAATCAATCCAAGGTGTATTTAAACAAGTTCTGAAGCCTTTGATAATTAAGAAAAAAACAAGAATTGAGAAAGAATCAAGAGAGAAAGCTTCAAACATAAAGTTTGTGCAATCCAAGCCAAATTCCTTTCAATATTCATTTTGCTTTCAAGAACACACTTTATGCTCAATTGTATTCATCTTTGAGTGTTATTTTCTTGTTATAGAATTGTGCAAATAATCTACCTTGTGAGGTTTTTCTGTAAAGTTTGTGAATTTGTAATTTTCTCTTTGGGAGAGAGTGTTCTCAAGAATTTGGGGAATAATTCTTGAGGGAGTTGTAAGGTTACTCTTTGTCCTCAAAAGAAAGACAAATTAGTGAATTTGTGGAAAATCCTTAGTGTGGATAACTAAGGTAGTGGACGTAGACTTTGTTTGATAAAGTCGAACCACTCTAAATCGCTGTGCAAATATTTTCAATTTTTTTATCAAAGCTTCCACCAAAAATTTTATTTCCAATTCACCCCCTCTTGGCTATTTCGTCGATCGATTAACTCAACAGAACAGACACCTTTTTAGGCATGGTATGGTTACAAACCATGTCTGAAGTTCCTTAAAGTATTTGGTTGCTTGTGTTTCACTCTTGTTCCACAGAGCAAACGTGACAAGCTTGATAGGAGAGCTTCACCAGGTATCTTTATAGGCTACAGTACTGTCAATAAGGCCTATAAAAGTTTCCAGCCACAAACTGGAAATAGTGTTATTAGCAGGGATGTTCACTTTGTGGAGGATGAAGAGTGGAACTGGGATGATGCAGAGAAGAAGAATCAAATTATGGCAGAGTTAAATCACAAGTTTTTTGGTTCAAGCATTGACGAAGAAGATGACTAGCAGAATAAAACAATGGATGATGTTCTTGTGAGATGAACAATGTTGCTCTCAGATATTTATGAAAGGTGCAATATAGTTGTGTGTGAGCGTGCAACTATGCCGAAGCAAAAAAGGATCAAAGGTGGATAGCTGCAATGGAGGAGGAGTTGTCAATGATGGAGAAAAACAAGACTTGGATCCTTATGGACATACCTCAAGACATGAAGGTAATTGGAGTTAAGTGGGTGTTTAGAACCAAACTTATTGTTGATGGCTCAATTAACAACCACAAAGCTAGGATTATGGTTAAAGGGTATGCCCAAATCTTTGGTATTGATTACTCTGATACTTTTGATCCTGTTGCTAAATTAGACACAATCATGTTACCGCTTGCAATAGCTTCACAAAAGGATTGGAAAGTGTTCCAGTTGGATGTCAAATCAGCTTTTTTAAATGGTGTCTTACAAGAAGAAATTTATGTGGAGCAACCCCAAGGATTTGTGAAGGAATGTGAAGGAGATAAAATATATCTTCTCAAGAAGGCCCTTTATGGTCTAAAACAAGCTCCAAGAGCTTGGTATAGTAAAATTGATGAACATTTGTTGAACTTTGGTTTTGTGAAAAGTCCATCAGAAACAACCTTGTATGTCAAGCACAATGGTAATTACATTCTTATTGTTTCATTGTATATTGATGACCTACTGGTTATAGGAAAGAATACAGATCATATTCAAAATTTCAAACAAGAGATGATGAAGGTGTTTGAAATGAAAGATATCGGGTCTATTTCCTACTTCCTTGGTATAAAGATTCAGCAAGGGCAAGGTGAAGTTTTTATCTGCGATAAAAAGTATGCAAAGGAAATACTAAAGAAGTTTCAGATGGAAGAGTGCAAGATATCAAGCACTCCAATGAATCAAAGGGAGAAGTTGCGCAAAGAAAATGGTGCTGACAAAGTTGATGAAGGATATTTCAGGAGTTTGATTGGTTGCTTGATGTATCTCATGGCAACAAGGCCAGATATTTTGAATGTTGTAAGTATTTTGTCTCGATTCATGCATTGTGCAAGTGAATTACTTCTAAAGGCTGCCAAAAGAGTGATTCGATATGTCAAAGGCACAAGTGATTTTGGTGTTAAGTTCAAAAGGTGCAAGGAGTTCAAGCTGGTTGGTTTTTCTGACAGTGACTGGGGAGGTTCCATTGATGATATGAGGAGCAATTCAGACAACTGTTTTACTCTTGGCTCTGGTGTTTTCTCTTGGAGCTCGAAGATGCAATAAATTGTAGCTCAATCCACTGCCGAAGCAGAGTTTATTGCTGCAACAACTACTTTTAATCAAGCTTTATGGCTAAGGAAGATTTTACTTGATCTTGATCTGAACCAGAAGGAAAGCACAGAGATCATTGTTAACAACCAAATTGATATCGCTATCTCTTATAATCTTTTGCTTCATGGGAAGACTAAACATTTTAACATCAAGTTATTCTTCATAAAGGAAGAACAGAATCATAGAAATGTGATTCTTATCTATTGCAAAACAGAAGATCAAGTTGCAGACATTTTAACCAGACCATTGTCTTCTTGCAAGTTTGAGTAGTTGAGGTCAATACTTGGTGTTTGCATCTCCTAAAGCAAGGAGGAGTGTTAGAAGACTGCTTCTCGCGCCTGGGTTATTTGGAAGAGGGATCCTCTGTGGTTTGTAACATTTTCATTCAAGTCACTAATGAAATATTTTACTTCTTTTTATTTTTGAGCTCTTATTTTGTTTTTTGTTGTAATTTAGTCCTTATTTGCCTTTAATTTCTTTTATGTTTATATTTAAGCATGGGTCATTATACTTTAGTTTATTTATATATATGCAATATATTTTCTTGTTTGATCATTTTAGTCACTAGTTACTGCGTACAGAAAATACATGTTCTATTTATGTTTGTAATCCTTACACTTTGGTTCTGAATGCATTTTGGTCACTGTTATAACTTAATTTTCACTTGAAGATAATATGAGATAATTGTTTGTTGTCCCCTGTAGCTCCTCTGCTGAAGTAATTTGATCCTTATTTCAAGTTTTATTTTGCACATTTAGTTTATGTTTTTTGTTGTTTTTGTTGTGGTTATTTTATTTTTTTTATTTGGATGTGTTATTTTCTATAAAGTGATACTATAACATAATACTAAATGTATATGTATTTTAAAGTTGTAAAATACCTTTTATCTCGATATTAAAATTCGTCAAGATTTTTGCTCGAATATTTTCAAGAACTGTATTAGTAGAACAGACGTGAAAAGTATCACTTGATCGAAGTGGTGCAATCCGATACGACGTTCGAACGAAATGAGAGCTTGAAATAAATCAAAATTATTTTTAGCACTAATTAATTTGTTTAATTCAAATAATGCAACACATGATAAAGTAAATAGCAATTTATTTTGTTGTATACAAAGTATCGATTTTCAATTTACATTCGATTAGCATTTTTATCGAGGAGAGAATATTCTTTTTAGACAAAGAAATAGACGAGATAGTTTTTCCGATGGAGGATTGTTAATCTTGAGATTTCTTTTCAAATTAAAAAATTTTCTCTAATAAATAATTTGAAATCAATTAATGTTCAATGCATGGATCACAATTTAATTTTATATTCGATTCATAATTTCCACTATTTCGACAATGTGTAAGTGAATGAGAACCAATTTTGGGTGTTGTGGGGGTGTTAATCCTTCCCCACGCGTAATCGACTCTCGAACCCATTAAATCGAATCTTTAGTAAATGAAGACCAATTTTTGTCTTAAAAAATAATTTTCCTTAAAATTGTTTTAAAAGACGTTTTAGGTACTCGACCTACCTAATCTAAAGGTCGATGGCAAATCTCATTCAATTTGTTTCAAATTAATTCAAAATCGTCAATTTTTCAAATAAAAGTCGTAATTGTTTTTTAAAAATAATATTTAATTGTTTTTTAAATGGTTATGAAAGTTTATTTTCAAGAATGAACATAAAATTTTATGTTAACAGATCAACATATAATATTTTAGGAGATGATAAATTTATAAAATTTTAAAAATAAAAATAAATTATTAATAAAAATATAAAATAATATCTAAAATATATGTGAATTTAAAATTTTTAGGGACTCCAATCAAGATCATCAATGTCTGTTATTAAGTTTCCCTTTTGAGCATACCATAAACGTTTATGGCTCCGATGTGGCTGCATGATTATTTGTCCAAACAAACAAGTGGAGGGAGGCTAACTTTTTTTTTTTCCTGTGAAGGGATAATGGGAGAGAACCTGCCAAATTTCAATACCAATAATGCTGGTTTCTTTCAAAATATATGCAGCTTTTGTGCGAGATTGAACGGATAAGGTAGCTGTTGTGATTACGGATTAGTACGATATTTAAATTTGACGAGTTTTAATTTGATTTGATTATATCAGATCGAATTTTTTAAAGAAATTTGGGTTTGAGTTTAAAATGAAAAATATTTAATTCGATCCGATCTAAAAAATATAATTTTATCTTATATATTTAGAGATATTGCAATCAGACTCCTCTATATATTATTTTTTTCAATTAAATACTTATTTTTATTGAATAAAAGTAATATTTTAAAAAATATATTAATCCGAGTCGGATCGGTTCAGATTTTACCTCAGAAGGACAGGTCATGTTCAAGTTAGATGGAGGGTGTATAATTTTTTTATAGGATTTGAGTCGGTGGAGTATATATAATTTTCGGGTCGGATTGATCGGAAACCCAATCCCACCCATGCTCATCTCTAGTTGTGGCCATAGTTTGGTTTGAGTCAAAGGTATGGATGAACAGAGAGGGCAATGAGAACGGTCGTCCCTTAAAAATTTTAAATCAGTATATATTTTAAAATTTTCTTTATATTGATAATCGATTTTTGATCTCTAAAATTTATAAATTTATCTTATAATAAAATTTTATACGTTTGTCTCCTCACATAAAATTATGAATTTATCCCCGGTTAAAAGTTGGCCGGTCGGATGAGGCTGGAACCCAATTTCGGTTACGATTCGTTGGCAACCATTTAAAAGCCGAGAGTTAAATGCTGAACAAAATAAATAGATTAATTCATGACGCCAAATGAATAAGGAGATTTTTATAGCATTAATAGTGTATGTGACCTTTTTTAGGGATGAGAAACGGGTATAGATCAATTTTTTTTTCTTTGACCAGTGATTATATTCCGTTCGCTGCTTTTCTTTTTACTAGAGACTTCTTTGGTAAGTATTTATTCGCCCTTTTTTCCTCCTCTTTTACATTTCAAAAGAATCAGTACAGCAAAACTGACATTTTGTGTCCTTTTTACCTATAGTGATATTTTTAAGCGTCGCAATAAATACCTACGACGATATGACAAACGCCGTAAAAAACGCCGCTAAAATTCGCGGCGTTTGGTAACAAAAAATGCCGAAATAGGTAATGATATTGAACAAACACCGTAATAGGTGTTGAGATTTAGCGGCGTTTTTCTCACAAACGACGCAATAGTTTTTAAGATTTAGCAGCATTTTCCCACAAACGTCGCAATAGGTGTTGAGATTTAGCGGCGTTTTTCTCACAAACACCACGATAGGTGTTTAGGTTTAGCAGCGTTTTTCTCACAAGCCGCAATAGGTGTTGAGATTTAGTGGCGTTTTTCTCACAAATACCGCAATAGGTGTTGAGATTTAGCGGCATTTTCCCCACAAACGTCGTTAAAGGCCTGGTATATAGTGGTGTTTTAGGATACAAACACCTCAAAATGTATGTTATATAGCGGTGTTTTTGTTACAAACGCCGCCAAAAAAACACAGAATTTACACAATTTAAATATTTTCTTCGATTACCCCAAATTTATTTTTTTCAGCCTGTTCCATTATCCAACATCAACATGACATCAATAACATCGAACTCTATATCCATAACAAGCAACACCAAATCCAATATAATAAATAAAAGTTTTCATTAACGTAATATATGTTCAGTTAAACACGGTTCAGTAACATTAAGAGACTGTTGATAACATAAATGAGACTATGATGGTGGATTCTGAGGTTGCGTTTTCTGTAACATCTGCATCATAGCATTGAGTCGTTTTTCAAATTCTTCACATCTCTACTGATATACTGCTTCTCTCTGTATTGTCGTTGCTTCTCTATGTGCTACCACTGCTTCTCTCTCTACTTCTGTTGCTGCTCTCTCTGCTTCCCTTGCTTCATTTTCGACTTTCATGTTAGCCATTTGTTGATCCATGTCAGCCAACTTTTGTTTTAAACGACTAACTTCTAATTGGGAATATTGAGACTTTGATGACATGTACTGTGATGAACTGGATCCAAAATATTTGGTGGGAGTAACGAATGATCCTTGACAGCGCACCTGGCCATATCTTTCAGGACCCAAAACGTCATTAATAGCTTGGTTTTCAATGGCATCATCATTAACAAGACCTTGACTCGAAGCAGTAGCATGATACTCCGCCCTTTTCTCCCTCAATTTTTCCTAATAATAAAGTGAATAATTAATTCAAATAAAAAATGTCATGGTACATATATAAATAAAGTCAGGTAAATTTAAAACCTCTATCCAATAAACGTACCATAATTTCTGCAGTTTCAGCAGTCATAGGAGTGGCATCCTTTTTTGTATGTATCATGTCGAAGAGTTGGATTCAGCTAACTTTAGAACCAGATGTATTTTCCTTCAATGTACCATAATATAATTACTTTGAGTTAGTATGTAAATGGAATACAAATAACTATGTGAATAATCTATAATACCTCCTCATTAGCTATACAAGCAAAGCCCGTCGATCCAGTCATGTGCGTAAACTTTTGTTGTTGCCTGCTAGCAACACCAACATGCTCTCGGTCCTACAATGTCAAACAACCACTTTTAACGATTATTTATAATTCGTTAAAATTATTTTTGAAAAATACATCATACCTGTCCTTTTTGTGAACTCCAAAATCTGACTGCATCTTCCCATTGGTACCTGAGCATTCCAGGTGGGACTGTTTGTAGCTTCTCTTCAAGGCTGAGATCATTCTTGAAGTATTTCTTCTTTAATGAGCACTTTTGGTCTCTCCATCTCTTCCCTAATGCTTGTTTCACATAATCGTCAGAGACCTCTAAAGAAAATTTCTCCTATATAGCAAATAAGTATGCAACGTAAGTATAAATTAGTATTGAATTGTTATAGAGTATCTATTATAATGACATTATTACCTTAACAAAATCCAAAGCCTGGTTTTTGTTAATATTAGGAATTTCGCGCCATGACTCATAATTGATCGGTAACAGATTCACATTACGTCCAACTATGCCTAAGTAACCGGATAGAAGACGTGCTTCTGGGCCAATAGGTTGACAGGCATCGTTTCTTGAAACTTTGACACGGTGCCCAGGAGGAAGTTGGTATAATTCCTTCAACGTTGTACGTCCTCTACTCTTGCGCGTTCTAACATTTTCAACTATATAATAAATTATTAAATATAAGTTTTGAAAATGAACAAACTAGTAAATAAAGTTTCGAAGATTACCTTGAATTTCTATATCTTCTTCAACAGTTTCAGGAACTTTGGAAGACTCAGTTGCATTCGATTCCTTGTTATTTCTTTGTTCATGGTCTTCAGAAGCTCGAACAGCCGCAAATCACTTATTTTTCTCCTCAGCATGATATTTGTAATAAATAAACCCGTGTAATTAAAAAATTAATTAATTCATGAATATATTGAAAGACAACATGTTAAAGGTTATAACATTATAAATAAATTAATTAAGATCTAAAATCTTATGACATTCTTATGTAATGTCAGTTGTCATAAATATCTTCATCAATGTCCTCCCGAACCTATTGAAATTGTGTTGTATTAGTGATAGTTTCATCTAAGTTTTGTGGTAATAGAGGTAAACATTCTTATCTTGTTTCAATTTCATCTCTACTTCCATCCCTGATGTTTATCAAGTCTCTGGGAGTATTACGGAGTACAACATACCAACCGTCATCCATTGGATCGTGACAATAAAATATTTGTTTCACTTGAGAAGAAAATGCATATGGTTCATCCATCAACCATTGACCAGTGTGAATTAATCGAGAAAAATTCATCATTGTAAACCCGAATTTATCTCTTCTTATGCCTCTATTTACATCAACCCAGTCACACCGAAACAACACAACCTTTCGTTTTACATAATAATCTAACTCAATAATGTCCGTACGAATTCCATAATAATCGACATCTCTTGTCTTGCATTCAGAAAAGCTAAATTTAGAAAGTTTTTAACTCTATTTCGATATTCGACTTTTAACCTTGAGAAATCCATCCAACTCTTATCCATTTCATATTTCTAGAGTTTAAAATTCAAATGTTAATTGCTAATATTATAGATAAATTTAGAACCCAAACAGAAACATTACATTTAATTTCACATTTTATTGCTAATACTATAGAGAAAAGTAGAACCTAAACAGAAGTTTTATTTTTATTTTTAACTTTTCAATATTAATCGACATCATAATAAATTCACACTAGAGGAATATTGTAATTTTTGGTTTGTGTTAGACTTAAATCTTAAACTTATTTAGCATCTTTTTCTGACTCGTCGTCTTTTCAAGATTTCAATTTAAAGTAATTTATTACTTGAAGAATTCAATTTAAAAATTCACAGAATTAACAAAAAAAGACACCCATCTCCTTAAGAAGGCATAGCACGCTTGGACCTTTATATAGATTGCAATCATAATGAGTTTGCAATAGCCAAAAAAACAGTTTGTTGGACATATTTGAAGTATGCATGCCTCTAGGTTCTTGTGAAACATTTATATGCATAAACTCATCTATATCAAACTCATTCAGAACTTCATCTTCTTCCATAAAAATTGAAAAAATTTCATTTTCAATATACGAATATTAATAATACAAAAAATTAAAAAAAAAACAGAAATTGAGGGCTTACCTATAATCAAACAAGTTGAGTTCTTCACAACAGATAGCAGTAGAGTTAAGTGTAGATAAAGCAAGACAAACACCTATTATTGGCAACCAAAACAACACAAATAAACCAATACTTCATTTGTCTCTTAAAATCAATATCAAAATGAAATAAGACAACAATACAAAATAAGACAACAAACAAACTAAACTACTTTCTATCATGAACCCACAATTCTTTCCCCACACATACGCTCAAGCATCTCCTCCATCAAAGTCCTATCTTCATGCAATAAAATTATAGAAATTAAAGCATCCTACTAATTGAGATTGAACACTTGATTGATTCATTATTGTCTTATTTGACATAATAATAAGGAAAATGCCTAAGAGTTAGCAAGTAATTTGAAAAGGATGAGAGGTATCAAATCATAAACTAACATACATAGGTTTGTATAAGTCACTTAAGTACTACCAAGGTATCAAATGTTCAAAACTAACCATACATCATTAGCAATTGATTTTATTTATTATTAAGTTCAATATAGTACCTCAATAGATTTTATTTATTATTAAGTTCAATATAGTACCTCAATAGATTCTTCTTGTGGTAGTGAGCTTAATGCTCGCTCAAATAATGGCCGGATGTTTCTGTCATCATTCAAACAGGACAAAAAAATCTGCATATCTGCACAAAAACATAAATTTAGAAGTGTCTTTATTCATATTGTATGGAATTTATTGGAATGAGAACATCGAATCACATATTATATAATTCATTATGCAAAATATTAAAGCAACTTCACAATTAAGAACAAGTTCATCATATCCAATGTACACAACACCTCAAACCACCAAAGGCACACTAATAATAGGCAGCACTCGCTAATTCACTAATGTGAAGTGGAATGCAGAAAATTTGGTGATGCAGCAAATAACAGTCTTTTATGCACAACAATATATTTAATAGTTCAAAAAAATAAGTAGCCACTACAGAACAGAATTTATATTTAAAATGGACCTTCACCACTAGAGCCACTGCAAGGGAGCTCACACGTGCTATTCCCATCTCCTGTTCCTCTCGACAACTAAAAACACAAGTTCACTAACTCTGTAGGATTAGAAACTTAAATTGAGAGCTCTAAAACTAAGAGACAGGTGCATGTAGCTTGAGCTATACAGCCCAGCTTATAGAAACTTCGTCTTCAATGAACTGCAGAAATTCCTACCAAGTTCCTCTGTTATAGGGACTACGTCGGTTAATTCGGTCCCCAAAGATTAATTTCATTCTTTTATTATAGAGACAAGTGCATCTTTAAAAATATGATGTTAATGAATACTAATAATCATAAAGAATTTTATTTTGTGCTTAATATCAAATTTAAATTATTAAGTTCATATAAATATATGTTAATTTAAGGCAGTAAATATATTATATTGTTGCTTAAGGGGAAGAAGATTGCCCTAAAGCTTTGAAGTAGCCACTGCAAAGTTGGCGACATTGGTCTCCTTGATTCCTGACACCTATAGGCTATAGCAGTGGAAGCTCCTGAGATTTTAGACATCGATATCGATTCATTCTGGTAGCAGTGTTTTCTCTCTTAACCTAAAATCTAAAGTCAAGTTGTTCGCAAAACGATTTCGGTCTAAACACACTCATGTTGAACAAGTTAGTGATTTGGACCGGGACTCGTCTTTCTATTTACATTGTTAAACTCTTTCCTCATTTTCCCCACCGATTGGTTTAATCTCAAAGCTTAACACAGAAAAACACGTTTCCTCTAATATTCCCCATCTTCAACAGATTAAATTAGGTCTTTACTCTTTCCTTGTTTATAAACCATGTTGCTTCCTAGAAATCCAGTAAAAGACCAGACTAAGCGTGTCTCCTCCAGTCCGGGAACGTTAAAGCTTCATAAGAGAAAGCAAAGCCGACCACGAAAATGGTCCACCAAGTCTGTAGTTCAATCCATATGCCAGATTGACATTAGAAAATAGCTCAGTCAAACAATATATTTCTCATTTTTATAGTCTCATTTTTAGGAAATGATCCTAAGACGTACCTAGCTATGGCGTTTATGGGATAAGAAACAATTTAAAAATATGAATACCGGTCAGGATGCAGCATTAGCAGGCGTACCTGATATAAGATGAAAGATGATATCAACGAAAGCAGCAGGCGTTTTGTTTATGGATTGATGGAGGTACGAGAGTCGCCGGTGATGGAGCATGTTGAAGAATCGGGTAAAAGAAAACGAAAGAACACAAGAATTTTAGTGAGGTTCGGCAATGTGCTTACGTTATCGGTGCCTAGACGGAGCTAGAAGTTTTATTCAATGTCTCATAGGTTTAGGTTACATCTCTATTTATAATAAAAAAACATTGTACATGATTACATAATTAACCCTGTACCGTACCGCTGGGGCGCAACTTTCTTTGTAAGGACAGTTGATGTTCACTCACTCCATCCCATGTCCTCTTTACCGATTGCGAGGTTTTGTTTGTGAGGGATAGCAGAGGAAGAGACGAAGGATAGATGGAGATGACACAAAATAGGGCTCAGGATCTCGCGTCAATTTTGGGTTTTTTAATATCAATTTGCGACGTTTGTAATCCAAATGTCGCTATAGTTATATTCTATCGCGGCGTTTTCTATAAACGCCACTATAGATTAACCATATTGCAATGCTTTTAGATATAAACGCCGCAAAAAGTCAGGTATATAGCGGCATTTTTGGATACAAATGTCACTAAATACCTTTATATAAATAAATATTTGATTTATTCTCTATATAAACTAAATTTACTACCATGTACTTTTATGTAATTAACAACAACCGTACATTTTAATTAAGACATAAGTTATGCATAAAACTACTTAACAACAAAATACATTATAATTTAGAAACATTAAACTTATGCATAAACATTCTTCACCATATTGTTCACTACAATTTAGTCTTCATTGCTCCTTCGTGGGGAAAGGACGTAGCAAAGTTGTTTTCCTAGTTTGACAACACATCGTTAAGTTTTTCCTCCGTGTAAAGTCTATATGGACAAACTCGTCATCCATTTCATAAAATAAGTACCAAACCTCTGGTTCACCAAGAAGAATCCTTGTGCGCTTCAGTGCTTCACTTGAAACAGATAATGACCTTCCACCTACAATATTAAATAGATGATAGAAACGACTACTTGGAGTAACAGTAGAGGCAACGTCATCTTCATTTAGGATCGATACTGCTTTTGCATCTGAAGATTCTTTCATCGCCACAGAGTTACCAAATTCGGTTCTAACCATCGGGTATTTATCCACTCCTCTATCATCATTCTCAATAAGCTTCGAACATCCTACATGCGTGTGATCTATGAAAGTTTACAGTACAAAATAAAAATATAGCGGCAGAAACTTTAAGTGATTCTTACCTTCAATTAGGAGATCGACCATGGAAGGGTATGGAGCAATATGAGTTCCTTTCGAGTCATCATCGAGATTCAATGGCAAGTTCGAACCGATAGCCTCCCAACGATAATTTGATCCATCGTCAAAGCAAATACGCTACGTGGACATTCCGACGATAATTCCCTTACTCAAGGTAGCACCTGCTCTTTGTACCATAACCATTTGTTCACGTTTTCAAAAGCTATTATTTTCCTATTCGAAAACTATTATTTTTCCATTCGAAAGCAGAAAAACACTGCTCCAAAGCAGTAAACCAGTAAAACACTATGTATAGATATTGTTTTCCTATTCGAAAGCTATTATTTTTCTCAATTACGTTAGGTTCTGGGTTTTCCCCATTTTCAGAATACCAACAAAAAATAAATGAAAATTTTCAGTAGTGAGAGAAGGGATCAAACCATGCAATCCTGAGATAACTGTTCGCCGGTGATAGGGTTGATTTGGTCGCTGGGACAGACAAAAGACGACTTCGCTTGGAATTGTCTGAGGGTCGTTTGTTATTAAAACGCCACTATAGTACATGTATTTATGGCATTTTAATAACAAATGCCACTATTGATGATCCCTATTGTGGTGTTTTTCTAAAAACGCCACTATAAACAACCATATTACGGTGTTTATCAGAAAAATGCCGCTAAATTAGTGGCATTTTTTACATAAACGCCACTATAAACAACCATATTGCTTCATTTGTTTGATAAACGCCACTATATTACTATTCTATAAAGTCATTTGTTGGAAAAATGCCAGTATAAACAACCTTGTTACGATATTTTTAAATAAACGCCGCTAAATTACTATTATTTTGCGACGTTTCTTAAAAAAATGCCATTATAAAGAACTCTATAGCGGCATTTGTGTTAAAAACACCACTAAATCACTCTATTGCGGCGTTTATTGGAAAACGCCGCTAACGTATCATTTTGTGGCGTTTGGATTATAAACGCCACTATATCCTGAAATTTTGTGGCGTTTACTCTCCAAACGCCGCTACATAACACTTTTGTTGTAGTGAATACTCGTTTGAACCAACTAAATTTCATTGTAAAAGTTCAACACAAAGCAGTAGAAGATATATAAATTACATCCAACTTTAATTTATTAAATCGTGAAAGCAATATTGTGGGTAGTGTTGACTGACAAACGTCTTAATTGTCAAATAAATAAGTCTTTTTTCTCAAATAAATAAGCTAAGAACATAGTATAGAGAAGAAATGGTCGATGTACAAGGATTTAGAAATCTCCAATGTCGATTTGAATTGATCTTTGACCAAGAAATCTGTAAGAAAAATAAAGAAGGAAATTTAACAAAATAAATTAAATAAATTGAAAATAATAAAACATTAAAGAAATAAAGAAAATAAATAATTGAAAGTAAATATGATAAGAGATAGCCTCCAGCTTCGAATTGCCTCAATTCTTCTCAATCACTGAAATAGATTTTACTTCATATACTTAATGGTTATAGTCTACAAGGCCCAACCCTTGTACTTACTTTTCCCTCTTGTGAACTAATCTTCCAAAGTCAATCCTTGGAATTTAGCCCTTGTTTGGATTAACAACGACTATTGATGTTAATGTCTATGTTGTTTGTAGTAATGGAAAATCTCGTGCTCGGATTATGGTGTCTCGGTGAGAATTGAACCCGATCTTGATTTTCCTTAGCAGACCACTGCTAAGTTTGTTCTTAGGGAGTTGAATTTGCTACGAGCTGATTCTTCTCTCCAATGATAGATCACAACATCGATCAAGCTAATGTGCACTCTTTGAATTGAAAATGTTGAGATGCTTGAAGGAAAGGTTGATTGTTAATCCTAGATTGTCGAAAATCAAGAACAAAATTTGAAGGTGTGAAGCACTTTTTCAATTCTCACGAAACAGATTGAGTCGATGCTCACCTATCGACTAAATGGAAGTTTACCTCAACATGATAGAAATCATACTTAGCATATAAAAAAAGAAAATAAATAAGATGAAGAAGATAAATAATATTTATAAAAATTCCAAAGCTAATAAAGCAAAAACAGTACATCTGTCAAGCTTCACCCTTATAGGTATTTATAGCTTGAGATATCTAAACAAAATAAAATACCTAAAGAAAATAAAACTTCTAAGAATATTCAAATGCTTGAGTTCTAATTGATAACAATCCTAAAATCCTAAACAATAGTAAACTAGAATTCTAATTAATTAAATAAATCCCAAAAGTCTAAATTCAATTACAACTCTCAAATCCTAAGAAATTTTTGTCCGTTCAGCCTTCTTCCTTGATTCTACTAACTAGGTCGTCTTCTAGAAGTTATCGCATATTGGACTACAGATTCTACCATGTCGAAATCGGCATGCCCGAAGTCGTGCCCATGTATCCAGCCTTTATTCCAGAAGAAAAAAAATATGCAGAATTAACCCTTTAAATGTTATTTTCTTGAAAATAGTCCTACATAGAATTGAACATAAACGACCCAAATTAACAATATCAAAGAGATAACACAGAGTAATCAACATCGAAATATTAACAAAATAAAACACTCATCAAATCCCCCCTCACTTATTCAATGCTTGTCCTCAAATATGCCTTAATCAATCATTAAAATCTCAAATTACAAATCCTTCATCTCACAATATATCAAAGAATATCAAACGTGTCAATGATCACAATGAATATCAAAAGCAAGGTGAAAATTAAGCAAATAGACACAACTAGTAACAAGTTCTAGCAAAGACCAATATATCTCAATTATCCATCAATTTCAATGCAATAAAACTCAATACCTTGCAACAATTCACTCATTATCGCTTAACGTGTTTCAGCTAAAAGAATTCACTCAAAGCTAAGATTAATAAAGACATTGCCATAGACTTGTAACAAAATCAAGTCTCCACCACTAGAATAAACATGATTCATTAATCAAAGGTCTTTAATAAGGCTATAACAAGGTTTAGGTTAAGGTAGGGATAAGACCGAAAAATTAGTTTAAATGTCAAGATAAGAGATGCAAAAATATATAAGTTCAAGCTACAAATTCAAAAAAATGAAAAAAAACTCGAAGAATCATAATAAAAAATCAACTTTTTCCTTCTTTTTTCTTTCTTAATTTTTATTTTATTTTATTTTCTGTTGTTTTTTGTTCTTTTCGAACACATATTCAAACCAAAAAAAAATTGATGTTTCTTCTTCTTTTTCTATTTTCGTTATTCATGGAACAAAGCAATCCCTATCTTGACATTGGTAACGATAAAAAAAAGTTTCGGATTAATAATGGGGTAAAAACAAAGAAAAGTGTACAGGCACAAAATTGGTTCACTAGTGGATATAAATGGGTAGAGAAATGGGTTAATCCTAAGTGTCATAATCATCTTAAAGCATCAAGTTCAACATGTATTCTCGATATGCATTTAATCACAAGTTCTATAATATCAAAATTAATCCTACACACTCAATTAAACAAATGAGAAAGAATAAAAGGTATGCTCGTTTAGGCTCAAATCTAAAAAAAATATTTTGTATCGAGTCAAGAAACACATCAACTAATAAACTCATGGAATATCAAGCAAAATTTTAAAGAAAAATACCAATGATGCCATTTCACTATACTACACCCTAAATCTGATAAAAGTTTGATCACAAACTCATAAGGTAATCAATAAAACAAAACAAGAATCAAGATTAATAACAAGAGATTTCAACAAATCGAACAAGGAAACTCAATTTCAAGCACATAAACAAGCGAACAATAATTTGATGCAAGCATTCTCTACCCCCACACTTAAAACATATTGTAATACCCCAAATATCAGGTCAAAGACTTTATTGAAAATATTTAAAATGTGAGGATTTATGTGATTAAATGATAAAAGATGATAAATGATTTGGAATAGTGGTTTAGACTAAATTGTAACAACAGATAATTAAAAGGGCATTTTGGTCATTTTGAATAAATAAATTTAAAACTCAAATTTTAATATGGATTTAAGAAGGGGAAAGTTAAAAAGAAAAAGGTTAATTTATTTCTCTTCTTTTTCCTCCCGTGACTTTGTGCCTCATCCATAGCCAAGGTAAATCTCATCTAATTAGTTTTTTCTTTCGATTATGGTTTGTTATTACAACCTTAAGATATATGTAAGCTTAAGGAAGGGTTAAATAAGGTTAAAACTAGGAGATGGGTGAGTTATTAAAAATTAGAGAAAATGGGTTTTTGAAGGATATGTTGGAATATAAGTTTTTACTGATGTTTATTAGTATATTTGACTTGTCAAAGAAATAAATAAAAGATTAGAAACTTTAGATATGAGTAAAAACATGTTAGAAAAAGTGGAGTGATTCTTAGATTGAAATGTACTTAGGAGATTTTAGATGTTTTAAGAAGCTAAATGAAGGAGAGTTAGTAAGGATAAGTAAAGAAGAGTTTAATAGTATTGTTGGGTGTAAACCTCAGGAAATTCGACCTAATATGGGTAAGAATCGGGCTGAAAATGGAAAATCTGGGTATGTGTATTGGTATGAAATCAACTGAACAGTATCGATACTGACGGGGGTATCGATACTTTGGAGAAGGTTTCGATACCATTGATTCATAATGCAAAAATGGTATCAATACTGTAATGGAGTATCAATACCACAGTATAGAAATATCGATACCACGGTAAGGGTATCGATACTATTGAGACAGAAATTATAAGAAAAGTTGAAATTATTATAGAAATTTAAAGAATAATACTTTTGAGTATTATTAAAGTATAAATGTTAGATAATATACTAACAGTTGATATTGTACGTGTCTTTGATGGATGCTTGAGTAGATCGAAATCAAGCTCCCGAGTCAATCAAAACGAAAGGCAAAGATAAAGTAGCAGAGTAATCAGATTTGCATTTTGGATATAATAGCGAGGCAAGCCAGGTGAGTACATAATGTAATTATATGGGTTGAGGTAGACTCACAATAAGTCCACCTCAATTGTTTAAATTAATGTATGTTTTATTGTATATTATATATATTTATAATGTGTGTAGAATCGATATTATGATTGATTTTTTTAGCGTAATAATTGTTCTAAATAAAATATTAATGGCCTAGATGTGCATTTGACAGAAAGGTGTCAATTATGCCAGTTAGATAAAAGGTTAAATACCTTTGAGATAAAAGATTAATGGCGTAGTTGTGCATTTGACAGAAAGGTGTCAATTATGTCAGTTAGATGAAAGGTTAAATACCCTTTGAGTAAAAGATTAATGGCCTAGCTGTGCATTTGACAGGAATGTGTTAATTATGTCAGTTAGATGAAAGGTTAAATACCTTTGAGATAAAAGATTAATGGACTAGTTGTGCATTTGACAGAAAGGTGTCAATTATGCCAGTTAGATGAAAGGTTAAATACCTTTTAGATAAAAGATGGATGGTCTAGTTGTGCATTTGACAGAAATGTGTCAATTATGCCAGTTATATGAAAGGTTAAATACCTTTGAGATAAAATATTAATGGTGTAGCTATGCATTTGACAAAAAGGTGTCAAGTATGCCAGTTAGATGAAAGGTTAAATACCTTAGAGTAAAATATTAATGGCCTAGTTGTGCATTTGACAGAAAGGTATCAATTATGCCAGTTAGATGAAATGTTAAATACCTTTGAGATAGAAGATTAATGACCTAGATGTGCATTTGACAAAAAAGTGTCAATTATGTCAGTTAGATGAAAGGTTAAATATTTTTTAGATAAAAAATTAATGGTCTAGCTGTGCATTTGACAGAAATGTGTCAATTATGCCAATTAGATGAAAGGTTAAATACCTTTGAGATAAAAGATTAATGCCCTAGTTGTGAATGGGAAAAAATGTGTCAATTATGCCAGTTAGATGAAAGGTTAAATACCTTTGAGTAAAAGATTAATGGCTTAGTTGTGCATAGTTGGCATGAAAGGATGTCATAAATGAAAATGTATAACAATGCATAATTTGCATGAGAGGATGCCATAAATGAAAATGTATGACAATGCATAATTGGCA
Organism: Hibiscus syriacus; assembly: GCF_006381635.1. Lineage (NCBI taxonomy): Eukaryota > Viridiplantae > Streptophyta > Magnoliopsida > Malvales > Malvaceae > Hibiscus > Hibiscus syriacus. The sequence goes on from NW_024063213.1 coordinate 1,277,342, forward strand.
TGAAATGATGCAACAAATAAAAATAATTAACGGTGTATTAACGGGATATAAGGTGTCGCTCATGATAATTATAAAGGATAAATGACCATTTGGCACTTTAGTGCAATATATGTACATTACTTTCTCATGTAATGTACATAGGGCAAATAAAGAATAATTGGGAAAATATACAGAAGGATATGTATGTTGGGCCTACTAAGAATAATTTTGATGATTGTATGAAAGAAATCTGGTTTAACTGAGAAGGATTTATGTGATCCATATGGAGTATAAAATTTGGTTCGTCATTAAATAGTCATGAGATACTTATGTATAAATTGCAAAATCCTTTACAATATTAATACTCACTAAGTAAATACTCAATGTGTGTTTATTTCACGCGTAGCGAACAATCAAAGATTTGTCGAGTAAGGAGTGCAGTAGTAACAACTTTCATCAATTAAAGGTTGAATCGTCAATGACATTGGGACAATCTTATTCATTTTAAAACTTAGCTGGCATGTAATTGAACTTAAGTAAATATTTTGTAATGTATTTAAAGTGATAGTTTTAGTATTATGCTTCTATGAATGTTATATTTTTGTGGTTGTTAAAATTGAAAAAATAAACCAGTTTTCAAATGACAAAATGTTTTAAAAAAAGATGTGACATATGTATCTCGTGTACGGAAAGGTATACGGGAGATGGGTGTTATATTTATTGGTGTCAGAGCTACAGGTTTAGTCAATTCTTGGCTGAAACTGAGTTCATTTGAAATGAGAAAAAGGGATTACATGCCACTAAGATAGCCAATGTTATTGATATGGTGTCATTAAAATATAATTGATGACACTCCTTACTAACTGTAATGTTATTACTATGCATATTCTAATAGATGTCAGAATCCTCAAACTCACGTAGACCGGGGAACAAGAGATGAGAGAAATGACTGGTAGCGAAAGTTACGAGGCTAATAGTGAGCAGCCGGTCTCATCTGAAAATGCTAGTGCGCCTTCAAATCAAGGGATGCTTGTACTAGAGTTTAGAGCTTTTATGCAAGCTCTTAACGCTATATTGACCTGTTTTCAACCTCCTCTGCCTCCCCTGCTCCTCCAGCACTGAGAATATTGATCCCAAAAGAGCTGAAGAGCTTGGGAGCTCCAGAGTTCCGGGGAGAAGAGGGTGAAGGTCCTATAGAGGTCGACTTATGGCTAAATTATGTTATAATAATGCTCGAAAGTATTCACTGTTCAGATCCGAAAAAGTTGGGTTGAGCTGTATTTTTACTTAGAGGATCAGCTCGAGTATGGTGGTCAAATATTACGATGTATGCACCACCGGAGCAAGTGACCTGGAAATTGTTCCTAGAAGAATTAAAGAACAAGTATGTGGGTGAACAGTTCAGACGGGCAATGCTGTTAAAGTTCCTTAATTTGAAACAAGGTGATTGAGTAGTACATGAGTACTAGGCTGAGTATAATAAGTTGAGTCGTTTTGATATTTAGGTGGTTCCCAATGACAAGGCCCAACGCGATTGGTTTATTTAGGGGTTGAGGCCAAAGTTGAAAGAAATGATGTTGGCTTTGAGTTTGCCTAACTTGCAAGAAGTTATTAACCGAGCCAAAGCTATCGATAGAGCTCAAGCAGAGACACTAGCGGAATAAAGTTTGTAGACGGGGAAAAGGGTTGGAACACCTTTAAATCCTCATTATGTTAAGACAGGCAAGGGCTCGAGTTATAGATATACAGACAGAGAGGGTTCTACGGTATCTTCACAGAAAACAAAACAGTCCTAGTCGGTTGCTGCTAGCTCGGGTAGAGCAGTTGGAGAAAGAAATGTATGTCAGACATATGGTAGAGCGCACTGGGGAGTATGCAGACTTCTCAGTGGAGCTTGCTTCCAATATGGAGAGACTGGTCACTTTGCCTGAAACTGTCTAAAGAAATCTGGGGACCATTCGGCGCAATCTGAAAGATCTATGGTAGCCTCTAATATAAGCAGAGGAAGGGGAAGATCAAGGGGACCAGCTAAATTCATGCAGTGATAAGAGACTCGGGGATTCGCCAGAATCTATAACAGTAAGACCAATGAGGATCGGGATGACCCAGAGATCATAATAGGTACTTTCATCTTTTTAATGAGTCTATATTTGTATTAGTTGACCCTGGTTCTACACACTCATACATTAGTACAAAGTTGGTTAAAGCTAAAGGAATTCCTTTAGAACCAATCTTTAGTGAAATGATAGCGGTAAATCCTATGGATCATAGTGCGAGAGTAGAGAAGGTGTGTAGAAAGTGCCCAATAAAATCCAAGGGTTTTTACTCCTGCAAACTTAATAGAATTACCAATTTATGAGTTAAGATCATATTGGGAATTTATAGATGTCTTTTCATATAAATTCTTGTAGTTACCTCCAGATCGAGAGGTGGAAATTAACATTGATGGTTATTAAGGTATTGAACATGTTTCTCTGAGTTTGTATCAAATGACTTAAGTAAGCCAAGAAAATTAAGGGCTCAATTATAAGAGTTGATTGATCAAAATTTTATCAATCTGAGTATTTCATCCTTGAAAGTATTTGTGTTATTAGCGAAAAGAAAGATAAACCTATGCTATTATGTATAGATTTTGACAATTAAATAAGACTCTTCGAAAGAAGAACTTGTATGCCAAACAATTCCAATGCGAAATTCTGGTTAGCAGAGATGGTTTTCTTTGGCCAGGTTGTTTTAGCATACGATATAAGAATAGATCCTAAGAAAAAATCATGTTGTAGTAATTGGAAACTCCCAAAGAATGATCCTAAAGTTCGGATTTCTTTGAGGGCTTGTTGGTTACTATCGAAGGTTAGTGAAAAACGTGTTGACATTAGCTTTGCTACAAACCAAGTTTTTAAAGAAAGATATGTCTTTTGTAGAACATAAAAGGGTCAAGAGAGTTATGAAATGCTAAAGATGAGTGTAATAGAGACACCAATGTTTATACAGCTATAGTTGGGTAAGGATTATGTGGTTTTTACTAATGCATATCTCAACGGCTTAGGAAGTGTGCTTACGTAAAAAGATTGCCTCGATAAAGTGAAAGACTCACAAGAGGAATTACCCTACACACGATTTAGAGTCGGCAGCAGTTGAGTTTGCCTTAAAAAAATTTGACGCCATTATTTGTAGGGTGAGCGGTGCTATAGTTGTGCTAATTACAAAAGCCTAAAGTACTTGTGGAATTAAAGAGAGTTGAACCTGATACAGAAAAGACGGGTGTAACCTTTAAAATATTATGAAATGATCGTTGATTATCTTCCAGGAAAGGCCAATGTTGTTGTAGAGATACTTGGTCAGAAACCTTTTTACAGTCTTGAGAGTTATGGCGTGCGATTAATGTTGAATGAAAATGGTACTATGAGCTGAATTAAAGATGAACTGATATTTTTATAAGATTTGATAAGTTAATTATAAAGGAAAAAATTTCTTGATAAGAATTTTATAAGTAGAAATTGAAGAGATTAAGGACTTTTGAGGTCAGGTTTAAAGGAGGTTTATATTATCATGGGAGACTTTGTATTCCCGACGATTAAGAATTTAGAAAGATATTTTTTTGATACATTAAGCCCATTAACGATGCATTCAGGTGGAAACAAGAGGTACCAAGATTTAAAGAGTCGATTGGGTGGCCTGGTTTAAAAAGACCCATCACGAAAATTTTAGTAAAATGTCTGACGTACTATTATAGGAAAAGCTAAACATCAAGTATCTTCTAAATCGTTTCAATCAATCTCAATTCAGGAATGGAAAATGAATCATGGGAAAATGTTGCTTTTAGAAGGATTTTCTTGCAATAACAGTTATTAATCGAAAAACAAGATGATTGTATACAAAGCTTTATATGGGAGAAAAGGTTAAATACCATTAGATTAGTTTGAGTTAAAAAAAACGAAATCTAGTTGCCCTTAATTTAATGAAAGAAATGGATTATAAAATGAAAGTTACACAAGATAATTTTTATGATCGCTTCTGATGGACAAAAGTCTTATGATGATCTAAAGAGAAAAGAGATTGAATAGTAAGAATGTGATAAAGTTTTTCTGAAAGTATCGCATTGGGAGGAAGTATTGCGGTTTGGACTGAGTTCGAGAATTATTGAACTTTATGAGATTTTATCAGTTAGCTTTTGCCTCCCGAAATAGACAAGACCTATAATGTTTTCATGTGTCATTACTTATTAATTATCGTCAGATTTGGATTATGAAAAAGAATCAATGAAGATCTGGACTCGAGAAATCCAGAAATCGTGTAACAAAACGATTCCTCTAGTTGAATTATTGTGGTAAAAGCGTAAAGTCTTTAAATTTGATGACAAATTTTCTTAAGGGAGGGAGAACTGTAATACCCCAAATATCAGGTCAGAGACTTTATTGAAAAGATTTAAAATGTGAGGATTTATATGATTAAATGATAAAAGATGAGAAATGATTTGGAATATTAGTTTATACTAAATTGTAACAATGGATTATTAAAAGGGCATTTTGGTCATTTGAAATAAAATGAATTTAAAACTCAAATTTTAATAGGGATTTAAGAAAGGGAAAGTTAAAAAGAAAAAAGGTTAAGTTATTTCTCTTCTTTTTCCTCCTATGACTTTGTGCCTCCTACATAGCCAAGGTAAATCTCATCTAGTTAATTTTTCCTTTCGATTATGGTTTGTTATTACAGCCTTAAGTGATATGTAAGCTTAAGGAAGGGTTAAATAAGGTTAAAACTAGGAGATGGATGAGTTATTAGAAACTATAGAAAATGGGTTTTTGAAGGATATGTTGGAATATGAGTTTTTACTGATGTTTATTGGTATATTTGACTTGTCAAAGAAATAAATAAGAGATTAGAAGCTTTAGATATGACTAAAAGCATGTTAGAAAAAGTGGTGTGATTCTTATATTGAAATGTACTTGGGAGATTTTAGATGTTTTAAGAAGCTAAATGAAGGAAAGTGTTGAAAACATTTTGATATTTCGATATAACAAATTAAGTTTAAATGAATTTTAAGATTTTACATATGATTTTCTAAGTATATTCGATTCAAATTAATCGAATGTCAAACTATTACTCCAAGTCTTTCAAAAACAATTTTAATCCTTACTAAATGTGTAAAATTGTGATTTATACTTAAACTATTTTTGAAACAATTTTCACAAAGTATTTTGAACCAAAATCAAGCCTAAAATCAATTTTTCAGAGTGATGCACCTTTGCACCAATGCATACCATGCATCGATGCACACCATGCACCGATGCACTGAGGATTTTATAAGAACATCAAATTCATTTGATGCATCGATGCACCAGCCATGCATCAATGCACTCGGGCTATTTTAAAACATCGAATGCACTTGATGCATCGATGCACTCTTAGTGCACCGATGCACTAAGGTTCCAACGGTAAAAATATTTGAATTTTACACTGATGCACTGATGCACCATGGGTATGCATCGATGCACTGACACTCCCAACTGTATTAATTAATTGTTTTCACACTTAAACGGCTCTATTGACTCCTCTAATCATCCCCAACATTCAGAAGTGATTCAAGGTGTATTTAAACAAGCTTATAAGCCATTGATCAACAACAAGAAACATCAAGCAACTAGAATCAAGAGAGAATCAAAGAGAAAGCATCAAACCTCAAGTTTGAGCATTTCAAGCCTATTTTTCATTCAATATTCATTTTGCTTCCAAGAACACTTTTGTACTCAATTGTATTCATTCTTGAGTGTTCTTTTCTTTGTTCTAGAATTGTGCAAACAATCTACCTTGTGAGGATTTCCTTGTAAGTTTGCAAATTTGTATTGTTCTCTTTGGGAGAGAGTTTTCTCAAGAATTTGGGGTATAATTCTTGAGGGTTTGTAAGGTTACTCTTTGTCCTCAAAAGAAAGACAAAATTGTGAATTTGTGAAAAATCCTTAGTGTGGATAGCTAAGGTTGTAGACGTAGACTTTGGTTGAGAAAGTCGAACCACTCTAAATCGCTGTGCAAATCTTTTCAATTTTCTGCAAAAGCTTCCACCAAAATTTTTATTGCCAATTCACCCCCTCTTGGCTGATTCCATCGATCGATTAACTCAACAATTGGTATCAGAGCCTAACTCATTTGAAGGTTTAATCGCCTCTTGAGTCGATTCGGGAAGAATTATATCGATAATCAAAGTCCTCAATAGCCTCCGCTTCAAATTTTGACTCCGGTCTCGATTCGATGCCCGTCAACAAGCCTCCTTTCTTCAATAGAGCTAATTATGCCTATTGGAAGAATATGATGATGTACTTCATTCAAGCAAGTGACATGGGAGCATGGAATATCGTAGTAGAAGGATACATCAAGCCTCTCACTCATCCAAGATTGTGGAGTGAAAGAGAGATAAAAATGTTCCAGCTCAACTCCAAAGCCATCCATATCATTTTTTGTGCTCTTGGACCAGATGAATACGGAAGAGTTTCATCATGTACAACCGCCAAATAAATATGGGACAAACTTCAAGTCACTCATGAAGGTACCGATGAGGTAAAGAAATCTAAAATTAGTATTCTAACGCATAGCTATGAAAATTTCAGGATGAAATCAAATGAAGATATCAAAGCTATGACGGATAGATTTTCAACGATTGTCAATGGTATCAAATCATATGGAGATATCATTTCAAATGAAAAGCTTTTGAGGAAGTTAGTCTACTCCCTCCCAAAATCATGGCAATCAAAGAAGACGACAATCATCGAGTCTAAGGACCTAACATCCTTAACTCTTGAAGAGCTAATCGGTTCACTCCTCACTCATAAAATGATGCTTGAAGATGAGGTGGACCTTGATAAAATTGAAGAGACACCAAAGGAGAAGGAGAATGAGAAAAAGAAAAATATTGGAGTTGCTCTCAAATCCACAAAAGATGAGAGTGATTCGGATGAGGATGACGATGACGAGGAAATGGCATGGTTTGCCAAACGGTTCAGAAAAATGATGAGACCTTACCGAGGAAGAAAATTCAAACGAAATGAAGGCCATAAAAATCAACCAAAAGAGAAGGACCCGATCATTTTCTATGAATGCAAAAAGCCAGGGCATGTTAAATATGATTGCCCATAATTGAAGAGGAAGGGTCAATCAAAGAATAAGCACAAGGCTCATGTGGCTACATAGAGCGATGAAGAAAGTTTTGATGAAGAGGAACAAGAAGTAGCTAACTTGTGCTTGATGGCATTCGGGGAAGATTCTAAGGTAACCTCTAACTCATCCGAGTTTGATGATTTATAATATGATAAGTTATTAGAGGAATATAATGGGTTGGCTTCGGATTATGAGAAATTGTTTTTAAAATATAAAAATGATGTTTCAAAATTGAAAAATGAAAACAAACTCATATCCAAAACCAACAATGATCTTGAAAGTAAAATCAAAGATTTGCAAATCAAACTAGAAGAGTTTGAAAAGAAAAATTTAGATTTGCAAAATTTACTTTCAAAGATCAATGATGATCATCAAAAGAAAATTGAAAGTAAATTGATGATCTTAAAACTTCTTTTGATAAAGTTGGAACAAAACATTTTGAAAAAGGTGAAAATTCAAAATCCAACTTTGTTAGAAAAAGTTTTAGAAACTACAATCATAGAGGTCCCCAAAGAACCTCTAATGGAAAAATTGTTAGAAGTGTGTGGGTTCCTAAAGAACTCATTACTGCTAAATATAAAGATATCCTACACAAATGGATACCTAAGGGGACTAGGATTTTGGAAACTAATGAATATGGACCCAAAAGAATTTGGGTACCAAAAATCAAAAATTAATCTATGTTTGTAGGGAAAGGAGCATTGCTACAAGGAACGGGAAACAAACTCAAATTCATGGTACCTTTATAGTGGATGCTCAAGACACATGATCGGAGATAAAAGCCGGTTCATTGAGCTTAACGCCAAAAATGGAGGAGAAGTGACTTTTGGAGACAATTCAAAAGGTCACATTGAAGGTATTGGTACAATAGGTAATACCTCTTCCATACAAATTAAAAATGTTCTATATGTGAATGGATTAAAGCATAATCTATTGAGTATTAGTCAATTATGCGATAAAGGATTCAATGTATTATTTGAAATTAATGGTTGTAAAGTCATTGACATTGCATCTAATCGGATTATGCTTGTTGGTCATAGAATAGGAAACATATACATGGTGCATTTAGATTCTTTTGATATGACTAATTTATGCCTAGTTGCTAAGGATGAACATGATAGTTGGTTATGGCATAGGAGACTAGGACATGCTAGTATGAGTGTTTTACAACGGCTAATTCAAGGTGATTTAGTTCGAGGGTTGCCTAAGCTTAAATTTGATAATGATAAAATTTGTGATGCTTGTGCTAAAGGAAAACAAAAGCGAGTTTCTTTTAAATCCATTAATGATGTATCAACTAGTAGAGTTTTACAATTGATCCATTTAGATCTCTTTGGGCCAACTAGAACTACTAGCTTGGGTGGAAAACAATATGCATTTGTCTTGGTAGATGACTACTCTAGATATACTTGGGTTCTGTTCTTAAGTACAAAAGATAAAGAATTAGAACATTTCATCACATTTTCAAAAATAATCCAAAACGAAAAAGGTTACTCTATCACTAGTATTAGAAGTGATCATGGAACTGAATTTGAAAATCTTGGATTTATTAAGTTTTGTAATTCTAATGGTATTAGCCATAATTTTTTAGCACCTAGAACCCCTCAACAAAATGGAGTTGTTGAGAGGAAAAATCGAACTTTAGAAGAAATGGCTAGAACCATGCTTTGTGAAAATAATTTGCCAAAATATTTTTGGGCGGAAGCCACAAATACCACTTGTTATGTTGTAAATTGAGTAATGATTAGGCCAATTTTAAAGAAAACTCCATATGAAATTTTCAAAAGTAAAAAGCCTAACATTAGTTATTTTCATCCTTTTGGATGTAAATGTTTTGTTTTAAACAACGGTAAAGAAAACCTTGGCAAATTTGATGCTAAAAGTGATGAAGGAATTTTTCTGAGTTATTCCTTAAATTCTAAAGCTTATCGTGTATTTAATAAAAGAACTTTAGTTGTAGAAGAGTCTATACATGTTGTTTTCGATGATAATCCCCTTCCGAGGAAGGATTCTTGTGTTAATGATGATGTAGGCATTGTACATACAAATGACGTTAGATATGACGTTGGAGAATCATCATCAAAGGAAGAAACAAATGATGAGGAAACTCATGATCCCCTCAAGAATCCAACCATTGAAGAAAGGGAAGTATCCTATCCAAGAGAGTACAACTATGTCAAGGATGGTGAAATTATAGGTGATCCATCTAAAGGGGTAACTACTCGATCTTCTCTTAGAAATATTTGTAATTATGTTGCATTTATTTCATGCATAGAGCCTAAGAACATCAAAGAAGCATTAAAAGATGAACATTGGATTATGGCTATGCAAGAAGAATTAAATCAATTTGAGAGAAGTAAAGTATGGACATTAGTTGAAAGGCCTAGTAATAAAACTACTGTAGGTACTAGATGGGTATTTAGAAATAAGCTTGATGAAAGTGGTAATATAGTGAGGAACAAGGCTAGACTTGTTGCTCAAGGCTATACTCAAGAAGAAGGCATAGACTATGATGAAACATACGCTCCCGTAGCTAGGATAGAAGCAATTAGAATGTTACTAGCATTTGCTTGTTTTCATGAATTTAAATTATATCAAATGGGTGTTAAAAGTGCATTTTTAAATGGTTTTATAAAATAAGAAGTGTATGTGGAACAACCTCCAGGTTTTGAAGATTCAAAATTTCTGGATCATGTTCTTAAATTGACAAAAGCACTTTATGGTTTAAAACAAGCTCCAAGAGCTTGGTATGAAAGATTGTCAAATTATTTAATTGAAAAAGGTTTTTCAAAAGGGAAGGTTGACACTACATTGTTTTTAAAGCATAAAGGTAAAGATTTATTAGTAGTTCAAATTTATATTGATGATATAATATTTGGTTCTACTAATGATGTTCTTTGCCAAGAATTTTCCAAGCTAATGCAAAGTGAATTCGAAATGAGCATGATGGGGGAGCTCTCATTTTTCTTGGGACTCCAAATCAAGAAAAGAAAAGATGGCATCTTCATCAATCAAGCTAAATACGTCAAAGATATGCTCAAGAAGTTTGGACTGGAAAATGGCAAACCTTATGACACTCCAATGAGCTCTTCAACAAAGCTTGATTTAGATGAAAGAGGTAAATGTGTAGATGTTAAATTATATAGGTCAATGATTGGATCTCTACTTTATCTAACTGCAAGTAGACCGGACATTATGTTTAGTGTTTGCTTATGCGCTAGATTTCAATCATGCCCTAAGGAATCACATTTACTAGCTGTTAAGAGAATCTTTAGATACCTTAAAGACACTCCTAGTTTAGGACTTTGGTATCCTAGAGACTCTAGCTTTAGCTTGCATGCTTTTTCTGATGCGGATTATGGAGGATGCAAATTAGTTAGGAAAAGCACCTCCGGTACTTGCCAATTCCTTGGAAATATGTTGATTTCTTGGTTTTCAAAGAAACAAAATTGTGTTGCATTATCTACCACTGAAGCAGAATACATTTCAGCCAGTAGTTGTTGTGCACATGTTTTATGGATGAAACAACAACTTTTTGATTATGGAATTAAAGTAGGTACCATTCCTATCAAGTGTGACAATACTAGTGCTATTTGTCTCACTAAAAATCCCATCCAACACTCTAGAACTAAGAACATTGAAATAAGACATCACTTCATTAGAGACCATGTCACTAAGGAAGATGTAGTTCTAGAATTTGTTGATACTTTGCACCAATTAGCTGATATCTTTACAAAACCTTTAGACAAAGAAAGATTTTGGACACTTAGGAGAGAATTAGGTTTAACTGACCTATCTTCACTTAGTGTTTAAAATAGTTTTTAGCACTTTTAAGAATAAATGAAAAATGCTTATAATGATAATTTTTTATTGCATTCTTTGCTATTAGTTAGGGGGAGTTTATGTTATTTGGTGAAAATTAATTTTATGTTCAAATATTATTTAAGAGATAAACTTGATTGATTGAACATGGTTAATTTTCAATATATGAGTTGCCAAGACCACTAGAGCTAATTAATTTAGCATTTTAAATCTTTAAAACAGATTTTTGAACATTTTTGTGCCTCATGCACCGATGCATTTAATGGATCGATGCATACCTTTGAATGTGCATCGATTCATCATGTTGATGCACCGATGCACGCCTTGAATGTGCATCGATGCACGGGGTCATGCATCGATGCATCCGTCGAGTTTTGGGTTAAAATGCCTCATTTTCTTCATTTTCTCAAAACCTAAAAACCCCTCTCTCAAAGTCGTTCATCTCTCTCTCTCTAAAATCTCCATTCTTGCTCAAAATCAACGATTTTTCGTCAAAATCTTCAAGCTTTTCAACTCTCAAACCTGCTTCAATCATTAAATCGTGCAAAACAACTCCTCATCCCTCTCAATCCGAATTTTCAAGGTATTTTTTAAAAAAAACCTCTATTTTACAAATTTATGATTTTAGAACTAGTTTTAATCAGTTCTAGGATGTACATTATATCGTGCATTGATTGTTTGTTGGTTTTAAACTAGATTTTACTACCAATTTCGTCCAAAACAAACAATTTTTCAAAAAAAATGGATTTCGAAACTTAAAAAAAAATTAGTAAGATTTTTGATTTAATTGTTTTTGTTTTCATGAAAACTATATTATTATGATTATCAAATATTCTAATAGTTTTCAAAACATGCCCATTAGGATATGGTTTAGAGAACCTTGAATTATTGAGGACTCATTTGAGTTTTGGGATTGATTGTGCATAAATGTGTTTCAAATTGCAGGTAGTATTCCTTATTCTGTTTCCTTTAATCATGTCTAATCCCAAACGTCCTAGAACTTCGTCTAGATGTTCTCGTTCAAACCAACCGCCAAATCTCGTTCCTCCATCACCTACTAGTCTATTAGGTTCTTGTTTTAACATGCCTGAGCGTCGTAGAGACGAACTATACTCTGGGTACAGAAATTCTTTCCAAACTTATAGAATTCGTGAAGAACGTATTCCTTCGCTTCAAGCCATGGTTGACATTGACTTCGAATACCTTCTAATTCTTAAAACTTGGAAGTTTGATAAACTGTTTCAGTTTAAACCCATAGTCTATCAACAATTGGTCCACATTTTCTATTCCAATGCGGTGTGTATTCAAAATCAAACCTAATGTGGAACTATAGCCATTAGATCCTATCTCTTAGGCCAATATATTAATATTGACCTCGAGACTATAGCTTTCCGTTTTGGGTTAGATGATAGTGGTGTTTATAATGAGAGTGAAAATGTGGAATATCACTATGTTCCAAACTCAAGTGTTAGTACTCTACGATCTCATCACGATCGTTTTCTCCATTTGATGATCTCTTGGTGGTTTAAACCATCCGGAGGTAGGTACTCCACACTTCGTGCCAGGGATTTATGGTGGATGTATTGTATCAAAAATAAAATCAAAATAAATCTGCCCCATATTATTTTCAGTCAACTAGTGGACATCGTAAACATTGTTCCTTCAAAACATGTTGAAACATTGATTTATGGTTGTCTTCTTAGTAACCTCTTTATAAAACTTGGTCTAGACGTCTCTCTCGACAATCCTATCCCACTCCAAAATCAAATAAATCTCACATCCTTGAAGAAAGCGGATTGGAAACAAGATGATGTAACCGGTCAATGGGTTTTTAGACCCGGCAAGCAAACTCCGGGAGCTAGTTCCTCTCGAGCTGCTCCTAGCTCCTCTCGTGCTCCTCCTCCTCCTCCTTCAGCTCTGGCTGATGACGATGATCCTGAATTCCAACAGCTTATGCAAGACATAGATGATAACGTACCCGATGACGAGCCTGCACCGGAACCAGCTCCACAAGAGGATCAAATGCCTCCATATTTTCGATCGTTCTTGGAGACATTTGATTTACGATATGCTTCCATTGAATCACACTTGAATGCTACTCACGAAGCAGTAAATCAACGTTTAGACACTTTGGAAGCTCGACAGATGGAGTTTCAACGGGAGATGCTTGCACGCATGGATAATCTCTCGCTTGAGATGCAAGCTCGTTTTCCTCCGCCTCCTCCCGATCCTTCTATGGATGAGTAGATCTTGTTTTAGGATCGTATTGAACGTTTATTGTTAAACTTTGTTTACCTTGTTTGACTTTGTTTGGATATATGATTTGGTTGTTTTATGAATTTTACTTAATATATATTAGTTTGGTTTGAAATTTATTTTTGAGCTTAATGGTTATTAATTTTTGCATCATCATAGTAGCATTATGACCGATTATCCATTTATGATTATAAATATTGATTATGAAACTAATGGCTAATCTCTCTTTTGATTGTGATCTTAGCAGCCTAATATAAATATAATATCAATTGGCTAATCTCTCTTTTGATTGTGATCTTCGCTGACGACATTGTTCTAGTTGCTGAAACAAAATCTGAGTTGAATAGTAGACTGGCTACCTGGAAGACTGCTTTGGAAGAAAAAGGTTTAAGGATCAATATTGAAAAGACAGAGTATTTATGTTCAAACTTCAATGGGAACCAAAACGATGAAGATGTAGAAGTATGCATAGAAGGACACGTTCTTCCCTCAAAGGATTGTTTCAAGTACTTAGGGTCTATGATACATAAAGATGGGGGTGTAGATGATGACGTTACACACCGTATAAAGGCGGGATGGCTAAAGTGGAGGGCCGCTACTGGAGTTTTGTGTGACAAGAAGGTGCCTCTAAAACTTAAGGGAAAATTTTATAGAATGGCAATAAGACCAGCGCTGTTGTATGGATCAGAATGTTGGGCAACCAAGAAGGATCACGTAAGGAGGATAGAGGCCGCAGAAATGAGAATGCTTCGATGGACATGTGGTAGGACTCTGTGGGATATGACGACAAACTCTGCTATTAGGATGTCCTTAGGGGTGGTGTCTGTTTCCGAAAAATTGAGGGAGGGAAGACTACGGTGGTTTGGGCATGTCCTTAGGCGACTACCGTCGGATGCGGTCAGGAGGGTAGAGTCGATTACAGTCGACGGTGCCAGAAGGAAAGGACGACCAAGGCGGAAGTGGGAAGACTGCTTGAGATCTGATTTGATGGATTTAGGCCTTACCGAAGACATGACCTATGATAGGAAATTATGGAGGCTTAAGACTAGGGTAGTCGAGTAGTGTGGGTCACATCTATAGGGTGTATCATCTTTGTCTTCTTTTAAATGCATTTGTAGTAATTTCCATGACTTTTACTTTTTATACTTTTCTGTTATTGGTATTTATGAAAGATTAGAACTGGGCTTGCTATAATTGTCTTCTGTGTATCATTCTCGTCATGTTTCCTCTGTTAAATTTAGCCGGTCTTATGTTTTTGTCTATATGCAGAGATTCTTTCGCAGGGATTATTTTGCAGGGATTACTCCCCATTACAGAAGCACATATGATATTAATGACTGCATATGAATACTGTTTAGCTATGTATTTATGTAATTATTTATACATGCATTGCATTTTATCTATATTTTTAATTTTCTGACTGCCGGAGGTCTTTCACGGAAGCTATTCTCAACTTGGCGTTGGGGGCAGCCTACTACCCTACCTCCCCCTTACCCCATACATATGGGAATTGGGTTTTGTTGTTGTTGTTGTTGTTGTTTAAAACGTTTTGAAGCTTTTTGATTTAACAAAAAGGGGAAGAAATGTTAAGTGTTGAAATAAATGTTAAGTGTTGAAATGTTTTTTAAAAAGGGAAAAAGTGTTTGAGTAAGGGGGAGTAATCTTTCAAAACTGATTTCAAATTTAGAAAATCTTAAAATAACACAAATGTTTTGTTATATCAAAAAGGAGGAGATTGTTGAAAACATTTTGATATTTCGATATAACAAATTAAGTTTAAATGAATTTTAAGATTTTACAAATGATTTTCTAAGTATATTCGATTCAAATTAATCGAATGTCAAACTATTACTCCAAGTCTTTCAAAAACAATTTTAATCCTTACTAAATGTGTAAAATTGTGATTTATACTTAAACTATTTTTGAAACAATTTTCACAAAGTATTTTGAACCAAAATCAAGCCTAAAAGCAATTTTTTAGAGTGATGCACCGATGCACCAATCCATGCATCGATGCACCATGAATTAAATTGAACATCGAATGTATTCCATGCATCGATGCACACCATGCACCGATGCACTGAGGATTTTATAAGAACATCGAATGCATTTGATGCATCGATGCACTCTTAGTGCACCGATGCACTAAGGTTCCAACAGTCAAAATATTTGAATTTTACACTGATGCACCAATGCACCATGGGTATGCATCGATGCACTGACACTCCCAACTGTATTAATTAATTGTTTTCACACTTAAACGGCTCTATTGACTCCTCTAATCATCCCCAGCGTTCAGAAGTGATTCAAGGTGTATTTAAACAAGCTTAGAAGCCATTGATCAACAAAAAGAAACATCAAGCAACTAGAATAAAGAGAGAATCAAAGAGAAAGCATCAAACCTCAAGTTTGAGTATTTCAAGCCTATTTTTCATTCAATATTCATTTTGCTTTCAAGAACACTTTTGTACTCAATTGTATTCATTCTTGAGTGTTCTTTTCTTTGTTCTAGAATTGTGCAAACAATCTACCTTGTGAGGATTTCCTTGTAAGTTTGCAAATTTGTATTGTTCTCTTTGGGAGAGAGTTTTCTCGAGAATTTGGGGTATAATTCTTGAGGGTTTGTAAGGTTACTCTTTGTCCTCAAAAGAAAGACAAATTAGTGAATTTGTGAAAAATCCTTAGTGTGGATAGCTAAGGTAGTGGACGTAGACTTTGGTTGAGAAAGGCGAACCACTCTAAATCGTTGTGCAAATCTTTTCAATTTTCTGCAAAAGCTTCCACCAAAATTTTTATTGCCAATTCACCCCCCCTCTTGGCCGATTCTGTCGATCGATTAACTCAATAGAAAGTTAGTAAGGATAAGTAAAGAAGAGTTTAATAGTATTATTGGGTGTAAACCTCAGGAAATTTGACAAAATTTGGGTAAGAATCGGCTTAAAAATAGAAAATCTGGGTAAGGGTATCGGTATTGATATAAAAATACCGATACTATAGGCTTAAATTGGATGAAATCAGCTTAACAGTATCGATACTGATGTAATTAGTATCGATACTGAAGGGGGTATCGATACTGAGGGGGTATCGATACTTTGGAGAAGGTATTGATACCATTGATTCAGAATGCAAAAATGGTATCGATATTGTAATGGAGTATCAGTACCAAAGTATAGAAACATCGATACCATGGTAGAGGTACCGATACTGTTGAGACAAAAATTATAGGATAAGTTGAAATTATTATAGAAATTTAAAGAATAGTACTTTTGAGTATTATTAAAGTATAAATATTAGATAATATACTAACATTTGATATTGTACGTGTCTTTGATGGATGCTTGAGTAGATCGAAATCAAGCTCCTAAGTCAAGCAAAACGAAAGACAAAGGCAAAGTAGTAGAGTAATCATATTTTTATTTTGGATATAATAGCGAGGCAAGCCAGGTGAGTGCATATAATGTTATTATATGGGTTGAGGTAGACTCACAATAATTCCACCTCAATTGTTTAAATTAATATATGCTTTATTGTATATTATATATGTTTATAATGTGTGTAGAATCGATATTATGAATGATTTTTTAGAGTAAGAACTGTTCTAAATAAAATATTAATGGCCTAATTGTGCATTTGACAGAAAGTTGTCAATTATGCCAGTTAGATGAAAGGTTAAATACCTTTGAGATAAAAGATTAATGGCCTAGTTGTAACACCCATCTCCCGTATACCTTACCGTACACGAGATACAGATGTCACGTCACTTTTAAAGAATCTTCCCATTTTGAAAACCCGTAAAGTTTTGTTTCTTTTTATAAACCCTTTTAAATTTAGTAATAATAAAATTTTCATTAAACTTACATAAGTAAACAAAAATAATGTTCAAACACTTTATCATTTTACATCAGAGTAAATCAAATACTTTTCAGAGTGTTTTGACTAAGTTTATTACATGCCAACTAATTACATCAAAATAGATATGGATGTCATACTTTTACTGACGAGGCGACCCTTACTTTGATGTCCGATGATCTCCTTACTCCACTTATGTTAAAACCTATGCTTGAAATTATCACGTGCTAAGAAAATTCTTAGTGAGGCATAAACATTCATAAGCAAAATTCTACATACAAGTATATTATAACAATTCTAATATCCATTACTTCTTTCAATTCCTTAATATTTGATAGTTTACTTCTGTAATACTAATACAGTCATTTCTCAACTATTACTTTAGTGTATGTGGATTGTACACCCACTACCAATACATAAATATATATACACTTAGTATGAAATTTCCTAGTTTTGCACATAAAGTACCCATATGAAAATTCATCCACTTAGTATGAATTTCTTAAGTCTACACATAAAGTGCCCATACGGAAATTCATCCACTTAGTATGAATTTCTTAAGTTTACACATAAAGTGCCCATACAGAAATTCATCCACTTCGTATGAATTTCTTAAGTTTTTGCACACTTAATGCAGTAGGTAATCACCATACATATATCAATCAATCATACATCTATGACTATCGTAACATATACGCACATAATTAAATGCACTCGCCTGGATTGTCTCGCTATTGTATCCAAAATGCAAAGTTGATTACTCAGGTACTTTGTCTTTGCCTTTCGTTTTGCTTGTTTCGGGAGCTAGATTTCGATCTACTCAAGCATTCATTAAAGGCATGTACAATGTCAATTGTTAGTATATTTCCTAACAATTATACTTAAACAATACTCAAAAGTACATATTATTAACTTTTTATAACAATCTCAGCTTATTTTTAACATTTATGGCTCAATTGTATCGATACCCCCACCATGGTATCGATACTACTATACTATGGTACCGATACTCTTATATGGTATCGATGCCATTTTTACATTCTATTATCATTGGTATCGATACCTTCCTCACAGTATCGATACCTGCTTTTGGTATCGATACTTCTTGAAGTAGTATCGATACTACCCAGTTGTTCTTCCCATTTTAAGCCTATAGTATCGTTACTATTCTATCAATACCGATACTCGTGCCTAAAATTTCCAGTTTTCAACCCGATTATCACCCAAATGGGGTCAAATTTCGTTATTTTTAAACTTACATTACTATTAAACTCTTCTTTACCTATCCATACTAACTTTCCTTTATTTAGTTTCTTAAAACATCTAAAATCTTCCAAGAACATTCAATTCTAAGAATCACACCACTTTTTCTAATATGTTATTAATCCTATCCAATGCTTCTAATCTCTCATTTATCTTTTTGACAGGTCAAATCTACCAGAAAACATCCATAAACACGCATATAATAACATATAATTTCAAAACCCATTTTCAAAAATCTACATTATTTCCTCTATCTCATAGTTTTAATCCCATCAAACCCTTCCTTAAACTTCTATCATACTCAAGGCTTCAAAAACCATCCAAAAACGAAAGGATAAACTAGCAATTTGAAAACTCACCTTTGAGCTATTAAGGAGAGCTATCCACGGGGAAAGAAGAAGAAAAAGGGAAATGGCTTTTGGTATCTTACTTTTCTCTTTTCCCCTAACTTTAATACCTTACTAATAATGAATTTTAAATTCATTTTCCTTTAAATGACTAAAATGTCGTCTTAATCATCCATTATTACAATTTAGTCTAAACCAATAATCCAAATCATTCTCATCTTTTATCATTTAATCGATAAATCTTCAAAATTTAAATCCTTTCAATAAAGTCCCTAATTCGATATTTGGGCCATTACACTAGCTATGCATTTGATAGAAATGTGTCAATTATGTCAGTTAGATGAAAGGTTAAATACCTTTGAAATAAAATATTAATGGCCTAGTAATGCATTTGACAGAAATGTGTCAATTATGCCAGTTAGATGAAAGGTTAAATACCTTTGAGATAAAAGATTAATGGCCTAGTTGTGCATTTGACAGAAATGTGTCAATTATGCCAGTTAGATGAAAGGCTAAATACCTTTGAGATAAAAGAGTAATGGCCTAGTTGTGCATTTGACAGAAAGGTGTCAATTATGCCAGTTAGATGAAAGGTTAAATACCTTTGAGTAAAAGATTAATGGCCTAGTTGTGCATTGAACAGAAAGGTGTCAATTATGCCAGTTAGATGAAAGGTTAAATACCTTTGAGATAAAAGATTAATGGTCTAGCTATGCATTTGACAGAAATATGCCAATTATGCCAGTTAGATGAAAGGTTAAATACCTTTGAGATAAAAGATTAATGATCTAGCTGTGCATTTGACAGAAATGTGTCAATTATGCCAGTTAGATGAAAGGTTAAATATCTTTGAGTAAAATATTAATGGCCTAGTTGTGCATTTGAAGAAAGGTGTTCATTATGCCAGTTAGATGAAAGGTTAAATACCTTTGAGATAAAATATTAATGGTCTAGCTGTGCATTTGACATAAAGGTGTCAATTATGTCAGTTAGATGAAAGGTTAAATACCTTTGAGATAAAAGATTAATGGCCTAGATGTGCATGGGACAGAAATGTGTCAATTATGCCAGCTAGATGAAAGGTTAAATACCTTTGAGTAAAAGATTAATGGCTTAGCTGTGCATAGTTGGCATTAAAAGATGTTATAAATGAAAATGTAAAACAATGCATAATTAGCATGAAAGGATGTCATAAATGAAAATGTATAACAATGCATAATTGGCATGAAAGGATGCCACAAATAAAAATACTTAATGGTGTATTAACAGGATATAAGGTGTCACTAGGCTTAATAGCTCACTCTTTTAATTATTACATTTACAAGTTCAGGTTTCAAGGGTTACGATGCGACAACTATGTTTTGAGATGAGTCTTTACAGGAGTACCAGAGTACAAAGATGAGGACTTTGAGTGGGTATATAAAGATTACAAATTTATTCGAGTCACTTGTAAATTTTTTTATTATGTATTTTGGTTTTCAAATGAAGGACCTTTACCCTTTTATTTTTTTATAATGAAATTATTGGTTTTTAATTATTTAAATAAATTGTGATTTTATGAGTCTGACTTGTAGGATCACTTTGGTGGTCCAATGTGACATTATCGACTCTAATTTGATTTCTGGGTCGGGTTACGATGTTACAAATTGACCTTCAGAATTTTCAATTACCGCTACTCTAGTTTTCTTAGGAACCACATGGATCGGGCTTACCCAATTACTGTCAGATATCGGGTAGGTGATGTCAATGTCTAAAAGCTTTTGAATTTTTTTCTTCACCACCTCAATCATTGGAAGATTCAAACACCTTTGGAATTATCGGGATGGTTTTATGTTTTCTTCAATTTTAATCTTATGTATACATGTCAATGGACTAAGACCTTTGATGTCGGCTATGGTCTATCTGATGTCACCAAGTCCTATTCCTCCTCTTTTGAAAGTTTATTTGAGATAATAACCAGGAGGGTGGCGTTATCTCCTAGGAGCGTATATTTGATATGATCTAGTAATTATTTCATAGTAAGAATTTCATATGAAGAATTAGTTCAATCGTTTTCCATGTCGATGACATAGAAATTCACCAAAAAAATTAACTCAATTACCTTTACCAAAACATTTTCAAGTAATACTTCAGAATAAATGATGGATCAATCAGTGAGTTGAATCGTTATTCTAGTTTTCTTCAAAGGCTCAGTAGAAAGTGAGTTGTAATCAGAAAGTGGCATAACGTTTAGAGAAGCACCAAGATCATACATAGCACTTTTAATTCCTACCGATTTTACAAGGTATAACAAACATACCTTGGTCTTTTAATTTTTTTGGAAGCTTACATTGAAAAGAAACTAATATGTTCTCACCTAAGTTTACTTTTTCATTATCGGTAAGTCTCATTTTAGTTGCGCAAAGATCTTTCAAGAATTTATATCGCAACACTTTTTGGATTACCACGAAAAGCGATATATTTATCTCCACCTTTTAGAAAGCATATAAAATTTATTTATCCTCTGCATGCTTATCACATTTTACAACCCTCAAGGGAAAGGGTGGTGGTGTTGTATAGGGAGATGGCGTGGGAAGATTCGGTGACATCTTTCTTTTTCCTCTGGGATATCGCTTTGACATCTTCCTTTTCTTGAAATTTTGAGAAATCATATTTTGTATTGATTTCTTCATCTTGGGAGTTTGTGACAATACGGTTCTTTTCTTTGGGTTTTACGATAACATATTTAAGAATTGGCGCGATACCTAAGCTACTCTAAAAGGTTATGACACTAACGTTTTCTCATGGGTTCGCCTCGGTTTTAGATGGTAGCCTTCCTTGTGACTCCATGCATCCCACGGTCTGAGCTAGTTAACTAATTTGCTTATCCAATTCTTGAAGATGTGCTTCAATTTAGTTTTTAAATTTCTCTTGAGATAATGCTAATCGTTTGACGATAAACTCCAACAAAGGTTTCGGTGGTTGATACAGTTGTTGTTGATGAGGCCTTAGTTGATACGACTTATTAGATCTCGAATTTTGTCCATAGTTGAAGTTATGATGGTCCTTATAATACTCCAAAATTTTGGTTAGTGACCAAAATGTAAATTTCAAAAGTTTAATGGCCAAAGTATAAAATTTTCCAAAAAAGAATTTTTATTCCATAAATTGATAGTTTACTCTTGAGATTGGGGTTTTATTGAAATCAGATTCTTGATTTGAAAATTATGTTACAAACTATAAAGTGTTAAAGTTCGGTAAAAATTAGGTAAATCGGATCGAATAGAAATTTTGAGAAAATTTGAAGGATGATAAATTAAGTTTATAAATATTATTTCCACATTTTAAAATAATGAAAAATAATATGGATCATTGGATTTGAGAATTTATTTCCATGTTTAATTTGGATCGTTGGATTTAAATGACAAAATTGAAATTTTTGGAAAGTTGCTTGGTTAAATTGGAAAAGAGTAAAATATTTTGTTCATCTTTGACTTTGGAAGTTGATAAGGGTTATGTGGCTTGGTATTATGGTAAACATCAAGTTTCATTAATGGTAAAATGGACATTTCACATTAAATGAATTTTAATTCATTTAAGCTTAAATTAAGGTTAAATTAACATGAAATGAAGAAAACATTTCATGTAAGCTTGGATAAAATCAGCCCCATGGACGTGTAATCCACTTAGAGGTGAGAGAAACTTTCTTTTTTTTTGGATTAAGACGTGAAATAGAAAATTATTCTATTCGAAAAACGATATTATTTGATATCATTATTG
Organism: Hibiscus syriacus; assembly: GCF_006381635.1. NCBI lineage: Eukaryota > Viridiplantae > Streptophyta > Magnoliopsida > Malvales > Malvaceae > Hibiscus > Hibiscus syriacus. Next base: position 1,299,766 of record NW_024063213.1, read on the forward strand.
TTTGCTAATTTAGTTTGTGTTCAAAGATCCCAAATTCTAGGGTTTATGTTCACATTAGGGTTTATGAAATTGATGAAGGATTTTGATGTTATTGAGGTTGTAGAATCATTTCTAAGCATGATTGATGATTAAAATCACTTGTACATGATCATATGAAAATATGAAGTTTCGGCCTAACCCTAATCTTGGGAGAAAGATATGTTTTGATGAAATTAAGTTAGGGTTTTGATTGTAGATATTTTATAAGGTTGAATCGAAGTTGCTTTCATGTTCAAATCAAATCAAAATCAAGTAAAATCATGAAAACCCTAATCTTGAATATACAAAGCATTCATCCTTGACTATAGAGGATGAGAAAAATTATGGAAAAATTATTTAGGGGATGGAAATGATATAGGAAATATTATTCAAGCCTTAGAAAATTTTGGGGACTATTCTATAATTTTTGAAAAGTTAGGGGACCAAATTAGCAATTTTGGAAAAGTTTTGGATTGTTGTGTAATTGTTCAATAGTTTAGGTAATATGCTGAAAATTAATGTTTGAGTGTTGAAATTGAAGTTAGGATGTGAAATTGGATTATTTTGGAAAGCTTGTAAAAGTTGAGGTTTAAATCACAAATATGGAAAGGTTAGGAGCTTAAGTGAAAATGTTATGTGAAGTTGGGATAAAAAGGAACTTGAGTGGTCAATTAGAAATATTAAGGTCAACATTTATGTTGTGACATGGAAATTGTATCAAATAAGCATCGGAAATTTTGTTAGGAATTTATTTTCCAAAGTATGTCTATGTTAGTAAGACTCTAACATTTGGTCTGAATTTGTATATGTTTGGTAATGATGTTCATATATTGAGCGCTTGAAATCAAGATCAAATATTATTAAAGCTAAGGAGAAGCTTAAGGGTGAAATGGAAAATTCTAAGGAAGGTTGCAAGCTAAGGACAACAGGTGAGTGTAAATTTAATTTGTACTTATGTTATCGAACAAACATTGGCTTGCGATGAGCCAGTGACGGAGTTACTAAGGTAATAAGTGACTCCTAATTGCTATGTGATTTTTGGTTTATGCATACATGTGCATTTGGTGAGCTAATAGAATTAGTGAATAAGCTGAAAATACAAATTGGTGAAATCTGTCTATATTTGTGTTCCGAACATTAAGTTTAGAAAATAAACATAAATTATACAAAAATGATTAGAGGATATTTTTATATATTTGTATTTTTATATAGTTTAGTTTTGTTTAGAATAAACGGTAACTGATTTTGAGGTATATACAAAAATATATGAAATTTTAACCGATGATAGGTCAGAAAACGGGACAGCATATTCCGCTTAAAATATATTTGATCGGTCAAATTTGAAAATTCACCATAAATTGTAAAAATTGAACTAGAAGGAGTACCTTATATGGATAGATTCTTATTTTAGTTTAGTTTTTAGTGGTCCAATCGGAATAATTTTTAAAGGTGTATTTTAATACAGAATAATATTTATTTAAAAGTAGTGTAAACTGTCAGTATATGAAATTATGACAAATTTTGGGATTTAAGCAAATTAGAAGTAAAGGATCAAGTTAAAACTTAGTAAGGCTTATATTTTAACTTGCTTATAGAGTATCAAAGCGAGTGTAATGCATGCATAATATTATACATGAGTGTTTATACATCATTGGTACGATAAAAAAAGATTTATTTCTCTTAAATAGTGAAACCATATTGTATACCTTGATTGAAAGAGATTTAAAATATATGTTCGTATTCAAATATTCTATAGACTTGTATATTTCAATCCACTTGAAATTCAAGCACGAATAAAATATTAAATTATATATATTTATAATTTGGGTTCAATCGCGATATCACTAGTTGAATGATAGAAAATATATTAACATGACTACGAAAATTTGTTATCATATCACGGTATTTATGGAATTTAGATGATGATGATGATGATGATGATGATGATGATGATGATGATGATGATGATGATGATGATGATGATTTCGAATTTTGTGAGATGATGTATTAGATTTTTTAAATAATAAGAAAGATTTAAATTTAAATTTTTGTAAATAGAATAAACTAGATTATGAGGGTATTCTCATATTAAGTTTGTGCAGTATTCGAATACTAAATTAGTCGATTAGTAAAATGATATAAGTTATTAAAAATAGGGTAAATTGTATAGATGGTCCCCAATTAATGGGTATTATTTTATTAAGTTTCTAGACTATTAAAAATTACAAAATGATCATTTAAATATTCATTAAGTTCTAAACTCGTCATTTTTTGTTAAAAAATTGACGGGTGTCTAAGTTGAAAGTTAACATGATGACTGAAATATGATAGTCGTTTAAGATTCTGAAATTAGATTTTATCATATCACAGTTAGAAAGTTAACTTCTAACTCAGAATACCATCAATTTTTTAACAGAAAATGCAATGAATAGTCGGATAAACATTTTGTAACTTTTAATAATAGAGGGACTCAATAAAACAACATTTTATGGTTGGATGACCATTTATAACTCTTAATAGTCGATGAAATCAATAAAGTAGTATCCTATAGTTAGAGGACCATTTGTGTATTTACCCAAAAAAATATAAATATTGTCAAAGTGATGGGATCTTGTAGGACTGTAACGTTTTGATCAAACTCGCTGGGTGGAAACGAATCAAGCGGCTTGGGACCCATTTCGCCATTGACAAGGGCATATTATCCCATGTGATTACGTCGTGCACTCCACGCCCCACAACTACACGTGAAAGTCTCATGGGATTCTCTCTCTAGAAAAATACCCAAAATTTGATTTGACATACCAATTATAATATCAAATTATGATATCATCATCCAACTTTATTGTTGTACATCAAAATATCAACATAAAAAACATAATTGAAGGAAGTAAATATTGATACCTTATGTTTAATATCAATGTTTTAGAGAAATAAATCCTCGAGTTTATTTATAATTAATTTTCTTGGGATATCAATACATTAATATTGTAAAATGAACAAAAAAATAGAATGAAATTACATCAATAAATGTTAGGTAAAATACACAAATAGACCTTGACTATATGATAAAGTTTTACTGAGTCCCTTGACTATTAAAAATTACAAAATAGTCACTCAACTATTAAAAGTTACTTTATTGAGTCTCTCAACTACTAAAAGCTACAAAATGATCACTCGACTAGTAATTATGTTTCAAACTCATCTTTTTCTGTTAAATTTTGACGACAATCTGAGTTGTACGTTATTTTGTTGACTGAAATAAGATCAAATCTAATCTCATAATCTCAAATTACTGTCATATCTTAGTCAACATGTTGATGTATAACTCAAACGGTCTTTAGTTTTTTTTTAATGAAAAAAACAAGTTTAGAATATAACGAATAGTTTAATGATCATTTTGTAAATTTTTATAGTTGAGAGACTCAATAATAAAAATTTCTATAGTTATGAATCATTTTATTTTTTTAATAGTTAAGGAACTCAATAAAACATTATCCGGGATACCACCCTGATTTTTATTGAAACAAAAAAAAAGTTTAATTGATTATGAATTGGTAGTAGTTGGTAACAATTCAATGTCATGGTCAGTTTTAAATTGACACGTTTATTGTTTGGTTATATTGTTAAATGGTCCAAAACCATGACATTATCTTGCCACTTACGGAAAAGTTTTCAAAAACTTGAATTTAGATACATTTATAGAAAAAATTATAATTATTGAGGTGAAATTTCAATCTACTACTTTATGATAATTATCTGTAAAAATATATATTATATAGCATAATAATTTCCCGATAAACATTTTGGAAATTGATTATTTTTATTAAATGCTGTAACGTGTAAAATTTATTTGAAAACAATTTTAAACATTTTGAATCATTTTTCATAAGAGCCTTAGTTTTATATTATGGATGTACTTTCGAAATTTTATGAAAAATAAATTATCAATAAAAAATTATCTAAAATAAGTAATAGTATGAAATTTGTAAAGGGTGATTGCCCGTAATCTTCGTTCTTTTAATTTATCTCTTTTAATTTATCTTTACCATATCAAATTTAAATTAGTTAATTAATAAATTAAATTGTAATAATTAATAAAAATGTAAACAGACATCAGAAGTCCATGTACTTTTGAAAAAAAACCAATATAACAATTGTATTATTTTTTTCTTAATGTGACCCTCCAACTTAGAAAGCAAATGCAAATGTGGTTCTTTGACCAATATTTTTTGTCGTTAACTGTTACAATATTAGCATGCTAGTTCATAGTGTTGACATGACGGTTCATGGTACTACATGACAATTCATATGTCATGTTTGAATTAGCAATTTAGCCAATATGTCATGTCATTTGCCATATTAATTTATCACCTTTGACTACCACATCAATACCGTAAATTATTAGGTCAACACCATAACGATAAACGAATAAATGTTAGTAAAAGACTATATTAAATTTATTTTTCTGAATTAGAGACAATATTAAAAGAAAAAATAATATAATAATTACATTGATTTTTTCAAAAAGTAAGGACCTAAATACCTTTGTACCTAATAAAAATTAAGATAAAGTATATAAATAATCCCTAAACTTTTAGAATATTTGTATTTTAGTCACTCAACTTTTAAAACTTACAATACAATAATTAAACTTTTAATTTATTTTCATTTTGATCTCTACCGTTAACTCCCATTAAATTTTGCTGACATGACACTTAACCCCGTTAACCCACCCCCTTCTTCTTCTCCATATTATTTCTTCTTCTTTTCCGGGTTACTTCTTCTTCTTCATCATCTTTTTCCCACCCCTCCAAACACTGCTCAAACGAGACTTCACTCCCACACTCAAATCCATCAACCAACTCTTCTTCTTTTAAAACGCAAACAAATTCCGTGGCAATATTAGGCTTTGTTCCTTGCTTGCAATTTTGACCTACAGTAACATTGAATGTCAATGGAAGTTAGCAGAAATGACAAATATATACTTAAATAAATTCAATTTTTTGGCTAAGATTTGACTGAATTCAGACTGGCTTGATATTGAAGAATTGCAGTAGTGTGTGTGTGCAGCTTATTGTGTTGTTGCCAAAGATGCTGTTGGAAAGCCGATACAGCGGTGACCAAAAGTCTCAATAAGGAGTTTGGTAAGTTCATATCCATGCAACTAATGGAAAGTTAATCTTTTTTTGTTTCTTTGAATCAGTTTGCACAAATATAACTTAAGACGAAGCACTGTGTTTCGCAGGCCAGTTATGAAGGAGCACATGAAGTATATCATCGAACATGCAGAAGAAATCGACAAGCTATTAAAGGTCAAAGCTCAAGTTTCGGAAGTTAAAAGGATAATGTTGGAGAATATCGACAAGGTAAAGTACTTTTGATGTTCTGTCTCTGACATTTGCATTCTTTTGCATCGGTTGTTCTTTAGACATGACTATAATGGTGCTATGGTTGGTTATGTTACATTTTGCATTCACGGATCAACCATCAACGCTCGAAATGTACTGTTCGAGTGTCATTTTTAATCAAGATCATGTCTAGTAGGAAACCAGTGAAAAAAAAAAGCTGTGTTTATATGACAATTTGATTCTGCATCGCGGGCAATTGATAGAGGAGAGATCCTAATGACCCTCGCTGACAAAATCGAGAATCTGCGTTTTAAAAGAAGAGGAGTTGGTTGATGGATTTGAGTGTGGGAGTCAAGTCTCGTTTGAGCAGTTTTTGGAGAGATGAGATTTTAGAGGAGGAGGAAGAAGAAGAAGAAAAGAAGAAGAAATAATATGAAGAAGAAGAAGGTGTGGGTTAACGGGCTTAAGAGCCGTGTAGCAAAATTTAACGGGAATTAACGGTAGGGATCAAAATGAAAATGAAATAAAAGTTTGATGAATGTATTGTAAGTTTTAAAAGTTAAGTAACCAAAATGCAAGAGACTTAAAAGTTTGGGGACTATTTGTACTTTACCCTACAAATTATAACAAAAAGTAAAACAATACACAGAATATTGTGTCAAATCTAAAACTAGTTGTACAAGTGCAACAAGAACCCCCCCCCCCCCCATTAAGGACCATTAAGTCTCCAAAAGTCCAAACGAAAACTCCCACCCAATTTTTTGTCATTCAAGAACTACTTTCAATAAACTAATGATGAATTAATTGATTTATGTGATTAAAAAATTATTGGTATATTTAAGTTTAAATATTTCATATCAAAAGATTAATAATTATTTTTAAAATTTTATATTTATCTCATATTAATAAAAAAATTAATAAATCTCATAATAAATTACTCTACTTATTTTGAAAAAGAGCTATCAGTTTTGTCGACTTTAAAGCACGTGAAATTATCACAAGGGATACGGAAGCGGCAGGTGGAAGGCCAAACCTACAAGCAAATCAGGAAGAGATTGGATTTATGTATTTACCATACAATTTCTTCTTAAAAACCCCACATGTTGCACGTGTTTAAACTGAAAAAAAAATCTTCCATAAACTGTGGATAAAATATATCTTCCGTCATGTAATTATTATTACATTACAAATAGGTCACTTTTTTCCTAAAAATTATAATTTAGTTATTAAATTGAAACATTATTATAGAAAATCATTAATTATTAAATATTAGACATAATAATGGCGTGACATAGTATAATAACAATTTTAATTCCTAAAATCTTTACATTTTATCAATTTTTAATTAAAAAATAATTAATTTAACAATTCATATTTATAAATTCTATCGATTTAGTCTTTCTTCTTCAAGTTTTATTTTCTTCTACCGTAAATGCTACATCACTTATCTGGTATAATAATAATTTAAGAATTGCTACTTTACGATAGAATGTAAATATTGAATATGGATGATTCTAATTTGATAGCATCTAAAAAAAATTAAATTGATAATTTTTTTTAAATATGAATGACTAGATTTATAGAATTATTTGAAATTAGGATAATCTTGATAAATATATATAAATTTTACGGACTAAAATTATTATTATATCATATCACTTTGAAAATATGTTTAAATTTTTGTAAACTACATAAGATGTCATTGAACTTTAGGCGGTGTATTGTTTATACCATTAAACTTTCTATTTTTCCAAACATTAAACTTTGATTTTGACTTTAATTATGTTATTGGGCATTTAAATTTTAATGAAACAATGACATGAACGAATCTTTCCATCGTTTTGATGACGTGTACAAAATAACACCATTTGGGCGCGACTATTTATGTCTAAAACAACGTCATTTAGGCACTGGACTTCAAAGGTGTATTGATTGTGCCACTAAATTTTAAAAAGATATAGTTTTTGGCACTAAACTTTATTGATCATCGTTGGTAGCCAACTGTCATCCATCATCGGTAGTCTTTTGCAACAAGATCAGTATCAAAACGTTCGTGTTGGGATATTGTTAAGAGGCTCAATTGACAACCGAAAAAGTGCAAAGGAGTTTAATTGATAGAATTGAATTTAGGGAGTAAGGAGAACAAAAAGATAAGACAATTTGGCACAAGGATTTAAAGTGGTTCGACTTATCAACCAAGTCTACATCCACTACCTTAGCTCCTCACTAAGGATTTTCTAACAAATTCTTTAATTTGTTCTTTCTTTTTCAAGGATAAAGAGATAACCTTTACAACTCCCTATCTTTTCAATGACTAAGATAGAACCAAAAACACTTTACAAGGAAAAAGATTGTAAACAAATAAAACCTCTAAAAAGGAAGGTGTTTACAAATTAAAAGCTCACAAGAACAAAATATTTACAAGAGAATTGGAATAAATAGTGAAAAGCTCTTCTCTTGTGTTTGATTGCTTGGATATGTGTTCTAACCCTTCTTCAAGTGTCCTTAACTTGTATTTATGTGTTGGAATATTGTTCTAGCCGTTGGAGGTGGTTTGGAGCCGTTGGGGATCAATTTTCGTACAAAATAAAGCTACCCGGACCAAGGGATATCAGTTCTCCTAAAGGGAGTATCAGTACTACCTTTGTTATATTTAAATCAACTTGTCGTTACTAGTCGTTGAGGCCTGATGGTATCGATATTATGCCTATGGTATCGATACTATGCCTATGGTATCGATACTACTATACAGAGTAGTATCGGTACCATTTTTGCATTCTGGAATTTGAGCAAAGTTGGTAGTATCGGTACTACTTAGTGAGTATCGATACTTCCCTTAACTTTGGTATCGGTACCATATGAACATCATCGATACTGTAAGAACAGTATCAATACTTCTTGTTCAGAAAACGTTTTGTGCTCAATTCCAAGCTTTAAGGACTTTGAATTATTTTTGAAAAACTTTGAACAAATTTAATTCAAATCCAAAAACATTTTGCCTTAAATTGTTATATCAAAATATAGTTCAACAGTTCAAATTTCACTTTTCTTTCTTCTCTTAGGATTGATTTTTCAATAACTCACACAAAATAAACAAAATTCCATTTAAAGGTTCAACATATTAACACTTCGATCTCCTTAAATGATCATCCGATGAGATTATTTTTTAGATATATTGTTTGTCTTCTCAAAATAATGATTCTTACCGTTCAGATTTTCAAACAATCACTACAACTCCTCATATTGAAGAAAGCCGCAACCCCTAAAAATGAGGGATTTTTTGTTTAATTTAATCAAATTTGAGTGTTCTCGTGAAAAATAAATCCTAGAAAAAGAAAGAGAAGTGAAATATGAACGCTTTTTTGTACCAGTCTTGTGACGAAATATGATTCGACGATGAGTAAATATTGACTATCGACGATGATCAAAAAAGTGAAAAAGCGGTTTGTTTAAAAGCTTAGTGGCAAAATTGATACACTCCTAAAATTTAATGCCTAAAATACTATCGTATTAGGCATCAATAACTGCACCAAAACAATGTCATATTGTTCATGTCATCACACTATTTAGATTTTAACATCTCAACAATATAATTGAACTGAAAATCAGAGATTGTTACTATAATTAGAGAAATTAAATTTTTAGAAATATAAATGATATATCACCTAAAGTTCAATGATATTTAGTATAATCTACCCTTTAAATTTTAATGATAAATGAAATATTTATAATAATATTTTAATTTAGATTTGCTTTCAAAACATCGGTGCCCACCCCAACGCAATCTCACATACACACTCTCCCCTTTATATTGTCTCATTTTCTTCTTCAACCTTCCCCTATCTAATGTTATAATTTTCTTCCTCATCAGGGAAAAAAGCTAACAGAAAAAACAATTTTCTTCGTTCATTATCCTCATCATATAGTATATAAATATATATATGAAGCTGAGACGAAACTGCAACTTGGAACTCCGGCTCCTTCCTTCTAGTTTTTCCGGCCACCGTCGAGACATGTATGCACTTCCCTTTCCATGGTGTTGGTATACTTGGGTGCAATGAATAATATTATCTGCGACTCACTTTGTTTTTAATGAAGGGTGGAAGGGAGCAGCGAAAGCCCAGAGAATCAACACCAACAGCTTACGATTTTCTACAATGGAAGAGTTTGCGTTTGTGATGTTACAGAGCTGCAGGTACTTCATTTTTAGGTTAATTTGGAACGAATCGAATTCATAAAATTTTAAAAAGTTAAAACGGATTATTAATAAAAAAAATATTTAAAAAAACGACTGCCATCACTAATTCCCTTCGTTCATTTAATATATTATGGTTTATTTTGGTTAATGATAAAGTTTTTGCAGGCAAGAGCCATTCTGATGATTGCGAACCGAGAAACGGCTCTGGCGTCGGGATGGGAACCGGTTTCACCAATGTTCCAATCTCCGATAAAAAGCTCGAGTACCGGACTTCCCACCGGCATGAAGAGATCGCTTCAACGGTTCCTCCTAAAACGAAAGAATCGGATCCAAGCTACGTCTCCTTACCATTAATACTTGGTGCAATAGAAATAAATAATGTCTTTTTTGGCTAGCAATTACTACTTGTAATGATTTCATCGAAGGAGATTGTACATAGAGTTAGGACAAATGCAAAATTGTATGTTGAATGGATAAATTTGAGTTTAAATATCATCAACTTAAATTTATAAAATTTTAGAAGAATAAAAATATATTTTTAACAGAAATAAAAATAAAATTTATAATAATTTTAAATTTTAAGGAACGACTATTACTACATCGATCTATCCTGCATAGAGGCTTTCTTTTGTAAACGTTGTATAAAATATTGTAATAGCCAGCGTCAAGACCAAGACCATATGAAATTTTTAATTTGTTGATTAATTTTTCTAGAGTTTGGATCTCTACTGTTCCCATGAGTTCCAAATGCGACTTCGGTAAATTGCTGAGTTTTAGTGTTAACCAAATTATTCAAGCAGAATTAAAAGCTTATTTATTGATATTTTGACTTTTTCTATTTTGATAGGAATATTTCAATTTTATTTTTTGTCAAGATAATTCCGGGAATTGGGTATCATATAGTCACTATTGATATTTAATCATGTTTTTAAATCAACATCTCAAATTCCATTATTAAAATTTTAATAATAAAATTTTAAATCTCGATATTGTAAATAAAACAAATGGATTTGAAAGATTATATTTATAATGAATATTTACAATACTTGATCTGATTAAACAATCGATAAATTATATACAGAAAATTATAAAAAATAATTAAAAAAGATTCCAAAAACTTTTCTTCTCCCAAATCCAAGGAGTTTTAACCCCAATAATCATAGGCCTATTTAAGCCAAGGCTTAAGCACTTGGAATTGGGCTCATCACTCTTTGCATTGGGACAGACCTCTTATTTATACACCCTAGTTAATCCACTTTTATTTCCTTATTATATTGGGAAGAGAGAGATAGAGAGAGAGGGAATATATTCCATGATGTTCAGGTGGCAGGGAAAGGCCGATAGCCTCACCGAGACGACAGAGGCTAAAGCACTGAACCGACCCCCACAATGACATGAACAAGCAGCAACTTCTTTTTATGCTTAAATCATGGTGAAGCGGCAAGCTACCACTGAAACCCTAGACCTCCTCGACGGTCCAGTTCAATGAGTAACCCCCAAAAAAATAACTACAAATATTAAGTTCTAAGTCCACATTACGGGTCTTATTAATAAAATTAATGATATTTATTAATGATATTTATAATTTTATAAATTGTTAATAAATTGTTAATAAAATTAATGATATTTATTAATTTCATAAAAAATATTATTATTGAATTACTTAAAATATACTCCTTAAAATATAATATAATGCTCTTATTTTAATATTATAATTTTTAAAAATTTAATAATATTATTATTTTAATAAGTAATTAATATCATTAATAATATTTTTATTATTATTTTAATAAATAATTAATATAATTTATAATAATTTTATTTTAATTAGAATATGATAATCTTAATATTTTTATTTATAAAAATTGTAAATATAATATTTTAATAATAACTATTGACATAAATAATATTAAATAAATTATTATAATATTTTAAATATATTATTATTATTTTGTTAATAAATAATATTATTTATTGCATTTGATATTTATAATAAATAATTTAAAAAATTTACCAATTAGTGGAAAATGAATTATACAACATCGTAAAATGATTTCCAAAAATGATTTCTAAGAAATATAATTCATTTTTACAAAATTCATTTTCAAGAATTTATATTTCGTGAAACAAACAGAACTACATTTGCTCTTGAAATAAATTTCAAATGCATCAAGTATAGAGGGGACTGATAGCACAATAGACCAAGATTCAGTTACAAAGACTAGGGGTGAATATTCAGTAGAGTTTAACTGAACGAAGATAATCGAATTAATAAAATAAAATAAATACTATTTTATCATTTACTTTTTAAAATAAAATAGAATGAAACTTTATTAATCCCTACAAATGTCTATATTTTCCCCCTGCAACAAATCTGAAATATGCAGTTGAATTAAACATCAGATCCGACACACTTTTGCTTCTATCTTTATACAAAAAGCTGCCACAGGTGAACCGGCAATCAGAGATGGAGATTTGTCGTTGTATGATACCATCATTAGATACACATAGCCCTTGTGCAAACACACTTTTTGGCCTCCCTTATCCTATGTTCATTCACCTCAACTACTACTTGTAAATGTCATCTCTTTCTCTGCAACTCTGCCCAGTTTCACCAACTTGGTGGGTGTACCCTTAAGGCTCTCTGCATTTTCGCCATCCAGAAAATGACCCATCAAAACACACCATTAGATTAGTGGAGTTGTTTACAGAAAAGAAAACATGTTTAAAACAACAATACAAGTTACAATGATCAAGTGTGGTGATGGTGGGTGTTGGGAAGGAGCAGATGAACTGGTTCTTCCATTGTACAAAGATGTGTTCTTGTTCTTGTTATTGTTATTTCCCTTGAGATCATAAGGTTGTTGTGGGGGACATGTTACATTGTCAACCGTGCCTTGTTTGTCCAAGCAAGTTCGAGTTTGTAGATATGTTGAGATGTTGTGGCTTGTGCATAGCCCATTGTTGCCTCTAACATCAAGCCTTTCGCCTAGTCTATTGATGAAGTCCTGTGAGAATGGTAGTTCCCCGGTTAGCTTGTTGTGGCTGAGGTTAAGCTGGTCTAGATTTGGGAGGTACCCCAGATTTGAAGGGATTGTGCCCTTGAGACTATTGTTGTCTAACGAAAGGGCTGTGAGGTTGTTCAATGAAGACAAGGAGTTTGGTATTTTGCCCGTCAACCCACATCTCGAGAAGCTGAATAGGTAAGTTTCTTGAGGGATCCCAGAAATAAGGGAATCAATGAATTTATAGGGTTGGAATCAAATATTAAGTACTGTAAGTGCTCTAAGCCTGAGAGAGTTTCAGGGAGTGGACCATTTATGGAGTTCTGGCTCAAATCAAGCAAAACCAACCTGTTTAGCTTCCCTAGCTGTGATGGAATCTTGCCATTGAGCCTGTTTGAGGAAAAATCAAGCTTTTGAAGAAGATGAAGCTGACCTAAACCAAATGGCACCACCCCTTCAAGGTCATTGGAGCTCAAGTCCAAAATGGCTAAACTCTTTAACCTTCCAAGTTCTTGTGGGATTTCGCCACTAAGGTTATTGTAACTCAGGTCAAGTTGCTCCAAGTTGACTAACCCACCGAGTTCACCAGGGATGTTCCCTTGTAGATTGTTCTGTGACAAGATCAAGACCCTTAGCTTTGAAAGAATCCCCAAGCTTGAAGGAACATCACCGGATAGAAACGGATTTGATTGAAGTGAAAGATGCTCCAAGGAAGACAGCGCACCAAACAACGTGGGAGAAAGCACAACCGTTGATGTCAAAAAACAGTTGAAAATAGAGAGGGATTTGAGGTAAGGTATTTTGAGCAAAGAATCCGATATCTTCGCAGCAGGTTGGCACGGCGGGGAGGCAACTTCAGGGCCGATATGAATAGTTGTAACGTGAAAAATCGGTGGATCTTGATCTTGACCGACCTGGCACTCGATTCCAGGCCATGGCGTGTTGGTGCATGGCTCAGGGTGCAGTTCAGACCAACCAGGTTCGTCTACAAGTGAAGCCATGACATCAAACAGTCCCAGAAGCTCACTTTCTTCCATCAACAAATCATTCTCTGCAATCACTCCACATGATAGAACAAGGAACCCAACAAGGAAAACATGAAGAGAAGCCATGAGAGGACAAGCTCAAACTCAAAGCAACAAACAACACACACATATAAGCATTCAGAAATTTCGACTGTAGTAAAGGAATATCTACCAGTTTATTGCTTCAAGCCTTCAACCCCTCACTTAGTGTGTCAGAGGAGAAAAAGGCTGCTAGATGGTGTTGATGATTTGTTGCATACGAGAGGAGAACGACAGTGAGTATAAGAGGAACAAAATATATATACATCAAACAGGAAAAGGCAATATTTATAGAAAAAAAGTGCAAGGGTTGTAGAAGTTTTAAGCATGATTTGACATGGCTTTTCCTCAGTTTGATGATGAAGCTGACCCAACATAGCATTGCTTTTGCAGATGAAACAGATTCCCTCACTGTTGCTCTATCTGTGTGTATGTACACTGTGGGATTGGCTGCACGCCACCCTACATGTTTTTGTTTCCTTCATATAGATTGTGGAACATCTAAATATACATACAATTGTTCGAACCTACGGCCAGGAGAAAATCCCTTCCCTTTTATCACGTAAGACATTGATGAATTTTTCAATTTAGGAAATTTTTAACATTATTGATGATTAAAATTAAAGAATAAAACTAACAATATTTAGAAGATTAAATTATGAAAAATAGAAGTACATGAACTAAATCTCTATGTTGAATATAAGATGGAGGATTAAAACCATAATTGACTAAAATAAATTGTCATTTACATTGAGCAAATGATCAATGGGTTTGTTTATTGAATCCCAAAGCATGCTCGACCCAGCCCACTCGGCCCTAGTTCATTTCTCCTGTTGAACAGACTGTGAAGACACCTTATCCACAAAAATGAGTAAATCAAGTTCCAACACTTAAAGGAAGCTTGAACAATGCACAAGGAGATGTTGGCTTCTTCTCTACAAACGCTCCCATATCCACTGCCAACCACAGCAACTTGTTCATCAGAATCTTCATGTAGAACTTCATTTTCCACAAGGAGGAGCAATTGTCTTTGCTTCATCTGCTGCAATGTCTTCTTTACTCCAATTTTCAAACCCCATTTCTCATCTATGTTCTGCCATCGCCCTACAACCACAACAAGTGGAACTCGATCAAGATGAAGATAGACTCGTTCATCTGTTCCTGGAAACTTCACCATCGGTTGTGTTTATTGAAGACCTTGAGTTAGCTAAAATCCCAAAGAGTTCTTCCAAGGAAGATACGGTTTCCCAGGATGACGATGCAAAAGTTCAAGGGACGGGTTCTGGCTTCATCTGGGACAATTTTGGTCATATTGTGAGCATTGTCCTCTGTTCTTTTTCAGTAATTGATTTGTAATTTATACTTTAGCTATAGATACCGACAGTTATAGTTGGTTACCTTCTGGTTTATTGATTTGCATATAATGTAACAGGTTATTAATTACCATGTTGTGGATAAATTGGCTACCGATCAAACTGGGTTGCAACGATATAAGGTGTTTCTGGTTGATGCCAGAGGGACTAGCTTTTACAAAAAAGGGAAACTTGTTGGCATTGATCCAGCCTATGATTTAGCTGTTTTAAAGGTATTTTCATGATCAATTCTAAGGGTGCTTGCTTTTCTTTTTTTCTGTATGAACAATTGAATTAGTTTTGCTACATGCTTTGGAATAATTTCCACCTGCAGGTTGATGTTGAGGGCTATGAACTAAAACCAGCTGTGATCGGCACTTCTTGGGACGTGCGTGTCGGACAGAGCTGTTTCGCCATCGGAAATCCCTTCGGATACGAGAATACTTTAACGACGGGTAAATAACTGTTTAATAACTGAATTACACATGGGCGCCGATCTGATATGACCTAGAGAAGTCATGCTGCCTTACCAGTTGACGAGTGGTGACATGAATTGTTATTTGCAGGCGGTTAGTGGATTAGGCAGAGAGATACCTTCCCCAAATGGCAGGGCTATTAGAGGAGCAATTCAAACAGATGCTTCCGTTAATTCAGATAAACATTAGATGGATTTCATTTGTAAGCTGACATCCATGAAAGCTGTCTCAGTTGCAGACCTTCCATATTACTGTCGTATTGAAGATGATCAGTTGTGATACAATACACCCTATATGTCCGTGCAGGCAACTCCGGTGGGCCGTTGATAGATTCATACGGTCATGTCATCGGTGTTAATACCGCAACTTTCACTCGAAAAGGTAAGGAGATCACATGATTAGTCCTTTTGGTACAAAGAAAAGTGATGCAGCGTCTTTGTTTTCCTTTTCTGCAAAAAAATGGTTGATCCTATTATACGATCTTGCAGGGACAGGAATGTCCTCCGGAGTGAACTTCGCGATACCGATCGACACAGTCGTGCAAACGGTACCATACCTTATTGTATATGGAACCCCATATAGCAACATGTTTTGACACAATATAATCTACGTTACGATGACTCTTCATTTTCATTGAAGTATCTATGTATGTTGCCTATGTCAAGACTCTAATTTTACGAAAATCATTTTATTATTTATATATGGATACATGTTTGTTGCTCATTGTTTGTTTAGGGGACATGAGGGAGACAAATGATTGCAGAATCCTGGGTGGTTATGTGATTATTTATAAAACAAAAGGGAGCATGTTGTATATAATATTGTTGCATGAACCCTAATTGTTGGACTCTGAAGCCTAGGACATACATTATTAGGTTAATTCATTGTTTGGACATTATTGTTTAAACACGTGCTTAGCTGGACTTTAATTATAGTTTCTTTTAAATTAATTAATTATACTTTTTGCCAAAAAATTGGGTGGAACACTTGTTGGGAAAGGCTTGGTTGTTCTCTGCTCATCACTGTGCCGTGCTTTTTTCATTACAATCATTAAGATTAGTTTTGTCTCCGACAAGATGATTTTTTAAAATAATAATAATAACAGATCATTTTAATTTATAATATGGAGAAAGAACAGTTTATACCGTCTAAAATCTAAAGTAAATTCATTGAATTTATTAATCATTTATCTTAAAATCATCGAATAATAAAAGATAATCGTTAAGTAATAAAAATACGACTAAAAAAATAATCAAACAACTTATAAATAATATGAACACCTCAACGATGAGGACCATTACTTTAAATAATATAAATTTAAAATTCCAAAACACTAGACATATAATTACAAATTATTTTAAAATTTAAAGGTTAATTATTTAAAATAAAATATTATTTATATTATTTTATATACTTTTATATAATTTTTTGGATAAATTATACCATTGACCACCTAACTATTTAGTTTTTTTTACTTTTATCACCGATCTTTCAATTTTGTCAATCCGACCACCTACCTATTTAATTATATTCAATTAAGCCACTTGTCATTAATATTAACGGAAGTGTTTGACGTGATAGTTAATAAAATTGGTATAATATACATTTAGTCCTTGATATTTACACAATTTATTAATTTAGTCCTAATTCTAAATTAATTCAATAAAATTAATCTTCCAATCAGATGGTGACACTTGTCACCACTTAATTAGATTATATTTTAATTTTAATTTAATATATTTTAACTCTAACCGGCTGGGATCGAACTTACACCTAATAGGAGGGATATATGGTAGACTATCCCTAATCTAAAGGTAGTTCTGCAATCTCACATGTCCTGCAATACTAATCAACACATTATAAGCAGGGTCGGGGCAAAGACGTTGGAGGCTTTGTGCAAATTCTTAAAAAGCGATCCTTAAATCTCAATTTTTTTTAAAGAATGTCATATTACATGATATATATTAAGAATATAGAAACTCGTACATATTCACTTAAAACATGATGCTCCTATTACATTTTTTGAAACAAAATCATCTATAACACTTTCAATATCAACTTCTTCTAAAATATCGCTCTCAATGGCCATTAAAGCAAGTCTATTTAGCCTTTCTTGTGACATGATTGTCCGCAAGTATGACTTGATCAACTGATCCATAATATTTTGTTTGCTTTTTTATTGTAAAAATAATAATAAATCTAAATTTTTTTTAGAGCATTTGTTATTCCGGAGTCCTGTTCCGTCATGCACGTTGCGCCGTCCTAGCCCTGCCTCTGATTATAAGTTATGACATCAGAAACAATCCCGAAACTTCGATAAGCTCTGTAACCCGGGTAGCTTTTCTAGTCTTGCCTCTCTTACAAAACCCACGAATTAAACTAGTACAAAGTATAATATCATGAATCTTACAATGATAAACCATGCCCTCGAGAAGCTTAAACCATTCTTCCAGTTCACCATTTCTAACAAATTTACGCAGTTGATTATTGCTGCCAGATTCCTCAAAGTCATAAATGTAACTCGATGAACTGGACAAGACATTTAATTAGATTAAATTTAAAATATAATCTAATTAAGTGGTGGCAAGTGTCATCATCTGATTGAGAGATTAAATTTATTAAATTAATTTAAAATTAGGACTAAATTAATAAATTATATAAATATTGGGGACTAAATATATGATTATATCAATTTTATTAATTACCACATCAGCACTTTCGTCAAATATTAACCGAAAGTGGCTTGATTGAATATAATTAAATAGTTAGGTAGTTTGATTAATAAAATTGAAAAATCAGTAGTAAAAGTAAAAAGGCTAAATAGTTAGGTGATCAATGATATAATTTACCCAAAAAATATGGAAAATAATATAATTAATATTTTTTTTAATTAATTTATCTTTATATTTTCAACTAATTTATAATTATACGATGAGTATTTTAAAATTTTAAATTTTATAAGTTAAATTAATAATATTCATTATTAATAGTATTGAACGATACTGGTATAATGTTATAAAATTTTCCCAAAAGATACACACAATTTATTATCAACTATGATGGACAAGATATTTACAATTGACATAATAATGGAACAGTACATAAATTTCAGGTGACTGAGGTCTGAGAGTGTCAATCCGAATATTTAAAGTAAAGGTACATCAATAAGATAGTAAATAAGAAGCGACACTAAATTTAATCTTAAATGTTAAAAAAATACAAAAAACATGCTACAAGTACATATAAAATCATTTATCGTTTTCAAATGAAGATGGTTAGTTCAATGGAACAAAAGCAAAAAGAAAATTGAGTATAAGTGAGGTTATATTTTTTTGAATTAATCATTGATATCCGATCTATTAATTGACTAATTCAGATCGGGTATTGCAGAGGCGAGGGCGACCCTCCCAACCCAGTTTGTTCCATTCGTAAACGCAGGATTCAAACCTCTGACCTTGCTTAAGGGATCTAGTGTCTCATCCCACTAGACAAACTGATTGTTGGTAGTGAGAGGTTATATTTAACAAGCTTAGTTTTTTATAGCCGAATCACAGGTTAGTCTTTTAGTGCTCAAATTTATCAACTGGTCAATAATTGATTAATGTAATCTCTCTTATTTATTAGGATTACTACCAATTATTTAGGAGTGGGCAAAACTCGTCAAAATTGATTTTTATTTTCGACTCAATTCGAAAAAACTCGACTCTAATTGAGTTGAATTGTAATTTCATAAACTCGACTCGAAAAAATTTCAAATTCAAATCGAGTTATAAAATACAACTTGAATAACTCAAAATTTTTAGTAATTAGTAGATTGATTCTAAGTTTAAGTCGAGGTTTGAGTTAAATCCCTCGACTTTATATGGTATATGTAAATCACATATGAAAAAATACAAAAAAATATATATGTATTGTATATGATTATAAAATATCATTTAAATTAGAATTAAATAATTTCATAATATTATAAATATTTATAATTAAACTTAAATATAAACTCGAAAATTTGATTTGACTCGACTCGACTCGAAAATTTCAAATCAAATATGAGTTATAAAATAAGGCTCATCAACTCGAATAACTCAAAATATTTTGACTCAATTCGATTGAACACTCACCCCTAAACTTATTATCATACACATTATTAAATTTTGTAAAATATTCTTTTATTAGCCATAATAGGACCATTTCGCGTCATCTAACATGTATCTATTGATGAATAGGTTTATAAGCTTTTGAAGAGTCTGAATTTGCGTAAGTAGCATGTTTATTGAAGTCGAAACTTTCTAACTTTTTTTAACTTATTTATATCTGAATCTAATTAAATAATGGGTCAATTATGCTTTTAGTACCTATAATATCAATTTTAGTTTTTAAACTTTCATTTTTTTCAAAATTGTAACTAACATTTAGTTTTTGTTTTATTTTAATACCTCGCCGGTAAAAATTTAGCGGACAAGCTCGCCAACCATCGCATCTACAATTGTCAGTCATCGTATTTGTCAACCGATGAAGCTCAAACTTTCCAACACGTACCTTTTCGAACCATTGGACGCTATTCAGACCTATGTTGTACCAGAAAACACCTCAAATTCTCCAAATCAACGATGAACTCTTCGATCACTTCGTCCTCTGATCTCCATAGTCAATCGTCCGATGGGTCTGAAACTGGACTAAGTTAGACAACTCGTCATTCTCTCGTAGTCCATTGTTCGGATTGGTTGTCCGTTCATCGAAGATATGCCACGTCAACCCTTCCGTTAAGTTTTTAACGGTATGATATTAAAATGAAATAAAAACTAAACGTCATGCATATTTTGAAAAAAAAATGAAAATTTAAGTATTAAAACTGATAGTTTAGGTACTGAACACAAATTTACCCTTAAATAATTTACAGTGAATTTGTTTTTCTTTTATCAGAAACCCTGAATCCATCTATTCATTAATTTCTTTTTCAATGCGTAAAATAAAAAAAAAACTCATTTATGGTGTTGTAAAATTACATAGTGATACCATTGTCTTGGCCACCACCACCATTAATAAGGAATTTAAATGGTAGTTCCCACACTTCCATGATTGAGGTCAGGTAGGTAAGTCTTATTGATTATATCAATTGTCATCATACATATTTAAAGATCATATCATTTATCTAAAATTAAATATCTAGTTGATGTGCGAGAATTACTGTAATAATAATTTAGGAAAAAATACTCATATAATGGACCATCTCAATTTATTTTCTCAAATAAATTGGTTTCTACGGTACACAATAAAAACGCATGAAATATTTAGTGAAAAATAATTAAAACGATATCAACATAAAAAATACATGCACAAAAAATAAGATTTAACGTGGTTAATTTTGTCTACCTTTAAGGACGAGATGAACTACAATCATATAAACGTTGAGAACAAAGAGTACAAATACATAATATCACATATATCTTAAAATTGTATAGATACTAAAACTCGGTATATCCCAAAATACTCTTTTAACATCCCAACAAAATATACAACGTAAAATCCAAAAGGAATTACATGTCTCTCCAAAATATTTTTTCTCACATTACCCTAAAGGCGAGACATTCACCAAGAATTCTTATTCCATAGAATTTTTTGCATAAAATAAATATTTATTTTATTAAATAGACATAATTATCAAGTACTCTTTAACCACTAGAATTATAATAAAATCTAACTTAATCATCAATTATAATTTAGATCAAAATATAAGAGGAACTAATACTAAAAGATATCGTGTTTTCTATGCATCTTTCTAAAAACATCATATAGTTTACACAACTTCCAATTAACAGTATAACATTAGCTCTGTTTGTGAAAAAAAAAATTCACGAATATCTTATGTGAACAAATTCATTTTTCTATTACATTATCCCAAAAAATTTGTCATTTACGACTTGAGATCGATTCTACCGTTTTTCAACTTCATGTATACTGTTTCTCTTTTATTTATATATTTTGTAATTGATATCATATAAAAGCTAACCCTATAATGTTGCAATGTAAATAGTTGAAAGTTTAACAATTTATTTATGTTTACGATTTTAATAAAAACCATATATCAAACATGAAAGACATCATAATCAACTGCTGAGAATTTAATACTAAAAGGGCAACCATATTTTTTGAATTTCATTGCAAATGAGCATGCATCTTTACAATTATTTCTGTAAGAATTTCGGTGATGTTCACATAAAGCTACCTGACATTGATAGAATTTGATGTGGGAACAAGATAATACTTAAAGCTCGTAATTTCATCTCATTTGGTAAGGAAATTATTTAAAGTCCAACTTATTTAATGTTAATCGAGATCAAAATGATATAATTAAAGTCGAACAGATTCGGTCGATTGTTAATTCTTTTATAGTTAAGTTTTGTATATATTAATACCATGAGATAAATTGTTTTCTTATCCTAAATTTGTGATTATCGAAATTACAAAAAATATTAAATTATTTGAATGATAAATCTCTATTATTTATTTCAAATATAAATAATTAAAAAAAATTATCGTTTTAAGAACTACTCAATTAAATTTCTTACTATTTTTAAGATAGTTTTATATTGATAAGTTATAAAACTCCAACTCATCAATTTGAACATTATTTATATTTAATATTTTAAAAAAAGAAATATTATTAAATAACGCAAAGATTGATTAACACATACTACAAACATGTTGTACTATGAATATAGTTAGCATACCCAAATCTAAATCCAACTAATCAAAATCTATATAAAAATGTATATATCATTAATTTCATCAATAGATCATAATTATCCAATTATTAATGTCACCTAAACCTTAGCTCAAGTGCAAAGAAAATTCATGCAAATGTTCAAATGAAAGCTCTTTTAATTACTTACTTAATCTTAAGTCATACAATATAAAAAATAATAGTTTTCTCTATCTCATAATTATAACATTCTTTTGAAAATTCGATTTAGATTAAACTTTTAAATGTAATAAGTTATTCACAAAATAAAATATCGTTGATAAAAAAAATCTCACCACAAATGTATTCTTTCTATATTAAGGGTTACATATAATTGAACTAATAAATCAGCTTGAAGATAATCCAGGTTTTGCAGCTTATCATCAACAAGATAAAATGATTGTTTCTTGGATTTTAACTACTGTGAGTACAGAGGTTCTGCCTCACTTGACTGGTCTTACAACGGCGATGTCAATTTGGAATACTATATCTCGTTTATTTGGTGCTCGTTCCAGTGCTAAAATTTCTTCTCTCCGGCATAGTCTTCATTCCTAACGAAAATTTGGTTTGACGATAAGAGAATATCTTGCTAAGGTTAAGTCCATTTGTGACTTGTTGAATGCTTCGGGTAGTGTGGTTATTGAGCAAGAGCATGTTAATGTTGTGTTAGTTGGGCTATCAATGGAGTTTGAATCCATTATTACAATTGCGTCACGAGAAGTATTGTCTCTTGATGTTCTTATTGAAATGTTGTTAGATTGGGAGGCTCGACAGAAGGTGTTTTGAGTTAGGGTATTTCTGCTGATCTTGTTCTTCATTCTCGAGAAGGTGATGCTGCTGAAACTAATACTCGCATAACTCAAGATTCTACCACTAGGTCATCACAGGGACACTTGTCTCGTGGTCAATCGAATGGCTATCGTGGTTAAGGTCAAGGGCGTTAACAACTGTCGTTTCGATGTCAAAATAATTCATTTTTCTCAATTAATCAATAAGAAAATGCGTAGTATAGAGAAATAAGGGTCGAATCCTCAAGGACTTAGAAAATTACAAATTTATGTTTTATTGGTTTTAAACCAGGCGAAAGACAGTAAAATAGGGGGTTTGGTGAAATGAGATAGTAATAAAAATGATTAAATAAATAAAAGCCATTAAAGTAAAAATAAGAGAATAAAGATTGTGTATGAATATTGTAAAAAATAGCCTCAAGCCTTGCCTTGAATCAAGTTCCTTTAGATCATCGAATAAGATTTTCCTCCGGGATTCACGTCGGTTACTTTGTCTACAAGGCAATCCCCGTGACTCTATCTTGTATACCGAATACCCAAGGCAATCTTTGATTCTGGCTTCGTTAATTAATTCTAACAATATCAATTGTCGTAGATCAATTATCGTTTAAGTTCGTGGTGACCGACTCGGATTGTTGCTTCAATAACCATCAATTCTGATCTCAATTCCCTCTTGGCGAAGCCATCTCGCCAAGTGTGTTCCCAGGAAGACGAATTGCTTTCTATAAGCCGAATCATCCTCCTACAAGTTTAATCGCAACAACCTCTTGACCAAAGTTAATCTTTGATTTTGAAAACTGTTTTGATATTGAAAAATAAGCGCAGAGATTGAGAGAGATATTCCGAATATATTAAGAGCCTGTTTCAATTCTCCCGTTGGAATTGAGTCATCGTGTTAGTTCTCGGCTTATGAAAAATTTAGCTAAGCATGACAAAAGTCATACTTAGCATATTGAAAACAAAGTTTGAAAAATAAAATAAAAATGAAAAGAACTTGAAAAGTAAAAAGAGAAAGCTTTTATAAAATCTAGAGAGAAAAGAAGATTGTAATATGAGTGATGAGTTTAGGCTTACCCCAAGTGGGTATTTATAGCCTCTCAAAGCTTAAGGATAAACAAAGAAAATAAAATAAAATAATCCTAAAGATAATTGTTTTTAATTTAAATTCAAACTTAAACTAGTCTCCTAATGCAACTCTGCTCGTCCATCTTCCAGAAGGCGTGCAGAGGAAGTCTTCTAGAAACTGTCGCTGACTAGACCTTTAGAAACCGTCACATCAGACCGCGTCGTGCCCATGTCTCCAGCCGTGACCAAATAATAAAAAATACAGAATGTACCCGTTTTGTTACTAATTCTGGAAAGTAAGGACCTGCACAAAAATAAGCATAACACGACCAATTCAGCAGAATAATTTCACAAAATCGAAGAAATAAATAGTAAAAATTAACAATTCTGAACACTCATCAGGCATCATCACAATTCAAATCGTCCTCAATGCCAGTTGTGTGGTCGATTTGGGCATGTGGTTCAAAAGTGTTATCATCGGTTTGATAGGGAGTACACTGGTGTGTCTGGGTCTGAATTTTTTACTGAAAATGCTTCGAAGTCCTCTTATGCTATAAATTCTACCAAACATGTTCAATCTGGTGGACAACCTTATGCTCACACCATAACTTCTATGCCTTCTCATTCAACCTTTGTTCCCATTCCGGTTTATTTTCCTTCTCCATATGCTCCTAGATATTATCCTTTTCCTGGCTTCTCTCCTGGGTTTTCTTCAAATGCTCCTCATGGTTCTCATGGTACACACTCTTTTTTACTCCTATTTCTGCAGCCTATGTTTCAACTGTTCTAACTAACTCGGGGTCTAACTCTCCAGCATCTACTGACTTCTTGTGGTACCCTGACACCGGTGCCACACATCATGTGGCAAATGACATGTCAGTGTTTCAATTAGGTACTATTTATACGGGTGGTAGTTCCTTGTTCATGGGTAATGGTGATGGTCTTTCAATTACGCATGTTGGTTAAAGTTTTTTGAGCTCTAGTAAGAAGTCATTGCTTTTGCAAAATATGTTACATGTACCTAACATAAAAAAATTGTTGTATGTTTCCCAGTTTACTCGTAATAATGGTATCTTTATGGAATTTACCCTTCTGAATATCTTATGAAGGATACTCGGACTCAAGTGGTTCTGCTCCGCGAGAGGCTCACAGATTATGGTCTCTATCAATTATTGCATTGTGAGGTTCAAGGCTTATCTTTTTTGGTTAATAATGTTTCGAAGTCCCCTGCTTCTTTGAACTTGTGGCATCAGCGTCTTAGTCATCCCTCTCTTGATGTAGTTCAACCTGTTATGAAATCATGTAGTCTTGTTTTTAATAAAACTAAAGAATTGAGTATATGTTCTGCTTGTATGCAAGGAAAATATCATAAATTGCCTTTTTGTAAATTGTTGACCGAATATAATGAATCATTTCAGCTTGTTGTCTCTAATGTTTGGGGGTCAGCTCTTGTGTGATCTACTGATGTTTTTTTGTATTTGTTTCCTTTATTGATGTCTGCAGTCATTATACTTGAATGTATCTTTTGAAACGAAAATCTGAGGTGGCTCAGTGTTTTCTTGACTTTGCAAAATTTGTTGAGGTTCAGTTTGGATATAAGATCAAGGCTCGTATAAATAAAAGTGGTGGGGAGTATCAACCACTTCGAAAATGGTTTTGTGCAAAAAGAGTTCAACATCGTCTCTTGTGTCCTGGCATGTCAGGGCAAAATGGTAAGGCTGAAAGAAAACATAGGCATATTGTTGAATCATGATTAACCATGTTAGCTCAGGCTTCTTTACCTCAGAAATTTTGGAGTTATACTTTCATTTCTACTGTTTATCTTATTAATCGATTACCCACTCCTGTTTTGCATGGAAAGTCTCCTTTTGAGGCTCTACATCGTATCTCTCTAGATTATTCATTTCTTAGGGTGTTTGGTGTTGCATGTTATCCTTGCTTACGTTCTTTTAATCGACATAAGATGGATTTTAGGTCAAAGAAGTGTGTTTTTATGGGGTATAACACTGCCTATAAGGGATATAAATGCTTGGATGATTATGGCATGGTGATTATTTTGAGGCATGCTATTTTTTATGACTGCCCATAAGGGATATAAATGCTTGGATGATTCTGGCAGGGTAATTATTTCGAGGCATGTTGTTTTTGATGAAAGGGTTTTTCCTTATGAGGTGTGTAATATTTCAAGTATTTCTTCTCCGAGCAGTGGTGTTTCGATAGGTGTGCTTTCTCTTATTTCTCCTATGCAGACAACAGTTGCTCCTATAAATGTAGGTAGTCCACTTGCTGCAGGTCTTGAACAGTCTCCTATTATTGAAGAGCATGTGTCTAGTTCTCCTCTCTGTGCTGATGTTGAGGAGCATGGTGTTTTTGTAATCCGTGTAGTACATTTGTACATGAGCCTTTGTCCAGTCCACCTTCTCTTGATGGCACTTTTCATGCACGTGAAGTGTCTTCCCATGCACATGGTGAACCAGCTGCTTCTCATGCAAGTGAAGGGCCTGAAACTTCTTTTCGTTCTTCTCCATCACAGGTTTTTTCGGTTCAAAATTTACACCCTATGATTACCAGGGCCAAAAATGGTATTCAAAAACCTCGTCTTTTACATGTTAAATATTTTTATGAAGAGCTTTGATCTATTAAGGAAGTTATGAAGGTTTCTCATTAGAAGAAAGTTGCTTAATAAGAGTATGATGCTTTAGTTTCTAATAATACTTAGTCTCTTTTCTCTCTTCTTAAAAACCGTGTACCTGTTAATTATAAGTGGATTTTTAAGGTGAAACGCAATACTGATAGTTCAGTGTCTCGGTACAAGGCTCAGCTTGTGGTAAAGGACTTTCTTCAACAGCCGGGGATTAATTTTCATGAAGTTTTTAGTCCAGTTGTAAAACCTATAACTGTACGAGTGATACTTACTCTTGCTTTGACAAAAGGATGGTTGTTGCATGAAGTAGATATTAACAATGCCTTTTTAAATGGGATGTTGTTGGAAAAGGTTTATATGACTCAGCCTCCTGGTTTTGTTCAAGGTGATGATCGTTTAGTTTATAAACTGTATAAAGCAATTTATGGTTTAAAACAGGCGCCTCGGGCCTGATTTGAGAGCCTTCGAGAATACCTGGTTTCTGAACGGTTTGTTTTATCCAAATCCAATTTATCTTAACCACTGAACGACAATGGATTGTCCAAAAAAATCTGATTCATCTTTGTTTGTTCAAAAATCTGCTAGCAGTGTTGTTTACATGCTAGTATATGTTGATGATATCATTTTGACATGAAGTGCTACTTGCGAGGTTCAATGTGTTATTGAAAAATTGAATACTTGATTTTCATTGAAGGATCTTGGTTCTCTTAGTTTTTTCCTTGGTATTGAGGTATGTCCTGACGGTGATGGTTTCGTTTTGACTCAACAAAAATATATTCGCGAGCTACTACATAAGCATGGGTTTGGTGATGTAAAGAGCTTTTTTACTCCTATGATCTCCAATTGTAAGTTATCGGCTAATACTGGGGACCCCATTAAAGATACAGCTCAATACAGAAGTTGTAACACCCTCAACCCATACCCGACCGGATACGAGTCCAGGATGTCACATTGACTATAAAAAATAATATTGTTAAAAAACGATAAAACATTTGGACTTATAATATTATTAAAATAAAATAATATACATATGTTAATACAAGTTTATCAAAATACTCATAGCATACACAACTTGACCCTTTGATTACATGCCAACATTCATTTACATAACAAAATGACCTACTGATTAAGTTGCCTCTGATCTGATAGTTACAGGAGTAATGTTGTCCAGCTGCTTAACCTGTCTCTTCTACTTTCTCGGATCCTACGTGTGAAACACTCACACGCTAAGTCATCGACTTAGTGAGGGAATATAATAATAATAATAACAACAAGGAAATGTAATGAAAATGCCATAATAAGATGGAATGAGATGAAATCGTATACTTAACAATACAGTTTATATCACCATGTTCCTTACCTATAAGCATATTACATTAACATTCATGAATTCGTATTAATAAGTTTATTGGCCCATGATACCATATTGAGAACCTAAGGTATGTGAGTACTGTGAGGTTGTACACTATGTTGTCACCACAGCTCGTATAAATGCACCGAAGTGCCACGTAGAATTGCACCGAAGTGCTGCGTAGAATTGCACCGTAGTGCCATATAAGATGTCCCCAAGGACCACGTAGAAAATTCCTTAAGAATCATATACATATGCCAAGGATCAAGTATGTGTCTCAAAAGACCTCACACATGTTCCAAAGGATACATATATGTCCCGAAGGATCGCGTAGACCCTCTACTTGGCATGCCAACTATACCTATAGTTTTCATCTGCATAACATGGGTTTTTCCCAATTTACATAGTATATCACATAGACATATCATTTCCTTACCTTCATCACATGGCTCATATAACTTTATATACATATTCATTTAAAACATGTTACACAATGCACATAGTATGAATTCATATCATGCTTCAAAATATGAATTGAATCATGCATCAATGTATTGAATCTAAACTTCTCACAAGTCTAGAACTGAATATATCACTATAATCATGTTATGCATATGCACTCACCTATATTTTTTTGCTTTTTCCTCGATCGATCTTACTGGGAAATTGTTCTGGAACTTGTTTAGGCTCTGTATCTACATAGTAATTCTTTTATACTTATCAGTATACGAATTAATATATTCTAAACTATCATTTCTTAGTCTAAAAGAAAAGCTATTTTCATCTCGTAATAAAGGTATGTATCGATGCACTCTACAGTGTATCGATGCACTCCTTAATGTGTGCATCGATGCACTCCTTATGCATCGATGCACTAATGGAATTCGATATTCATTTATTTGAGAGTGCATCGGTACACATTGAATGTGTATCGATGCACACGAAAATCCCTTCATAATCCTCTCAACACTACAAAATTCACCTCCTTTTATATCCCTAACTTGCATACACTTACTTAAACTAATTATTATCCATTCAATACCTCTAAAACTTAAAAATCCAATCCTTCATATATAATTTAAGAATCTCACTCAAATTCCAACATGTTCTAAATCTAATTCTGACACTTCATATCCTTTAATTCTACTAATGACAAGTCAAATTTAGTCTTAAAATCTAATTAATACCTTTCTGTCAAGATTTCACTTATTCACCTCCTTTCTTTAATCCTTCTTAACTCCATCATCTTTTGATTTTAAGATAACCTAAGCTTTCCTTAAGCTTAGTTATCATCTAATGATCAATAAGCAACCTTAAATTCATCAAGAATTTGATCAACAAGAAAACTCACCTTTAGCTTGGCTTCACGGTGGAGAAGAAGAATGAAGAATAAGAGAAATCTAGAAACTTTGGTCTTCCCCACTAACTTCCACGTGGGTATAAAATATCATCAACTAATATTTAATTATTTCCCTTGTTAAAAGACTTATTTACCCCTTTAGTTCCTCCTTCTTTGCTAATTGATCCTACACAAAACATTTCAATCAATTCTTTGAACTTTTCAATTTATCCAATTTGGTCACTAAATTTTTAAATCTCACAATTTAATCACTAACCTGGTATGGATGATGTTACAAATCTCCCTCCCTCAAGAAAATTCGTCCTCGAATTTTCATTGCACGAACAGATGGGGGGTATTGAAATCACATATCCTCTTCACGTTCCCACATTGCTTCTTCTACTTTGTGATTTCTTCAAAGAACTTTGACCAACGGAACCGTTTTATTTCTCAATTGTTTGACTTCGTGAGCCAATATTTGTATTGGTTCCTCTTCATAGGTCAAATCAGATTGAACTTCTACTTGTTCTGGTGTAACGATGTGAGAGGGATCAGACATATATCTTCGTAACATGGACACATTGAAAACATTATGGATTTTCTCCATTTCTGGTGGCAAAGATAACTGATATGCCACTGGTCCTATTCTTTTAACAATTTCATATGGCCCGATGAATCTAGGACTTAGCTTTCCTTTCTGACCAAATCGTAATACTTTTTTCCATGGTGATACCTTCAGAAACACTTTATACCAAACTTCAAATTCAATCTCCTTTCTTTTAAGGTCAGAAGAGGACTTTTGCCGATCAAATGTCACTTTTAGGTTATGTTGAATTTCCTGAATTTTCTCTTCCATATCTTGAGAGCGAACATCACTGCAGCCATTTCTAAATCATGGGTGGGTTAATTCTTTTCATGTGGTTTCAACTATCTCGATGCATATGTTACCACCTTCCCTTCTTGCATTAATACACACCCTAAACCATTGTGGACGCGTCACTAAATACGACAAAATTCTTGCCAGATTCGATTGAACCAATACAGGAGTTTCTGTCAGAATTCTCTTTAAAGCTTCAAAACTTTCTTGGAATTCAAAAGTCCAAATAAATGGTGCGTTCTTTCTCATCGACTTCGTTAAAGGCATCACTATCATCGAAAAATTCTTAACGAATCTTCGATAATAATCGGCAAGTCCAAGGAAACTTCGAACTTCTGATACATTCTTTGGAACTTCCCAGTCTATTATAGCTTTTACCTTTTGAGGGTCCACTCTAATCCTATCGACAGAGATCACATGCCCCAAAAATTTTACTTCATTTAGCCAAAATTCACATTTGGACAATTTAGCATAAAGTTTATTATCCCTAAGAATTTGCAAAACTATCTTCATATATGTATTATGCTCTTCAATAGATTTCGAGTACACCAGTATGTCATCAATAAAGATAACTACAAACTAGTCCAGATGGGGTTGAAAAATCTTGTTAATGAGATCCATGAAAGCAGCAGGTGCATTCGTTACTCCAAATGGCATTGCGATAAATTCATAATGACCATATCTCGTTCTGAAAGCCGTCTTCGGAATATCTCTCTCCTGAATCTTCAATTGGTGATAACCAAAACGTAAGTCAATTTTCGAAAATACTGAAGCTCCCTTTAGGTGATCAAACAAGTCATCAATGCGCGGGGGGATACTTATTCTTGATGGTCACCTTATTAAGCTATCGATAATCAATGCAGAGACACATTGACCCATCCTTCTTCTTAACAAATAACACTGGAGCTCCCCAAGGTGACACACTTGGTCGAATAAATCCCTTCTCTAGCAATTCTTGTAATTGATTCTTTAGCTCTTGCAATTCTTTTGGAGCCATTCGATAAGGTGTCTTTGCAATTGGAGCAGTTCCTGACATTACTTCAATTTGAAATTCTACCTCTCTATCTAGAGGTAATCCTGGCAACTTAGCAGGGAAAACGTCAGGGAATTCCCGAACTATTGGAATCTTATCTAATCCTTTCTCTTTAGCTCTTGTATCTATCACATTTGCAAGAAAATCTTGACATCCTTGTAGCAATAGCTTCTTAGCAGACATTACTGATATTACATTTTCTAAAGGATTAAACATTTCACTGATCACACTTATTTTTGTTCCTTCTGGACTCTTCAGGGTTACCTTTTTTGATCTGCAATTAACATCCCCATTGTAACGGAACAACCAATCCATTCCCAGAATCACTTCAAACTCGTCAAAGGGTAATTCCATCAGATTTGCAGGGAATTCAATTCCCTGAATCTTTATGGGACACCCCTTACAGACTTTGTTCACCCGAGCACTATGCCCTAAAGGATTAGTTACTATAATCTCATTACTCGTGGCTTCTAAGGGGATCCTCAATTAGTTTACTAATTTACTTGTAATGTAAGAATAATTAGAACCCGGATCAATCAGTACCAATACAAATTTATCATACAGCTGAAAAATACATGCTATAATATCAGGGTCATCACGGTCTTCACTTGTCTTTAAATTGTATACCCGTACGGTTGACCGAACTTCAGGTTGAGCAGAGGATTTATATTGATTCTTTCCTCTACCTCTTCCCCGACCTCTCTGTGAGGCAGAACTAACTCTCTCAGATGGTGCAAACTCTCCAACCATTAACGGACAATCACGGATAAAATGTCCTACATCTCCGTATCGAAAACAAGCTCCGGAAGCCATCCGACATGTCCTAAAATAGTTCTTCCCATAATGCTAACACTGTCTTGCTTGATCCTGATTGAATCTCTCAGCACTAGATCTCACTGACTGTGTCTGTCTATGCCTTGCCTGACTTGCTCCCCTAGCAGATGATGAAACTGATTCTGATCTAACTTGTGATCGAAATCCTGAGTCTCTTCCTCTTTTTTATGGTGATGAGTTGGAAGAAACACATGTCCTCTTTGATGTCTGAACTCTTAAATCCCCGAATCTCTCGTTTAAGATCTTTCAAGAGCTTTGGCATGATTAATCACCTCTTGGAATGAGGACAAATTCAATACTATCAGCATCTTTTTCAATCTAGGGAGTAAGCCCTCCACAAACCATTCAAAAACATCTTTTTCAGTAGGCACAAGCTCAGATGCAAACCGACTCAGCTTGTTGAACTCGCATTCATACTCATATACAGAGCGATTCATCTGTTTCAAGTTCAAAAACTCCTACTTCATTTGTCAAATGAACTGATCTCTAATATACTTGTTTTTAAATTCTTCTAAGAACAAAGACCAAGTCAATTGGTCACTTGACATCCTCATGGTGACGTTGTCCACCATATCCTCACCTGACCCCTCAGTAAAGAGACAACTCCATCAAACTTCTCCACTTTAGGACAGTGGAGACCATCCAACATGATTTTCAAATCATTTAACCAGAGATCTGCTACAACTGGACCTTCCTCGGCTTCTTCCTTAAATTCAAGAGCTCCTAAACTTTTCAACTCTTTTACTACATTCATTCTTTGAGTTGGTGGGGCAGGAGGTTGAAGACGCGTCAGAAGAGCGTCCAACGTCCTGAAGAAAGTGTCTTGGTCTTATACAGGCACTCCCTGAGATGCCTGTCCTTCACCTTGTTTGGCCAGGGCAGGTGAATTACTGCTTTCAGCAGGCCTATCTTCTTCCGCTTCACTTCAGGAGCTATTATGTTTGGACATCTAATAAAAATAAACACATTGTTCTATTAGCAAAACATCATACTCATACTATACCAGATCAGAAGTTCTCACTATATATTGGCATGTATTCCATTTAAAGACTCTATAAACTCTGGCTTATGCCTAGAATCGGTTAAACCATAGCTCTAATACCATTAAATGTAACACCCTCAACCCATACCCAACCCGTATACGAGTTCAGGATGTCACATTGACTATAAAAAACAATATTCTTAAAAAATAATAAAACATTTAGACTTATATTATAATTAAAATACAATAATATACATATGTTAATACAAGTTTATCAAAATACTCAGAGCATACACAACTTGACCCGTTGATTACATGCCAACATTCATTTACATAACAAAAAGACCTACTGATTAAGTTACCTCTGATCTGATAGTTGCAGGAGTAATGTTGTCCAGCTGCTTAATCTGTCTCGTCTACTTTCTCGGATCCTACATGTGAAACACTCACACGCTAAGTCATCGACTTAGTGAGGCAATATAATAATAATAACAACAAGGAAATGTAATGAAAATGCCATAATAAGATGGAATAAGATGAAATCATATACTTAACAATGCAGTTTATATCACCATGTTCCTTACCTATAAGCATATTACATTAACATTCATGAATTCGTATTAATAAGTTTATTGGCCCATGATACCATATTGAGAACCTAAGTACTGTGAGGTTGTGCACTATGTTGTCACCACAGCTCGTATAAATGCACCAAAGTGCCCCGTAGAATTGCACCGAAGTGCCACGTAGAATTGCACCGAAGTGCCGCGTAGAATTGCACCATAGTGCCATATAAGATGTCCCTAAGGACCACGTAGAAAATTCCTTAAGAATCATATACATATTCCAAGGATCAAGTATGTGTCTCAAAAGACCTCACACATGTTCCAAAGGATACATATATGTCCCGAAGGACCGCGTAGACCCTATACTCTTGGCATGCCAACTATACCTATAGTTTTCATCTACATAACATGGGTTTTTCCCAATTTACATAGTATATCACATAGACATATCATTTCCTTACCTTCATCACATGGCTCATATAACTTTGTATACATATTCATTTAAAACATGTTACACAATGTACATAGTATGAATTCATATCATGCTTCACAATATGAATTGAATCATGCATCAATTTATTGAATCTAGACTTCTCACAAGTCTAGAACTGAATATATCACTATAATTATGTTATGCATATGCACTCACCTATATTTCTTTTCTTTTTCCTCGATCGATCTTACTGGGCAATTGTTCTGGAACTTGTTTAGGCTCTGTATCTACATAGTAATTCATTGATACTTATCAGTATACTAATTAATATATTCTAAACTATCATTTCTTAGGCTAAAAGAAAAGTTATTTTCATCTCGTAATAAAGGTATGTATCGATGCACTCTACAGTGTATCGATGCACTCCTTAATGTGTGTATCGGTACATAAATTACATTCGATGTTTTCTTCTTAAAGGGGTGCATCGATGCACTAATGGCATTCGATGTTCAATTATTTGAGAGTGCATTGGTACACATTGAATGTGTATCGATGCACACAACCCAGAATTGTTATTTTTAGCACGAAAATCCTTTCATAATCCTCTCAACACTACATAATTCACCTCCTTTTATATCCCTAACTTGCATACACTTACTTAAACTAATTATTATCCATTCAATACCTCTAAAACTTAAAAATCCAATCCTCCATATAGAATTTAAGAATCTCACTCAAATTCCAACATGTTCTAAATCTAATTCTGACACTTAATATCCTTTAATTCTACTAATGACAAGTCAAATTTAGTCTTAAAATCTAATTAATACCTTTCTGTTAAGATTTCACTTATTCACCTCCTTTCTTTAATCCTTCCTAACTCCATCATCTTTTGATTTTAAGATAACCTAAGATTTCCTTAAGCTTAGTTATCATCTAATGATCAATAAGTAACCTTAAATTCATCAAGAATTTGATCAACAAGAAAACTCACCTTTAGCTTGGCTTCACGGTGGAGAAAAAGAGTGAAGAATAAGATAAATCTGGAAACTTTGGTCTTCCCCACTAACTTCCACGTATGTGTAAAATATCATCAACTAATATTTAATTATTTCCCTTGTTAAAAGACTTATTTACCCCTTTAGTTCCTCCTTCTTTGCTAATTGATCCTACACAAAACATTTCAATCAATTCTTTGAACTTTCCAATTTATCCAATTTGGTCCCTGAATTTTTAAATCTCACAATTTAATCACTAACCTGGTTTGGATGATGTTACAGAAGTATTGTTGGTGCTCTCCAGTAGATAGTAGTTACTCGGCCGGATATTGCATTTGTAGTAAATAAGGTATGTCAGTTTATGCAATCACCTCGTAATAGTCATTTTCAGGTTGTTAAGAGGATTTAACGTTAACTTTAAAGAACGAATGATTTTGGTTTACGATTTACTGCATCTTCTCGTATGTCTCTGACTAGTTTTGCGGATGCAGACTGGGGATCCGATCCTGATAATAGGCGTTCCACATCTAGCTATTGCATTTTCTTTGGTGGAAATCTCAATTCTTGGAGCTCGCGCAAGCAACAAGTTATTGCTCAATCCATGACTGAAGCTGAGTATAGGAGTGTTGCTTCTGCAGCTGCTGATATCATCTGGATTGATTCGTTGCTTTAGGAATTTTTTGTTGTAGCACTTAGTAAGGCTACCTTGTAGTGTGATAATTCTAGCACTGTTGCGGTTTGTGTGTCAATCCTGTTCTGCATTCAAAGTTCTAGCATGTTGAGCTTGACTTATTTTTTGTACGAGAAATGGTTGCCGTCAGTCGCATGCAAGTTAATGAGGTTCCTGCTTATGAGCAGGTGGCAGATGTCTTGACAAAGCCACTCTCTTCATCTTCGTTTCTTAAGCACAAACAAAAACTTTTGGTAACACAACTAAGAGTTTCTTCTGGAAACTTACAAAGTTGAAGTAACAGGGGGAATGTTGAAGTAAAGGAATTCGCTGGACAAAGCTGAAGCAAATACTGAAGAGGTTGATGATGTAGGATGAATGTTAGGGTTATGAACACGTGTCTGTTACATGCATGTATTATGTGAACCCTATGACAGTTTCTATTATCTTGTAGTTACAAACGGTTAAGTTGTTATGATGTTGTTATTAGTCTGTTATGCACAGATCCTTCTTGTATAAATAGTTGGTCTCTAACTCAAGAGAAATCAGCTTCTTGTTAATAAAAGTTACATAGAGTTCTAATTCTCTTTCTCTCATTTTTTTCCTTTAGATAACTTAAGTGTTATCTTATCAAGTTGAACAAGAGTGAAATTTGGTCTCAGTTATGGTGGATCTTCATCAGTTTCTACAATTCTCCAGTAGCCAAGAGACCGTAAATAAACTTTCATCTTAACCGCCCAAACATGGTAATGAGATCTTGTGAACACTAGAACATGTGTTGAGGGAGCATTCGAAGAAGTCATTTTTTAAAGTACTAAAAAGAAACCTCAAAGTGTTTTAATCACTCACTAATAGCAATGGAATCTTCAGCCCTTAAGAAAACAGTTATGATGTCATTGTTAACATTATTTTGATTTTAAGTATTAAATATTAATCCAATTAATAGTTGGATATCTTTTTAAAATTTTATAGTATATAATATGCATTAAATAATTTCAACGTTAATATAAAAAATAATTATATATAAATTTATAAAATATTTATTTTAAAAAATGCACGAATTTGAGTAATTTTCGTTTTAGAAGAGAAGTGTTCTTTAAGATGAGGAATGGATGCAAACTCTCCTCCATCACTGTTACGTGGCTGACCATATTTCATAAATGATTCCTCTTTACTTTTTGGTCTAATTATGGTTTAGTCTTTTTATTACATTGAATTTGAGAAGTTGATTCCTCCATCTTTATATGATATTATTTAACTCTTTAGTTTTATAATATTATTTTCAAGTCAAAATTATTAACACTACCATTTATTTTTAGTAAAGTGATGACACTAGTTTTCTTTTATAGTTATTCGGTTAACAAAATCATGTTGAAATTCAATTAATCACATTCCACTAATAATATTATGTAAAAGTGAAAAATCATGTTATTATTTGGATCTATTAATGTTATTATAAATGTGAAAAATCAAATCACACGAAATTAAAAAAGGGACTAAGTATTAATTTAAATTTTTTAATTTAATTACTTAATTTTTAAATTACTCCTAACTCAATCACTCTAACTTTCAAATTTATTTTATATTTTTAATTGTATATTAATAAAAAAATGACATGTCACAAAAAGTATTAATAAAATAAAATAAAGTGATTAAAATAAGAGCAATTTGAAAGTTGAGTAGTTAAATTGAATTTTTTTAAACATTAGTACCAAAATAGTGAGAAAATAGTTGAATGATGAATGATGTAATTTATCCATAAAAATACAGTGTCGTAAAGATTTTAGCGGTGGATACTAAAATGAAATAAAAACAAAACGTTAGGTATGATTTTGAAGAAATTAAAAATTTAGATACTAAAACAGACCAAACTGATAGTATAATTTATTAAGTCAAATTATACTATTAGCTCCTATAACATATGTAAGATATAGATTCAATTCATCTATTAAATTTGATCATTTTAAGTTTATTTACTTTAATAATTTTTATTAATATATTATTTGGACTAAGACTAAAGTATCAAAATTAAAGAAATATAAAGATTAAAATTTATAATTTATAATTTATAATTTATAATTTATAATTTATAATTTATAATTTATAATTTATAATTTATAATTTATAATTTATAATTTATAATTTATAATTTATAATTTATAATTTATAATTTATAATTTATAATTTATAATTTATAATTTATAATTTATAATTATAATTTATAATTATAATTTATAATTTATAATTTATAATTTATAATTTATAATTATAATTTATAATTTTAATTTAATTATAATTATATTTATATTTATAATTTATAATTTATAATTTATAATTTATATTTATAATTTAATTTATAATTATATTTAAATTTATAATTTATAATTTTATAATTATAATTTATAATTTATAAATAATTATAATTTATTTATAATTTATAATTTATATTTTAATTTATAATTTATAATTTATAATTTATAATTTATAATTTATAATTTATAATTTATAATTTATAATTTATTATAATTATAATTTATAATTTATAATTTATAATTTTTAAATATAAACTGGATAGTATAAGAACTAATGAAAGAATTTGACCCATAAAGAAACAGCTTTCTCTCTACCCCAGATCTATATATCGCAAGTGATCACTTTCATCTTGTTTCCACTCGCAATCAAAACAATTTCAATAAGGGGAAAAATGTCTTCACTCCGTTCAGATCCGGTTCACAGAATCCATCCCGAACCGATCGATCACCTCGACCGTCTCCCGGACTCTATACTCCTCTTAGTCTTCAACAATATCGGCGACGTTAAAGCTCTCTGCCGATGCTGCGTCGTTTCGCGCCGTTTCCATTCCCTCATCCCGCAAGTCGAAAACGTCGTCGTTCATGTGGATTGCGTCATATCCGACGACGATTGTTCCCCCTCTTCCTCCTCCTACGACAAGTCACGCTCCGCCGGTCCGATTTCTAGCCTCTTCCAGTTGCTTTTAGGGGGCATTGTCAAGCCCTTCCAAACTTTGGTTCAAATTCTCGGTCCGAAACGGTCCGCTATCAATGAAGCCCTTAACACCCGTTCTTCTTCTTCTTCTTCTCCCTTATCTGTTGGTCCTGTTGATCCCGGTGCTGATGTTAGTGAAGGGGAAATGGAGCAAGGTGGGGTGACGCATCATTCTCCGACCCAAGTACTTAGAAATTTCAAAGAGATTCGTTTCCTCCGGATCGAATTACCCAGCGGCGAGTTGGGTTTCGATGATGGGATTCTATTGAGATGGAGAGCCGATTTCGGGTCAAGCCTTGATAACTGCGTCATCCTCGGAGCTTCTTCTGTTGATAAGAATGTTAATTTGCACGTAACGGAGTGTGGGAACGGAGGATTTTGTCCAAATAATAGCATTGCCAACGTTGATGATAATGGGAGTATTCCCGAGTCGTTTTATACCAACGGAGGCTTGAAATTAAGGGTCGTCTGGACGATTAGCTCGTTGATCGCGGCATCGGCGAGGCATTATTTGCTTCAACAGATAATCGCAGAGCATAAGATGCTTGACAGCTTGGTTTTAACCGATGCGGATGGACAAGGGGTGCTTTGTATGAACAGAGACCAGCTTGAGGAGTTGAGAGTGAAGCCATTGTCTGCTTCTTCTGTTTCGAAAAGGACGCTCGTGCCGGCTCTGAATATGAGCCTTTGGTATGCTCCTCAGTTAGAATTGCCTGATGGGGTTGGTTTGAAAGGTGCCACTTTGGTTGCTATTAGACCAAGTGAAATGTCTGCTTCAAAGAAAGAAATTCCTGATGCTTCTTGGTGTTCAACTGCTTTTGAAGGGCCTTATGGAACTGCAGCTAAGATGCTTGTTAAGAGAAGGACTTACTGTTTGGAGATGAACTCGTTCTGATGTCTTCTTCCTTATCTTTGAAGGTAAAACAATACTTGAATGCTTGATATATTTTTTGGTGCTGATTAATTTGTTAGAAAAAAGTGTTTTCATGTTTGAATTGTTTATGTTAGTTTGGAAATTATTTCAATTCTTCATGTAAGTCGATTCTATGTTTGGTTAATAGGCATGCATGATCATATTGGTTTGTATAATTTCATAAATTTGGTGGTGAATGAGTAATTAGATTTTAATGTTCATTCTAGATGTGGAAAAATTTCACTTACAATAAGTTGCATTGAATATCCCCGACATTCTGCAGTCTATTTTTAGCCTCGGATTACCATTTTTATATATGCATCTTCTATGAATTTAAGGTTCATTTTGAGATCATTTGGCTCTTTACAGGGAGAGATGTCGAGCTCATTGATCAAGGGGGAAGAAAGGATAGCATACGTTTTGGATCGAACAACAATTTTGTAATGTGTTGGAGCTTAATCTCAGGGCAGTGTCTTGCGAAGCTAAACCCTGCTTTGGACCACCATTGAAAGCAATCCATGCGCGTTGATAATGCACACTGGCAAGTTTTTCGGCTTTCGTGCTTCAACTGATTGACAAAATGCATCTGCTGGTTGTTTTTTATTTCAGGCATATGCTTGTAAGAGTGCACATTTGCGACTGGATCGATGGTGAAAGAGCATTGAGGTTTTTTAGTCCTTTACTTTTTTTTTATCTATAATCCCTCTATATGTGAATATTGTAGGTTTGAAGATGTCATGTTTTATGTTACATATACTTATGAAGTTAATCAAGGATTGTAGTTTGCAGTCTGCACCTTGCTTTCAGTGTTTTATTCCATAAAATTTGCTTTACTTTTTAGTCAAAGCAAACATGAAAGTTTCATTTAAGAAAGAAAGTAGGTACAAAGTGATAACCCATGTCAGTGTCATATTCCATCAAATGCCGTATATAATTTTACCTTCTTTTCTTCTTATTTCATGCTTCCACCAATTTTAGTAATTTAGCATGTCCATTTTTACTTGCAAAGAAAGTCACAGTTGATGAAGATGTGGAGTAAGTGTACAAAAAGGTCATCAAATGCTAAATACAGCCTTCAGAAGGGCTTTAATCTCTATCTCCCCTTTTATTTTCAAAGGTTTGAAGCATTTATCATAAACAAGAATGACAGCTCATATTGCTGACTTTAAAGGAACATTTCAAGCTGACATACAAATTTATATCGTTACACATCTTTGGGATTCCTTTCTTCAGGCGCTTTTGCAGCGTAGGGAACATCAAGTTCACTTTCTCTCTTTCTAAAGCAAGCAAAAGATGAACACTACCGACCAGACCAAAGAAAATGCCCATTTGGCCATCTCAAATGTAACGAAATGCTAACATCATCAACGTAGCTTTTATTAGTCAATTAAACTATTAGTGTAGTGACAAGTGACTCGAGTCGTGTTGTACCTTCTTCGTATCTCG
Organism: Hibiscus syriacus; assembly: GCF_006381635.1. NCBI lineage: Eukaryota > Viridiplantae > Streptophyta > Magnoliopsida > Malvales > Malvaceae > Hibiscus > Hibiscus syriacus. The sequence goes on from NW_024063213.1 coordinate 1,340,911, forward strand.
GGATTTCCGGAAAATTAAGAACATCTCTACATCTTCAGAGATGACATCCTTTGGGAAGCTGCGACCTCAAGTTGTTTATGTTAATCAAGTTTCTGATTAGAACCCAAAACTTTTTTTCCAGACATTTCATACGTGTTCTTCACCTTTTTATGAAATATAGTTGTCATGTATAAACCCTAAAGTAGCATCAATGCTTGCCAAGAAGAAGACATATACTTGGCAGATAAGTATCTAATCTGTCACCATC